>NC_137586.1:82374427-83625260 GCF_963210335.1 Falco punctatus
ACCAATACAATTCTTTGAGGATGCAATTTTAATATTGTTTTTCCCAGAAAGAGAAATGTTTTTTAATGTAACCTTTCTGTTTTGTTGCAATGATGGTTTGCACCATTTTTGAAATTTCTACAAGATTTTTTTGCCTGAAAATTATTTTTAAATGGTTAAGATGCTAAAGCACTGACATGGAATATATAATGCATGAGTTTCATATTTATTTATTGAGGCTTCAGAACACAAGAATTTATAGTGTGTGGGGAAGGGGGAAAGGACTTGAGGAGCATGGGTGTTTGACAGAAGGGCAAGAGGAACTTTCTAATCATCATGAAATACTGAACAATAATTCCTTATACCCTGAGAGACTTGGATTAAGGTTTTTACCTATGCATTTTATTAGGGTAAAGACGATTAGAAATTTCATTGTGCTGCTATCCAAAAAATGAATTAATATAGCACTGCCTTTATTTAATGTTAGTTACAGTTCCCAAGTACTGTATGTAACAAATCTAGGTTTATTTGAGAATTCACTATGTATAAAATACTCTCCAAACCTTTTAAATAAGAATTCCTTCTGAATGGGTTCTAAAGCAATATTTAACATTAAACTCTTAGAGCAGAACATCAAACTACATAAAGCTTTGCTTCACACTTAACTTTCTTTTCACTAAAATAGTTTATCTTCTGTTAAAGTTTAGCGTGTGTGATCAATGCCTGGCAAAAGCTAAGAACCTCAGAAAACAATTCAGGGAAAGAAATATTTAATGCCTATTGAAGACTTTCAGCTCAGTAAATATCAAATTGGTCGTGTTCCTAGATTTTACCCAAAGCTAATTTTTCATTGTATTAGTAAACTAATTTTCAGAATTCAGTAGTTAAAAGTTTGTGGTTTACTTGAACGCGAGGTCTGAGGATTTCACTTTTGACTACAAGTGTCCTATTCAGATCTTTTTCAGGATCTGAGCCTTTAGATTAATTGATGTTACTGGGGCAACCTCCTTGTATAAAGCCAGGAATTTGTTGCAAGTAGAGATGTTCAGAAAGGAATGGGCTCAGGTAAGGTGGTTTTGTTTTATTTTTGTCTCAATCGGGCCAAGGTAAGAACAAGATATAAAAGTTCCCAGCATCAATTCCAAACATGTAGTTAATCAGTGTGGAATTCCCTGTGACACACACAATACAACTCCTAACTGCTACAGCATCAGAATTTGAGTTTTTATAATTGCAATAGCAGATGTTTCAGAAGAACATTAAGTGCTATGTTAAAAACCACAAGTTTTTGCGAGTCTCTGCCCCAGCTTCTAAACTGAAGATAAAGTGCTGGAGAGCAGGATTTAAATATGTCAGGTCACAGTAAAAGGTTTGAGTTTTCTGAGCTTTAGTTTACAATTCCTAATGTTAAGTCACAAGCTGCATAACAAAAATAATCTGTGAATTTGATTTTTATCACCGTTCTAGTATGCTACCAATACCTACCAATACTTAAGCATATTACTATTCTTAACATCTTCTGAACTTGAGGCTTATTGCCTCTATGTAATACATTTGTTCATTTCTGTTTGCTATTTACTAATTGGAGGAGTGTTTGGGAAATTTAAGACTAGGATTAGGAACAGGACAATGTTGTTTTCATACCCTCTTCTATACCTTATGAAAGGATTAAAACATGTCTTTCGCTTGACTGGTTTTAAAATTACTTTTTATCATCCTTTTATTGATGTAATATGTCCATGGGTCCATTTTAGATCTCAAATATGCTATTTAATGTGTACACAGAATATTTCTAATTGTCCTTGCTCCTGTTACAGAAAAAACCCACAGTATTTTGGCTAATATTTTTATTCAAGCCATTTTCTGAAACCCTTCAGAACTTCCACCTTCTCAGATGTACCTGGAGTTAAAATCTTTATTGAATGAGTCTAAACAAGGTTAATTCATTATTAAAGCCTGAGTTACTTCTTTAGAATTACCTCTTACCTCTCTAGTTGCCTCTTTAGACTCTAGTTACCTCTATATACTCTTACCTCTTCGGACTTCAGGCTGGTATTACAGTGGTAAAAGGTGTGACATGGAGAGAACACAAGCTATTCCCTCGTTTTCTCCAGGTGAAACAATAAGCTTTTGTATCTTTAAGCATTCAAGCTTGCTGTCTGTTTTTATGACTTTATTTCACATATGTATAACAAAAAGGCTGCTATTCCTAGACTTGAATGGAACATCTCTTTAATTAATAGTTTTAATATGCTGCTTCTTTCCTTCAGGAAATCTGTTATTCTCTGAATAACTGTTCATTCTGCTGAAATGATTGGGTGCAGGCAAAGCGCTTGCTGTTTAAAAGCAGTTTCTCAACCAAACTTGTCTGCCTCCTGCTTGCTTGGAGTATACTGACTATAACTTTAAACCATTTTAACATTTAGGATGCCTTTAAGCCTTATTTTTTTGCTGAATATTTGGCCAAGTGCTGTATGTGTCTTCTTTGAAGTAGGTGTACCAAACAGAAGCATCAATGCAATTAATTTTTAAGTAATTGAAAGGACAGAATGTAGCCCCAAACAATAACATATTATTATTTTCCTAACTGCATGATAAGAAAGCAATTCCATGTGTGTACCAGTTCAGATCCTAGTGAGACTGGTAACTCCTGCTTTTCCAGGGTAGTGAATGGGTCTTTGTAAATGAAGGCCCATGCTGATACTACCCACAGTTCAGAATTTTTATGTGGTGTTAAGCAGTATTGTGCTCTTGTGCCTTATTAATTATGGAGCCTCTCACTGATTCTGTAGTAGTTTTTCTTCAATGGTACCCTGATGTGGAAACACAGCTTCTTTTGATGAAAGCTGTCACACTGAAAACAGCTCATTAACTTCAGTCTTCCTGTCTGATATGACAGACTTCCCCAACCAACTTTAGATGCGTGGTAATAAAGTTTTACCTCTTTTCACAGTTATTCAAGACAGTTCATCATGCACTTGCAGACAGAAAGCTGCACAGACTTCATCACATCAGGGGTCCTCTGTACTTCAGATGCCCACAAAATTCTAATGCTAATAGGAAAATTACTTAGATCATAACTCACAAACACGCATGCTGTGCAGAGATAACAGGGGTTTTCTCCTACTGCCCTCCCTCCCCCCTGCCCCCCCCCCCCCCCCCCCCCAGTCTTCTAAATTTGGAAGGTCTGAAATGTCATCTCCTTTTTCTTTTTTTAATCTCTTTACATGGTCATTTCACATGAGGTTGGACATCTCTGTGGGAGGTGTCATGTGAGACAGACAGAAGGTCATGATGCATTCCCATAATTTTAAGAATAGTGTTCCCAAGGGTGTAGTGTAGTGAGTAACAGAAGAATGAAGCAAGGAAGTTTTGTATTTCTCAACCAAAAAAATTGTAGACTGAAATCACATTAGTTATATAGCCTTAGAATCTGGCTGTTTCTACCAGTGAGTCTTGTTTCAGAGCAGTAGCCCAGCTTTAAATGCCACATCTTACTGATTCCATTTACTAAACAGTGTTTTGGACTTCAGTGTTTAGTGCATATGAACAATGTTAATTTTTGAAGGAATTCAGCCAACAGTTTTGCTCCAGAAGCTCATTAAGTGCTTAGTGGAGACGCTGCTTAGAGATTGTCACGTTGGTTTTAAGGCAGCTATGCCCTCCAGTACCTATCCAACGGCATGCACCAACAGCAGGGTTTCATCAAAACCTCCCGTGACATCCTGCAGTGGTTCTCATGCAATGTGAAAGGTCAAATGTTGTGTACATCTCCCTAGCTGCTAGTTACTATGAGCATTTAAATTGCTCTTGCACCTTTCTCCTGTTTCTTCATCTGCCCCCTTAGGCTTCTGGTCTTATTCTACCTCTATTGCTGCCCTGCTTTTCAGAAGTCCTTATGTCTCTTACTGAACACTAAATTGATTATTGGTCCTTTATTTTTCCTTTTCCTCCTTCTAACCTTAACCTTGCACCCTGGCATTTGTTATCCTTACATTAAGAATGAAAAGATTCAGAAATGTTGCCTGAAGACCCAAAACGATGACAGCATTCTCTGAGCTGTACCATGAGAGAACTAGAGGCTTTCAGGCAGGGGAATGTCTTGATAGCAGCAGCATCAGGTGATTTTTAAGGTTGTTGCTGGTGGTGGTGGTTCTCTTGTGTTTCATGGCAATGATTTTTAAAACCTGATATGATGAAGGTCGTGATCCTAAACTAGAGCAACAACTGTTTCAGAGGAAGCATGACAGATCTGCACCTACTGTAGAGTTTTCAGGCACTACGCACTGCTGAGTCAGCTTCTTGCTTGACTATTGGGCTTGTGTCTGTTGGTGCTGGTATCTCCATATGGGATAGCCTGTCATTTTACTGCAGGAGGGAACATGGTGGCAGTTGCCCTTACCTGTTGATCCTATCTTTGTGCAGGCAGGCAGTAGAGTTTGCTGTAGGAAGTTCCTCTGGAGAGGAAGAAGCAGCTTCTCAGGACAAGGTGGCATTTCCAGGAGAGGAGGGGCAAAAGGGACATGTTTGTTGTGGCTGTTGTCAAAACACTCCTTTGGGGTGTTCAGAAGGGTTGGCGGCAGTCTTGGGATAATGAAGATACACATCTGGCAGAGTCTGAGGAGCAGGAAGCTCTGGGAAACTGGCAGAACCTGCAAGAGACTCCTTACCCAGATCCAGAGCTGCCAAGTCATGTTTGTTGGCAGCTAGTTGTGAAGACACCAAAGGAGGAAGGTCAGCTGCTCCTAAAGGAGGGTGCCCAGCTCCCCAGTAACTGTTGCACCTCAGTATGCATAGTCATCAACCAGGTGCCCATGCCCCAGGATTGCAGGTGCTGTGCCTGACACCTCGACTAGGACACATTAGCCTAGATAGTCCCAGGGAAGCCAATTTAAAGGCTCACAGAGCCTTCCTGTCCATCTGTGTGTATAATTTCCAAGTTTTTGTAAGTTTTCAGGCTCTGCTCCAGTTGAAGGTTAGGATAAAATTTCAGAATAATTGTGTTGATATGGCGAGAACAGGTTAACCTACTGCCATACAGGTTTCCTAAAGACCACTACCCCTAACAAACTCATATGGGGCCCACAAGAGAATTATCCCATTATCCCTACCCCACACTTTTCTCTGAGCACCTCAGAGAGTGTGGGCCACACTGACCTTTAAGAGACCACAAGTTTCTATTGTTTTAATATTTGCAGTGACCCATTTTATTTAGCCATTCTATTAGTTTAGAATTCTTTCCATTCTTCTTCTTGGTCATTTCCTGAAAAAGTACCTTTTAAGAATCGGAAGAGGAAAAGAAAAGAGTTTGCACATTGTATATATGCACATTGCACTGCATAAGGCTCCCCACTTACCCCCTGGATGACAGCTTTTGAGGGAATAGATTTACAGCAAGAGCTCATCTTCTGAGCACCTGATGTGTGGGAGAGCAGAGGCAGTTTCTGGGATGATAGAAACTCTCTTGCCTACAAAACCATTGGCCATAGGTGGCCATGATGAGGCGGCAAATTTCTGCCAGTTCTGAACAAAGTGTTTGACCCCAAGATGAAGACACACGGGTGGATTTATCTTGAGAGTGGAGAAGAGGAGAGTTATACAGAAACTCATCAGTTTGGGGAGTGGACAAAGAGAGATTTCTTGCTATGCACATGCAATCAAAAAATGCATTTCTGAAAACCGAAAGTAAAAGCAAAAAGAGCAAATGACTAAAGCTCAATGTTAGCGGCATTTGCTTGATGTATCAAGTCTTTGCCCAGGTAGTCCAAATACATCACCTGAAACAGCCCAAAGGACGTAGGGAGCAGGCATGTTTTTATTTGCACCCTGCTGTGAGTCTTTCAACAAAGCGCCCTTCCCAGCTGGTAGATGGCTGCAGCAAGCTATGCTCTCCAGAGAAGGAAAAATCAGAACTTTTTCATTTATAAAGAATATTTCTCTCTGACAAATATTACGTAGGCAATTTCATTTTACTTCAGTTATTTTCCTGAGGCGCTAAACCTGGTTCAGAAAAGAATCCAGACATAGCTGGAATTAATTTTGTAAATAACACATGGTGCAATTTATTCTTTCTCTACCAAATCGGCAACATTACAAAGTGCTGTAAGCTTTCCAAATTATGTGACAACTTTTCTGGTGCTTGGAAGTACAGATCTCTTTTCTCTAGGAATATAAAATAGCCTGTATTAAGGAGGAAAACTGAGAGCTTTTACACTGGGTTAACACACCCACTACCTTGCTTATGGGTGTATACACCAGGGTGACAAAACGTATGACATGCTATTTTCAGATTACCGTTTGTGATACCATTTAGCTTGGAATAGGCCTGCATGCCCTATGCCTGTGTGAAATGCCCTGTTATTTTCAATCTGTTCCATTTAACAAATTGGCACTCTGTAGGAAAGCTAGTCTGATCATTCCTTACATGAGTCTAATTTGCATAAATAGGAAATGTCCCTTCGTAAGTCTTTTGAAGGGTGTTGGTTTTTATCCTGTTCATTGCTAGAATATTGTCAACCATTACAATCCTGCATCACATTATCTCTCTGGACTTTTATTGCCTTTTCTTGCTTTTTGAATGTTTCCTTATGCTATGAGGAAAGGAAGTCATAAATAAATTTCCATTGTTAATTTTTTTCTTTTTAAAGTATATACAGCTGTCATTAAATGAATCAAAATTAAAGTATCTTGCAAACAAAACAGCCATTCTGACCAATATAACAACACATTCTATTTCTGCCTTTCATAAAAATTAAAATCACTTCTCTAAAATTTTACAGTCTAGAATGATGTGTCTATATGAGAACACTTGCTTCTGGAGTCTGAATTAATACTGCTGTAAACCTGTTAAACTAAACTGGGAACCGGTGGCCTTCCAGCAGCAATAAATACAGTCACAGACATTAGGGAATTAAGAGACAGGGAATTCAGCCTAAAAAAGCAGCAAACCTTTCTTCTATGACATAATACCTTCTAAGAAAGATACAGGAGAGCAATGAATTATTTGAAAACCAGGTAGTAACCAAATCGGAACATTTAAACAGCAGATTGGGCAGACAATTGCAAAAGGAAGAACTGTCTCAGGATCCAGGTCCTATGATATAGAAAATGGCTACAATACAGAGTCAGAAACAATTTGGGTTGCTGATTCCTTGTATAACAAAAGTTGAGAAGGTGGAACCTTCTTAACCAGTGGCATCTGCTAGTGATCAGCTGCTGAAATGGCTGGCTGAGGAAATGCTGAGTCTCCTGGAGAGGTATCAGGAGGGTGGTTTGTAGCAAAGGAGGAAAGTGATCAAAGCCTCTTCTTTAGCCCTCCCTGTTAGCTTTCTGGGGTTTGAAAATGCAGAAACTGAAGCAGTCTATAATACTGAGAAGCCCAATGAATGGGCAGCCTGCTTGGTCACCTCAATTGAACATCACATCCACCAGCTCCAATGTTTCTGATGTCCAAACAATTATCATGTCTGCCTTGTAAAACTAATACCTACATATACTGGCCATCTGTTTAGCTCATATAAAGTAGGTCTCACTCCCAGATTTACTGCAATTGTGTTTTATGGTATAGGCACTTACGTGTTTGTCTGAAATTAGGTGGAGAGAGAATCTGTGAGTTCTTCACATGCTCTGCCACACTCTGACACCTCCTCTGGAAGTTAGACCTGGAACACATTTCTTCTTGCCCAGTTTTCAGCAGAGCAGACAGTTGGGTGCCTTACTCATGTCTAGGAGATTGTGGAAGACCATATGGTGAGCTGACTGTCTCAAAGCTTGTTTACATCCCTGCTGAGCTTGGTGCAAGACTACCTGGTGGTTTAATTGAACTCGGCAGTTGCGGACCAGACAATAAGCAAACAGCCACCTGAAACCAGACATCGACCAGGGTCAAGGAACGGCCACGTTGTTTTGGGGGACACGTTCAGACATGAACGACCACCTCAACCTGCTGAGGCATGTGCAGTCCATGACAAAGGACCACACAGCCACCGTGTGCACCCCTCGGAACCAGCATGCCGACATGGGGAGCACGCAGGGACATGCAGTACTTGCTGCTGTCCGGGAAATGGCATCCCTGAATACCCTATAAAAGACTGCGTAAGCAAACAACAAGGGGCGTGATCTGGAGACCCCCACCACCGATGGACAAAGAAGCTACAGACCAACGGGACGCCGCTGGATCCATGGTGGTGACTATCTCTTCCAACTCCATCCTGACTGCTTGCTAGGTTTCTTTCTGTTCTATCCTTCCTTCCCTCTCCTATCACTATTTTCTTATGAACACTCTGCTCCAATAAAATTTCCTGATTGGCGGCACTTGACCTCGTTTGCATCATCATCTCACTCCAGATATAACATCAAATCTCCCCAGCTCAGGCTTTTATGGACCAGAACAGATTCGCCTTACTCCCACTTGGAATTCACAAGATGGTCTACAGAAGGCTTGAATATATGTACCACTCCATTCTGTGAAAGATGGGGCACTTTCTTTAAAGGACGGTGTGGAAGCTTTAGTTTGATAGACTAGCATTAGATCTTTTTGTTGTGAGAAGTAAAAGGTCTGAATTCCTTTTCATTTATGAATTACTTCTTTTCAACTTAATATAAGAATACCCTTGGAGGTCTCAAGCACATCCTCTCCTCCACAGCTACACCGTATTTATACCCAACAAAATGATACTTAAGGGAAGGTTTCAAGCATCTTTACCTGAAGGAAGGCTACCATTCTTCAACCCCTGCTACCACTATGCAATGATATAAACAAATAACAAAAACTAGGATGAAATAACAAAACCAGCACTACGATAAATGGAATTATATTCAGCAGAATTCCTCCCCATACCGTTTTTCACCATTAGTAGGTCCCCTTCCATTTGAGAGAGAGCATCTCTGTGTTGCATGTGAAAGAGCATCAACAACCCCGACTCTCTCAGCCTGTCTTCACAGCAGAGGTGCTGCAGCCCTCTGATCCTCTTCGTGGCCCTCCTTCGGACTCACTCCAACAGGTCCATGTCCTTCTCATGATTGAGCCCCCACAAGCAAATGCAGCACTCCAGGTGAGGTCTCATCAGTGTGGAGTAGAGGGGGACAATCACTTCTCTCAGCTTGCTGCCCAGATTTCTTTTGATGCAGTCCAAGATGTGGTTGGCTTTCTGGGATGCTAGTCCACATTGCCGAGTCATGTTGAGTTTCTCATCAACCAGCATATACAGGTCTTTCTCCTCCAGGCTGCTCTCAATCCATTCTGCGCCCAGCCTGTATTTGTGCTTGGGATTGCCCTGATCCATGTGCAGGACCGTGCACCTGGCCTTGCTGAACTTCATGAGGTTCGCACAGATTCACTTCTCAAGCCTGTCAGGGTCCCTCTGGACAGCATCCCTTCCCTCCAGCGTGTCAGCCACACCAGACAGCTTGATGTTATTGGCAGACTTGCTGAGGGTGCACTCAGTCCTGCTGTCCATATTGCTAAAAAAGATGTTAAACAGCACTGGTCCCAGTAATGACCCCTTGTCACTGGTCTCCACTTGGACATCAAGCCGTTGGCCGAAACTCTTTAAGTATGACCATCCAGCCACCTTCTTATCCATTGAGTGGTCCATTCAACAGATCCATGTTTCTCCCATTTAGATACAAGCACGTCATGCAGAACAGTGTCAGAAGTTTTGCCCAAGCCCAAGTAGATGATGTCAGTTGCCCTTCCCTCACCCACTGGTGCTGTAACTCTATCACAGAAGGCAACCAAATTTTTCAGGCACAGCTTGGCCTTAGTGAAGCCATGTTGGCTGTCACCAATCACCTCCTTATTTTCCGTAGGCCATAGAATAGTTTCCAGGAGGATCTGCTCCATGAACCTGCCAGGCACAGAGTTGAGACTGCCTGGTCTGTAGCTCCTCGGGTCTTCCGTATTTCCATTTTTAAAAATGGGGGTTGTGTTTCCCCTTTTCCAGCCTGTGGGAACTTCACTGGACTGCCACGACTTTTCAAATACGATGGATAGTGGCTTAGCCACTTCATCCACCAGTTCCCTGAGGACCCGTGAAGGCATCTCATCAGGTCCCATGGTCTTGAGCACCTTCAGGTTCCTTAGACAATCTCAGACCTGATCTTCTCCTATAGCAGGTGGTTCTTCATTCTCCTGGTCCCTGCTTTTGCTTTCTACGACTTGGGTGGTGTGGCTGGAGCACTTCTCAGTGAAAACCGAGGCAAAAAAGTCATTGCATACCTCAGCCTTCTCCCTATGCCAGGTAACCAGCTCTCCCATTTCCTTCTGGAGAGGGCCGACATCTTCCTTAGTCTTGCTTTTATCACTGACGTACCTAGAGAACCTTTACTTTTTGCCCTTGACATCCCTGGCAAGATTTATTTCTAACAGGGTTTTAGCTTTCTTAACCTGATCCCTAGCTTCTTGGGATCTGCTCCCTGCATTCTTCCCAGGCTGCTTGTCCTTACTTCCACTCCCTGCAGGCTTCCTTTTTGTGTTTGAGTTTGTGCAGGAGCTCCTTGGTCATCTACACAGATCTGCTGGTGGTTTTGCCTGACATCCTCTTTGTTTGCAGACATTGCTCCTGAGCTTGGAGGGGGTGATCCTTGACTATCAACCAGCTTTCCTGGGCCCCTCTTCCCTCCAGGGCTCTATCCCGTGGTACTATACCAAGCAGATCCCTGAAAAGGCCATTGTCTGCTCTCCTGAAGTCCAGGGTAGTGAGCTTGATCTGTGCCCTCCTCACTGCCCTAAAGACCTTGAACTCCACCATTTCATGGTCACTGCAGCTCAGGCTGCCCTTGAGCTTCACATTCCCCACCAGCCCCTCCTTGTTGGTGAGAACAAGGCCCAGCGTGGCCCCTCACCTTGTTGGCTCCTCTGTCACTTGGAGAAGGAAATTATCATCAACACATTCCAGGACTCTCCAGGATTGCTTGTGTCCCGCTGTGTCGTCCCTCGAAGAGATACTGGGCTGACTGAAGTTCCCCATGACGACCAGGGCTTGTGAACTTGAGGCTGCTCCTGTCTGTCTGTAGAGGGCTTCATCTGCTCAGTCCTCCTTGTTGGGTGCTGTGTAGCAGACCATCACTATAATGTCACCTGTCCCTGCCCTCCCTGTAATCCTGACCCGTGAGCTCTTGCCGGGCTCCTCATCCCTGCCCAGCCGGAGCTCCTGCACTCCAGCTGGTCATTGACATAGCGGGTGACACCCTCTCCTTGTCTGCCTGCCTGTCCTTCCTAAAGAGCCTGTATCCTTCCATTCCAGCTCTCCAGGCACTGAGGCCATCCCACCATGTCTCTGTGACACCAGTCAGATCACAGCCCTGCAGGCACGTGCAAGTCTCCAGCTCCTCTTGTTTATTCCCCGTGCTACGTGCGTTTGCACAGAAACATTTAATCTGAGCCCCCGGTGGAGCTGACTGACTGGCCGGAGTGGCTGGAATTCCTTTGTGCTGCTCCTCAGGTGTTCCCCCTGCCCTGCGACCCCTCTCCAGGCTCTGGGCATCTCTTGCTGGCACTGGTGTCAAACTGGTAGGAGTGGGATGGGTTGAGGTTCCCCTCCCTTAGCAGCTTTACTTTAAAGCCCTCTGCACCCGCTTGGCAAGCCTATGACCTAAGATGCCCTTCCCCCTCTCTGTCAGATTAACCCCATCAGCCCCCAGTAGACCAGGTTTCTCAAAATGAGTCCCGTGGTCTAAGTAGCCGAACCCTTGGCTGCAGCACCAGTCCTGTAACTATTTATGGATTTTGAAGATTTAGCTTGGCCTTTCAAACCCTTTGCTTTTAACCAGGAGAGCTGATGAAAAAAACCCAAACCTGTTCTTCAGTCCCTCACCACCGTGCCAGGGCTCTGTAATCCTTCTTGGTGCTCCTCACGCTGCTCCTGGTGGTATCGTTGGTGCCCATGTGACATAAAAGCAGCAGATGATAGTCTGTGGACTGCACTAGGCTAGGTAGTCTCCTGGTGACATCCCTGACCCGAGCCTGCAGTAAGCTGCACACTTCTCTAGAAGTATGTCAGGCTGGCAAACGGGTGCCTCTGTACCTCTCAGAAGAGTCACCCGCCACTGTCACCCATCGGCTTTTCTTACTGGTTGTTATAGGGGGAGCAGCCGGGCTGCCTTACTCGGCTCCGGTGTGTCTCCGGATGCGACGGGTCTTTCCTCAGCAGTCTGTAGAGTGGCAAAGCAGTTCTGCAAGGGCACCTCCAGGCTTCAGGGGAATTCTCTTCCTCCTGCAGGTCCTTGCCCCTACAAGCTTCCATTCTTCTGCATTATTGGCCCACTTCCCTTCCATGTGTAGTGGTGTGGCAGTTTTGAGCTGTTCGGCTGTGGGCTGTAGGCCCACTGCAGACTGTGCTTGGAACCAGTTATCCAATTCCTTCTCAGCCTCCCTGATGTTTTGCAGCCTTTTCACCACCTCCAGCAGCTCAGTCACCCACTGCAGGAGGTCCTCCACCTGGGCACAGCTTTTGGAGGCAGGTCTGCTGTCAGTCCCTGCCCCGGTAGAAAAGTCTAGGCACTGAGGCTCCCCCTTCTGCAGCTTCCTCTGGGCAGAGGCATCGGCCACTGCTGGTGGTCTACCCATAGTGAAGAATCCCCTGGTGGAACTGCGGCTGTTGCTTTCAGACCAGTGCCCACCATTCTGCCTAGAAGGTCAGGTAGGATAAGTGAGCACCCTTCACCTGTCCAGATGGTCACAGAACAGTGCCCAGTTGCTGAGTTATGTGAACTTCAAATCTCTCCACTTGGCCAAAGAAATGTCTCTGCTTTGAAGAGGGTTCTTCCATGTGCACCCTCCCATGCAAACCGCTGTGCCAGGCCGTTTGCCCCAGTCACCTTACGTGTTTGGTGTCTCCAAAGAAGCCTAGCAGGTCAGGGTCTTTGAACATGATGCACCTTCACAGGGAAAACAGGCAATACCCACAAGCACTGTTGTACACAGGTCCTATAAGCCTGTTCCTTAAAGGAACCTGAAAGGAAGAAGCAGGGGAAAGGGGGAGCTAAGAGAGAACTAATTCCTGCTGGCGTTGCAGTAGTTAAGTGAAAGGATGGGATATTCCGTGATAACTACAAAGACAGGGGAACCGCATACCCGATGTGCAAGAACTAAGCAAAGCAATTCAATCCGCCAGGGAAGGGCAGGTGATGTTAAACACCTATTTTTAATAATAAGGGCAATTTTCAGTTTCTAATATCTTGCTTGATTTCCGTTATTATGTCTGAAGTTTTATTCCTATAGGAAGTCTTCAGCTGTTGTGATTTTTGACAGTTGTTCATGTTACTTTCCCTTGATTTAACTTCACCAGACAGAGGTCTGCTTGTACTTCCACTCTAAGCTGCAATAGTCTTCCAATGAAAAATGTTGAAACCAGCTCTTCTGATACAAAACATCTTTGTCTAAATCAAAGACATCTGGAAACTTGTATTCAGTTCTTGCAGCTTAACAGTGTAACCAGCACAGATAGCACACAGGCTAATCTTTCAGTCTAAGTTCATATATTCTGTATCTCTAGCTCTTCAGAACTAAAAGCATGGATGCAATTGATAAGTGTTTGACTGTTACTCAGTTTTCCTTCTCTCTAGCCGACAGATAAGTCTAAGATTTACAAAAGCATAAGGTTCTTCAGGTTTGCAGTTTCAACATTGTAGATTCTATCTCCAACAGGTGCAATTGTACTGTATCCAAAATTCTGTTGCTTTAAAAAAAACCAACAAACATCTATTCCATATATCTGTTTATATATATATATATAAATATAACTGTTCAACAGATTGAATGGTACTAAGGGAGCGCCATATTGTTACACTGTAAAAGAAAAGAGAGAATTTTGATTTTGATATATAATCAAATCTGCCTTCGTATTCAAATTATTTTTTTTTCATTGTGAGTGACAGCCCCATGATTTTTAACTCAAGTCTTTCTCAATTGACCTTATGGTCATCAACATACATTCATTCGGAACTCCACAGCTCTATGGATGGTGGACATAGCAGTAAATTACTATATTTGTCTTACTTACTAGCAGATTAGCTACTTGCATATTTATTTTTTTCTTCCTGAGTAATCCTTTAGTTGATGGTAACAGAATCTGATGATTTCATGTATTCACTTGTGGAAATCCAAAAGACTTACAAAGTCTTCACAGTTCATCACAATCGTTACTCATTAGCAGAATTCATTTATTTAGAAATAGTATCTGAAACATATCATGGTATTTGATAATAATCACTATAAGTAGAAAAATCATTCTTCCTGTTTACAAACAGTATTAAACTTCAAATTCCTCACTCTATATATTGAAAATGTGCACTGTCAACCTGCTAGGGACACTGTTTTTCAAGAAGTAAGGCTGGTTATTAACTTCAACTGTGACTAGAAGTACTTTGGAGGATGGGAGGAAATATTACTGGGAATAATTCTCACATTCTGGGAAATGAAACCTATCCATTGGTTGTAAACAAAATTATGCATAGGCCACGTATTATTTTTTCATGCTTTTTGTCAGGTTATCGAACAAATGGCTGGTGGCAGCATTTCTCTACCTGGTTTGTGAATCGTGTCTAACAGTACCCCAAAATATTTTCTTCAGGGAAGAAGCTGGCTAAACATGGATCCTCAGCCTTTCTTCTGTCAGCAATGTTGAGGTTAAATTGTAATGCTGAGCATCAGATAAGAAGCACCAATGAGAACCAAATAT
Source organism: Falco punctatus (assembly GCF_963210335.1). Taxonomy (NCBI): domain Eukaryota; kingdom Metazoa; phylum Chordata; class Aves; order Falconiformes; family Falconidae; genus Falco; species Falco punctatus. Next base: position 82,389,088 of record NC_137586.1, read on the forward strand.
TCACTTGGTCTGAAATAAAAATTTAATCTTATCTTAATTTCTTCAAGATTTTCTTTGCCTTGCTGCACCTATTTCATTTTTTGGGTCTTTTGCAGATGTGTAGGAGGGAGGGACAATGCCAACCACAGTTTTAGCTTGGTGTGCAGCTACTTCATATCTCAAAAAGCTCAGCTTCTCTTTGTGGCTAAATGACACTGTCAACATCAGACTCTCATTGCAGTTTTGGAAGATCCATAGCATGACTTCTATTGCAGAACCTTCTGGTATCAGCAGGGGAAAAAAAGTCACGATTATAGTAGGTGTAAAAAATACATAAATATATATTTGCATTAAAGACAATATACTCTCATTAAAATTTACCTTTTACTTTTAGGGTTTTAAGATGATATAATAGATGTTTGGAACCATAATACTTTACCAGAAGATTAAATTAGATTTAAAATAGGACAGGGTTTTGGTCAATATTTGTCAGTGTCACCTTTGACATTTTTATATTTAGACCCAAGGCAGGCGGTGTTAGTTTTGGATAGAATCAATAGTACTAAAATGTTAAAAAGAAGTGATAAGAGGATTTGGCTAAGGGGGGGTTTGACTTCCTTCTTCTGGTTTGAAGAGGTGGATTTTTTGCAGACAGCCATCAAGAGATTTGCTTCTCTCTGTGGCCGGGTAAGCATTGCCCAGCTTCCCACATTATGCTGAACAGAAAAGATGTCCTGCTACTGGCATGTTCTTGACAGCCCTCCGTTGCTCTGCATCACAGCACCAAAGCCTCCACAAGCATTCAGGGGAACAAAAAAGTTCTGTTTCTGTGGGAATTCATCTACTTGGGTGAACTTTTCCTACCATCCAAAGGCATATCCTGCAGCACTGCAGCTGCTTTTGGATTTCCTCAGGGGACTTGAATAACCATTTCTGCAGAGAGCTGAACGTATAGCAGCCTTTAGATGAGGGGTTTTCATTATTCACATCCTCAAAGAATTCCCCAGGACATTTTCTCCCTTTCTAGATGGGAAACCAATGAGTTGGAAATTATGTGAGCACACCTAATTTTCAAACATTTCAACCTTGTGCTTTTTATTGCTCCAGTAATAATTTGAAGAAATTCATCATCCTCTCTCAGATCGAGATTTCTGGGCACACTCCACAATCAAACTGCTCTAATCTTTCAAGCTGACCTTTCAAGTTATGTATTAAAGTTGATTGCATTTTGTGTCGCATCAAGCAAATTAATCTGATCAAGGTAAGAGCCTCTTTTGAAACTTTTTTCATTGCTTCCGTGGACCCAGACCTGCGACTTGTTGGGGGGAGGTTCAAGGCTGAGTAATACACTTGTTAACATATCTGCTCCTTGTCACACAAATCTTTCCTAATGTCATTTTGCTATTTCTTTCTGTTTACAAAGAAAGGCAGACTCTGCTGAGATTGCACAGGGCATTAGGTGACCAACAGGGAAGATTGAGTGGTGGTGGCGTGGAAAGCTTAAACTATATAGACATAAAAATTAATTTGTATTTCAGAATATTTTTTCCTCTAAAAGCAAAGTTTTGTAGCATATATTGACCAGCTGACACTGCACGACAAAACGTTATTCCATCACGTGCATCTCTCACTTTGCAGCTTTACCCTATAATTGCCCCAAACACCAAAACCAAAAATAAAATGGGTAGCAAGGTCCAGTACCTACAAGTACTCTAAGGGTTGAAGACACTCCCTTGGCTAAGGGAGGGAATGAAAGTACCCAAAGATGGGTAAAAAAATCACATATTAGGGAAAAAAAAACAACCACATGAGGATATGAGATTTGTCTTCCAAATGCATGTGAGCATTCAAGTTTTACAGTACTAAAAAGACGCCCACAATTACATGTGTTGTAATTAATATGCTATTCATTGAGCATTCATTGAGTTATAGTTACTGCATATTCTGATTTCTCATACAAACACAAGCATTTAAGTAATGTGTCATCATAGTCCGTTGACAGCTTAATTTAATCCATACTTCTATTATATCTGTTTTGATAATTAACAAAAATAGAGCTTGAGGGCTTAATGTTACCTTAACCTGGCAGGTACAACAGGTAAATATTAAACAGCTACAGGCAATGTGCAAAGAAATCACTGAGTAGGAATTCTTCAAGGCAGATAGTGGAGGAACTGCCACAGTTTTGAAAACAATTTTGCCACAGCTTCAAGTTCCTGTAAAAGACAATGTAATATCTTATGAAGTTCTCCATAGTATCAAAATACTTAAAAACTGAGAAGGATCGGCTGCCTTCCAGGAAGACTGAGGACCAGAAAGTTTCCCCAGGGAATAAACCTATCCAAATAGTCCATATGAGATCATATATATAAGCATGTATAAATATTTATATAGGAATTTATTTTCTCTTTTATTAATTTAGGAGATTACGATGAACATGATTGGTTTGGCCTGACTTCCTGCATATCTCCAAATGTCATATATCCAACTTTCTTCTTGTGTGTTCAGATTCATCTTTATCTTGCAGAAAGAGGGTCCCAACAGTTTTATTTTGGTTAGCAGTTCTTCTTTCACCTTTGTGGTTATCATGTACTCTTCTGATAGCTATGGTAACCAGGAATAGTAGTGTGAAAAGAGCATTGTTCATTTTTGCACATTAAATTTGTGTTTCACATTACATAACAAATTAATTTGTTCTTATTCCTTTTAGACAAAATGAGGAGTGTATTTCTCAGAATAACTTTAAGATCACTAAATCTTAATAATTGCTACTAATCTGAATCAGGTGCAGTGTTTAACTGCAGGTTCACACTGAAGTCAGCGGGTTTTGTATCATTAGGCTGTTATGCCTTTTCTGCATCACTAATGTTAAATGAGTCAGGATCAGAAATAAAAGGAACTGAGCATTTTGTTATAAAACGAAAAGTCATCCTTGGGAAATTTGGGGGCGTAGATGGAGTATCAGCAAATAATTGTTCATCATTCTTGTTCAGGCTTTTTTTGGAAATAGTCATCTGTATATTCAGCTGCTATAAAGACCTGCATATAGTTTAAATAATATGTGGGCAACTTAGTCTAAGGCATAATTTTTTACAAATAACAACAATTACACACACTGCTCACTGGATTATATGTTAATCCACTAATCAGCCACAGAAATTACTACTCAAATTTGTGCCGCTTAAGTTATTTTGACATCTCCTTTAAGTATGTTCTTGTCATCCAGATAACGTCAATATAGTTAGAAGGAAATTACTTTCAACTGTCATGCAATAACAAGCTACTTCAAAAAAACCTGCAGAAGTTAAAAATAAAATATAGCTAACTAAAAGATAAATTTATTTTATTCCCCTGTCTAAGTCACCCTTTTGGGAAGAAAGAAAAAAAAAAAAAAAAAAAAGAACGGTAAAGTACTGATAAACTGAAATTTTAAACATAGCTAGTTGCTGCGTAAAATAAATTGAATTCCACTATTCACTCATTGCATCCCTCCTGTTCTGCTTAATCTCTTTAGACAGAAGACTTCCTTTGGAAGTGGAACTTCTGCCTGAGGCACCCGCACCATCAGCTTTATTGGTTCTCACTGTCAGACCTCGCAAAGAGCAAAGGTCTGTCCTTACCTCACTTATAAATCCAGTTCCCTTCATACAGAATACTTAGAGTTACTAGTTTAAATCAGTTCATCTTGTTGTATATGTTTTTACACCCATTTAATGAAACGATTGATTGTTATCGACAGCTCAAAGTCTCACATACAGAAAAAAAAAGATTTAAAAATTCTTGTGTTACTATTTATCTTTAGTATTTGAAGAACTGGATTGTCAGACACCATACTGCTGCTAAAAAAAAATACTGTAATACTCAATGAGTCTCTAATGAATACTCTGATCTAGCATGAGATTACAGTTCATTGTTCCCAGTCTGGCTGAATGGTATGACAATTCTAAAATATTAACATACAAACTGCTTCCTGAAATGCTGAGTGTTAGCATATTAGGCAGCTTAATTTTTACTACAAAGTCTTATTATTAATAGCTTAAACAAGTCTGCTGGATGAGGTACTACAAACACTGGAAGGAGGAACAGGTGTGAGGAGATGTAATCTTGGCATATGAAGTAACCCTTCACCAAGTTCAGAGAGTAGCCGGTATTAGATTATTCTGGTTCAGACCGCATATAAATAAATGACCAAAATTTCATAATACTGTAGCAGCAGATTTTTGGTGTTTAATATGATGGAAGACCTTCCATCACAAACCATGTGATTTTAGCTTTCAACTTTTTTCATTGAGACAGGAAAATTTTCAGCTCCTTTTAATATGTGTACACCTCTCAGTAAGTTTAAGGTCTAGTCTTCACATGTTTTCAGCACTCAAATGTCACTTCGTGACAGCGAAAAGATAGAAAGACTATTTAATGAAAATAGCTTTACATACCACTGGGGCTTGCTCTTCAAGGCATTACCAGACGTTTCTGTACTTCAGTGGGACAGCATAAATCTTACTTTCTTCTTTGCAGAAGAAGCGTCTTCTTCTCTTTCCAAGTATTTCCCTCACACACCTCCAAGAAACTGCGTAAGGAGTCATGTCCTCTGGAGCAGGCTTTTGTGATGGTTTCAGGGTTTTCTTCCTCCAGAAATTCATGTGAAAGCTACCAGAAAATGTCACCTTACTAGCGTATGCTTTTACAATTAAGGACTGTGTTGACTCTGTTCAAAGTGCACAAATCTTTTTATATTTCATTGTAAACAGGAAATTTGATTTGAAAGTTATCTTCAACTTTTGATGCTGAATATTCTGGAGCCAAAGGAATTTAGAACTTTTGTAAAAGAAAACTTATTCCCATAAATGTTTACAGAGGGAGAAGTAATCTCATTACTGTATTGTATTGCGCTGACACAGGAACAAGGAGAAAGACAGTTTTTGACCTACATGTTACTTGTGTAAAAAAAAACCTTTCCGTGACAGCTGATTACGGGTGGGTAATGAGTATATTGTGTATGTGTGCAATTTAAGCTTCATCTCCTTTTTGATTCAACTTCCCCATGTTGTCCTTGCTGAGACTAAACAGATGGAGTCACAGGAGAACAATTCTTATGCTTTCCCTTACACACATGTTTAGAGGTGAAGAGGCATTCAGAGAAAAGAACACAGAAGAAATGTGGCCAAAACCTGGGGGGTAGAGGGCATGGGAGAAGGTATGGACCTTTGCAGACGATTAGGTAAAAAGAGCAATGAAATTAGTAATTTTGTCACATTTAGTCGTGTAAAGCAAAGTTTGACTTAGTCAGGCAGACAATGCTTAGACTGGATAAAGCTGGATGTCAGATGCTGATATCCTACTCTTGCCTACAGATTTCATGAAGTAAAATGTCCTGGACATACATTAGAGTATAACTTTCTAAGGTGCAGAAAATAATCCACTCTAGTTAAAGGCAATGGGAGCTGTAGGTGCCTTGTAGAGTTGAATAACCAGGAATTTACTGCTCTTATAGCCAGAGCAGACTTTTCTTCTTTTTATTAAATGAGCACTTAAACTCTTAAATTTTTTTCCTGAACTGCTGGAAACAACCGAATACTTTGCATTTTAGAAAAAGAAGAAAAAACAAAACAACCCAGACCACTCATGTAAGTACCTAAGTACCTTTAAAAAGAAGGATCTAGGGTCTTAATATTAGGGCCTCACTTAACGAATCTTAGATAATGCAATCAACCTGTGAATATAATATTAATAAACTACTTCTCAAGGACACGCTTTCCTAATAGATCATTGCAAACATGAATAATTGGATTAAAAGTGCAGCTGAAAACTGTACACTGCAAAGAATGAGTATATTTATTGTTAAATGGTAGGCATTCTGCAATGTTTCAGTTTCACTTTCCACAAAAACGTCCTCCATAACACTGTGGATTTGAAGTCGTTCTTTGCCTGGTGGAGGGAAACTTCCATCGGTAACCACGCAGCAGTGGCAATTCATGACCGTGACTGATCTGGCATGGATGGCAAGAGGGCATGACTGCAGAAGGGGTTAAGCTGGCTGGAAACATGAATGCCAGGAACAGAACAACTGCCTGCAAGAAAGTGAAGTTTGCTGGTGAGACAAGATATGCCACTGTGTTTTCTTTCAGCAGCCGTTGGTGCAATGCAGATGCTCAGGGACCAGCTCTGGTCAGCAGCGATAGGGCTGGGGGATGAACCCAACGCTGAGCTGATGTGCCTGACGGCAACGCTGACACGAATGGTGCTTATGCAAGCACATATGAAGTATTGGCTCATGTCACATCTTATAGATCAGGTTATGGTGCTGGCACTCTGTCCAGTGCATTGTATTTAAGCATATAAATTCCCCAACAGTGAGATATACAGCATACTAGATGTCTTTGTTTCTAAGGAGGTGATGCCCAGTTGGGGTTCACTTGCCTGAACTTGCAGATATGCACTCATGCTGAAGCTGTGAGGTTTCACACTGCTATGTATCCACCTCACAATGACCACAGGATGGCAGGTCCACTTGGGGACCAGCTGCAGGGGATGCAGAAGAAAGCAACAAAAGCAATCTGAAAAACAAAACTGCAAAATACAGTCTTTTTTTCCTGATAAAGACTGCAGATAAGCATGGTAATGGCTTTCAGACTCTTCCTTCTTTTCACCAGGGATAAGACAAATAGAAGTGGAAGTAAATGCAGCCGAAGACACTAGGAGAAGAACGTTGTGACTGAAAGTCTAGCACAGCATGGAAAGGAGTTGTCTGGGGAGGTGCTATAAAGCCTCTGCTAATGGAAACTCTTAAAACCAAGTTAAAGGCATCTGCCAGGAAGGGTTCTGCAGCACCTGACTCTCCCTTGGACACTCATCTGCTCTCAGCAGTCTGTGTAGTACCAATATATATTTATGAACAAAGTGCAGAGAGCTCTTAGCTGAAAGGCAGAGTATTGAAAATAGTCAGAAAGATGTAACACAATCCTTACTGGTCCAGACTAGGGGGAGGCAAAGATATCCAAGTGGGAATTCTAAAGCTACCAAACTGGCAACACGATCAGATTTACCCATTTGTAAGTTTTAAAGGATCATTTCTTTTGTATGAAAAGAAATTCAACTGAATAAAATAAAACTGTAAATACCATTTTCAGATTGGTGTAGAACAGTGGTTTTTTTAATGACTTTCAAGGATAGCATAAGAAACACTTAAACGTAGAAGAAAGAACAAAATTATGCTTATTGCAGAAATCTTGCAGTATTACTGCAATAACTCAGCATACTTTACTCTTTGGACACAGTTCAAAAAATTACATTAGAAGAACAGGTTAAATAGGCTAAGAGTTTAATTTACATAATGCTTGACATTCAGAAAGCTCTTCCAATTAGTCGATCACTTAAGACTTCTTGCATTGTGAAATGGCTTCCTATAAAATTAGGAGTCTTAGTTGTCAAGTATTAGCTAAGTATAATTCAATTAAAATGTAATGAAACCACATTATCATATTAAGTGAAATAGGACATGCATTTTTGCCAAAGTTGCAAATTTTCATTCTTTAAAACTTGCTAGTGTGTGACCGTCAAATATTTTTTTCTTTTTTAATTTAGGCAACATTTTAGTAGTTTGCATCTTGTAATAGGAAGTGTTCTGCCCACTGCTAAAGCAGCTGAACAAAGCCTAGCTGTCTCCTTAAAATTTCATTTCTTAATGGCAGATCATTTCGTGGAAAGCCAGCATAAAAGCTTTCTACCACTGCCAGTCTCACATACCAGTAAAGGCAGCATTTATGGTGGAAAGGAGTCTGTTTTCCATTCTGCTGTTAGAAGCTGCCAGAATGGCATCTTACAGCTCAGATGCCAGTGCATCAATAACCGCGGTTTGGAAGCTGGGTGGTTTCATGCTGGGAACAGGACCAGCTCTTGCATGACTTCAGGCTCTATTTCTGCCTCTCTTCCCAATTGTGCAATGACTCTACTTTAGGGTGTCCAAATAATTTGCCCGCATTATCTAGACGTTGATGACTCTTGCGTCCATTGACTCTTTGAAAAAGTGGAGTACATTAGTTTGCTTAAAGTACACTCATTTTTAACAGCATAGTAGAACATATTTCTGCAGACATTTTCATTAGAATTTCAAATTACCTGCTTTTCTTTAGGACTTTCCTCTGTCATAAAAGACTATTGTTGATGATAATTTGTATTTTAAATAGACTGTCACATGACCATGTAAAATAGGCAAATAATTGCAGGAACAGAATGTTCTGAGATCTGCAGGTCCTAAATTAACATTTTTGTCTCAGAAGGTTGTATCAGAACAATATTTAGCAGATTAAAATAATTTCTTTTTGTGCTCTGTTGCACACAACCTTTTAAAGTACATGCAGCACAGATATAGGTTTCTGTATGAATTGCAAATGACCTTTTAAGACTTTAAGCTGTAGCTTATCGGTGGCACACCTGCTGTAATGTCTTTGAAAAGTTTATTACTTTTGAGCATGTTTCATCCACTTTTAAGTATTCGGTATTTTTTTTTAAGTAACAGACCTACAAATCTGTGCATTTTATAGAATGTTCCTTCTGTTCTAGGAAAAAGCTCATTAGAACAAAAATAAAATGGTGGGTTTATTGATTCTTTTTCAATTTAATTTTAAATTTTTCATTCAAAAATAAACTGTTAAAATAAATGGAACAAGACACTGAGTTTAGTTAGTACCTCTAGAGGGGGATTTGTGTAGTGAAAAACGTTACACCCCTCTTTGCAGACTCACTAGAGCTGATGAAGCCAAACAATATAATCCTTAAAGGGTTAACTTTGCTGTCATACAAACATTGCTCATAGAGAACTGTCCCTTTGTCTTGCTTTTGGTAGTTTTGGCTGGTATCAGAAATTTTAAAATTGAAGTGACTACGCTTTAACTACGTTCAATTGAACATGAAGATAAATTGCAATAAATTCTTCCTCTGTGCTGTGCAAGAGGCTGAAATGAGTTGGGGACAGGAGGTAGTACCTTGAGGATTTGTAGCTGCTGAGATGGCATGGCCTTTATGTCCCTCACTGAGGAGTTAAAAGTGCACAAAGTACACAGCCTTAACTCTGTCTGTCAACTATTTTTTTTTTTTCCTGTGTATTGCTAAATAAGAAGGTCCCAAAAAAAGCTATTGCTTAACTATGTCAAAAGTTATGGTGGACTCCATATGAAGGACGTAATAAAGCAACACTTTAATGCTGCTGCACAACTGGGAAAAGACTGGCACTTAATGGCAAGTTTCAAGTTGCCTTCAGCCATCTAAAACTGAGAGTCTGCTCAGTGTTAGCACATTTATAACAATATAAATGTGTGCATTTTTAATAAAAACGCATATCAAAGTAGCTGTTGCATTTTCTTTAGACTTTCCCTGGAATGGCAAACTTTAATTAGTGCAATTAAGCTTTTTGCCAGAGTATTCCTCAAAAAATAATGAGCATAAGAATGGAAAGCAACTGATTGCAGAGAAGGTCTACAATCTTAGCCATCAAAACCTCAGTGTAGAAAGTGCTCTAGAAAGATTTTGTGCTGTGCTCTAGAATAAGGTCATCATTAAGTTCATGGTCAGATGTTCTCGACCTCTTTTATGAGTATGAGGTAAGGTGGGTACATCTTAATAGATCAACGGTTAGACTTTTATATAAATGAAGACTTCCAATACCATATGACTGGGGGAATGTATTGCGGGGAAGAAAAGAATCAAAAGAAGAAGAAAAATTTGTTTCCTCTTCTGTTTCTGGAAATCATTGTTATCAGCTGTAGCAAGAAGCAATCAAGGATCTTCCACAGCACTGTGGATAATCTGCATACTAATGAGATTATTTCATTTGAAAGTGATCCCACAATGGAGGGGAAACAGTTTCATCCCTCCAAACATTCAGCAATAACTACTTGTGATTTAATTAACTTATCTCCCATCTCTGCTTAGTAAATAATATGACAGTCATGTCATAGCTGTTCAGTTCAGATTGTTTGAAACACAACATTTTTGTCAGGAAGACATAAAACTAAGATGTGTGTGGAATAAAAAATAAAGCAGACATTCAATGAGTACCTATACTATTTACTAAAAAAGACAAAAGAGAAATTGAGTTCAAATTTCTGTATCTCTAGCTTTTCCCATAATCACCTTTTTCTGCCAAATATAAAAATGTTAGAATTTAAACCACCACAAGTGCAAGCAGACCTGTGACCTGTAATCATCTTACAGAAAGCAGGAAGAATGCTAAGGTGCTAATATTCCAATTTTTTTGCTACAAAATATCATATTCTACTTAAAATGACTACACCAGGAGCCTGAACATCAAGTAGCTCACAAAAACATGACTTTTCCAACAGCTTTTTATATTTCCAAATGACAGAGTTAATGCCTTTATGATAATTCCATCTATTTAGCATATATAAGTAAAGAGTGCATTCATCATCCATTTCAGTAATTGTGGGAAGTTACATAATCTTGTTCAAAAACGCAAAAAGCCACACAAGGTATTTCTGATCTTTAGGTTTCAGAAATAGCATCAAGGCATAAGACACTGCACGGCCTATAAGCACAGGGAGATAATGATTGCAATAAATCTGGCCATGTGTTGAATAATTAATGTTAGCAGGGTTTACAAGAGCTTCCCCTCCCCCTTTTTCCTGATACAAAGTCAAGGCTGTTCTCCTTCAGCAGTGCAGCAAAAGCAATGCAAAAAAATAAAAGCAAAAAAAAAAAAAAAACCAACCAAAAAAACCACAAACCCAACTGTCTCACATTTTATCACATTCCATTCCCATTTAATAGAAGGATAATGGGAAAAATGATCATCCTTTTTTTTTTTCCCTTTCTTTGAAGAATATTTTTCCAACTTACTGCTGCTTAAGGAATTCTTTGCTTTGGCATTGGATAGAAATTCCATAGTTTCTACCATGAACTCTACAGCATTTGTTTTCATTTGCCTCATATTCTGAGTCAGCATTTCTATTGCAAAGTTCTCTTTTGAATTTTTTAAGTCAGTCTTCTGTCTTGTAGATTTTAGCATGTTTCCCCTGTGTTTACTTATTAGCTGTCTTTTCTTTCTCTCTTGGCTCTACACGTCATTCAGTTTTAATTTCCATGTGAAATTTGTGTTGTTCACATTACTTGATTTCAGAACAGCAACAAAGCTCTAAGGAATGAATTACACTGATTTTAAGGCCATAGACATTATAGACAGACAAGGTTTTTTACATTTTCTGGTGAATTCCTACATTTTTGTAGGTGAAATGAATTTTTGAGCATATTTTAAAAATTACCCCCAGTGTGCTCTTTCTCAGAAAGACAAATGGTCATTTATTACTTAACAGTTGCGTTCGTCTTATCTGCTCATCAAGTATGTGTTTGTTAAAATAGTAAAACGTTTTTGAAATGTATGACAATGAGGAGTTTCTAACAAATGTCTCAGCAACACATTCTTCTAGCATCTGGTCTGAGAATGTAGGTCCTTGATCATTTGTGTACACAACGTACCTAACAGATATCACACTTAAAATAACCCTTTTTTTTTAACCCAGTGGGAGCACTTTTCTCACTCCCTTTATATTTCATTGTCCTCTTAATATATATCTCTGTCCTTATTCACAACTTGCCATTTTGCCATTTGGAATAACCTTAGCCACATTCCAAATAATATCACTGTTCTTATTTTCTGGAGACCAGGGGAAAAATCTCCAAATTCGTAATTCATCTTAGTAATTTTTCCAGGTTATTGGTATAGTAGACCTTGAGAGTACTTAACAGCCATCAGGTATTGCAGTCAACAATGTCTTTACTATTCTAGAAATGGAAAAAGAGGGCAGACTTTGTCCAATGGAAAACATTAAAGCATGTGAAAATGAAAATATGCTGAGAAAAGAGCAGGATAAGGGAAGAAGCAGTACTTTAGAAAGTTAAAGACTTAATTTCAGGTAGGCCAATGGCTTCATAGTTACCCTTTACAAGCAACCAAAGGCAAACAATGTATTTCTTTACGGTAGTCTGGTTTACATAAAGACAGCTTAAAGTTATGCAAGATGCATTATACCAAGGACTTGAAAATTAAATTATAATTGAAATCTGGTAGCATCATTACCAATGTGGAAAAATGTCATTCACGCATACATACAAAAAAACCCAACTCTCACTCTTTAAAATGCACATCAAAAACAAAGTATGTCCTCAAAATAGGTAATATGGACCATTCACTCTTGAGGACAAATTTGTTTTTAATGATTGTTCTTGGTTTTCAGCATAGCAATTTGTTGTAACATTTGTAATGAATTGTAAACTGAAAATCTGTCTCAAAAATGGGATACAGAGAAAAAGAAGTAGAGTGTGGCTGTGAGAAGAGCTTATTTTTCATTACACTAATGCATCATTTGTGCATTATTGAGAGAGATGGAAAATCTCTGTGGGGTATTTTCTTGAAAGGCAGTGAACACTTAATATTTCAGGCAGATTTCTTGTAAGGACAAGCAAACATTGTAAAATTTTAGAAACTGCATGAAACTATACCTTTTCCATGTGTGTTTACAAAAATCCTATTAGGATAATAACGCCTTTCAATTTTACATACCACTTCTGTTCAAGTTTCATAGAACACTTTGCAACTTCTGTAAGCCTCAAAACAGCCCTGTTGGAAAGATTTTTATCTCCATTTAAATGATAAAGAAACTAGCAGAAACAGTTTACAAAAATAACCTCTAATTTTTTGTACCTTAAAAACAACAATAAAAATCAGAACAGCTTTAAAAACATTCTAGTAGCTCACTTGGCTATGATTACAGCAAAATTAATTGCAGAAACAAAACAAGCAATCATATGACTTCTTCATTACTCATCAAATTTTCCTCATCCTCACTGACACTTATTTGCATTTGTGCTTGCATCTGGTGGTATGACTGTGTGGCTTTGGAATTGTGACAATTATTTGGGGGCAGTTTCTACCTCCAAGCCTTTTTGCCATGTAAACAAAACAATCTTTACACTTTTTCTATGAAAAAGTATCATCCTGCTAAAGCATCATCAGAAAATTATTTGTCTTTATGACAAATTTTCTCTTGAAACATAAAGAATATGACCTTTGTATTGTATCTGGGTTTGGTGGTGTTTTTTCCCTGAAATGGAAAATTGGAAAAGTGATTAACAACTGATAGGATTCTGTTTGATCCTCTGTACTGTACTCCTTATGCAAATTACTAGAATATACTTTTTTGTGTGTCTATTTAAAATAAACCAGCCATATCTTTTCAATCTCTCTTCAGAAAAGAGGTTTTGTGCATTAAGTAATTATTATCTTCCTCTGGGTGGCTTACACTATTCTGAGGTATCTTTTCAGAGCTGGAATATACAGAATTATATTCTAGATGAGGGAAAGTCACTGATTTATATTGTGACATTATATTTTCTACTGTTTTCTCCACCCTGTTCCTTACGCATCATTACATTTTGTTTATTTGTTTTTACTGTTGCTGTACATTGCCCAGACAACAGTGCCAATCCTGGACCATTAGGTAGTTTCTCTCACATCATGTTCACTTTATTATTCCTTCTTGGTATTTCTGCAGTGTATATCTCACTTTTTTCGTGGTGGTGGTGGGGTATTGTTCTTTTCTGTTTCCAGAACAAACAGAGTAAACAATATGATTTTATATAACAATTTGCTAGCATGTGGTGCCTCTTTACATTCTTATTTTTAACTAGTTATATTCAAACAACTAATAAAGCAACCTCTTTTTTTTTTTTTTTTCTTCTAGATTCTTATTTTAATGGATGTGGTTTATATTTTGTTTTGTGTCCCATTATGTTTAGGTGCCTAATAATTATAAATTTTACTTTGTCCAATAACTGTATTTTCAAAAGGATGTGTGTCCTAGCAGCTTCTCTTTCTTTGTATGCCTATGAGTAAACCTGTTACAAAGCACTCAGAAAGGAAAAGGTACAAAGTTTTCTAGCATGGACTACCTGTCAATGGAGTCTGAATATTAGTTGGTGCCTAATGACATGGATTTCAAATATAAAAAATAAATGATCTTTAGCTCATGTCCCATAGCAGAGAAGTCCATCTGTGCCATGCATTAGCTACCCTATTAAGAGGACCTTAGTACGATTGCTCTAGTCCCAACAAGATGAAGCAGACTGTTTTAAAACCATCAGATGAGATTGCCCCTTCCATTTCAGCATGACAAGACAGAAGCATTACCTTACCATTTTGAAATGGAATACTGAAACCGAATGAGTTGCCCACAATGCACTTAAGGAGTACTATCCCAATAAGGATAATGGCAAAACATTAGGCATCGTGATTTTGCAAGGAATTTCCTTTATGAAAGCTGCATTCACACGAAAATGGTAGAAGAAAAAACAAAATCCTTGTTTCCAGAATGGCATATTTCCAAACAGTAACTTGTTTTATATAGAAATGCACAACAGCTGTGCAAACCTCAGGTTTTCTTGCTTTTCCCCTCCTCTTTACCTAAATCTCTCTTCCGAGTTCTTAGTCCCTTTCTGGAGCTGAAGACTTGCTCCTTAGCGCATCGTCTTCTTGCCACCCTACTGTGAAAAATGTTAACTGGTTGCTTCGTATTTGTTTCACTGTGAAACTAAATTAAATTAAAGAACAATCCATATATGAAGTCACCGAAGCATACTGATGCCTGTTTCGCCTCTGCCATCCCATTGGCAGTGTCTCAGCAAACACGCAATAAAAGACCCTACGTCTTCCTACTTGCTGCAGAGGTGCCTGACATTGCTATTACTGTCACCATCCACAGAACATCCAGTTTTACAGCTAACAGGTGCCAAAACCACTGAAGATTTTGGCAACCCAAAGTAACGTTTTGCATATTTGCACTATGTTCATTGCAGTGACAGCTGCTCAGACAGATTTCTGAGTCTTTTGTGCCACCAGTGCTCCATGTATTCTGTCCTTGGCAATCCTTTCAAGAGGAGAAAATACCAGCTGTTACTCCTGGCCACCAAAGCAGCAACAGCCTTCTTTTCTCATCGTCCCAAAATAAATAACTGAGGCAGGCAACTAAATCTAAACTGAGGAATGGTTTCCCTCTCTAAATTGGACTGATAAAATGATATTAACTTAATGGATCTCTGTGAGTCTTGAGTGAAAACAACAGCAAAGATGAAAAGGATGAAAATGGCTGTGGCTGAGGGTTTGGGGTTTTTTGTTTTCAAAACACTTTTAGCAGGTAGCCAATGTGCTTTTTTTTTTTCCCCTCGCACTGAATACTCATATAAATCATCGGCGCGACAATACCCCATATCTATAGAAGAGACAGAAAGGTGTGTTTATGCAGGATCATCCAAAAAGATCATTTGAAACCGAACAGTTTCAAAACTCTGCAAGTATCTGTGTCCTCTCTGTTTTATGTAGCAACAGAATATATTCTCTTCTCCCTTACATTTCAGGTTACGCATTCGGGTTACGTCTGCACATCACCACTTGCACATTGAATATACTGTAAAAGACACCTCAGAGAGTCAGTCACAACAAAAGCATGACTGGAGGCAAAAGAGTTAATTCCTGAGTATCCCCACCTATAGCTGATAGAGAAAAGTAGATGGACAAAGCC
Source organism: Falco punctatus (assembly GCF_963210335.1). Lineage (NCBI taxonomy): Eukaryota > Metazoa > Chordata > Aves > Falconiformes > Falconidae > Falco > Falco punctatus. The sequence goes on from NC_137586.1 coordinate 82,404,654, forward strand.
ATCACTTTCCTACTGTAATTCCTCCTTTAAGGTCCCTGGCTAGTGGCTGGCAGGGCAGGGAGCTGTGGTCACAGCCCCAGTCAGTTTGTTTCATCAGTGACATCTGCCTACCATAGGACTGCTGTAAACCACCCTGTTAGGATTATGCTCTTCTCCTCCTCGTCAATTTTAACCTTTGGCTTCTTATTGTAACTGCTCAGGTGTTTCAAATAGGACTTCTTATTCATGATGTGTTTGCATGACACTTTGCTCAATATAACCTTAACTTGGCTGCTAATTAGATTTTACAGGGGCTATTATAAATATACATTAATATTTGCTTTAGTATTTATTATTGCAACAGTGTTTTTCATAGAAGATACTGTTAAGTCAATATCCAAACTGATTCTAGTGACTGAATAGAGAGATGACATTAATCCTGCTAAGATGTTAAACAAATTGGGGGGATAGCAGGGAAAATTAGTAAGAGTGCATTTTGTTCAAATAAGTTAGCTGCTACCAGTAATTTTAAAAGTAGGCAATTAAATTCCAGGAATAAGCAGAACCTTTGCGCATCTAGCAGTATTTTCCAACTGTGTCTTCCAAAAAGTCTGAGGAACGGTATCTTAATTTTAAATGTATCTGCTATTCCTGCAACTCAAAAAAAAGAAAAGTATTAACATCTCCTTACACACACAAGCTGAGTAGCAGGTTTTCTTCAGCTTGTGGTTCTGCAGTTCTTCTGGGATTAGAAACTGGCCCTGAAAATAGAGCATGTCAGAAGTCTGAGTCACTGTAACCTCTTCATGCATGAATAAAAAATTCTTCACCTTCCTCATTTCCTTTTTTTCACAGCACTGTGGCATTCAGCTCTTAAGCCTGTCTCCAGGCATTATATCCTTTACAGGTTGTGATGTTAATGTATTGAATACTCAAATTGCCACTATTTATTAAATCTGATTTTTTTTCTGTATTACATGTAATTCTCCAGAAACAGCTCACTCAGCCAAAAGTTTTGGGTTGCAGGTCGTGTTCTTACATCCTTGTGCTGCTGGCAACAGAAAGGGGAGTGCACTTATCATAACACATGGAAGCTACACATTTGCAATGTGCTGTGTTTATGTGAGCTTCCTATAGCATCATAGGATGTTGTATCATTCAGCTCTGCCTTCTGTGAAGAGCTGAAGCATCGCTGTTACCTGTTATCTGCCATCCAATACACATTCAGATACTATGTGATTAAGCAGGCCACAAAACTGAAACATTTTTTCTCATTATTGGAGACTAAGAGTGGCTTAATATAATTTTCAAGACAGATGCAGGGACACATAAAACTACCACATTTTGAGTTTCATTTACAGAAATAAATTCTGACTTAGGCTATGTACACCATGTCTGCTCTAGCAATTGCATAATGCTACTATTGTGAAACAATACATAGAAAAGAGGAGCTATTTTAGAAAAAGGCAGTATCTGCTTTTATGCACTTTAAATGGCTCTTCTGGCAGTGTTTTGAAATACATATTTTTGTGTTTCAATTTCATTTCTTTATAAGACCTTATTTTAAAATATCAAAATCTATCAAACCTTGGAATATAAGCACAGAACATAAATTCAAAATCAAACTTCCAATTTAGCTGCTGTGTATCCTACCACACATAAAGGCCTTTTCTCTCAGGAGGTGAAATTCAGATCCACAGGTATTAATAGCAAATTTCGATTAAGTTACAGGGTTTCATTATGTCTGTCTCTTGATATGCAAGCTAACACCAGTCTGAAGTGCCACATGGATAATGTGCTCTGTCAATGCAGCCAGGAGCAGGAGACTGAATTTAAGGGAAAGCAACAAATCTTGCAGATAATATCTTTTCCCAGCTGAGTGGATGATGTACTTAGTATTCAACAAGCCCGGACACCAGCAATGAAAGAGTGAAGGAGAGGGATAACCAGCAGTTGCACTGATGAGATGAAGTAGTTTGCACATAGTGACTCCATGTAAAACGTATATCCGAGGAGAGGGAAAGTCTGGTGTGCACCTGAAGGATAATGACACGTTTGATTCTTGATTTTCATACAATCAGTGCAGCTCTTCTGCAGGATACAGCAAACACTTTGACATACTTAATAATTTACTTTATTTGTCACTAATTGTTGTAGTGGGTTTGAGCAACTTTGTCAGTGAATTCACTGACATTGGGGAAGAATTGGGACTGAACTGACACAGCCCTTGTAGATGACCTCACCTTGGTTGTTAGGTCTCAGGCACAGTTAGCTTAGAAAAAAACATAGTTTTATACCTAATAGAGACAAATTTGGCTTGCCATAACTTGAGGGTGACCATAAAGGTTAAAAGACACACACCTGCCAGAATTTATATACTTGTAGATGTCTACGCCACAGCAGGATGCAGGGCTAATTCCTAACAGTAAACTGAAAGCTTTGTAAGATGACTTTTACCCTCCACAAAGAGTCTACCAAATGCCCAGGTTATATCACAGTATGAGTAAAAACAGCTGTTATTTATTACTAAGTTTAGCACTTTCTGGCTTCTCGATTAAAGCCTGATTTGATTTACATTCACTGCTTATCTGGATCAGGACTCCCAGTTTGCCTTAAGTAGATGGGCAGTAATTTGCATAGACTCCTGCAGTTACTGTAATGACCCAGATTTTGACATATCCCAGTGAAGTTCATTTTAGAAATGCAAAGCTAAGCTGAAGCTAAACAAGGAACCAGAAAAGGTAATCTAAACAAAAGTTCTTCCCCCAGAAAAAGAAGAATCAAAGAATAGGAGAGAGAGAGAAAAAAAAAATCCAATAGATTCTTCAGAGATGTGATAATATATATGTAAACTAGAATTTATTTTTTACTTTTATGACCAAACCTATGGAGTTACTTTCACAAATTTGAAATTGCATAGTTTTTATACCTCTTTAATGTATGTTTTGCAGCTTTTGTGGGAGCAGTTTAAAGCCCAACCTTCACTTGATCTGTGCAGATAAAAATTGGGTTGTTTCTAGTGAGAAAAATACCGGTTCTACAAACACATCAAGTCCAGAGACTATTTTTTTGACAAAAGAAATCTTGGAACTCTTTGATACAAGGAGTTTTCACATTTGAAAGAGTAACAGTTGTAATTCGAAAGATTTCACAGACAGAGCGCATTCTATAACAAAAATATTAAGTCGATAATATTTCAAGAAACTGAATTCACTAACCAAAATGATGCTCTTTCTTTTTTATAACAAAAAATGCCCATAACTTCTATTATTAAAAGAGATATCCGACCATTTTTAGAAGCCATCATGTCATTTAAAAACTTCTTGTTCTTAATTTATGTTATTCAACTTGTTGGTTAAGTGCTGAGCTGCACTTTTGGAAACAAGAAAAACACTTTTTTTGGTTTCATCTGTTGAAATAACCTTTTAGATCATGAGAAATCACTGAAATTCCTATGGTTACTAGTTTTTCAAACTATGAAATAATTTAGTGTTCTGAAGCTGTAGCTCTTCAAAATATTTGAGTCATAATCTGCATATAGCTGATATGTATGGAAAAAATCACAGGATCTGTTTGAATACAAAGATATCATAAAAAGTCCTACGTAAACTTTTGGGTTTTGTTGTACAATTGTGATTCCAAAAAAAGAGGTGACAAAAGCAGTTATTTGACCACATCTAGCTGATGTAACACAAAAATGAATTTTTCAGTTTCAATCAGTTTGAATTTGGACAATAATCATAAAATAGCTCTGTTTGGGGTTTTTTGTAGAAGTCCTAGCCAGTGAGCTACCACTACTTGAAAAATAAAAAATAAAAAATTTTCAAAGATCAATTAAACTTGAGGAAAGAAGGCTTAATTAGTTGGTGCAAGACTTGTGATGCATGAAAGAAAAAACAAACCTTAGCAAAGCGATTTTTTTGGCACACTATTCAGCATTTCTCTTTTTGGCATATAGCAATATTTAGCTGTAGATTTCTCCTGGGTTTCCTCTCTGCAATGTTTAGAATAAAATGGATAATTTTTGAAGTCTTATCTGTGCCACAATGGTGCTGTTCTGGAGTTGCTCTATGCTGTAAGAAACTTCATACAGGTGCCTTGTTGTCTGGGCACAGGGAATTTGTTCCCAAACTTTGTCACTTTGCATTGCTATTTCTCACACTGATCTTTGCAGCTTCATGCGTAAACCCACAGATCTCTCCAGACACAGAGACAAGAGATGGACCACTCAGTGAGTAAGGGATTGGCTGGATGGTCACACTTGAAGAGATGCAGTCAACAGCTCAATATCCAAGTGGAGACCAGTGACAAGTGCTGCTCCTCAGGAGCTGGTACTGCAACCAGTGCTGTTTAACATCTTTATTGTGGACATAGAGAGTAGGATTGAGTGCACCCTTGGTGCTGGCAACACCAAGCGGTGTGGTACGTTTGGCATGCTGAAGGGAAGGGATGCTGTCCAGAGGGACCTTGACTGGCTTGAGAGGTGGGCCCGTGCGAACCTCATGAAGTTCAATAAGGCCAGGTGCAAGGTCCTGCACATGGATCAGGGCTATCCCAAGCACAAATACAGGCTGGGCGCAGAATGGATTGAGAGCAGCCCGGAGAAGGACTTGGGAGTGTTACTCGAGAAGCTCAGCCTGACAAAGTGTGCTAGCAGCTCAGAAAGCCAACCACATCCTGGGCTGCATCGAAAGAAGCATGACAAGCACATCAAGGGAGGTGATTCTCCCCCTCCACTCTCATAAGACCTCACTTGGAGTGCTGTGTTCAGCTCTGGGTGCCCCTAACACAGGAAGGAGATGGACTTGTTGGAGCAGGTCCAGAGGAGGGACATGAAGTGGCTCAGAGGCTTGGAGCACCTCTCTTGTGCCGACAGGCTGAGAGAGGTGGGGTGGTTCAGCCTGGAGAAGAGAAGGCTCCAGGGAGACCTTACAGCAACCTTCCAATACCCAGAGGGGGCCTAAAGGGAAGCTGGAGAGGGACTTCTTACAAGGGCAAGTAGTGATAGGACAAGGAGGAATGGCTTTAACCTGAAATACAGTAGGTTTAGATATTAGGAAGAACTTCTTTACTGTGAGGGTAGTGAGGTGCTGGAGCTTGTTGCCCGGAGCAGCTGTGGGTGCCCCATCCCTGGCAGGGCTCAAGGCCAGGCTGGACGGGGCTGGGAGCAGCCTGGGCTGGGGGGGGGGGGGGCGTGTCCCATGGCAGGGGGGTTGGAAGTAGAAGGTCTTTAAGGTCCTTTCCAATCCAAACCATTCTATAATTCTACAATTTGATTCTATAAAAGTTAATTCCACACTCCTAAATATTTTCTGGTTTTTGCATTGCAACTTATGGTATTTTTCTTGTCCAAAAGCCTAGAAACAGGAAAAAAAAAAAAAAGAAGAAAAAAAAAAAAAAAGAAAAAAAAAAAAAAAAGAAAAAAAAAAAAAAAAAACAAACAAAACCAAAAAACATTAACCCATCTGTTTTAGGTAGTGGCTGCCCTTTGATAAAATTTCACTATGAATTACGTTTCTGCCTCCAGGTGGCAGAAATAATGACTACCCAATGATTAATAACTGAGTATTTCAGAAACAAATTGTTACATAACAAATATTACAGGGGGAGGGTGGGGGGGAACATTAACATGAGAAAGTGCTTCTTTTTTATTATCAAATCCACAGGTAATTTTTGATCATTTGCATATGTTGCTACAGACTTTTGTTCACCTGAGTCTTAGACCTTCAGACACATCCCTGACAAATTTATAACAAGGAAGGGCAGTTTGGTGTTCCTGGTTGTCCTGTCCCACTTGGTGGGAGGAGGGAGAGATTGTTTTTGATTCTCCACAGGGCAACCAGGAACAACTACAGTTACAGTCAGAGACTTAGTGTAACACAGCGATTTTTACTGGTTGATCTGCTTATTGCAATTGTGCATGGCAAAGGGCAGAGATTTGTAAACTTGGAACTCTTTGTCATATGGTATGAGAAAATAGTGTAATCCACAAACCTGAACTCTCAGACTTGAGACATAGGGATATTGATTGTATGAGAATATATAGAAGGAGAGAAGCAAAGAAGGAAGGAAAGAAGAAGAGAGAAATTGTTCACCACTCTTAGATCCCACGTTGTCTTAGGTGGTTTGGCCACTGGACTATGGCTAGTCTTCTATGGATCATAGGTAGTCGTCAGGTAACGGGTGTGCCCAACTGAGGTCCATTTTTATATCCTTGGTCTCCACGCAGTTCCTCCCCTGAGGCAGGTCTTTGGGTGTCAATGCACATGCAGATTAGGCCTTGTCCGAAGTCCTCAAAATGACTCGCGGGTGGTATCGGGTTCCGGGATGTCTCCACATCCCTGCCAGAATCACCTTCCATTGACCTTGCCTTAAGTGTGTAGGCACTTTTCCTGTTAGCCTAGGTGACTCCTGGGACAGGTTTGGGACACAGAAAAGGAGCACTCTGCCTCTGCAGAGTGTACCTCTCCACACTTTTCAATTCTTAGCATGCTTGGGCAAGGCAGATGTTTAAGACATTCTGAGAATGTTACCATGGTCAGCTCTGAACAGTCCCTCACACTGGCTTTGCACAGAGATATTTAAGGGGTGCCAGAGAGAGGGAGACTTTTACTTCTAAGCACGCAGAGGTAAACACGTATCTGAGCTATGACACATTGGCAGACAGGCATAAAGTGATGTCACTTGTTGATTGGATTTTTTCAGGTCATTTCACTGCCAAGGAATACAAGTTTTTGTGATGTTGGCAGAGAAATTATAGAGCATCTTTGCAGAAATTCTGGGCATAGCAGAGTGGTAGGTTATGGCTAATGGTGAAGAGATACACCCCTTCCTGCTGTCAGAGAAGGTCTCAAGGATGGGACAATCCAAAGAACATAGCATAAGCACTTCTCTCTGCCCTCCGTCAAAAATGCCTGAGTTATTCAGTGTATTTTGTATCTCAGAATCAGGTAAAGCTCAAGAAGTCACATTTCTGGATCAGTTATTTGATAGGAAGAAAGAAGTGATAAAAATCTGAAAGTTAAAATCTGTAACACATGATTGTAGTGGCTTTATACAGCCAGTTTGGTGGACTGGGAATTTCAAAATGAAAATAAAAATATGAGGGACGCAGAAGTTCAGTGAGTGAATGAATTTGTGCAGAATAACCCTGCTTGGAAAGCCTCCTAATCTCCTCTGAAAATACCAAGCAAATCATACAACGTGAATTACATGGTTGTACTGGATGGGATCTTCTTGAGCTTCTAGAAAATCTCACTAATTTTCAATAAAGTTACTCATTAAATATTAGTAATGTTTATAAGAGCAGAATTAGAACAAAATTCTACTTGATTACTTATCTCTCATCAAGTGGGTAGTCTAATTAATGTCATGTTCTTCCAGGATGTGCACACAATAGAATTACTTTTTAATCAGTGTTTTCACATCTATGTCAGCCCGGCCTACTGTTTTACCTCAAATTGATTCTGTTCTGCTATCCCTAGGGAAGAAAGACAAAGAAAGGGAGCCATAGTAGTTCATTAACATGACAAAATAAGAGATGAAAAAGATCTTGTATGTGTATATTTAGCATTTATGGCATTTGCTATTAGATCCCATGCTGGGGGAATCACAATTCACTGGTGCCTCAGTATCAAAGAGGTGAGTAACACTACTTGTGTTGTGAACTTGGAGGACAAACAGCTTTGTACTGTGACAGTAACATCACTTGAAGATCGTAGACTTGAAAGTATTTGTTTGGTAGGGATCAGATGCCTGATAAAAATCTTAACACAGCTGCAAGGAAAAAGAAACAAAAAGCAAGTATCTGTTTGATAGTGCAATAATAACAACTAAGCCGTGATGACTGAGGATAATGAATGATGGTAGTGCTGAACCCATAGCTGAAAGTACAAGATTGTACTATGAAGTGTATGATTTGTCCTCACGGCTTTCCTTACATTACTTCAAGTGCTGTCTGGTAAAAACAGAGTATAATAGTTCTGTACAATCACTTCACAGATGTATAACCCTAAGTTTAAGCCACTGCAGCTTCCTCTCAGTCAAGCAACTCGGTAATAATGGCAATCCTTTTAAGCACCTTATTGTAAAGGAAATGAGTGAAACTGATGACGAAAGTCATGTATATCAGGCTATTTCTTTGCATGGAGTGCCTCGTGTTACCTTCCCCACTGTTTGGAGTCAAGCTGAGGTTGAGAACAGTCTTATTCAGAATATTTATTCATTGATCTATTTTTTTATGTCCCTATAAAATCTTTTTCTCCAACAGATGTGGATGCTGCCAAAATTTTTTTCACTCTATTCCTCGTGGAGTCTCCTTTAAGAAGGAAATACTGCTTCCAAGTGCTTCTGACATCTGACGCACCCAGATTTCAGAGTTTTTAATTCCTGCAAAGAACTTGTGGCAACTAACTACAAAAATTCATTCAGAGTAAAAGTAAATGCACCTGTAAGTGTAAATAAATATAATGTTTTGGACTCATGCAGACATTTTCAGGGTTGCAAGCCCTTTTTTCCTTTTTTTTCTTTTTTTTTTTTCCCAAAAAAATCTGTCAAAGGGATTTCATAGGCTGCAAATCAAAGGTTATGGCTTTGGATTCAAACAAAACTCCTTTGAAATCTTAAATGTCAGAAAATATCTGCATACGTTAGTGGTCTCATTAACCTCAGTGTGTAAACTATAATTGTTTTGAAGTGAATGAGAGCCTTGCTATTAATTTTTTAAAACCCTATATAATTAAGTGGCAGCTAGTGCAAAAACATCTGCAGGAGACAGAACAAGTTTGATCTGAATTTGAACCTCAGGTATTCATGCTTACACATTTTGGGAAATCAAAATAAATTGGGGGGGGTCAGACCAACCATGGGTATTTTTTGACAGCTGTGGAGAATATTAAAATGGTAAAATCATGTATAAAGTAGTAATACTAACATATTACATGGATGCAATGGCTAAAATAGAAGAGTTTATGCACTGAAAAGTCTTTTCTTTGGTCTGGCAAATAATCTACCCCTTATATGTGCAATGCACTTCATGATATAGGTTTAGTCTTTGCTAATTTGTAAACAGAAATAGAAGCAAAATGAAATTAAAAGTTTTAGTGGGAAAAAACAAAACAAAACAAAACAAAACAAAACAAAACAAAACAAAAAAAAAAACCAACAAAAAAAAAAAGACACACCAAACCCCAGTATTGAAAAAGTTTGGGAAATCTCTAGTCAGGGTGATAGAGGCAGAACAGCAGGACAACGATCCGCCTTACTGTTGTCACTGTTTAACCTGTTGGTCTTTCAAAGCAAGTTCACTTATCACTGAGCATGAACTCTGGAAGGAATGAAATGATCGTGTATGATTTTGTTACATCAGGCAAGAAATTACTTTCCTTGGTAATCGATATCAAGGACAGCAGTTACTCCAAGGGAACGCAAAACCAAATCACCTCCCTAGAGGTCATACAGGCAACGTGGTAGTTTCAGGCTTCTGGCTTACTGGTGACAGCGTGCAGCAATGCTTATTACTGCCCTCGAGGGATTTAATGGCATGCAACCTTAGTGACAGAAGAGATCTTGAAAGAGAGATTTGGCCAAGTATTTGTTTAAATATAAGCAACAACACTGTTCATTATAAAGTGATTTATTTTCCTAAGTGTTCCTAGTGTGGGGTTAAGCAAGACACATGCAATCACCTCAGATGCAAAGTTGTCAAGGAAGGTGTTCTTTGAATTAGAAATGCTTAAGATGGGTTATCTGCATTGATAGAACAAGGGTGGGTTTTTGTTGGTTTGGTTTTTTTTTGTTTTTGTTTTTTTCTGCAGGTTAATTCTTTTCTTCCCAGCATATGTTCAAGAAGATTTTATTGTCCATGAAAGTGAAGGGCAGAGAGTACAGGGTCCAGCTGAACACAGCTTAGGGAAATCACATGCATAGTAAATGATGTGCATAACTCCCTGCCCATTTATGCTAGTGACAGGGAATCTCAGGTGCAAAAACATTCAACACCCCATCTGTTCCAAATGAAGTTCTTTCTGCAGGGAGGGGAACAGAAAACTAAACAGGCCTTTAACTTTCAGTCCAACCTTACAGGACCATTTTTGTTGTAAGTTTGTGGGTTTGTTGTTGGTTTTGTGGTTTTTTTTTATTATGGAAATAGACAAATATTTGATTTGGAGCAGTATGAAATTGGAAAGAGACAAAGAACAGCTCAGGATCCAAATTCTCTCCCAAATAGTGTTCTGTGCATTTAATGCTTTGGAAAATTCTAGAAGACCTCAGAAGCAGTCCTTACTATAGGAATAAAAAGTGTATCTGTGTATATCTACATTGCACAGTAGGAAAGCTTGGTGCTTATTCCTTGGCAAAAACTTGGCCACAGAGGTCTAGAGACTTATTCAGTGGCCCCTGGCTAATGGTGTCTAAGTTTCAGAGAGAAAAGAGTATTCCTGGACTTCAGTCATATATTGGCAACAGAAGCTGATTGTAGGAGACTTAAACATGCTTTTTGCTTGTCTCCTTGGAACTGAGAAACCAGATCTTATCCAAGAAACAACCTGGTATAGTAAGTAGGTTGAATACCTCACTCATCTTTCTCATGAAATCAAATACTAAACACTTGCAACAGATTCTGGTGCCATAAGAAGTAAAAATGGTTGATCATGACAATGTCAGTGTAGAGCAGAAAAGCAGTAAGCAGAATGTATTGATTTTCTACTCTAAAATATTAAAATTTGGGTTTGTCCTTCTGCCCTCCCTAGAAGATTAGATTTCAGTTGTATTTTTTCTCTTATTGGGCTGTGCTTTAGAATGTATATATTATTTACTTTTGGGTCCTTAAATGTATTTGTTTTAGTCAGGTTTTCTCCTTAGGCCAAAGGCTTGACTACAAAGGATCTTTCATGTTTAAAAGCTCAAGGCAACAACGTATTTGATCAAAACTGCTTTCGAGATGTTTTGTTTGCTAAATATATCTGAACATGGAGGTTTTGCTGATACCTAACTCTAGTCTCAGTTAATTCTTGGTATCCAGAAAAGCTAGCTCATACTTGAAGATATCTTATGAACATGCATTCAAGAGGTTTTTAATAGCAATTTTAGAGTTGAGAATTTGCAGTTCTGCTGAATCTTGTATTAGGAACTTAGCTTGTATTTTAGGGTCTGGTCCAAGATCACAACTAAATTTCTAGTGAGACTGCAGCCTAAACATCACCCTGTTTCTAGTAAATTTGCTTCTCTCAGGTCTTCAAATAATAATGAAAATTTTAAGCATAAACTATGTTGGAAAGCTAGCATTTCAAATGCACACCTACTCCTAATTAGTGTTTTTATCTCTCTGCCAGCTATCAGGCTAGAAGACTAGGATATAAAAATGCATATTAAAAGCCATGAAAGGCTTTAATTTGCTATTTTTAAACACATCAGCAAGAATCTGGCTGCTTCTGCTGTTTCAAGCATTTGCAGATATCTTACTGTATCTTCTCTTAAATATGTGTTATATTTGTTTCTACAATTCTGCTTTGTGATTTTCTCAAAGGTATTCTAGGGGTTTTGTAAAAGAGTAATGGGATATCATTTTATAGTCGCTTTTTTATGAAGAAAAGGTAATAATAGGAGATATATTATATATGAACTTTCAGAAGAAAACTATCCATATAAGTTAAATTTGGAGAATCAGAAGCAAAGATCTTTTAAGTACTAGAGATACTATTGTTTTACAATTTTTAGCTTGGCTAGAAGTCTGTCAGATCTGGGAAAAGAGCCCATCTATCATACACTGCAATCCAGAGTTTAAACATAAACATTCTTTTCTTTCCCATTTGTCTTATTCATGCCCCTCCTGCATATGAATAAAGCAGGAGTCCTAGGAAACAAAAATATGTCACCAAGTAAGAAAAGGCTGTCTGCCAAGCTGGATAAAAAATGACAAGCAAATTTAATTCTAGGATCTGAGCTCTTGCTGAATAATAGGGATCAGAGACAGTAGTAAATTAACACCAGTACCTAATGTATACCCTGTCCCTGACTGATCAAACTTTCTTTTGGGCATAAGCACTTTTATCATCCACTTTACCTGGATAACATTCATGATCATCTGTAAAACTATAATCTTCAGAGCTCATTGTAAATAAGAACATTTAGAAATAAGAGAGTGCAATCACATTCAGAATCACACTGAGAAAACAAATAAAAATATTTCATAGCTTATGATGTAACCAACCTCTATTAATTTGTGTTTAAAGACCTAAGGTAGTCTTTTTAACTTCATGAACATACCCTAAAAAGAATTTAAATGTCAGATATTTTTATATAGCTTTTTCTCTTTTCTGTTTGAGTTTGGGGGTTTTGGTGGTTTTCGGTTTTGGGGGGTTTAGTGGTTTGGTTTTCTTTACCCAGAAATATCTACATGCTATTTTCCTAGGAAAAATATGAAGAAAGTAAAAATATCACTCTGTCAGAGAGCACATATTTGTTAACACTACGAATAATAGATGGAAGCAGATTAAACTTTCCAGAAAACCCTAGCAAAATTTCAATTAAAAACTTCTTTGATTCTCTTGAGGAGTGGAGAAAAAAAACATTTGAACATGTTACATCTTATTGATTATGTGCTTGACAATCGCTTACTGTTGTGTACTTAGCTGGCTACAGTTTGCAAAAAAGAATCTCATTACAGGGATGAAAATAAGTGTACCTTCTACAGCTGTCTGACTACCATCAGCAGCTCTGTCTCCTCTCTTGACCAGCTATGATGATGACTTCAAACTATGGAGTGAAATTTTGCTGAGAACTGTTCCTAAAACAGGAAGTCATCCAGCAGCCTTAGAAATCAGTGCAAAGGAAAGGTATAAAAAACATAGACATCGTATGCAATCTTTTGGAGTCTTAAAATGAGTCCCAATGAAATAAATAGCTATAAAAATGTACATCTTTTGTATTTTCTCACTTTCCAATACATGTAAGAATTCTATGAGTTTCTAATAAAATGTTGATATATTAATTTTCTGTTCCTCTCATAAAAAATCATTAATATTCCTAACTGGATTTTATAAGCAGCCTATTTTAAAATGTCTTGTTTACTTCCCCCCCCCCCCCCCCCCCCCCTTAACCCCTCCTCAAGAAGTAGCTGTCTCTCAGACTGCCAGTTTATTCTAGAAAACAGGATGAATGGACATTTTGTAATTTGGAACAATGACTTGGCAGCATGTGTTACTTTAATAGACATATTCCTTTAAACTAAGACTCCACCATCTGTTCTGCCCTCTAATTACAAACACAGATATAACACAATTCAGGGTTCTATCTTATAATATGAGTGATTTAAATCCATGTATCTTCCCTTAAACAATAAATAAAAAGTACATCTGGTATTTTTTTTGCTTGTATGTCAAAATCAAGAAAGAATTATTCTCTAATAATATAGAAAATATTTTATGGTTACAAAAATTAACATTTAGAGAGGTTATTGAACTATTACTTTTGAAAAGAACTATGCCAGAAATACAAATATCCCAAGCACATGTTCTCTTTTTTATTTAAATGGAGAAAGCCATTCCAAGGGGCGTAACCTTTAAGGGACTGGAAGAGGTAGAGGATGGACTGATAAAGCTTCATTGAAGTGACTGAAAATCTTTAAAAGACAAAGAAGAATGAAGCGAAAAAGAAAGAAGATAAAGAAAAGAGGGACCTAGACAGGCTTGAGAGCTGGACCTGTGCGAACCTCATGAAGTTCAGCAAGGCCAGGTGCAAGGTCCTGCACGTGGATCAGGGCTATCCAAAGCGCAAATACAGGCTGGGTGGAGGATGGATTGAGAGCAGCCCTGAGGAGAAGGACTTGGGGGTGTTTGTTGATGACAAGCTCAACATGACCCAGCAATGTGCATCTGCAGCCCAGAAAGCCAACCACATCCTGGGCTGCATTGAAAGAAGTGTGACAAGCACATCAAGGGAGGTGATTCTCCCCCTCTACTCCACTCTCACGAGACCCCCCTGCAGTACCGCCTTCAGCTCTGGGGGCCCCCATCACAGGAAGGGCATGGACCTGTTGGAGCAAGTCCAGAGGAGGGACACAAAGATGACCAGAGGGCTGGAGCCCCTCTCCTGTGCAGACAGGCTGAGACTTGGGGTGGTTCAGCCTGGAGAAGAGAAGGCTCCAGGGAGACCTTACAGCAACCTTCCAATACCCAGAGGGGGCCTAAAGGGAAGCTGGAGAGGGACTTCTTACAAGGGCAAGTAGTGACAGGACAAGGAGGAATGGCTTTAACCTGAAAAACAGTAGGTTTAGATATTAGGAAGAACCTTTACTGTGAGGGTAGTGAGGCGCTGGCCCAGGTTGCCCGGAGCAGCTGTGGGTGGCCCATCCCTGGCAGGGCTCAAGGCCAGGCTGGACGGGGCTGGGAGCAGCCTGGGCTGAGGTGGGGGGGGGGGGGGGGGGGGGGTGTCCCATGGCAGGGGGGTTGGAGCTAGGTGATCTTTTAGGTCTGCTCCAACCCAAATCATGAAATGATTCTTTGAGAAAGTAAGAAAAGAAATCATAACAAGAATACAAGCTGGCTTTGATTTAGATCTTTTTTTGCAGTATCTGTAAAGCTAACATAAAGCTCACAGCAAAGAGGAGCTTTTTTGAATAAAATAATACTAAAAACCCCCTACATAATACCATCAGGTTCAAAGGTGCAGGGAAGACCAGTAGGAGATACACCTATCTAGGAGAAGGAGCAGTACATTGTCATTCTCGTAAGCACAGGGAGGAAAGGAGACTCTTGGCTGCTCTATAAACTTCCATGCTCCAGCTTGCCCCATCAAGCAACAGTAGCTAACAGGACATTGCAAACTAGCATCATGAGGACCATCATTTAGTTCCTCCTGAAGCCCTTGAGTATTAGCATTTCTCTCAGCCTGCTCCTACTTCATTTATCATCTCTAAATGCACGTAACTAGTGCAATGTACAAAACCTTATTTTATTCTTCTCTGATTTGCTCCTAGTTTCTGTTTATTTTCATGCAGGGTATTTAAGCAGCTCTGCAATAATCAGTGATGTCTGGAAGATGGGCACGTTTTTCACATGCACCTTCATTAACCTTCCACAGAATTCCAGCTCCCAAATCACTTATGCAATATAATCAGTTTATCTTCTATGCAAATATCAGTTATCTTTGGCTTAAATATGTATTAGCCTTTACTTTTTAGTACACTGAATGAGTATTTACATTGCTTGTAACTGATTTTGTAAGTGTGCACATTAAATCTTTTTTAAAAATTTAAATATTTCACAACTTGAACTGTCAAATGTTAATCTCAAAGCTGAGATTTGCTGTAAAATAGGAAATAATGCTACAATGTACTGCCTGAAGTAGTCATCATAAGACATACCCACAAGTATGCATAAAAAATTATAAATAAAATGCAATATATACTTGTGCACACTTGTATATATACAAGGTATAACATCCACTAGGAGATGCAACCAAATTAACTTCTACAGTGCCTAAACCACATTTTTGTTATGGTTAATGAAGTCTATTTCTAGAAAATACAAAATTTAAAAAGCAACACTAGATAATACATGGCAAATTTTATTAGCTCCATTTCCCATTAGAGCAATACTAACCATAATGAATATTGCTGTGAGCATTTCTATATCCTTGTATTCTGTCCAAGAACAGCACTCTGGTAAAAGAAAATGCTACTGCAGAAGCTGGGTAAAACATTCAAATGAGATGGGGGCCTAACAGTCAGCACTGGGTATGCACAGTGACAGGTCAGATAGTCCACACTTCCACCAGTGCCCATGCACTGGACAACTGGTGAGACACAGCCAGAGCTTAAAAATGGAAGTCTTTAATGTTCCGACATAAACCAGTGAATACCACAGACATGGGTTTTGTGGGAGGGAGCAGGAAATACGTACGATTAACTCATGCTTTGAAACTACCTCTAGCACTGAGCAGTCTCTTTCAGGCTGGTTAGGGATAAAGATGTGTTGCAATTCAAACAAGTGCCTTACAAGGATAATTAGCCTCACAAATAAATCTATACTAATTGTAGTCAACTAACTGGGTGACAGAGCTTAATAACTGAGGTGATTGCAATGCAGTGCAGTTTTGTAAGGATTCAGAATCTGCTTTAGCAACAATCGGGTTTTAGCCATTAGAAAAGAAAAAAAAAAAAAAAGGTTGAAAAAATCCGTGGCCACTTTTGTTACATTTAGAATAAAAAAGCCTGGGGTACTTCTAAGCAGGACCATTACACTAACCTGAAATAAAGTAATTCTCAAATTTTAGGGATGAGATTATTTAATTAGTGATAGATGACCTGAAAAAAGAGCAGCAGTTCACTGTGCGATTGGAAGCTCAGGACAGTATTTCCTTGTTTTGGGGCCTTACATTCAGCAATACTCTATATCCCAACAGAGAACAATACCTTGGTACAAAAGGGACATTGGAAGGATTAAAAAATATCTCTCTTGTTTCTTTTCCACAGAAAAGCTCGATGATAGACATGGGGAGTGTTTAGACAACTCTGGTTGCTGTAACACATTCTAAGATAAGTTAAAAAGTATTTTAAGAAGTGTTTTTTGCTGTAAGAAATTTGGTCTGTTCAGAAGTATGGGGGCATTTTTTTCCTAAAAGATCTGAAACTTTCTGTCATTTTCAGTACTTAAAAATTTCGGTATCTTCACTCAAATGTCTCTCAACAAGGAACTAGAGAAGTCAAGACATGATAAGAACTGGTTAGGACGTAAATGAATGCCCAGGAAGGGAACAGAATAGAGTAAGAACAGGGAGCTGGGGTAGTGGGTAGGGGGAAGCAAGAAAAACCAAAAGATGGGGGAAAAAAATGCAAAAATATGGAAAGCCACCAAATCATCATAAGATGCTTGCAAAATGCTGCCAACTGTCTAGACAGATTGGAAGTAAGTGATGAAATGCTTTTTTCTCTTATAGAATTTCACTTTTTCTAATACAGCAAATTTAAATTCATGTAAGTCATAAAAAACCAAAACTATTACTTCAGAAAGCAGAAGTAGCATGCTGGGTAAAAAGAATTTCCTGCAGATCTCATAGGTAATAAGGAATAATACAGAAAAAATGAATATAGCATATGCACTTTCCTCTTTTCCTTAAACTCATGTTAGCATGGACTATTTTTTCTTTTCAGTGAATGTAAAGAAAGATGCCTATGTTATTAATATCCTTTACTGCACTTAAATAATGTATTTTGTCTTTTCTCCTGCCAAGAAAATGAAGATTCCAAATTACGCATATATAATACAGAATTAAGATATATTAAAAAGGTTGAGAATTTAAATGCTTATAAGTAAGACATGGATGTGAAGCACATTTAGTGTGTTTATTCAGACCACTTAGCTATTGTTTATCAATGGAAAAGTTTCTTTAGCTTAGTGGTATCTTTGGCAATAGGTGACACACTTGATATCTTTGAGAAAAACATTTCTTTTGACAAAAACAATGTTATAAAACTCAATTTATGTTCATTTTAACTTTCGCATAATAAAATCAAAATCAACATAGAATTCCTTTGATTAATAAGCCTTTTTCTTCAAAATTAAGTTAGTAGATGATTTTGTCTCCTGTAAACTAGCCATCCTTGTAAGCAAACACAAAATAGAAGGGAACATATGGCAAAATGGCAACAGTAATCTGGAGGAGAGATGGATGGATGTTGAAGGCGGCAGATGCCTAACCTTGTAAACCTAATTTTTCTCCTCCTTGTTTCACTATAGTTGTCTGAAGTTGCCATATTAATGCACACCTACTATCTTTAACTAAATATCATACCTAAGTAATTGCACCTATGAGCATATGATCAGCTTCACTGAGAGCCTGCCTCTCCAAATTTAATTTTAAGAGTGAATCTCACTGGACATTGGGCAAATTCTGCTGTAACTCTCTGAGATGTAACTAACAAAAACATACCTTCAAAAAACTTCAAGCATGTATCAGAATGGAGATCGGTGATCATCTTGCACTGGATGCAAGAAAACCTACAACCAGGTGCATACAAAACAGTATGAGAAAGACATTGTCTGCACCTCTACTGTGATTCTGTACAGCAGAGAGAAAGTACAAGGAAACCTCCCCAAATTTTTCATTTCCTTAGACTTTGGACTTTCACATTTGCTACTCAAAATGACAGAAATTAAGTAAACATAGAAATGTACAATGTAATCAATAGATTGCTGGCCAGGTGAGCACACAACATGGCAGGTGACCTCTTTCTGGTGCACACACATGGCACTCACATATTACTCTGCACATGCACACCTTTCTGCTTCTTCACGTTTTCCAAATTGCAACTCAGACCTAAGACACTTTCCCAAAGAAAATGCTGTCAAACTGCAGTGTGATGCTGAAAGCCAGCACTTTGAGCAGAGGCTGTTTCATCACAACATTCCAAAGTAGTGTACATAAACAACCCCATAATTGTTTGCGGCATGTCAACGAGCAAAAGCTTTGATAATTTTATTTTGGCAGCAAACAATAGTGAGGAATTAAGTTCATAAAACTTGACTTAATTGTGGATAAAACCCTGGCATACAATTCTGCTACATTTCAGAAGCCAATTAAAGTGTTTACAGATTAGTCAACATCTATCCATCCAATTCACATCATCAGTGTACTGTCTGCAATGGAAATGCTAAATAGAAATAAACAAATGTCTGTAATCTATAGTTAGAGAAAGTTGTCATCTGCTTCCCTTAGCTTAGTCATCTGTCAGGATTTCTTTTTCAAACTATCATACTCAAGAAAGTTTACATATTGCCTTAGAATTTGTCTAGTCAAATATGCTGTAAATATTATATCCTTGCAAAGGCCAGAACGTCATTTGATAAAACAAAGACCCCCTCACACTTGGCCCATATTTACAATTAAAACTAGGTAATTTTTAAATCTTTTTTGAGATTCTGACGTGATCTGATAAAAACCCTTTTCGCCTGATCATTCATGAACAACATTCTAAAGGTCAGCTAGTCCTTTCTGTTCATAACAAAAAAGCGATGACTCATTCAGTGAAATTTAAAGTCCAGAAATATAAAATTGCTACTAAGGAACTTGCCTGGAAAAAACATTTTGGTATTAAATTGTAGTATTTGCTGATACAACATAAATTCTTAAGAATATTATATAGTCAATAAAAGCATATTTTTCAGTTGATGCAACTAAACTATTTATGAAAAATTTAATTTACTAATATCCAAATTCAAATTTATAGATTTTAAGTAAAATATTTTTTAGTTGTATCAGGCTTTAGAACAGCAACCTTAACCAGTGATTAGTTCGTATTTTTAAGAGGGATAACATTATTTTATTTCAGGAGTTAAAGCAATTACTAATGGAAAATTTCTCAAATGCTCATACCATGATGTCCAGTTTTCAGTCTCAGAGATGCTACTGTATCAGAATATGTTTAGTTTGGTCTGGGATACCTTATAATGGTCCTGAGGCAATATCCTGTGAAAACCAAATTATGTTAAAATAAAAACAGCAGAGCAGTTTTGTTCATCCTTTGGGGATATATATTTTTTGTGGCATAAGACAATAACAACAATAATTGCCTTTCAGTTTCTTGACCTACACTTTAACCTCTAGCAATACATTAAAACACAAGGAAAAATCCCAAGCTGCACAGCATAAAGACTTTGGGTTTTGTTTTTATGAAGATAAAAGTTGTCCTGCCCTAAGAACATCTTTTAATCAAAGCCGCATGAGAATTCATGAAAAGGTTTAGCTTACATTTTTGCTTTGCATTGAACTAAAAACCCACACACGTATACCACATGATGCTGTTTGTGGGAAAGAATTAAAAAAAAAAAAAAAAAAAACAAACAAACAAGAAAAAGGCATGAAACTGCATAGCAAAGCAAAATGTCAGCTGTTTATCAAGATTTTTCTGAGTAGAAAAGAGTGAATATTCCATAGATCAACTGCTATAGAAAACCAAGAGAGCATGCCCCCTTTTTTATGAACACATAATTCCACCGGAGTAGCAGTTACACTTGGATATGCAACATGGTAGGAGACACTTTGTTGTCCTGGGTACCCCCTCTTCCCACTTATACCATGCCTCAGGTCCAGTACCACTAACAGCATGAGTTTTTAACTTTTCTTATTTGCTACTATAGAAAGCTGACAGTTCCCCAGAGCTGGAAAGGAGGAGACTGCAGCAGGACAGCCAGAGCAAAACCACAGGCTGGAGGGCTTACAGGGAAGGAAGGATCTGAGGTTTTGCCAGCCTGACAACAGAAACCCTGCTGTTTTCTCTGCAAGGAATGATAATCAGTCACCTGTTGGCTTGATCTACTTTCTACAAATAATCAGGTTATTCACTGGGTCCAGTGGAAAACTGGATCCAGTTTAAAAATAAAGTTGATAAATTAGTTGGAGAACCAAAAAAAATGGGGCTCAGTTTGAGGCCAGCCTTCCTTCACTGCCAGAAAATTTATCTTGCCTCATCCACATTTCAGTTCTCTATTATTTCCTAAAAATAATAGTGATATTTCATGCATTTGCATTCTGAGATCTCAAGAGACTCTCTTTACTCTTAGACTGTAGAGCATCCTACATACAGAGGTTCATTCTGCCTGGGGACTATGAGTGTCCCCATGAAGAGAAAAGCAGTAAAGAGCAGAAGATGGTTTTGTGGGACTTAATAAACGACATTTGCAGGTTGTCGGGATTTAACTTCCCTTAGCATATCTGAGAATCCTGTAGGGACCTTCCAATTTGTTTCTGCTGACTAACTGATGCAAGGGTGGCTTGTTAACTTCACCTTGGATATTAAGAAGATAAGTAGGCTTGCTTCAACAGAGAGAAGTGGTAAAGAGAGAAATAAGAAAGAAACTGCTGGTAGCTTACAATGTATAATAATTTAAAGGAGTCAATATATAGATTTGTGCACATAAATGAAGCAGTAGCCACCTCTCAAATTGCTCCTTTGAAGGAATAACACAATAGGATGATCACATAAAATGCCCACAGGGCATCTGTCTTCTATTTGACTATAATTTACAATTTAGGAAAAAAGGGTACTAAAATGCAAAATATACTGAAATGGTTCAAACCTTGAATAATACCAAAAAAGCAGATCACAAGAAAACTCTGAACTGGCAATGATAAAGTAATATTGATTTCAACAAGACTATTTAAAAATAAGAAACAGAAGATGGATAATTTAAGAGTTCAATATACTTTGAAAAGTGTATTGAATCAGATCTATCTGCTGGGGTTTTTCTTTTTCTTCCAGCTTTTAAACACATACTCAGGCTTTTTGTATCAAGCAAAGAAATAGCCAAAGCCACAAAATGTGTAAATGCTTTGAAATATTTTGTGAGGAGCACAATACAGTGTCCACATTTACAAGAAAAATGGGGGAAAAAACAGTAATTAATTGTCATGTCTACAGGGAAAGGAGACACTGGATAAGCATATAATAATTTCCATGGATTTCCCAAAAGTGCAGAAACCTTCTGAGCTAGAATGATCTTGATATATCTGCATGTCTTGTAAATACCAACACAAAGATTTAAAGAAACAGACAACTAAACCATATAACTCCATTTTTCTACGGGGGGGGGGGGGGGGGGGGGGGGGGGCGGGAGAAAAACCGAATTTCCAAGACAGTTTTTATTAGTCATTTAAAGTTTTTATCGTAATAATCTCTAAAAATTACTCTGCATCTGCATATAATTTGTAAATTAATGGTTGTTATCAGGAAAAAAAGGATTTTTTTCCTTCAGTGATTCTAAGATCAAAGTCTGTTCTACGCCAGACTTCTGGTTTGGTTTTCTGAAATTCTAAATTCAGAATTCATTTCCTGTGAGTTTTCTAATCCTTTCATTTAGAAGCTTCTACTAAAAATGTTATATTCAAAAGATGCTAATAAAACCGCCCAGTAAAAAAAAAAAAAAAAAAAAAGGTCCCTGAAAGTACACAAGTATTTCCTTGCAGGTATACAGAGGAAAAAATGTTCCGGTAGCTATGTGATTATATACACTATGATATTTCTATTACCCCCAAATAATTGTGAATCAAAGCAAGATGCAGCCATTTAGAATTGTTGAAAATCATAGCACCTTATTTATTGCCACTTTGCATATTTAGCTTTCTCTAGTTACATACAGAAATAACTCATGAGGACATTATGTTTTCTGCACCTTTGGGCCATGATCAATCAACTGCGGATGAAAGTAGAAATCACAGCCTACTGTTAAATACCAAAGATGCATTTCATAAGCAGTGCTACACTTGTACAGTCAATACCAAAATAACTGAGATATTGGGTAGCGAAATGTCATTATTGCTCAGATTTGTGTTTTATTTTTACTTAGATGGCTATGGTACAATGACTATATGCCTGAATTAATCACTAGCAGAAATATAGATGATGCAAAAGCTTTAGGTTTATCGAAGGGTGAGAAAAAGAGAACTTTGTGTAAAGTTTTAGAATAGGAAATGAAAAAAAAAAAAAGATGTCATGTTAATGTGTCATAGTTCATTTGGGGAAGACATCAAAACATTCTGTGTGGTTCTTTATTGGTTGCAATAAGCTGTAAAATATTATTTATAAGACAGTATTTATAATTGACTACAGGACATATATTTCAAGCAAAAGTGTAGGATGACATGCTAAAATAATGGCTGTGGCAGAGGGAGGCTTAAGCTACCCTGTTTAAAATGTTGCTTAGTATAGATATTTTATTCATAAATGATGTACAATCTCCTCATGGCAATTTTCTGATGTAGTAGTTCTGTCAACTTTTAGCAAGAAGAAAGGGTTCAATTCAGTGAAATGTGTGTGAGAGTGGTTTTACAGCCTTCAGGAAGGGGCTTCTGCTCCTCAGAGGTGTTCCTGTTCTGTTCAGCACATACAAGCATCTTCAGGGAAGGAATCTGACAACACAGTGCTCCTTAAAAACAGATAAAGCTATGACTAAGTCATAAGACTCTATTAGGCAATTTTAACCCTTCCCCAGAAAGTCTTAGTGCAAGGAAAGATTATTTTGGCTGGTGAGGTAGAATGGTAACTGGCATGCTACTATAAAAACTACCAGAATCTCCTGTGTTATTCAAGTTTTTCAGTGCATTCAATGCCCTTCCTGATTATTCACTAGATGTTCTCGATGCAGACGCCAAATCAATTTTTGGTTCTCCGACACCTGGAAGAATTAATCTGAAAATATGTGTTCTAGCTTGTAAATCTATTGTAGAAGAACAACATTAAGTTTCTCTCTTTTACTTAATGTGTATCTTGATGCCATGTCTGTTCATCACTTGCCAGATCTTCAGGCATGTGTATGAATAAATCAGCATATCATCAAACACAGGTAGAAGAAATACTTGACAGAGGTCTGCTTTGTCTCTGGAGATAAAGTACAACTTCAGTTCAGCTTCCATTAAAAGTGATTTACTTTCTACCTATATTAGTTGGTCAGATTGGAATCTACTGAAGGAATCATAATTTATAAAATTTTCTCACTTCGCTTTTCCTTCTAACATTTGTGGTCTATCCCAGTTTTTTCTCCATAGGTAGCTGATCTGTTAGATACACCAGTTCCTTGTGTGGACTCCATTGGAATCACTCACATTTTGCCATCTCAAAGCCTAGTTTACCAACCACGTGTACAATTATAACCTTAATTTGACATTATATTAATCTATTTGAAGATTAGGTTGCATCTGTGGAGATTCATGTCAACAGATTTTACCCTCCCATCAGTTCAAATTAAGACTCGTTTGTTGAATTTACTAGAATTTTATTTGTACAAAAGAGAGGTACAACACCTATTAATGGTTTCCTCATTTAAAAAAAAAAATGAAAAAAACATATTATTGATTTTATTTTATTTCAGACACTTGGTAAAAATCTCTTCTGATGAGGGATAATATGATTATACAGGCAAAAAAAGCTGAAGGTTTTATGCTACTTAAAAACTGTATAGGTCAAGATGCTAACAATGAAGTCTGAGCAATGTGAGGCCTAATCTTCTAAAAGGTTGTTCTCCATAATCCCTTCTTTATTGGTTGTGACTAAACACTATTTTTCAGGCCAATATGAGCTAGCAGTACCTTATATTCTAGCTCATGGGAACTCAAATGGGTTCTGAAGATAAACTGATCCTCCATAGAACCTACATAACCATAGCTAGCATGATAATGAAATGGACTCCACACATTATGCCAAAAGCTGACGTGTCTGTTTTGTGCAAGGGTTGCCCGCACCTACTCAAAATAGTGAGCTCACATTTACCTGTTGTCTATTGTCATCTTTTGTTATGACTCCTATAAGGTTCCTCAGCAGATGTCTTCCATAACAGCATTATCTAACCCATCAGAGTTCATGCTGGCTACAGTCAAGGTGGACAATCAAAAAAATGCCAGCTCCTGTACTTAATGGTTGAAAATTTTATCCGGTTTTCTTTTATCTTATTATTGCTATTACTTTTCACAGGTTTGACAAGTACTTCTGATAATATATTTAAAAGAAAAATCACCCTTTCTGTTCATTTTTAGAATTATTTCAGTCTTTTTATGAAAAATTTCAACATTTCCATGCCTGGAGCAAGTACTGAAAGACCTTGGGCAGAGAGATCTCAAAGATCTTGATAATTCACCACCAAAATCTATATCCAGTTGGTCAAAAATAATTCTTTAATTCATTGGAGATGGTAAATACTTATCAAAAACATGCTTTGATGGGTAAATTCTCACGTAGTCCAAATTTGAGTCAGTTAGTCTAATCTGAACGTTTACTACTATGGTTTTCCTTTCTGCAGAGTTATGGATGTTAGGGAATTTTACATTTCCTATACATGCAGTTCCTATATGAACATAGCAATCGCCTGACAGAGCTGAGTCAGAAAAATACAGGCAGGTACTTCAAGGATTTAGTGTGAAAGTACGGAAAAATGTAAGGCAATAAGAATGGAAGGAAACCGGTGAAGCACTTGGCTATCATACAGTGAGAACACCACTATGACCAGCAGTGTTCCACAGAGCTCCGTGCTGGGGCCGGCCCCGGGGAATGTCTGTACCGACGGGCTGGGCGAGGGGACCGAGCGCCCCCCGGTCAGTGTGCGGGTGGCACCGGGCTGGGGGCAGTGCTGCCCTGCGGGGGGCAGGGGGCTCCGCGGGGGGGGCTGGGCAGGCCGGGCCCAGGGGCCGAGGCCACCGGGAGGAGGCCCGAGGAGGCCGAGTGCCGGGCCCCGCCCGCGGGTCACACCAGCCCCAGGCAGCGCTGCAGGCCTGGGCCGGGGGAAAAGGGCCTGGGGGGGCTGGGCAGCAGCCTGGGGGGGCTGGGCGTGAGCCCCCGGCGTGCCCAGGGGGCCGAGGCGGCCAGCAGCGCCCTGGCCGGTGTCAGCAGCAGCGTGGCCAGCAGGGCCAGGCAGTGCCCGTCCCCCTGCGCGGGGCACTGGTGCGGCCGCCCCTCGGGCCCTGGGCTCAGGGCTGGGCCCCTCACCACAAGGAGGACATTGAGGGGCTGGAGCGTGTCCAGGGACGGGCAGGGGGCTGGGGCAGGGGCTGGGGCACCGGGCCTGGGGGGGCGGCTGGGGGGCTGGGGGGGGCAGCCTGGGCAGGAGGGGGCTCAGGGGGGACCTGGTCGCTCCCTACAGCTGCCTGGCAGGGGCTGCGGGCAGCGGGGGTCGGGCTCTGCTCCCCGAGAACAAGGGACAGGGCCAGAGGAAACGGCCCCGAGCTGCACGGGGGGGGTAGCGCGGGTACTGGGGAAAACGTCTGCCCTGCAGGGGTGCTCAGGCACGGGAACAGGCTGCCCGGGGAGCTGCTGGAGTCACCGTCCCTGGGGGTCGTAAAAAAAACACATAGACACAGTGCTTATGGACATGGTTTAGTGATGGACTTGGCAGTCCTGGGTTAATGGCTGGACTTGATCTCAAAGGTCTTTTCCAACCAAAATGTTCCTATGATTCTATGATTAAAAACCGCTGAGCTTGAGGAAGCAGATGAAATTAGTCTTTCCTAATAAATCTGAGCATATTTACATCTGCTTCCAGGAAAAACAGGATCTAGTGTTTGTCAGTTCTGAATAGCAAAAATTGTCAAAAGCTCAGCATTTTCTTGAAATCTTATGCCATTATTCTAAGTGCCTGTCATAAGTCCTCTTTAGATGTACAATAAATAAACCCCCACATCACACCATATTCAAGAATAAGGACTGAACTACAGTAGTATGGGCTTTTTTCAAATTATGGCAGTGCAACTGAAATACCATTTTTTCATATTTTCTGCATGTAATCACTTCTGTTATTTCATCCAACAGTTGCTCATATTTCATTTGCACCTCTGCAGAGATGTTAGCTGCAATTTAGTAGGCATGTTTACTTGTAATGAAAACATATAGTAGTAGCATATTCCTTATCTCAACAAGCTTGCATTCAAAATGTATGGCAACAGACAATGGATTGAAAAACAAATAGAGAGTATGACATGAAGGACAAAGTAACAATGAAGTGATTATGGTGAAATAACTATTGTAGAAGGACCTGGAACAGAACACCTGAATTGTGTTCCTTTTGTTAAAATCACAGATGTCATTTCAACACACTGCTATTATATTATATTTCGGCCATGAGTCCATTCAATGCTTCACAATGTTTTGGCTAACACCAGATAGGAGACAAGTAATTTTATTGTGTAATGAAACAATCCAGCAAATAATATATACAATATAATGGATGAACTGGCATCCAATGCAGAGAAATACTCTGATAAATCTCCTGCCCTGAAGTAATATAATTTCAGTACTGCATTACTTTTCTTTTTTCATGAATTATGGACCTGTGACTGTTTCTACTGCTGTAAACAGATTTTTTTTCATCATAAACAATTTTTCTGTCTAAGTGGTGTAATCAGAAGGAATAAAAAATAAATAATGTATTGAAGACAAGTAGTTCTGGAGCAGATAATTTAAATTTAAATTCTAAGCTAATATTGATATACCAAAACCAGTAATTATGATGAAGAAAAAATGAGACAAAGGTTTAAGGCAAAGCTAGGCTGAGATGAAGTTAGAGTTTATTTTCCTAGCTGTTATGAAAGTAGATGCCAGAAAATGTCTCTTTCCTGATTTTAGGAGCTGATTTCACGTTTCAGCTGAGAATCATCTTTTAATGTAGTATCATGAAGTTACTGGTCCATAGTAAGACCTGTGGCTTCATACACTGATGTGTTTGTCTCAAGTGATGTCATAAGAGTGTAGCCTTGAATGTATGGGGGGGGAAACCAAAAAAATAACCACTAACCAAAACAAACCACAAAAAAGCCAGAACAAAAACATCAGAAAGGATGCTTTGCTCTAGCCAGAAATCCAAGAAAGAGATGGGATTGTAGTTGCAATCATTGAAAAAAATTCAAAGCAATCTCACATGACACAAAATAATTGAAGAATGACTGTGTGCTATTTGCTTGTTCCTTGCTTACCTGCAGGAAACTATATTTCATCCAAAAGTATTTCATGAAATCTATAGTACTGTTTTTTTTTGGAGAAAGTACAAGGACAGTGTCCTACCTGAAAAGTCACTGCAGAGGTTTCCTTCTTCGCCCTTAAACTGAATTGTTCAGTAGCTCAGGTTTAAAGGGAGAAATAGTTAGCTTATACGTTGGTGCAAGAAGAAGCTCTAAAAAATAGAAAGTATGGCTTCAAACCTGCAAGCCTTAGATAAGGGGATTCAGATGCTGACCTTCCCATCAGGTTGCAATTTCTTCTTCCTTGTGTGTTTGAAACAAATTCTCCATTCCTTGCATACTCACAAATGATAGAATCATCACGTCAAATCCTGTAGCAGGAAAAGATTATACTGCTTAATGTCTCCAGCTGAGGAGAGCTGGGAACTGTTCAGTTTAAGTGATGTACTTAGAGGCTTGTGTATGTGAGCTGGTGAGATTTATCTAAGGATACAACCCCAAACACTATGGTTTAAAAAAAAAATATTTTTACATTCTTATTAAAAACTTTTTTATCTATGACAGAGCAACTGATGTTATTATTAACTTGTATTTCATGCAGTTCTTACGCACTTCATCATGTTCACCTGTTGCTAGTGTATGCAGCCGTCCACACTGAAGTACATTCACAAATGAGGGATTCTGGCAATGGCTCCTTTGCAGTCAGAGGTTTAAATAAGTTTTTTAGTTAGCAAACGTATAGCTGAGTGCTAAATTTTAAGGAAACTTCTTCTTAGTTGGTAGGATTCTTTAAAACCCAAAATCTATAAAGCATTGATTATAAAACAAATACAAATGGGAGTGCTGCTGTGCTTAAGTTAAGCATGTGTGTAAGCACTTTGACAGATTGGGTTCTAATCAAGAAAACAGCGAAAAGCACCATCTGTTCAGTGACATTTCATGAGACAGTAAAAAAACTCTGAAGTCTAATCTTCAGTGCAGATGAAAAAGAGATCTGTCCAGAGCAACAAGCTATCACAAAATTAATTCACCAACAGAAACAAGCAATTCCTCCACAGTTCCAGTCTCTTCAGCCTCCTCACATTAATTTTGTAGATTATAGAAAAAAAAAAGTTATAATGCATCCCTGCTGCAGGCACAAAGCTCAGTGAGGATGAGAAGGAAGTGTAATTTTGGGTTTCCCTTTCTGTGGTAACAGTGATGAAGGAAATCACATATCTCATTTTATGACTAATTTACGTGAGCCAGGTCCAATCTTTATTACTATGTCAATAGTGAGAATGACATCAGTGTAAGCTGTTTTTTCTGATTAGTCAACCTTGTTTCTGAGAAACATCCATCCCACATGCAATCAGGTCTTCTCAGGGATGAAACCCACCTCACAAATTAAATGATTGAGTTGAAAAAACTTAGGTATACAACCACATGTTGCCAGACATTGTTGTGGAGCAAAATTAAATAAATAAAACTACCAGACTGGATTAATGAGTGATATTAAAAGTATCCATGTTTTAAACTGAAAAATGAATATGAGATCTGCTCCCACTCTTATGCACTAATAAAAAAAGACAGCAAACAATAAATATTATTTGATAGTCAGATGAAAAATACACCAAGTCAATAAAGACTGATTGACATCCTTGGGTTCAAAATCCTCCTTTGTTGGTGAGCCTCTGGCCCAAACACTTTGTGTTTTTGCAATGAGAAGTTTCAGCAGCCACAGAAGCAGAAATATACCAGCTGGAACTCGGCAGACAGTTAATTCCTGTAACTCATTGTGTCTGGCACCAGGTGTCAAATGTAGAGTGGTAAAAAAAAAAATAAAGGGCATTTTTTCTGGCATTTCTAACCAACTAGGCTTGCTCATAAGCCTTGTGTCATTCCAGAGGTCAGCATAATATATCACTAAAATAATGAAATATGCACTGAAGTGTACAGATCTTTATGACATATTATTCCTTCCCTTAATGCACTGAATATCATGCTACCAGTAGGGTAATTTTTCTGTTTCCATATAAGCTTGGTCATCAAAGAGATAGCTGTATTTAACAGATCAGCTGGCATAACTCAGATCCAGAGTTAATGACATTAATAAAATGAATGGGAGAATTCACGCCTTGCAGTTACTGCTTCTGACTGCTTGTTCAAGCAAATACCAATGAGTCCTTTTTTTATTCCATTCATAACGCAAAGGTTGTCTTCATGACTATGACTTCAGTGGCTAGAGCTAGGATACCCCTGCTGAAATCAGTGATGGTAGGATTTACAACACTGAGTGACTTAGTTTTAAATAAAGAATTAGATTTTGAAACAGAATATCATGTCATGAAAGCAAGACTCAGTCTTCTCCTGTCCCTCTTCAAAATATAAGGTATCTCTGCTGAACTGAGGATCCCCTCAAACCATTAATACTGCACTTGCTTCATTAAATTTATCCACCTAATGAACAATATTAATCTGCAGGTTGAACAGTTGATATGAAAATAATCCACATAGCATCTTCATTTGCTAGCATATCTGTGATCCTTCACAAATTATATAGCAATAGCTAGCTCATCCAAAACCATGCAGAAAGAGGGAAAATGATGATGGATAAAATGTCTTTGCAAGATGATGTACCTCATCTGCAGTTATTACAGCAGATCTTTTAGCAGTTTTAAGCTAGCAAAACGTTTAACTTCAGTGGAGCTCTATCCCTATTGACTAGTTGTTACACTTAACTGGTGGAACAAAGTGTCAGGATAAGACCACTTAAGGCTAATTATTTTGCATCAGCACTGATTTAATGGTTCCCAGATTCCCAAGTTTTTCACCCTCTGCTGCTGAGGCTGGGTTTCAGGAGTTTGAGGTGGGAGCATCCACAGCAGCTTCCCACACATGGAAGTGTTTTGGCTGGTGTACCAGCCCTCAGAAGCCAATTTATATAGCATCAAATGTGATACTGACTTAAACAGCGTGGAGGGCCTGGCTCAGCACAAGATGGACTCTCTTTAGCTGAACTGCACACGCCTGAAAAACAACCTCATGTCCATCTCTTGCCCACTTCAGCTAAAGAGGTCAAATAGTTTCTCCATCATTGCTTAGAGCATTGCCATTAGACTTGCTAACAAGCTACGTGTCAAAGATATTGTCCAACTCATCAGATATCTGTCAGTAATAAATGTGTGACTAAGTCAAATCAAACTGAAAATAAAAAGGTTTTTAGAATATCAACTATCTACTAACTTGACCAGCGTGATTATATCTCATCAGCTGTAACCCTTAGCTGGATGAAAAATGGTGCAAAGTATAGGTAGCCCAAAGGAAAATATTTAAAAATATATTAAGTGGTTTTCCCCCTTGGGGTACCTCTAAACCAACAGAGAAGGGGGAGATTTTGGAT
Source organism: Falco punctatus (assembly GCF_963210335.1). NCBI lineage: Eukaryota > Metazoa > Chordata > Aves > Falconiformes > Falconidae > Falco > Falco punctatus. The sequence continues at coordinate 82,435,450 of NC_137586.1, forward strand.
ACTGCCCTTGCACTTTGATATTTCTAGTTTTCTAAATCACAAACATAAATTCTTCTAAGATTTTAGCAGATGTTGTACACCCAGATTTCAAAAAGATTAATCGCACTGTCTTCTTTTTGTAATGTTACTGTGTTTTCCCTATATTGATTTACCCCTCTGACCCAAATATCTCAAATACCTATCCCAGAATAACCCGACAGCCTCTATTATAATGGCAGAATATCTTTGTTTATGATTATTACTGACTATAGCAGTGGCTATTTAGCGACACTTTTATTCTCTCCATAACAAAATTAAACTTGCTCATGTGCATGTTTTTCCTGCGGCTTCCAAAAAGTAGCCATATTCATACATAAAGTTAAGTGACCTCATGAAGCATATTAGCACCTTCTTCTCCTATAAAAACTGAATATCAGTAAATAGTTAGAAACTATTATCTAGAAGAATTCGGTATTTTAAAGTTTTATAGATAAGTTAAAGCTTTCGTATGTGACAGTGGGAATGAAATATCTTCATCTTTTATGAAGTCCCAAGCAGAAAACCAAAACCGTGAAGTATTAGTGCCTTTCATGTTAGTGCTAAAAATGACATATCTAATAAATATGTTATATCATCAGCCAAATATGAAAAAATGCAGGTTTTTTACCACTTTCACTCCCATATAAAGAGGATAAAAACCCAATCATGTTAGTTATGTGCATTAAAATATCACTAGTTATCAATGCATATCTCCCTATACTTCTAAACTTAAGACACTTTTTTCTATTCATTGTGATAGGATGTAAAAAACTTTGCTTTATACAAAAGGTGCAAGAACAGTCCTTCATTCAGGATAGTGCCTTTATGATTTGAGAATATATCTCCCTCAAAAGGATGAAGAACAGGCAGGAACGGCATCACATGAAGCTCTGCACTAAGTTATGGCAGAGTTCAGTCACACCTCGATGTGACATCACACACGGATGTACAGACCCTTTCCTTTCCCTGCAGTTTCCATCAGAAGGGAATCAGAAGGAACCATTGCAGGCTACATCCTTTTAGCAATATGTTGTACTGTCTTTCTCCCCCTCAAAGTCCTTACCAATATCATTCCCCTATTTAACAAGATGCCAAAGGTACCTCAAGGTAGCGAGGAGCACATATGCTCTTCCCAAACAGCACGGACAGGACATTAATGGATGACAAGAGTGTTACAGTTGACAGAACACTTGTTATTATTCTGAAAATATGAGAAGTACAGCTTGATTTATAGTCCTACTTTTTAGTCTGCCTTGGGCTGTTTATGAAAATATTCACAAATCCTTCAGGCCTTATATATTAGGTTATAAATTACTATCTGTCCAACAGCTTACACTAAAAGTACAATATTCATTATTTACCATTCATCTCTAGATTAAAATGTTATAGTCATCTAGTCCTGGGATACAAACAGTGTCACATGAGGTAGCACATCTGCAGTTAACAATTCTAGACAGCATACATATGAAGTGAGCGATTTAAGGACAACCTATAAGGCTGAAATCCAATGTATACTTCATACTGCTAAATAGATGTAGATTAAGTGGACCCAAAATAGTTTATCAATTACTTTTCACATATAATAGCATTATCAAAATTGTTATTTTAAGGTCAAGAATGATATTAAGCATAGTTCATACTAATACCTTAAAAAGCAAGCTGGATGCCCTAAGTAGATATGCTGGCTGGGTCATGCAGAGAGAGTTTCTTTCCACTGCCACCAAGTGCATCAGTTCCTAAAATGACATGAGAAGCCACCCTGAGAAATACTGCTGTGAATGAGAAATGGGATGGGACTGGGCAGGAGTGTGTGTTTGAACTGCGGTCAGGGGTAGGAGACAAACAGTGGCGGGATTACTTCAGGCATGGAGCATGTACAACAAAAGCAAGGGATATCTGTGTCCACCAGAAGTGTTGACATTGGCTCTCAGTCCCACCAAACAACCTCTGAGCTGGTGGCAGTTTCACCCTGGATGACAAACAGCTTTCTGCCAGGGGAATACGGGGACAGCGGGGGAATTGCTTGTAGATGAATGGACGCCCAGCTTCAGCCCTGGGATGAGCACCAGGCAGAGAATACCTTGTCCATACTGAGCACCAGGAAAAGCACACATTGTACATATCCTCTGAAACCATTGTTACTAACCCAGCCGTGGAAGAGGTTGATCAGAGTCCCGAATTTTATGAAGTAACACTGTTGCAATATTTTAGAACTTATTTATTTATTTTGTCTCTTCAGAGAAGAAATTGCTGTGATGTACTTACCAAATGGAATGAATGTCAGGAATTCAGGATTTTTGTCTGGCTCCTCTGTTAATGTTGTGACGTGAAAATTACATACAAACCCACTTTTCAAGTACTCTGTATATTTGGGGCTTTTTTAGATTTTAAGTTTGAAAATGTAGGTAATAGATAGCCTGCAGTCTAAATAATGAAACTTTGTTTCTTCAAAATATATAAAACCCTTTTATTTTCCCTGAAGTTCAGTTTGACCTGTAGGTGGAAGAAAAATCTCTACAGAGAAAACTCTGAAACTTTATTAATACATAGACATATTTGCATTTTACTTCAATCACTTTATATTTGATTAACTGTCTTGGATCTGGCTGAGATTGAGCTGATCTTCTCCGTAGCAGCCCTCATAGTGCTGTGCTTTTTATAAGCAGCTAGAAAGGTGTTTTTTGTGGTGTAACCCCAGCCAGCAGCTCAGCCCTACCCAGCCACTTGCTCACTTCCCCCATGTCAGGACAGGGGAGAGAACTGGAATCGCAAAAGTGAGAAAACTTGTAGGTTGAGAGAAATACAGTTTAATAGGTAAAGCAAAAGCCATGCATGCCAGGAAAACAAAACAAGGCATTCCTTCCCTGCTCCCCACGGGCAGGCAGGCTCAGCCATCCCCAGGAGAGCAGGGCTCCATCACGCATGATGGTCATTTGGGAAGACAAACGCCATCACTTCAAACATCCCCCCTGCCTTCTTCCTTCTTTCCCCAGCTTTATGTACTGAGCATGACATTCTATGGTACAGAATATCCCTTTGGCTAGTTGGGGCCAGCTGTCCCAGGTGTGTCCCTTCCCGATTTCTTATGTCCCTCCAGCCCTCTCACTTGCAGGGCCTGAGAAACCAGAAAGTCCTTGACTTAGTATAAATGTTACTTAACAACAACTAAATGATCAGTGTGTTGTCAACATCATTCTCAAACCAAATCCAAAACACAGCACTACACCAGCAACTAAGAAGAAAATTAACCCTATCTTAGCTAAAACAAAGACAGTGTTGATAACACACCGGCATTTCGGCTGCTGCTGAGCAATGCTGGTACAGCGTCAAAGTTGTCTCTTCAACATTCTCCTCCCACCACTAGTCTGGGGGTGAGTAAGATCTTGGGAGAGGACATAGCCAGGACAGCTGACCCAAACTGACCAGAGATATCCCATAGCATATGACAACTGCTTAGCAATAAAAGCTAAGAGAAAGGAGGGGGGGGGGGGGGGGGGGGGGTTGTTGGTGTCAATAATTATTACAATGTTTGTCTTTTGGAGTAACTGCTACACATACTGAAGCCCTAATTCCCAGGAAGTGGCTGGGCAGATAATGGGAAGTAAAGAACAATATCTTTTGTTTTCCTTTGCTTCCACATGCAACATTTACTATTCCTTCATTAAAATGCCTTTATCTTGACACACAAGGGGTTGGTTGTTTTTTTTTTTTTTCATCTTATTTTCTCCCTCGCTCTGTCCTACTAGAAGGGGGGTGATAGAGCAGTTGGTGGACAACTAGCATCCAGCCAAGGTCAAGCCACCACAATAATCAATCATAGATTCATAGAATCACAGAATACCAGGTTGGAAGGGACCTCAAAAATCATATGGTTCAACCTTTCTTGACAAAAACTCAGCCTAGACAAGATGGCCCAGCACCCTGTCAAGCCACATCTTAAAACTGTGCAGTGCTGAGGAACCCACCACTGCCACAGGGAGATTATTGCAATGGCTAATTGTTCTCATTGGGAAACATTTTCTCCTTGTGTCCAATTGGGTTCTCCCCTGGAGTAACTTGTACCCATCGCTCCTTGTCTTTTTCATGTGATTCCTTTTGAAAAGGGAGTCTCCATCTTCTTTGTAGTCACCCTGTAAATACTGGAACATGGCAGTAAGGTCTCCCCTAAGCCTTCTTTTCCAAGGCAGAACAAACCCAGCTCTCTCAGAGGCCTTTCCACAGGTGGCAGGCTTCCCAGTCCTCTGGTCATTTTTGTGGCCCTTCTCTGGAACCTTTCCAGCCTGTCCACATCTTTTTTGCATAGCAGGGACCAAAACTGAACACAGCATTCCAGGTGTGGCCCGACAAGCGCTAAGGGGAGTGGGATAATGGCTCCTTCGTCTCTGCTGGCGGTGCCCTTGTTGATGCAGCCCAGCACCCTGTTGGCTTGCTTTGCCACAGCAGCACACTGATCGCTCATATCGGGCTTGCTGTCCACCAGGGCCCCCAGGTCCCTTTCCACAGAGCTGCTCCCCAGCAGGCAGATCCCAGCCTGTGCTGCACTCCTGGATTATGTTTTCCCAGGCGCAAGACCATACACTTGTTCCTTGTGGAACTTCATAACATTCTTGTCAGCCCAGCCTGTCTAGGTCTTCCTGCAGGGTGGCTTTCCCGTCCAAAGTGTCCACTTCCTTGCTCAGTTTGGTATCATTGGCAAACTTCATCAGGGTACATTTGATCCCATCATCCAGATCACTTATGAAGGTATTAAGCAGCGTTGGGCCTGACAGTGATCCCTGGGGGACCCCACTTGTGACAGGTTGCCAGGTTGAAAAGGACCTATTTGCCACCAGCCTCTGGGTGCAGTCTGTCAGCCAGCTCCCCACCCACCACATGGACCACTTGTCTAGACCATAACATCATTTTCTGTAGGAGGAGGCTGTGGGAAAACCATATCAAAAGCCTTGGAGAAATCCAGGTAGACAATATCCACTGCTCATCCCACATCAACTGAGCAGGTTACTTTGTCGTAGAAGGTGATCTAGTTTGTCAAGCACAATTTGCCCTTGGTAGAACAGTGTATAGCAATCCATCGCAATCAGCCAGTCATGTGAGCTGTTTCACCATGTTTCAGTTATTCCTATGATATCATAACTTTCTGACTGGGCATGGAACTCCTGTTCCTCCTGTTTGTTCCCCAGGCTGCGTGCACTAGTATACACTTGAGGTGGCTGGCCATCTGGTACTCATCTTGGGAGACAGCTAAGGTAGATTATATCGCTACTCTGGTTGGCCTGGCTTATTCCCTAGTTGGCTGCAATGGCATCAGCGTTGCCACTTTGGACCCCATCCCCTGAGTCCATCAGTTTAAAGCCCACCTCAGCAAGCTGGCCAGCCTGCTGCCGAAGCTTCCCTTGCCTCTAGTTCTAGGCAAGTGGATCCCAAGTAGGCTATCACTGTAGAAGAATGCTATCACAAAAGCCAAAACCCTCCTGATGGCACCAGCCACAAAACCACAAGTTGATTTGTATTACACACCTATTTCTGGCTGCATCCTTTCCTCAAACTGGTAAAATAGAAGAAAAGATACCTCAGGCACCGATACTTTTTATTTGTACCCCCAGGGCATTGTAGCTGCCTTTGGTTCCACCCTGGTTCTGGCTTGTGGTGTCATTCATGCCCACATGAAAGAGTAGCCGGGTATAGCAGTTTGTGCTCTTGACAAGTTGTGGCACCCTCCCGGACCTTAGCTCCCGCAAGGCAGCGTGACTCCCTGTCAGGCCAGCCAGTGGCCACCACAGTGCCCCTTAACAGAGTCACCCACTACAAGCACTCGTTTCCTTTTGCAGCATCCACTGTGTGCTGCTGGTACAGACTTCTCCTTGCAGACTCTGCTCATAGGTGTCATAGAATCATTTAGGTTGGAAAAGACCTTTGAGATCAAGCCCAACTGTTAACCCAGGAGTACCTTAAGATAATGCTTAACTCATGTTGCTTCCAAAACTAAGATAACAATGTTTATAACTAATTGCAAAAATCCACCTTTTTTATTTTTTTTTCTCTCTTTAAAACCATGATTTTCGTTTATGGTTTATTGGTGTATTATTTGCTTTCTTAACCCTTTGCGCAAACTGAATTACACATTATGTAAGTTATGTTCTTAAACATATATTCATTACTCATACAAATTGTGTAGTTCATCAGCCTAATTGAAGCTATCCATGCCCAGCCCACACCCATAGTTTACAATTCAAGCAAATGGATCTGTCAGAGATAGCAAGCTCTCTCCTTCCTCTAAACAGAGAAACTACTGAGCTGGTTCAGAATCTTCATAGCATCAAGACCAAGCAGTCGTCATGAAGTTAAATATCTTCACAGGGTATCTGAAAAGGGTTTGCATAAGAATATGTTTCAAGAAAATATAGTATAAAGATGCTGATACTGATATTTAGGTATATAACGTAATGTAACATAACATAAAATAAAGGAAGACTTAATTCCTACATCTCTTATATTCCTCCCTTGACCTTTGTTCCTTATCTAAAGCACAGGCTTGAATGCTATTGCTCATGGCTTAGGTCTGACTGACTGGTTACAAAGCAACAGGAGTATGCTATCATTCAGAGCAAGTTCTCTAGGGTAGGTGAAAAACAGTATTTTCAGTTTTGTTTTTCATAAATCTCATAAATATCTCACAAGGAACTGCAAGAACACAGGGTCATATGCACAGGCTTTAAGTATCTGTGAATTTAAGTTTTCTAGTGGTGGTAACCATTGACTAGGAAACAATTTTAGTTTAAAGCAAATATTAATAAGCTACTACAATTATTATTGCACATATTATGTACATACATATGTGTATTTATAGATGGGTATGTATTTGTATATGGAAATTCATATGTATATGTGGGTATAAAATGAAAAACAAAACCAGAGAAGCTTTCTGAAACATACAGTTTAATACGGTATTTCTTGTAAATATTCACCAGGGTTAAGAACTGATCTGCTATCTTCTTATTTTCTTAAAGAGATGTAAAATAAGTGATACTGTTCTTCCTGAAATCTAGACAAGCTATTTGAAAATTAACACTTTTGCGTGAGTCACCAGACGTTTTAGCGAGATGAGAGAATTCTATACATTTTTTAAAACACACCTCCGTCCCTTTCATCAGCTGTCTAAAGTTTCATCTTACGAATAACTTTTTCAATCATTAAGTAAATTAATGTAAAGAATTAATTTCCTCATTTTATACATGTATAGACACATATGAAAAAATCATATCAAAATTTGTTTAAAAAGGAAAGAAATAAAATTTGTGCATTGCTGTAGTTTCCCACAGATCTGGAACCCTTCCTTTCCTATGGGTTTTTTTTTCCAACAGGTAATTGCATAGCTCCCATAGAACTGACTGGTAAAATACATTATCTTTGTAATGAAATACAATTTACTTGATAAAGCTTCAGCGAGTTCATGTTTAGCTTGCAACTGGGTACAAAGAGCTTAGACTTCTCTAGATATATTCCTCAAATAATGACCTTTTCTTTTTTTTACAGCTCAGTGCTAAAAGCTAGAATTATTGGTTAATTTTACATGTGCTTAGATAAAGGCACTTTCTAGAGAAAATTTTGTTAAGGGTAACTAAGGAAATTTCAAATAATGAAGTGCCTTTTCAAAACAATACCTAGATTGCCTGAGCAATTTTACCCTATCATTTCTGTAAGTTAAGGCATGGTTAAATGGGTCACAGCGCTTTTTACCAAATGGAGTAACAACGATTTAGGAGCTGAATGGGACATTAGCAGTTTACAGCTTTCTAGAGTCTCTGCTGGCACAAGTGTGGAGAGTTAGGGAGTTTAATAATATCATGGATGTGAAACTTGTCTTCTAGACCATTGTGAAAATACGTGATGAAAACCAGCAGTCTTTAGCAAATATGAGCAATGCAATACTGCAAGCTGTCAGGGAGCATTGGGGCAAGTTTCTTGGTGAAGGAGAGCAAGGCCAGCATGACAGCAAGGGTGACAGTGCCTTTTTGGTAATATACAATTTTGTCAGATGAGAAACAATAAAGAGGAGGATTTTTCCTTTGAGTGGTCACTCTACCAGCTTAATGAACACTCTTGGACTTTGTAGCTTTCCTGCCATTTTTATATATACATGTGTGAGAGAGATATGCTACACCTCCTTAACTAACAGTTCTGGACTTTGTAGATTTCCTATCATTTATATATATATATATTTACATGTGTGTGTATATACATATATATACATATAAATATATATATATAAACAATTGATTTCCCTGAAAGAGGTGAGTCTGCCAGGTGGCACTCACTACTTCTCTACCTCAAACAAGGATCCCAGGTCTGCATGGCTGTCCTTGTCCCTTCATAGTTAGTTCTTTAAAAAGTTCTCCCCACTACAAAAATAGTCTTCAAAAGTAAATTCAAAGAACTTGATACACAAAAGAACTTAAAAAAATACCTCTGACTGCAGGGTAGTATAGCATCAGCACAGCTACTTTTAAACTAACTGACTTATGGTACTAGGTATGGTGCGAAACAGCTTAGTGGTATGCTGCAGTAATTATTCCTAACAAGAATTAGATGCGTGCATTTTCATGCATGAGGCAAATATTATCCTGATAATTTCAGTTTTCACATATGTTTCTGTAGGTAAAAAGAAATACCATTAAGTTAATTTATAATATAGTCTAATTTCCCTTGCTGCCTTCCTTGCTGAATATTTTTTCCCCAAAAACTACTAGAACTAGATTCAGGAAATCATATTTCACTGCTGTAAAATAAAAAGTTCAGTGGAAAGACATTAAATTGCTGATCAGAATGCCTGTAAATAAGAATGGGTAGGAAACACAAAAAACTTGCAAATCATACTAAATTATATGGCAGGAAGTATAATCTTGTTCCTTACTGCTCTGGAAGAACAGCTACCTCTATCTTTCCAGTAGTACCTGAGTATCATTGTTCACTCTAATCTCTGTTTCACCAGATATAAAGTCTTCATTCTATTTCTTTTAGTATATGACAAGTGTTGAGGTGAAAGCCAGCCCACCAGAACTACAGTCCACAGAGGGTTTTTCTAGTTATCTGGTAAAATCTGGCTGATTTCGTATTAAGTAGGACAATGCAAGGTGTCTTATAAATGAATATACAGCCACATCTAAAATAGCACAGGAAATATGTATAGAGGTGCATTTTCAAGTGATACAATTAGAAATTACCATGATTACCTATCAGAAAGGATACCTGCATATGCGTATGTGGGTGTATGTTTTGTTTGTCTGTAGGGATTTGAAAGCATTTTTTCACAAAACTCTTAAATGTTGCAACTGCTCTCATATATCGATTCTGTCACTTTTACCCACACTTAAGAGCATGTCACTCCATCACTTGGCCTCAGTGTAGCTGAACTTGAGGGCAGTTCCCAGCTGCAGATTCACACCCTAGCCTCCCCAGATTTCATGGTGGGATCTGGGTGTCCACCTGCTCAAAGCAGGACGCCTATGCAGAAACAAGAAGTTCACTGGGGGTATGTCCACTCTTCTGGATAACATGGACACTAGAAGGTGCTTTATTTTGCATTTTTTAAATATGCAGTTTTACAGGGTATTTACAAAAACATATGGCACAGCGAAGTTGCATGAAGTTAAAAGTCAGTCAGCAGAGAAAGGCACAGCATGTAACAGGTTCAACCTGAATCCGATTAATGCTTGAGTTCTGTGAAAACAGCTTCAGAGTTGCTTTACTGTTAGTTTTGACAGTGTCACAATGAGGAAGCTGAAAATCCACTTTCTGCACTGGGGAGGGAACAGAAGTAAAAGAACTGTAATGTCAACAAAGAAATCTCTGTGGTGTTACTAGCTTTCTGGAACTATGTGTCCTACATAACATGAAAGGAGTACATCTGCAAGTATATATCCATAAACTCTTAAGGTGTGTGGATACAGGTTTAAACCTACAGGTTTACATAGTGCCCTAGATGACCTAGATGGCAACTGAAAATTGAAGAACTAACACGGACTGCAGCAAGCGTGGAAAATTTTTGTGTACAACTTCTTATATACAGGCATCTGGGCCAAAGAACATATAATTAGAAGTATCTTGAATCTTGTTATTAGAGTAAAGGGCTGCAGGGACTAGAAATGCTGCACACTGGAGGTAAGTTCAGCAGAAATATGTATACAAAATGATCAAAGAAATGCTCACACCTAGAAAAATCTGTGAAATATTTCAGATATTTTGAGATACCTCTAAAATCTCTCAAGATCACAAGTATTGTTTGGGGATTTTCATTAATTTCTTAAACTAACCTAAGTTTCAAAGGACTTGGACTTCTAAGTAAACTGGCTAGGTTTTAGAAGGGTATAGGAGTGCTTGCAGTACTGAGCAAGATGAAAACATCTAGATAGGAGACTCCCAGTTGCCAGATTTACAACATCTTTGTGCTGTGAAAGAATCAATATATAAGCTTGATATTGTTACAAATATTTATTCATGTGTTCCCTACTAAAACTTAAAACTTAGGATGTGCTTGCAAGAAAATATACTGAGAGCTATATACACTGGACAATCCTGAGATACAAATAGCTATGCACAGAATTTCAAACATTGCAATGACTCCTTACACTGTCAAAAATTGCCCTTTGTATTTTCTTTAGAGGTCTACTGTTTTGTAATGTTCAATTACCACACTTTAAAGATTTCTGGTTTTAATCTTAACCTCTCTGTGAAATCTTCTTTTTGGTTACCTCCACTGTTTTTTTGTAGCATTATTTTTTCCTGCTTTTCATGCTGCAATGTATTACATTTCTTCTTTTTAGTTGATAATAATTCTCTACTTCCCGAGGGTATTTTGAGGCTAAATTCATTAATATGTATGAGGGGTTCAAACTATAGTGATAAGCACCACTGAGGCTGTATGTATGCATGTGTGTATATATTTCTACAGAAACGCACATCTACACACATATATTTATATCGATGTATTTATTGCTAACTGGGATATATAAGTATGCCATGAATATATAAATACTTTGCATTTCATCTGCATTGTTTTCTCCCAGTACTTGATCAAGCAGATATGTTTTTTATTCTGTTGGCCATACTGTGTTCATTACTGTTATTAATAGGCTGCATTGCTGAAGGCTATGTCTATGCAGAAATGCGTGAGCACTCCATAGTGTGGCTCATACTCTTGATTGCTGAGACGTTTCCACTGGCACCAGGGCCAGAGTTTACCATGACTCTTCTCCAGCCTGCCCACCAACTTACCCAGTTTTTGGGTTTCGGTTTTGTTTTCTTTTTGCCATATTCGCAAAAAGTGTCAGTGCACGTCTAGGGCTTGTTTCAGTATGGAAAGTGCTGGGCTGTTTACCAGGCCAAGTTAGGGGCTCCAAAGCCCATAAATTTTTATATAGCCTATAGGTCTCAGATGGGTTTGGACCTTCTTTTCCCTAGCATTATACAAATTCAGAAGTCACAAGACATTCACATTCTAAATAGTAAGCACAAAATGTGCAATGTACCTGAATTTAGTTTCTCCTTTATAGACCTGACTTTCTATGTTTTTGACAGTAAAATTCTTTATATATTAATTTTATATACTCACTGTAATTTAGGCAGAACTTGCTACTGCTTAGACCTTCAGGCATGGCATCAGTGGGCATCCAGGGCGTGTTTTGGCCCCATGTTTGAGCTGACATGTGTGCCTATGCTCGCCAAGGGCAGAAGCTCAGATGCCTGAGGCAGTGTTGGTTGTTGCATCTGCCCTAAGCCACTACCACATCGCTGGTACCATCCAGGCTAGAATATCTTAGAGCTCAGACTAACATAAACCTTGCATCCTCTGGGTGTTCTGGGACTGACTTAAATACAGATTTCTAGCGCGGAACTACAGAAATTTCAAGAAAGCTGAGCAGAGAAGCACCTACTGACATTTGGGTCTTGCTGGGTTTTACTCAAGATATCCTCAGCTCACCATGGATGCATCCAGGAGCTGCTGCAGGGATCATCCATAAATATAATGTCACATGCTCAGTGTCTCACTGGTCATCAAACTTGCTTCAGATCTGTAATTCCTCAGACAGACAGACAGACAGAAAAACCCTTTTGCAGATATCTACCAATATCTAGCATAGCTTTGTGGTTTTCCCTGCAGAAACAGACCCTAAGGAGTCTGAATTACAACCTGGTTAACTAAAACTAACTTATTCTTTGTATCTGTACCCACACACTTCATCCTTGTTTCCTCCATGTAGGCTTGGCATATATGTAAATTTAGAATTTTATCACTTCTTTAGAACTTCAGTACAGAATTATTATAATGCTACATTTTAAACAGAGAACTGTGCACCTTTTAATCCTTGTCTTATAGCACTACAATTTATGAGAATGGTTGAAAACAACAGTCTATGATGTTACTAAGAATATTTTAATTATGTGTCAGGAATGTATCATTTGATTTCAGTCATCTGAAAACTAAAGCACTCAGAAATGTTTTGTAAGGTAAGACACTCTTTTCCAATTATTTTTTTATTTATTTATTTTTACGTATAGTTATAAACTCAGTGCTGTTTAGCATCTTACTTTAAATGTTACATATTATAATAAACAAACTCATGTCAGTACATCAGCTGTGAAATGCAACAAAAAATTTGAATGTAAGATTTTGGTACTAAAAATCTGTATTATTTTAAATTGGTTGATTTATTAAAATTCAAAGGACCAGATGGACCACATTGATTTTTGTGGCTCACCTGAGCATCCAGAGCCTAACCTAAATTCTCACCCATCAATAATCAAGTAAGTTGACACATTAAATCTGGTGATGCCGTGAGCCCCTTGAAGTTTTGCAGTGACCTTTATGAAGGAACAAAGATCAGAGAAGCTATGGGGAGAGCTGCAGAAAGGCTCTGTATACTATCTAGAGTAAGACTTTCATTACAGTGTATATGAAAATTATTGGTTGTGTGCGGCGAGGTGTTGGTGCCGGGGGTGCCGGGCGCTGCCCCCGTGCCCGGTGGAGCCCGTGGCCGCCGGCTGCCAGACGGGCCCGGCGCTGGCCACGGCCCGGCCCAGCAGCCACGGCGGGAGCCCCTCGGGGGCAGCGCGGCTGAGGAGGGGGGGAAATGGCCCACGGAGCTGCGGGAGAGAGCAGAGAGCCTGCCTGAGAGCAGCGGCCCTGCAGCCCCCGGGCCGGGCAGGGGGAGGCCGGGGGGGACCGGCCCGGAGCAGAGCCCCCCCGGCAGGGCAGGGCCGGGCAGGGCCGGGCAGGGGGAGGCCGGGGGGGAGCGGCCCGGAGCAGAGCCCCCCCGGCAGGGCAGGGCAGGGCCGGGCAGGGCCGGGCAGGGCCGGGCAGGGCAGCCCGCGGGCAGCCCAGGGCCGGGCAGGCCGTGCCCCCCGCCCGGGGAGGGCCCCGCGGGGGAGGGCAGCACACGGTGTGTGTCAGGGCCGGGGGGATCTCTCCCCGCCCTGCCCTGCTGTGGCCGGCCCCAAAGGCCCCCGGCTTCCCCCGGCGGAGCCCGCTGTGCCGGGAGGGAACTGCCGAGCGCTCTCCCTGCCCGGGCCTCGCCCCACCAGCCGGGGGTTACAGGGGCTCTGCCCGGCACCGCGCGGGGGGCGCTGGCGGGCGGCAGCGCCTCGCACCGCCGGACACAGGCCAGCCCACCTTAAGAACCACGAGAAACCAGAGGACCAGAGAACCCATCCCATGACATCATAAAAATAAATTAATTTCCATTTGTGATCTTATTTTTTAGTTGTGACTCATTAATAGTTGAAAATATCTCGCTCTATTACATTCTGTATTGTAAACTAGATATCCGTATCTCTAGCTAAATTAATAGCAGAAATGTAACACTTAGAGCAGAAAGCCGGCTTCTGAATTGGTGGAATTTGTCTCCTGAAAAATATCCAGATTTTTAATGAGGGATTTTTTCCCTGAGATCTCTTGAGGTCTTTATTTGTGCTTCTGGACACTTTGTGCAGCAGAATCGTACTTAAGCTCTAACCTAGACACCATACTATGTGTCATTTAAAACAAGATCTTTCCAAAGTATTATACTTTTTTAAAAAATATGTTCACCTTAGCAGCAAAATACAATTGATGGTAGTTGTAAGATAAAGGCACTGTATTTCATATGACTAAATTTCAAAAGTGAATAATTTAGGCAAATGTGGTCATAAGCAACTTAGTCACATGGTTAAAATTTTAGGGTTTTTCCAAGCAATGCCACCAAACAATGACAGTTACTGTCATTGAACAAAACACACCTGAAGCCACCCTTGCCTTCTGCAATGACTGTGGCACAGAGGTCTGGACAAGAGGAAGAGACATTGGAAGAATGAACTGTTGTGCCGGAACAATTAGCTGGATCACTGAGCCTGATCTCACAGTGCAGCAGCCATCCGTATCACATCCTTTATTCCTCAATTTATCAAGCTGCAACTTAAAGCTAGTTAACATTTTTGTAACTTTTGTCTGTATAGGTGTTTCTGAAATGTAGGATCATATTCGTTGTTTTCCCACATTGGGGTCAGCTAGAATTCACAGGGTGGGGTTTTTTTGGTTCCTAATAATCCTTCATTCCGTAGGAAAAAACCTCTTGTTAGCCACCAAGTACAAGATCTATGTAGGCATTTTGCTTTCTATTACTAAATGCCATCCCATTTTATTTGTCCTTTTCCAAAAGCATTCAATTCTTTCTGTACAGTTTTGTAATCCTTCCTGCATGAACAGTTCTTCCCAATTTCGTGCCACTACAGAGTTTAGCTATAAAAACTCGGGCATGTGTGCCAAAGTCTAAATGAAAAAGGTAAATGATGTCCAGTAGTTAGTGTCCTTGTGAAATCGGCTACGATGTCCTTCAGACATGCTTTTCTCTTAACACACTCAGTTGCCAACTCTACCTTAATTTCTTCCCTAATTCACAGTTCTTGTACTAACAGTTCTTTTACTCATCTTCTCTATTTCAACAAGTCATTACCAAAGTGAGCTGCAAGTATCTCAGAAGTTTAAATTTCCCATAATGGCACAACTCCCTTAATATATTTATTGTCTGATATTATTGGAATAATTGGATCAAAACTTGGGAATTACCAGCAGATTTATACATCCCCAAGTAAAACTCTCTCACAATTCTCCCTCAGAGAGTTTTGACCCAAAACATTAAGGTTTCTACTACATTAATGCAACTCATTCATGTATACTGTATATCACCGTTTTTGCCTCCTTGTGTGATACACGTATTTCAAACCTAACTGACATTTCAATACATTTCTGTTATCTTTTCTGATACCTTCTACCAGGAACAAAAAATGCTTTCATCTGGTTTCCCAGCCTCATACAAATATCTCATTTGTTTCTCTGGTTTCATGCAGACCGCTAGGTTGATTAGTCCCTTAGGTCTCTTAGCTGTTTGCGTACCCCCTGCTCTCATCAATAACATCTTTCTCTTTATTGGCCCCTCATGAGGGTCGAGGGAGGGTTAATGGAAGAGGATTATTGATACCCATCACCTCACGGTGTACTCTATATCTTGCTTTCTTGATGTGGTGGGTCTGACAGCTCACAGGGCAGCACTGAAGCCCATCCCCAGGTCTGTCTCCAACTCTGTGTGCTTCTCATATCTCAGTGAGGAAGTTGAGGGGCATCTGACACTGACCAGGATACAGGGTCTCATCCCGAGAGGGCAGGGGACTCCACTCTTCTTGTCACATGGGGGCTATTTCTGCCTTAGATTATTCACAGTGTTATTTCTTTCCCTCATTATATTGATATTAACTTGATATTCCTGTTGCTTTAGGGGACAAGGATGTGAAACTGGTCTTAGTCAGCCCAGTACTTCCCTTCTAGGTCTCTGATTATTTCTTTGATTAGTGCTGCAGGAAAGAAAGGAAGGAAGGGGAAGTGAGTTTCATCTGTTGCTCTGACAGGTTGTCCTGGTTTCAGCTGGGATGGAGTTAATTTTCTTCTTAGTAGTTAGTACAGTGCTGTGTTTTGGCTCTGATGTGAGAACAGCGTTGACAGGACACTGATGGTTTTAGTTGTTGCTAGGTGATGTTTCTACTAAATCAAGGACTTCTCAGTTCCTTGGGCCCTGCCAGCCAGAGGGCTGGGGGGGCACGGGACATGGGGAGGGGACACAGCCAGGACAGGTGACCCAAGCCAGCCGGAGAGGGATTCCATACCGTGGGACGTCATGCCGAGTATATACACTGGGGGAAGGAGAAGGAAGGGGGGACATTTGGCATTATGGCGTTTGTCTCCCCGAGTACCCGTTACGTGATGGAGCCCGGCTGCCCTGGGATGGCTGAGCCTGCCTGCCCGTGGGGCGTGGGGAAGGAATTCCCTGCTTGGCTTGGCTTGCGTGCGCGGCTTTTGCTTTACCCTTTTTCCCCACCTTTACATTGTGCTATTATTATTATTGTTAGTATTATTGTTATTGTTATTATTGTTGTTCTTACCTCTTTATTCTGTTTAAATTATTAAATTATTCTTTTCTCAACCCTTGAGTTCTACATTCCTTTCTGATCCTCCTTCCCATCCCTCTGGATGTTGGGGAGTGAGCAAGCGGCTGCGTGGTACCTGGTTGCTGGCCAGGGTTAAACCACAACACAGGTACACAAAGTGGATACTTGAGGGGGGGGGGGGGGGGGGGAGGCAGGGGGGGCGGGAGGAGAGAGAGACATAGAACATCAAAAGCCTGTCTTGTCATAATTGCAAAAATATTAAATTCATCAAAATGTCTCTTTTAATAAACATGAATAACTGGGCATGTTGTAGCACAAATTTGCACAGAAACTCCACAGCTGTATGTGCTGGAAAACTTAATCTGTTTGTTCATGTTTTCCTTTTTTTTTTTTTTTTTTTTTTTTAAATTTTAGCAGAATTCCTGTTCAGACAGAGGGTCTATCTTCATGCCAGGGTCAGGCAGGCACTGTCATGTGGAAATAGTCCTGCTACCAAAATGATGATCTGAAATTGGAGTTCAAAGTAAAAAATAATAATCTGATCAGGCCCTGTAAGCAGCAAATTTATTTTAAGGCTAGATTACCAAATTGCAAGTACAGGATTTTTGCTGAATTTTTCATGTCAGTAAGTGACTGTTACTTAGAAAGAAACCTTGTAGACCTAGAGCACTTACTGACGATTTTGGTTGGGCTAAACAAACCCTAGACCCTGAACGTTAACCCTAGTTGAAACAAATAAGATGCTTCAAATTTAAATTTTGAATTCTTCACTATGCTGTGTGACCTTGAAAACTGTGGAAAAAAGAAATAAATTTCACTTTTGTAGAGTTCCAAAATGTGAGAAATAATGGTGTGTAAGGAAAGCGAAGGCATTATCCTGACCTTAAAAAAATGAAATTGACTATCAAATATGCAGGCTTTTTAATTCATGTTAAGTTCCTTACTGTTTGGTTTTTTCATTGCTGATTTAAAATTTAGGTTTAGCAAGGCAACTTAAGGCATCTGTAACTGGCAGGGTCTGGGTGTTTGTCTTTAATGACTGTCTTAGAACTTTGGATGCTGTTTTAGCATCACTTCCATCATGCATAATAAAGCAGAGCCAGAAAAATACATATAATCTCCAGTCTCTTCTCCAAAATATATTCACACAAAGCCAATGCTGCAAATAGGTTGAACTAACAAGGAATTTCAGTCCATACAAGTACAAACAAGTTTTATAAGTAACCAATTTTGATTCTTCATTTTTAAGCATTTTGCTTAAACTATTTAAAAAGCATGCATTTTATTTTTTTAGGATTTCAGAAGTGCTTGAATTCTTGAAAATTAAACAAATGCTTCTTTTCATGTCGATCATGTCTTTTCTGGTTTCATAAGGCAGCCCAGGCTTGGTGGGTTGTTTTATTTTTTGTTTATGACTCTATATGTAGTGCAATTCTTTGGATTCATAGATGCTCTTGTTTTAAATGATAAAATAAATGACCTCGTGTTAGTTACCTATGCCCTTATAATTAAGAACAGACTCTAATTTATGGAATATTTCCCTAGAATTTGTGGTTTACATGAGTCATGAGTCTCTCCAGAATTCTGTGAAGTAGCTCAAAATTTTCAGATTTACCACAATTTTTAATCGCAATTTTCCCATGTTCTTTCCCAAAATACCAGAGGTACTAGCTAACATGATATTTTTTTTCCTTACTTTATTTTGTATGTAAAGGAATTTCATTTTCTGACTCAATGCTCTGTAATAAGTTGCATAAGGGAAACTAAATAAGCTTATTCTTTGGGAAACTCTAACAAGTCCCTCTGAATGCAAGCAATGAAAGCCTAATGTCTGCAACTTTCTCCTTTTATGCTACAGGTCAGCAGGCAGTGCTGTTATATGGTGAAGAACAAAAATAAGGAGAAAGATCTTCTGCAGCAAATGGACTTACAACTGAGTATGTCTGCATGCCCTGTTGCTTTTTATGAATAGTAACAAATCTTTGCTAAAATCCAAGGGGGACATAATACACTAAAGCTTTCATTCTTGTAGTCAATTGCTTATGATATTAATTCATATTTCTTAAAATTCATGCTAAAACAGGCCCCACTGCTCCTAAGAAAATAAAAAGGAACAATAAATACAAGCTGATAATGACTAATAAGAAATTCACACTGTACAGATGAAAGGGCAATGTTTTAGTTTAGTATTGAGTGTGAGACTATAAGAAAGGGACTTAAATATGCAATGGAATTGGATAGCCTGACTGCAGACTTTTTTTGTTAACAGTTGTGTAAGGATACCTACTGGAAGGGGTAACGTGAATTGCTGATACATATCAATAAGCTCCAATTTAAATGAAGCTTGAGAAATAAAACAAACTAATATCTCACAGCAGTTCAGTTGCAACGTACGTCTAGGTCACTCAGTAGAAACAGGAAAACAATAATAGAGAGAAATGTTAAGATGTACAGAAAAAGCAGAATGGTATTGTCACCATATTAACAATTGATTGATACCATTGTGAGAGCAGCCGTACTAAGTGTGACCAAAAGTCTTCCAGAACTTGCGGCTGTATCTAGCAGGGATCAACTTCAGAGACCTAAAGAAGATTGTGGAAACAGACAAAACACTCTTAAATTTTGCTAAATCTCCAACAATTTTAGTGTCAGTGACAACTGAGCCAGAAGAGGTACCTCTGCATCCAGCTGCAGATTTTCTATGGTTAGGGGAAAAAGCAGTAAAAAAGGTAAGAAAGATAAAAAAGCAGTAAAAACAGAGAATTCAAGAGCTGATTAAACAGGAGAACATGAAACAGATCAATACTGATCAATGAAGGATATACAAGTCAGTTTGATACCCATTTTCAATCCAGGAGCACTAATTTATGTTCTAGGAAATGCAGATGTAAAAATTAAGATCAAATACAAGGGAGTTAATTTAATTCTAGAAAAAAAATCTAGCCTGTGCTATATCATAACCGAGAACAGGACTTGAACAAATTAAGTACGTGGATAATAAAGAGTTAACAAAATAAGCACGGTAAAGAGTGCAGTTTCTCTTCTAGGCTAATACAAAGTAAGAGTGCTAAAGATCTGCACTGTATTATATGTAAAAAGAACTATCATGGTCCTACCCCATAAGTTGAAGTGCTTTCCCATTGAATTCACACAGATGCGGCAAGTTATATGATCCAATAGGAATGTGTGACTTTTTTTTTTTTTTTTTTTTTACAATTTATTCCAATTAGTAAAATGAAAAGATACTTACATTTTTAACTATGTCTAAGGAAGCCAAAGGCAATTATTATATATAAGGTCAAATTAATTATGGTATATAGCAGGATATATTACATTTATATGATAAAAAAACAGGCAATATCAAAATTTATATCAGCACTTGATTTCTGATTTTCAGTAGATTCTAATAAAAAGTAGAAAGCAAGGTGATGGTTATTTCCATGAGTTTTGAAATCTTGCTACTTTATTTAATTCACTATTTTGTTTAAAAATGCAATTTTGCTAATTCCTAGTGCAAAATGATGAAGACATACAACACGTGTCTCTTCTACTTTACCAGTACTAATGGGTCATCAGCAAAAGAATATGCAGTACATGTTTCAGCTGTTAATCTACACAGGAAAATTCAGGTTTTGTGGTTGTGGCTGTGCATCTCCACGTGTTTGACTGCAAAGTATACACTTGTATACATATTTGTGATAGAGAAGAACGGTCTCAAGTATCTTCAGAGTTCCTTGGGCTCTCAAATGACCAGAGTGTGAGTGCTTCCTAATCTTAAATTTTCAGCATGGTACTATTACTCCCCAAAAGCCAAGAAGCTGTCAGTGTGATGAAAGAAGAAAACAAACCTTTGGAGACACTATCTGAATTTAACACTTAAATTTAGGTGAATATTCTTTTTGTAAAATAAATGTTTCAACTCTGTCTAAACAATACTATGTCACAGGGAAAAATCTTTTCAGTCAGGGGAAAAAGGAACATATCAGAATAAATTTGTACCATTGTAATGAATGGTTTCAAGAAAGATGCCTGCACTACGTATTAAAAATGCTAGCAGAGCAGAACTTGCCTGTAGTACGGCCCCAGGAAGAGCCTGAAACAATTTGCACCACTACTTTAAATGTAACACCCACTAGAATTTAATCTGAGAGGTTATTCCTACTTTCACCAATTCATGTTCTACCACTCCATTTTTGGAGATATACAACTCCAGTCAATGTCATTTTGAGCAGGTTAAAATGCAGGTTGTTCTATGATTATGGCATATTTACCCTCCTGGCACTGAGATGTTAAAAAAGGTAGCATATTCAGCAGCAAGAGTTTGTATTTACTACTCTAGCAGTTTTGTAGATTTTGGCAAAATTTATAAACAGCTTGAATCTTTACTATGGCTTGAGCTAATCTCATGGGACACTGTAAAGCCAGACAGATCTTTGTAATCATTAATTAAAATAAATAACAGTTTACAAGCTACCCATGTTTGTCCTATAACAGCTCTGCATTGCTTACTGACTGTACAGCACCTTTAGCTGATCTCTTAGTTCATGACGCAAGGAGAGATTGTTTCATTTCTGGGCTTGAAGTGCATCATTATGAGGGACCTTGCTGACTGATGAACTCAAAGGTGGTTCTTTTTTTCACTCTGATTCAAAAAGAACCAAAAATATATGCCCATTTTCAATTTTGTGTGAGGTTATTCATTGACTACAGTGGAAGTACTGAAGAGCTTTGATTTACTCGGACACTGGAATTTTTAAAAACTGCTGCACTGTTCAGTGAAGCCGGTGAAATCCTTATTAGCATCAGAGTAACTCTTAAATGGCTTTCACGTTCAGATGCTAACATAAGCTTGTGGTTTTTTACAAATGCTTATAATCACTACAAGTGTCCTTATACAGATTTTAAAAATATTGACTGCAAATACATACTTTTTCTCCCTGTAAGTCAGATCTTTCCCATTTTGCTAAAATCTTAAAAATTACCTTATTTTCAGAATAAGGAATAAGTAAATACAGTATTTGTTTTGTTCCTTTTCTTTTTCAAATAAAAATACTCACATTTTTAAAAAGTAGGGTTTTTTTAATGTGACTGTTACCAATTTAAAACTCAGGAAATTAAATATTTTGCATGTTTTCAATGAGACCGAAAGGGGAGTGACTTTGATAGCTGTGTGCTATCAAAAATAGTTCCACAAAATTGGTAAAAAAAGATTTTCTGTTTTATACATCAGTAGCCATCTGTTCTTGCATGAATAGGATTGCCTATTTTTTGAAATCTGATTAAGATCAGATAGAAGATAGGCTGCAGATCCTGTGCTCCACAAGAGCCTGTACAGTTGACCTTACACAAAAGCTTGGACATTGCTCTGACAGAATAAGACTAGAGTTGAGGAAATGAATGATGTTTCCCTTCATCACTTGCACCCCATCAGGATTTTTAGTTCAGAAGGAATGGAGCTCTACAGCCCTTACATGAGATTGGTCATCTCAGGTCATCAAATAAGTTACAGAAACTTCCCCTTTCCTGAAGCTTCTAAATTACAGGAAGGGATGGCAAACTCTTCAAATGAGTTTCAGTTATTAGGAATTATGGAGTGGAAAAAATGAACTTTCTGAAAGTATATTATTCATTAAAAAAGAAATTTAGTAAAAATTAATTCAGAAAGACTGCATTATTAGCAGTTCTTGAGGTATTTGAGTTCAGAAAGCAGTCGCTTTCACATAGCCTTCTCTGATTTTCTTGTCACACTCTCTGATTGCTACTTATTTTTGATAGTTCTAAAACATTCAACTCTAGCCAAGAAGAGGTTGTTCAGGCTACCGTCCACCATGCATTCCATAGTGATGTGAACTACAGTGGGGCACAATCATATCCTTTATGTTCAATATTTCCCATTACTCTAACATGGAATAGCATCTGATGTGTTGGGTACTGTCTAGGGAAGCAGGAGGTGTGGGTTTTGAAATATTTGCAGAGGAAAGGAGACAAGACTCATCTGGCCGAGGTGGCGGTGGAGTGCTCTAACTTTTCAGCTGCTGCATAGAAAGACGTTGATCTTTTTACTGGTCTTGGGAGAAGGGAAGGATCTTCCTCTCGGTTCTAAAACAAAAGCACATTTAAGAAAAGTTTCAGTCTTTCCCATCTCAAATAGAAAAAATAACTCAAATATTGGAAACAACTGGGATTTAAGATGCTATAATCCTTCTCCTCAGCATTTTTTAGTTTGTCTAGGGCAGATCTATTTAGCACTCTGTTTTTTGTAATATCCACTTTGAAGTGTCAAACTCCCCTGTATATTTTGCAAGCAATATTTCTGAACCCTTACCCTGAAATGCCACCGAGGACCTGATTATTGATGAGTTTGCTCAATATCACAAGTTGTGATAGAAGCAGCAAGCTAAAGTAGGACTCCCAGATCCCATTCTAGTACCTGAACCACTTTCCATCTATCTGGCTTATATGCAACAAAAAGTTTTATTCATCCCAATCACAAACACGGTAATGAAAAATAAAACAGAACCTGAACTGATACACGCTTGAGGAAAGATCAGGGATTCTCCCTTGACTTTGGGGAGGGGGGGGGTTACAGAGCATCAGTAAAGGACCAAACCCTTACGATATATTTCATGGTATACACCTAGAAGTATCATTTTGAATGGCCTTGCTTCAGTTTTTCCTTCTCATATTAGGAATGAATTACACAGGGGAGCATGAGCAAGTGAGCAGATCAGACTACCTCATACTTTTACTGTCAAAGCAGTAGCTCTGCAGAGCTGGCATGATTCATCAACAGTGTTAGCACATTCTTTCATCCCCCTACATCTCTCTTAAACATACAGAAGGGAGGTGATAACCGGATCCTTTATGCACAGGACAATAATTAAATCTCATGTCTTATAAATTTATCTCATATATATAGCTCCACCTCTGCCACCACCTGATGCATAGATTTTGGTCCATCCAGTTGAGGAGGAAGTAGCCTAGCCTTCCACTGCTGGTTTGTACTAGATAACTTCATTCTCTCTGAAGGTGACTTTTTCCCTCACACTGTGAAAAAGAAGCTAACCATGTAATCTTTCAGAGCAGTACAGCAAAAAGGCTATGCTTTACTGTAATGCAATGAAACTTTCATTTGCCACAAAGCTCTGGCTACACGTTTTTCCATGGTGCACAGTGGGTTAGATCTGTACAGCAACACAGATGGCTGAGTCAGTGTGGACACTGATTTCTCATCTGGGAATCGGGCCTTATGACTTTTAAAAAATCAGTTGCATCGGTGAGAATTAGTGTATGTTTAAGAACATTGCCTGATATTCTACATAGTCCTCCTTCCCAAATCAGGTGGGCTATCTCCTCTTCAATTTATTTTCTCTTGTTTACAAGGAATTTTCATATAGATGTTTTTGAGAGTTGGAACTTTAAAACTGAATTGCAGTACCTATATTTTTTCCTGTGGCTATAACATGATTTTGGCTCTCAGATGCTGCAATAATAGGAGCTATGTAGGTAATTGCAATAGAAGCTTCATTTTTCAGTGAATATGTTGCTACTGGAATAAAGAACACTAAATTCAATTTAAATTCTGAATTAAATTTGCTGCATAAAAAATGCCTACTTTTACATATACACTTCCAGGTGATAAAGTAACACAGAAAGTCATGTATCATGACACGCTGTGATTATTAAAGCAAGCTTTAATATACCTGTTGATAATAATCTCCAGATCTCTCATATAACCAGGCCTAGTTAATTTCCCTTGATTAATGTCTGCAAAAGCACAGCTTTGCTTCAGTCTTTGTCCTAATAGCGACATAAGCATTTTCATTCACACAGTTCTTGTAAGTTTGGAAGCCACTGCCCTTTTCCAAAATGCCATGTGCACTACAACCATGTATCTCAACTGAAAGTTAATTTTATTTTCTGGATAAATAAAAGCAGAATCAATAAAGAAAAGCATATCAGATTATTATTTTAGAATCTGTGTATGGCTCAAACAAAATTACTTACAAAAAAAAAATGCAATGATACACGTGTAGATAAAAGGAAAGTGCCCATACTCATATAAAGAGAAACAAAATCAAAGCAGTGGCTCTGAAGAGATTCAGGTCATGGCAAGCAACATAAAAATGTCCTTCTATTTTTCTGCTGGTAGAAGTTGATTTCACATATAATTAATAAAGAGTAACAGAGAAGTAATTTTACCTCTATTCATGGGGAAACTGATAGTGAATACTCTGCATTCTGATGTGTTTAAATTTTGGGTTTTTTGAAAACTGAAAAGCTGGACTGAGAACACACCACAAATATTGTTGAAGGTACTACAGCTAGTCCTGTCAAACTGTCCTGCCTAAAGCAGTCCAGGGCTCTCACTGGCTTTACTCGTTGGCCTGGAGTGTTTTCACCTTTGCAATACTCTAAGACAGGATTTTTAGCACAGAGGTGATAGTTTGATTACATGTATTACTTCATTTTTTCATTAAAAGGGATTTTTTTGTTGTTGTTTTCAATACCTGATACCTGCCCTAAGTCTCTCAGTCTGCACCTAAAATGCTCACCAGTGCCATAAACATTGATTTATGAGTCCGTGATAATCCACTTGACAGTCTTCATTGGCCCAAATAATAACCTTTAAGTTTCTTGTAAGCATTATTATAGTTGTGAATGTTGTAGGGTTTGTGTTCAAAGATTTCATAAAATGGCTGTTAGACTTCCCAGTGTTCAAAGAAGACACTCTGTGAAAGAATGTTAAGAAGGACATTCATGAAAGTGCTTGGCAAAAGACATGGCACTTTTTATTGTTTCAGGACAAGCTACTTGTAGGTCCAGTAGCTTATAAAACAGACAGGAGAATGGGCAAGAAGCTTTGCTTTTATGAACTTTATAAAGGAATCCACAAAACAGAAACAAATGTATGAATATTAGTGGAAAAACAAAGGTTTTCATTCTATTTTGATTTAAAATGCACAAAAAAACTTAGAGGTCCTGTCTACATAGTATCTACATATGTTACACAGCCATCATTCCATATTCTTACTCAGAGAATCACATTTTTATCAATTTTCTTCAAGGGTAATATTATTACACTGTACATAAGCTAGATGCCAACAAGTGCTCATTGTGAAAAATAAAAAAAAATCAATATTAGCTAGGGAATATGGGAAAATGCCATTCATTTACCATTTTGTAGCCTTTGAAATTCAAAAAGCATTTCAAAAACTGTTCAGGAAAAAAGTTCCATGAATCACAAAGGCCTTTTGTGACATGTGAAATATCAGTATTTCTAATAAAATTGCTGACATACTATAACATATAATGGGTCTATTGGGCGATTTTCTAATGTAACTAATGTATAAATGCTGACTTTCCTGTTGTCATCAAAATTTCATTTCATTTCACATTTGCTGACATTTAAAGTGCATACATACACAACAATTGATTTCTTTTGGGCTTCTAAACAACTTTAAATAAACTAGTGAAAATTGATTCTTGTTTCCTGGCATGTCTATTTAAATTCAGTTATTGAGCCAAATTCTTGAAAATGAACATATACTTCAAGATAAATTAAAATAGATGTTTACCTCTAAAAGTTCTAAGGCATCTTAGGACGGTAGTCTTAAAATAATAAATAATAACACTAACTTCTGTAGTTCCAAATGCATTTTGCTTATTATAAAATGTCTGAATGTAAAGTCTTATCCAGTGTTTCTTGAAGTGTTTACTTTTGGTTTTCATAATTTTTTTAACACTGTACCGTGTGTATCTAGATTGTGTTGTATATAAGAAACAATGTAATTTGTACTGGAAAAAGCAGAAAAAGATTTATCTATTGACAGAAATAAGTATTACAGATACGGTTTTACTTGATAGACTTTATAAATACTGTGTGTTACTGTAGGGAACTGTAACAGAAAACAGCTGGGGTTTAATCTATTTTTACTGACCTCTGGAAAATAATTTTAAAAGGTTTTCATATTCATTGAGCCAAGAGCTTTAGAAATTTTCATTCAACCATCAGAACTACACGCAATAGAACCAAATTCTCTTGGTGTCACCTATATGCAGAGGCTGTAGAACTTGTTTCAGATTACTCTGGCTTTGAACTTACTCTCCTTCCAATCCAAGGAAGGACTTACGTTCATTTCCAATGGGAAGAATATAAATCAACTCTTTCTGAATGATGCCATCAACATTCAATAGGACAACTGCCTTTTTTTAATCTGTATGATCTGTTTCCAAAATTGCTCTGTGTCCTCTGAACGCTCTGATCTCTGCCAAACACTAACTTAATGCAAAAAGTATATCTGTAGACTATTGTTAAACTACGATATACAGAAGTTGGAAGAAATACCTTAGACAGAAAAGGAAGATGTAGTTGTAAATAATCTTTGCCTAAAATCTAGGTGTTCACCATAGATAGATTTGTCTTTATTTACCAAATTACAGTTAGTACATCTTTTAAACAGTGTTCATAGCTAAAGATCTAGAATTCCATTTGCAAGAGGATTCTGATATTTTCCTGCTTGATTTCAGTCCATTTCACTTGAAATAAAATTATTTTCAAAATTCCTGAGAAACAGTGGCCTAAATTTTCAGCAGCCCAAAGCAGAGGTTTTGGTAGCTTGGTTTATCTCATAAACAAATCTGTCAATTTATTAAAAACCTAATGTTGTGGGTGGGTGTAAAGAAGATGGAGCCAATCATATCAGGGACGAGAGGCAATGGGCACAAACTGAAATATAAGAAATTCTACTTAAAGATAAGAAATTTACCTTGAGGGACATCAAATGCTGAAGCGGATTGCTTGTAGACTTTAGAGAGTTTCCACTCTTGGGAATATTAAAACCGTGATTGGACGTGGTTATGGACAACATGCTCTACCTGACCCTGTTTTAGCAGGAGAGTTGGACTAAACATCTGCAGATGTCCCTTCTAACCTCAACAGTTCTACAGTTCTAAGCATAATCCATTGACTCCTGCAAATAGCTTGAGTGGTGCAGTTTTTTCAGTGAGGAAGATATCTCACCCTGTTTTAAAGATTACAAAATCTCACTTCATCCTTGGAAAGTTCTTATTTAATGTGTCTTGTTCTTGTTAATAAAAAATATACCTTATTCCCAACCTACATTTGCGTAACTTTGACTTCTAAGTACTTGATATTGTAACTCTTTTAAAGAGATATTATGTTAACTATTATTACCGCTACTTTCAATGGAGTCCTGATATCATTCTAGGTTTTATGAAAGGAAGGGAAGTGCTCTCATCTTTCAATAAATTCTAGATGATCAGTGATCCAGTCCCATCGATTTGTCCCATGAAAGATGTAAACAATCTCTGGCTTTGTACATGCAAAATATTGAGTGTACATGGAGAGTACAGCCACATATGCCAAAATGTTCTGCAAAAAAATATTTTGCATTATAAGGATTCAATAGGTAGCTGCTTCTCCATGGTTTTGTAGTATACCATATATGCACTCTATCTTGGCTGAAAGAACTGAGTTACTCATGTCTCCCAATCTTATCAAAATTAGGCTATCAAACCAGTGCAGTGGGTAGCTTTGGAACTGTTAGGCTAACTTGTGCTCTGACTTCCACTGGATTTTGAATTCTGAGGGTCAATGTCAATCTGTTTAAAGGTAATGTACATTCCTTCTCAATTCTGCTCTGTCAGGTTCCCCAAAATGTTTTAGTTCCTGGAATGGTGAGAAGTATATGAGTAAAATGTAGGATGTTACAGCTTTTCTAGACCTTAGGTTACTAATGCAAACCATGACCATTAATAAAAGGTTTGGGTTTACTGTATAATGGAGATGCACACAGACTAAAACCTTGCATTCAAACAACTGACTATCTTTTGAATTTATTTTCTACACACAGACATTACAGAAGGTTTCTGAGAATATTAACTCACTTTTTCCAATGATACATCTCCAATTTTCTCTTAAAGTTCATTACAAACATAGAAATGTAATTGTCCATGTTTTATTACTATACAGAAATAAGTTACAAATTAAAGAATACTCTGTGTAGATCAGCACTCAGTTTTAACCTCTAGAGAGCTATACTAACCAAATGATCTTTCTTAACGGTGCCTATAAAACTCTTTATTTTTTCGAATTACTGTAGAAATATTAATCAACCAGTAGAGGAGTAATTTAGAAAACAACTCAAGGAAAAGGTAAAAAAAAAAAAAAAGAGCTTGAATTCCATAGACAGTATTTTAAAAACCACAAAACCAGAATGAATCAGAAAAGCTTTTTGTAATGAGAGTGAAAGGCTACAAAATGGAGAAAAACAAAAGAAAAAAAAAAGCTGCAATTTCTACTGATGTAAATTCTTGTTACTACAGTTCAGAAAAACTTCAGCTCAGCACAGCTGCAGAAGAGCTACACTTATGTACAGAGCGGCTGAAAAACTGGGTCTGCTTACTACATCTTCCATTTATTTTTTTTCTTGGTCTCACATGACTTCTCTTTAACTATTACTGCTGTGTTTTGGCACATCATTGTGATAACATGAAAGCAATACAGATAAGAAATGCATTTGTTAAGGATGAGGGATTCTCCTAATTGGAAAATAACAGTCCAAAGAACAATGTTTCATTGACATAGGTTTAATACCTGACTGGTTTGATAAGGTAAAAAAGACTCAAAAAAACCCTAAAAGCTGCCAAAATGTAGGTTTCACAAAGGATATGGTTGAATTCAGATGAAGTCTATGAGTTTCTATTTTTAATTTCAAGAAAAATATAATTATCCTTTAGCACATCAGATGTAATTGGCTGTAATCCACTCAAATGCTTAAGTGTTGTTACCCTATAAAATGTATTTGCCATCACGCATAGGTCTTTTTGCCTGCAGACCTTTCACTATGTTCTTAAAATATGATGTTACAGTTATAGCCAAGTGGAATAGGTCAAATAACAGAAATAGGCAAATAGGTCTTTTCTTTCTGGTTTTTGACCCAAAATTGTCCCAAGAACTGTAAAAAGAGCAGATCAGGAGTTAAATTGTATGAGCTACGCAGTATCCTTGAGACCGAAAGTGAATACTGGGGTTAGAAGTTTGAACGACTGCAGATGTTCATGTTTGTGTATGAAAGGAGAAAAAAAGCAAGGAAGAAAGTAAGAATGTGAGGAAGAAAGTGTTAGTCTACTTGGGAGGAACCAAAGTATAAGTTACAGTTTCAGATCAAAACAATCAGCAGCAATATCAGCTTAAAGTACTTCACCTTTTTTCTTCCTGTGACTATTTCTTTGTATTTGCCTACCATACCCCCACCATAGCCATAATGAAGGAGAGGAAGGGAAGAAAAGCATTATTTGATTCAAAAAAGTCAATTTTTTTTATGCTGTGCAAAATAAAACATAGTTTAGTTTTTCCAAATAACTGAATGAAAATGGAGACTTCTATTTTGAAGCTGCCTCCTGTTGATTTTTTTGCACGTTTCAGTCAATTTAACTTCACACAGTCTATTGCAGTGTGGAGAATACCTGTGGAACTGAGATGCGGTAATATAGTCTTTTAATTTTCCACCAGTATGGAACTGTCTGGTACTCTCAGTTTTTAAATAGCTTTATATGTGAAAAGACTAAGTTATTGATGGTTCAACTACACATTTTTAAAGCTCAGCTCTAAGTTTCTTTTCAAGCCTGCCTTCTTAACTAGAAAGAAACTATAATTTTAAAATGGTAAATGTTTAAAAATTAGATTATTTTCAAAATCTTTTATCCAAAAGCCAATAAACTGAGAATTCACAGTATTCTAAGTAGTTCTTTTGTTTTAGGTATGGAAGGAACAAAAAACTTGAGCTACAAGATCTAAACATACGTTTTAAAGGATATTTCTTTCAACAATGAACCAAGCTTTTCTAAAACAAAGTAAGAAAACTCAAGACATGGATCTCCATGCATAACTACCTGATTTTCAGATCAGCATTATTAGCTGATAAGTATACTTCTAAAACACAGAACCTTGTTTACAGATATCTCTGTCAGAACGCACACAATCCTCAGACAATGCATTGGTGAAAATAAGAGTTCGGAGATGAAAGGAGTAAATAAATAACTTCAGCAGTGCACAAGAGTATCCTATTCTATGAATAAAGAACAAGAAAAATTAGTTTAACCTATGCTGTTAATCAAAGTGAATGAATAGGTAAGGAGTGTTTTGTACTGGATGTGTAAGATACACAAGCTCAGATAATACAACTACTGTATCTAAAGGTTTTCCCTACAAGTTGTAAAACATGGTGCTACAACTGACATCCATTTTTACAACATAGTTGTTTATCAATTTGCTACAGTTTTGATGCAGAATAAAATTTCTGATTTAATTCACTGGAGTCATCCTGAAGACCCATGAAAGTGATGAAACAAACACTTGCTCATCAACAAAGAATGCAAAGTATAGCTGCAGAAACCAAGCCTCAGCAGACTGCAGGATTCAGAATTGATTGCTAGTGTTACAATTTATCCCAATGTTAACGGAAAACACCTTCTACACTGGACTGAAGGGACATTTTTCTGATAAATCCAGACTTGGAACTTACCAAATAATTGATTTTTTTTGTTTTCAAAAAGCATTTTTCCTCTTGGCTCAATGCTTCACTCGATTACACAGTTTGAGGTAATTTTTTTTCAAATGGGCTACAGTCGTAAACAGATTAACTTTCAGAGATGAAAAGTTTTACTGTGTAATGATCTGAGAACAGCACTAACAAGGAGGAAGGAGAAACGAGTGCTTTCATGGGTTAACCTTAATCACAGAGTTGAGGCCCCCAGACAGCCTGTGGTGTCAGGGTGCCCAGGGTGTCAGCTGGCATATGGCACATGGCTCAGCACAGCCCATGGCCCGTGGCATCGCGAGGCATTGCTGGGGCAGGGGCTGATTGCCCCGGGCTGGGATGAAACATGGTCCTGGGCCATGGGCAGGGTGCAAGGAGGCCCTGGGGAGGCTGAGCAATGGCAGCACCCCAGGACCTTACATACGGTGGAAGACAAGTCCCTTGCAGAGGGGAACTCAAACCACATAATTTAAGCGACTGCTCTAAATTACCAGTCAGGAATCCAATACCTCTTTATGCACTGCACAAGAGCTTAAAGCAGATTCACTCACACTGTCTAACATTAACCAACTATAAAATATCCCAGTGTATAAAACAGTCCAATCTGACAAACAGCATTCGAGACAAAAACAAAAATTGGCAGGAAGATAAGTGAACATGGAACTTAAATGAGAATAAAAAGGCTTCATTCTGTCCCTAAATGAAAGGCAGATATCTCAGTATAAAGTACCAGATGAGAGGAAAAAATATTTATCCCAGAGCCATTTCTTAAGTCCCAGTTAAATAATGCTGCTGGTGGTACAGTGTCCATGAATTTACGGGACGTTGCTATAGACATATTCCCTCCAGAGATGCTGGAGCTCAAGGCACTGGGGACCTGGGAGAAGGGACTTCCCAGAGGAGGTTTTTGGTGCATTTGGGAAACACAGGTATCTGTGGGTTTGGCCACTGAGGATTTTGCTTTCTGGCAAGCAAATGACAACCAAAAGCAAGTGCTTGACAAGTGCAATGCCTTGCTCAGTTCATCCTGCCGTCAGTGACTTCTCTGCAGTGTCTTCACCTTGAGACCAGAGTGTAGCTTTGCGCAGAGCCTTCTGGCCATGCAGATGTTGTCCAGCAGGGCACGGTGGGATCAAGGCAGGTGGTCATGCTGTAGAGGACCCCGAGGTTCAGCATGGAAGGCTAAGTGGACATTTCCTGTTCAGTGCAGTTGGGCTGATGTGGAAAGTCAACTCTAGCTGGGATTTTGAAACTGACCCAGAGCCTCAAGACCTGGCTTCCAGAGTGCTAGCAAACCCTTTGCTTCAGAGTCTGATTCAGACTCTAGAGCTTATCTTGGCTCAACAGTAATGAATTAAACTGCCTATGACCTTCAAGAATGTAGTATTGTAATCTTCTTATGAATGTATGTAAGAAAAACTTTGTTGAAAACATCACCTTCATATTTTTGCCTAAACAGGAAGAAAAAAATTAAAGTGTTTGTTTTTAACTTTCTGATTCTTAACCTAGATTACATTTACCTGTAGGACTGTGGTAGGTTGACCATGGCCGTAGCCCCGGTGGCCACCACGGCCGCCCGCCGGCGCCCCCCGCGCGGTGCCGGGCAGAGCCCCTGTAACCCCCGGCTGGTGGGGCGAGGCCCGGGCAGGGAGAGCGCTCGGCAGTTCCCTCCCGGCACAGCGGGCTCCGCCGGGGGAAGCCGGGGGCCTTTGGGGCCGGCCACAGCAGGGCAGGGCGGGGAGAGATCCCCCCGGCCCTGACACACACCGTGTGCTGCCCTCCCCCGCGGGGCCCTCCGCCTGAGCCCTGCTGCGGGCTGCAGCTCTCCAGGGGCTGTGCATGGGTCCCCCTTAGGGTCACAAGCCCGGCCAGCAAACCGGCCCCAGCCTGGGCTCCTCTCCACAGAGCCACAGGTGCTGCCAGGAGCTCCAGCTCAGGTTGCCCATAAGTCACAGCCTCCTTTGGGCATCCCCCTGTGATGGCATGTGGACCTCCAGGGGTTGCGAGGGTATATCTGCTGCACAGTGGACCTCCCCAGGCTGAGGGGCACAGCCATGTTCACCATGGGCTGCAGGGCAATCTCTGGAGCCCCTTCTGCCTCCTCCTGCCCTGACCTGGGGGTCTGCAGCATTGATCCTCTCACATGGTCTCACTCCTCAATCTGGCTGCAGTTGCACAGGAACTTTTTCCCCTTCTTAACTACGCTATCCCAGAGGCGCTACCACCATCATTTGATGGGCTGAGCCTTGACCAGCGGCAGATCTATCTGGGAGCTGGTGGGCATGGGCTCCATTGTACATGGGGGAAACATCCAGCAGCTGCTCACAGAAGCCACCCCTGTAGCCCCCCGCTGCCAAAACCTGGCCACACAAACCCAATACAAGGGCCTTGAAAGCAGAATCGGGGAAAGAGGCAGACAGTAATGGTGTCCTCTTTGGGAATGATGTGCCCTCAGGAAGGCAGAGGACAAGTCCGATGATAGGGAACCTGAGGGTTCTGCAACAGTTGTTTAGAAGTGGACATGCTGGATAAATTCAAATTCATTATTACAGTAATATAGAGCCACGTGTCTAAGGTCCACTTTGCAGAACATTATGACCCAACTGGTGAGTAAGCCAGCCAGGGGAGACGCCCCACTGGACCCGATGCTTACAAACAGGGAAGGACTGATAAGTGACGCAGTGGTCGGGGGACATCTTGGGCATAGTGATCATGAGATGCTACAGGTTTTGATTCTCAGAGAAGTAAGGAGGCTGACTTGCCCTATTTAAGACCCAGACAGAGTCCCTTGGGAGATAGTTCTGAAGGACCGGTGTCTCCAGGAAGTCTGGATATTCTTCAAGAAGGTAGCCTTACAGGCGCGGGAGCAGGCTGTCCCCATGTGCTGAAAGAAGAGCCAGCAGGGCGGAAGATCAGCGTAACTGAAAAGAGAGCTTTGGTTGGAACTCCGGGAAAACAGGAGAGTTTACCACCTCTGGAAGAAGGGGCAGGCAGCGCTGGAGGACTGTAAGGATGTCACAGGATTGTGCAGGGCAAAGATTAGAGAGGCAAAAGCCCAGCTGGAACTCGGGATGGCCACTGCCGTGAAAGGTGTTTACAAACACATTAGACTCAAAGGGAGGGCCCAGAAGAGTCTGCATCCTTCATTGCCACAAAGGATGAGGGAAAGGCTGCGGTCTGCTTTCTTTGCCTCGGTCTTTAATAGCAAGGCCAGCTTCCCTCCGGGTGCTCAGCCCCCTGAGCTGGAAGACGGGGACAAGGAGTGGCACGAAGTCCCCACAGCCCAGGAGGGAATGGTCAGTGCCCCACTGCTCCACCCGTGCCCACACAAGGCTGTGGGGCTGGGTGGGATCCACGCGAGGGCACTGAGGGAGCTGGCAGAGGAGCTCCCAGGCCACTCTCCGTCACTGACCATCAGCCCTGGCTCAGCGGGGAGGTCCCAGCGGGGGGGCCGAGGCCACCGGGAGGAGGCCCGAGGAGGCCGAGTGCCGGGCCCCGCCCGCGGGTCACACCAGCCCCAGGCAGCGCTGCAGGCCTGGGCCGGGGGGCTGGGCAGGGCCGGGGGAAAAGGGCCTGGGGGGGCTGGGCAGCAGCCTGGGGGGGCTGGGCGTGAGCCCCCGGCGTGCCCAGGGGGCCGAGGCGGCCAGCAGCGCCCTGGCCGGTGTCAGCAGCAGCGTGGCCAGCAGGGCCAGGCAGTGCCCGTCCCCCTGCGCGGGGCACTGGTGCGGCCGCCCCTCGGGCCCTGGGCTCAGGGCTGGGCCCCTCACCACAAGGAGGACATTGAGGGGCTGGAGCGTGTGCAGAGGAGGGCACTCGTGAGGGTTCTACAGAATGAGTCCTATGAGGAGCAGCTGAGGGAGCTGAGGGGGTTTAGTCTGTAGATGAGTGGGCTCAGGGGGGACCTTATTTGCTCTCTACATCTGCCTGACAGGGGACTGTGGACAGGTGGGGGTCAGTCTCTTCTCCCAGATAACGAAGGACAGGACAAGAGGAAATGACCTCAAATTGCAGGAAGGGCAGTTTAGGTTGGGTATTAGGAAAAATGTCTTCACTGCAAGGGGTTGAAGCATTGGAAGAGCCTGCCCAGAGAGGTGTTAAAAAAACCACATAGACACAGTGCTTAGGGACATGTTTTGGGGATGGACTTGGCAGTCCTGGGTTAATGGCTGGACTTGATGATCACAAAGATCTTTTCCAGTTTAAATGGTTCTATGATTCTATGGTTCATGTTCATTCTATGGCATTGTTCATTCTATGGCAATGTCCCAGTCTGCAGCCAGTTCACCCTAAGTGGAGTTAATGCAGGACATGTACAAAGAGTGCTTCATGTTGTGACCATACACCTGAACCAATTAAAAAATGACACTAATGCACTGCCATTGTTCCATTGGGAACATTTCTTCTTTCAGTTGTTTTCTTTTACACTTAGTGACAGATATATCCAGAAACCTATCTTCATAAAAACATAACAGGAAACTATTAAAACAATATGTTGTTCCCCATCTTCAGAAGTTGAGGGGCCATACCGAAGTGTTGTTTGTTTCTTCTGGGCTCAGAGTGTTGTTTTGGAGTAGGTGGCTGTGTAAATGTTAGAAGATATACAAGTGATTTGGGGAGCTAGTAGTCTTGAATCGGTGGTTTGGGTACAAGGAAAAGTTGCACTGTGTGCAGAACAATCAGAATACCACTAAGCTGTTTGAGGCAACACCTGCAGAAATTTACGAGCAAATTGTAGTTGCTTGAAAAGGATGGTTACACCGAAACCTAAAGTGAGAGATGCTGAACTTGTTAGCATCAACAGGCAGGCTAATGCTGACTGGTTTTTCTTCTCTGCATATTCAAGGCATATCTGGTTTCCTAGAATTGGTGTGTCCGCACTCTCTGTTGTTAGAGGGTTTTTATGCCTTGTTCAAGAGGTTCAATGGTGTTATCAAAAGACTTCTAAAAGGTATATATCTTTTCCAGGAACAGGATGGGGAAGGTTACTACTCTGTTTCTGGGAAGAGTAATGGCCACAGCCGTAGTGCTGCTCTCTTAATTCACAGCATTGCCCCAGCAAAGGTAAAAAGCTACCACCTGTAAAGTTTATTAGCAAAATTCTCTTTGGTTTCTGTGGGGCTAGAGGACAAGACCTGGATAAATCGGCAGCATTATAGAGAAGCATATTGCTCAGTGTGTGAAGAGTCACCTGCCATGTTTCTTTTTAAATGAAAAGTCTTTTTTTTAAATCTTTGTTTGTGCAAGTGCAGGTTGTAGACTGAAGGAAACCTGCCTGTTCTGTGGTTTACATTAGTACTATGCAGATTTTCATCCTGTTGGTGCCCTGTAAAGCTCAATGTCCTTCATTTTCATCTGAGCAAGTGAGTTGACACTAATGTGAGATTCCAGCTTTTTGCATAAATGAAACACTGGAATACCTGCTTATGAAAGGCCAGTGCTAGTAGCAGAGTTCAAGCAGGTCCCTAAGGTGCAGAAGTGTTGAGCAAGGGCAAAGCATTAGAAAATGAATGAGTTGATGAACTTTTAGAGGTCTCCAATGCCCTAATTATTTCAAACTATGTCCCTCTCATAGGCTAATACTGGTAGAAGTTAACCAAAGTTAATTAGCATGTACTTTGGCAGTCGACTTGGTTTAATTTTGTTACATTCTCTTAAGGCAGAGTATCCAGATAGTAATGATGATAAAATGCCTTGTGAAAGTGCTTGCTTGGCTGAGGAGCTCCATACCATGAGCACCTTTTGTGCCATCACTGCTCGGTGGTGTATTTTTCATGTTACCTGAGCAGACTCTGTTGCTAGAGCTGCAGCTAGCTATCTACCTGCCATGGGAAACTAGGGGGTTAAATAATATTAGGATATATGAACAGCGATCTTATCTGACTGGGACAATTGAAAGAAAGAAACAAAAACTCCACAATATTTCATGTATTGTAGTCTCTTAAGTGTAAGAAAGGGGTGATGTTCTAATGACACAGTACTCCGAGTTTAAGGAGATCCATTCGGCCAAGCTTTCTCAGGTGGCATTTTTGCACCACTCGGGTCACATTTTGGGGAAAAAGGAAGAGACTACTTGTGGTATACTTTGTGTGTACAGCTTAGGGCAAGGGGCAGCTACCAAGTTTCTTAGAAAGGTATGACCAATGTAAACCCCAGCTGTGATTTTCCTTTTTATGAGATAAAATTAAATTCATCTTTTGGGTATGCCTTTTTCACGAGGGTGAGAATTCAGACCAATTGGATTTTCTGCCAGCCTTGGAAAAAAACACTTGCTTCTTTCTTTAATCTGTAAACAGCCCACATAGAATGGTTTTCAATAGTAATGAATTACATGAGTATCGGTTTAGTAGGAAAAACTTGAAATAAGGTAATTATGGTTCTTATCCTTTTTCTTCTGGGTCATATTGTACAGGTTGTATTGAGCTGAGTTCCTGATTTTGTTTTCACTGATGTAAATCAAACCCCTTGACATTTTAGACAGGCACTCATAATGTCAGAGAAGCACCTGAAGACTCCCCAGGCAGGCTGTTACTACGCTACATCTCCTTTCAGAGCAGGCAGCGTGCTTGTGTACCAGTTATGGATGTTCACTATCACCAGCACACATCTATTTAGACCAAACAGACTGCAAGATTTTTGACGAAGCCTGGTCAGCTGCAAACCTTGCCTGGCTGGATAAGCACTACCAAGCTTTGGGTCTCGGAGATTCAGTGTTGATAGTGAAGTGTCCTTATTTGACCACTTTTGTTTTCTGGTGAGTAATGTAGAATTTTTTACTGAAAAGATGTCTTGGACATATATGTGAGATTTTCCTCAGTCTCTCCTGACACCCAAGCTGAAGTGAGAAATATTTTTTTTCTTTGCTGATCCCCAAAACAAAATAAACAAGAATAACCAGGCAACATGCCTGCACGTGTGACTTTGCATGCAAGATTGAGGGCAGAATGCCAAATGGTGTCAAGATGAAGCTGTTCTGTGTTGTACAACAGTAATAAAGGAAGGAATGAAGTTAAAATTTTTGCAGTTATCACGTTACAGCCCTTCAGACATGAGAATCCTGCACATTTAGATGAAAAAAACCATGGATTTGTATCATAGCATAGATGGTATTGCAAAGGTATTCACCACTGCATGGGTCTGCCTTTGTGAGACGATTTATTACCATGATCTGCAGCCATGAAATCTAACACAGCTGTCACGTTCAAATATCCTCAGGGAAGGAAAGAAAGATCTGTCAAAGAAGTGGTCTTACAACTGGCCAGCTGCACAGATCAATGCTGAGGCAGGGCATTACTTGAGAAAAGTTTTCAACTGCACTTAGAAGAGCTCGCAGCAGTAAAAGTATGAAGATACTAAAGTACAAGGGCAGATCCAAATGCAAAGCTTTCTCCATGCCATATTTGCTTCCTGCGTGTGCTCTGCAGTGTGTCTCTTGCTGGTTTATCTCTAAGTGAAGGGCTCACTCACCCCAGGGTAAGCTTATGCAAATTTTTGCTTGCTGGCAGCAGTATTGAGACTGTTGGGTTTTTTCTGAAATGATCAAACAGAAAATAAATAACCTGACCAGCTCTTCCTGAGAAGCAGAGTACACATGTAGTCATGAAAAGTGAGGAAAAACACTGAAGGTAAACCTGAAATTTTATATTATACTGTGAAACTTTACAAAAGCAAGACAGGCAAGTCTGTGTCTTTGGAGAGCAGGGCTTCAAACCTAAAATCAGTGCCTTTATGAGGTAAACATTTATTTGGGAAAGCTTTTCTCATTCTCTAAGAAATTTCTTGATTCAAATATAATATGATCCAAACTACTTTTTCCATGCAAAAAAAAATTTTCAAAGCCTTCTGTCAGTGAAAATATTTTTCCTTTCTGCTCTGCAGAGCTCCTTAATGTTCCCCATCAACCCAACATGCAGCAGCTGGAAGGACTTTTTTTGGAACATTTCCCATTAACCAGCCTGGGGATGCCTTTTTTCCCCACCTTGTATTTCAGAAATGCACCACTCAGCTCTCATTCTCACCCGCAATGACCTCACTTTTTGAGTTTGTAGCTCAACAACCAGAATGCATTTTCCTTTTCTTCTCCAGATCCCTTTTTCCATTTAGCATCCACTGTAATCTTAATTTTCTTGTTCTCCATTAACAAAACACATGAGGAAAACCTCTGGATACCTTTATAGAACAGTATTGATTTACAAACCTCAATGGGAAAATAATGGTTTCCTTCTGAGAAAATAATCTCCTCCTAGATGTCAGACTGCTCTGACACAGGGTTGAGTGGCAACCTTGCTCTGCTCTAACAACTACATTCTAAAAAGCCTCACTGATTAAAACCTAATTCCTCCTAATTTTGATTTGGGACTGCCACACGTCTCTTATTCAGTCTTTGCAATGGAGCCATTGAAAGCCTACATAAATACCCTTGTAAGTGTAAGAAGAACATACTTGTAAATTTCCTTTGGGTCAAAAAGATTAATTTGTTCTATTAATTAGCATTCAGGCCATTGAGATTTAAATACAACTTGTAGAATGCTAAGCAAAATAGTCTACTAGGATCTAATATCTACTTTGTTCTACTTGATTAAACACAACACAAGTGCCACTGGACCTCTTGGAACGACATAATATACTTTTATACCAAGATGTCCCAGTTTCTCCTTCATTTGCATTTACTCAGACTTTTAAACTACAGTACTTGCTATCAAATCTCCCATGCAGAGAGAAAAACTGAAAGAAATTAGCTCTCTTCAGCCCAGTGCCTTTTTTTTTTTTTTTTTTTTTTTTTTTTTTTTAATTATTTCCCCTGTTCATCCCACACCCACACACACCCCCCTTATGGCCTAAACCTCAAATTAACTTCAGGGAGAACTGATAAGCTGTAGTGTGGTTTTATTTGTATCAGAAATGAAGGGCCAGATTTTGTCATGCTTATTCACTCCAAGAGGTTGTTTAGCTCCTCTGTAATAATAAGGGACTTTACAGGGTGTCATGGTTTAACACCTGCCACCAACTAAGTACCAGGGCAGCCACTCGATCACTTCGCCCCCTCTCCCCACCCAGCAGGATGGGGAGGGGAATAGGAAAAGGGGTAAAACTCATGAGCTGAGATACAAACAATCTAATAATTGAAATTAGAAATAAAATAATAATAATAAAAATAACAGCAATTGTCAAGAAAAGGAGAGGGGGAGGAATAAAACACAAAAGGAAAAAAGCCCAAATGATGCACAAGACAGCTGTTCACCACTTGCTGACTGATGCCTAGCCAGTCCCCCAGCAGCAACTGGCCAGACCTGGCCATCTCCCCCCCATTTCTGTACTGAGCATGATGTTCTATGCTATGGAATAGCCCTTTGACCGGTTGGGGTCACCTGTCCTGGCTGTGTCCCCTCCCAGTTTCTTGTGCCGCTCAAGCCCTCTGGCTGGCAGGGCCTGAGAAACTGAAAAGTCCTTGACTTAGTATAAACATCACCCAGCAACAACTAAAACACCAGTGTGCTATCAACAGTGTTCTCATAAAATTCAAAACACAGCATAGTACCAGGTAGTGAGAAGAAAATGAACTCTATCCCAGCTGAAACCAGGACACAGGGAGTAAGGTATTACTGGGAGTGAGTGTCATATAACCTGGTTTCTTAAAATATATCTTTAAAATAATTATTTTGAAAAAGCATATCCAATGGGTGTGAAACAGTGCTAGGATTTTGTATATTTATTTTTTAGAATAGAATAGTAGTCAGATCTTTTTTAAAGAAAATTGAAAGGGAAGACAAATCACATGTTTGAATTGAAAGACTTAATCAATACCAAATCAGTGTCATAAACACTGGAATCATTGCTTAACTGAATAAACTTACTTTTATCCCAGTATCAGTCATCTCTGAAAAGAGGTGAAGTTGTATAAATATCAAAAATATTATTCGTTAATCTTATTCAAGATATAAAGTCTTCATATAAGTAGCAGCCAAATTAATATTAATTGCATATTGAATGTAGTTGTGGCAAGCCACCAACAACCATGTTGCTAATAGCCAAGATGCAAAAGGTGGCACTAATTTGCCAAATCATTAATAAGAATAAGCAGCATATCTAATTTTCTCTGTCACTAAAAATGAGCTTCTGTGTGTTTGTTCAAAATGTGCAATCAAATAAGGAGTCAACATATCTGTATGAAAAATAACCTGGGAAGACTGCACTCTTCCATTAACAGGAGAAAGGTCAACAAGTACCGGAATATGAAATAACATCATTATTATCAAACACATATGTATGAAACCTTTTAGAAGACATTCATAAAAGAAGTATACTGCAAAAGTAAAATGTATGATACAAATTAAATAGCTGAATTATTGAAACCTTTTAGAAAATATTGGTTTTTCCAAAAATGAGATAGCCTTGTTAAAAATACCAATAAGTTTTGCAAGCAGAATATGAAATGTGACAAGACTTCTATGTTTCTTACTCATTATTTGAACTTTCAGCTATGAATTTTGTATTTCTTTCCTGATGAAAGGCAAGTATTCTTCTTTGTATAAAAAATGGAGAAATTGAACCACACATAAATTAGTTAGTCATACAAGACCCTGATCAATGCTAGAGATGAGAGCACTGAAGTATTCGACCACATTAACATCTGAAGAACACACATCCCATAGTCACAAACTCTTCTGCCTTGCCACGCTGTAAGCATTTTCTACTGAAAATGTAGCATCAAAGACCCTCTTTTTGTAACAATATCTCATTAAACATTAAATAAAGTAATTTTAAACAATATACTTCCTATTTAAAACACAATTTAAAACCCAAACATGTACATTTGTGTGTAGGGAGGGACTTCATCAGTTTATTCCTTTATGAATATAATGGAAGCCTGGTGAAACTAGAAAGTTGTGCAAAAAGCACTATAACTTTTACGATTATAGATCCCTCTGTAAACTGGAAGTGTATTCTGTTTCTGTATCTCCTCAGACATGACAGCCAAGATATCACTTACCATGGAGACAAAGAAACCAGTAATATGTGCCAGTTCTTTAAGGTTTTTAGGTTAGAATTGTACATGTCTGCAAAACAACCAGGAAATTATTACAGTGTTCATCCAAAGAAAAAGGCAGAAAAGCAGAAAGAGGCAGAAGAGAAGTGTATGGGAAGTGAAGAGGTTATTGGAGAAGCACTCTTGGTTATAGTCTGTTCCTATGCTCCCTAAGAGGAGAAACCCTTTCATTATTTTCCTTTTATTTCCTTGAAAAAGTCAACATGTCATCTTCAGATTCCCCATCTTTCATTAACATCCAATACAGTCAATCACTAGCATTCTTTGCCTATATTTTGGTTGCATACAGCTTCTGCTTGTAAGATCAGGTAAATCCATTTTTTTTTTCATTACGCTTCCAGCTGTTCTACCTACATAGCAGAAATCTCTGCCCTACTTTATTCAGACTCCTAAATCCAACATCATCCCTTTTTAACAGCTTGTGAATGGGTTCCTGGGAACACACAAAATAGGCCAATGTTACAGGGTGAGTCCCTGGGCAAGTAACTGAAATTACAAATTACAAAGGACCAAGCTAGTGAGAACATCCCTGCTGACAGTAAGGACCAGGGTACAAATAAGTCTGGATATTTAGGAAAGTTTCTAAAATTATAAAAATGGCTTATATATGAAGATTGAAAAAAGTCTGTACTTACAAATTCAAGGGACTTAGTAGCTTGTAGCGTTAAGGCTGTATTTGTACATTTTCATGTCATATACAACAACCTGCTATGCAGAAATTTTCAGGAATTATGCTCATTAAAAATACATTTTTTATTTTTGGTTCACTAGTCATAATCAACAGTTTTGGAAAATGTAACTTTAAATGTTACAGAAACAAAAATTAACTACATATTTTTAAACGGTCAAATAAACCTGAATGGTAAGCACCTCATCTGGAAACTGAACTTGTCAAAGAAGGATGGAATCACTACTAAGTCACCTAGGCTTCCCATGTATTAGAATATAAAAAGAAATAACTTGTTTAATTAACAATTCATTCATGTCAGTCTGAGTATGAAGTAATTTATAGAAAATTTTAGTGTGTGTATTATATGGTTTGGCTTTGAATCTTAAATTAAAATGTCCTTGAAGATGTACTCAAAAAGGCTTAATCTCAAGATTTTACTAGTTCCTATAGCTGAAAAATAATCTAGACAATAGGTACACCTCTACAATGTCCAGCTTGTGATTCAGTGTTTGTGAAGATATTTGTGAAGATCTGAGTAATATTTTGCCTTCCACAGATTAATGCTTAAAATATTATGTGATCACATATGAAAATCATATTATGGGCACAAAACAAAAAATTCTTTTGGTCTCTGAGAGTCACAAACTTCACAATTGTATTTGTTAGGTGTAAGCTCTTCT
Organism: Falco punctatus; assembly: GCF_963210335.1. Taxonomy (NCBI): domain Eukaryota; kingdom Metazoa; phylum Chordata; class Aves; order Falconiformes; family Falconidae; genus Falco; species Falco punctatus. The sequence continues at coordinate 82,478,896 of NC_137586.1, forward strand.
TTCAAGGAGTACAAGAAAGTGCCCTTAAGGAACATTCCCATTTTTTCCAGCTGTACATATTTTGTGAAATTTCCTTCCACAAATAGCAGATTGATTAGTCCACTGATCTTTTCATTTCACTTAGTAAAGCTAGAAAAAACAGGGAAACATTGTTTATTGATGTATTACTACAGTTGCTGCAGTGACAGCTTTAGTCATACTCTGTGCTGAAAGAGTCATTAGCCAAATGGAAATCTGAAGCCAGAAAACATTTCTGATGTTCAACAAGACAGTTCAGTTATTTGAAAAACAGTGTGTATTTCATCATGAAAGCGACAAATTCTTTCCCAGGATAATTTATTTTCAATCAAAACTTTACAACTATCTGCACTTCACAAAAAAACTAGAAGGTTTTAGAAATTAAAGTAGTGCTACACAAGTCTTCTCATTGCTTCTCAGTATTGAAATGGATTATGGTAGTACATTCATTCTGTCCAGATCTCTACACCTGCAGGCACCACATGAATACAAATCTATGCTGCTTGGACACTTGTCATATCCACTGGGCTCTAGTTCCACATTCTTACATTGGTCTGATCTATATGCAAGAGCAGACAATCAGACTGTAAAACTTTACAGCCTGCTGTAATGCACAGTAAAAGTAGTTGGAAAGACTACCATTCACTTCATGAGGGTTGGTTTGTTTTTTTTTTTTATTTGGATTCAATATTATTTCTTCATGTGTTAGTAAAGAATATCACCAAAGCATAAACTTTGGAAGAAGCGTAACAATCTATTGCACCTACTACAATATTGTTAAGCTGCACAAGACTAAAACTGATCTGAAAAATCAGATCTCCATATACTGTGCTGATACATCCAACACACAATGCCTATTCTGAGTGTATTGATACTCAATGGTGTATTCTATTTGCTGCGTATCTGAATAAGTCTTTTTACCCTGGTGACCCCTGCCAGTTCCTTTGCAAAACTGGATGTTTAAATATCATAACTTTTAATGACAAAATCCTGCCTTCCTTTCATTCCATCATTTCAGTACAACTGGATTGTATTTAAATCAAAAACAACCCTAGGAACTTTTACCAAAACAGTTCTCAGAGAGTCATTGGCTTTTAGATCCAAATGTAACACAAAACTAGTTTCTGATAATCATTCACCTTTAAACTTTAATTACACCTAAAGCATTTTCTCCTTTTTCTTGTCCATATTTTCCTGTCAATTTTAGTATCTTCACTGGAACTAGTATGCACACTTTGCCTTTTTACTCCAGATATGCTCATATGACTTGTACATTTCTACTAAAGCAATCACTGAACATGATTCCAACAATGTGACTACTAGAACTTGCATTTTGCATCAAGGTTAATAAAAATCAGTTCAGAAGAAGTATTTCTGTTTCCTTCAAACCAAATGTAGTGTTTAAAGTAAAAGTATCCATTGGTATTCCCATACCAGGAATCCAAAAGCACAGAAAATAACATCTTTAAATTGGTCAAAATTACATATGATTTTCTTTCCTAAATTCCTTGATACACTACATTCCTCAAATATTCCTTAGCTAGATATATGCCTTTTCTAACCTGTCAGGGGTATTGTAGGAACGTGTTGTGATTATGAACTTCATATCATTCTGTACTAGAGAGATATCAAGTTCACTGTACTCCTTTCAGATGTTCATTAACCCAGATTACAAAACATCCAAGATTCTGAGCTAAGAGACTAATGTGTTAATCCATTACAACACATAGACTGAGCATGGCAAAATTGTTATGAATTTTCAATACTGTTGAAAAATTTCTTCTACATGGCCTTCTGCCTTGCTCAGAAAATTCCAGGAACTTCATTTCAGACATGCTTCTGGGCTTTCCAGCTATTTGCAAGAAGCATCATAGCATGATCTGCATAAAATATTAACATTTATATTAGAGCTCCTTAGCAAAACAGATTAAACACTAAAACATCAGCCAAAATAAGAGGCTTAGGGTCTTAGCCAGTAGAAAGCAGATGTTAGTCTACAAAAGCTTAGACTCTCACACTCCCCAGGCCCACTGCTCTTTCAGACAGACTTATTACTTTGACATTGATCATATAATACTGTACTACTAGAGACTGGAAACCATTTTTCGCCAAGCAGTTCTTCCCCATTTCACTTGTTAGGTGTACAAATCAATTTATGCTTGTGAATGAGGTAAATAGCATGTCATAATACACTAAGCTGCAGATATATGTTGGATGCCATGTTTTTTTGCACTGGCATAACTTTAAATGCCTTTAATTGTCAGGCTTAATAATAACTGTCACAGATTTGCAGACAAAGCTGGGGAAAACAAGGATATGTTACCATCAAAACAGGAATCTGCTACTACCCGTGGACATCAGACAGATGCTCCTAGGCTCACCTTTCCCAAAGTCACCCACCAAGACACCAGGCTAAACACTAGCCTTGCTTTAAATGGGTTCTGAAGGCCAGCAGTTTAAAGACAAACTTCCACACCTACCCTTCCCTTCCCTTCCCCTTCCCCTTCCCTTCCCCTTCCCTTCCCCTTTCCTTTCCTTTCCTTTCCTTTTTCCTTTCCTTTCCTTTCCTTTCCGACCCCAAAATCATTTGTAAGCACCCTCTGGAGGAGATGAGACTGCAGGTAGCTACTCACTCCAACGTGGCAGGAACTATCTGTTGCCATATATAAGCAATGGTTTATTCTTCAAATGTTGTACCTAGTACCTAACTTCCATATTTATGTACTGGCCCGTGTTTACAAAACCCTGTTGTTAGGTTGTTTTTCTCTGAACTATTTTCCACAAGTTAAAAGCTTTCTAAAATGAGAACTCTCATTTTATTACCGTCATCCATTTTAATTACTGTCACTTCCAAATATAATTGAGGAAAATAACTATGCAGACCTCCAGAATGTCTTATTTACTACTTTTGTGAATACATTTTAATCATTTTGTGAGAAAAGGCAGTTTTTACAGGCTACATTCACAAAATTTAATCACTAGCTATTTATCTATGGTACATTAAAAATGTGTTAATTCAGTGAAACTCTTACCAATTGTTAATTCACTGCTTTATGTTAACCTGAAAAATTATTAAGCATTTCTTAGATTTTATTAGAAAATACTTTTAATGGAATTGTGTAATTGATGTTAAAATTTGTTGAGCTATTTATTGAAAACATGTCTGGAAAAAAAAATCGCTTTGCTTTAAAATAAATGTCAGTGTAAAATTTGGCAGGCATTTTCTTTGTCCATTAGTGAATTTCCCTTTAACATTCCTTATAATTGGCTTGCTTATTACATTACTTATATTTTATTGATGGTTAAAATGCTTTCATTTTCCACAACAGAAGAGGCAGATAGGACTTGTATGTAACAAGCTAAATCCACCCTCAAAGAAAGGTATGCAATCCTGCTGATATCAGGAGTGGCAGCAAAAAAAACTTGGCTAGATATTGTGAGCAAAATTAAACTTCCACATAGTAAATGAAAGAAAATTTGCAGAACCTTGGTAACAGGGGGGTAAATTAAACTATTTTAAAAGAGAAACCCTGCAACTGTCCAGAGTATGTGCTTAAATTCATTGTTCTGGTATCCTTCCAGCACAGACAAATGAGAATTTTGCTTCAGAACCACAGGAGGTTCAGTATTGGGCACAGTAGCCCATTTAGTATGAAAGAGAAGTTGGCTTACAGTGCTAGTATCCACCCAAATCTACTTAGTTTTTTATTTCAGGTTAGATGTAGTATAAGGTTGAGATTTTTTTTATGTGACATCTCTGCCTGGGCATCTACGGGGAATCTCGAAGTGGAGAGATTTATGAAAATAAAAATTAATGAGAAAAAGTTAATCAAAATATGGCAATCTCCAACAAAGGCTTGACCTAAATGAAGAAGTGAATGTTTGGGTCAGGCCAATCAATTTTTTCTTAGCTTCGTAGCACATTCATAGTGCTACTACTTAATCAGTCATCCCCGACAAAGAGCATTTTGAAATCTCTAATGAGGACAGAGATACAGGGGCTGTCAAATTAACATCCATCTATTTCTCTAAAATTGTCTAAAGCAGCAGCATAGCACCAAAAGCGCTGTTTGCAAGCATACACAATTTATATTGAAGATAAGGACTGCACATTATATTCTAAGCTCCAAGAGAGCACAGCAGCGTTGGGTTACCTCATTTATCCTAGTCCTGTCCAGAAAAGCAGATTCCTGCATCTTTCAGCATGCAGCTACATCTAAAGGCTGACACAGCGTCCAGCTGTGTCCCTCGGCACACCACACGGAGCTGACCCACTCCCCAGAGGCACACCATGCTTGTACTAATTACACAGCTAGGTGCAGCCCTGCGTGAGTGCTGCGAGAAAGCGGCTCAATTTGATTAGTTACAGGCTTTGTAGTACAAATCACAGAAATAATCTACCCAGCCTAAAGTGTTCTGACAGCGATATTATCTCTCAGGATGGATTTGGCTTTCTTAAGGAAATATGAGAAGAGGTCAGAGACTCAAGTGCAGCTTTAAAAAAAAGGAGGTGGAAAAACAGTCATATGAAAAGATGCAATGCAAAATAGTGACACCTCCCGGGCTATCCACACAGGGTAAGGATGCGACCCCGAATAACACAGCTGTTCTGTTCTTCCCACACTTCTCTATCCTGCATTACTTACTGAGGGCTCCGGGGATTTGCTGCAAAGCCAGAAATTGCTGGAGCAGAAAGGAACCACTGTCATCCCTGTTTCATTTTGCCCCTGTCCGTAGCCCTTATAATTATTATGGATGAAAATGTCATACGAGAGCATCTGTGACAGTCTTGCTTATTTAAGGATCTTGCTACATAGAGGATACATTCCTGTGCTGTAGTGGCACTATAAATCTGCTTTTGGGGCAATATTTCAGTATACTTTATGATAACATTGTCAAAATTTGCTAGCTCATTGGGAAGTTCTTCAAGGCAGAGTTCAACCAGTTCCTGAAGTTTAAAAAATGCTTAGCGCAAGACCTTCAGTTCCCATTTGGTACTCAGTAAAGTAATTCTGGAATGCATCAGGAGAAAAGAAAGGCTTTCAAAGCAATACAGATACTTATTAAAATTAATTCAAAACATAATTTCAATTAATGAAATCAAATATTTATTTACAATAAGATATTTTTGTTGTTTCTCTACTTTTACAAATTTTTGAATTAATTACGCATATTTGAAGTAATTTATGTGTTTACAATAATTCAGAAACTATTGTCATTTTACATCCACTATTAACAGTGCATGATTTCCTCAGTGCTTAAATAATTCCTAGGTAACTTTGCAAGGACAGATTTTGTCCTCAGAAAGGGAAGAGTAGAGTGAATGACAGAGTGTTCAACAGTTTTCTAGAAGCAATATTTTTCTATAGCTCTTCAACATAACCTAAGTGTAAGCTTAGACAAGGTAAACTATTCAAAATGAACTCCAGAAAAAAGCATGCATGCCTTATCACAGCTAAGTTCAGCAGAGTGCAGATGGTGTCCCCCTAAGCCACAGACCCTTCAGTACACATAAGGAATCCAGACTTTTTGCAATAATCCTATAAGAAATTTAAGGCAAGCAAGCCACATTTGACTACTTAGCCATGAGATGCTCTGGTTTTCTGCTGAATGGCACACCTTTATTAAAGGATTTTTATGCTCAAAAGTCTCATTTCGGGAGGTTCTGACTCCAGGAAAACAAATCACCTACCTAGCTGGAAGGACACCTCACACCTGCAAGAAGATTAATGTCTGTCCTTTCTTACCTAGACAGTTAAGAAAAAGTGCTCCACAGACTGCAGAATGAGGGCCTGATCCTCTACCAGGCCTTCCATGGCAATAAGGCTTTTGTGAGAGTAGAACTTTCTGAAGTAATGATTATGAATAAGGCTTAGCTTTATACCTTTAAAGATGTGGCAGGCATGTCTTTATCCTGCTATATGACTTGGCGGGGGGGTGGGGAAAAAAAGAGTGGGGGAAAAAAAAGTAGTTCAAAATGTTTGTCTATAAAAGTTTTCCTGAAAAGTTATTGCATGGAACAAGAGAATTTACTAATTTCAGATTATTTACCTTAAGTGCTAGCAAAGGCTAGTTTTACCTATAGAAGCCAGTACAACATTCATCCAAAGCATATAATTCTTTCTTTTAATGAATTAAGCTATCACTGTATGCCTTGTTGTGCCAAAGCAAAAATCAGTTACAAGTCAAATAATTCAAAGATCCTTATTTTCTTTGAGATTAAGAAGCTTTGAAGAAATTTACTAAGTTTTTGATTATTGCAATAGTATCTAAAAATGGATATATAAAGCTTCATGTGCAATGTTATAGAATTAGTTAAGGTTAAAAGCTTAAAATATTTTGCCTTGCCTTCTTTTCATAATGGCATACCTGGAAATAGTAATTTTCTTACTCTGCAGAATTTTAATATACTGGAGAATAATTTGAAACCTAACATTTAAAGTTTCATACTAGAAATGGCAAAGGCTGTGTATGTGGGGTATTTAAACCATTGAAATATGGAATACAAAATTTCATCTGAATATACATTTTTCAGTAATACAATACTACCAGAAGACTAGCAAACAGTAGAAATAAAAGTATCTTGCAATAGGTGGACCTATGGTCAAATTAACACATTTTCCATTAGCAAATACTATTGTGCATTGTTTAATACATAGTATGCACAGCCTATGTAACTAATCATTTGGAAATTTTCCATGTCGGGATACCACAAGATGAGCATTTTCTTATTTCAAGGTTTTGTCCAAAAGTAACCATAATTTCAAAGAATAGGTTTAGGAACTGCCTACAGTAGAAGTTCCTTTAGTCGTCTGAACCCAAGAAACCCCATTATTTGGGTTAAAACATAGAAATTTAGCAATATGGTTGATCTGGGCAGCAGGGTTATATCTATGTGTGGGAAAACTTTCATGTCTGACCATTCTGCAAGGTTGTGGCTGTCATACCTAAAGTGTGTGTGCTATTTAACGATTAGTGGGAAAGAGCTGAACCCTGTGTTCATCTGTGCTTATGGAATTAACAGCAGGAATGCTTAATTTGCAGTAGACAATGTGTCCGCACTTTCTCCACTATCTGTACAGCGGACCCACTGAACTGAAATAAATGCAGCCGTGAGTCCTAGCACACATGCTTTGCGAGATTTTACCTGCAGTGCCTGTGCTGCAGATCTGGGTGCAATAGCACAGCAGGACCTTCTCAGCAGCTCGTTGCAGAAATGAGAGCATTGAGACTGTCCTTTCTTGCTTTCAATATTCTCCTGCTAAAAAAAACCAGTAGAAGACAGAGAAAGGCAACAGGTGTAAGGGAAGCAAAAAAAAAAAAAAAAAAAAAGTCCTGTAACTGAAAAACATAGAAGGATGGAACAGTTTAGAAGAAAGACAGCTATCGCAGTGAGGCTGGTTGCTGATAGGACTGACTCCCCTGGGAGGAAGAAATGGGGACAGCTGAGCAAAGAGGTGGGATGTAGATATGCAGAAAGGAAATAAGAGGCAGGTGACATGAAACAAAAGAAGCAAAACAGATGGGGCTTGACTAGACAAGATTTTGCTAGGATTACAGGTAAAATGAGATGGTAAAAAACTAATTTTTGTTAATCTGAGACTAATCACTGTATGCCCTACTTGAGAAATCTTCTTTCCTCTTTTAAATTGCTGGAGGAAAAGTTATCATTCTGATATTTATATAAGCGAGCTGAGAACAGAAGGAGGATTTCTGAGGGTGGGATAATCATGCCTGACGCACATTAAGAACTTAGTTTTTAATTTCTTTCCAAGCCATCATGCATTCACTTAAAATAAGCTGTTTCTCACAGAAGAATATCCTGCAAAAGAAAAAATAAAATGTCAGAAGTTGTCCTAAAGCCAAATGGTTTTAATTCAGCAAAGACATCAAGAGAAAGAAATATTAATGCCAAACACTTTCAAGTAAATGTGATAGATGTTAAGTTTAATAAATGTTGTTCTGACAATAAGCAAAACATCTCTAAAGTTCAGGTTTGAGATTCCAAAATAATCAACCAAACCTAAAACAGGAAATGTATTGGAGTCTTAATTCCATCTTAGAAACAAAGAAAAGAGTCTCTGACCTGCAGATGAGCCCAGAGAAAAGAAATTTAAGAAGGATTTTCTAGATTTTATCTTCAAGGTTTTGATTGTCTGATTAATTAGAAAAGCAGCAAGAATTCAGTAATAATGTAATGGCCTATTTAAAAAAAACTTTCAGCATTCAGCTTTACTTCCTCTCTCTAGGACGCCTGGTATTGCTATGCCTTTTCGGTTTTTAATTGTTTCAGTTTTCCTTTTGCCTTTGCTTTCACTTCTTCAGATACAAATTCTGGCAAACATATAAAGTTAAAGGGATGGGGTGGGGGGTGGGGGTGGGGGGGTATTTTAGGATTCTGTCCAAAGATTTCAGAGGAAGATATATTAAACATCTGCTGAGTCCTATCAGTTCAGAATGACTGATAATCTTTCAGAGAGTATATCCCAAAGTTATATACTGTAACGTAAGCGAGGACATTTTAGGTCTGATTTTTTCTGACATACTGAACATCTCTGGGGAACTGACAAACTCCCTTGATTCTCAGTGACTGCAGAGCTGGACCATGATTTGTTTCATAGATTATTGTATAGGGCTTGATCCCATCAAAGCCCCATAAAGTGAATAACAAAATCTCCCTGCCAGTAACAGGCTTTGAATAGTCCTTTTGCCTGACATTGCTAAAAACAGATTCAAAAAAAAAAAAAAAAAAAATGAACTGCAGATTTACCTTACAAAGTGCCTTTGGCATGCATCACTGAGATGAGTATTGCAACAGGGAACGTTCAGGGACTTTGCCAATCAGGAAAATACACTCTGTGACATAGATACAGGTGCCTTGGAAGTGGATGGATTCCCAGGAAGTAGCGAGGATCTGCTTTGACTTATCAATAAGAAATGAAGAAAGGGTACATAAGAACGGCCTAACTGTATCACATTGAATATACAGAATAAAGCCAAGGATGAACTATAAAAATTGTTCATCACAGCTAATAAAGATTTATGTCTCTGATAGTAGCCTGTAACTGTTGCTTCAGAGGCAAATAAAATCAGGTCAGGCATACAAAGGGCTTGCCCAGCTCTTAGCAGAAAAAGTTACGTGGGTTTCTGAGGCAAAAGCAATATTGCATCTTTGATTTTAATTTGCTTTTACTGAACTTTTCTGCCATGTATTAGTTCATGTTTATTGTGGTTGTAGGTGTAACACAGCAAAGTGTCTTCCTCTATTTCATCCTAGGGCTCGCTGGCTCTGTTGCAGTTTTAAAAATGACATTGAAAAGCAAACAAAATGGTTGATGTTTTAACTTAAAATTCTGTGCACTGTCACAGACACGGTGATAACCTAATTCTCTGTCTTAAGTGTAAAGTGACCTTGCCCATCAGCCAGGACTCCTAAAAGTAAGAGCACTAACTTGGGTTACCGGAGCTTTAAAACCTTGCTCTTCTCTGTCTATATGCACAGATCTTTAATTTCAGCTCTCATCACATATTTAGCAGCTAATAATGTGAAAAAACCTGACAGATCAGCACTGTCTCTTGAATTATGCTGGAATGGAGTTGATAAGCTGGCCATGAGGATTTCCTTTACTGTATATGGTGAGAAAAATGGAACACTTCATCCCATCCTTAATCTAAAAGCTCATCTAACCTAGATTAGATGATTTAGATGACTATGTTCTGCAAGCAACTGTTTCTCTCCCTTGGCTAAAAAGGGGAGTGTTGCTCTCTAACACTGCAGGCTTATTAAATTATGCTGGGGGACAGTGAAGTGTGGAAGAATGTCTGTGTTTTCTGTATATCATTTCATTGTTAAAACCATTGTAAAGCTGATAAAAATATCAGGACCTATTGCCTTTTCTGTCAGTCACCTTGTTTTTTTCATATCTTTTCATATTTCTGGTTTGGTAAGCAGTTATACCCATATGTGTGTGCACTCACATACATGCATGCGTGTGCACACAGGCACAACTGTATATAAAAGTTATTTATGGCAACCCCCGCTTGTACTTAATCTGTTTTTTATTACAGTTTTTTTAACAACTATTAGTGTATACTGGGAATAGAGGAAGAAAGAATGTTTCCTTTTAGACAAAAATAATTTTGATTTAGTGGTTTCACCATAGTAAGTTGCTAATTATTAATTATCTTTTCAGAACAAGTAAAGTAGATTTGCTTTAGGATTATTTTAGGCTTATTTTCTTCCCTGGAGAAACTTTTGTAGAGGGACACATGCTTGCAGGACAATAATGTCTTCTAAATTTTATTAATAAATTTACTACCTTTCACTTGTTATACCTCATTTAAGAATGTTAAATAATTACACTCAAGAACATTATCAACAATTATGAAATTTAGGATAAAATTACCAGAGCTTTCTGATCTCGTAACTCAAAGCCCAAGTCCATGCGAAGAGTTGCAGAGGTCAGGGGAGATTTCCATCCACAGCATGCGATGTTTTAAGCTTTGTCCATGACTGGTTCGTGGTTTTCTTTTAAATCTCCTCTGCTGTGTTTGGTATCAGCCCCGAGACCCAGTTCTGCAGTGAGAATATTTGTCTGTCTGTTTGAAAATCTCTGAGGCTTTTGGTACCAACCTCTATAGGGTGACGACTTCTGACTAACTTCTAACAAATTATCCAAAGTATAGCTCCACTGTGGCACATCCTGCGTTCTGAAAGACAAGCAGTCAGTGATTGATGATTGAGTTTTCCTTCCAAAACACTTTTTTTTTTTTCTTTTTGTAGGCCATTAGAAGTTTTTCCCACAAGCAGAATGAGAGATACTAACTTTTCTAAGCCAACTCATAAAATTGAAAGGACTATTTTTTTGAATAATTCAGAGTTTATCAGCCAAACTACTTTTACAGTCCTAAACCAAAGCCCACTGAAGTGGATAGGCATTGATCAAATTTATCTCAAAGAAAATAAAGAGGGCAATACATGGAAGAAACAGAGCAAGAAAGAAACTTAAGGCTGCTATCAAGACTACAGAAGAAAAAGTGTTGGAAATATTGATTTGCAATAATTAAATAATGTAACTAACTGAGAAAAAAAGTCATTTACTTAGGTAAGGTTAATTTAATAGGGAATAAGATGTTTGATCCTGTTAACAGACTCTTGAATGTTATGAAGTATATCATACAGAAAGTATTCTTGATTATTAAGTCAATAAAAATGTTAGGAAAAATGTAGACAGAACAGTGAAGAAATAAGCATGAAAGATTTTCCGTCATAAAGATTCCTGACTGTGCATAAATGAGGATGTGTTTACCAGGCACACTGTAGGCAAATCTGCATTGCTATAGCAGAACTGCTTCTGTTACTTAATTTAACTCATTTGGCATTAAATCCTCTATCCCTACAGCTTCAGCATATACTGCAGACACACACGCACGCACACGCACGTGCACGCGCGCGCGCACACACACACAGAGTTATCTTAATTAGGATTTGATTTCCTAGTGACATTTGTAACAGGCTTAAGCACTTCCAAACTTTTTCATTTATTAGACAAGCAGTGGCAGTGGACTCCTCAGGATCATGACTTATATTATGATACATACAATAAGCCACAAAACTTTCATTACCATCACTGAAAGTTGAACTAAGACATTGGGTTACAATTTCTAGATCATAAGCTGTACTGAATGAATTACATTTTTATTTAAAGTTATGTCAACATATGTGTTAACAGCATGTTAACTGAGTAAGTTTTTCTCATTTATCAGGAAATAGGGCCTCCATTATATCACTTATGGAGATAACACTCTCAGCTAGTGTGCTGTTTGGGCATTTATTTCACAAATAGTTTTCAAAATATACGTCATATCAGGCCTGTTATAAAGGAAGACCATTTGGGGTTTTTTTCCTTAACCTCAGGACAGCCTCAGAAAGTATTTATTTGTAAAAGTTATGTTCAAAGGAAACAACAACGGGTTACAGTATATTTCAGAATTTCTTATCGAAGTCTTTCATTCTAATTAAATGCTAACCAAAAGTTACCTTTCATAAATGTTATTTATTTTATTTCACTTTTTGAATCCATGTCACAATCTGTTTACCTGTTTATCACAATCTGAATTTCTGAAATCACATCCAGAGCCCTGTCATTATACAACCATATGTTTCATCTTGAGAAGGGGTCTTTCCAAAATGGGGTAAATCAAACTAAAATTATATTTGGTAGAACTTAATTTCATAACAGCAAAAAAGGATTTTAACTTCCAGAATTGACAGGGGTTGCTCTATATGGGTTGTGCTCAAAGTGCTTCTGAGAAAATGAACATTGCACAAAAGAAGAATAAAAAAAAAGGTAAAAAGACATAGTTTTCTGCTAACATTACCTCATGAAACAAAAAACCAACCAAACAAACAAAAAAACCCACCTCCAAGTAGGAAACCTAATAAGTAGGTACTAATAGTATGTTCCACGATTTTTAGATTGCTGAAATAACATTTATATTCCATAGCATATTGCAAAGGAAAAAAAGTTGAAGTAGAAATTTCCTGATGGTGTAAGTTCATTTCAGACTACCTTCAAAAAATTACGATATTATGTTTCAGTCACTGAGTCTGAGTTTATCTGCAATTATTAAAGAAACAACTGCTTTCAGATAAATTTAATTAAAATTAACACAGGTGTGTATGTTTAGAATGACTTAGAGTTTAAACCACATCCATCTCAAATTCTTCCCTTGTGCTTAAAATTTCCAGAGATGATGCTAACTTGTAGACTTTCAGGACTTCACTGAGAGGAGGGGACAGATCTGTGCAAAATCAGTTTCATTCAACATGTGTTCAATCTGTGTTCTTCAACTAGTATCCAATATTTTTCAACAAATTCAAGAATTTACTTTAAATACCTCTACAACTAATAGCGATACCCCCAGAAACATCAATGTAGCCTGTCTTTCCCCTCCAAGACTGAAATTTGAATAAGAGAAAAACATGACAGACTATGCATTACAAAAGTAGCTAAATTAGTTCCAAGTCCACTTTCTATAATAACTTCCCTTAAAAAATGCAGGTTTAAGAAAAAACAGTAGAGTTTGTTAATACCAAAACACAGCATCTGTAGCAAAGGCTTAATCAATTTGTATAAAACTGAGGAGGAGAGGAGAGGAGAGGAGGCTTAATCAATTTGTATAAAACTGAGGAGGAGAGGGAGAGGGAGAGGAGAGGAGAGGAATCTGTGACATTACCTGGTTTGCTTAAATGAAAGATTATTGGACAATAACCAGTATGCTTGAAAGTCTCATAATTCAGTCGCTATGTAAGTCACCTACCCTACTAAGACTTACTATGTCACAGGAAGCTCAGTGATGGCCACCCAGAGGAACTGCAGATCCATCTTGAAGAACAATTACGTCCAGCAGATCAGACAGATTCCTGGAGGACCATGCTCGTGTGGGCTGATACACCACAAATATGACCATTGCGCCTAAGATTCCTTAACTGGATGCAGTCCTGCTTTGGTCACTAAACTGACATTGCACTGAAGATGATCTAAAAGACAGTGGCAAGAGACAAGACATCTTCGAGGAAAATTGGCTTCTTCTGTCCTGTATCTGGCTTATATTTATCTGGACTAAGACATGAGACTGCATCTGTATCCATACCTTTAAACGTATTTTCTTTTTTGGTGGTAACTTGTCTGTCTGCAATTACACAGATAACCAGCAGCAGGAGGCCCAAGACAAGCACTTTTACTAATAGATCATTTTCCTAAAAGAAGCTTGGTATACCACAGTATCCTTCTATACGTTCTTTCTAACACACATTTCTAAAATTATCTTGGACGTCATTGTCACGAAGTATTTATAACTAAAGCACGATGCTGGGATGAGTCTGGCTGGGTGGAATTAAATCTCTTCACAGCAGCCTGTACGATGCTGAGTTTTGGATTTGTGATTAAAACAGTGTTGGTAAACTCACTGTTTTAAAACCAGTGTTTTGGCTCTCACTGAGCAGTGCTTGCACAGGATCCAGGCTTTCTCTGGTTGATACTCTGCTCCCCCAGCAAGCAGGCTGCAGGTGGGAAAGAGTCTGGGAGGAGACGCAGCGCAGCCCGAACAGGTGACTCGAATTGTCCAAAGGGATGTTCCCTCCATATAATGTTGTGTCCAGCAATGAGAAAGAAAGTTGGTTGGGGAGAGAGCTATTGCTCAGAGACTCACTGGGCATCAATCTACTTTTGGGAGGCAGTGAGTGACTGTCTTTGTACCACTTGTATAGCTTGTTGGTTTCTCTTCCCTTCTTCTATTAAACTGTCTTTATTGTAATCCATGAGTTTTCTCACTTTTGCTCTCCCGTCCCACTGCAGGGGTAGCGAGCGAGCAGCCATGTGAGACTTAGCTGCTGGCTGGTCTCACATGGTCAACCCACAACACACAGGAAAGACTTCATCCTTTTCTTGGCTTGAGAAGCAAAGTGAACTTTGGAATTTCAATATTTATATGGAATCAGGTCATGTGTCTTGCATGAACTCTGTAACCTAGATATGCAAGATTTTTTCTTTTTATTTATACATAATTATAAGCTAGAGAGCTTGGATTCAGTTTTGTCAAATGAAAGAACATTCTGATAAAACTCTGCTTTAAATATAGCTCTTACTCTTTTCAGTGCACTGTAGCACACTATGAACGTACTTATACACTAATTAACATCTCCCATGGAAAGTAACTGAGGTCTGTTGGTTAGCGTCTATTTCTGCAGGCCTAGGAGGGAGTGGAAAGGAAAGGAAGAGGAATGCTCATACAATATACTCATTGTTCTCTAAAGTAATTCACTAGATATCGGAGAACTTTTCATTTCTGCAGTCATAATGATGATAAGAAAGATATGTGACCCACAGCAGATTTTCTGCCTCAAAAAACTCGCTTTTACTAGTTAATTTTATCCCTTACTATGAAGATACAATTTGATCCTAAGATCAGTGTAAGGACAACCCTGTATCATTGTATTTGAACAAATGCATTCTTCTGAAGTGTTCATTAGCCCACATTAGTGGTAGTTATTTTATTAACTTGAACGTTGCATTGCACAAGCCGTACCAAGGCAGCATGCTAGTGCTGCTGTATTGCTTTCGGTTTGGGAACTAGAGTGGTCTCTGTCTGGCTCGGGCACTGTAGTATGTAGTGTGTAAAAAGCAAAAAGCTCCTGTGCCTGCCACAGCATTAAAATGCTTACTCTAAGCAGAAGCCAGGACAGGTGAACCTGCAGAAGAGCATCCCTACATCAGAAGTTTCTACAAGAGCTGAGGTGTCAAGACATTAGAAAGCATCTATTACTGAAGCTGTATGATAGTATATAAAAGAGTCTAGGACTCTGGGATATCACATGGGGAGGCAAAAAGAAGGAGGATTTTCTCTTTTTTTTAATTTTTATTAAAAAGAACCTACTTGATTAATTTACTTCAAATTATCAAAATGTTATGATCCAAATAGGAATAAATGGCAAATTAAAGCAGGAAAAGATTGTCATATCTTCTGTCTGTTCAAAAAGAAATAGGAAACCAACTTACAGTACCTCTGTAAAACATTTAAAGTAAGTAATAATAGTGTTTTGTCACTAAGATTCTTTTCTGTTGTATCTTGCACCACTGAAAATATGCACAGACATAAATCTTCTATGTCTATCAAAGTGACTTAGCTGAGTATCCTAAAGCTCCTAAAGCAGGAAAAACACCTTAAGCAGTAAATACATATAAGAATGCTCCATAAAGACTGCTCCAGCCTCAAATAGCAAGGAGCGTCTGTTGCTCCGAAGTCCTTCTCCACAGGGTAACAGAAGGAGAAAATACTGTTTAGCACCAGAAATACTAATGCATATAGTTCTACATTCCAAATCTCAGGAACAACTGCAAAATGAATTTGGAACTTTCAAATTAATGAGCAATTTTTTCATGTGCTTGAATAAGAGCAGTCTTTAACATACTTGATAATTGACTTTACAATATTAGGCATTTACAGCTGACCTGAAAGAAAATTCGTTAATAACAAGTTCTTCACATACAGAGTACATCTTTCAATAAGCCTGATCCTGTTTTACTCAAAATAGTAATTCCCTTTAAAGATAGCTAAGCAATATTCCTAGGATTACAGCTAGAGATGAGGCTCTTTTCCTGCATGTATAAATACTGGCTTCTGTCCGTATTTTCTTATACAGCAAAAGTAATGCCTCATTAGACTCTGACGTCAGTGAAGAAAAGATATTTCCTTATCTAAGCACACCGAATTTTTAGAGGCCTGGGAATTGTTTTCTAACCTGAGTGATGGAACTGTAAGTTTTAAAAAATATGTGTGATTCTCAATGAATTATTCAATGATAGGAAAGAGCAGATAAGTTTTTCTTCAGATAAATTTAAGAAAAGTTCTCTCTGGTTTTTTTTCTTCTTCTTATCAATGGCTTCCAGGTTGCATTAATTAATTGCTATTAAAAGCTTCCATAATCTTTTAATGTCTTCTACAGAGCCAGTATTTCTCCTTTTACTGAAAGGACTTACGACCTTTCTCTTTATTCAGCTGCAGGGGTGAGGTGTTTTTATACTTTTTGAGACTTTTGGGGGGAAGTGGAGTTACTTTGGCTGAATCTGTCATATGTTGTGAATAGCTTTGTATTTTCCAGATATCCACTTTTGATTAAGTAGGATCCTTAATAAAAGTAAAGACTGGTTTTCTTACTATGCTTTAATGGCAAGCATAGGTCCAGTATAAGAAAAAAGCAAGCTAAAAACTTGAACTTCCCGTAATGAAATCCATTTCTCTGTCATCCAGAGGAAACCTACAAAATAGGACAAAGCGGCATAATAAAACCAATGAAAATAAATGGTGTGAAACAGATTTCTGTACTAGAAGTCTTTGCATCATACATTTCAGTGGTTTATATGGTCCATGAGAGTATGAGAAAACTTCTCACTTTGATCTTTAGCCTTCTTTAGTCTTGGAAGAAGGCGGGGGGGGGGGTGGGGGGGTGGGGGGGGGTGGTATAAAAAAAAGGAAAGAAACTCATGTTTTAAGCCACTACTCTGTGTAAACCATTTGAAAACCATTTAATAGTTCAGGGCCAGGATGGATGGGGCTTTGAACAACCTGATCTAGTGCAAAGTGTCCCTGCCCATGACAGTGGGGTTGGAACTAGATGATCCCTTCCAACCTAAACCATTCTATGATTCTATGAATAATTTCCTTGTTCTAATATTTAAAAAAAAAAAATAGAAAAATTTGTAGGTTTCGTACTTTACATCATATTATGAAGCTATTTAGCTAATGAAAAATTGTTGCATTCTTTTCTGCCATATGTTCAATAAATAATGTACAAAATAATTATTTGTTTATACATTTCTGAAACTGTGTTTAGCATACTGTTTGCCTGCTCTTTGACAAGACCTAACAAAGAATCTTAGAAATCCCTAACTGAAAATGTGTTAATCATAGATATAAGACAGGTGGACAGAGAGAAGAATACTGATACAATGCATTAATCTGTCAGCATTTTCTTCTGGGGGGAAAAAAAGTTTCTCGAAGGGTGCAATCAGCTTCCTTCATATTTCAAAGTATGGTCCTGACTAGTAATATTTATGTGCTAGCAATAGCAAGATTCATGAGTTTCATCCTAAATTCAACCTAACATGTTGAGTTTATTTCAAATAAGCCACTGACTGAGGATTAATGTTAATTAACTTCTCCTTAAATTGAAATGTAGGTCCTTCTAATGTCACTTGTTCGATGTTACTTTCATTTCAGTATTTGACAATACTCACAATGTTTTTCATTACTCTGCGTCACCACAGTCCTAATATTTTTGCAATAAATATCAATGAGAAGGTACTTCTGTGTAACATTTAATGGTAGCTTCTGAGAGTCTCCTATGCATCTATTACACTGCAAAGTTACTTTCCTGGTCAGGAATCAATATCATCCCCATTTACTAAAAAGAACAGACACACAGAGGATGCATTTATTTTGTCCAGAGCAGAGTGACTTGAGAACATGCTACAGCACGCTGGTCTTTCTGACCTTTATTTTGTACTTCTGCACTTTACCGTAACATGGATATTTCTACCATAACAGCCTCCAGTGACTGCAATGTGACAAGCAGCATGTGGAGGTGACTTCCTTGTCCACACCATGTGGTTAAGTGACGCTCCTAGAAAGCCCAGTGGGATATGTCATATCTGACTGCACTATCTACATGTACATCAGAGGGGCATGTACTGGTCTCTGTGTTAAGGAGTATCATGGCTTCGAGTTCTGCTTCTTTTTCCGTCCATGGGGTAGCCCAGGTAATTCACAACTGCATCTTAGCATGCACCCAGGCAGTGCTGACCATTCCATTACATGCCTGATGAGCCATAAAACTTCACATGGAAACTCAGCATTAGTAACATTAGTCTCCAGCTTATTTCCTAAACATTGGACCGACTCACCTTCTGGAATTACAGTTCTCTTGTAAATCGCCTCTATTAGAAACAGTTTCTCATGCTAAGCAGGTAGATAGTAAAACTATACACAGACTACTTTGAAGTGGAGCATTTCCAGACCTCCTGAGGCATCAGAGGAAGATGCATGTACAGTTATGCAAGAAATGCAACATTAGCATATTTTTCTCCCCTGACTGTCAGGTATGAGGAAGGAGCAGTCTCTTAATTTGCATCATGGAAGAGATTGTCAGAGAGTCAGGCAGGCAGAAGGAAGAGGCAAAGGAATTAGGTGTGGGCAGTCTGATTTTAACACAGCTTAAAGACTTTCCCCTTTTGGGCCTGGTATGAGCAAAGCAAGTGAATCAGGTGCGAATTAGCTCCAGAAAGCTAGTACAGTATATTTCAAGCCTTAAGAAAAAAAAAAGAACTAGAAAAGAACTGAAAATTTTTATGATAAAATAGTTGCCTGGCTACATAAAATGTTACCTAAAATATGTACACTTAAAGAAGGTCAGTTATGTTTTTTATCTTGAAGTACTGTGTGGTCCTTGAAGGTAGGTCTGTAATCAAATTAATAATGGAGGAAATTGTATGATGCTATCCTGTAAACATAACAGAGGAAGACTGAGCCAGGAAGCTAAGTTCCCAAGACTATGTCTTCTGTAAAATGTCTATGAAGAGGGAATCCTGCCTTAAAAAACAAAGAAAGAAAGAACCTCAACCCTCCCCAAAACACCCAGCCAACTTGGGCTAAGTTAGTTTGGTAACCTAATAAAACATGACATTAACTTATTAGCGCTATCTAAACGATTTCCATTTAAGAGCCATTTTTGTTAAATGATAGAACAGGGAGAAAAGCTACCTAAAATTTTCCTTCCTGTTGATTTTAATTCAGAGCTATGCTTGAGCACCTGCAAGTGAATGCAGAAGGGCCCTGCAGATTGAAATCCCAATGTTATCGCTCCTGCAACAGCTTCCAGCACAGGAACCTCTGTACCTCAGCGTCTCGGGTATTCAGGTGTTACAGGAGTCTGCTAAACTTCAGTGTAATGATTCACAACACCTAATATTAGATACATGGTAAAGGCTTTGCAGGGTAGGTGGAAACCTCAGACCATTTCCATGCACTTCACAGCTACTTATTTTCTTTCTGTTCAGGAGGGCTTTTCAGGCATCTAAGAGCTGAAAGAAAGCAATGACATTTTTTAAACAATCGCAGCCTCTTAGTAGTATTTATGAGAACTATACAACATAAACAAATTACATTTTGTGATGCGTCATGCTTCTGGGAGGAATGACCTGCATTTCATACTTATGTTTTCACTTGTAAGTAGAATAGCCACAGCAAATGAGGAACAATTAGGTCTTAATTTGCTTCAGGAGATGCCACTGTGAATTCTGTCTTTCTATGAAAGAAACAGACAATCTATAGATATTCAGTGTAGGTTGCCCATAGATAATCAACTCAATGTACATAAAATGGGGGGAAAAAAAAAGACAAAAAACCCACAGTGAAGATAAAGTAATTTTAAATAAACATTAGAAAGTGTTTTATGAATGGTTGCTGCACCTTTAAGAAACAAACAAGCAAAAAAATGCTAATCTTAAGTACCTGAGGAGAAAACAGCTGTTATATGAAATTGTGGCTTTCCTTTTTTTGTTGGTTTTTTTTGTTTGTTTGTTTTTTGTTTTTTTTTTTTTTTTTAATAGATGACCAGAAACTTACAGCCATTG
Source organism: Falco punctatus (assembly GCF_963210335.1). Classification (NCBI taxonomy): domain Eukaryota; kingdom Metazoa; phylum Chordata; class Aves; order Falconiformes; family Falconidae; genus Falco; species Falco punctatus. Next base: position 82,499,106 of record NC_137586.1, read on the forward strand.
CTACTTCAGCTGTAGTAAAGTATCCTTGAGGTGAACCATGAAAATTGTTGCATCAGTAATTTTTCTTGATTGAGTTGGAGGTGTTCCCAATGAAGCACTGGTGGATTTTTGTGAACTGCTGTGGAAGGATCTTTTGTTTCTGATTATTCTTGAAGACAAACGATGTTTAAAAGTACAAATAATTCTGTGTGGGGATTGGGAGTTCATGACATGTTGGAATGCAGCAGAACTGAGAGTTTATCAAGTTATACTTGTAGGAGGCACATATTTGATGTTGAAAGCTTCATCTGTTGATCAATGTATCACACAGTGCTCCTCCCTCTTCTGCATACTTTAGGGTTTATTGAACATTTTTTCTTAATCTTGTTTTTCTGTAAACTTAGTTCCTGTCTATGATGGTTTCACAGAAAAGGGGAATATATTGATCACAGAAAATAAAGGCGAATAAGTGAACATAGGCACTATTTTGGAAGTGCTGATTAGGTTTTAAAACAAATAAGACATAAGATTTCATAATGCTATTTCATTTTATAGCAGATGTTGAAAAATTTCTCTTTTATTAGTATATATCTTTTATTAGTATGTGTATCATAAGCATTCTCAACATCATCTGGTGGAAATGAACTACGGTCTCCTACATTAAGTTAGCCTGTGTTTGTTAATTTGATTGAGTGCTCTGCACACATACTTTAACACCATGTGTTACAATCATTTGTGTATAAATTAAGAGATGACAAGATACAGGCATGTTAAGGAAGACTATGGATCAACTATCAATCAATCAGCCAATCAGGCTATCTTTCAAAGAACAGCAGAGATAAAAGGCTGGCAAATCACAGGTGTGAGTAAATACACACTTCCTAATCAGGTTATTCTCTACATTAGGGCAGGACTGTAGGACAAACTAAACTCCTGACTTACTGAATTAGTGTATCATACTCAGGTAAGATCAGGGATTTTTTTTCTACATTATTCCAGCTAAATATCATGGTGCTGAATGAAAAATAATTGCCTGTGTTAAAATTCAAGAAGGGATTTTGACATTTTGTTACTCAACTATCCATTTCCCGTTCTGAGGTGTGGTTTGCTTGATTATTTGTAATAACACAGATTTCTTTCCTGCAATCGCCTGTAAAAGTGTTTTTAAATTTCAGTACTGGGGAAAAAAGATTAAAGATGATGTAAATAACTTTACAGGTTAAAAAATAAAATACCCCCAACATTTTAATTATTTTAGATAGGTTATACTGAGGAGACTGACAAATATAGCAATGATATCAAAGATAGGAGAAAACTCTTTTTTTCAGACAGCAAAAACCATAATAATTGCTACTGTGTATGATATTGTATGCTTTGAAAGATGTTTCTTCAAAAGCACAGTCATGAATGTCTGTATGACTCCAACTCACTAAATGGTGGTGTTAAGCAAATTCTTGATTTGGTTTGTTTACCTGGGCTGCTGCCATTAAATATTACAAAACATTACAAATGCATTGATTCTAAATCACACTGCTCTTTCTACTGACATTTTTGGTGTCATAATGATTGACGCAAGTGAAATTCCTGGGGAATTATGGCCTTGTGTTGTTATTTATGAAGTTTCAGATTTTGGAAATTAACCTGATTGCTGCCTTGAAAATAAGTTAAAGGAACTCTTCCTCCATTCATAAGAAATTAGTTCATGCTCTGTCCTCCCTTTTTGCCTTTTAGGAAAGCAATCCTGAATTAAACAAACACAAAGAAAGAGGAGATATCATCTTAAAATAATGAGCTCAACAGGTAACTTTATTTAAGTGGATGGAAATGAGATGTGATAAAAACAAAAAACAAGCTGCAAAGTGAATACAAAAAGCATGTAAAGTTCAGCCAGAATACTAACTATGGACTCCAGTAAATGCTGGTCATCTACATTGTTACAGTAGTATCTTGGTTTTTATTAGAGATGATACCCCCAATGTTACATGTAATAGTTTTAGTCTTTAAAATTGCTATCTAAATTGCTCCTGAGCCAGCTGGTCACTGAGCCAGCCAGGGCAGATGTCCCACTGGACCTGCTGCTTACAAACAGGGAAGGACTGGTGGGGGATGTGGTGGTCCGAGGACATCTTGGGCATAGTGATCATGAGATGCTACAGGTTTTGATTCTCAGAGAAGTAAGGAGGTGGGTCAGCAGAACCACTACCTCGGACTTCCAGTGGGCTGACTTGGCCAGTTTAAGAGCCTGGTTGACAGAGTCCCTTGGGAGATAGTTCTGAAGGACCGGTGTCTCCAGGAAGTCTGGATATTCTTCAAGAAGGTAGCCTTACAGGCGCGGGAGCAGGCTGTCCCCATGTGCTGAAAGAAGAGCCAGCAGGGCGGAAGATCAGCGTAACTGAAAAGAGAGCTTTGGTTGGAACTCCGGGAAAACAGGAGAGTTTACCACCTCTGGAAGAAGGGGCAGGCAGCGCTGGAGGACTGTAAGGATGTCACAGGATTGTGCAGGGCAAAGATTAGAGAGGCAAAAGCCCAGCTGGAACTCGGGATGGCCACTGCCGTGAAAGGTGTTTACAAACACATTAGACTCAAAGGGAGGGCCCAGAAGAGTCTGCATCCTTCATTGCCACAAAGGATGAGGGAAAGGCTGCGGTCTGCTTTCTTTGCCTCGGTCTTTAATAGCAAGGCCAGCTTCCCTCCGGGTGCTCAGCCCCCTGAGCTGGAAGACGGGGACAAGGAGTGGCACGAAGTCCCCACAGCCCAGGAGGGAACGGTCAGTGCCCCACTGCTCCACCCGTGCCCACACAAGGCTGTGGGGCTGGGTGGGATCCACGCGAGGGCACTGAGGGAGCTGGCAGAGGAGCTCCCAGGCCACTCTCCGTCACTGACCATCAGCCCTGGCTCAGCGGGGAGGTCCCAGCGGGGGGGCCGAGGCCACCGGGAGGAGCCCGAGGAGGCCGAGTGCCGGGCCCCGCCCGCGGGTCACACCAGCCCCAGGCAGCGCTGCAGGCCTGGGCCGGGGGAAAAGGGCCTGGGGGGGCTGGGCAGCAGCCTGGGGGGGCTGGGCGTGAGCCCCCGGCGTGCCCAGGGGGCCGAGGCGGCCAGCAGCGCCCTGGCCGGTGTCAGCAGCAGCGTGGCCAGCAGGGCCAGGCAGTGCCCGGCAGTGCCCGTCCCCCTGCGCGGGGCACTGGTGCGGCCGCCCCTCGGGCCCTGGGCTCAGGGCTGGGCCCCTCGCTGCAGGAGGGACGCGGAGGGGCTGGAGCGTGTCCAGGGACGGGCAGGGGGCTGGGGCAGGGGCTGGGGCACCGGGCCTGGGGGGGCGGCTGGGGGGCTGGGGGGGGCAGCCTGGGCAGGAGGGGGCTCAGGGGGGACCTGGTCGCTCCCTACAGCTGCCTGGCAGGGGCTGCGGGCAGCGGGGGTCGGGCTCTGCTCCCAGAGAACAAGGGACAGGGCCAGAGGAAACGGCCCCGAGCTGCACGGGGGGGGTAGCGCGGGTACTGGGGAAAACGTCTGCCCTGCAGGGGTGCTCAGGCACGGGAACAGGCTGCCCGGGGAGCTGCTGGAGTCACCGTCCCTGGGGGTCGTAAAAAAACTGCAGACACAGTGCTTATGGACATGGTTTAGTGATGGACTTGGCAGTGCTGGGTTATAGGTTGGACCTGATGATCTCAAAGATCTTTTCCAACTTAAATGATTCTGTGTATTTTTCTTGCAAGTGATCATAGCGTTAATGTTAATATTTTGTGATGGATATCACCTCTTTTGTTATTGTAGGTAAAAGCAGAGACAAATGTTTAGTTTGCCTTTTCTGGTAAATACAATTACAAAATGTATTATATTTATATTGCCAAAGCACCTGTACTAAAAAGCAATAAAAAAAGAGTTCTTCTGTAAGCCACAGAAGTAATTAAGCCTAGTTGGAGGGGGTGGGGGATATGTTTGTTTGTTTTGTCAAAATCTTCAGCAATACCTGCATGACACTCCAACCATGATAATCTCTGTCCTCCAGTATAAAGCCACACTGAAAGGCCATCAAATCACCCCCTTCTAACAATTTATTAATATTTCTCCTCCACACCACAGTATTCCAGTCCCTTTTAAATGAGTTTATGTCCTTTTGTTCATTTTCTCAGTCCTTGATGGTATTTCTACTATGTTCTGTGGTCCTCTGGTTAAAGTCTGATCCTTCTTCTGCTTCCCATGCTAGCATCTAGGTTTGGGTTTTTTTTCATGGAGAAAGACATCATCACCCCTGTACTCTGATTATTCTGCATCTTCTCATCAGTGTGAACAACTGCTGTCTGAAGTATGCATGTGTCTTTCTGTCCACTGAGAGACAAAAGTGTCTGTATTTGGCAACTGATCATCCCAACATTTTGGGACATGCATCCGTCTTTCAAACAGCTGGACTATTTTAAATGGTTGAAAAGAATAATCTTGGACTTATTATGGGAACATCGTCTTCCAGAAGTTTTATATACAACAGGAAAATGGACTAGGATATATGGGTCAAAGGAATATTACATACATGATGTTGCTGGAAAACAAACAAACAAACAACCCCTAAAGGAGAGAGGAATTTTGAAGGAACTAACCTAGATTAAAGGATTAAAGCTTTGGGTGGCAGGGAAGACTTCTGGGTAGGACTTCAAGCCATTGAACTCCAGATTTTCTGAAAATTAACAGAGAAATTCTGTGTTTGCAATGCAAACTGGTCATGCTAAATCATGTGCATTTTTTTTTATTATTGAAGAATTGAAAGGAATTTTTTTTTCAGATCATCATGGCTTCTAACTATGATGAACTAGGCAGATGCAGCAAATTTCTCTTGTGCAGTTAGCAGTGCGGCAGGTCAGCTTTGGGAGACTATAGTGGATCAAGTACAGATGTAATTTTTATTATCTCTGATGAGTACTTGGTTCGTTGCACCTCAATGTAAAGGGTGTATTTTTCAACCTTATAACAAAAGAACAGCATCTGCCGATCCAAATGAATGGATGAAATATTAACCCCATCTCTAAAGAATGGGTAGGTTGGGCCACTCCCTTGATCTCTAGGGACTCTGGTTGCCAGAGGCACGAGTGATATGTGAATCAACAAATAACATTTGGCATTGAAGTACAACTCTGTCCATCTAACAAAATATGACTTTCTTCAGGCTTGAAGGTCATAATTTTTTTTATTTCAGATACAATATTGCTGTATTCTGAGGACTGTAAAAGAGAATTTAAACTTGCCTAGGATGAAACAGTCGTTTTGGCCCAGGAAAAAGATCTCCATGTAAAGGGGTCATTCTTACCTGCATGCATGTGTGTGGTTGAAAAGCTGGATTTTAATCATCGACTTGTCAAAGGGTAATAATTAAAATGTTTTTGTAAAGTATATGTTTGGTTACTCTTAGCAGCTTCTACCTTTTTTTTTTTTTTTCCCTCTTCTCTTCCGTCATGAAAAGGAATTTTGAGATTTAATATGCTTCTCTGTGGCTGCACTGCTCCAATATTGGCTATTTAATTACCAAAGCTACAAAATCTTACTGTTGAATAGATGTTAGACACCATTACATCTCTGGGAAATGAGTATACAAGATTTGTAAAAGCCACCCTAATTTGCAAGATACTAAAATATTTGGCTGCTTATATTAAAAAAAATAACTTGGCTAATAATATGTTCCCATACTATATCCATCCATACTTTATAATTGAATTTTATAGCAGTAATTAATCTTTCCTCTTTAGCTGACGGGAACCAAAGGACTTAAAAGAAAAATGCCTTTCTGAAAATGCTAATTCTTGAGTACCATATTTAAAAATAAATACACACACAAACATCCTTTATCATACTCTTTGGTTTCATGTTCTTGTGTAAGAAGACCTCTTAAACAGGAAACTTTTCCAGACTGAGAAAAATGGAGGATGGAAACTGCCCTTTAAAGTGTTCTCGCTTAAGAGGCAAAACTCCCAATTGCAAACATTAAACAAAGTTTTTGATGTGACAAAACTACCACTCGGGTAGGAATTCAGGATTTCAAAAAGGAGTAAGTGGAAGGACATATATAAAGACCTTGGAAGAAAGAAAACATTTATATGGAACATTTATAAATGTTAATGTTATTTATCCATAGCATTAGAAACACATAGTCATCATGCATTATGAATTCTGTTGAATAATATGGTCAATGTGCCCATCCAGTGTTGACATGCCCATACTCAAATATATTTTTGCTTTCTGAGTTTCTCTTTATTGTCATTAAGGGAATTATTACTATTACTAAAACTGACTGCAAGTGGGGCAAAAGAGTACTGGAGCAACCTCCTGCTCCAGGGAGACGTGTCCTGATTCTGAACTGAAAAGAGACAATGCTGCTGGTGCTCTGGGACCTGCAGGATCCATAAGAGGTTCCTGTGAGGATACAAATGGTCTGAGGGCTGAAGGAGCTTTTAACTTAGACATCCCAAGTCATCTTTGAATGATTTCTTTCCCGAAACCCATATCCAACACAATTAATACCACAAACAGAAAAAGAGTTGCACGGGTAGATCTTATTTTGTCATAAAACATTGTATTTGTTTACTTATTCTTTTGAACATTCCCTTTGTTTCTTTCCTGTACTTTGTGTTTTCAGCTGTAATCTTAAACCGTGAATCCTCCAGGGAAGGGGCTGTTGCTGCTGCACCTTGGCAGAGCCTCTGACGTGGTGCAGCCTCAAACTCAAACGTCAGTCTCTACAACAGCTGTCTGGAAAATATGTTTTGACTGTCAATAGAGATAAAATCAAATGAGACAAAATTAAGATTTCTCAACATTCCCATGAGAACCAGCGTACTCATAGGGAAACTGGAGTCCCCGAGGGGAAGGAAATAGTCAACATATCTGATACACCAAAAAGCCAGATGAAGCAGCTGTATTGCCTGAATCAGAGTATGGGCAGGGATCTCAGCATCTTGTGTCAGGCAAGCTTTCTGGTTGCTGAACCACCGACAATATGAGAAGAAAAGAGGCTCTTTTGCCTTCTTGTTCTTTTTCATCTCGCACAAAACTGTTTTACCAGTCATGAAATATATTACGTTTCAGAAATTTAACTGAAACTAGCACATCTCCTTTCCTCAACTTTTTTGTTGTTGTTGTTTTGGTTTTGGTGATGAATATCCATTTCTAACACGCATCTCTAGGTCTTACTTCAAGAAAAAAACTAAACAAACCAACCAACTAACCAGAAACTGTTAAAAAAACCCAACAAACCACACAGAAAAAAAACTTAAAACCAAGAACACTTGAAAATAATTTTATATGACAAGGAAAAGTGTCATACATCGAGACAGAATGGCTCTATCAGTTCATTGCAGTGGCATAAAGTATTTCTAGAATTTCTCACATTGTCAAATTCCAACTTGAATGATTTACAAAATGTCGTGATAGGCTGCCAGCTCATTAGAAGATGAAAAAAAAAAAAAAAGTTTTGGTTAGTTGTCTTCTTGTTTCACAAAAAGACAGTAATTGAAATCTATTAAGTGTACGTAATGTTGATTTGAAATGCATTCCACCATGAGAGGCCAGGTGTCAAAAGTCTCCTGGCTCTAATAATATTCTCTTATTTTGAAATCACAAGATCTTTGGCTCTTTGAAATGCAGATGGTACAACTCCATTAAATACTTTATTGTGATTTAATGGTTCCTCCCCTGGGTTCTGAAATTCAGTGTGAATGAGCTGTTAAAACTAACTGTGCAATATAAGTGCTGAAAGTAAGGCAAAATAATTTTAAAAATTATGCTCCAAATCAATTTTTCTCTCTCAGAATAAAAAAAATAGCCAAAAAAAAAACCACAACCCCAACAACCAACCCCTTATTTATTGGAGCAATCTGCAACAGCACATTTAAGCAATAAGCAGCTTCACATACCTTAAGAGCTGCTTACAGTTTAAATGGTTAAAGCATATTCTTGCTCAGTGAAAATATATTCTGCAGGTATCTCAAATAAAGTCTTTTACCAAGATAATTTGTGGTGTCGTCCTTGAAATTCTGATATAAATAACAGTAGGATGCAGGCCTAATGCAGACCGAACATATATTGCATGAGAATGAACCCTTCCAGTACTGCAAACCTGGCTCGCTGCGCTGCACTTCACAGATGTTCCTGCAATGATTCAGGGTGCTAATAAGCCCTAACATTGAGGGATGAGAGGCAAGGCAAACTTTGTCGAAGAACTGTTGCTCCATTTTCCCTAAACAGCTGTTTAGAATGGTGTACGTGTTTGATAGTGACTTAATGCTCCCATTAATGATCGTGAATTAGCTTTGCCATAAAAGAGACTACAAACCAGCAGGGCAGAACAATGTTTACTCGTGCAAGTCAGACAGTGTGCAAGTGGAGAAAATACGAACCATGCACCAGTGGAGAGAGAGAAAAAAACTCAAAAAGGAGAGAGGTGTGTTAACTTGGTTTTGTAAGGAACCGAGGTTCATTCAATCAGATAGTCTCTCTGCCCCTGACTGGTTTCCTTTAAGTACATGTTTGCAGCCAGAAGCGGGATACAGGCCATGGAGGGCACGGAAACATAATATCCAAGATGCCAGTCAGACTCCTCCTCACTATCAAGTGCAAAAGCATTCTGTAAACTGATGTAGGAGGCAAAGAATGGGGTTAAGCAGTGTCATGGACACTCTGGGTGCTCATCAACCTCTCAAGAACTGCAGGTACCTTGTAGTCCTCCGGCCGGGGGTCTTGGGCTCACCTGAGAACAGCAATCTGACATCACGCCTGTTGGTGCAGTGCCTTGAGCAGAAACCAATTTGCACCTGCATCATAAGACCCACTATGTGCCACCTGCTGTGAGTGACACTTCATTGGGGTGCATCTTTGCCTTATTACCTTGTGCAGGAGAACCACGCGGTGTTGGTGATGAACTGTCAGGGCAGTAAGTAGACACACGGGTGCATTAGCACTCAGCTTCTACACAGGTCTTACTGCCAATGAAAGAGCAGCCATTCACCATTCCCACAAATATAAATTGCAAACTTTCTTCTTTTCACAAGTGGGCAGGGAATAATTTCAGCTGAAATTAATTACCAGCTAGTTCCACAACTTCAGGGGTATGCAGGATACGTAGAACAAAATATAGGAATACCTCATTTCAGGGGTTGCTCTTGCACCTTAATCTGTCCGCCCTTCTCCTCTTTTATGTTCTCATGCGCATTACACACTCATATTATGGGTGGCAAAGGATTAATTTTAAAACATACTCAGACATTTAGCCAATGCATGGGATTCTTAAATATCTCCTCTGTAGAAAGTAAAGGCTTATATCCAAGATAAAAGAAAGGGAATCAAACTAATTATGGCACTAATTTTGTTGCCTCCTTTCTATAAATATTCAAAATGAAAAAAACCCATGCTACAGAAAACCAAAAGAAAAAGAACATTATTTTTTTTTAATGGAGTTGGAGTGTGTGTTGCACAGCCACTTCTCTCCTTTTCCTGTGATGCAGCATTACATGGCACTTCTTTTGTACCAGAAAGGTTTGAGGGAAGCAGGATCTTCCATGCTTTAGGCATCAAAACCCCATGTTGATTTAACCAGAAACCTTGCATTCTCAGGAAGTGGGGGATCAGGCTCTGTTTGAGAAGAGATAAAAGAATGAATTGTTCCCTTTTTCAGAGGCAGAGTCAACTAAAAGAATAATTCTGGCAGTGTTGTGGTGGGGGTGACAGACAGATGTAGTATCTGTTCTTTTCTCTGAGGCAAATAAACGCCGATGCCTTGCAGAATCAAGAGTAGCTGGTTATGGTGAACGGTGTATGACAAATCCCTGATGAACAAAGTACACATTATTAGAAAACATTATGGAAAGTTCTATTGCTTGTGTGCAGCAGTGGCTTTTTATAGCCCTAATTATAACTGAGGTGGCAATATAATCCCTGCCTGTACAGGCTGGTCCCTGATCTTGTCTTGATCTTTCACTTCAAGAAGGCTCAAATCTGGCCAGTGCTTTGATGGCATCCAGTGATAAAGCTTATCCCCTAAGCAAAGCTGGTATCCAAGATACCCGAAAGGTGTTATAGGGTAATTGACAGGTTACAGTTATGTTTACTAGATGACTTCTAAAATTGGCAAGAGGTTGGCGGATAGCAAGGATAAGCTCTTACTCTTCGACTAGTGCAGCGCAGATGGGAGTTACTCAGTTCACCTTTCGTGTAACAAGTATTAGACCTTATGTCACTGCTATTAAACATTAGGCATTATTCTATTTCTTACGCTAAAAATGTGTTCATTTTGTGCATTAAGAGTTTCGGTTTTGTTCCTTTACAGACGGGTTTTTATCTAAGGGCAGTGTGGCAATTTATGTGGCCGCCTACATTTCTAATGTCTATAATATTTTTTTTTTCTGTTCAATGTACTGCAGGACTTCAAAGGGTTAATTTGGGCATTTGAGGCAGAACAGGAAATAATGCAGACAAAAGATGAGGAAAAATAAGGTATTCGTGAACAGAAGATGAAGGAAAAAATGGGGACATGGCTAGCTGTGGGATAGCTTTTGCCCACTTGACAATGTTGTGTGCTCCCTTTGAAAGGCATTAGTTAATCTGTCTCTCTGCTCTACCCCTTCCATTCCAGAAGATCACCAGGCATCCAGAGCCAAAGCATGGAGTGTTGCAGATTTAGACAGTTTCCACAGCCCCTGTCTGGTAATCCTGCAAATGATGCTGATCAATCAGATGGAAGAAGTTAAAAAAAACAATTGGATGCAAAAAGTTCTTAACCTTGAGTGATTAGTGAACAAATAAAATAAATCTTTGGATATTAGAGTGTAGATAATTAAAATGCAGCAGAAATTATCCTGATGTGGGGAAACAATTTGGAAAATGAAAAGCAGTCTTTTTATCCTGTGTTCATGCAATGGATGGCAGAAAAAGGAAGACAGGATGAGTGAGGGCTCACATCTGGCAGGTCTTGAGCCCACTTTGGTACTAAATTCCAGAACATGAAGCACATCATGAATTCACATGACAGAAGGAAGAATTTTGCACTAAAGATAAGTATCTAAATACAAATATAAAAATGTAATATTTATCTATTTTATATAAATACTAAAATTTATATAAAAGGTGAGAATGCCAGCTTGAGCTGCAATGGCTTGTGCCATTCCAGTCCCATCTCATCCATATTTCAGCCAAAGGCTTTTGCTGTTGGGAAGTCATTGAGGATTTGCAGATATGTGAGCAAATAAAGGAAAGAGAACCTTCAAACTCTCTTGGGTCCTGGGGCTATCCATATGTAAATGATGTTTACATACCTATAGTAGTTACAAATGGTAGCAGACTCGGAAGGCAGTTTTTCCCACTGCAAAGCGAGGCAGTTGCTTTAAGAAAGATGTACACAACAAATGGCAAAAATCCACCATTTCTGGACTTTAGGACAACAACGGACACCTGGTCAGGCTCTTCACCTAGAAGGCCACATCCAGGATCAGTCACCGTAGGTGGAGAGTGCTGTGACACGCTGCAACCGCAACCACCCCGGTGACAATGATGTAGCACTGAAGAATTGCAGTCCCGTAGCACAACAGCGCAGGGAGTCTTACATGAAACTCAGACTAGCACAGTAAATAGGTTTGGCTTATACATATCAGAAAATCCATATCAAGAAAACCTAGATGCAAATAATTACCACTTTTGAGCTGGAAGGAACAGTCTGTACCTTGGAGCCATTCTCGCGGCACTGAGCTGGAGCAGGGTACTGCATTGCTCTGTGCTAAGAAAAATGGGCTAGAAGGGCTAGAAGGAAGGTACTGGATGAAGGGGAGATTCTGCAGCATCCCGGAGCCGAGGCCCTTCTGGAAGCACAAGGGAGCAAGCTGGGCGAAGCAGCACGTGAAGAGAAGCCCAACAGAGAGGGGCAGCAGTAAAACCGCAGGAACAGTCTGATTACTTTGAGGTGGGGAGATGATGGATTTTGTTGAATAAAATCTGAAAACAAAAAGTCATTGCACTTTAGGTAAGAACCGAACATAAAAGCCTTTTGTTGTTTCATCCCTTTTGGCTGAATAAACAATGCCTGGCTTTGAAGAAGCTATTTCTGTGTGATTTTAATCAGCTGCTAGTCACAGGATCTCAGTGGAAAAAAGCTTCCCAGTACCAAATGTAGTTAGGCCCTTTAGATTTATCCTAATTGGGGAAAATAAGGGGCTGCATTACGGGATTATTCCCTCAAGAACCGTAAAAAAAAGGCAAGCCTGCCACTTGGGGGTGCAGGCATGCTGGGCTGCCACAGCAGCTAAAGTGCAGCTTGCCTTATAATTATGACAGCTGGATTCTTGGTTGTAAAACACAGATAAGCAGTAAAATTAGCACCGTTGTGAAGAAACGATGCATTAATATCAGAGACTTTGTTGAGGCTTCCTAGATTTTCACTGTCTCTGTATTGACAGTAAAGCCACCCTCGAGGAGAAATAGGTATATTTTCTTTCCAGACAGTAGTTTTTCAGGCAGATCTCTAGCATGGAGACTGAGATGCAAAAACCAAGTTGCTGTAGAAGTAGTGATGCAATCGCAAAGCACATCTGTGCAGCAAAACGAAGGCATGAATGTACCGACATGAGTGCTGCCAGGTGAATTAGGCATTATGTGAAGCACACATAATAAATAGTGAACACAGTCAAAGTTTCAGTGAATGCTACCAGCTACAGCGTGTCCAGAGAGATATGCTGGACTAAAGCCCATGCTAACGTATCTTCTCTGCTAGCGTGGGCTTCATTAGTGTAGGGGAGATTTTTTTTCTTTATCTGTCCTAACCTGCTGGACAATTTTGCAGTGCCCCACTACTGATGGCTAGGTGCCACCGAAGAGGCTGGGTGAAGTCCATCTGTGCTCTGCACGCAAGCACAAAATGCTCTGGGATTCTGGGTGTAAAATGCACTTTATCAAGGTGTGTTATTCCCGGTAAATTTTATAGCTTGACCATTGCAAAAAAGCCTGATCCTTTTAGTTCTTTCCTGACATCGCAATGTGTTGAAACGGAAACAGTTCCAATGTCAGAGAAAAACGCTATTAATTGCAAGCTCAGATGTAAGACTAGAGCTTTAGGGGAGGGCTGTCACCCTGCCACTTACAGGCGCTTAATGGTAGACAAAGGGCTTGTGAAATGAAATGCTGGAAACTATTGTGAGATGCTAGCCGAAGTAGCCAAAAGATTAGACGACTTAACGGGTCGTTTCCACTCTTTAATTTCATGGTGTCTCCTTTTTGTCATGCAACCAGCCCGGACATTCAGGTTGTTTCTACAGAAGTGCTTCTGAACAGCCTAATGCTGTTAAGTGCATTCTTCTCACTCAGCAATTGCATTAACGTTTAATACAATATTAATATGGGCTCTTTTACTACGAGGGCATGTAGAGGGGATGCAAATTACAGATATAAAATACCTGAAGCGCCTTTTGACTCCTATTGGGCAATTAGTACAGATTTCACTCTCTCAGCTGTACACACGCAGGTAGGAAAAGAAAAATGGTGAGCAGTGGTCTGACATGGGACCTTCCCGTCCTCCAGCTTGGACTGCTGCTGGAATTTCATCACGTCCCGCATTCGTGCTTTGATTTCCTATCCCTAACGGGCCGGACGACACCCTGCCCGGGGAGGGAGGTGGAAGAAGGACCTGTACGCCTCGCCCGACTTCCCTGCCCGGGCGTTCGGGAGGACTCTAGGTCACGGCAAAGCACTGGGCTCAGGCGGCACCTACAAGACCAAAGTTTGCGGAGGGTGGGCTTCCCTCGCCGACCCTGCCCGGGCTCCAGAGGCAAGGTGTCCGCCGGGCCAGCGACCGAGCCGCCACATGCCCGTCCGTGGGGGAAGAGGGACTCCGGAGGCGCCGGGGGGTGGGGGCGCGGGGGGCGGCGGGGCGCCGAGCGGGGCTTTGCGAGGGGTGGCTCCGTCCGGCAGAAGCCAGCGCCGCCCTCGCTCCCGGCCGTGCCGCCGCACTTCGCCGTGCCCCGCAAATCCCGCCGCAGCGGCGGGGGAGGTGCGGGCGGGGGGCGGAGCAGGTGCCAGGGTGTGTCGGGCAGCACCGCCCGGCGCCGGCGCCTCCCCCGCGAAGGAGCCGCTCGGGGCGCGCAGAGCGGCCGCGGTCGCGCAGGAGGAGGCGGCGGCGGCGGCAGCCCGCGGGACGGAGGCGGCCGGCCGGGCCATGCTGGAGGCGCGGCGGCACCTGGCGGGCGCGCAGAGCCGGCGGGCGGCGGGGCAGCCTCCTCGGCGCTGCTAGGGCGGCGGCAGCGGGAGCGGCGGCGGGGGCTGCGCTTCGGCCGGGGGCCGCGCCGCGCCGGGAGGGACCTTCGCATCGCCGCGCCTCACCGGGCGGAGGCGCCGCCGCCGCCCGCCGGCTCCTTCCTTCGCAGAGGCGGCGCGGCCGCGGGAGGAGAGGACCATGAGCCGCACGCTGCTGGCCTGGCTGGTGCTCTGCGGGAGCCTGGCGGCGCCGCGCCTCGCCCGAGGTGAGGGGCCGGGGGCCGGGGCCGGCGGGGCCGGGGGTCGGGGCGGCGCCGGAGCTCCCGCAAAGTCGGAGCCGAAGTGCGCGGGGGAGCGGGGAGGTGCGACCGGCGGGCGGCTTGCAGCCGGGTGCCTCCGTCTGCGCTCGGCTTTTAATTTTTTTTTATTATTATTATTTTATGAAAAAAAAAAACCAAACCAACCAACCCCACTCATCTCTACATTTTAAATAGAAGCCGATGAGCGACAGACATGTTCTGTTTTGAAACTACGCTTAATTAGAGGGGAAAAAAATGCCGTGAGAGCTTAAATGTAATCCAGATGAGCGGCTGGGAAGATTTAGTAATATCCGCAGAGCTGTCCACATCTCTTTCCCCTTCCTCACACACACACGCACCCCCCACCCCCAGTCGCCGGCCTTCATTTTAATTTGAAGGCTGTTAGCTCCGAGCAGGAGACCCAGGAAGCCGCGGAACAGTTTGCAAACACGTTCGGGGGCTTTCGCGTCTCGGCGGCAGCGAACAGCTCTTGTCAGGCGAGCCCTTCTCCCGCATCCCTCTAACTAGGGCATCTTCATCTAAAACATCAAGGGCGCCTTCGCTGTGTCTCATGCACCCCCACCCCCACCCCCCCCGCCCGAAAAAAAACCCTAACCCAGACCCCAACTCTACCCCAGAAAAACAACTTTACAGCTCTTTGGAGTTCTCTTTGTGATTATTTGATATAATTGCTTGGTGCAGTCGCGGTGGGTTTTCCCTCCTCGCATTACAAAAGTTGGCGGAGCTGATCTAGCAACGAGCTGAATGAACGTCGTGAGGTGGGGAGGGACGGGCGACCGGTTCCACAGCAGCAGCTCCTGGGAAAGCGAAGGGGTCGGGGGTGGCCGGGCCGCCCGCGGGGGAGGTGGCGGGGGCGGGGAGGTGGTCGCCTGCCGCCCGTCCCGTCCGGTGCCGGGCGCTCCCCGCCAGGGCAGCCGCAGCGCCGTCGGGGAAGGGAAGGGGCTGGGGGACCGCCGCGGGTCCCCTCGGGGGGTCCCTTCCGCACCGCCCCCGCCCACTCGCCCCGCAGCACCGTAGCCCTCCGTGGGCGGCCCCGTCCCGCGTGGGGCGGCCCCGAGCCCCCCCCGAGCCCGCTCGCCCTCTGCGGGCTCCTGCCGTGCCCCGCAGCCGGCGCTGTGCGGGCTCCGCCGGGCGCTGTGCCCGCGGCGGGGGGAGTCTCTCGGGGCTGGAGACCTTTTTATCGTCCTAGTTGTATCTTTCCGAAGCTTAGTCGAGCAGCTGTTATCCTAATGAGTAACGGAATATTTCCATTGACTTTTAGACCTGTTCCTGTCATTATTCACATTTTTTATTTTAAAATGAAACCAGTGTATCAGTAAAATTGAATATTTTATTAGATCTTAAATTATTAAGCACGGTGGCTTCTCAAAATCCAGTAGCAGTCACACAGTTGCAGTGAGCATGTGATAGTTTATGCAATATGTCCCTGTACCTGCCGTTTATGCCCAAAATCTTTTAAGGAAAAGGTACTGGCTCTGCCACGAAGTCTGGACTTGTCCCGAATAACTTTGCGTTGGGCGTCTGTAGGACTTCTCATAGTTCACATCTGAGACGTTTTTTCATTGAAGTCTACAGTCTTTCCATGGGGTTAGGTAACTTCGGAACGGAGAGAATTTTGTAGATTTTCCAGTAGAAGTGAAACAGGAAGGGAAAAAAATAATATCTGTTTGCTCTGTGATTGCTTAAGCTGTAATTGTTCAGTTAAAGGTTTGTCCTTGGCTTTCAAAATGAAACAGAAGAAATTACACAGTCTTTTTCTTTTTAATGCTGAAACAGAATAAAACGCTGCTTGACAGATCTGATATACTGGCTTAATTTTGCTTGCTGTCATAATGTTTACTTTTAATAGATCCTCTCAAAGTTATGATGACTGTAAGTAACTGAAACTCTTTGGAGAGTACCTTTTGAACAGTACAAAACTTCTTGTGCATTGTTTGAATGTCACTTGCTGATGGTTCACTTGCATAGTGGTGTATAATGCAAACCTGTGGTAGTGTCATCTACGCAGTGTCCAGTTCTTCCCTGTCTTCTTTTGGGGTAAATGCCAGCTGCAGATCAAAGTTAAGTCATACAGTTCATTACTGACCTGTGTTTCATGTCAGCTGTTAAGGAAAAATGCCAGCTGCTTTTTTTTAATTGGAGCTTTGCAAAATAATGATGGAGGTCAAAATCCTGTTTATTCATGATACCTGAAAACTCTCTTTTGCTTTTTTGCGTTTGGAACACATGCATAGTGTATCAGCAAGTTGGTTTATTTTTTTTTATCTTTTTTTTTTTTAAAAAAAAAAAAAAAGGGAGAGAGAAGGAGGAGAAAGATTGAGCAAGATGATCATCATGATGATGACAATCATGAAAAAGTCATGCCAATGGAAGACTGGAATTTTCTTCTCTGTGGCCAGCCTGATGAATTTGCAATCTCATGCACTGTAACAGAGACAGATCTTCAGAAATGTGTTTATGTGCATGTATGTGATGAAACTAGGCTTCAAGGGTGCAGTGACTTCTACCCCTTAGTTTGCAAGAAAAATGCAGGTGCATTTTTAATAAGGAATGCCCTTTTATACATAACTGCAAAACAGCTGTAAGGCTTTACATTTGCTGTTGTTGCTGTTCCCCGGTCAAATCTGAACGCGAGCCAATCTGATGTTCTACCGTGTAGTGGACTGACATTAACTACAAGAGTGACTACAGAGACTATAAGAGATTATTTCAGGTGGAAGAAATACAGTGCATCTCATCTCAGGTTCCCGAGTCCCACTGTATTTTTTTAGGAACAAATAAGTCAATACCTTTCAGAACAGTCAGTGAAGATTGGGATCAAATGCAAGGCAACCATAATTTAAAACTGGTGGCTGTTTTAGTCCCCAGGTTTACTTCATGGAATGGGGTAAGCAGATTGGCTATGGTAATGGTACTATAAGTGCACAGAAAATAGGTATATTCCATCTCTTTATGTTAAATGTTTTTGCAATGGGATCTTCTGAAGATTTACCACTTGAGTCGTCTTTGTTGTGAAGCTGATCCTTAAATTCTGTCATGCTTTTTCACTTAGCTTGTCGCTGAATTTTTGTGTATGTTTTGCGTAAAAATGATATTGACATTGCCAATGCCAGGCAAGTCTGGTTATTTTATGATTGTGTCCTATCATCCTGAGAGAAATGTTTTGGAACTTTTAAGGAACTGTTTCAAAGATACTGCTTTTTCTCCATTACAGTGGGAACCTCCACTCTCTCTGAGGCTTGGAAGTTTTCTATAAAGCCTCTTTCTGCAGCTGGAATGAGCTGCAAGAAGTAAAAGTGCTGAGAAACAAGAGAGGTAAACTGTAGCTTTGTTCTCATGGAACTGTACTGAAAGACTGAAAAGATCACAGAGACTTTTAAAGACCGAGATTCTTCTGTTTTACTAAATGCCTTTGCGTCTTTGGATGGCATCAGCTTCTTTACAAACTGCTGACAGTGTGACCCTGCATAATGATTATCACTGTTCTTTTAACAAATTACATTTGTATTCAAATTGATTTTCCATGACTGCTCATATAGCCTCCAGAAAGCATATAGCAGATACACTATTGCATCCTGTACGTGTCTGGTCATCCTAGGACAGAATTTGATGTCAAGCCATGCATTGTTATAACTGGAATTAATAGTCCTGGTGGTATTGGTAGGGATTTTTTAAGTGTCCAGCTTCTTTCTCTGCCCTTTTATGTCTTTATCCTTTATGTCTTTTTTCAAAGGGTATACTTCATACAAGGTTGTGTATCAATGGTAGCACAGTGAAAAAGGCCACTGTCTTATCTTCCCTCCTCCACATTTTTCCAATTACTGTCCAGTTGCAAATCAAGGAAATGATCCACGTTGGAAGTTATTTCAAAAGACAATCGCTTTTTATTAAGAGGCAGGGTTTTATGCCTTGAATTAGTGGTTTATACAGCACATGTCCATACAGCAGCCATGACAAACTCACAGCCTGATACCCCTTCAACGTAAGTAAAGATATCTGAAGAAGCAGCGTTTAAGAAACTGCAAGAGCTGGAAATAAATCTATGTTATACTGAATTTTATTGTGAGTCACACAGGAGTTAGCATGTTGCTGTTTTCCGTTTTTCAGGTTTTTACACATTTCAAGCTTATGTAAGCCACAGAGCCAGGAGTATTTCTGAAATCTTAAGGGATAGTCACCTGTCTTTTACAAGTTAAAAGTGATGTTGGGCTTCTTTGTAACATACGTGAAGCTCAGCTGCCTCGAGTTTGAAAGAATATGGGTTGAACGTCAAAACAGTATTCATTCATTTCAACTTTCAAAACAGGTTCACGGTGAAAATAGGAGTTTAATTTTTCTTGTGTGGATGATACGTTAGAAAATAGAAGATAAGCTAAAAGATTGAAACCCATATAAGGGTTGTAGGAATCTTAGCATCTGCAAACTTAAAACTTCTGGATAACGCAGTCTTATATTGGAGGACCTACAGACATTTTAAAGGGGGTGAAGGGAGAACGCAGAGGGAAAGCCAAACATCAGCCTGAATTCAGTGTGTTATATCAGCCCAAGGAATAAGTGATAACGGGTCTAGGTTTCCTTCTTTATAGGAAACTTAGATCTTATGTCAGAGGGAGAGCTACTCACTGTGCCTAGTGAAAACAGGGGATGGCTAATTTTCTAACGGCGTGTTGTGTAGGGAGTAAAGCAGCTTTTGTTGCATTCATATTGCAGGAACAGAGCATGGACCTGTTTGAAAACAGTAACTGCAGTTGTGGACCTGGATGCTGGATATTAGTGAAAGCAGGGGCTGAGCTACCAGCTGGTGTCCCAGAAATTCGGAGGCACAGAATTTGTGCATATCTTTTCATGGTTTGGGATTTCCTCAAATCTCAGTCTTGGTGTTGTGGGAATATACTGGTGGGGGTTTTCTGTTCATTTGTTTGTGTGGGTTTTTTTCTCTTTAATCCACAAGCTGTGTTACCTTTCATCACAGTGGGGGTGTTCTTCTATTTTAAGTTTTAAAAGCTGAGAAATGAAACAGACCATGATTATCTAATAAATTCTCTAGTTAATCTAGCTAATAATTACAGTATGTGGTGTGTGAGTGAATGCTTTATGAAGTGAAACTCATGGAAACAACTTAACTTTACATACTATATAGTGGCTATATGCATACACACTGTATTGTGAGTTTATCGTCATTTTAGATAGCGTACAGAGGAATTAAATTCACTTATGTGCCACACACATAGTGTCGTATTTCTTAAAAGTTTGGGTAATGTTAGATAAGACTTCATCGCCCTATGAATTCAGGATGCAGAGCTCATATTTCAAGTAAAAAATTGTTATATTCAACAAAAGCAGTGAATCTCTAAGACTGCTTTTTGAGACTGACAGTATGCCTCACTCCATCCCCCCCAACTTTTTAGTAAGGGGCCAATTGTAGGAAAAGGCTTTTTATGACTAAGAGTTTGGTGAAGTTCAAAAATAGAGAATGAAGTACTCGTTAGTCTGTGCCATTCAAATGGAGAATCCTGGAGTGTTTTAGCTGTGCCACTTGTGTCAGCAGAACATCAGGTTTTCAGTTTTAGGAGTTACGATTTTAAATACAATGTGTAAAGCAGTAAACTCAAGTAAGCAGATGACAGCAGGGAGGAGCAGCAGATGGAACTGCAGGCACAAGAAGATCTGCTCTCCTTGCATGCAGCCCAGGCAGGAGCTTTGCACACTCCAGCAGGAAACCAAAGGTGGGAGTGAAAGATGCACAACTGCTTCAGTTCCATGGGTCGTATGTGACCTTGGAGGCCCGCAGGGAAGAGGGAGTGGAGCCAGGGCCTCCACCGGAGGAGGTGGGAGCTGCGTTGTGGTTGCTCCCTGTCGCTTCTCATCCATCCCTGGGTGGTGGGTGCAAGAGCAGGGGCGGATCTGGAGGTGTAAGCTGTCCAGCATGCAGTGTCTGCATCAAGCGGTGACTCTTGATTAAAACATTGAGATGTTTGCCAACCAAAAGTACTTTATCAGAGCACTGTAATTCTGTATGTACAAGTTTAATCAGCATCTGTCATCCCTGACCTGCTCCGGTGTTTAGCTTGCCTACCTGGGACACGGACAGCGTAGGTTCAAGTTGACTATTAAGTGTTTCAGACTATGGATTTGAACCTCAGTTTCACATTTTTTATTTTAATACAATGCAGTACTTTTTCCTGTCCCATTCATCATGCAACTAATTTTTTCCTTAATTATTTTCCGTTTTCAACAACACAAGGCATTTGTGCATAGCCAGATTGTGTCCCTACTGCAGGAAAAAGCTACAGTTTAGACATGGAGGGCTTTTTTTGTGTTTTTGAGTATTCTCACAATAGTAACTTTTTGACAGAGACAAAAAACCAACACCCAAACCTGAAAGAGATGATTGCTTTGTCAATTTTTAGCTGCGGTAATTTTATTTGCCATGTTTCTATGTAGGGAGGCTGACAAAATTTCTACAAAAGCTGCTTTTTTCCTATCATTGTCAAGATGCTGTGTCAACCTGTATAATTATGGAGAGCTGTGACAGCAGTGCATAAGTAACAGTAATTTCTGATTGCTCATGTCTTAGGTTTCTACAATAGTGAAGCTACAACAGACAATATAGGAAATACATACGCCATTTGTGAGTGTGAAAAACAGAAAATAAAAGACATTTTGATTTATTTAATTTTTAACATTTGTATCTTAAAATCCATCTCCCTGTCATGTATGACAGCCTCTATCACTGCTGGATAATACTGCACACAACCAGCCCCTTTAATCCAGGCTTTCTCTCTGATTATTCTCTAGTACAGTCCCATAGACCATACAACTTTAATAGTTTGCCAGTTGGGGGGAGGGGGGTTGTTTTGTGTTTTGTTTGGTTAAGTATGTTTGCAGACAGTGGGCTCTGGAACTGGCTTTTTTTTTGTGTGTGTGTGTGTGTTTTGTTTTGTTACTCACACCCTTTGCAGCTTGGGCTTTTGAAATAAAGATGAAAATATTATTTGCTATGTAACGTGTCAGATTCCTTACTTGTCTGAGGAATTGCACAGGATTGCCTTACAAGGGCTTTTCTAGGTTAAAAATTAAGAGCTGGTAGCTGATTGCTTTTGGATACTATTCCAGAACTACTTTAAAACCACAGAACATCCATTAATTTGAATAATTTTAAGGGAAGATTAGAGTAAAACTGTGAATAGTCTACAATGGAGATGTAGAAATTATGTGCTGTTTTCATGGGAAGCAGCAAAAATGACCTAGTAGTTCTCTTCTATGGTATGTCCTATGTATGTATTTCTTTAGTTACGCTTTTGTCTAATTTCTTTGATGTCTTTTTTATGGCTTACCTTCTGACCTCATACAAAATGATGTATCACTTACAGGTAGTCCTTCAGGATAAAGATCAACTACTTTAATAACAGCTTTCATTTTCCTGGGTGTGATCAAGCCCATCCTGTTGTGACCTCTTGACTTTCTTCACCAGGCTTCTCTTTAACCTGATGTCCTTGTTCAACTGCTCTATAAAATGCTGCATCTTTGTTCTGTTGCACACTTACACGTACGTTTACACTTTGGTTCCTTCCTGTGGTGGTTTTACTTAACCTCAAACTCTTCTCCACATGTGGGTCTTATGGCTCAGCCTGTTAATAAAGTCTTAGCGGAGAACCAGAGAGCAATAAAAAAAGGTAATTGAAGCAAAGTCAGACATGCTTGGGAGTGTAGTCTCAGAGGTATATCTTCTTCTGTGAAATCTGTTGGGGGGAAAAAAAAAGTCAACATTCTGAGTGATATCCCTAAAATCAGCTGGAGTGAAGTGTGGTTGACTATATATACTGGCTTAATATAATTAAGACTACATCTATATCGCTTCACACAGCAAAAGTAGTTATTACTTGAGTACGCCTCACTACCTTTCAGTGTAATTGAATAATTATGTGCTAATGTGCATTTAATATCCTGAGTGTGAGTAAATGGAAGGTAGTAAAAGGTGCAGCTCTGACCTGTGGGTCAAAGCCTCTCGGCCATTGGAGGGGTGAAACATGTTTCTAGTCTGTAGGAAACTTCCTAAATCTCCATAATTTACTGCTAAACATCAGCTGGGATGAGCAATTCTGCTATACGAGATTTGACAGTATGGCCAAGCCCATTGAATTGCTGTTTGTCGCTGATTTTTCCTTAATTTCAGCACTGGTGATGGTCTTCATATGCAGAGCAGTAAAAAACTTTATTTCTATGCCATGCTAGTTTTCTGGTAGTTTAGCTTGTTGGGGTTACTTAGGGCAGGACGAGGCAAGCCCCAGTGCTGGTGCAAGGACGGGGGATGGAAAGAGTCAGGGAGGAGCGAGTGGCATGGGGCTGTTGGGCACCAGTTGTGTCCTCACCTGGTTCCTTTAAGGGGGAAGTCACAGACAGTTTTCTCAGTGACAGCTTACGCATTTTTTGCCAATAAATATGTTTCTGGACCTACCTGTCCAGGTGCTTTCTGGCTCTTAATGTGTCAGTGTCCCAAGTCTGTTTTTCGATGCCAAACAGGTGAAGTTAAACCGTTTTGAACAGGGAGGCAAGGTCGCTGGCTCCCCCACCGCACCTTACCCTAAGGTAAAGAACGCTGCGTGTCTCCCTGCCTTGTGTATAGCTATGCATCACCCACGGTGGAAACCAGGTACAGGCATCATAGCTGTGAGTATACATTGTGCTCCTGTCTGCGTTGCCTTGGTGAGGTTGTAGATTTGCAGATGAGCAAATTCTGCATTTCCTCTGCCATCTCCAAGTCCTGAGTACCTGCATGCTTCCTCACCATCCTGGAGTCAATCAGATGCTGATTAGCTAAACTGCCCTGGCAGGTTACTTTGATGAGGACAGATTACTGTGTTTTTCTTCCCTAATTATTTTGTGCAAAATATTTATCTTATGGATAAAGATTGCTTTTTGGTCATGCAAAGCAGGCAAAGCTAGGGAGCTTCCCGTGTGCTGTCAGTGGAGCAGGAGGAGCTGTCTGCCATAGAAATTCTGCCCTGGCTTATTTCTAAGCAGGCAAACTGCTTTAAAAGTACTGGTGAGTAGATGTGCTTCTGGCTCCTCCAACTTCAGACCAACCGAAGACTGAGCAGGAAGAAAGAAGAAGCCAAAATGAGTAAGTGGAATCATGACATGCTTCAGTTACTTCAGGAGGAAAAAGAGAAAACTCTTTAAAATGTCAATAAAAAGTTGTTTTGGCTGTTTCACAAGGACTTCATGAGTACGTGTGCATACTGAATCTGGCAGCTAGATTCAGCTGGATGATTTCAGAAAGTAAGCAACCTGATCAAGAAGTGTTGTGACCTTGCCAGGTAGCAGTGTCCTTTTAGCCCTGCTTTACACACCAGCGCCATAGGAGCTGTGTCTCTTCTTGGGACCAGTGATTGACTAGTTTTGACCAATTAGTCCTCTGCTTGATTGTTTTTTTTTGATAAGCAAGTTTTGGTGGTTTTTTTTTCGTGTGGTTTTTTTTTTTTTTTTCCCTGTAGAAAGCAATAAAAATCTAAAAATAGTTACATTAATTTCTTTTCCAGTAATAAATTGTGGTTATGGCATTATACTTGTAGAAAAAAATCTGAACAGAATTATAAATCCCAACTAAAAAATTTCTTTTAAGGCAGAGGAGGGAAGAAGGCATATCTCAAAATTGTATCCCAACTTCTCTGGAATAAAGATCAGTCAGATTTCATTCCAATCACTTTTCTTATCTGGGCTTTTCCTCTAGAGCAGCACTGTTTTCAGAGCTGAACAACTGTAGCAAGAAATACAAGTTTTCTTCTTTTATGTTTTTGGAGATTCAAGAAGCTATTCTTTCACCCCATAAATGTTCTAGTCTGGCAGATAATCATAAAGTCTTGTGCTAACATCTTTCATAGCAATCTGTTGTCTCTTGTGTCACATCAAGCTTTGATTTTGGTTCCCCTCCTTCCCGCCTTGAAGTGTGTGTATCTTCCTGATGATACAAAGTCTGAAAACAAAGGTCAGCACGTCACATAGAAAGGCATCTACCTTCAAAAGAAATAATGATTTGTGATGACTTATGTTTGCTGGAAGCTGTGATGTTAGGTCTCCTGTACTGCAGGTTCCTGCATTGCAAGCATTGCAGCTGCTCGCATGTACATTTTGTTGCCTATGTCAGAAGGGTTAGTATAGTGGCAATACTCACCGAAAGGGTTGCAGGGATCTCACAAACGGGTATCCCTCGGGAACTGCTGTTTCAGGAGAACACTTAGTTAATGCTATTTGGTGTTCTCACCTTTATTGCCGTATATGCAAGAGATTGTAATTTCTTTTTCATTTTCAAAATGAGGTGTTAGAAGCTTTTAAAATTCAAATTGCAAATGCCCAGTATGTTTACAGCATGGTATATGTATTTTGTAACAGTTGGAGTAATTTTTAAAAGCCTTTAATAGAGGATCTCGGAACAGATTTTCTGTAGAAAAAGCAGCTTCAGAAAGGGTATAGTTTTGTTCTGCCCCATTTTCCTGTTAAGATACAGCAGTAAAATTACTGAAGATTTTAGACATACTACATCTGTTCTTTGAAAGAGAACAGCATAAAAGACATAAAATTACTGTTCTAGTAGATTACAAGCTGTAGCGTGTACCTGCTGAAATTGTCTTTATGGAAGGTACTTCTAAGTTGATGTAGTTTAAAAATAAAATACTAACTTTTGGATCATACCCTTCCTGAGCCATGTAGTGACGGTGTTGCCTCTGCTCTTCGGCCACATAGGCTTTGCCCGGATTTTGGGCATTGGGAAGTAGCTGAAGGCCACAGGTGGATATGACTCCACCAGCGACTGATGAAGTGTAGGGTCAGCCCTCTGCCTTGTTACTCCTATTGCTGTCTGGGTGCAAAGGGAGAGTGTTTAGTCTTGACCCACTTTAAGGCATAGTAGATCCCTTATTTTCCTGGTAGAAATGAAGGCTTGGAAGAAATCGTATCTGTGAGGAGGCTGTGGTATATTGCCAGTGTTGTCCTGGGAGCAGCACAGGTGTGTCACCACCTGATCCTGTCAGACCTCATGGGTAATGTGGTCATAAACGGCAACGGCGAGAATTATAAGAGGGATGTAATAGCTGGGGAGGATGGATCATTACTGTACAGCCATGCAATTTTTTTTTTTGGTGGCTTTCTGCTTTTTTTTAACATATCTATAAGTGCTAACACAGGGTAGATCTTTATATAGTATTTATCTTCTGCAATATTGACCAAAAAAGTGAAGAGCGGTGGTGATGTTTATAGATAAAACAGGCCTCTGCACTCAGTACAGCCGTCGGAGGCTTCCCAGAAATTTTCTGGGAGCGTTTCCCTGCATTAGAAATGAATATATTTATCACTGGTATCTATGTAGTGACCTAGTTTGTTTATCACTACCTACCCTGAATTTTGTTGTCTGGAATTTGTACTGTTGTCTGGAAGACTGAAGAAGAGGTTTGTTTGATTCTTTCTTTATTTATTAATGTATTTTTGTGGGAAGAGGTGTAACTCTTCTGTTTGTCTGGAGTTTGGTTTCTTCAAGCTTGAGGTTTTTATGAGGTTCTACTTTCTTCCTTTTCATAAAGGTTTTACACGGCGTTTTTCTCTTTTCCTGGAACTCTTCTGATAATTGAAAGCTTTCTAATAGTTCTGAAAATTAGCAGTGTTACAAGCCATAATGGCCGAGAACTAGAGTCAGCTGCAACCTCCATAGAGTCAGGGCAGGAAACGCAGACAAAAGGCTTCACTGTGTCAAAGTGTTATTTGAAACTGTTTTTCAGGTTTAGGATTTATGTTGTACTTTAACCCACTGCTTCTTTTCTCTGGACTATTATTTTATCCCTTTGTCTTTTTTCCATCCATAATGTTGAACTGACTTGAACTTCTGGATTTTTGATTTTTCAGTTGATGGCTCAAAGACCAAGGGCCATGGTAGATGTTAATCCAAATTTGATACTGAAAGTAGGTTGCTCTTCAGATTTAACTTTCAGGAATATGGATTTTTCTGGCTTTCCTTGATTCTAATAACACGGAGACACCTTGTGAATACAGCAGGATAACTTTACACCAAAGCTTCCTCTAGATTAATGTCTGTAACTTTGCCAAAACTATTCTCTTTACTGCAAGCTGTCACTTCGTGTCCAAACTGAGTAATTAAATCTTCAAATCGGATATGCGTTATTTTACTATTATCAACATAGTTTAGGATTTTATGGTTTCAGAGGACCTTTGGGAAAGAGCTTATTACAGAACGGGCTAAAACCTCTCTGAAATTCTGGTTTGTTATATTATATTTTCATATTTGGACTTCTGCATCCCAGGCAAAACTAGAGAAAAACCGCCAGCACTGCATTACGTGTTTGTGTCTTAATCACTGCAAGTCTTTTTATGATCTGATTTGAGGCCCTTAAGCTGGGTTGCTTGCCAGCAGTTATGTAAAACACCTATCAACTTCTTTAGTACTCAATGGTGAAATTATCCTTTTGCAAGAAGCCAGTTACATAACACTGCCTTTCAAACGCAGGTGTTGTAGGTGGCCATTTAGTCCTGGAAGAACATGGTTTTGAACGTGGCTCATTTATGTTTATGTGCCAGGCGACGCTGCCTCTGGCATGGGCTGGACCAACTACCCTGGTATGTCAGAGACCTTGAGGGAGGATGCTGCTGCGCCAGCCTCAGGCTGCAGAGATGCTTGGGGTCAGGGCAGTGATGGCCTTACCTGCTGGGGTGTGCTGTGGGTCATCGGGGTGGCAAACGGGAGATTGACAGCATCTTGCAAAGACCCCACAAAACCAGCAGCTCAAGTCCTGTGTTGCAAGGGCGGAGGGAGATCTAGGGACAACTTCCAGAAAAGCTGCGGATAGAAAATTCCATGATAGGGGATGCTGGAACCCCGTAACTTCTGACATCATATCTCAGCTCTCTTCTCCACCTCTGGTTTTGCAGTTACAGATACTGACCAAGTGACTGAACAAAGAGGGGAAAAAAAGCAAGATGATAGTTAATGGAGAATGCTCTGCAGGGAACAGAGACACCAGTCTGCTGACCCAACCTCTTGTCTTAGGTGCTTAAGTTTGTGATGATATAGAAAGACTGTGGCCAGTGATACTGTTGGGGAGACCTGGAAGAGAAAACGTGGGGTCATTGCTGAGTGGGGTGGGTGGTTCGGTGTGACAGCAGGCACGGGAGGCAGAGGAACTAAACACTGACATTGCCTCGGTCCTCCCCAAACAGTCCTGCTAGATCTTTGCACTTGGGAGACATGTTAAAGAGAGAAATAACCAGCAGCGGGTGAGCATCAAGCTGCGGTGACTGGAGACAATCTCACCCATGGGCCAATGGGACAAGAAGGACTGTGCCTGAGGGTGCTGAGAGCTGGCCAGTGTCCTTGCAGGGCACTGTACCCTCTGGGAGGCCATGGAGATCTGGGGAGGTCCCCAGTGACCAACCAAGAGCGAATGTTGCACCCATCTTCCAAAAAGACAAAAAGGTTGACTGAAGGGGAAACTCTGGGCTGTGGTCAGTCTTGCTTGGTCCCTGGGAAAATCGTGGAGCATGTTTCTGGGCATGTGAAGAGGAAGGTAATGAGAAGCTGTCAGCATGGGTTTACTGGAGATAAGTCGCACCTGAGCCACCTGACAGCCTTCTGGGAAGAAATGACTGGTGTGTGGATGGGGGGAGAGTGGTGGGTACCTGGGCTGTACCAAGGCTCTTGGCACTATTGCTGCTCTCATATCCGAGTTGGGCCATGATGATCTGGATGGATAGTCAGTCAGATAAAAAAGTGGTTGGATAATGGGATTCAGAGGGCAGTGGTCAATCAGTCACATCAGCCTGGAGCTTGGTAACAAGTGGGGCATTGCTGGGGCCTGTCTGGGACCTCTCCTGTTTAGCATCTTTATCAGTGGCCTGGAGGACATGACAAGAATCCTTGTCCATCAAGTGTGCATGTTAGACCAAGCCAGGGTAACCAGTGGATGCCCTCAAGGGCAGAGCTGCCACTGAGAGAGGCCACGCTGGGGGAACAAGCCAACAGGAGCCATAGAAAGGGACAAATGCAAAGTCATGCCCTGGGCAGGGACATCCCCTGTTAGGACACTGGTGTTTGGATTTTGGACCCCCAGTTCAGGAATGACCAGGATGAATGTGGGTGAGGTCAGGAAGACCACTGTGTTGGTGGGGACTGGAGCCCCTGCCCTGCATACAGAGGGACCTGGGGGACCACAGCTGTGGCAGCAGCCCAGGAGCAGCTACAGGGGCAGAAAAGCAGCCCCTGCAGCCTGCAGGAAGGGGGCTGGAGGAGGAGGAGGCAGACCCGTGGCAGGAGAATGAGAGTTGTCGTCTTTGTAAGTACCACCCTCACTGGGGGAGTGAGCGTGAGGACTGGTGCCTCTTGTAAGCCGCATTTTGAGTAGCTGTGAGAGTAAAGAGTGTTGTTCAGTTCGCCTTCTGCAGAACAGTGATTTTTGTCTTTTTCCTTTCAATGTAAAGAATAGGATTGTATTTTATGTAGAAGCTAGCAAAAATAAAATCTAAGATATACAGGGTACATCTGGTGTATTTTGGTTTTGTTTGCTCATTTACTTCTTAATTGTTGCTTATCATTAATAAAGTAGGCTAAGCAACGTTAAGCAAGCTGCTATTTTCAATGTTAAGTTTTGTTTTGTTTTGCAGTTTTCACTTTATAGTCTTGCAGTTCTGTGGGCTGGAAGTAAGAACTCCAAACAAAAGATTTAGTTCCGTTATTAACTTTCTTTTACGTTTGTTTATGAAATACAAATGGAAAAAATGGGTAGCAATATGTAGAGATTCTTCCTGAACGTTTTCCTCCTTGAGATGGTAATAATAATAGAAATGTCCAATTTCCAGATTGTGACAGAAAACCGTGGCTTTCAAGCATATTAGAATGAAGTTGCGAGTCTGCATTTTAAAATGCAATCTGGATTTGGCACAAGAGATCTCAGATGAAAACCTCCTGCTGAGATGATGAGATTTATAGATTTAAGATTCAGTGATCATGCAAAGAGTTTAACAACTCTGCTGATATGAATGTTAAGGGAAGAAATTAAAATGAACTGAATTGGTGATTCATTTTGGTTACACTCTGGGGGAAGAACAGACATTTTCTAATAATTAATTATCTAATTTAAAACCTCCCTGTTTCTTGGCTGAGGTAAGAAATTAGATATTTTGTATAATAAAGCGGCCGATCTTTAGAACTAATGGGAAGTACTGTTATATTTTTCACAAAAACTATAGGTGCTTCAGTTCACTGGGCTTTGCCTCAAGAAATTAGTTTAAAGTAAATTACCCAGTAAAATTAATGTACCCTGCACTCGTTTATTAATAAAAGCTGTGTGTAAACATGGCTGATCAATATATGGCAATCTGCATAAGAAGAGAAATAAAAATATGCATAAATTAAATGTTCTTGATTACTGACCATTGATCATGAGCTATGTTTTTCCTAGTTCGGTATGAAGTATTTCTTTTACTTGAAAAACGAAGATGTGTCGGTTGAATAAGCTGGGCAGTTTGCATTGTCTTTGCCTTCATTACAGATTGAGAGTGCTCAATAGAATTTAGAATAAAAAAGGCACAATCCTGCAATGCTGTGCATTCTGGAAATGTATTGTGAGATGTAAACATTTCACCCTTTATCACAGAAGTCACCAGCCGAGGATTATGCTCAGCGCTGATGTTCAGGTGCCTGTATTTTCCGCTAATGCTTACACAAGTCGTTCTCTCCCAGCCAAATGCACCCCAGTGCAAGAGTCCCAAATTTAGGGTGTGCTTTCTAGTTTAACTTTTTCACTGGGATCCTGAAATAGTAACAGTGCTGCTGATACTGTACCAGAGGCGTAACGTGAGCAAGATACTTAGATGCAGCAGGACACTTGCTGATTTCTGTTACTGCTACTCGTAACTTGGCTGCAAGAATAAGGTGACTGTGTTTTATTTTTGAGCCATTAGCTTGGTGTCCAGTGGTGTGTCCTATTTCTGCTCCTATAATTTCTGATCTAGAGCATGAAATTGCTTTGCAAATACCAAGAGTGTTAGTTGGGGTAAGTAGTACATCTCTCTCATTTTGTTAAGCGTATGAATTGCAGCAGAACCAGTGGCATGGCAAGTCTTTGAAGGCCATGGTTAAGCAAATCAGTCTAATTCTGTTCTCACGGTGTCTAGGTACATATTGGCTGGCACCAGCATTGTATGTAGCCAACCATCCAAAAAAACCCCAAAAACAAACACCAAGCCTTGCAGCCTCAGGATAAGAGGCAGGGCTGCCTGAATGCAGAGGGACCCTAATGAGTTATGGGACTGTGATTGTCAAAGTGACTTGTGATCTCCTGGTGTAACTAAAGGGCAGCGATATGGTGTGATAAGGATAGTTTTAAGGATGGGTTTAGAGAAGATGAAAGGCACCTTTGTTGAAATGTTCAGAAATATCTTTCCAAAGCTAAAGGGTGACGTGGGAGCGAATGAAACACAGGGTGCTTTGGTGATGAATTTTCAAACACACAGAAGGTTCAGCTGGACTTCTTGTTACTGAGTAAGAGATGATACATTAAGAGATATCCTTTCAAAGAACTTTGAAAATACAGAGCAGTGACATGTGTTGGACGTGATAGGAAAGGGTGAGGAAATGGAGCTATGGAAGGACAGTAATGATCTAGTTAAAGCTAAAGGTTTGTGTAATGCTCCGCAATAGCGTTTGGAAAGTCACTGTTCCATTTCTAAAGTTATGAGTGAAAGATGACAGATTAATACAAACTCAAACAGATGAGAATTTGGGATGATTAGCTGCACTAGTGGGTAGGAAAAGCTGTGTTTCAGGGCTATAATTAAGGAAAAAAATTGGTGGAACATCAGCCAGCATAGCTCCTCACCCTCACCCCTTTTAGAATCAAGTGGCAAGCAAAGTAATAGTGGTCTGTATTGCAGTATTATTTTTGTTCCATATAAGCAATTGTAATTCAGGATCCTTCATATACTGACAGGAGATCAAGGTCACTGAAGACTCGGAGGGATTAGTTTACTTGTTAGTGCGCTTCCCGGAGAAGTAGAAGATTAAAGCTCAGCTCTTTGCTCTCCTTTGTTCAAATCTCTCTTTCTGTCCAGGAGTTCAGGTGTGTGTCAGGAAGAGCTCTTCTGTCTGCCTGTGGAGTGCAAATACACGAAGCGGTGAAAAGGGAAGACCTTTCCCTAGCAAACTTTCTAAACTGGCTAGCTGATTCTAGTCGGCAGTCTTTGGGAGATGAATCTGCATTGTAGCCACACCACTTGAGCTGGCAAGAGTGAAATGGAAGTTTGAACTAGAGGTGATGAATCTGTTACAAAGACCTTGGAGAAGAAACCAAATTTATTCCATCCAGTCTTTAGATTTAGTGCATGTTTTTCTACAAAAGAAAGGCTGTGCGGGAGAGTCTCTCCTCTAAAATGAGAGATACGGGGAACTTCCACACTCCCCGACCCAAGTGCACGCACAGGCATTCCACCGTGCTGTGCTGAGTTACCCTCCGTGCTACCATGGCCTCTTCCTTTGCACAGGTCCAAGAACAGGACATCCAGATGGCTTGATCTGGTATGTTCTGTATTTACTCTAACCTGATGTGGGTAATTAGGGGACTGTAGTCCTGGGAAAAGTCATGTAGTCAACTGAAAGATCATTTCAGATTTAGTTCATGAAGGTCAAAGAGTAATTAATTTGGAAAAGAAGGTGAAAGAAAAAAGTATTTTTTAACACTATCAATGCAAATAAAGTGTTATGCAGAACAGAAAGGCTGGGTAATTATTGCATGCAGATCACACCAGTACCGTCAGCCTTCAAAAAGCAGTCTGGTGGATGATTTAATTGAACTGACTTAGAAAATTATTTACCTTGGGCAATATCTACGAATGTTTTAGATGACCATGTGTAATGACTCAATGAACTCATTGGGTACTAAAGCGTGCTTCATGACAGAAAGGGAGAAAGGGAGAAAGGAATGTGATTTTCTGTTAGGCAACATTAGTCAGGTCCAATTTATCCTGCAGGAGCAGAAGCACATCTCTGGAATAAGTTGTGATGAGCAGCCAGTCTTGGTTGTTTGAAGCACTGGCCTGCTAACTTAGGCCAAATGAAGGTCATTGGTCCCCATCAGTAAAATCTGTTTCTTTGTTTCTTTGTTTTTAACTGTTACACTTGCAAAACTTCTTTTTCTATCCTTAGGGGAGAAAAAAAAAAAAAAAAAAAAAAAGGCTGCTCAGCTCCTTTGGAACATGAAAAAAGCAAAGCACTTACTGGCAATTGAGACCATATAGGAGCATTTTTGTGAAAACTGATCTCTATTTTTTTTTTTTTGTAAGTGCAGAGTCAGAATTGTCAAGTGGGAATCCGGACTTGTGAGTTAATTTGACGTGGGACCCTGACTTCCATTCATGCTCTATTTGCAGAACCTGTGTGCCACAAAAGGAATATGAGGAGCTATCCTTTTTTCTCTAGCTCCCACTTTCAAAATATCTTAGGTCTCTTAGGCTTAAATAATATTATCAAAGCTGAACGCATTAACAAAAATAATGGAACACTGAGAAAGAGGATCTCCTTCCACCGTGTCCCCTGTCCCCACAAACTGAGGAAGGAATAGCATGTTCGAAGAACTGTGTATTGATTTGCTCTGTTCTTGAAACAGTTGGAATTAACTTTTATTTCCTCTTAAAGATAAAAATGACTGGTCTTAACCTATAGCTAAAAACAAATCGAGTTGAAATATTTGTAATTTTCTACCTGGCTTTTTAGGGAAAGGTGATGAGGAGACCTGACTGAAGCACAGCAGTCTTTTTGTCCCCCTAGACTTTTGAAATCTCAGATTGTAAGAAGATTTTAGGTGGACATTATTTACTGTCAGAGTAAAAATTGAGTGGAAGACAGATCCTGCATAGGTTAACGATTTTGTTCAGTCCTACTGAAAAAATGAAATGGCAGAACATCTTTGTAGAAATAGTCATAACGGAGTCTCAGAGGAAAAGAGTCATAGAGGTAAAAGTAACATAAGGTTGTTTATGCGTTTGTCTTCATATCTTTCTGTCAGCAGTTGCTGTTTTCAGAAGGAGCTCTGCTTGCTTCTGGTTGAAAGCCAGAGCCTGGTTCTCCGGCAGTTTCGGAGCAGCTGTCTTCTACCAACTGAGAGTTTGGCCCCAGGTTTCTGACAGAACAGCACCTTGAAGCATCTGCTGCTCCTTTCCTCTGTTTTCTTTTTATGGGCGTGAATTGCGCAGTTTTGGTTGCTACATGAGTAATGACTAGCATGTGCAGGGAAGTAATGTGTTGCTAATGTTTGGTTCCCATAACCATTTATATGTTACTGTTTGTGAGCATCTGTCTAGCTCATGGGTAACAAAAAATATAAACAAATACTGTGTTCAGATAATTCCATGTGACCTTAAGAGGAGGGACAAAAGAGGTTAAATAGCTGTGGAACATTAACCAATACTGTAATAAAGCCAAGACGTACTTAAGTATGATGGTACTGTGAAATCTCACTGTATGAGTAATGTTTCAAGCATCTAGATATGATATTTACTAGTATCAGCTTGCCTGGGGAGTTTCCTGCTTGGGCTGCATTCCCTGTATTTTTTTACTGACTCTGTGCGCTTGCTTCTTACTCTTCTAACGAGGTTACAACTCAACTTGCTGTAATTCAAGTGCCAGGATACATTTGTCTGTGTCATTCTCAGAAACTAGCAAAGGTTAATTTTGATTTATCAATAGATGCGAGCAAAGCTGTGGCTTGTCAAGAATTTCTGGATTTTTTTTAATTTATTTATAAAACCTTCTTATTTTAATAGCAAATACATTTTTCTTACAAAAATCTGATTTTTTAACTCCATATTTCAGGTGAATTATGTGGCTACTTTATGTTCTCATGGAGCAAGATGGAGCAACCTTTCTCTGAGATCTTCTGTATTTTTGAGCTCATTAGTGCTGTCAGGATACAGACCTACATGATGATGGTGTACAGCCAGGACCACATCAGAATATGTCACCCCAGTTTTACTGGCAATCCTGGTGCTGTGGATGCTGGAATGACCTCTGAGGTGAAATACTAGGAAGGATTAGTGCCATGGAGGAGGCAGCTGGGGAGGTTATGAGAATGTAGAAGCAGGATCCTTCTCAAGCCAAGCTGAAAATCTCTCTCTACTTCTCTGTAGGATTCTAGTTTTGTTTTGACTGGTTTTTTTTTGTTGTTTGTTTGTTCCCCCACCTTTGCCAATGATTCTGGTGGGTTTGGTTGGAGAATAATCAGGATTGTGTTCGTAAGAATTTCACCAAAATTACTGGAACCATGTATTTCAATGAAGAAGTGAGAAATGTAACCTCTGATGAATCCAGAAGGAACTTTCTCGTGTATATTTTTTGAGTTTCTGGTTGTGTTTCCGCACGCCACTCACATCACCCCCAGTCAGTAGAACCAAGTAAAACCATCCAATTGCTGGACACATGGGATAGTTTCAAGATTCTTGTGGAAAGGTATTGTTTCTTGATCACTGAGACCAACAGGTTTCAAAAAATTTGTCCTTCAGAATCAGAGGTTTTAAATATACTCCATTGATTTCAGCTGTTACAGTTATTTTTAAGCCATTTCCCATTTCTTTCATTAACTTCATAGCTACTGAAGATTTTAGGAGTGAGAAAGTAAATCATGCTGATTACAGGCTTCCATTAAACAGAAATAGCAATTTTCTGCACTAGAATTGCATGCATTTTTCGTTTTAAAATAATTAGATGTATATAGTGAGTCAGCTTGAAATTTGCAATTAAAACCACTGAGTAATATAATAGAAGAAATTCTTGAAGCAAATGAATTTCCAGCCTTCCATAACTACCTTCAGAAGAAGATGAATATATATAGTATGTATTTTCTTACAAAAAGATGAAACTGTTGCTCTTCATAAAAGCCAGAGGAGCAAAGAAAAGATGAGCACTTATATTAGATGTGCCATAAGAATTGGTTATTTTCTGAATACAGTGGCTAGTATCAGAAATGCTATTATTTCTCACAAAGATCTTCATGATTATCAAGGTATTTCAAATATTTCATCAAGTAATACAAACCTAAAGAAAATGAGTACAATCTGAGTATATTTAATCCTAAAGATAAATGCATACATTCCTTCTCAGGTTTGTGAACAAACATCCAGTCGTTTCAGTATTCCACTTTGCTGTTTTTTAGATGGAAGCTGGATTTTTGGCTGCACTTCAGCAGTGGCTTATTTAACTTGACAGTCTTCCATGTTTAGCAGTGATGTGGCTATCTGAAATGGGAATGATGTGTTTTCTTTCACTAGTGTTGCCACAAGAGGATTTAAATCATCTGGCACAATTTCAGTCAGGGACTATTCCAGCAGAAAAGCCTAAGGACAGAACCATCAAAATGATGGGCGGGGATAGAGAAGTCAAAGGCAAAAGAGAACGTAATGGTATAGACAATAATAATGCCGTCTTAGACATTGAAAGAGTAAGTCAGGTGCTTTATAAGCAAACACAATCCTTAAAATGTACATGCTGGAGTTTTTTGGATTTATGCAGAAACAATTGTAACTGTGTGTTACAAACATATATTTGAGGATGAAAGTAGTCTGTTAAGAAAAAGACCCAGCACCACCAAATGAGTCTATAAATAATTGTGGTACGTTTGTACATAAGACCTTCTGTAGTACCCCCTGTAATACAAAGGGCGCCTTCTATAAGTTTGTTAATAGGTCAGGTGGCAGCAGATGGGGCTCAAGGTTATGCGGATTTTATAGATTTTAGGAAGACTGAGGACATTTCTGTCGTCCAGTGTGACTGCTTATAAAAATGAACTCTTACCTGAATAACAGTCAACTCTAATGAAATAGTGGTTACCTTTTTTGAGACATTCCACATTTGGATTGAAGTATTCAAACCAGAGTAATTCATGAAAATGTCCTTTCCCTGGGTGGGAATTGTATCCTGGGACTCATAACTGTTTGCATGTAGGAATACTTTTTATTTTGTGTTCATAAAGTATTTGGGATGATGAAGACCTCCTTTGTGACTAGCAAACCATTTAGACAGCTCATTACCTGGAGCTATAGGTGTGCAGAAACCATAATGTGGCTCCCCGTGGCCCATTTAGGGACTATAGGTACATGACTTCACAGGTCTTCCTTGCATACTGGTAACTTGGGATCTGACTTTTAAGAGTGCAGACTCTTGGATCTCCTTATACACATTGCATTGCTTTTTTGTGGCAAGTCTGCTGCCTTTTGCAGTCCCCAGCTTCTCGTGCAGCCAGAGAAGAAAAATTAGGTGGCTTTGAACTAGACTGACTGAAGCTACCGGTGTGGGCATGTGGAAGTGCTAGGGGAATAAGCTGAAGCTGGGACGCTTTTCTTGAAAGGCTTTGTCAAAAGTCTACACAGAAGAGATTGACCTGCATGTGGTAGGAAGTTTTAGTCACAGCTGGTTAGTGCTGGCTGCCCCAATGCAAGCTTGCACGTGCACCTGGTATAGCGTGATGCTATGTAGTGGTACACCTGCAGGCAAAAAGTAGCAACAAACCCACACAACGTGCAATACTCGGGGCTGATGTCGATTCTGTTGCAATCAGATCTGCCTGAGCAACACTGGGCAGCACAGACCTGCTCGAAATAGTTTTTCTTGCCTGTTGCACACGTTGGGTTTTTTATGTGCTTGAAAACAATTTGCCCAATGAAAACAGTAAAACAAACTGGAAAGTAAAGCTTTTGCTGTGCCTTAAGTACAGGGAACAACTAGCATGGTCTAATAGCACGTGGACAAATATTTGACTATATTTACCATGCTTTTTGACTTACATGCAGCTTGCCTGTTAATCAGGCAATGGTATGGAAAACTACAGTACTGCTGTAGGATCCGTCACACCTGTAGATAGTCTGTGTGGATGGAGCATGTCATTACTTAAAACAGAGATCTAAGTGTCATGGCACACAGAGGGAAGCTTTAGAGGCAGTTGTGTTTCTTCAGTTTGTTGTTTGGGTTTTTTTGGTAAATTAGGGTGTACATGCATGTATATGCACACTAGAGTGGGTAAGACTACGCGTTACTTGAGCTGGGCAGGAAAACGCATTTTGTCACAGCCCAGCATATACCATGAGTGCAGTGCGAGGAGGCTGGACCAGCGTTTAGCCCCTGTGTGTGGCATCGGTCCAGTGCTGCTGGAGCAGTGGTGGATGGTGCTCAGCACTGCTCGTGCCAAAGGCAAATTGCACGTCCCTGGAGCAATGGGGCGACGCAGAGGAAACAGTCTTATACAGGGTTGTGTCATCTGCAAGAAGCATCCCGCCGTTACTCTGAGCTTGGGGCTGTGCCAGAAGGCACAGACCAGCGCCAGGATTTTGTGTTCTGTACTTTCTGCTTTCTTGTCCCTTTTCTTCCTTCTTGCCTCGTTCCTTCTGCTTTCCTTTTTCATCCCATAAACACACACACCCTTTAGTAATGAAATGTGAAGGGTGTTTACTGGGACAGAAGGGGCTGCAGCAGTATCCTGGGAGGAAATTTGAAAGCTGCCCTTTGCCAAGTACTTTTAAGCCGTGAATCAGCAGGAGGGAGGGACTGTCATAAAAAGATCACCAGGGTGTTTCATCTGTGTAAAATCAGAGATGCTTGTCATGTTATTGAACAGCCAAGTGTCTTTTGTTAATTCCTATGGTGTTTTGCTAGGTATTCTGTACTTAGAAACCTTACCAGAATATAAAACACCTATATGGCACCATTCATTTCAGTGTAATTACATTTTTCTTGTTTGTTTGAATTGTCCAACTAGTAACAACTAGTTTCCTGTTTACAGCCGTGTTCATAGTTACGAAAAATATCAATCTTAACTGTTACTGAAGGTTGGTTTCTTCATTTAGAAAAAAACCTACTTGATCTTATAAATACCTTTATGAATTATTTAGTTCCTCATAGTGGAGCAATGATCTGTGTCTTTGTGAATATGTAAGACTCATTGTCTTATTCTTGCCCATTCAGTAAACTGATAGTCTTGGTCACCTGAGGGTTGAGATGTCAAAAAATGAGAGGAATTTTAATAGTCTGAGTGTGCTTCTCACACAATTCTCTAGCCTCATGTGGGAGTACGTGAAGTGCATAAAGTAAATACTCACTAAAAATTTACACTTTTAAACATGTGGGAGTTCTGGTTTTCTTATGATGGAAACCACTAAGTGAATTTTAGTTACTCCTGTTAGTCGTGCCTGAAACAGAAGTAGTGTTTTAGAAATGCTAAGTAACCAGTATGTAAGCTAAAATGTCATTTTGGAAGTGTAAACCCTCAGAGTACTGTTGTTTAGTTTATGTATAGTAGTCCAGATAGCAATAATCAATTTGGTAGGGCAGCTGTATCTATTTTAGGGGGTTTGGTATGCGTATGGAGGGAGGTTATGGAAATGGCTCTGTATTTTGAACACTGCATTCAATAGTAGCCTTATGTCACTTTGGAGAAGGTCTTGTAAAAGTCCATTCCCTGCTGAGGGAATTTTGTCGTTTTGTTTGGAAAGAGTGAAATTATTTTGGGAGCTAGAATTTTAGGAAGAGTACAAAATGCTTTGATCAAAGTTCCTTTGCCATCAGTCCTTGAACTGGAACGTTTACGTAAGCCTTGCTTGTGAAGTTTTAAGTAGCACACGCCTGTATCTCCTCCCGTGCAACTGGAGAGCTAATGATTAGGTCTGTTGTCCGTACCAAGACTAATTGTTTATGTGCCCAAAAATGTAAATGCGTGCCCTTGATCAAAATCAACTGGCTTAGAGAAGGCAGGGAAGATAAAATAAGCCTATGTATTTCATTAAGCCGTTCATTGGAGGTGCAGACTGTACATACCTTTAGCAGAGTAACTCCGTGTTCTCTGTGCCGTAAAATGAGGACTGTAGTACCTGCACTGGACATACTTTTCATTATGTGGCTACCAGTTGCCTGATTAAGTAATTTCCTTGTAGCGGCAGCATCAATAAAACTGCTTGGGATTAGAGGTTTTGAAGGCTTTTGCTGATACAACTCCAAGTGTAAGGCTGTGTTTTCTAAAACATCGGACCATAATTTTGAATCCATAGTAAACAGAAGTTTAAGGGTTTTGGTTCCAGATCAGAACTTCCCAGCTCTGAAGCAAAATGATGCTCTGATATAGACCTGCTCCTTTTGCTGGTGTGTGTTTGACATAAATTATACATAATTTGCTCTATCTGGCATAAGAGAAATACAGTCCTGCCTTCGCTTGATTTGGTTAAAAAGTGCTGATTTGGTTAAAATGTGTACCAACTGGTAATCCATCAGCTTATGTCTGATATTAGTAGCCACCAAAGTAATTTGCACCTTTCCCAATTTTCAGACTTTTGTTTATGGATAATTGACATACATGAGTACCCACGTTGGTACTGACATTTTAAACATAGTGGGAAAACATCAGGAAAGAACAGTGGTTGAAATCAGTAGGAATGTATTATGCACTCAGTGTTGGTTTGTCTAAAGAGTTATCCTGAATTCCACATGTGTGGTAAGCACTCTACTCCTTTGTGCATGCTTAAACTCACTTTTTTTAGGGACCGTGACTGTATATAATGATCCACATGAGAGCTCGCTGAGATCTTAAAGAATGATGCTCAGTTTTTTTTCATCTCTACCAGAAATACCTGATCTAACACATCCTTAGCATGCCACTTGCCTTTTTCATGGAGTGAGAACAGTATGGATCATATGATTGATTAGGTCTTTGAGCCCACAGCTCAGAGGGACCTATTAATCCCTGGATATTGAGAACTGGCATGTTGTTCTAGTAAATGCTATCCCATCCGTATTATTGCATTCCTTGAATTCATCCAATTATTCCTCAGCTATACTAATCTGCCTTGGTATTGATAACATTCCCTAGCTTTGTATCACCAGCAAGGTTGCTAATGGAAATACTAAAAGACCTGTTCAATGACACGTTTCAGAAGCAATGCTGCTCTTTGCTGGAGTTACTTTTTTCAGCATGCTCATTATCCACATTAAGTCTGTATTCACCTTGCATTTCCTCTGCTAATGATGCTGACAGGAGGCCCTGCTAACACTGAGTTAGTGAATATAACTCGTCCAGCGTGTTGCATAAAGGGGAGCAGTTACAATTAAATCATATGGAGAACAAGGATATAGTGGACCTGTTATGATAATGATGTATTTCTTGGTCTGTGGTAGAGATGATGGTTTTAGACATGCATTAGACTCATTACAATTTCACTGCATAGTGTCTGAGTTCAGAAAAATGACACTTGTAATTAAGCTGGGAGACAAGGGCAGGATGTCTGTTATCATGGATGTCAGCATACCTGTGATAGGTGAAGTGTGTGAGGCAAAACTGAGGCTGATCACTCTGGAAGAGATGGTATCCATAACGTACGGCTGTGCCTCTGGGTGTCCTGTGCAGTTATGACATAAGCTTGTGAACCGGTAGGAAAAAAAGCAAAAGAGTGCGTCAAACATAGTCATAAATGCTATTGCCATCTACGTTTCAGCAGGGGATGTTATCAATACAAAATGGATTAACATAATGAAAGACGTTTTAGAAGTGATTTCGAAGGCATTTTCAAGACAGTGATGTGATAGAATATCTTTCTCATCTTCAGTTTTGTTTTTAGCTTTTTCTATTAGTTTGTTGTTTAGAGAAGAAAAGTCATGAGGGGTGGGGGAAGAAAACAGTGGCGTTCCTTTGCCAAGTGAAAGAATAAAGAAATGTATGTGGAAGGTGGCTGTGAGCCCAATAAAGACATCAGTTTGAAAAAGTACTTAGGGGAAGAGTCAGATGCTCACTGGTCCTTTTTTAGATCATTTTGAACCTTCTTTTTGGGTTGTGCTAGAATTTTAATGTTCAACTGTATTTCATCAACAGCTCTGTCTTTGTAAAAAGACACTCCTTTAACATAGGTGTTATCTAAACGAGCTTCTGCATAGCATTCTCTATCACTCATTAGGAATAGTTATCTCACTTGAGTCATCGTGTTTTTCTTTATGCCTACTCCTTATGTTTCCACCAGCCATACTTGCAACCCATTGTCAAATTTCATGTAAGGCTTTTTTTGCTCTTTTTAAGAGCATTTCTTCTGTTCCTTGTCCTCCTCATTCTGTTGTTGGTTATGGCAGTGAACAAACTTTACACAATTAAAGTGCCTGTGGAATATGGCTGTTGAAACTGTTCTGTTTAAAATGGTTTTTTTTTAGAATGGATTCTCACTTTAAACCTAATCCTGAGTATACTTCTTCTGCTATAAGCAGTCTTGCTGATTTCACTGACATGTTAGCAAGAGCTTCAAATGTCAGGAAAC
This sequence comes from Falco punctatus, assembly GCF_963210335.1. NCBI lineage: Eukaryota > Metazoa > Chordata > Aves > Falconiformes > Falconidae > Falco > Falco punctatus. Next base: position 82,540,940 of record NC_137586.1, read on the forward strand.
ATTTACTGCTTTCAGGTGCTTGCCATAATCTATTAAAGAAATGATCCCCTCTGCCTTCTATTGCTTCATAGGTCCTAAAAGTTCAGAATAAATCAATAGTAATGATAGTGTTTCATACTTCACACTGGAATAGTATTTAATCTAGTCTCTACCTCTAACAGCTTTAAATTAAAAAACTTTTTATCAGCTAAGAGGCAATTATCAGAAAACAGCAAAATACCCATAAAATTGGTACGTGATGGGTGTACCAGGTTGTTTTTTAAAATCCTGAATGTGTATTAGCCTTTGTGTGGCATTCCCACCACACAGAGGCTAATGTTCTTACTCATCCCATTGGAAAGAGAACTTGTCAGGTTGCATCCTCTCTGTCAAAAAGTGTTGTTACTGTCAGAGAAAAACCAGCTGTTGTGCTTGTACGTGGAAGAGTCCACTGCTGGAAGAATGAAAGCCCAGCCTGGTAGTGCACAATGAACATCTACAGTGCATCTAAATACAAAGCCTTCTAAGGGGAAAGAAGGAATAATAATTTGTACAACAAAACATTACACTGCTCTCATGGCTACCCCTGTGGAGTAATCGCAAAAGAACAAGATGCATTTTTGATTTGCATATCTTCACCTGCCTATCCTGGCATGAGATGCATCATACGTACTGAAAGGGAAAGCAAGCAGGAGCTGGGTAGTTGCAGTGCTTGAGCTAATAAACCTCTGAGAGCGCAGGAGGTGCCATGGCGGCACGCCTGAAGGGCTTTCTGAATTGCAGGGGACTGGTGTTTGGCAGCTTGGAGCACAAACACGGAAACAAAAAAATAATGTACTGTGTGGGTCAATACACTCAAACTACATGTACGATGCAGAGAATATTCTGACCGTTCCGACACTTGCTAGAATATATGTATATAGAATGTACTATATATATACTCAAGAATGTTCTATAGCAGATATTGAACCAAAGATATAACAGAGATCATATTATTCTTTCTTAATACATTATGGTTAACATAGGAAAAAAAGGGTATTTAGAACCCACGGAGCCTGTGGTGTAATAAAACCAATAAAATATGTGAACGTATATTTGTAGGTAATTTTATTTATGTGTACTCAGTTTGTGTGTGAGTTTTGGTATTTCCAAGGTCAGGGTTTTCAAAACGCTGTGCTAAGGTATTCCAGGCTTTCTGTTGCAGGATTATAGGCTCTGGCTCCCTACAGCCTCTTTACTTACTGCAGAAGGAAACAATTGGCCTTGGAGAAGGTACAACAGCAGAGAATCTGGATCTGGGTCTTCCACTTTTGAGGTAAATTTTCAGCACTTCCCACCCCCTCCCAGCTATTTGTGTAGATTGTACAGCATGGAGTTCAGGAAAAGTTTGGAAAATATAGTGTGAAATGGTTTAAACATAGATTCTCTGTCTTCTACACTTGTATTTGCCTGAGTATGCTTAAGCATTAATTTATTTTTTTTACCCTTTTTCTGGATGGTAGGATTTTTGGTTTGTTTCTGGCTTCCTGGTGTGTGTGTTTTTTTCATAATAAACTGTGATGCAGAGCCACACTCACATCACAGATTAAGTTACTAAAGCGTGTGAGGTAAGGCTGATGAGCGTACAGGCTTGTAACTGTAGGACACTAATGTTGGTTAACTACAGAGTAGATGGTAGAAGGTTGTTTGTTTTTTTTTTCCTTTACTTGCACCTGCAAGGTCCACTGTTTCATTCTATAAGCCTGTATATGCAGCTGCTTTAGAAAAGGTGATGTTGCTTAATTCTCTCATGCAGTCACTGAAGCCTTCACTGTCCTCACCTGGCCTATTGTATAGCAATTCCTCAGTGAAAACTGGGATTAAAAAGCAAAACAGCAATTAACTCAGAAACTTTAGCTCAGGAATTTTACCTGCTGAAACTGAAGACATTTATTCTGCTAGCTGTTCAGTTTAATCATCTAGTCCATATCACTCTCACTGTGTAGGATTGTCTTCCTGCTGAACATGCATCAGTGCTTACTGAGGTAACAAATTTTTAAAATTTAAATCATGTGGCTGCCACTGTTCTCCTTCAGAAACAGTTCCAAGGCTTGTTGTCAGCAGAAGTCTTTTGATTTAGCTCTGAGAAGACTGGCAGGTTGAGAAAATCTGCTTCTGGTCATTGTAATAAAAAAGAAGAGTGGATATTAAGAATTCCTGTACACCCCTTGACTGGTGCTTCGTAGACCGTTGCCAGAGAGCTGGTAACTAGCTGCAGTATTTGTTTTGAGCTTGCACGGAGTTCAGTTGCTCCATTTAGAGATCAACAACATACAGCCTTCCATTTAAATAACCGTATCATTGAAAATATCAATCTGTGAGCATTGAATGTGAATAAATTTATCTAGCCCCTCCCCCCATTTTTAACCAAGAACTCACGGTGTGCATTCTTCGGTGTCATCCACTGTAAATCACACTTAGCTTGTCAGAAGGGGTTCTTAAAGTGTTTAAACAGTTCAGCAAAAACTTTGACAATGATGTCATTTGATTGTAAGAACAGATTTTAAACTGTTCTCGGTATTTAGCACATTTACAGAGTGGGCTGGCTGATACCTGATGATGGATAATCAGGCTGCATATTTTGGCGTGGGGATGGGATGGAACATGAAATAAATTATCTATAGCCGGCTATTTTCCCAAAACTCCTAAGAAGGCAACCATCTTTAAGTTTCTTAATATTCTCCTCAGTGAATTGATGCATATTTAAAAATTAATTCAATTGCGTACATCTTTTTGTTTAGGAAAGCAGACAAAATCGGTCCCAGGAAATAAGGGACATGAGGGGGGTGTCTGGCCAACCATACCAACGAAGAGGTGTTTATTCCTTGGAAAGAAAACACCCAAGAGGAGTTGTAGGTCTGAGGTCTAGTTACTTGTGTGGGCAAGAGAAGTTGCACAAGAAATGGAACCAATTCTGTTCACGTTCTCCTTTCCTTTTCACTTAGGAACTTTCCTGGAAGGGGTAGCTTGGGACTGAATAATGATAAAAATGGGTCCGTTTTCCTCCTTGCTTCTTTCATCCCACTCTACCTGGAAGGAATATATAGCTACAAGCGTTATTGGCAGTTTAGCCCTGGGGAAAGAGAGGTGTGGAAGGAAGAGCTGAACTGAAAGAACACCTTCCTGTAGTGTACTCTGACAAAAAGAGAAATCACAACTGTCTTTTCCCCAACATGTGTTTGATGCAGGAAGATCATGAAAGAATCCTCTGTATGAGCAGAGATATGTGCCAGGTCTACCCAAATTAAAGTTCTACCTTGGAAACATAGACAAATTGTGCAATAAGGAAAAGAACATTTCAAAGTGTAGGAGCTTGGAGAACTGGGGTCACGCTGCTGCTCCTTCTCAGAATAATAGTTCATTTGGAAGGGACCTACAATGATCGTCTAATCCAACAGCCACCACCTTCTCAGTACCTTCCTCCCTCTTTGTCCTTTTGTTCTCTGTCCTCACTTTTGTGTAACTCAAATAATACTGCTCGCTTAGTGCATAGTGATAATAGTGCTTCTTTAGTCTGGGATGTAAATGGATTTAAGAACATTAAATATTTTCTCTTCTACAGATGAGCATGGTCACACTGGGGATAGATTCCTTCCTACATGTGTCTTGTGATGAATAGTGCTTCCCTTTGGAATGGTAACATGAAAAACTGATATTTGGAAGTCTGAGAACAGCTGTAACTATCCTCCTGTTAACTTTAAATTTGCCTTCTGATACAAAATGCAATTACTTTCTTTCAGTGGCTGCAGTGGGAATCAGTTTAGAAATTCACTTTATTATTTAAAACGGCTTTGAGCGACAGAAAAAGGTTGTTTTCTCTTTCTGAACTGGTAAAGTTAACAGCAAATGTCTTCACACAATTAGCAGATTAATAATCAAGGATTTTAAGACTACTCAAGATTAGGAATTTATCTCTAGGCCTTTCGAGTTCTCAAATGTAATCAGTTTAATTAGTTAGATGATGCCACCTTGAAGAATGTTAAAATTCATTGAGCATTGGGCTGCTCCTGCTCTCCACTTCAATTTGCTTTCCTTCAGAAATGTGTTCTCAGTTGAGTGCCTCATTCCCAGTGAGCCATGCAATAATAGTATATTTTAGAGATTATTTTAATGATTTCTAAATATTAGTCTAAAATTAAGGCTTACAGAGATAACGAAGTTTGGAAGCTGAGGAAACTTTTAATTTGTCCTATCCCTGGAAGAAAGCTTTGTGCTTTCTGTTATTCAGTTTCTCGAATAAGTCTCTTTGATTTTTATAGTTTTATAGCTGTTTGTAATTCCTGAGTTCATACATCTCCTTTCCTGTTTAGCTGCACTAACTTGTGAGCTTGGGGCGGGGGGGGGGGGCAAGGTGTGGGTGGGTTGTGGAGGGGAAGGCATGTGTAAAAAAAGTGCTGAAGGAATACGAAGTTTGCAAAGTCAGGCAAGCACTACACAGGCAGGAAACACAAGAATTAATATCTGAATGGCCTTTATTTAGCCCATCTTTGGCTTGTGGTGCAGCAGTAGGTGATTACAGGCAGTTTTCTGTCCCGTAAAGGCGAGGCTCTTCTCTAGGCAGTGGTGGGTGTCTCGGTAGTATACCTCCTCATTCAGCAACAGGTGGCTCTTCAACATATGCGATGTTCTCAACGGTAATGCAGAATTCTCCTGAAAAATGCAGATGACTTTATAGTGAGTTTTTCATTAGTTTGTTGAAATGTTTTTGTATGGCAGTATTATTCAAGCCTAAAAGGACACTGTCAGACAAGCTGAGACAGAAGTATCACAATGTCTACACACAGAATATAAGAATATATTTGCATATAGAGCTTACAGATACAAGCTGATATTTTCCCCTCATTTTCTTTCAGATATGTGAGCATGTGTACCTACTATTCAGGTAAAGTGAAACTGTTATGATCAGTTCAGGAATTTAAAAAAATCAAACTTTTAAAAAGTTATTCCTGGATGGAAGATGACGAAGATTAAGCAGGGCTTAAATATTTGCCAGTAAAGACAGATGTGTGTGCCAAGACATCAGAGTGAACTGGGTCATCCATGCTGTGGGCACAGGTCTTGTTCCTTTGCCTGTGGTCTTGAATGAGGTGTTCTCACCTTACAGCAAGTGGTTGGAAGTGCTTCTTAATCCAGTGTTTTGTCAAACAGCAGCTCTGTGGCATGTTTTATTGCCACAGGTTTTGCTCACTTCAAAGAGCAAATAGACGTACTCACAGAAGAAAATCCTTTGCAGTTTTTTTCCTAGTGTGGAGGCACCTGCTCTCACTTGTGAAGTCTCTAAGGGTAAATTGCTGGAAACTCAAGGACTATAACAGTACAGGATTGCTCTTGCCTGGTTTTGCAAACCTCTGCTGTAAACTGCTCTTAATTCTACTGAGCTGTTTGATCTGCCCCAATATGACTGTTCTTATATTAGTTCCCTGCTACCTGAGTGGTCATTTTTCAGCTCCATCAAGGAGCACTTCTCAGACCACCCTTTGGACCACACTGTGTATGTAGTTCTGGTTGGCAAACTGTGAAGATACAAATCCAGAGCCCAAACCTGTATCCAAACCTGTATGACAGTCATTTCCTCACCCCCTTCCCGTGTTATTTATCCCAGAGAAGAGTTGTGGTTCAAAGCCTGTTTGCCTTGTAATCATAGCACGGTTGAGCATTATTTATTGCATTCTATTCAAAACCTGCTCCTGAAATAGAATGATTAATTTCCTTGCAGGTTCATCAGTGTTCATCCTTGTAGTATCTTTGCAAAACTTCCTGAATATGTCTGAAAACATTTCCGTAACAACTTTCTGAAATGAGGTGGTATCATTGTCTTTGCAGAAATAGGAGGCTGAGGCAGGAACATTCTGGCTATCTGACACTGTCATGATATTCAGTTTCTTTAAAGATAATTTAAAAAATTCAGCTTACAGATCATACATTTACTGTAGATTTAAATTCTCATCCGTTCTGCTAACAACATCGGGAGTTCACAAAATGAGCAGCACAGGTAGCAACCAGTTACGAGCAGTCTCTAGGTGCCACCCTAGTTTCATTCCACTGTTTTAACTACAAAATCAGTTCTTCTTTTCCTTAATTACCTGTGTCAACCATTAGGTACCTTGCAACACTTCCAGTAAATGAAAAAAGCGGTGGCATTCCAGTATCTTTCACTGTACATTCCTGTTGTGACCTTCGTGAATAACTCTGTTTTGCTGATCAAACTGGAGAAAAAACATGTTCCTCCAAACAAAAAATACTGGTGCTTGTTTCCTGAAATAATACATCATGTGGGTTTGGACTTTTTTTTTTCACTTTGCTAAGGAAACCACAACAATCACATTTCAAAATGAAATTTTGTTTCAAGATACATATGGGAAATGCTGTCTCTAAAACTTTCCCAGTCTTCTGGGATTCCAAAGCATTCATAAAATTCAATGGCAATTCACAGTGTTCAGCTCAAACCGTTGTTTCATGAGTAACTAATCCACTAATACAAAATATAACTCGGCTCGCTCAGGTGTGACACACACCAGGTCCAGTCTGTATGCCTCCACTGTGGCTGAGCAAACATAATTTTCATTCACCTCATTCGCAGATATGACTTAAATATTTCCTTTCCTTAAATACCGTCTGAAGTAGAAAAGCTGGAAGACTTCAGTCCAACAGGAAGCAAGGATTTACAGTTGTGGATGAGTGAGTGATCTAGCCAGAGATAGCAGGATTGCTGGTTGCAGGCATGTAAACCCATATCCAACACTTAATCTCTCTTTGCAGAACTGCTGTTGATGCAGACACTGCAGGTTCCTTCCTCCATTCACTTTGACATACAAATGATTTTAGCATGGAGAATAATCGACCGGCACACATTCATGGTCAGTGTTTCTTCATTTTGGTTTGCAGACAATAACTTGTTGGTGTTGGGGCATTATGTGAGGACCACAGCATCTCACAACCTTATTCAAATTCTTCTTCCTTCCCTATATTTGTGACTTGTCTTTCTTAAAAACTGGACCTGTTTCCTTTGAAGTATTAATTATCAGCAGTTACTTGGCAGAAATCCGTAGTTTTTCAAGGTGTTTCTACAGACTGCTAGAATCAGCCTTTGGAAATGTGGTGATGAATGTTATCCACAGCTTTCAAAAGCCAGTGGTTTTGTTGAGGTTGCTGCCTCTCCCTCCTTTCATAGTATTTTCCCTTGTGTTCACCTGAGACATCTCTGTCAAGAATCCCACATCTGAGGTGAGAATTGACTGTCTTGACGATCCAGACTGTTTCAGGTAGTGTCACCATGTCTTGGAGGTCTAGAGATGCCTCAGTCACCCACCAGCGTCCAGATTCAGTGGTCCAGCACACAGACCCAAACAACTCCAGAAGGTGAGGTGCAAACTCCTACCATTTCAGTCAGTTCAGATTATCAAGCAACTACAGGAACAAAATATTGCAAATGGCAGAGCTGTATCCAGATCTTGTATGTGGAAGGCAGTTTGTGTTGCTTTATCCATCTGAGTACATAAAGAGTTTTAATTTATCTTTCCACTTACCCAGCTGAGAGAGTTGCTAAGTGTGTTGACTTTGTAGAGGCTGTGATCCCCATAATTACCTAAGTAGTGCCAGAGCAATACTAGAAAACAGATAATATGCATTTTGATTATTTGACGGTGAATTACCAGGAAGTATAATAAGGTATTAAAATCTGTTCTTCCTTATGCACATTTGACTGTGATGAGGCTTTAGAGATGGATTTTGGAAATCCACATATTTGATACAAATATTTCTGCTCATAGTAACTAGCTCTACTGTCTAAATCCGGAATGAAGAATTTATTTCTTGCAATATGGTTTCTTTCGTCTAGCTGTATACATTTGTCTCTTCTATTTAAGTAGTACCAGTATGGAATAAAGCCCTGTTTCTGAACAAAGAGAAAATAAACCATGTTTCCCATCCAGTACTGAGAAGAATGGGAGGAGTAGGGGAAGAGCCAAACTGGTACTGGGGTGCTGTGAGATTGGAATCTGTGAATTCAGGTCCTTTATAAAGAAGGACTTACGTGTTTTTATTGTAAGTACCAGCTCTAGTTCTAGAAACATCAATGAAAATACAAATCCCTTGCAATTACTTGGAGAATTCTGTTTCCAGCCTTTTCTGGTTAATTTTACTGCATATCTTATTTTTTATTTTATCAACTTTCATGTTACAATATAATCAACAAACCCAAGCAGTAAACAAAATGTGTTTTCTGGTTTTGCATAACAATCTACTTCTTCTACTTCATCTATTTAAAAAAAAAGTTCTCTCAGAGACGTAAAGATGGACAAATACTTCTCTTAGCATCAGGGGATGTGAGTGCAAGCGTAAAGAGAATAGGGGAAGGGTGTTGTGCATCTTATGATGCTGAGGAGTTCCCTTTACATGAACTTTTATAGTAATAACTCTAATAAATGAACCTAAAATGGGTGAAAGTGCCCATGTGTGGACTTACCTGGGAATACCTATTACAATTAAACGTGCTACTTAATCATCATGGTCTTGCAACTGTGGACAAACTGCAAGCTGTAGCAGAAGCACTAGATATGATAAGTGATCTCTTAACAATGTGAAGCAGCAACAGTTTCAGGAAGATGGTGTACATGAAAGAGATGATATTTAGATAAAGTAATCATGGGACAGTCATGCGTAAGTGCCACTCCAAGCCTCATGTTATTTTCAGGTGGCGATTGAGAGTGTTGTCATAGCTGTTAGTCATCAGATATAGGATATACTCCTCTGTCTTACTGATTTCTAAATGATACAGGGAGCTTCATAAATAATAATGAAAAAAGTTAGCAAATCCAAGAATTCTCCTTGCTGAGATGGTGCCACTTTTAGAATGAGACTTAAAGAGGTCTAAGGATGTCAACGAGGATGAATTTAGTCTCTTGAATTTAATCTGAAGGCCCAGGATTGAAAGGATGTCTTGTGTGTTTGGGCACTAACATCACCACCAAAAAAATCAATTTCAGAGTCTCTGCGAGGAAGAACTTCAGCTTAGATTTTCCTTGTGAAAGAAAAGGTGCAAAATGTAGGGAAAAATGTCATTTACTTAGTGGAGATAGGAAATAGGAAAAAATAGTGAATATCTAGAAGCTTGAGCTGAGGTTTCCAATATAGATTTTGTGATAACCTCTAAGGCAGAGGACAAGTGTTCCTTTACAAATGTACTTCTTTCTGAAAAACCCAGCAGGCAAGGGCAGAGCAAGTAATCTGAGGAAAAAGCTATGAAAGCATTTTCTCTCCCTCCAAGGATTTTACCAGTGTCTGTTTCTCTCGAATTAGATGTTTAAGGATTCAGTCAGGGGGATGGAGAGATCTTACTCTGCAGTCAATATTCTTTTTTTCTCTGCACTGCTGAGATGTCTTTTCTCCCTCATCATTTTGTCTCTGGTGGCAGGAGGTGCCCAGGCAGGAACCTAATGAACAAGATGAGAATGAGCATGGTTTGGGTTTTTTTTGTTTGGTTGGTTGGTTGGTTTTCGTTGTTTTGGGTTGGTTGTTTTTTTTTGGTTTTTTTTTTTTTTTTTTTTTGTAAATCATTTTGCCTTGTAAACACCATCTCCATTTGATACTTTATTTTATTTCTCCCTGTGCCTTTTTTTTGCCTGTGTAAAGAGCAGTTCTGCCCATCCTACATAGTAAAGTAGGAGGAGGCATAGCAGGACGGGTGGAAGCAGTCTTCTGGAGGATAGCAGTAGGAATGGATTTGAACACTTGCTTTCTTAGACGTACTCTCTGAAATGGGGGGGTTGGGTGGTTCAGTGTTTGATGTGGACAGCTGTGTAGAAGTTTCAGTATTCACTAGAATAAAAACATCCTGCCTATATGGATGGTTTGGGCCCCTCGCTGCAGGAGGGACGCGGAGGGGCTGGAGCGTGTCCAGGGACGGGCAGGGGGCTGGGGCAGGGGCTGGGGCACCGGGCCTGGGGGGGCGGCTGGGGGGCTGGGGGGGGCAGCCTGGGCAGGAGGGGGCTCAGGGGGGACCTGGTCGCTCCCTACAGCTGCCTGGCAGGGGCTGCGGGCAGCGGGGGTCGGGCTCTGCTCCCAGAGAACAAGGGACAGGGCCAGAGGAAACGGCCCCGAGCTGCACCAGCAGAGGTTTACGTCGGGTAGTGGGGAAAACGTCTTCACTGGAAGGGTGACCAAGTGCTGGAACAGGCTGCCCGGGGAGCTGCTGGCGTCACCGTCCCTGGGGGTGTTTAAAGCCATATAGATATGCTTAGGGACATGGTTTTGTGGTGAACTCGGCAGTGCTAGGTTTTACGGTAGGGCTGGAAGAGCTTAAAGGCCTTTTCCAACCTAAATGATTCTGTGATTCTGTGGTTCTATCATTCCTCAGTCTGGTGGAAACCCCTGTGGGTTTACTGTGAGTGGCAGTTGATACAAGTAATACTTTTGGAACTTTAGCTAGACAGCTTTTAAAATGGAAACTAGATGTGGTAGATGGCAGGATCAGCACAGACAGCAAAATAAAACCTAGTGAAATATATAATACAATTTTACCTAAAACAGACTACAGTTTCTTATGAAATTGGAGGCAACCGTTGGTATTGTTGTGTGGTTTCTGTGATGATGATAGAAACTAATGCACAGCACTACCATTTGTATAATTTTTTTCCTGAAAAACTGTGTAGAGGACCTAAAATGTCCTGCCTGTATGGATTTATATCTTGATGTTAAGGTGCTTGGCAGCAGGTTTGAAGTTTCAAAGAAAAAGCAGGCAACACTGGTTGCCTGTGTATGGATCTTTTTAAAGACGTTTGAGCCTCTTACTGGTCTCCCACCTGTGGAATATTTTTAGAACAGAGTAAAATAAATTTCAAGCTTTCAGCCTTGTTGAATGCTGGCTGTCAAGCTTGAAACCATCTGGCTGTGTTCTCCAAAGTGGTCGTTCTACTTACGTGGATCTGCACACTTCCAGTGGCTATGTTCACAGGGGGGTCGATCTTTCTCACTTGGGTCACCAGTGCACAATTCTTGCGGTCTGGGTTGTCCTTCTGCAGCCCATTTAAGTCTTTCTCTTGCTACAGTTTTTCAACTGATCACCCATTCTCTCTACCACCTATCCTGGTTCCCTGGGTTTTGTGGTTCTTTTTGCACAGGACAAGCTGCGGACACTTAAGACCAAGGAAGAGTAAATGATTTCACCATCAAGTATTGGACTTGTCCCCCTCGTTCGGTGGGTGTGATGGGAACTAACTCTCTTCTCTCTCTTTTCTCCCAAAGGGAATGTGAAATGCTCCCTGGATGTCTGGTTTGGTGTTTTTGTTTTTTTTTTTTTTTTTCTTCTGGAGACAGAAATACTACACAATTGACTTATTTTCATTACAGGAGAAGCAGTTTTTGAAAGATATCCTTAACTGTACTGGAACAAGATGATTAGGAGAAAATCAGTGAGGGAAAGGAATCTGATATAAATGTAATTCTAAAGAAACGGCAGTGGCAGGGAAACTGTGTTTAGGATACTGCTTGTAAAAATGACTTACCTGGGCAATGATACCTGCTTTCATGAGTTTTGCTTCTTTGTTTCCTGTCTTCTGGCTGTGGTCTCTATTGTATGTGCTGTTTGACTGCCTTTGAATGTTGCACATCTGTTTAACTGAAGGCGTATTTAAATTTGAATTAATGTCACCAATGCATTAATTATTTTAGCTACACACAGTTTTACATGACTCCCTGCTTATATCTTCATGTTTGTGTGTTTTCTTGCAAATGACAGATGGAAAAAGATGTTAAATAGCAAGCATCGCATCAAGCTGCTTCTGTTGGTTTGTATTGAGCTGCGCTTTGACCAATCATCTGAAGACTGTTACGAAAAGTGAAGAAACATTGAAAAATATTTTATTGACACCTTAGATAAAAATAACAATTCAGCGGATCAGTATAACGTATTTTTTGGTTTTATAATAGATGGTTCCTCTAGCAAGTACTGCAATCTCAGTGCTGTTCCTGAATGCATGGTTTGGATTTCTTATGCAGTGAGTCATCCACTTGCATCCAGTGATTTTTACTAGAAGGTAGAAAAAGTTATACTCACAGTATAGTCTTCAGATAAAAGGATCTAGGGGGAGATTTTTTTAGATAGTGGCACCTGAAGGCCTACTTTAAAATTATCCCTGAAAAGTCAAAGCAATGTTGCAAATGTGGAGCAACACAGCTCTGGGTCTGTTCCCTTGAAGAAGGTCAGACATGTTGAATTTTATCATATAGAAATCTGTGGAGAGAGATACATTCTTCATGCATTTGTTTTGAATCTAGGAGTTTTGTTCATATTATGACAATGTGGTTTTAATAGAGCTTTTTGTGTTTCTATTAGTAAAAGAAGATGGGGTTTGCTGGTGCAGTCACTCCCCCACACTCTTCTGTAGAAGTTAGTTAAAAGAAAACAACAACCAGATAAACTTGAAAGCTAGGCAAACCAACATGAGACTTAAAAGGAAGTAATCCATTTTAGCTTTTCAAGATGACAGTGATAACAGTAATTAAAAACGATACATCAGCTAGACTGTATTTTCTTATGGACCTAATATGTCTCTATTACTAGAGACAAGTCCTCTCAGTTTTTCTGTAAGAGGTATGTAAGAAGGACTTGGAAGGCTCCAGATTTTGTTTGAAGGCCTCTTCGATGCCTTCCAGACCTGACTCAGTCTTTCCCGTGTTCACACTTGCCCTTGCAAGTGAAAGGATGGCAGGCAGTGAATCCAGTTCTCATCTGCTCTTCTTATTACCTGCAGTTTTTGGCCATGAAAGAGGAGGGGCAGGTTAATTAGTCCCTGGCAGTGTAGTGACTTGTTTCACTGGTGGAACTGAAGGGCAGGTATCCCAAGGCTCAGTCCTTCCTGAAACAGAGTTGTTACCACCATTTATTTATGTCCTGATTTATCCCTGAATAGTGCATGGTCCCAATAAACTCTATGCAGGGCTTAGTAGGAATTGCATGAGAAAAGATGCACAACCACATGAGAAAAGATGTGCAAATCACTGGTGTACAACTCTTGTGCTCTGGGTTGTCCTGCTGCCCAATTATGTCTTTCTTTTGCTACATCTTTATTCAGCTAGGTAAAATGATGTGTATACATTTGAAAAATAATTGTCGGTTTTTAAAGCTGAAAAGTTGACACAGGATACGATCCAGCTGGGTATCTGCTAATTAAGCTGATATATGCAAGTCTGGAAAGCTCCTAGGGAGTAGCTGGTTAGAAGTTGTAGAAAACTGAAAATAGAGAAGCGAGTCCAGTTTCTTATGTTTAACATATTTAGGTGTGGGCAGGCATTGGTTCCAAGTAACTTGTGAATTTTGATTAGAGTACATAATTATTATACCTCTATTTGAAATGTTCAAGCTAGTATAAATTTACCAGATTTCCTATTTTAACAGTGATCTAACATTTAAAAACATGTAACATAAGTACATTTTATATACTTATATGTCATCCACAAATTACTGGTAGATAGATTTTTAAAATAGTATCTGCACAACCATTTCTTACAATGCCTTGTTGATTCTTTTTAAATATGCCTTTTCACATCATAAGAAAACATTTTAGTACCTAGTTAAGACTAAATGTTCTCTTTGTTTGCCACTCACAAAGTTGTCACCAAAGATTTTATGATGGATTGGGTTGTAATTGTCTGTGTCCTCTTTGCATCTTTGTCACTGTTTTTCTCCAGTATTCTCAGTGGAATCTAGTCGCTTATAAAAAGAGGAAAATCTGTCAAATTTGGGTCATTCACATATAGCACATTTTGTTCCAATTAAAGACCACAAAATAGTAAGAAATGCTTCTCTCACCATTAAGCCACATTGGTAGCATCAGATGGTTCAATATATTTCTCTGAAAACAGATAGCATTTTGTTCTCTCTGTTTCAGTGGTGTTAGGTATCTGAAAATTCAAATATGGAGGTAGTTTATAGTTACATGTCTCATATAAAACTCAGATTTAATATTCAGATCTTCTGTTGCTTAACCTTTTGCATCTTTCTCATTTCTTTGAAACAAGAAAGGTTATTCAACACTTTAGAAAGCAGCAATTAATCTCTAGTACAAAACAGCATGTATCGCTTACACATTCAATATCTGCTGAACACCTGGGACCTGACTTTACATCTGTGCAATGTTTGTGTGCATGTATGCAACTGCCCGGAGTGAGTTATACAAATGAATTTGGGGCAGCTACTTTGATAAATGTTAGTTTTCTAACTGCAGAGAAAACAGGCAAAGTTGAATCAAAAGAACATTCAGTATAGTCTTCCATTCTGTATATGACAACGTAGCGATTCTAGAATTCGACGCAATTCGTTACTGCACCTTCATAACTAAATAATTCTCAAGGGCTCATAAAACCTCATGGCCCGTACGGGCTTGTAGTAAGTTACGCATTTTGGCAGTGGCAGCAGTTTTTAAGAGAGCTGCTGTCACCACTGGGGTGCTGGATGCAGGAGACGCCACTCTGCCAACACGCAGTAATTTAGTTCTGTCTGTGGGTTTTGTGCAAATTGTCAGACTTGCTCTCAGTTTTGGAAACAAGTTTTTTGTTCCAGCTGTTGACTGAAGATAGTCCATAAACACACATCCCAAGTAGGACTTCATAAACTGCCGTATTCCTCTTTTTCATTGTAGCTGTTCCTGCCTTTCTGTACCGAGCTGGCTTATCTATCTGCAGCCACATAACAAGGAAAACAACGTAAAAAAAAGTAATGTATGTTTAGTTGTTCTTTACAGTGTCTGTGTTTCACTCTGAAACTGTTTTGCTGATAATGAGCTCGACTGAACACTCACGTAAAAGATCAAGTCCAGGAGGGAGCTTGAAACCAGTGAGTTTTTTGGCAAAGTCCTTATCCTAAGTTTTCATTTTTTTTTTTTTTCTTCTGATAATATATTTAAACAGTTCTAAGAAAAATTATAGAAGTGTTAAAAGAAGGAAGGAAATTAAGTTAAAGTAGAAAATAAGTTAATTTTGCAGGCTTTCTTTGCTGCAAAATTTAATTGAGGATAGACGTTTGATGTGAGGTGAGATGGATAACACCTTCATATCACGATGAAGGGACTCTGCTTGCACACTGAGCTGCTTTGCAGGAAAATCATGAAGGTCACTGAGTCATTACTCCAGGTGGAACTCTTAATACCCAGCAAGCATTGTCATATATGTTTTCCTACATCTTTTCCTAATCCCACTACGTGATAACAGTTCTTGGTTCCACTAGAAAGCAACTGTAAAATGGATGTAATATTTCAGGCAGGCTGGTGAGTTGGGAGAATTTGAAGAGTGTGAGCTTCTGGAACGTAGTGAGCTCTTTTTTGTGTATTTAAAGACCTGGAAAATTGCTCACAAAAAATGTTATAAATTTTTAAGCTTTGTCAGGTGAGTAACCACTTCTGTGGTTATATTATTAGAATTACCTCATAAACAGGTTAAAGAGGAGGGTGAGGTCAGGAAGTCAGTCATGGTCCTGTCAGTTGCGGTCCTGAGCATCCCAAGGTACATCTATCTGTATTTGAAAATGGTCTTTTAGCTGTTGTGACAGCACATAGAACTTCGAGTCAGTTCTTCATTCTGTACAAATACATTAATGCCATCTTGAAAGAAGCATGGAAGTTTTCATTTACTTGAGTAAATGTGGTTCTCCCTTCTCCACTGAATCGAGTACAACGATTCTCAACAACCATTTTCAGAATTTCTTTCAACTGCTTAAATATGTGCTTTAGTGACAGTTTCAGAGCCATGATGAGACACTTCTAATTAGAAAAATTCTCTCGTACATTTTTAAAATGGTGAGTGGTTGTACCAAAATAGCAAAAATTCAACAAGTGGTATCTGTGAGTTCTCCTGCATTATAATGTGCGAAGTTCTCATGTTCTGGTTGGGGCAAATTTCTTCTTAAGGAGTAGCACTGTTACATACATGTAGCTATGTGGATTCTGCTGTGCGTTTGTAACCAAGATGTTTTCCTTCTAGGAAGGCCTGTGAGCTTGCTGATGTCATGCCTCAGTATTGTGGTATGCTGAGATACCGTCTTGACAATACCATGTTCATGTCAATGTATCTCCTTTCTGGTTTACTGGGGTTATTTTTTTGTTGTTTTGAAAGAAGACACTGCAATGGTGAATTAATATTAATTGCATATTAGTGCAGTAAGTTTTGCATGAAGTATTTTCTCCAGCATACTTGTAT
Organism: Falco punctatus; assembly: GCF_963210335.1. Classification (NCBI taxonomy): domain Eukaryota; kingdom Metazoa; phylum Chordata; class Aves; order Falconiformes; family Falconidae; genus Falco; species Falco punctatus. The sequence continues at coordinate 82,557,146 of NC_137586.1, forward strand.
GCTCCGTGGGCATCCTAGTCAGTCTGTGGAAGTCTTCAGTTTGCAAAAATAACCCAGGACGTGGTATTTAAATAAGACATTTCAAAATAAATGCTGTATCGTAGCATGAAATATACAGTATTTATATATGTGAGTAAGCTAACTTCATAGTTATAGATACTGGCCCTTGGAATTCACTATAGGGAAATAGTTTTGTGAAGGGGAAGATGCAAACCTCAGAGCAAGCTGACAAAAATTAGAATGGATAAAACCAGTCCAACTGGAAGTCTAGAGCACAATCCTAAAATCCAGCCTGTAAGTTTGAAGCCTCGTCAAAACCTCATTAACTTTAATGAGACTTATAATATGCATTTGAGGAGACAGATTGTAGGGTTGAGGCTCAAATTAATACTGAGTTGTTGTATGACAGCTTACTAATAACATTAATCTTTCTATGACCTGTTCCGACAGGTTATTTTGTGAAGAAGACAGGACTTCACGTGTTTTTTTGTTGGAGGAATTTTTGGCTTGCACCTGATCACCCAGGGAAAATCTGTCAGATTAACTCCTTGGAGTTTGTGGATTTGTCCGTTTTTTCTGTGTCTGTACATGTGTGTGTGGTTGGATAGACATGGGAGTTTCCTTCCTGGAGGACATAAAGGTGCCTTGTGTTGCCCTTGTGTCCTTTATCTATCTGCTTTCTTACAGATCGGCTCTGTTTGTAGAAATAGCATGCCTGTTGAGAAATATGTTTTGTTTTTATCCTTTGGAAATGAGAGGTTTTTGCAGAGAGTGCAGGTCATGTGAAATGATTTTCCTCCTGCTGTTTGGCATGCTGTTAATGTTGACTCAGTCGGCTGGACCACTGCAGCATGCTTGTATGTTTTGTTAAAAGCTAGATGTGGATATTTTTTTTTTTCCAAATAAAAAACAGCACTTATGATTGGGTCAAAGCCTGTCCATTAAATATGTAATGTAACATGTGAGACATGGTGATTGAATGAAGGATTCTACTTCGATTTTCGGCAGTCAGTTCTATTTTCTTGCAGAAAGTCAAGTTTTATTTTATAGGAAGTCAGTCTGCCTGATGTGTTTTAATACCAGACGTCTTTGAAAGCCACTTCATTAGCTGTAGTATTCCAAGAAAAGTAGATGGAAAGGGGTCACTGCCAGTGAGGAAACAGAGAGGAGGAAGAAAACACATTTCCATGTTATATTCTGGATATTCCCAAATATACACAAAAGCCAAAATTTAATTGACATTATTGCCTCAAAAACTCTGGTGGCATTTGCTGGATAATATAATCAACGTCATGATGCCCATTGTAGCTTTACAGTGAAAGTTAATATGGGCCTTTTAAGGACCATCAATATAACACTTAGAATTCAGGATATGATGAACTACTTAATTCTCCCAGTTTTTCCATTGAGTTTTGATTTGGTCACTTCAAAATGCGAAGTGTGGCTGCTTGGGTGAAATGAAAGATTTGTCAAAGCTGTTGACAGCAAACTATAGCTTGTGAGTTAGAAAGAACAGCCAGCCATGTAAGCATTGCAAGAAGGACAACTGTCAATTATTTAATTTTAGTTCAGTCATTCCTAATTTTTCTTTTTAAATTGCCAACCCAGTTTTTCCTGGTCATTGACTGCAATGTTAATTATTTGTATTTTTTGATCTGAAGAGAGAAAGCAATGGATTCTGCAGATATACATTGCTTTCTTCTGTTGCCTCCTTAATGCGGTTTCAGTAACACATTTGCACTGCATGGTTCATGTAGCCTCTAAATTTTAAAGATTGTTACTGTAAAAAAATTAATTGTTGGCTTGTTGTAAAGTAATTATTAAGAAACAGGCACCCAGGAAGCAGTCTCCCCGTTGTGTTTACTGCTTGCTTGCTACTGTGACTTATTTGGTATACCGTTCCCTGAAGCTGTTACTTAATGGGGGTGGACAGAGCTGTTAGATAAATTATGTTGTTTAGGAAGCTGATTGTTTAACCCCTTGAGCCTTAGCAAATAAAAAAGGTAAATTTCAGAAGTTTTTTTTGTCGCTCAAAAGAATTAACACCTTTAATTTTAAGTGTTTTTTCCTGCCCCTTTGGTACATGGCTACTGTCACACTGCTGCTTCTTTCTGTGTTTAATTAGTGCCAGAAAAGTTCAGTCCATACAGAATCCATTGTACAGCACCAGGTTTTCTGGTAAAAACTGAAATTATAACAGAATGGTATTCTCTACCTTAAAGTTTTTGAAAAATCATAGATTCTTTTACATCATGACTCAAGCTTAAGTCATGACATGCTTTTCTTATTTTGAAAAGCAGAATTCCTTTAATGTACCCTTGGTTTTCTTTAGTTTCTTGGTTCTATTTGTGATAATTTTTGTTCTTCAGATGCACCTATAAGCTATAGAAATTTTATAAGGCAGACTACCAGGCTTGAGAAGTTCACATAGTTCCTTGCTTGTAGTGAGGTATTTGAAGGAAACACTAAATCCAATAAACTTTGGGACACACACGCTTGGTGCCACTGTGTGGGAGAACAGTCAATAGCCACTGCATGCTTTTGTTGTCTTGCCCAAAAAAGAATTGATTCATACTGGTATTTCAGTTTTGTTGAAGTCATTTTTGGAAGTTGTCTTGCTTGTTTGTTTGATGATTGCATTTCCTTAGTATGTAGCTTGAGTAGGATGGATTTTTTTTTCATGCAACTGTACCACATTCCAGTTGTTCTGTAAAAGAAGGTGGCTGTCTTAAGAGGTTTGGCTTAAAGGGACAGTTAAAACGGGCTCATCCAAAAAATAGTGTTAAATTTGTATTAACTGTGCAAATGCCTTAAAGTGGTAGGATGGTGTGTATAAGAAAATACAACATAAATTTATGATAATATACTTGTCTAGAAGTGGGTAAGTGGACTGAGCAGAAAAGGATACGGTATCTATTCCAGCCTGCCTTTTAGGCTGGATGACAGTGGGATAACATTAAAAGAGCTGGCATATTAGCATTAGTACTGCAGCTATCATGGATTGTCAGTAAGAACCATTCACGTGCAATGGATAACACCAGTCAGAAATGAAAAAAAAAAACAAAAACCAACCAACCAAACAAAAAAACCCAAACCAAAACAAAGCTCCCACAAACCCGTACAAAAACCTTAAACTCTAAAAGATACAGGAGTTAATGTGCAAAATTAAAGTAGTTGGAAGAATTGTACCCCTGTATCCACAAATCACAGTTGGTTGTGTTATGCAGAATTTCAATGATTTGGAGTTTGTATGAAGTAGTCTGAATATCTTAAAAATGTAGCTAATGCTGTGCTTTCATCTCAGACATCAGGCTTTTATGGCAATCCTGGGGAGTTATGAATTTTATCATAAATTACTATGATTCATCATACTAATCATATTTCATCATAAATTCCTGTGATTGTTCATTATTTCAACTGTAGCTTAGATGTTTTTTGGACTTCACTAGATGTGCAATTACTTAAAGAATGTCAGTTGTCACCCCTTATTGTATTAATGATAAATTAAATTTTGGAGCCATTGCAGTGATTTGTTTATACACTGGCTACTCTTTGCAGAATTGCAATCTGGAGAAAATGAAGAATTTGAAAGTTACCATAACCTAAATCAAAGCCAGGAGTTTGCATTCTCTAGGACCTTATCTGAATAGCTTAGACAGAAGGCCAACATTTCTACATTCTCAGAAGCCATATAAATATTTAGATACTATTAAAGTACTTAATTATGTCTTGCAGTGATGCTATTTCGGGTAAATTCAGAGGTTTCTTTAATTCAAATGGTAAGTCATTTAGATTCCTTGAAAATTAACCTAGCAAGTTTTTTATTTGTATATATAATACTATTAAATAAAAATTTTGATTGCTATGATGATACACATTCTTTACATACCAAGAGTGTTTTTCATTTAATGAATTTCTAAGCAAAGTGATTTAAGTAAAATTTCTTCCCATATTCATTTTTTCTCATAGTAGCTCTGGATTAATAGCAACATCAACACAAATTTAGAGCGAGGGTTTTCTTTTCCCCAAAACTGAAATGTAGCAATGATATTTTAATGTCAAGTTAAGGGGGAACACTGTGTTCCAAATCATTTCCATGTAGGACTTTATTCTGGCTGTGCATGAGGGGCATTGAGCAATCGTAAATTAAAAAAAGCAAAATACATCAACAGAGTTAATGTTATATTTAGCTTTATGTTGTGTTGTAACAACATTCATAGCCATGCCAATACAAGATCTGAAAACAAGCAACCATTCCCTAATAATGATTTTTACCACCAGCTTCTGTGAAATAAACTTATACTTTGATATTATTTTTTTTTTTAATAATCCTCATTGACCTTTTAAAGTATCAGAACAACATGATCTGATTGCAAAAAGCAAACACTTTGGAATTTTTCCCTAATTATGGGCCAGATAATCCTTTTTATTTTTGCCATGGAGAGGGTGATAATAACAGCAAAACTATTAAATGGCTGAAAATCTGTTGGTACTTAGAATTTGGCTTATCCGATGTTATCTTTTATTGCCTTCTGATATTTTTCCCCCTTTTTAAATTTCTATGTGCATGAAGAAATATTGAGATTTGAGGTAGGACTAGAGATGAAAGAGGTGTGTTACGGGTGAAAATGATGCTATTGGCTCATGGCATGAGAAATATCCAGGGTTTATCCAAATAATATTTTTCATAGTTTAATGTTCTGGCTGGCAAGTATTCTTGGAGAAAGTGAAAAAAACCGAGCAGGTGCAAGTATGACGAGATGGCAGCATGACTTTCCTGGAACAGGAGCAGTAGTCATTCAAGTAGGGAGTAGCCATGCAGAACCCATTTCTTCCAGAAAGTACTGAGAACTTCATAATTAAGATAGTCTGTGTTTATTATCCTGTGTTTCATAGCTCCCCTGTCATGAAAACAAATAGGTTTATGTCTGCTGCAATTCCAGAAGGGAAGCTTAGGTTACATCTGGGTATTTGCCTGCATCTAGCTTTTTTTGTAGAAAATAAAATTCCTGTCTTACTGTAATTGTCAGAAAAAACCTCAGATGATGGTGTGCAGTACCCATGCAGGAGGCAGTGAGTCACTGGTCTGTCATGGTAAACTGGAGTCATAAGCTGGGCTTTGTTACATACTTTTCTGTATTTGGCCACGTGTTGGGTTTATTAGCACTACATGTATGATTAGTTATCCTAGCAAACATCTTGTTTCCTTTGTAAGTGTTAAGAGAATGGGCTTAATTATTTCCCTCACACCACATTTATTCAGGTATCAACCCAGTGACTTCAATGAAATTTTTGCCACTTTATTTTGATACAGAAACATAAAAATCAAGGCATGGTTACATATAGAAAGTGCACTTGTCTGTATACATTCTGAAAGAAAAAAGGTAACAATTTATATTGCACACTGAAAAGGTGTTATTGAGTTTATTCTCAATTGAACAAACATCCTATTTATAACTTAGGTCAATTAGTTCATATGGCTGTGGCTTGTATTTGTGCCTTTTTCTGTTAATTTTTTTAGTGCCTTTGGGCAAGAAGTGGAAAGTAACAACAGGCTTATAAGTCTTACCATGTATAATCAGCACTTCCTGAATGTAGTAGTAATAGTGATAATTTTTTGCCATTTAACATAAAAATATATCCCATGATATTTGTCATTACTGAAAAAAAGTCTCACAAGAGTATCATTATTAAAAAACAAGTTTCAAGGGAGTCTCACAGACTCTGTAGTCAGATTTTTAGTCTCACGAATAAGTAATACAAATATAGGCACTGGCTCCTTAGTGCATTTTGTATTTAGAAACTAAAATTATTATGACTTCTCCCAGTTCTTTACCATGCTAATCATGAAGTTCCAGGAAAGCCTGGAGGAGAAAATGTTATTTCACACCTACTACCTCCTGCCTTGACAATGAGAAGTGACAGCATCTCAACACTGTAACGTGTTCGTCCGGCTGTTGGTGGCTTGACAGCATGCTGTGCACGACCCGTGCGCTGGACTCTCTCCTTTGTGTCCCTACTGAAGGCCAGCCAGCGGCGGGCACAGGAACGGTCACTATATGCAGTGTGCTTGGTGGCGTTCACAGGACAGTTCTGTGCGCCATTTACCACACATATATATAAATCACGCATATACGTGGGATATATGCTCAGATCACTATGTTTTTTCTACACAGCAGTAGCACACTGCAAGTTAAAGATGGTCTGGAATTCTTTCACAAAGGGGAATTTAATGGGGAAATCTCAGAAATCCAAAACATAATCTCTTTGAGGAAAATAGCAGTGTTGCAAAAGTGTCGACCAGAGGGCGAGGTCCATACTTGTTTGATTCAATCTTAAATCTTGCATAGGTTAGACATGAAACTCAGCCATTCTAAATCCACTTTGTAGTATTGCAGGTGGAGTGTGAGATGTGTTGCCCTTAGAGAAGCATGCTGTTGACAAAATACGTGATTGTGCTAGGTGGTTTCCATTTGGACTGGTGGCAGGTAAGAAAACAAGAAGAGCAGGACACAGGGAGAAGGACAAGAAAACAAACATTGAACAGCTTCAGACAGGAGCACAGAGAGATGCTCTAGATTTAGAGGTAACTGCAAATTACTAATCTGTAATACTGCTTACCAATTTTTTATTCCAGTACTACTCTGGTTTTGTAAACTGGAGTTCAGAACACAATCCATCTCTAAAATAAACAAAACATGTTAGCCACATGGATGTTTAAAGCAAATCTTGAAACATCCTGACAGTTTTTGTTTTATTTAAAAATAAAAAAAGGAGGAGACGCAGGGAAGTAAAAGTAGTTTGTTCTTGAAAACATATGTGCATGTCTCTATATCTAAACAGCTGGGGAAGATAATCGCATTAGTTAAATATTCTGAATGCTAAAATGGTAAGTACTAAATTTCTGAGGAATCATTAATTTCAGAACTAAAATTAGCCATGTATATAAAAGTGGTTTAATTTGGGAGTACCTGTACTCCTGGCTTCCATTTTAATTTGGTGTTCAAGACCTGAAGCACAAAGGCAGCAAGCTGCTCTGTGCAGGGAGGCTGCTGTGTCTTTGAAGAGCCCCTTTGATGTCTGTGGAACAGATTACACTTGAAGTCAGCTAAATTTTTGTAATGTTAGGGTTATCCTAACCCTTCCCATTCAGAAGATCTGGAAATGGAAGCTGGTATTTAAGAATCACTTCTGCAGGACTCACTAGCATGTTTTATGAAGGCACTGTGCAGGCTCAAGATGATGTGTGGGATGGTAGAAGCGTTAGTATCTGTGGTTATCACAAGGAGAAGTGTTGACTGCGTGCCCAGTATGGTGGTTAGTCTTCAAGTAATCCAAATGGGTTTCCCTTTTATGAGTCAAACCCTGTGGGCAGCTACTAAGACATCTAAACCCATTAAAATGGTCTTCTCGAAGGCTTGACTCCAGACCTTCCTAGAGCAGTGTCTGCAATAGCATTCTTTGAATAACCATCTAGAATAATTTGTATTTGGTTGTTGTTGTTGGTGTGGTTATTTTTTAACTTTGTGTGAGTTCTTATCATTGGGTAAGATCTCTTTTCTGACTTAGATTGTAACAGGTCAATAGCCCGTATCAAAATGTTTTGGCATGAGGACCCCGTGGACTGGCTTTTAGCTCTTAATTCTAACAGGTACTGTATTTCCCCCTTTCCCTTTTATACCCTTTAGCCAAAAAAAAAAAAAAAAAAGAAAATATTTGCTAGTACTGCCACAGAACAATACTCAACTTCAGCCATCAGTTGAATCTGAAAGACTCAGACTTCCCAGGAGGAAATAAGGACACACATCAGAGGTGTTTTCACTAGGTGCCCTATGATCTCCTTTAATTCTGGCTCGTGAGGTCTTTCGGTCTTGCTTTGATCCAAGAAGTGCCCTACTCAGATTCTGTGCTGTGGTCTGTCCCTGAAAAGATGAGCCTTTTGAGACTTTTGCTTCTGTATTACGTTCATCTGAAACCTAGACCTGCATCGTAACAGCGAGGGGCGGGCAAACAACAAAACAAAAAGCAAGCCAACAGAAAACATCCAGGCACTTGCCAAATTTGTTTAGAGAGGAAAAAGTCTCACTAAAATCTGTAGGTTTCATTATGTATAGCCTGGGTAGCATAGCACAAGCACTTAATACATTACTAGAAGAGGAATGTAGGGCGTGTCAGTCACTTCTCACTTCACCACAATAGCAGCAATGAAAATTAGAGATAGAATCATGGAACAGTTTGGGTTCGAAGGTCCCTTTAAGGATAAGAGAGAGAGAGAGAGGTGGGATCCAACTCCTCATAAGTACCCCTTCCCTTTTGGCATATTGATGATCTCTGTTTGCACCTCTAGCAATGGAGGACAGAAGAGCCAAGCCTTCTCCTCCTCCACGAGAGTCTCTCTTTCCTGTGTTTGATGAAGTAGTCCCAGTTGTTCAGATGCTGTTACCGCAGGAAAGGGGACTTTTGATGTCCAGAGAATCTACATTGCTCATAAAAAGACAGGTCCACCATACAGAGCCAGGCACAATCCCACAGCAGCCTTTACTGCTTAATTCTTGATCCTCTCCTTGGCATAGCTTTGAGATGTGTCAGCTCTTGGAAAGTGGTTGGTACGGGCTGGAGGATGGTGGGATTTAAAACCTTGGTAGTAGACAGATTATGTGAGTCACAAGGAAAGAGATTTATGGGCTTCGTAATGTTTTTGTCTTTGGGTTTGTTTATTTTTTAAGATTTTCATATGCAAAGATGTGTCCGTTGGTTCCACACACCATTTTTAATAACCTGTGTTTTTCACTATTCAGTCAAATTTACATTGCAGTAAGAGCAGGATTTCTTACAAGAAGCTAATCAATATGCTTTGGACCTGATCTACTAGAAAATATCTGATTTCTTTAGGACTAGGTAACTGAAGGATTTCTGAGGGAGTAAATGACCGCGAAGATAGTGATAATTTTGCTGTTAAAAATAGAAGCAATACAGTACCCCAGGAAATGTAAGTTCATTCAACTTATATTTCATGCTACTTAATAGACAAGCATTTTCAGCAAATGCTTACAGCTACAATTTTTAACCAGTGATTTTGAAGATAAACACAGAGGTCTTTAGCACTGATAGATACTGTGCTTCCTATGTTTTTACTTCAACTGCTTTGTGATCATGGGGTTTACTCTAATTTACATGCTAATACATTTTATCTGAGAAGACCTGTTGTCTTCATTGCACTTCTGACAATGAAACCTTCTAAATATATTTTATGCTTAGTTTTATTTACTTACAGCATGTTTCAAGAGAATAAAAGACTTTAGTGAAGTGCAATAGAGTCCAGCTTTGATCTGTAATTTTTCAAGATGCTTTCTATTGTGATGCCTTGTATCTTGCTTTCAATAGTTAAGCTTTTCGGACAACATTGTTAGGCTTGCTTGGCAGCTGCTGCAAGGAAAATACTCTTACTGCATTGTCTGCCTTTCAGTTACCTACCAGGACAGATGTATAAAGAAGAACCAGGTTGCAAAATGCTGAAATTGTTGTCTGAAGTGACTTGTCTTGAAATGTGTGCAGTAACTTTGAATGTAGTTTTCATTACTTGAATAACTTTATTTCTGAATAACATAGCAGGAGACTTCAGCAAATACTTTTTTCCAGAGTAATAAAAGTCTGAACCCTTTTGGCGGGACACAAATAGAGAAAAAAATATTTTTTTATTGATTTCTCCAAATTCTCTTACATATATCTTGCATGTTTAATTTAAGCAAGACTAGCAGGAGCTACTTGCAGCAATTTCTGGCTTAGTAACCCAGTAATCAGGAATACTACTGAGGCAAAACTGATATGCCACTAGAACACACTAAAGGGCTCAACAGTTTCTGGACACTTCTTAAAATAATAGCTTTAAACTACTTATGAAGAAAATTGTAACAGATAAGTAACAACTGGAAAATCATAAAAGGCTGCACACAAATTGAAAAGAAAACACTACCAACTGAATGAAGTTAGATTAAAAATAAATTGGGCTTAAAAGGAACAACAAGTCAGAAACTTATGAGAAATGGAAAATGTGGCTCAAACGTTGTTGAGGAGGACAGGAAACTGGAAGAAAGGATAAAAGCAATACTGCAAGGAAATAAAATCCCAAGAGAGTGTCTTAAGTTGTTTTTTTTTGGTGATATAATGTATTTAAGCAATGGAGAAAATTATTCAAATACTGCTTCTGTATTGTGTATGGGGGTTTATTATACATATATTATATATGTGTGTATATATATATATCATTGTAAATGTATACTTGATAATATTGAACAGGAATAACACCATCAAATTAACGGAGTTGCTTTGGACCTGCACGAGAGTGGTGCAAGTAGCATTTGGATTTAAACCAGTTCTGCTGATCTCATTAGAAGTTGTTGTGTAACAGCTGCTGATTTAGAGGTGGTGAGCACCAGTGGTCCAATCCAGGTTTTTGAAAGAATTTTGCCTTTAACTTCCCTGGGGAGATTTATTAGGCCTGAAACCTGCAGGAGTGCCAAGTGTTATGCAAATAATGCTTTTATCATTCAGGATCTTTCGCTAGCGCTGCTGTGCTGTGCGTTATGTACTCCTTCTCCTTGCGCGTGATGCAGCAGTATGATCAGGGAGGGCACTGCCTGTGTCCTGCCTATGGGGCTGGTGCGAAACAGCAGCTCTGCCTTCAGCCCTGGTGGGGAGAAAACCTAACTTAGAGCAGGGATAATGTCCTAGCCCCGCAGTGGCAACTGCAGATTTGGTGGGTAGTGGGTCTGGACCAGCTTAGTAAGGAAAAATAATAAATATTTTCAGGAAGCTCGTATGAGGTCAAGTTCAAAAGAAAGAAATGACAGCAGTTAACCTGCTGCAATTCTGGTCCATGGCGTGGGTCCCTGGGCAGTACGGAGAGCTGGGAGAGGGTAGGGATCAGTAGCTGTTAAAAAAAAAATAATCTGAGCCTGTCTGTTCTTGGAGAAAAAAAGTTCCAGCGGCAAGCACACAGCTACAACACATGCAAAGTAACAGGTCGTTCTTTTAATGAGGCCCACAAATAGAGGAAAAAAGAAAGGAATTCCCTAATGAGCCTCCAGTATGTTGTTAATAGCTTCATTTGAGAAGTATGTTGAATTTCAGACTCCACTGTTGTATTCTATTTATTGGTCTATTTTATTGTAGTCCCTTTGTTTGTGAAGATCAGGCAATAGCAATCTATTTGTGTACCCACAATAACTCTTTTATATTTCCTGTCGGTGAATAATGAGGCTTCTCTAATCACCTGTTTGTGCTACAGCTACTGTGTTCTTTGTTGTTGGCACAATTTACTGGACACCAATGGCAAACGATAAAAAATAACATTTGTAAGTTAGGGCATGGGACTGGAAATGATGTGCATTTTGTACTTGGTGAAAGAGGGAAAGGAAACAAAATGAAGTTAATTGTATGAATTCATTTGTAAATAAGTGATGTACAAGGACAGAGGGAAGCAGGAGACTGGTGGTGATGTCCCGCTCTGTGGGTCTTGGCAGTCGCTATGGGTCAGCAAAATAAGGTGCATTCAGTCCCCCAGAGTTTTACACTTGCATGCAAAAATGCATTCAGTCCCTCAGCGTGTTCACTTTTCCGCTTAGAGCTTTATACTTTTATGTGCTTTATCTGCTTATTTTCTGTAGCTGTCCAGGCAGAAGAATTTATGGTGAATCAGAAGAATATTTTTAGGTACCTTCTATATATAATAGAGATGGCATGTGAGAAAGAGCAGCTGTTCTCATTAGAAGGCAAGCTTTACTTCTCAGGGTATTCCACAAAACATTTTTGTGTCAGGAACTATTGATTTGTTGAAACTGGAAAGCTTTGTAGATGTGTAAAACTTCCGTTTTGATTGGGAAGTGTTTTATTATCAGTATCAGAAACTCAAATGTGTCACAACAAAGTAGTGAAAAACAAAAAATGATTTTTCTTTTAAAATAATCTTTAATTTTCAGATTGATCTTTTTGGTAGAAACAAATTCAATAAGACCCGCCATCTGAATTCCTAACTGCAATAATTATCATAAATAATTACTGAGAATTGAACAATAAACTCAAATACAGTTGTGAGTTGTATATTTCAATATGTGAAAGCCCCTCAGGCTCTTTCAAATAATACTATTTCTGTATTTTATAGGTTTAAAAACTCCTTAGAGATGATAAAAAAATATATAAATACATCTATATCCTTGTAATTTAAACTAAATCTCTCATTCTGAATTACTCTTTTTTTTTAATGTATCTGTTTCCTGGGCTACAACAATCCAATGGCTTGAGCAGCTTTCCAAAGTAGTATCCTAATGCTTTGTTTTAAAATGCAATAAATTTAATATACTTTTATCTCAGGCTTAATTGAGAAACAAAATTATCATTCTTTCATCTTTTCAACTTGAAGGGCTTTGAGGTTTTGCAAAGCAAAGTGAATTTTCCATGATTTTTTTTCCATAATAAACTGTACTTGCACGAAGCGACCTGAGAGAAAAGATACTCGTGTCCATGACTGTTTTTCCATTCTGGATTCTTATTTGTTTCTGAAGATGGTAGTGTTTGTATACTTTCTATATCATATACTTATATGTACTTTATGTGCATATACATATGTATATATAGTACATGTGTTACATTGGTGTAGTACTGGCACCATACAAGTACGTGTAAAGACCTTGTTCTTACTCCAAAATACCTCGTGTCTTCTGTTACGGCATCCCATGTTTACAGATGGTAGGAGTGTGGAAAGAGCAGAAGGCATTGATTGATGTACAGTGACAGAGGCCTATGCATGTAATAGTACCTATTAAACTGTAATCACCTTCCTCCCTTTGTTCCTCTACACTTGATGAAAAAAGACATTAATTATTTAATATATTTTATTTATTTATTTATTATATACATATAATGTTCAGTATTTTCCCCTCCTTTTTAGTATTTTTGCCTTCCTTTGCTATTTACTGTCTGCCTGGTGGTCCCCTATTTTAAAAAATACATGCTCTGTATGAAGACTCAGGACTCTGTTGAGTGCCAAAGAACAGCAATTGCGTTTTAGACAGTACGGTGTGGACATCTTATACATAATTAACCACGTTAACATTGCCTGGATGCAGCTAATAAAGCAGAGCTGCAGATAAAAAATATAGCGGGCCAGTTAGGTAAACCCTCTTTTTGTCTACTAATTAAATGACAGTGGGTGATGAGCTTTATTTTCAGGTCTGCTTAAGACATGATGCTGAATCGGATGCATCCGAGGTGCTGAAGAGCAGGTCAATGGCTTGGCCTTGAGACTAAAAGCAATTCTAGTGCACTTCAGTTCTCCAGATCAGGTATTTGGGTTGTCTTGCAAGGCAAGACAAGGAATTAGTTGTTATAGGAACATCTGTCTATGTTTGGAAGCTGAAACAGCAGAGTTATTTAGCTTAATAGTCAAGGATCTATATGTACCGTTAGTAAAAAGTTAAGGTTCCTCTTACAACAAAAGCACCAAATTCTCAGCCACTCCATTTGTGAGTATCTTTCACTTACACTGTTGTCTGCCAGACTTTTTTTTTTTTTCTCATCCTTTTTCAGTTACTATTCTCCATCCTTCACTTTCAAATCTTATTTCATACCAAGCAACAGGCAGTAAGCACATTCAAGCTGCTACCCATACCCATCTTTGTTTAGGTTTGGTTTACAAATTACACTGGAAAATAAAAATAAATTAAAAAAAAAAAAAAACAAACCAACCAACAAAACAGTGCCAAGAATACAGTTTGCTAGTGCAGAGTGGCCATACTGAGGCAAGGTTTTGACATACACAAACTGGTTTATTACTTAACATTCCCATAAACTGGTGTCTAGTAAAGGGACTCTTAAAGTCTGAGGCAGTCCTTGCAGCGTGGCTTTGAGTGCCTGAATGGCCACTGTGAAGGGAAAACTGGGAAAAGCTGCAGGGCAGTGAGGCTGGGCAGTTGCTTAAGGTCAGGGCTTTGCAGCGTGAGTGAGTGCAACGTGGATGGGCGTGAAGCAACCGTGACCATCAAAGGATTTTATTGTAATCCAATTTGCCACCTTGGCTATGCCCTTGTTTTAGATGTCATCGTGTCACATGCTGCTGCGTGTAGTAAGCACTGTAAGAGGTTCACGCTGTTCTTGCCTGATGCCTTTAGTTAAAATGTGGTAGATACATTTTTTCCATCTAATTTTGTATTGTATTGGGGGGAAATCTAGGGATGGAAGAAACCCCTTTTACAGATAACAGTATGCTATACAATCTATACAGTAGTCTTTATATGTGCAGAAGTTTCAGATTTTATTCTGTTTCTAAACAAGTTTAAACAAATAAGGTAAAAATTGCATCTGCTCATCTTTCCAGAGGCTCTTAGCAAAAATTAGGAACAGGGTTTGCATCATTCATCCACAGAATTTACATGTTACTGCCAGCTGCATAGTCCAAAATAAACAGAATCATTTCTTTATTGTAGTCGATAGCTGTAATGCCCTTATTATTTCATATCTTTCACAGGAGCCACACATATCTTCATTACCTAATTATTATTCTGAGTGTGATCAGTAACATCACCTTCCTGTAAAGTCGGAATGAAAATGATGAAAACCAGCAATACTGTTGTATCTCCTTAGGTGACATGTCTTTTTTGATGGTGACAGAACTTTCATGATGATATCTGTGGTTATCCGTGTGGCCAAAAAATGCATGAAATGAATGCAGTGAGCAGTTAATTATAACAATGGAAAGTTACAGAATATTTTGTTTTATTCTCTTTAGCTGCAGGGTTGGTATAATAGTAGAGCTCATTGTAGAGAACATTCATGTAGGAAAGAGTGCTCAGTGCTGGCATGTCTGTTAAAATGGTCATCTAGCATGCCGGTGGGCTTTGGAAGGGAATCCTTTGATTGCCTCCACAACTTGGGCTCATTTTGCAAAGGGGTTTTGATGGTCGTGAGCTGGATTCATTCCTGAGGACATTGGACTAGATGCTATAGTCAAGTGGAGACCCTAATGGTTACTTAAGGGTCTGAACCAACAGCTGGTCATTTGGGCACCTTCAAATCATATAAATCCACAGACATCACGTAATGAAGATACAGAAGACTGAGCACTGCAAGCTTTGAAATACTGATCTGCTCATGTTGTGTCAGGCTGTTTTCTAATCTAGGCATAGCCAATGCTGACTGCTTCACATTGCATATCTTCAAATACATTTTGTAGTTTGGGATATTGCTTGAAAGCAGAAAATATTCCTTCATTTTCAGTATGCATTCTGAAAGTGTTGATGGAGGTGAATGTGTATGTATTTTTGTATAAATACATCTATCTATCTATCTATCTATAGATAGGTAGATATATGTCTAAGGGTTTTATGAAATGCATTTGGTACTTAGATGATTTTTCAAAATTGAAAAGAGAATTTTGCCTGTTCCATATTTTGGATACCTAACTGGGGGTGTTAAATGCTGCCCATTTCTTCAATAGTGTTGACACCTCTTGTAAAAACTGTGACCAAATATTATATTTGAGTGGATATAAAAAAAAAATTAGAAGTAACTGGAGATGAATTAATACTTTTCAAACTGTAATGGGAATATATTTAGAATTCTTATGGATATAATGAAATGTAATTAGTGTTTAAAACCTGTTAATGATGACTTTTTAATTGCCTAGCTTTCACATTTGGATTTACTTAGGATGGGAAAAGATAAATTCACCAGTGCTGAGATTAATAATTGCCTAGCAACTGGTGTCTAAATACATCCAATATAGGGTACACAAAGGGGGAAAAAAAACCGCTTTCATTTCCTTGTATATAAAGTATGAATAAGAATATAAGTATGGAGCTAAATATACGTGTGTGCATGTATACATGTAGACACACACTCTGGTGCTTTGAAATTGCTAAGCTCAAAAGCTGTGGCGCATGAAAAAGAAATGCAAAGGTAAAACTGAGACAAAAAAACCTGAGACATAAAACTGAGTGTGGATAAAAATTGAGACTATTAATTTATAAACTGGTAATTCCACAATAAGTGTTGGTTGTTTTTGTTTGGTTTTTTTGTTTGTTTGTTTGTTTTTTTTTAATAATCTTGCTTCACTGATGAAGTGAAAGTAGAA
This sequence comes from Falco punctatus, assembly GCF_963210335.1. Classification (NCBI taxonomy): domain Eukaryota; kingdom Metazoa; phylum Chordata; class Aves; order Falconiformes; family Falconidae; genus Falco; species Falco punctatus. The sequence continues at coordinate 82,573,272 of NC_137586.1, forward strand.
ACTGGGAAGATACCTGTAAAGACCAGTTAGAATATGTGTCCCTGAATGCTCTCAGTCTATAAGGAAGAGAAGTAAGAAAGATGTTACCTGTCTAAAGAAGGTCACAAACACTTACAACTGTTTATTTCAGAGGGTGCTGGCTGATTTAGCTGCACGCATGGATTTTCTCACCATGGAAAGCAGGGGATGGGCAAGAGAAAAGTTGTTAATGTGTCTGGGTTGTTTTCTGACCAGGGGGTTGAGGCATTTCCAGAGCTTTGGGAGCCATGAATATTTTCAAAAAAGATTTAGGAAGAGCTAATGATCAAAAGCTCAATGTAGGTAAAGTCAAATAAGAAATCTGGGTCCCTGTATTAACCATCTGATGGTCATGGATGTAGAAGTGGAGCCTACTGGCAGTTAGTGGAGAAGCCTGCAGAAGCCCAGCTGATTTTTGACAGAAACCAGTGAAGATCTGTATCCAGAGATCTGCAAAGCACAGTAATTCCTAGCAAGGAATGTGAATATTTTATCAAGTGAGAAATTTCAAGTGAACATACTACTAAAAATCTCACCATCAGCTTTAAAAACAAAGGACAAGTGGCTGGAAGTGATAATGTATTCCTGTCATGACTTCATCTCTCAGAAAGTTTTAATTGAACAGAACAACTTAATGGAGAGACAGTTTATCCTGAGTGCCTTACACAGAAAGCCTCAATTTAAGCTCTTATTCTTTCCCTTTTCATAAACCTCTTTCACCCCGTAGATGTGAACAGGTGCAGAAATACAGGTTGATTCATGTGACTGTTAGCAAGTGGCAAATAATTGTATAAACACAGCTGACGTGAATGATGCCTTAAATCAAACGAGGATGTTCAAGGAGTGCCTAGGTAATTTTTGCCAGCTTTGTTGAGTGTGCAGAGAGAAAAGATGTTGTGGAAGGTTGTGCTGATAGGGATAAGGGTATCTTCATCAAAGGCATTGATCTCCCTGCTTGCGTGGGAAGCATCACTGCGGTTAGCTGGGGCTGGGTGCAGGGGATGGTGTGCTGCTGGTACCATCAGCTGATCATCAGTTTGGTGGAATATCTGTCTTTTCCTTTGATGAAACAATGTCTCTAACTGATGACAGCTTTCCCCAAATCCCCTTGACAGTGTGTGCATGAAAATTTTCCACAAGTTGTAAAAATATTCAGAAGTGCTTTATATAACCGTATTCCTCCTTTAATCACTTTTGATCCATTTTTTACTAATAAAGATTTGAAATGACAGGAATAGTTCATCTTTTTCCCTGCAGAGCCAGTTGGCATAGAAATGAACTCTCTGCAACCTATGAAAGAGAGAAGAGTTTACTTTTTAAGCTGTTTTCTGTTTCTACTTGTATTTCATATTGTCAAACATCAGATGCTTAAAATGTCTGTAACCCAGCAGGCTGGAGTGCGGCGACCTGCTGCACTTTCACATTCAAATGAATAAAGTAGCTCATACTGTAGACCTTTAGAAAGGGAAGAGATTATACTTTTTTAAGGCAGAAGGGGATTTATTATGATAGAAATTAATCTCTGCAGACATTACTTTAGGCCTCTATTCTAACCCTGAAAGTAGGGACACACTTTTACAGTATTGTACTATTAGACTAAATCCAAAGCTTAAGTCAGCACTTCATCTTCACCCAGGATTAATGTTTCAGTCCAGTCCCAGAGTCATATTCAAACGATAATTCTCTTCCTAGAATAATCTCATTTTCTTTTGGTAATACATCTCAGGTTTTCAAAAATCAGCCAGTGCATCCCCTCAGATTACAAGACAGGAAAAAGTTAAATTTAAAGAAATGTTTGTGCCTAGTTTACACGAGTATGTTGCAGTTCTCCTCCACAACTACAAGCTACAGCTTGCTTAAATGCATACAGTCTTTTGATCCCAGAGGCCTTCAGAAGAAGCCAACCATGTCAATTTTCAGGAGACCTGTAATAAAATCATGAGGTAATTATTCTGACATTTGTGTTCTCCTGTAAGTTTCCCGGTCAAATTCATATATGGACATTTAGAGTAGGTGATATCAGTTTATTCATTTTTTAAAACCATCTAAAGAATCTGCTGTGCATATTCTATTTAGAAAGTTATCTGAACCTTCTACCTACATTGTAAGCAAATCAGCCTAGAAAACAAGCAGAAGGACACCGATGAGCTGTTGGTAGCTAGAAACTTTAACTTCCCTTTCAAATAATAAGGGGTACAAGTTAATTATTCAACTGTCTTTTTACCTTAGGAAAAACAAGTCAGCTGCCTCACCGTTAAATCTAAAAACCCCCAGCTTACAAATTTCTTAAAAGAACTGCAGAGCTCATCTGTTTTCATATTCACATTTTGCATCTCTGCACAGGTGTGTCTTCAATATGATTTATGGTTCTGCTTCTCAGTAGTGGTTCAGCTGTGGAGAAATAGATTTGAACTTGGACACTGTACAGATGATTCTGTAAATCAGAAAACTATTAAAACTCTTTTTCTGAAAATTGATTTTAACGTGAAACTGCTACTGGTAGCCAGTACTTTCTCCGTCTTCTGAAGTTTAGTTGCTCTTCTGGGCTTCAGAACTGGGGCTTGTTTTTACTATCCCTAGACCAAATTTCTATTGACTGGCTATTTTCTGGGCTGGTTATTCTTTTGTGCTACCTGAAGATTTCTTCTTTATAACAAGTTTTATTCTCGTGAAAGGGAATAGCTATTCATTTTATTTCTTTAGAAAGAGCTTTTGAAATAACCCATATTTCATGTAGCAATGTAGGAAATTGAATGAAAATACAGTGGCTGTTGTAGGTAGGAGTGATGGTTCACCTTCTCCCATCGATGGTGAAACCAAGTGCTTGAGATACAAAACACACATCACAGAGCGTACCAGTAAGGAGTATTGTGCTTCCCTATCAGCTTGCATGGATAGCACAATGAACTTGTATGACATTGTGTTTGCAACTTTTTAACTGTAGATTTCTTCATGTCTTTTGTTCCAATGGGTGTCAGCATCTACTTGGAGTCCTATAGTGTAAGTGTGTTTGCCTCAGTATTACCTTCTGTGTATTTCACCACATCAATACGTAATGCATACTAAATGTGTTCATAGTTAATGCACATTAAATATAAAAGAATAAATAGGCTTGAATTTTCCCATACACACTTTCTATTTCAAGGAATATGCTCTGTTCTTAAATTAGAGAAGAAAATGTGCCCAAACACCCAGATCATCTTTCTTCTGTCACTTCTTTCCTTCTAGTTTTGAAATCTTGTGAATCCATGAGATTTTTTGAGACACGTTTCTTTCCTTGCCGTCATTTCATTGTCTCAAGCAGGTGTTTCTTACAGTAACTTTTCTGCCAGAAATCATAGCAGTTACACTACGTGTTCAAAAATAGTTGAGGGAAGTAGTGTTCATTTTAGGGTAATGATTTTGTGCATAGGGAAAAATGCTTCTCCCATGCCTAATTCAGGATACTGTACATAGATTTTGGCAGGTATTCCTATCCCAGGAACTACAATGTGAAAGAGTAAATAGTTTTAAGTTGGAGTACATAATTCGTTTTTCTTTTCTTTCATTGGCAAATGTTGGTGAATTGCAAATTGATTTGCTTATAGCAACGGTAGCTGGCTAGTCTGTGTGCTTTTACAAGAAAGCTTTACGAAGTAGTGCGTGCAGGTCGTTGTGAATGGTACTTTCCTGTTTGCACAGAACATATTCTTTAGCCTTCACATCACAAAAAATGTTTTCAAAAGTTCTATGAATTTCTGTTTTTGACAAGGATTGATGGGCTAACTGTTATCATCATGGTGTACTGCATTATTTATATGCAGCAGTTGAGTTCCTTTTTTCAGGTTGTCCTTTGCTGTCAAGCAAAGTATTACACTCTCAGTCAAGAATCATGTAACATTTTGTGGAGTTTCACAGGATCAAAAAGTATGCTATATAAAAGTGTAAAGTTCAACAAAGAGTGGATATACAAATTTTACCCTCCTTCCCACCATTACCTGCTTGCCGAAAAAAGCAATAGTTGTGCATTCAGTATTTCGTTGAAAAGGATGTGGCTTAAGTGTGGTTGTATTAAGGTAGGTCATGGAGCATGATGGACTTACAGAACAGTTCCTCTCCAAGTGTTTTTAATAAAATTTGGTCCAGGTTCACTGATGGAGTTATTCACTGTGGACAAAAGCTGACATCATCTTTACAAAAAGACTTAACTCTTACTAGAAAGTAAATATCTCACCATTTTATTTGAGTTTTGCTAGATATTTTTTTCTGAGTTTGGAGAAGCAGAGGGGGTTCTTAATTAAAGTTCCAATTTTGATTATGTATGGATCTCCCCTTTAATTTTATGCTTTCTAACCTACCACATTTTCCAAAGAGAGAATGGACAATTCATTCAAGGACTAATGTGACTTAAGGATGTTCTCAAGAAACTAAAGATGTGAGGAAAAATAAAAAGAAAACATCAAAATCCTCCAATGTGTTATCTTCTAATCAAATAAATGTTTTATCCGCCACTCAATGCAGTATCGTGTGAGAGAATGTCGATTACATTCCTAACTTAACTCTTTATGTTATCCAAAAGGAGGACATACGCACGTGTATATACATACATGTATTTATATACATAAAATATGTGCATACATACATGTCTATATATAAAAATATAAACATATATAAATATATTAAATAAATAAATATATGCGCTACTATAAACCATAACTTAAAAGCAAGGGTCTCCTAAAAGACACAAATGCATAGTGTTCATGAGTTCTGCCAATTTGAGCGGGGAGCATGTGAGTGGATCCTTTGCTGATCCTGTTTCACAGATCCTTGTAACTAATCTCAGTAGCTTGATGCAATGAGATTTTACTGTCTGCAGTTTTCCCAAGGATGATGTAAAGGCATCAATACTGCAGTATGTATTTTATATACAGTCTTAAGACGCACTTTAATGCTCTAGTAGCCATGTAATGAAAAGTGCAGGGTTAGTCAGACACAGTAAAGACGAACTATTGTTTTCATTTGACACTTGCATTCTTACTGGACCCTTTCAGAACATTTTAATAGAAATACAATATTAATTATCTTTTGGTGGGTTTTCTTTGTTTTGTTTTGTTTGTTTGTTGTTTTTTTTTAATAATGAAGTTCCTCTTAGAGTGTTTGTTTAATTTACAGAAATTTGTCAAATTACACAGTCTGATGCAAACCCAGAATATTATGTATCACTATGGATAATCAGCAGCACAGAGCAGAATTCTCTAAAAATTACTGTAAAGGGTGTAGTTCTTTCTTTGGGTTTATTTTACTCTTGCATTCACCATGACTAAAGTTAAATTCTAAAACTACTGTTGTGTTAAAAATTTTGTCATATACAGCATAGCGTTTCAATGGTAACAAATCCCTTAATCAGTTGTTAAGATATGCATCCGTATAAGCTTTTCTTAGTTAAGAACAGAGCCTTTAAAATAAAATTATGTTCATCAAACTCAGTAAAATGTAAAACAAATTAGATTTCAATATTTCAACATGAATGGCCTCTCAAGAGGAACAAAATGTAAATTGAGGGGAATATTATTGATTCAAAGGTGATATTTATTTTGTTCTGTGCAATTTCACACACAAAAGTCATAAATAAGGGTGCTAACAATTTAAGTGCATTTTACTAATTTAAGTATGCAAATTTGCATAGCCTAGAATCTAGTATTAAGCAGAATTATTGCTTGGTTGTCTCTGCAGTTGTTCATTTCTCTGCATTCCATTTGACATCATACTGTTATTTTAACCACTGTTGTTCAAACTATAGATTTTCCCTCTTTAGCCCTCTTTAGCATTACATGAATGAGACAGGCTAGATAATCTATTTTGTTGGAGCTTTTTGGTGGGGTTTTTTTGTGGGGTTTGGGGGTTTTTTGTGTCCCATTTTCTTTAGAGGTGCACTGTATTCATTTTATTTCTATGGTGTGATATAAGGACAATTAAAATTTTACACCAGTGATTGATTGTAGAATTTGGGCCAAGGTGGTGGGTCAAAAGAGCACTTAAGTAATTACCTGAACATGGAAATAAATGACTGGTGTTAGAGGACAGCATCTGTTTTATTAGTCTGAAACTGTAGGTTGGGTCACTTCAGACTGAAAATGCCAACATGAATTTTCAGACAAATGAGAACTACACAGTTAAGTATGCACACTTTGGTGATAGTAGAAGATTCCACTTTCTGGAAATATAATGGGAAATGGGATGCATTCTGTTTGTCTGTTAATACAAAACTTACAAATGAAAAGAGTATTTTGTCTTTTATTTTTCTTTCTTGTATTGCGTAATTGAAATCAGAAGAACAGAGAATCAGGAAACACATAGTAAAAATGTCCCCTCTCGTTTTAATCAGTATATCTGTACGGATTTGCATAATAAGTGTTCCTGCTCCAGATGCTATTTAATTTATTAATTTAGTGAAAGGTATGGAAATACAGTTGTCAGAGCATTCAGTTAATAGTAGTTGTTCTTTCAAGCCCCATGAAGTAAAAAGCAAGCATCCTTTGCTACCCCAATAGTGCAACAAGCACTGAAAATGAGAAGTCTTGACTTATTTAGATTCACTTAAGAAGACAGTCATTAGACAGATGTCTTACATTATTGACTCTTTTCAACCGACTGTACTTCTCTGTCAGCTGGACAGTCTTCAAGACGAAACTGTTAATGCCAAGTATGTAGACAGATGACAGTTCTCTGTGTCATGAAGGCAGTTTAAAGCTGACAGATTAAAATTAAGTAAAACTAAAAATAACCCAGCAAACTAACCCACAACTTTTTTGCGACTGATGCGCAAAATTCATGAAAGCAGTTTTGTGTATCAGTTGAATTTCTTAAGTGATTATTAGATTCAAATTCTCACACCAGTCACTAATCTGAAATCTATGTGCCAGAAAGACATTAAAAACATTTTGAGTTCCCTTACAACCACTATAGTCCAAAACGTATATCAGTACTACTGACACAAACAAGTGGATTTCTGTAACTCTTTACAATTATATGGCAAAACACTGGCACCTTTTCAATTAAAAAAAGAGCATACAAAATAATATACTTGGTTTTTTTTATTAATTAACTATCTGCAAATGTTGCTTTAAGTTGCATTCGCAAAAATTTTGCAAAATAAAACTGTACTGCACAAATTATTAGTAGTTCTAAAAACAGTACTGAGCAATAGAAAGCACAAAACTGTCTTATTTATAAGATGAAGCTTGAGATAAATAAAAGAATGCATCTACATACATATTTAATTAGCTGAGAAAAATTAAGTTGACAGTGACCAAAGCCTAGGGCATTTTTTAGGACTGCTTCCAATTACCACATTGGGGACAGGATGCCATCCTTATTTCCATGTATTTGTAGAGCTGTGTGATAGGGTGAGAGGGGTTTTTTAAGGATGTTAAAACTAGGGAATTGCAGGAATTGAACAGGCGCTCTGTTCTCTGTTTTCTGTCTCCTCCTGAAGGCAATTTCAAATAGAAGGAAGATAGGAAATTGCAATAATGTGTCGTAGACACTGATAATATTGGAGACATGTTCAAGTTCTGAGCATGTGGAGCAGCTCTGTGGTGCACCTTTCAGGGTTTGCATCTTTCTGTTCTTGATCACCTCAATCTTAATTGACTGAATAGGGTCTCTACACTGAAAAGCAATTGAAAGATGAGCCAAATCTGCTGGTTTAGTATTATTTAGGAAGGCTGAAGTGCCAGTGACCCCTGTGTCCGAGAGTGTTTTGAAGCATAGCTAGTTCATAGCACAGCAGTTTTGAAGTGAAGCACAGCTTTGTTTCTAACTGATTTGTTCTGATCTTCAGTCAAGATGGACTATGGGAGAACTTGACAAAACTACTTTGTGAACTTGGAGGGAACTGTCAAGGAGCACTGAGGAGCTGTGGCTGCTCATGTGCGTTAGCCTCCATCCCTGACATGGATCTGGTGGGTCACAAGCCATAGTGAAAGCATCCCCGGGGGCACAGTGTGAATGTAACAGCAGCTCCGGTCATAGGACTCCACATCAGAAATCATTGCTTGGGTGTAAACTTACTGTTAGAATTAAATTACTCAAAACACTTTAATGGCTTTAGTCTGTACTATCAGACTTTACCCTGGGATCACATATAATTGGTATTCGTGTGACTGACATAAAGCCAATATAGAAGCACACTGCTGGCCTGAATGCTGTATTCTGTGTTAGCAGAAATGCAGCTGCATGTCAATACCTGATCAAATCTGTGCTGCGGAGTGTTTTAAGAGTGTTAGTCTGGAGCACATGATGATACAACCACAGCCACAGCTCTCTGCTCACAAACCAGGTGGTAAGCCAATAGCCTGACTTGAAACCACCATTCAGCTTTATGTTGAAGGGAACCTGGAGAGGTAAAACCCTGGGTAAATTTCTTTTCAAGCATATATCCTGAATGACTCAAATGAGAGTCAAATCTCATCTCAAATCTCTCAAATGAGAGAAAGAAAAAAATCCTCTTGTTACATTTCATTGTCTTTTGCAAGTGAATAGCTGTCAGTGTGTTGAAGAGAATCACATTTTACAGAGCAAAAGGCTAAAGGAAGAAAACACAGAGATGTGCTGTTAAATAAATATAAAATGGATTTAGCCAATAGGTATTCAAAGGACATAGTCTGTCATTCCTTTTTGTTCTTGATTATCAGCAATCTGCCATATTAAGAGTTTGTGCATAACCTTTGAAGAGTTTTATACAGGAACTTTTTTTTTCCCTTTAACCCACAGGGGATGTGTGTGACTCCAACCCATGCAAAAATGGTGGCATCTGTCTGTCAGGGCTGAATGATGACTTCTACTCATGCGAATGTCCCGAAGGCTTCACAGACCCCAATTGCTCCAGTGTTGTGGAGGTTGGTAAGTGCAAACCTTAAATGCTGAAATAGTTGCTTAAATATCCCATTAGTCTGTGGCTAGCCAACCAGTGATGGTCTCCACAGCATTTTGTATAATGCTGTGGTCATTCCATTGTTCCTTATTGGTTTCTTAACCTCATATCTATATCATAATTAACAGACAGTTAAAGCAGTATCTGACAAGTGTATCTGCATAGTATAATCACTCAGAAAAGTGCAGTGCTCTACTTCACAGAGCAAAAAGATCATAGCTGTGACTTAAAGTGACCAACATTTCTCAAAGATCGATGCAATTATTTTTATATATCCTTCTGCTGATCAATGACCACGTAAAGTTTGGTTTCTGATAGTTTTATACTGATGTCCAGAGTAAAGACTAGTTACTTAAACAAGTGAAGTTACAGAAACAGTATAGAAGAATACAGAATAGCACCTAGTACTCACTTGTTTGAATTTAAAAACATTTACCCAGCTGGAGGTTGTAGTTAATCATTACATGAGTGCACAGAGTACTGAAACTTTATGATGTGCATTTGACCCAGAGTAAATGTAAATATGAGTGGTAGTTCCAAAACATCTGGCAGGTCAGGCCTCTATCCTAAGAAAACTTAACGAGGAAAAGGGCAAAGAAGGTGGTAGACATTTCATTGTGTCACAGGCCATCATTTTCAATGGAGCAGAAGAGCTGCAAGTTGACCAAGCTTTTATATTATCCCAAAGAAGGTATAAAACTATGTATGGTAGAGCCAATAAATAGACACTACTGTTTAAATAGGTACATACCTATCTTTTCCATGGAGTTCTGGGAATTAGGATGGGAAGGTAAGAGACACAGAAAAGCATTGACCTACAGAAGAGAGGGCAGTAGTTTTTATTTTGTTTGTATCAGGAAAATACACAAAAGTGGAGGTTCTGTGGCAGTACATCTTATCTGAAAGCTTTGCATGCCCTGCCTGCATTTCTTCTGCTGACAGCCAAAGTATTTGAAAGCACTATGACCCTTCAATTATTTCATATCGTATGTCTGTGTCTGTGATTCATCATCCTGGGTTACACTGACATGCTTCAGTCTGTGGCAGCTGAGTGTTGCTCACACTTTTTCTTCTGCCAGCTGTACTGTAGGACATGAACCTTGAGAAGAAAGGCAACGCCAATAGCATTGCTTCTACAGATGTCTCGTTGAAACTGTCACAGCTCGGCTCAGCACCTCTTTAACACTGCAACCATCCTACATCAGTGTGGTTGGCATTTCTTAATACATAAATAAAGGCTACGCAGGCACAAACTGAATACGCTGTTCTAGGGATTAATTTTATCCCTCTCTATCACGAGATAAGCTGAGCAGTACTTAATGCAGGAACCCAGGGTCAATTTGGTTTTGTTTTCTGTTTTTCTTTTCTGTAAACAATACTATCGTTGTTCTGGCAGTGACTTCTAACTCTGTATAAGGCAATTTTAAGGGAATCTGTTTTGAATTTGATTTTGCCAAAGATAAGTTTTCTCCAGACAAGTGAACTGCTTTCGTTGAGAGAATGACCAGCTTTGGTGAGACACCAACTGCATTTTTTTTCTGACTAAAATATCATAGTAGCTGGTTCGAATCAAACATTTGAGTTACACAAGAAATTGCTTGTGCCCTTGATGCAACCACACAAGAAGCCAGAAGACACTGCCTCAGAACACTATTTTCCATACCTTTCCTTTACATTTTTATGCATGCTTGAAGGATCTGAATTTATCCTACAGCTATATATCATGCTATGTTAAAATGGTCTTTACATAGGTTTACTGCAGGAAATTTTGGGATTTATCATGGGCCTGATTGGCAGGAAATTGCATTGTGCACAGCTGGGAGGATGCCGATCATAAGTGAATCTGAGATAAAAGCATGTTGTGATAATTGCCACTGTAATTTACAACTAAATATTAGAAAGGCTTTAAAAAAATACAAATACACTTAAAGAAATTCTTCAAACACTTCATCAAAACCTTGGTTTGGTAAACAGCATAAAGGATAAGCAAGTAGAAAGCTTTAGAATATGTGGTGATCACAGCACTTATGCAGGTAGAATATTATATTTTTAGTTTGCAGTCCAGAGAGATTGTTCACTGGACAACATTGGTTAAGTAAAGGGCTTGTTAATATTCCTATATTAGCTAAAATCCAGAGTGTTAATTCAGTTTGTGCTTGCCCTGTATGATTGTGCTGCATGTATGGATTCAAATACTAGCCATTACTTTTTGAAATCTAAAAATGGTTTTAAAAATAATCATTTACTTTTTAGTAAAAGCTGAGGCTTATTCAGCATTATATTCACCTACATAAGTGTCATATAAAAGAAAAAGGTATTTCAAGATAATATTTTGATTTTTCCTGTGAAAGTGATGATGCTTAGTGCAAGCTAATAGTCATAGTCTTATTAATTCAAACACTGGAGTGTTTCAAGTAAAATAATCCATTGGAAGGTGGGTCTGTGAGGACCCCAGGAGTGCAAGACCCCATGCGATCACTTTTACCAACTGTGTTTATTATCAAAGAAAGGTTGAAGAAGGAATGCTACCAAAGGTTACTCTCCTTGGATTTTTAATGAGTTATTGCCCAAAAGCTATTTCTCTTAATCCTTAGAATCTCCAGAAGATTTCTTGACAGTTTCCTCTGTAGTTGAAAACACTTCAGTTGGTTGAAAATTAAGCATTTAGAATGTCAGGAGGCACTGAGTAAGAAGAAAAGAAAACAGTGGGCAAAAACACAACACAGAGAAGAGCCTGTGTCAGTCTGTCTCCCCTCAAAAGGGCTGTATGACAAATTTTGAAAGAGTTAGTTGGGAGTTCTATGTGGCCTTTTCTCTAGGTACACCAGTATTGGACTTTATTCAGTCCTGGTGACAGGATACTGTTAATCTCTGGACATTAGCTGGAAAGTCACAAATTTTCAAGGAACATAGTTTAGACAGGAGGATTTGACAGTAACAGGGAACAGGGATTTTACTAAATCACACATTAATGTGGGTAAAAAACCAACAATGCCATACAGATACAAGGGTGTAAATTCATGTAAAGGAAAAAAGATAGCTGCATAAAAGCACATACAGGACAGAAGGTTAAATATTTAGGCAGCAGTCTTACCTAAATTGATCATCAAAGATTCAAGGCAGTTTGGGAGCTGCATGAATAGTTGAAGGACTTAAGAATGTAATGCCCATTATTACCTTAATAAAACTAAAATGTAAAATAACCCAACATGATCGTAGCGCCTTATTTCAGTCTAATAAGATTTGTTATTGTTGGTTTTTTTTTTTAAAATTCACCCATGGAAAATCCTGATTCTTCTGCCATACATCTCCACTGTTTTCTGATGCTATAACTTTGAGCGTATCTAAACCAAAATTTTTGTAAAATGTTTGTAATAGTAATACATATTTTAAAATACTAACCCTATTGTATCCTACCCTTTCTCTAATGGTAACCTTGCCTTATTTCCTACGTTTCCTTGTACTAAATACTAGACATAGTTATCTAAAAAAAAATGAGATTAGACGGCAAAGCTGTAATATTACCCTGTTGGTGCAGACAAGTCATTTCAGTGCTCTGCGTATCCTAACTGATTCTAAATATCTGATAAACTAGCAAAGAATAAGATGGAGGCAAGCAGGAAAAAAAAGTACATTGTGGTTCTTTTCAGTACAGCACATCCTCAAGGCAGTGAGGTGGGAAAGGATTTAGCTAAACAGATAAAAGGTAATGATATCAAGCTTCCCAAATAGGAGGGTGCTTTCCAAAGATAATAAGGAAACTATGGCCTAAGTTACCTCTTTAGCAGACTCCTATCTATATCCTTGGAAACACGAATTCTAGTCTAGGTTGAAAAAGATTCACATGTGATTAACATTGGTATTGAAATGCATTACAGATAAGTTGACAGACTTTACATCATTTAAATAATTCACAAGTAATTCTCAGAAGCCATGTAAATTACAGAAATACCATAGACTATAACTGTTACATACAATTAATAGAAAGCTTTAATACATACTGTTCAGGAATGCTATTAACATGTGACTTAATCAACATGGGTAGCTGATGAAAGAAGAGTAGCCTAGTCTGTCATGACTGTGCGTGAGGGGAGTAAGGACAGTGTGGCTGTATGCATTGAAATAATACTGGGGGAAAATATTGACATAAAAATTATTCCTGTTTCGTTTGGGGTGTGCATAGGGGAAAACAGAGAGAGAAATACGTGACTGAAGCAAAACTTAAAGAAGGAGCAGCTAAGTTTAGTACACAGTAAGGCTATCACAGTGTGTACCATGAGTGACCACATGATTTCATGTGTGAAAAACGAACATCTTAAAACTATTCAGGTTTGATCTTCTAAATCTGAAATTCAGTGCTGTCTGAGAGGATAAACTGGTAAACATGGTTAGTTTATGTAAGTGGAAAAGTAAAGGATGTACAATGATGGGGAGGGTAGAGGAGCCACGAGCACATTTAGAGAAGAGCTGTAAACATTCTCCGAAGCTGCATTCAAATAGGGTGCTGGTAGCCTTTTGGAAAGCGTCTTTTCCTTTTGTGGCGGCTGAGAGCTTACTTACTGAGAGGACTTGTTACTGGAAAACATGGTAAAAATGTCTTTGTGCATTTTAGAAGGGTGGAAAGGTGAGTTAATGATCTTGTACACATAATACAGGAAACTTGGGTCTATGTGCACCATGGTGGTTGAGAGAAGGGAGGAGAGCTGAAAGGAAAAAGAAAGGAGACGTCAGTTTTTCATTCCGTCTTTGTTCTGCCAGATGATTAATAAGTGACCTGTGGGGTTCCTTGTTTATAATGCTGCAGTGTTTTCTGTATCAGTCTAGTCCTTCCAGTATCCAAGGGAAGCTCTTTCTTTAACAGCTACTGTCTCTGAGACTGGGTCACAGGAATCAAAGGATTTCTTCCCTTTTCATGCTGTTACATAAAAATTCACAGATTAGACCCAGAGTGCTATGATCTGTTGGCTTTGTGGCTTTCCCAGCACAGCCTAAGTTTCTACCGTTGCTGTCCTGACCTCTGCACTGACAGGACAAGAGCTTGTCAAAAAAACTAGTAAGCATATATTTCTGTCACTGTTTTCCAGTCAGTGTTACAGATGTTTTTTGATGTCTTGAGTGGAAAAGACTGAATGATTTCCAAGATGTTTTCACAGTCCTACGATACATGATTTTTTAAGGATGTTTGTTTGCACCACACATTGAACATATGTGCTAATGGGTTTTCTCTCTAAGGTAGATATGATGAAATTAATCCATTCTTACAAAAGAATGCCAAAGGCTTAGTGCCACGTGTATCTGGTATGTAATTGATATGAATGTAGCTGCCTCAGCTCTAAATTAGGTAACCTGCAATAATGCCAATTAAAGCACTGGTGATCACAAAATTAGAGCAGTTAGGAAACCACTTCTGTACTTCTGGAGGTCCGTAATATAACCCCACTTCCCAAGGGAGTATCAGGGCCCGGGGTTTCTCTGGGCCATGTCCAGTTGGGTTTTGAATATTGCCAAGGATGGAGACTTCACAGCTTCTCATAGCAATCTGTGCTAGTGTTTGATCACCTGCACAGTGAAAAAAACCAAGCAAACAAACCAACCAACCCCAACCTCCCAAATATGTTTAAGTGGAATTTTGTGAGATTCAGTTTCTGCTCATCGTCTCTGGTGCTGTTACTGTGTACCACTGAGAAGACCCTGGCTCTGTTGCCTTCATTTCTATGAGACTTCTCTAGGCTTAACAGCCCCAGCTCTCTTGCATGCTCCTCAAATGTCAGGTGCTTAACAATTAACTCCCTTAATGACTGTAGGGAAAATACCACATCCCTTAGCCTGCCGGCAGTGTTCTCCCCATTACAATATAGTACTCATTGCAGATTGCCCACAACAGGGAACAGAGTGTGAACTCCAGATTTCAGTATCTGCTGTCACTGCTGTATGTGTAGTGTCACCCAAACTGACTGTATTTATTGCTGTTGTGACAGAATCTACCTAAGTGACTTACTCATTGGTTTTCTTTTTGCCAACAGGGAGATTTTATTATAGGGCTCTGAGTTCTTCAGTAAAATGTCTTGCTTTGCTCTTCCTACTATGATCTGCAAAAATTGCAAGGGAAAGGAGTGTCTGTTTATATTTTTGTTCTTGAAAACCATTTCAACGGTTCCATTGATAGAAAAGTGAAACAGCAGAATGGTGAATTGGGCCCATGTTTATTTGAATGCAGAAGGAATGATCAGGTTTCATGTTCAAAGGTTAGTCCTTTCTGGGAAAAGAGTGAGATGGAGTGGGAAAGCGGGCATGGAAGATGAAGTTCTTCGCTGCTGGGCTTTATCGCTGATACCTGTTTGCATTCTGTGCTGATTTCTTTCCTTGTGAGCAAAGAAGGAAAGTGCTAGTGTTCTTCAGCAACAACTTATTGCTGCGGAGTTCTTAGTAATGTCCAGATTTCCACTTTCCAGGGCCAGTTCCATCTCCCACAGGGCTCCTGGTGAGGCCGGAGCTGCGTTAGCCTCACACCAGAGCTGCTGGCTCCTGGTGGGGCTCTCTGCTCTCCCTCGGGTTCCCCTGGCCCCGGGAGCCCCCTTGTTTCCCCCATGGAGCACTCAGCTGGAGCATTCACTGCTGCCACCACTGAGTGCTGCTTTTGGTTGTGCCTCATTTAAAAAAAAAGAAGCATTTCTATATTTAGAAAAATTTGGAAATAATTTAGATATATCATCATCAGTAAAATGGTCAATTAATCCATGAAACACTTTTCCTGTGAGTGTTCCACAGCTGTGTTCATTTGGACTAAAGGTAATATTTTATTAAAAGATCCTCTGTATTTGGGTAGGGAAGCTTTGGAATAGTACTGTATTCACTGGGATAGAATTAGAGAACCACAGAACATCTGAGGTTAGCAGTGACCTGTGGACATCACCTAGTCTTAATTCCCTGCTCAAGCATGGTCAACTAGACCATGTCCTATTTTGTCTCTGTATGAGAAGTTTTGGTGGAGACTCCACTACATTTTTGGGCAACCTGTTCCAGTGTTCGGCCATGCTCACAGTAAAAAAAGTGTTTCCTTGTGTTCAGGTGGTGTTTTAAGTTTTGCCCTGGATGCCACTAGAAAGAGTGTGGCTCCATCTTCTTTACACTGTCCCATCAGCTATTGTTACACACTTTGGTGAGATAGCCTTGAGGCTTCTCTTCCCCAGGCTGAGCAGCCCCAGCTCATGCAGCCTATTCTTGAATGAAAGACGCTTCAAACCCTCTGCCCCTTTTTGGCCCTTTACTGTATTTGCTCCAGTGTATCAATGTCTGTCTTGTACTGGGGAGCTCAGAACTCAGAACAGGACAACATGTGTCTCACCAGTGCTGTGCAGAGGGAAGGAAAGGATCATCTCCCTTGACCTGCTGGCAGTGCTCTGCCTAATGCTGCCCAGGCCCAGGATGCTGTTGGCAACTGAAAGAAGGTGGTTAATACACTCTTGGATTTTATCAGAATGTATCTTTTATAAGGCATTTTGAAGTATATGGCTAATCTTAAAAGTCTGCTTAGTATTGTTAATCTCAAGAAGACCATCCTCAAGGTCTGTAGTGGAAAGTTTAGGACATTTGTGAAAACTACCCTGTCAAATAAAGCCTATCCTGAAAATCACATCACACTTCTTCCTTTTTTTTTTTTTTTTCTGTTTACAAATTTCTTATTTGAAAGCTCAAACTGGCAAGTGATGAGTAATTGTAGTCGCACACTGAAGCATTTGACAAAAGAGCTCTGGAACAAACCGAGGGAGATTTTATACATTTTAGTCTAGTTAAAAAAAAGGACAAATGAAAACCATCCAGACTCTTGTTGCCAGAGCTGCTGCTCAGGATGAGGCCTTGCAAGGATAAATAAGGTTTGTGAGCGTGGGTTGGTCTGCAAAAGACATCTCCAGCCCCTGTTTCCAAATGGAGGGATGCATCTGTCAGTAGTAGACAGTTTTGATTAGAAGGTCCAACACCAATGCCCAGCCTTGTATACAAAAATTTTCAGAAAAGCATGCATGTGTGTCATTGAGAACTGTCACAAAATGATGAGGTGTGGACTCTCGACCTAGGTCCTATTTGGTTGGAAATTTCAAGTGTATAGAGGCTGCTGAAGACGTGGTGCTCCAGAAACAAGACTGGGCATGATGCAGATCAGACCTGCCTGGGCTGTGTGTACTAGAAAGGAGGCATGTCCTATGAGCCAGATCCATTTCCACTGGTTCCTGTCTGCAGCTGACCAGGATTTTTGCCCTACTTTAAGGAGTGAAGAAAAGACAGAAGAAGGAACCGAAAAAATAGAGTGATTTCCTTAGTAATGTGATGTGTCTGTGCCCTGATATGTTTTTAACTTGCTTCTAGGTAGAATAAGCCGATTATGTTTTGCCAGATCTGCCAGTAAAATAGGCAGCACATAAAAATCTGTGGAGAGCTTATGTTAACAGCCAAGCAAAATTGCTCTTTGGATAGGTGCTCTGATGTTGTCTGGAAAAAGAAGCCCGCAAATAATCCAATGACTTCAAAAGAAAAAGGTCTTTTTGGGCAACAGCAGCACCAGATTAAAACAGGTGAATCCAGTACATCATACATCGAGATCTAAGGGAATAAATATTCTGGTGCACAACTTTATGCACATTTCACATCCATCAGTACCTCTGAAGTAGTCTAGGTGCCTGCAGGACATACTGACATTGCTGTTAGACTGTTTGTAGTCAAGTTCCATATTATGTTGTCTTTGCTCTTCAGCGTCCCTGTCCTGGACTTCTTGGTTCTATATAAGCTCAAAGAGCTAAGTGTTTAAAATAGGTCTCTCACCACCTTTTTTATTTTTTTTTTATTTTTTTTTCTTTTTTCTTTTTTAATTTGTGTATTTAAAAACTTGTAAAACATACATGTTTTATTTTTTAAATTACTAGGACATTGTTAGTGCCCTTAAGAGAGCTCTTCGTGTTAGACCATTTTTGTATGTATTGAATCAGAGATCTGTATGTTCTCACCCAACTCTTAGAAATGAAGAGTTGCAGAATTTTTTCTATACTTTTAAAATACTCCACTCATTAAGAATTACCAGTATGGCTCAGGGATTAAGTACTCTTCTCTTTTGCTAGAAATGCGTTGGTAGCTTTATAGGTTTACTTTCTTGTTCCCTTAATTCCTTGGCTAATGCAAAGCAAGTAGTTTTGATGCTTTTGAAGAGACCAGACAACCTAATTTCTCATAAAATTTAGGCTTAAGAAATAAGCATTCTTAAAGTACTGCTCCTGTTTGTGTTTCCATTTTATATAACATACTGTGTTCCTGGATTTTTATGCAGAAGGATATGACTCAACACTATGGACACAACTTACTAAAATAAAAATGCCAGGAGGAAGCTGATTCTTTAGCTGGAAAGGGAGATTTTTCTTTAACGAGATGATAATTCTGGCATCATAGGAGATTCAGATTAGAAGATTTTAGATGTCTTAGGCAAAAACAATTCGATGAAGAACCTGGTGATGTTCAGATTAATGGAAGTTCTAAATGCAGTGCAATTCCAGAGTAAAAGAAAAAAAAATTAAAAGCTGAATATTGAAACCCAGAGACAGATGAACATTACTGTTGTTTCTTTCTTTTCCTCTCTAAGTTATTTTACAGATGTTTTTTGCAAAACTATTTATATAAAAGGCTCATTAAGCAAAGCAAAATTCATCATGACTTGGAATCACATTTTCTTGCCTTTTTCTCCCCATGTATGTTTACTTATATCTAAAATAATGAATTAGTGAAATATTTTTTTTTGTGCTATAAGGAGATGCAATAGTGTGTAAACCCTTTTTCTTTTTTCCAGTAATAAATATTCTTATGCTCAGAAGCAGAAGAATAAAAGTGCCCAAATGTTTTTCTGAAAAAATTTTGTCTTTCCAACTGGGAAAAGTTGCTATTAGTAGCTCAGAAATTTTTTTTACTCTGTAACTCTGAGTGATCTGATGCCTTTGTGTGCTTATTCCATTATTATTTGAAATCTCTGTTAAGTAATTTGCTTAAGGGTGCAAGATCTGGTCCTTGCTGTTCAGCACTCCGTTCCAGACACAAAATTCTCTTAAGTGTTTTAAACAGTGTGGAATAATGTATCTATTCTACTCTTACCATCTTTTTCTGCACAGTTCCAGAATACTAAACGAACTTGTTAAACTGGAATATATACAGCTAGTATTGTCTAGAACAAATATACCTTGTTCTTAATTACGTTAAAAACAAGGAATTACTGATAGAAGTGGGCACAACTCTGAATGTAGAGGAATTGTGCTGGTATACACCAGATGAGATTTTTGTTTTACTTTTTCAGCAAAGAAATACCCACAGAGTCCCATTTTACCTGGATAAGGAGAATGTTTTCACTCTGATTTGGTTTGTTGTTGATTGTTTTGTTGTTTGATTTTTTTTTTAAAATATAATATAATTACAGATACCTCCTAATAAGTTTATGGTTGAAAGTTTTTCCTGTTAGGCTACTGTATAAATGCAGGTTTTATTGCAAGGAGTAAACAAAACAGGGGAATTATACAACATAATCTAATAAAATGGGAATCAGAATTTGAAAGACCAAAGTTCATTATCAAACTTCTATGAAAATTATTGGTCAAAATAACAGGAAGAAATAAGTCCTTTCAGTTCTCAGGGATATATTTTGTTTACTAACCCTTCAGTGCCAGTTAATGAGATATTGGGGTAATCTGGATAATGAATGAACTGAAATGGTGCTGCTATATCCCAGCTCCAGCTGGCTCACGAACAGCCACCTGAGGGGCATCTCACTGTTCTTGCCTGGTGTCAGGGTAAGCATGTCTGGACGTGTTGCTATTTAGTCAGACGTGCCTGTGCTGCACCAGCTCATGTCAGCTGTTAATAACCAGGCTGAAGGATCCCCACTGGTTCCTCTCCTCTTTCTTTGTTTACCTACTAAATTATATGGGATGGTTTTTTGAGTGATGAAAAGACACTAAATGCCATGTGCTCATATTTATGTGCACCCATGGCTGTTGGATCTTGGCACGCATGGCGAGAGGTACAGCCACTCGGGTGTTATTCAGGATGGGTTTTCACACTTCAGCTATTTAAAGGCAAGGCAAGTCAGGCATCCATTTCTTTTTTTTTTTTCCTTTTTTTTTTTTTTTTCAATTTGGCCCCAGAATGGGTAATGGGGTCTTAAGTAGAATGCTGACTATATGAAGCATATGAATAATTTTGTTCAGAGATACTGGGAGCTTTTCATGTTGTATCATGCATGGACAGCTTTCCCAGTTTGATGGTGCTATAGAATATTGATTAATAATAATCCAGTCACATTTACGTTATAATATAATGACCCAAATGATTAGGGTATGAGATTCTGTGCTAAACTATGATTGCAGAATTAATATTACAAATATATTACTTGTGCTGAACACATGCTTGAGAATTGCTCTTGCGCCAT
This sequence comes from Falco punctatus, assembly GCF_963210335.1. Lineage (NCBI taxonomy): Eukaryota > Metazoa > Chordata > Aves > Falconiformes > Falconidae > Falco > Falco punctatus. The sequence continues at coordinate 82,593,659 of NC_137586.1, forward strand.
GAGTTGGAAGAGTTAATATCTTATTTCCTATGTCAAAAAAAGTAATCAATGAGATTATAATTAATATTTTCAGCAGGTTCTTTCTGGTTATACAGTGTTAGAATATTAATTTGAGGTACAAACTCTCTAGTCATCCATATCATATTCATTTAGAATCATGTGCTGGACTGATTCCACTGTAAACCAGGGAATTCAGAAATCTTGAAAAGCATGTGTGAGGGGTTGACTTGGACGTGAGCTTAATGTTTTGTCTCTGAGACTAGAAAGGGTGAGGTAGAATTCAAGCTGCATGATTTGGTGAAGCCATGCTGCAGCTTCCTTGATGTTTATGATGCTATTCAGCTTATGTGTCTCTTCATGCATAATTGGTGCAAATATGCATAGTTCCACTCTTCCAATCTATGCTTTCAACAAATATCTAATTCAAATATGCATGAATGCATGCAAGGTTTTAATGTTGTTTTTTTTTCAAATGGATGGGTACAAGACATGCTTATATAATCTACACTATCTGTCCATATGCATAAAACTGATATCCTACACTTATTCCCTCCCCCTTCCTAACAGACTAACAGGGGTGGTCAAAATAACCTGGAATATTTAGGTTTGCCATACGAGCATTTTCTACATAGGGAATGGGATACATATGCTCAGATTTCAGGCCTCAGGGAGATGTTGAACCATCTCCAAGTGTTGCATTTCAATTCATATACACCTCCTTGCCCTCCCTTTCTACATCAAAGCATCCACGCATGCATACAGTGTTGCAGAAAGGTGTGTAGCTGTCATCTGGGTAAGTATCTGTTATTACGTTTAGGTGCTAAAACTAACACAGAAGGAAGTACAGGTTGTTTATCCTGTGTAACATGCCTCAGGAAGATGGTGTTGGGAGCACTAACCATGGATTCAGAGCTTCTGTTTCAGAGGGAAAGTCCAAGATATCTATAAAAGCCATAGTCCTTTCTCTAAGTCCCAGGCAGTATGTATTGTAGTTCCTCATGGCTTTGAACCACAGTTAACTATTTCACTTGTGTTGACTATGTTTGCTCAGCTGGTCTTTTTAGCTGCCCATGTAGGAAAATCTAGAAAGGAAAGAGTAGCTGCTGCTGTGGTAACTGCATTAAAGGTAATATTTCTTCTAAAGATACTATAAACAGTTTTCTGGAGTCTGGTGCCTTTTACGGTGTAAACAGAAACAGGACAGAAGTGAAGTTTCTTTTGTCCATGCATGTATCTGTGTATCTGAGTGGAGTGATGCCCATGTTGTGCAAAGTGCTTCACTCTTCAAGTTTAAATTGGAAGAAAAACACTTGGGAGCAAAAGTCAAACAAAAGCACTAGTCAGAAATGAACTGATTCTGCTAAATAAGGAGAATCTATGAAAAAGTCAGTAAGTCAGATACTGCTAAAGTATCCAAAAGATTTGCTGATTTCTTCACTGTGTCAGAAGAGGCCTGGATTTAAGTTGCAATACTGCCAATTCAGTTAGCTGTTTGAGGTATGCTAAACTGTTTATTTCTATCCAGTTAGAAGACAGTTCATGCAAAGTGATTGTTCAAACACAAAGGAAATTATTTTTTTTTAAATGCAGGATGAATAATTTCTAGTGTGTATTTATTACGCCTTTTGAAGTACAAACAATGGGAAATTAAGTTCTTTGAGGCTATTAACAGAGGAACAGATACAAATAGTTTGTTGTGAAAAAAGAATAGAGGTGGTATAATAAGATGCATGTAAAAGATGAACAAATGATGCAATAGAATAGCAAGTTCTGAATCATAGAATCACAGAATCATTTAAGTTGGGGAAGACCTTTGAGATCATCAAGTCCAACTGTTAATCCTGGACTGCCAAGTCCATCATTAAACAATGTCAATATGTATCGAGAGAAATTATATATAATTTTAGATATAAATATATAAATAATTTACATATATAAATTTTTATATAAAACCACCTCCCTGGGCAGCCTGTTCCAATTCTTGAACACCTGTTCAGTCAAGAAATGTTTCTAAATATCCAATCTAAACCTCCGCTGGTGCAGCTCGGGGCCGTTTCCTCTGGCCCTGTCCCTTGTTCTCTGGGAGCAGAGCCCGACCCCCGCTGCCCGCAGCCCCTGCCAGGCAGCTGTAGGGAGCGACCAGGTCCCCCCTGAGCCCCCTCCTGCCCAGGCTGCCCCCCCCAGCCCCCCAGCCGCCCCCCCAGGCCCGGTGCCCCAGCCCCTGCCCCAGCCCCCTGCCCGTCCCTGGACACGCTCCAGCCCCTCCGCGTCCCTCCTGCAGCGAGGGGCCCAGCCCTGAGCCCAGGGCCCGAGGGGCGGCCGCACCAGTGCCCCGCGCAGGGGGACGGGCACTGCCTGGCCCTGCTGGCCACGCTGCTGCTGACACCGGCCAGGGCGCTGCTGGCCGCCTCGGCCCCCTGGGCACGCCGGGGGCTCACGCCCAGCCCCCCCAGGCTGCTGCCCAGCCCCCCCAGGCCCTTTTCCCTCAGGCAGCTTTCCAACCGCTCTTGCCCAAGCCTGTAGCATTGTGTGGGGCTGGTGTGACCCGAGTGCAGGGCCTGGCACTTTTCTTGGTTGAATCTCATACAATTGGCCTCAGCCCGTCAGCACAGCCTTCCCAGGTCCCTCAGCAGAGCCTCCTGCCCTCAAGCAGATCAACACTCCAGCCGAGCTTGGTGTTTTCTGCAAACTGACTGAGGGTGCACTCTGTCCCTTCATTCAGATTGCCAATAAAGAGATTGAACAGGACTGGCCCCAGTACTGAGCCCTGGGGAACACTGCTTGTGACCAGCCACCAGCCATGTAACTCCATTTACTACCACTTGTTGGGCTCGTCCACCCAGCCAGCTTTTAACCCAGTATGGAGCATACCCATCCAAGCCATGAGCAGCCAGTTTCTCCAGGAGAATGCTGTGGGAAAAGCAAAGTTAGACTGTGTTAGCTACTGAACTGGTCTGTGGCCTGTGGCAGGTTGTAACATTGACCCATTCTTGAGAAATGACAGAAGAGGGACACTGCCTGTGAGGCTGCACTGGAGAGGCCAAAGAAAGCATCTTCAGAATTTTCAGTTGCAACATCCAAATGCTGCTTCCTGTGAATGCCTGGTGCCATGTAAACTGACCCATGACCCAAAACCCCAAATTATCTGTGGACAGGAAACCTGGAGCCAGGTATTTATCTGCGTGACCTTCCAATTGCACGCCCCGTCATTCCCTACAACTGGCAGGACAGAATAAAACACTACTTGTGCTCCTGATCCCTCAACCAGTCACCCCAAGGCCCGGAGGTCTCTCTTGATTGCCCTCAGACTTCTTATTTGGACTTTATCATTGCCCACTTGGAAGACCAGTAATGGGCAATAATCAGAGGGCCGTACCAGGCAAGGGAGTTTTCTAGTAACATCGCTTACCTGGGCCCAGGGAGGCAGCAGGCTTCCCTTGGGTTAGGTTCAGTTGCCATACTGAATCCTCTGTTCCTCTCAGAGTGGGGTCGCTGATGACAACTGCCTTTCTTTTCTTCCTGGCAGTGCTGGTTGTGATGTGTGGGGGTGACCGACTCTCCCTAGGCAACTTCTCCAATCTGGATGGACCTTTGTCCACATCATCATTTTCCTGCCCTTCGGGTTCCAGAGTCACATTTGTACACGGGTACCTGGGAAGGTGAAATAGGCTAGGGGGTGATTCACCTGGTGCCCCAAGCAGGGGCCTGTTTCCATTCCTCCCCACTTAGGACCCCTCCATCTGCCTGATGGTGAGCAGGTAGGGGAGCCTCTGCTTCTTGTGATGTGTCCATCTGGTGCATTTGTCTCAGTGATGTCGCTCCACCAGTCTATCTCCCTCTCACAAACCTTAATAGTCCTTAACCTTTCTACATCCTCTTGCAGCTGTGTCACCAGGCTGAGCAGATCGGCCACCAGGTCGCACCTCACACAGGTGTCATCTCTGCTGCCTTCCCATAGCAGTGACCCGCTCAGGCACCCCCTGCAGCCCATGACTTGGGCAGCTTCATGTTTACATGGGACCTCCATCTGGGCTGCCACACGCTTTCTGGTGCTGGTTTTCGGCCAAGTGGAAACCATGGCTAGTTTTCTTCTGGAAGGGTGATGACCACTGCTGAAGGCCACCTCTTTGAGCCATTACAGGGACAGCGGCCTTCCTGCATGCCCTCCCTGCGCCAGCTGGCTGTTCACCATGTTCCTCGGCATTTGTACTCCCTGGGCGCTGCTGTCATACGTGTTGGGGTTTGGCTATCTTCAATACTGGCCCCACCTACACTTGAGTTAAGAGCCTGCTGCTCATCAGGGTCTCAAGACTTCCTGCTCTGGGGCGGGGGGCTGGGGCATCCCCTTTCTCTCTGCCCTCGCTTCTCGGTTTTGCTAGTTCAGGGAAAGCTCCCCATGATCCTGTGGCATCATCCTCCACTGGTGAGCATGTCTTCCAGAGTAGCATGCCTCGGAGACTTGTCTAGGATTGTCTATATTCAAATTGTGAATTCTTTCTTTTTCTTTTTTTCATCTTTTAATTGACTTCTGTGTTTGTAATACTCACCTTTAGGAACACTGACAATGCATCTGGCCTCTTTTCAAACCTAGTCTAGAAGCAGCTACAGCTTCAAATGCATACCTAAGGCTAAATGAATTGGCTATGAATCAATAATTAATGTGCTTTAGAAAACAAAAACAAAAACCTAAACCAAGGCAAAAAAAATTACGATAGTTCCCAAACTGTCAGATATGTTGTAGCAAAATCCATCAATGGGGGAAAAAAATGAGCAAGATACGTTATCCTCCTTTCTTTCTCTGGTCTGAGAGGTTCAATCCAACCATATGAAGAATGTGTTGCTGTGGGATCTCAGACAAAGAGAGCACTGCTTGTCCAGTGAGACAAAATGGAGAGTGTGGAGGCTGGAATTAACGAAAACAAGTGATGCTCAGACGTTAGGATACTTAAAAGATTCCTTTACACAAACGTTCCTTCAAGTTTGATTTCACAAGGAAGGGGCATGCACGTTTTAAGTCATGCTTTTTCATTTTATTCTGCAGAAGTACTTGCGTACCTTGCTGTAATTCATGAAAGATTAAAGCCATAAGAAAAGTTAGACTATGTTAGCTACTGAACTGGTCTGTGGACTCTGGCAGGTTGGCACATCGACCTGTTTCCTGAGAAGTGACAGTAGAGGGACACAGCCTGTGAGGTTGCACTGGGGAGGCCAAAGAAAGAATCGCTCGTCGCAATCTTCCAAATTTTCATTTTGCAACATGCGCATGCTGCTTCCTGTTGAGTGTTTTGCTGTGTAGGTGTTACCAAGGCTTTTCACCAATGTGTGAACAGTTAGGTGCTTTGACAGATGGAGAAAGTCAGAGAGGTGGTGATCCCAGAAGTGGTGTGCCATGAGATGCAATGAATGATACGTGCCAAGAAAGGGCATAACTGAGTAAAACCTAATACATTATTAGAAATGCATCAGAACAGGAGATCTGAGATTTTTCATGTCTACTAACATACACATTCTTTAAAAAAATGCTTATTTCCGAGTTTGTTCACCAGTTGCAGCAACTAGAGGTTTAGGAAGAGTGAAAAGCTCAGTTCCAATATGTTTATGCACAAACCAACAAGTTGCATTTAATTAAGGTGAAAATTAGGTTCTCAGTGAGAACCTACAGTGAGTACAGACATCAGTATTTTAGGGCTTACTGGCATATGCTTATCTAAGTATTAATGTTGTTTAAAAGGCATTATAAGACTCAAACCACACCATTTTCAGATACTCAAACTACTATTTGTGTTTAGTTTTGCACACAAAACCCCAGTTCTCGTGGTAGATGAGTCCTTACACTACATTAACCAGCTTTCTGCTTGTTGGGACAGTATGAATTAATGACATTCCTACTATGGCAAAGAGAGTTATCATAATTAGTAGGGATTCTTAGCTTCATAGATATGTCTGAACAAAGGTCCTGAGAAGCTGTTGTAGCCTTGTGCTGGCACAAGGTCTGCATTGTGCACAGGCAGTGATAAGATCAAGGCATGTAACAGAATCATGATCATGGATCAGGTCTTAAAGCCCTGAGAAACAAGTAAGAAAAATATATTTTTTTTTTAACAGCTAAAACTCAGTGTGTTAGAAATGTAAACCACCATATCCAATCATGACTATGGGAAAGTAAATTTGAACTGGCATTAGATTAACCGAAAGGCATTCTTGAAGATGTCTTCTTGGGTTTCTCAATGTGTAAGTAGGGTGGGGACAGTAAGAGCGTGAAATCATATGAAGACATAGGCACGCCAACATATTTAAGCACAAATGTACTCTTGTTGAAAGAGAGAGGTATGCCTTGATTAAGAATTCTTACTACTTTTCTGTCCTTCTTAGGCAGGTCAACTTTTTGATCATCACTTATGTTATTCATTATGAACAGTCTAATGAGGCCAGAATTTGGTCCTGTAAGATTAATTTTTGCACATAGGAAAACTACGTTGTCAGTGTCACTTGATTTATTCAAAAATACGACTGAATGAGCTATAATTTATAAGGGGAACTATAATGGTCATAAAATGAAAATATTTCAGTTCAGCTTCTGCCTTTCCTGGCATGAAATAAGAAACATCTGCAGGAGTCATTAGCTCATAGCTGAACAATACATTAGCCTAAGTCAGCAGCAAAAGTAAGCAGTGGATTAACTTTGTCCTCACCAGTAGTGTCACTGGGATCAGTCTTAGTTATATTAAAATAGCAGACCCTGACCAATGTAGCATAAACAAAGTAATTAGATATATCAATCTGAATGCAAGTTGTGGCTACTTGCAAAACATCGGTGCATTCGTCACTTGCCCTCTCAAGATGGAAGAAGAGACCTGAGCACTTTCAAAGAATCAGTAATCCAAAGTTAAATAGATTATGTTTCAAGTATTGCAACTGAATATGTGAACACCCAAAACCCATGAAATAAAATTTTCCTAAAGTAAGGACTGTAAATATTAAACTAGCAGGCTATGAATCTTGATACTGTTAGAATTGGGATGTGTTAAGCATTTCTTTCATGCGTCTTACAGTTAAATACAGAAAGAATTAAATTGCACAGTTCTTGTCTGGCCTTGCCGAAATCAAACTTATAGCAGTACTATTAGAGAAATATTCGACCCTTGTTTGGGAAAAGAAATATTAAAACTCCAATAATCTGGTTAATCTGAATTGAATTAAAAGACTTATTTTTATATAATTTAATTTCCCACCAAAATTAATTTCATACTCTGTAACAAACAGTATTGTATCCACGTTTCTGAGATGTGTTCATTCAAAAAACAGTCCGTAGTAGGTCCACTTTCTTCTTTGAATTGGCAGCCCTAAGTCACAGACTTGTTTGTTGCCTACCATTTCCTTTTCTTTGCAAATTTGCTTGTCTACTTCAGCTCTATAGGGCTGATTATCCTGTGAGACATGTGATGTTACCACATGCCTTTGGCCTGCCGGAGGAAAAAGCTACATTTTCTGTGCTGAAGTCACATACCTTGGTGGGGCAGGTCTTCCTGGAACCTGAGGACTCTACTTGGTTCAGTGGGACAGGAGATGGGGCTTGCAGAAGCAACTTAACAAATATAGCTAGTTTGTACCTTTACAGTCTTCGCTACCATATTTAGGTGGGGAGGAGACAATTTAGCTTTATAAACGCAGAATTTTTTTAATGTCATTACTCAGCACGTGGTACATGAAACACAGCAGCAACAGTCTGTCTGGTGAGAATTGGAGCAGCAAAGAGAATGTGATTAATGGAAAACCAGAATGCAGTACAGTGAAACTTAACTTTAGTGACTTACCTGGTGAGAACAAAGTGATTAAGGGAATATAATTAAAAGGAATCAAAACGGCCTAACAAAGCAGCTGAGTAGTAGCACAAAGGAAGGGGAGGGAACTGATTCCACAGTTCAACCAAAACCAGCAAAATTAAGTTTTGCTGATTAGTAAGTGCCATGTGTAACCTGTAGGACTATGTCACCTGTAGGACTACACGTTTCCACTCTTTGGGAGTACATAAAGTTTAGAAGAATCTGCAGAAGGGTCCTGAAACCCTGTGTTGGGGGGAAATGGTGACAGAGGATCTGAGAATACAGGTGTCATGCTTCAGGGAAAGTAGAAAGATATGCTCTGTTTAAAGGAATGGGTAAACACAATCAAGCCACACTTACAAACAAAACAGTGCATTTGGTAGCTGATTTGAGCATTTTCCAAAGAACTGAACATATTCATAGCACTTGGGGGTTTTTGGTGTGGGTTTTTTTAATATATATATATAGATTTTCTTTATTTTAATATATGTGCACTGTAACATTTTTAACAAGCATTCAGGGCCCATTATTTACAAGCTTGCAACTTGAATAGAATTGTATTGCTGATTGGCTGTGAGGATTCATCAACATTAGGACCAAAACAGACTATTACGAAATACAGGATGACCTCCTGTAACTCATGTTACAGGTGTGTCATCGCACCCAAATATTGCTGCATGAAGCCCAAAGAGTCAGACTAGAGGTTTGCATTTCTCAGGAATCTTACAAATGTGAGGTACACAGAAGAGGTGATTTTAAAGTAGGCAATTTGATGAGGTGGGATAAGACCAGCTGACCTAGTTGGCAGCCTCTGCTCTAAAAGTAGGTGGAAAATGCCATTTTTTTTAATGATGTATATTTCAGGGTATTTTTTTCCTGACCATTTACTTGACTACCACTCTGGTACATTATACGGTTACACCTTCATCTAATAGAAACATCACTTTATATTTCAATGTGAACGTCTCCAATTTACTGAACTTTATCATCTTTGTAAGCATGTGTTTAAAAACAAAAGCAAAAAGCTTTTCAGGATCTGGTTTATTTTCTCTATGTAAATAGTGCTCAGGTGCTTCTCCGTTTATGTTTCCACCACCTGAGTAATGGAACTCTCTAACCCTTATTTTCATTTTTGCTAGTGTTTCTTGTTCTGATATTTCTGAGGTGTTCATTGTATCTTTCTTTGGTATTTTCAAGTCTGCTGAAATGTAGACACAAGAACGGGATAGCTTGATCCAAATTTGTTTTAGCAGCATCATAAGATAAGATAAACAGCAAACTAATTTTAAGGGATTTTTTCTGAGGGTTTGTTGTGTCTCCATATCCAGGAATCTTAACTGTAATATTTACTCCTAGTATTAAAAAAGAATGGGTGTGATGACGGAAAATGGACTGTATGAACACAGCAAAATAATTCTTTGATCAGTGGGTAAATATAGATTGCTGATGAGAAAGCCATCAGGAGCAAGAAAAGATATAAGTCTGGCATTCAGTCATAGAGCAGCATCATTGTCATGTAGGCAGCTGGGCACTGCAAGCTGTACTTTGGACTGTACAAGATCAACAGCAGTCCCAGCTTCAAAGAGCATGGGAGTGTGGTTGTGTGCATTTGAAGGAAGTGTGAGGTGGTGTAATTCAATGTGATGTGTGCCCAGAGAGAAGCTGAATATAGAAATAAAGTTTCCCATAAATATTTCAAGAGTAATGTTGATGAACGAAAGGATGAGCAGTATGAAACCCTGTAGTATTTCGAAATACACCAGAACAGATCAGCAGCTTAGTGTCAGGGATAAACTGGTGGTTCTGCTTTTACCCTGGAAAACTGCAGAAGTTATTTAAAAACGGATATTAGTACTGGCTGCTATGCAGCATAGTGTGTCCTGAACAAAACTGGATGAGAATTGGTAAGTCCTGGAAGCCGGATGAGACATGATAAGTTCTTCTGGATTGTTCTGACCATCCTCAACACATTTTGGGAAGGTGTTCTTGAACACGGACTCTCTGTGGTCCGGATGTATCCTTGGTTAGCGTAATACCAGGTACCACTGGCATTATAGAGATTGCATTCTTACTGAAAAGATATAAGAGCAAGGTATGATAATGATATGAGGTGGTGGCACCCTGTAAATGTAATTTTATTGCAGAACAGCAGCAGATAACAAGCTCGTACTTGCAAGAGGTGATGCAGACCACAGGACATGTATGGGAATATCCTTTTGAAAGGCTTATGAGAACCTTATTCACCTCCAATTTGGAGCAGGAGAGCTGGAAAAAGTTTAATATAGGAACAAACTAAAGGATTAGTGTCACTAGTATCATAGGTTGGAAACAATTCCCCAAACCACAGTAGTAATACAAAAGATCTGGGACACTTATTCATGGAAGATCATACTTGAAGATGTACACAGCATACAGAAAAAATGAAACAAAGAAGTTTATATCCAGTAAAAAAAATCTAATTGATTTGCAAGATGTCTATCAGAAAAAAGTAATTTGGACTTTCAGTCAAAGAAAGAGCAACATCCCTCTTGTCACTTGTAGAACAAACAGTACAGAAAACAGACATGAAGTACCCTTTAAAGGCTTCACTGTGACTAAGAAAGCAAAAAGACTTTTAAAAGATGAAGGAGAGGAAACATGGACAGAAAATGTTTTTGTTTGCTTGTTTTCAGTTTACTGGTTCAATTTTTATGGATAACATGTATTTACCATTAACAATTTCTTTAATGTTATTAGGAAGCAAACAACATCTGCCATTCTTTAGTTTTTACCAAGTCGCTCAATCCACCAAAGTGACAGTCACTTTTTAAGTTGCCTGATAAATCAGGGATAAGACTATCTGAAGGAAAAGAAAGCTCATTGAATTGAGCTGTCATCTCCCCTAAGGAGCACAGAAGCTTCTGCCAGTGTAAGAAGGAGTGGGGGAAAAAAAACACCTTAACCCTTTCTCCTGTGACCTGTTTGACTGCCTTGATGTGCAGCAGCCAAGCACAGACATGCGACTATTAACCTTCCCCAGACTTGTGAGGCCACTGGTGGACTGAAGGCTGAAGATCTTTACAGTATAATATGTTTTGGGAAACAGCTAGAACCTCATTAAGCTTCTCACTCATTGAGGTGTGCATTTGTCGTGGCAAAATGGTAGCAAAATTTATATCATCACTTTTTGCTGGGAAAACTTGACCTAATTACAGAGGAATTAATTATCCTGGGATTGTAAGCTTAGATTTTGTCCTGGCTAGACTGAACTCCAGTGATGTCAGTGGAGTTTCCATCTGCCTTACATAGGCCTGAATTGTGCCTTAGTGTTGTGAGAGTCCATTTAAAAAATTCTCAAACGGCAAGAAAGTACAGTAAAGGAAGCATAGCCAGTGGAAAGTAATATAAATGTGTATTTGATTGATTTATTCCAGTTTAGAAGAAGACAATAAATTCACTCAGTCACTTTTACATTTATAAAGTGGATCTTATGTAAAAACCTTTGTGTGGTGCAAAGAATCAATAAGAAGATACATAAGTGAAGGAAATTCAGTCAAATATTGGCTGTTTCAATTTAGTCATTGACTGCAGATAGCAATCAGAAATTTTGGTCTGTCAGCCTGCAGCAGGAGGGCACACAAGTATGTATATATATGTGTGTGTGTGTATTTGTTTTACATATATAGCGTGTCACTGTGTTCTTTTAATGCAGAGTCACGGCTGAAATTCACTAGGTTAAAACATGGAACATTTATGAAGTAGAAGAATTTGCTGACCAGATGAATATTTCATGACTACTATTTTTTATGTCTGTTTCTTGAATATATCTTGTATTTAGTCATAATAATCTTCGATGTAGAAAGCTCTTGCAGAATGCTGTACATAGTAATTAACATAGACTTTAAAATATATGGCTTAATTTAAAATTTAATATTGTAGTGAACTTCCTTAAGGGCAGTATTTTCTGTTCAGTGAAGTCATCATAAAATTCCTGGTGAAAAAAAAAAACAAAAAACCAAACGTTTTGGAGGGGAAAAAAGTTAATTTTGTTTGACAGAATATTGTAGGATTAATTTTTGTATTTCAGTTAATTCAGTGGAGTTATTTCAAGTTTAATTTGTTATTGGATAGTGGTATTAGATACAGTTTTGTGTTAACGTTAATAATGCTGTATAAAGTTGGGCAAATGAAAATGCAATAAAACTGCACCTGTTAGCATTATAGGTGTTTAGATCTTTAAACCTGAACTTTTTTTTTTTTTTTTTTTTTTTCATGAATATTAACTGGAAAATGCCACGGGGCCCATGCAAATTATTTATGAATGTGAGTTAAATTCAGAAGTTGTTTTTTTTTTTTTACTTTAAAAACTGTTGCATATGTCATTGACCTAAAAACTAACAGGAACAGGTTTAACCTAAAAACTTGGAAAATTTTTCCTGAGAATATATTAATGAATTTCATTTTTATTTTTGTGAGGCATTTATTGATGTCTAATTTCAAATTTTTTCAAAAATACCCAAAGTGTTTTAAAATTGTTGGACTTTTACTTTGTCTCCTAAAAGGGTTGAAATTAAGGTGAAGTATTTCGCTACAAGCATAGAAGTTTTAGGTTGACCTAAACATAAAGTTTTTCACTTCTACTTAATACCTGCTAATTTTTTTTCCCATTAGGTAGGGAAAAAAAGCCAACAAAAGATTATTTTTCAGGTTCTGTCCTGAAGAAAGCAATTAATGATGTAGAAGACAAGCTAGTAATTTCTTGTTCCTTACTGCACTTAACTATAATGAAAATCAATCGTGTTCCAGGCAAGGTCTTCTCAGTAGTTCCTTTAAGTTAAGTATATAAGTATCTGCCTGTCATTTTCCCAGAACTCCAGAAATATACACTTAGAGCATTTAGATGTATTTACCTTCAACATTAGAGATGAAGACTATGGAAGCAATAGGGATTTTTCCGTCACTGTCATTGTAATTAGTCTTTTAAATGTAATGTATTCCAATAATGGTACTATGACAGCCAAGATGTCATAAAATGTATGTTAGATCTTTATGTAAAGGGATTGAAAAGTGGCAAATACTTACAGGAAGAAAGTTGAGGAACTGTAGAAATATATTGTTTTGGTTTTTTTTTTTTTGTTTCACTCTCATTGCACAGCCCTTCATTAATTGTTCTTTAGACAAAATGTGATTCATAGAATCACAGCAGGACTGAGGTACGGAGCGACCTCTTGGATTCTGTGGTCCAGCTGCCCCCGCTCAAGCAGAGCCACCTAGAGCTGGGTGCCCAGGCCCATGTAAAGATGCCTTTTGGGTATCTCCAAGGAGGGAGCCTCCGCAGCCTCTCTGGTCCTATAATAACATATAAAAATCTTACATACTGTCCAGGGTCTGGAATCCAGTGGTGAGCACTTTGACATCTCAAACAAAAGTGATGCATCAGCAGATAAGAGGTAAAGTTATGGTTCTTGCACTCAATGATTCAGAGCACCATACAGCTTTCTCTGCTTATTCTGTATTTCTTTTTATGCCTTTTTATGAAGAACACAAGGCATTACTGAATCCAGAAGCAAGGATAGAAGTACTGCTTTACATTATTCTGACCTGAACCAACCAGGTAAAAAACATTTGCAACATCTCAAGTGCTGAGGAGAACAGATTATATGAAGAGCAATCCGTGCTTCTGTGATGGGCTGCAACAGTGTGCAGTGGAGATGCGAGTCTGTGGAAGTGCTCTAGCCTCCATCAAACACCTGCTGAAAGGGAGTAACGGCAAGGAGAGGTTTTGCCATCTGTTTGCAGCACCAAAGAGGGAAAAACAAAAGGAGCGAAGGACAGATTTTTAACACAGCTTGCCAGAGCCCAACAGCTCTTATTTCTCACAATGGGACATGCTGGTTGGGATTGCTTTTGAAATGCAGCTGCTGGAAAGGGGTGCTAAGCATCCTCTGAAGATGCGGACCTCTTCTTCTGGCAGAAGGTGCAGGCAAAATGAATAAATCTGCTCTGAGGAATGTGTGGAAAAGTAGGGGTGAGATGGGTTTCGGAAAATCCATACACTTGGGGTGAGAAAAATCTTTAAAGCCACCCCCACCCCCCACCCCAAAATAAAAAAACAAAACACAACCAAAAAACAGCACCTCAAAATCGATAGGCCTTACTCCTACTAGTAATAAAAATTGGAAGGTGTGGAGGAGCACCAGTGTGCTGATTGACGGCTGCTGTGAAAATGCTTCTTACAGGGGTGAAGTCAGAGAGGCTGATAAACTTTTGACTTCAAGCAGCTTTATTCATTAAGATAAAAGAAAAGTCAATGTAAATTATCTTCACTTGGTTGTGAGAAAAATACTTGAGTACTCAGCTTCTATTATTTTCTGAAAACTTAAGAATGGTGTATAGCTGACAAATTAAGGGGGGAAATGTAGCATTTTTAAGCAGAATAAAGAAACCTCACACCAGGTGTATTTCTTTACCTCATGTCATGTCTTTACCTCATGTTCTCTCTTGCCTCGTTTCACTGCATATAGCAAAGCCACATCAGTGTCAGCAAGAGAGAGAAGTATCTGGTTTTACACTTACGTTTAAGCATATTTCTCTTTTGGCATTTCTGTTTGTTGAAATACAGTTGTCTGCAAAGAACTTTGCATGCTTAGTAAAACCAGTCTAGGGCACAGCAAGTTGTACAAACTGCCTCAGGTTTAATGTAAGCTTCTTTGTCACTCATATTTTAGGGCAGAACAACGTGCTAGGTGTGTAAAAGGTCCAGGTGCAGTATGGCTTCTGCAGATATCCTTAGAGAAACAGGTATTTTCCATGAGTCATTGTTGCTGTTTATAACATATATATGTGGTAATACGTCTAGATGAGGGCAGTGTTTTATTGGACGTTATTGTCACTGTTTTGCCACAGTCTACATCATACATATTTTTCACCATGTTATTTTCAGTATTAAAAAAACAATGGATTCAAATTTATTTATTGTATATATTTGAGTTGTAGTGAAGTTAAATATAAATCTAATATTAGCTGCAAAATTAGTAGGGTCTTCTTTTGTTTCTGTCAAATCAGAAAAGCTAGAGGTGAATACTGGTACGTCAACCATTCCTTAAGCAGTATGTTCCAGTCTCCAAAATTTACCTGGCAATCAGAATATTTACTCATTTAAAAATATCTGCTTTGCCTTTCTTGCACCTAGTGCAAGTCTTCTCTTTCCTATACTTATATTCATGCTGTGTAGCTTTATTGCAGGGTATTTCCTGTTCCTTATTCCTGAAGTTACTTAAAAACAATTAAAAACACGTACTGCACCAAAGTGATGTCTTCCTGCATAGGACTCCTCTTAACACCACATCCTTGATTTTAGCTGCCATCTGCTCCTTTGAATTCTCCTCGTGGCATGCTATACAATTTACAGTTCAAATTTTCTGTGTTGAAGATTGTTTGCATGGAAATTATCTCAGTAAAGCAGTATGCTGACCCTCGGTCATGCTGAAAAGAGTACTACAAATCTGGATTTAAAAAATAAAAAAGTTAATTCTTCTGTAGCGTTGAAGAGCCAAGCAAGGCAAGAGAAGTATATGCCCCGAGTCCTAGGCAGCTTTGATCAATATATTGTAGAGTATTTTCTATGAAACAGTGACTTTTGAATACTTTTCATTTTGTCTTGTTGCAATCTGAAGACTTTTCATATGTTGATAAAATTGTTCTCTGTTGGTTTATACAGCTTCATTCCCCAGAAAGGATGGCAGTATGAACTTTGTAACTGGCGTATTAGCGAATTTGTCAAAACCCACAAAGTATTTGGGAAAGCACTGAAAATTGCAGGATACGTACTTGTCCTGAAATTTTAGGGTTTTAAAGTTACTGGGTTTTCCTGTGTGTTTTTTGAACTTCCTAGTATCTATTTCCATGGGGCAAACTGGTCAGTCTGAAGGTAATTTGCTGCCAGCAGACTGGTTGGTTGAGGTTAGTCTGGGTTAAGAAATAGCATAGTGTCACAACAAGTTCATGCATTGAAGTTAGTATCTGGTGTTACAGGACCGTGTAGAGTTGTGTTTTATTTGTCCTAACTGCTATTTTCTGTTTGAGTACACTTGGTTTTGTTCATACAAGTGCTAGGATATTTTCTGATTACATTGTCTGTTCTTTTGGAACATGTACATCTTCTCAAAACTGCATATGGCAGCATGTGTGTGTGTGTGTATATTCAAAATTGTGTGATATTTCAAGTCATGGCAGATTACTCCTGGTTTCAGAATTATGGCTTTAAGTACTGTTGTGCATTTGGCAGCACTTGAAACCTTGGCAAGAACTGCAGCTGACTAAGAACTGAATAATTGTTTTAAAACTAATTCTTTTTCTGCTGCTTTCCTTAAGAAGAACATCCTGCCAGATACTAGGCTCAGTGGGTACTCCATTGGCTGCTTTGTTCTACAGAGTTGTAAATGTGAAGGTACTAACCACAAAAATAATTATCTAATCTGCAAAATATAGAATTTTACCTAAATAAATCTTTTATTTCATATTTAAACATGTACTCATTCAGCACCAAACCCTGATACTTAGAAAAAAAGGAAGATTAGTGAGAATTAATTAGCCACCTTTACTGGCATTTCTAATGTCATTTTAAGACATCTAAGACATAGACCTGATTTTTTTCTCAGATACCTTTTTGTTAGAAATTATTTCTTGAAATAAAATAATGAAGAGAAGAAAGAATAAGTTTTTCTTTAAAGTAGGCTTTAAGTGGATGTAAACCTATGAAGAGTGATAGGTTTCCTCTGTTGAGTGCCACGGACATTTCTAGGTTTTCTTAATTAATGACTTTGTTTTTCATTTAGCATCTGTCATCCAAGCAGGGTTTTATCCATTCATAGTGTCTCCCTTCTTGTTTTGTTTTATTTTGTTTCAAGAGTAGCTGCAAACACAACTCAGCTAGCTGAAGCTAGAAGGCGGCAATGCTGTTCCCAAGGGCATATGAATGGTGAAGGGCGTGCTGGTGTCCCAGTACTACAGTTACAATTAACACAGAGCAACAGAACAAACCCAACCTCACTATAAAACTGCAAGATAAAAACCTCTTACTCATACTAACAGGTATATCTTTGACCAACTGGCGTTAATGGTGCGTTTTCCAGATTTGTTGTGCATTTTCTGGATTTATCAGCTTCACGCATCTTGAAAACAATCTGTTTTTCTTAGGGTTTGCTCCTCCTCTTATATACCTATGGGGGTGAAAATTATTTGTATCAATTGTTGCAGTAGCAGCCAGTTGAGATGTTGAGTTACTTGTTATGAGTTGGGGAGATAGCATTACTCATCTGAGCCGTGGCTTGGAGGTGTCTAGCACATTTAAGCTGACAACCCGAGACAGAGCCGGGTTGTGTGCAAGGGCAGCTTTGGTGGACGCACGGCTTGTTTCACACCTCTGCTTGACCATGGGTCACCTCATCAGTCACGCCAATACTGCCCACAGGGCCGTGCTGAGAACCAAAGACTGAGCCACTTCATGAAAAAAGGCACTGAAGCCTGTAAATGGGGAGCACATGAAAAGACAGAATTCTTAAGCATGTACTGTCAACGAAACATCTGTAAGATCAAAATCACATTCCTAGTGACTGATGTGGAGTTTTTTGGCAAGTCAGTCTTAACAATGCACAGGTCCTCTGAGATCATGAGATCTGATGCTAAGTAGAATGTCATTTATTTTTGACGTTGCAATTCAGCAAAATGTTATTTGCTCTTGAATCTTGCTCTTCACAGGGGGTTCATTTGATTAATTTTGTAGAGCTCTTGCGTAGCATTTTCCATAGAGATAATGTCATATATCTCCATTTATTCTTTTATATATGAGCATATATTTTATTTGAATGTTATAGGCAAACGTATTTCACATTAATATAAAATTAACACAAACCTTAATGTAAACACAAAACTAATGTAATGTGTCATAATATATAACATACTATAGCACACTGTTACACTGAATCTGCCTCCCTCAAGTTACCTTACTTCAAAGTTCAGATTTTTCCCAGACCTGTCAAGGTTTCTACCTTTGTAACAGAAATAATCAGAAATCCAGAATAGGTATTGAGATACTCCAAGCATTGCATTCTTACATTATTTCTCTTAAGCTCATATACATTGGACAATATGTATCCTGGTATATGCTTTCCAAATCTGCCCATGTCTTGGGGTTTTTTTCCCTACTGATGTCATGCAGTATTATTAATCTCTAAGGAAAGCGTGATTAAGTTTTCCGAAGTGAACACTGTATTTTCTCTAAGAAGACAAAAAATAATGTTTGTGCTGCCATATATCTTAAAATATTTTTTCAGTGATGCATTAAAGAGGAAGAAAAATGTTCTTGAAACTGAATTTTAAAGCTGCGGAGTAGTTTACTGTTTAAGGTCATGCAGTGCTGTTATCAGACCATGACTTGGGGATGTTCATGACTGTTTGGAGGGGCAGAAGGGGGGAGCTGTCAAATACCTGTCTCCTCTGTGCAAGTCTCATTGCTCAGGAGTCAGAAGGAGAAAGTCAGGCTGATGGTGGCCCAGCATAGTGAATCACCAGCTTGTGCCAGCTCAGTTGAGCAAAGCAGGTCCAGCTTACTCCCTCTCCACCCCTCTGAAATAAGTAAGGAGAGTAAATTACGGGTAATTACTATGGAAATGAGTCACTGTATAAGTAGATTTTTAAAATAACTTCAAGTTTTAGATCACTGCTGATGGAAAAAAACAGTGTTCTGTACGAAAGTTTTGGTGTGGTAATTTAGTGCATTTACTTATCAAGTGGAAAGAAAAGTGCTGACATTGCATTTGAGCTGATATAAAGCAAAAATAGTGTATTCTTTCAGTATTCAATAGCTTACTAGAGGCTGTTTTTTTAAACATGGCTTATCAAGCTATGGGGGGTGTGAAAGAGGTCATGGCATATATAGCAAGAGATTAAGTTCATTTGACTTTTTTTTACAAAGTGTGCATGAAGTACAAACAAGTTCATAACTGCATTTTCCTACCTATTTTTAATATCTAAGGATAAGAAACACAGTACTGACAAGTAGAACTAGGTCTTTTGCATTTTACAAAAGCAATTCTCATAACTGTAGTCTTAACTCAGACCAAAAATGAGCAGTTTATTTCTAAGAAAGCCCAAACCACCAATCAAATAGTCAAAAGTAATTAAATAAACAGAAAAATAATGTTAATGGCATAGCTCTCTTGGCATCTGAATGATTGATTTTATCTGGGACTCAGCTATCCTATTTTATTTAGATGTATACCTAAGTGCAGAGTGGTCCCACTGAAACGACCATCAGAGTAATAACATAATCCAGTTTTGAATTGCTGATGCTGGTATTCATCCTGATTATTAACCCTAAGAATTTTATTCAAATAGCAGTCTGAAAAAAATTTGTTACTGGAATTCTAAGTAACTTTCATGTTCTGTTCTGGTTTTGTAGTCCTCTGCCTCTGGTACCTTGAGAAATTACAACATGCTTGATTTACTTAGTTTGTAGTTTATTTACTTCTGATTCTGTTGTTCTGAAAATGTAAATAGTTTCTTTTTCTTGGAATCAGCTGTCATGCTGTTATTGAACTAATGATGTGTCTGACTAGTTCAATTTAAAAACAAGAGGTTGGTGTTTTCCCTTCTTTCTTTCATTGTCTTGAAATCCTTTACTCTTACAAACATATTTCACTTACAATTCAGCAATTATACAGTAAAAGAACAGGTTAGTGTAAAATTTGAAGCCTTGTTGTGATCCTGACCTATATACACCTCAAAACACGTCTAAACACTAAATGAGGAGTTAACAAAAGGGATTGGTAAGCCTATTAAGTACCCTGTTTGGGCCATTTTAGATCCTGCATTTCACAGTGTACTTTTCTTGTAATGTAGTTGTCCTAAGTGTGTATCTGAACAGCAAGCTATATACATAGAAATCACCCATTTACCTCAGGAACCGTCAGTTAGAGAGAAGGTGGTTGGCTGGTGCTTCAGACAGTAATTCAATATTTTCTATCGATTAGATTTGACAGCCCCCCAAAGGACACCATGTTACTCTGCAATTAGAAATAGCGTGTGTCCAGCATTAATTGTCGCAAACAGTTGCATATAGACTACTGTACTGAATCAACTAAGGTGTATAATTGGTCTCAAATACAGTTGGAGTCTGTTAGCCAGGTGTTCGCTATATCTGACAAAATTTCACTAAAATAGGAAAGATCCACCTGCCCCTTTACTAATTTCTTCAACCAGAATACATGGAGTGACACTGAAGGTAAAGCAGCCCATTTACCAAGCATTGCACTGACCTTTGAGAAAATGTTTGAAATCTTTATCTACGCCAAGTGCAAGCTCTGAAGCCTTCAGGATGAACCGGTGTTTGCCATAGCTGTAGGAGCGTTGGAGTTTGTGTAGAACTGATTCTGCAAGAAATCAAACAGAAGGAGCTTCCATTTCAACTGATAGAGAGACTCCTTAAAAGAAAAACAAAAATAGATGTATGGACACCTGTGTTTAGCATCTTAACAGGGTCTCTGTATCACATTTATGGAGAGTCCTTTCAAACTGCTGGGTGCTTTTACAGTGTCCAAGTAAGAAACACTTGAGTGCTGCTTTTTCTGTCATTGAAAACTGTCCCAGACTGTGAGAAGACCATTTTTATGATGCATATGTATATAAAACATACCGACTGCAAGGAGGGAAAGAACTAGGTCACTGATGTACTTTTAAAATACAGTTTTACTGTGAATAAGTCTATTTATTTTTTTTTTTTAATGTATTGGTAGTAGATAGTCTACAGTCAAAGGTGCTTTCTGATGATAACTTAAGGCAATTTAATGGTTATCTACCACTAAAAGGGAAAGGTTCTAGTATGAAGATACGGATTTTTATTGCTTTCCTCAGACAATAAACATCTGGAATGGAGACACCAATGGACAACTGCCGCCCCCAACCCCAACAGAAAACTAAAGCCAAACCCCAAAACTGCCATTTTTGCTCCCAAAGTACTTAGTTGGAAAGAAACTGAAGGGAGCAGAAGGGGGGTGGAGGATGGAGAGATGGAAAAAAGGTGTGAACCAAACCTCTCATTAACTGCTAACCAGCAGCTGGCTTATCTGTGTCATCAGACAACAGCCTTAGCTAACCCAGTAACTGGGTCCTGCGGTCCTTGTTTTGAAGACTTTAGATCAAGAGTAGTGTCTTTGTAGGGTGGCAGCAGCTAGCTCTGGCAGTACATTTGGCTGCAGAGAAGCTGACTGAAACTTCTGTTGAGCATTGCTGTTGCGGTATTGGGCATATCCTACTAGCTAAATTAAGAGGGAAAGGTTAAGAGTGCAATGTATAAATATAAGCTAAGATATTAATTAATTTTAACTCAGTTCTCTAAGATGAAGTATCTGTTTCTCAAGTTGATCAAACTATTTAGACTAAAGTTTTTCATGATATCTTATTGCTCATATATTAAGAAAATGTAAATAATGTAACAATTAGCTCTATATGCATTTCTTCATCTGTATTTTTTTCTCTCTCCCTTCTCCTTCTCCATTCCCTTCCTTTTCCCTTTATCCTTCCCTGTCCCTGCCTCCCCCTCACCCCTGCCACCCTTTTGCACAGCCTCAGTTGAAGAGGAACCAACTTCAGCAGGTACAAATAATTTACAGTTACATCTGCATGACGGTAACCTTTTCTTGAGAGCTACCTTTATTAAAAATAATTTTGACCAGGTTTATTTTGTGTATAGCACATGATACATAGCCATATCGGGGTTGGATTCTTTTCTCTTCTGTCCACTCCCCTTCCTTCTCTTTTTTTTTTTTTTTTTTTCCAGTTTATAGTCAGTAGGAGATACAGTCCTCCAGCAGTAGTTCAAAATCTTCTCTGCCACATATATTCCTTTTTGCTTCTTCCTTCATTAAGCTGTCACATTGGGCTTCACACAACAAACTAGGTCAAAAGCAGTCAGGAATTAATCAGTGTTTATCTGGGCTTTTTATCTGTCATTATGCTGGGGAAGCTCAATCATCTGAGTGACCCCCAAAACTGGCATCCTTAAAGACAGCGCAGCCTGGGAGCAAGCAGTGAAGGAAGGGAAGGAGGTGCAGAAGCACCCTGATCAAAGAAAATGTTCTACAAACTATGGCCTGGATATCTGCTCAGTGAGCTTTTATTTCCATTGACAGGCTGCCAAGTAGTGAGAACAGTTAGCAATGCAGTCATAAAAATTAGTTTAGGAGCTCCCCAAGAGACACGAACACGTAGTGTTTATTCTATTGCAAAGATTAACTATTTCTAATTAATTGGCAATCCATTAGCTTGGGAGTATTTAAAGAAAAAGAAGACAGTGTACAAAAGAGGAATGCCACTAAACAGCTTAACGTGTTTGAAATGGCACTGAGTTGTATAAACTCAGTGAGCTAAAACATCAAATAACTAGGGAGTCATTTTATAGTGGCTTGTTAAAAGAAGTAAAGGTCTCCAGAGGACCAAAAGAGAAAAGGTAAGGAAAGTGAATGAAGAAAGGAGGATGGCAAGGAAGGACTGAACAGTTTACAATGCTAACTGACAACTAGGGAGCAATATAAGTAATTAGAGTACAGTGTAGAATAATAAATGAAAGGACAGAGAACAAAGCCAAGAGTAGAATGTAAGAGAGGGAGAGTAGTTAAGACTAGCACTGAATAGAGAAAGAAGCAAAAGGGACCTTTTAATGTGAAGATAGTAGTGGAATGGACAGAAGGCATGACTGAGATGAGAAAAAACACAGCAAAACAGAGAAGGAAGAAAGAACTGTAGAGTACTAAGACACCCCTGAGGAGTATAATAATTATTAAGCATCAGCCTTCAACTATCTGTTTCTTGAGAGATCTGTCAGTCTTAAAGTTTTCATGGAAAATATCTTAATAGAAACCTACTGCAGCTGTTCAATAGAAGTGTCAGATACAGAAGGAGATGTTTTTTTTTACATAGGAAAGAAAAAAAAGCACTCCTTTTTCCTTTTATGGAGTTGGTTTCTGTATGCACGTTTTGTAGGGATAGTTTAGAGGCACATATGAACACACTGTGGCAATGTTCAAGGCAATCTTTCTGTGGTTGTGCATTGTAAAACCGTCATTCCTGTTATGACCAGTGGAGTGTCTCATGAAGATATGGCCTCCCTCTGCATTTGGAACATCTCTGGCACTTTTGTGACAGCCCATTAACTGTGAGCTGGCCAAGCTAACCAGATACATCAGCTGAAAATGGGTGGAAGGAGAAAAGCGGAATTTATTAAGACAGCCACAGAGCTCCACTACAGATCTCGGTTACTTGCCAGCTGGAATTTCCATAGTTTCACAAAAGCCTACAGATTCTATATTCAGTTCCTCAGGAGCCCTTGCCTTTTGGGGTGCCAGATGACATTGTTTGTTTACTTTGCATTTGTTTAAATGAATTGTTTTTAATCACTTCTGACTGCTTTGTTTCATTCTGCCGCAGTGTCACTGCTTTGTTTACTTCTCCACATAATTCTTGTGTTCAACAAAGCTCAGCCAGTAATTTACAATGAATGTCTTTGAGCATTGCTCCATCACAGAATGTTCCTAAATGTTTATGATTTCCTTGAATTGACCCATTATCTATAACATTATTTACACCAGTATTTTTTCAAATATTTTCCCCCAATACTTGATCAGATATGTTTCAAACTCAAATCAGTTACTTGTGGTCAGCTGAATGAGCTGCACCTAATTTTTAGCTGTTATTTTTATTGTTAGAAACTAGTTCTCAGTCCTTCTGGGTTTATTGGCATCTAAAAATGTGCCACAATTATTTATGCGGTAATAGCTGTACCAGTGTAACTTTCTGTATAAAAACTCTTAATGCAAGGACTGATGACCTTTTCCTGTTAGTTATTTCATGAAAGGATGCTGTTTGCTGTAAGACTATACATGTGGGAGTTGCACTGGTACAGCAATGCAGATAGATATTTCCACACAGACAAATCAACAACTAGAAATACACAAACGTACAGCACCAGAATGTTTTTGTTCTTTGATTTGGACAGATGAACAAATGCCTCTAGCATAAATGGTACACAGAAGATTAAAAGACAAAACACATATTTGTAAACATTTGTACAAATAAATCTCAACTGCTCAACTGAAATTATGTTACAAGGGAACATGACTAAATATCTGCAGGAGTAAGTGAAATAATGCTTTCTGTTATTTAGTCTGGTTCTAGGACATTGGCACTTCATGATTAGATTTTTCAGCAATTATTTTTGAAGCAATTATTTTCTTGGGAAAATTTTGATTAATCTGAAGCTTTTTGCAGGAATTAATTTGACTAAACTTCTGTGGGCACAGAATGAATTTTTTTCCCTACTCAAATGAAAAAAATCCACATTTGGGAAAACAATTATAGTCTCTGCCTTGAATAGAAAACTTTGGATCTTAAACTCTTCTGCTAGGTATTAATACAGTATAACCCAACTCTACGTTTGCATGAAATGTGACTGTGATCAAAATAAGCTGTATTTAAGTGTTGATACTGTTTGTTAGAAATTCCATAAGATGAAACAATAATTTTCTGCACAGATGTACATAGCTTGTTTTGGATCTTCCTCAGCAAAGCAATGAAGTATGTAGCTGAATAGTCAATGTATAGTAGACTTGTCTTTGTGAGCATGTGTTTAAGCATCTGCTTGCTCAGTTGGAACTTAAATTAGGTACAGTGAAAGTGCAGCCTAGAAGCACAATATAAATTTTAACAATATAGCACACTATCTTGCTCCTGAGGGAATCAAAATAAAAACCAGAATGTTGCATTAAGATCAGGAAAAAAGTTCTAAATTTAGTGATGAAGGGCATGCATATAAAAATGAAGTTATTTTTAAACCTTTATTTTAAAGATATTCCCTGTCTGAGCTTTTCCAGAGGAAGATCTGTGAATAAAGTGCAGTCGTTCTTTACATAACAGTAATTTAAATCTCTAAAATCTAGTAAGCAATACAAACTTTTCAGGTGCTTCATAATGTAGAGTTTCTATTGGTTTTCTTTTAAGATATGACCAATGTTGTTTTGAAGGTAATAGATTAGTCCATTCTTATGGGATTGTTCAAATACAGCTTATTTCTCAGATTGTATTGACATTTTCAAAGTTGCGTGTCCTGCTTAAACAGACACCTCTTTAGAGCAGGAAGGCAGTCATGTAGTTTGCAAGACGCAGGGGTGCTGAGAAATAAACAGAAAATGTATCCAAAGCTTCACTTCAGTCACCTAGAGCCTTTAGTGGTAATTTCAGTCAAATGTATAGGCAGTAAGCAAGTTTTATCAGCTACCAGATTTTGCTTTTTTCAAAAAAAACCCCCCAAAAAACCAAAAAAACACCAAGTTTCTGCCAGTTCGTGATGTTTATCTTAGTGGAGTGTAATTAACCTCCTGATTCTAGGGCTGATCTATTAGCACTGGGAAGGAGGTATATACGTGCCAGCTGCGAGGCCCAGGAGTCGTCACTTAGCATTCAAAATCGTTACAAGTACTTTATGATTGTCTTCTAAACCCTCTTGAGATGAGAGTCTGCATTTAGTGTAACAGATGCAGGGGAGGAAAGATGAGAATATTATCTGGAGGGGAACACGGTATTTTTCCAAACCATACCTTTACTTACTAAAGAATATGAGGTAGGATAAATTGCAGCTAATACATTAATGTTATGAAGATTATACACATTATATAAATATTATAAACTTTAAGTTGACTTCCTATTGGGATCAAAACTAGAATTGCTTTTTCTTTGCATTCAAAGGAATAAAACAATATTCTTTCCCATACTTTGCTCTTTGGGATCGAGTCTACTTTCTTTGACAGCACCCTCCATGAGTAGTCTCGTAGAAGTGGAGTTACTAAAATTTCACTCTTATTGTTGTAACCACCAGGTTGAAGATTATTAATCCTGAAATAATAAATGCCCTGTGAATATCTCTCTATAGAAATGGTATTTCACAGGGTTTCCTTCAGTTTCAGAATGCTTCAGTCTAATGAACTGTAATTATAACTCATTAAACATATTTCATCTAAGGCAAAGCTTACTTATTTTTCGCACGCTTTTTCACTAGAGCTAAACCAAGTTTTTCAAATGATCCTCACAGTTTCAACAGGGTTTTCTTTAGCCCTACTTCTGGATAAGTATTGATCTCAATCTTTTTTTTTTTTTTTTTTTTTTTTCCATTCCAGTTAAATACCTATGATTTTATGTTGTTGTAAACATCTAAATGCTCTCTTTTGATCCACTTCTGCATATCTGTTCATTTCATCTTGAGTTTCAGATCAACTAAGTAGTTTTACCCAAAGCTCATGCATCCTGTGAAAGCAAGATAGCAAAATCTCAGGGCAGTTCTCTTGGAGATTTGTTTCCATGTTTCTTATCCCATCTACACATGTGGCATGAGTCATGTATTTATTATTTCAGGCAGTCGGCATGTAAAGGCAAGTGAACGAAGTGGCGCATGTTATGCTGTACTCTCCCTCATTGTGTCTTGGAAGAATGACTCTTTGATATCATTAGAAATTATCCCAGACTCCTTGAGGAGAGGAAGGGAATGCATAAAATCACAAGGAAACATTTCTTAGATGCAAAGCTTCAAAAGGCAGGACATCCAATAGAAGCTGTTACGTTAGGCTTAAAACAATTTTCAACAAAGCTAACTCTCCTCCTAGTTCAACGCTCACACGCTGACTGTTCTTGTGAGTAACATGCTGAAATGGCAAAGTGAAGCCAGCACCTGCTTTCTAGCTTATAATGTATTGTATTATAGAATGGAAATTATGTACTCGCTTCCATAAAAAGATGCCTGTGTGATGGATTGGTTTTCCCCTTATGAGGATTCTAGACCTCTGGAAATCGACAGGACAGAGGCAATAATGCCATGTATTTAATATATATTTGCCCGGCAGAAGTGCTAAACTTACTTATGTGTAGATTAAAAACCAGTATGTGCTCCTGTATTAGCTATAAGTAAAACTTTGTTCAATTTTCCAGTGAAATTATTGGTTCCTCAGAAATAAAATTGTCCATGGTGAGTTTAAAAAAAAACAAAACCAAAACAGAATGGAATTTGTATTGTAAAAATGTGAGCTATATTTTTGGCAAAAAACAAGTGCTTTTTCTTGTTCTATACAAACTTGCATTTAGATATTTGCTGAGTTATCACTTTTCATAGATTTAAAACACTAGACATAAAATTATTAAAATCCCAGGTTTTCCCTTGTCCAAATTTCTTTTTATTTTGAGCTAATTTCATAATATCAAATTGTAAAGATTCTGATTTTTCATGACTATTTATGGTGGGAGGTAGGAAGGTTCTGCTCAGTACCACCTTTGTATTATAGTTTAGAATAGTTTGATATTAGATAGTTTAGAAAGCAGGTAGATTTAGATTGGACATGAGGAATAAATTTGTTGTGGTGAGACTGGCCCAGGCTGCCCAGAGCAGCTGTGGGTGCCCCATCCCTGGCAGGGCTCAAGGCCAGGCTGGACGGGGCTGGGAGCAGCCTGGGCTGGGGCGAGGGGGTGTCCCTGCCCAGGGCAGGGGGGTGGGACTGGGTGGTCTTTAAAGGTCCCTTCCAAACCAAACCGTTCTGTGATTCTATGATTCAAATATAAGATGGGTCTTTTGCTTGAAGACAGGCATATTGTAACCAATTTTTCATTGTCTTTCCTTCCTTCTTGTCAACAAATGCTGTTACTGTTTGGTGCTACCCTGTTCATCAAAGAGTAGAGGAGATCCAGTTGGTCGAAGTGCTGGCAACATGTTGTTCATTCTCAGACAACTACATTATGAGTTCAAATGAAAAACATTTGAGATCTTACTGAGATTAATATTTACATAGGAATTATCTGTATATCCTTATATGCTAACTATACAGTACGTTTGCCTTAAGAATAATTAACTGATTGTTGATATGAAATTAAATTTCATAAAGGGTATCTCTTCTTCCTGAAAATAATGCCCTAATGGCCTTCTCTTGATTGCCAGAAGTTGAAATTGTAACTCCTTTGATGATGATCAGAAAAGAAAAAAAGAAAATAAACGGGTGTCCCTAGCTTATTGAAATGAAACTTTCCAAAAAGTTGGTATTTTATCTGCTTACTCTCGCACACTGAAGACCTGGAAAGTGCATCCGATCTAGTCTCAAGGACTTCAGTTCACTGCCCGCTGTACAGCAGCATCCAAAGTGGTGCAGTTTTGTGACAGCATGCTTTCAGGCTGTCATTTGGGGCACAATAATTTTGCTGTGCTATGCAAAGCTATTCTGCTTCACACATTTCAGAGAGGGAAAGCATCTTTCTGTATTATTCTAAGGGAAAGGATTTGTTTTTCCCCCAGGGTCTGTAACAGAGATTTACTCGCTTGCTTAATTTGGTTTGCGCGTTTGTAACAATTCCTGTTCTTTTTCTACTTGAAGTACACATTTTATTTTTCAGTCCCTTGAGCTAACTTGTTAATTACTTTTCCATATATCCCCCCCAAAAATATAGACTAAATCAGAACATTATATAAAGGTCACATTGAACCCTATTCTGATGGAAATTAGGTTTGTGGGGTAAAAATAGTTCTAGATATCAGGTGGCACTTAAGGCTATTACAGTGGGCTGTCACATTTAAAAGCTGGACATCTTGCTTAGGTCAGGAATGGAAATTAATTAGTATTTTTAGCCTATCCCTTAGTGAACGTGTGTCCTTACATCATAAAATAACTCAGTTCAGCAAAATCGCTCACTTCTTCTCAATATTAGACATAAAGCATGCTAGGAAGTTGAGATTAACCTATTGATGTGGCAGGTATCTGAGAAACTCATAGATGGGTGTTTTCCCATAATCTTAATTGTTTTAGAGAGTGATACTTGTGGTGAGTACACAAGATTCATCCCAGTGTACAAATACAAGTGGAAGATCATATAGTATCCCCTAAACTAACTATTGCTTTATGTCGTGAACATTTTCTTTTGCTTGCTTACCACTTTCTCACTTGAACTTTGAGACAGAAGTTTTCCATGCCAGGCATCTGCCTCAAGCTGAACTCGGCTTAAATTGTTTTACTGTTTCCCATAATGAGGTTAAGGAAAAAAGGTGTTCTGCTGCCCGTTTTGATTCTCAAAGCTGTTCTACTGAGAAACCTTTCTGCTCTGATACTTTGGAGCTGGGACATGCAATTTCACAGTGCAGTGTCAGAGGTTGCTTTTATTACTGCCGTGGAATGGTCCAGAGTCAGCCAAGGAGGTTAGCGTAGCTCATGCTCAATGTGCAGAGACAGCTCCTAATCTAACAGAGTAGAGAAGCCTGTTACAAGGAAACCAGCAATGCATACTGCTGTCTGAAGGTGGGTGAAGTCAAGTCTGCCATGCCAACTATCAAAGCATCTCTGCGGCAGGGAGAGCAGGGAGCAGAGCAGATGGAAATGTCACTCTGGGGGGGAAACAACACCTTTGCCTCAGGCTCCAGCAATGTCAGCACTGTCTATTGGTACCAGGTCTGTATCAACAGGGTAGCTTTACTTAGGTACTTTTCTCTCTGGGAAGCAGTATTCCCCAAAAAGGGGCTTTGCAAGTGTCTAGACCCTCATTCAACAGAGAGAAAAACTAGCAGTTAAGACAGGGTCATGTGAATAAAATAATCAAAGATTATTATTTGTTATTGCTTGCTTCATCCTCTGAAGTGGACCAAGAATGACGAAGAGCAAGAAGAAGAACAAACTACTGTACATTTTGCTCCAGGGATCTCAGTGTACTCTGTTGCTCCTCGAGTTCTCCGTACTTCCAAGTAGAACTGAAGCACAGCAGAAAATATGGCAAAAGGCTAACCATGGCAGAGAACAGATGACAAAATCCTCTCCTGTTAGAACAGACGGATTTTTATCTAAGAATTGGTGAAAACTGAGGCGAGAAATGGCTGAGGGAGAAGGGAGTTGACAAGCAAAGAAATGAGATTAATGAGTTGCACATGGGCACAGAGTGAGTGGGTCTGAATATGTGCACAGAAAGGGAAAGGCTGCAGTGGCTGATCTGTGTTGGGTTGGCTGCTCTCTGAAGACTTGTTTCCTTCAATGCAGGCCATTTATTTCTCGTTCCTTCTTCCAATCTACTCATGCTTTCTTGCTCTCTCCATTTCGCTTGTGCTAGCAATTGTGCAGCTACATGTTAAGCTGCATCAGGTGGCTGTTCCGGCTGAAAGCAGCCTCCTCCCTAATGCCATTTCCTCAACAGAATTTGTGTTCAGTTAGTTCCACTCCTTGATCTGATTGCCATGTAGTGCCGTGTGTGCTCTCAGTGGGAAGGGGAGTTTGGTGGAGACATGTAGCAAAACCTGGAGTGAAGCAAAAAAAACCCCAGTCATCTTTGGTGAGATAGTGTAATTAAATTGGATTAAAGCAGTCCAAAAATTCCCATCCAGGCATTAGATGTGTGGAAAGTGAAAAAAGAGCAAATAATGATGAAAGCAAAACAAACAGGAGTGGTGAGTGGTTGGCTGAGGACTTGGTAGCAGGTTAACAAGCATGATGGAAAGGACTCTGTTCAAAAAGACCATTCCAAAGAGTCTTATTTTGTGCTTATGTTGGTTTTAAACTGTGTTATGACCGTCTTTAAAGCATTAGATTGACTGTGAAAACAT
Organism: Falco punctatus; assembly: GCF_963210335.1. Lineage (NCBI taxonomy): Eukaryota > Metazoa > Chordata > Aves > Falconiformes > Falconidae > Falco > Falco punctatus. The sequence continues at coordinate 82,624,121 of NC_137586.1, forward strand.
AAGAGGAAGAAGTTTTTCTCATTTTCTGTTCCACGTAAATTCAAGTGTTTTTGAGTAACTAAGGCTTTGTATTATGCATTCATTCAGGAGGCTAAATAAGTAATGACTAATGACCCATTTGCAGAATGACAGCCAAGTTAAGGACTATAAAGCAAGCGTGCTTTTAAAGATGTTAACTGTATTTTGTATGAACAATGAACCAGACCTTTCCATGACAGACATTGTAACCCAAAATAATAAGGTTTTAGTGGTACCATATACATTATGAGTACCAGTTCTTGCATATATATGAGTTTGGAATACTCACTGTTGGCAGTTGTGAATTCAACACTAAATTGTGCGAAGACTATCTGGGCAGTAGTCTTCTTTCTGGGTAGCAGTGTAGCAACATCATGGGTAGATGTTATCTCATCCTCATTTCCTCTTCAAGAGTGAAGAGTCCTGTCTAGGTCAGTCTTTGCAGTCAAAGAAGTGGAACACAAACCTGTAGAGGACGAGTTATCCCAGTAAGTTAAATATTATAAACAGAAAGCAGCTATTCCCACATTTTCTCCATTTACTACACGAGGAGTGTGCATGGTTAATATCAGTTAGGAAGAAACTCTGAATTTAAGTAAAACCCTTTGTCTGCTTCCTACAGGAAGGACCCACAAATGAATTTTGGATTTGTGTAGCCCAGTATCGTGGCATGTATGCACATACGAGTATGCACACATTTATGAATTTTCTTCTGAGGTTTTTAGAACCTTAACTTTTGTAAAGCTGTTGATTTGTATTGTTTGTGATTTGTTTTTCTTCATATTCAATTATGGTATTTCCATCCAGGATATATGTTTAGCACATTCAGAGTTCTGTGCTTCAGAGATTTTGAGCCTACAGAAAGCTATATCCACGTATAACTGTACTGACACAAGTTTCTAAAGATCAGGCTACAAATAATTATAGTTATATAAGACAGCATGGCTGTGATGAGGTTTGCTGAGATCTAGCGGTCTTTGAGGTGGGTGTACACTCTTGGTGCTGACTACCTCAACATAATATTTGTAGATTAGGAGCAAAGTTAACCAGTGTGAAACTTTGAAGTACCCTGTACCATTGATATGATTGCTGTGCTCCAGTGACATGTTTGAAGAAGGGTACCAGAAAAGCCTTAATCTGAGAATATCGTAAAACCAATAGATGGAGAAACAACAGAAAAATTAATCAGGTTACAAAGTAATGGAAAGGTGTAGGTATTGCAAGCTCATGCTGTGTACTGTCCAGTCCTAGCGTTGTTTGGTGCAATAAGGAAGAGAAAGAAGAGAAGCAGAAATTTAAGTTGAAAGCCAACAACAAATTGCCCCTATATGTTGTTATTATTATTATTGCTCCCTATCTTATAATGTTTTACAGCAGGATAAATGGGAAATGTCCCTCTCTAATACTCTTATGGTAATGACCCTATTGCATTATCTCTACAGTTTTACAATTTTACAGATATGCTGAAACAGCCAAGGAAAGTCTGTAATGATAAGTTCAGTCGCGTATCTTGTATGTATGTTCTAGTAACTTTTGCTGTCACTTCATATCTCCTGTTCCTAAATAAATATGTTTTTTATTCATAAGTCTTGTTTAAGTAAAAAGCAAGCAAACTCTGATGCTGGGTTTCTGTGCTGATTCTTGGTAATCTTGCACAACAAAAAAAAATGTTAATTCTTACAACCAGAATCGTTGTCCTACCTTTTCAGTAATTCATACCATATTAGGTAAGGGTGTTAAAGAACTTATACATGTGCCTAAACGTAAGCAGGTTGGATGGCTGCTAAGGAGAGGAGGAAGTGTGAAGGGAAGGTCTGTGGCATGTGGTGAACTAGCAGAGAGCATGGCTGAACTGAGAGAACATGGCACTTCAGTTACATTCAGGCTCCTTTGTGACTGATTTTATAATCGGGGAAAGATGGAAGGTTGAGGATCTTTTTCTGGTGTAGGTACGTAGAGTTCAGGAAGGGAGGGTTTGTAGATACAGGTAGTGTATTTTATTGAACCAGCTGATAGGTGAAAGGGACAGGCATTAAGACAAGTTTGCTTTTCTCCATGTCTGAAACAGCAGTATTCTATCCGTCATGTTCATGCATAGTACCATTACATTGTTGTGGATTTGTCGTGCATCAAAGCCTAGGAAATGTCAAACCTGACAGATAATGGAATTATCTGCAAATGGAATTAAGTGCCCTGGAGGACCAACAGCAGGGTTTAAAACAGAGCTGAGGTGAGTTGTTTTCTTCCATCTGGTCTTTCTTATTATGAATCTCTTTCATTAGCCACTGATCCAATGCCCAGTTCCCATCCAAATAAGGTTCTTCTGCCCATTACTAATCCCCCTGCCCCCCACCAAAAAAAAAAAAAAAAAAAAAAGCGCCAACAAAACTCTAAAAAGCCCTGCTATCCGATTATTACTATATTACTTTGGCTTCAGTCAGTACTATTTACCAGTAAGGGACCATCTAGCCAGGCTCTGAGTAGCTGTATTACTGAACTGTTGAGAATGTCTTTCAGTCTATTCTAAATTGAGCAGGGAAATAAAATGTTGAAGATTTGGCATTTATATTTTGATAAACAGTCAAGGCTTGTCTGCCATTAACATTGACCAAGACTAAAGAGCCCTTTTAAAAAGTGTCATTGAAGCAACATTACAGGTAAAATCCAGATGTACTTCTTATCACAAAAAGAACATATATTGCTTTAGGGACAGAAATATTAATCAAATGAGTTCACTTGGACAGGGATATGGGGATTTCTGCACATATACAGCGATTTCTTAGACCATTTCTGGCAATAACAAGTATCCGCCACTTCATTCATGTCTACTGATTCTTATTGTTGCTCTTATAGATTGACTTTCCGTATGCTAATGACCATTTGCCAGAGCCAAGACCTCCCTTTTTTCTTTTGTCTTAGAAATTGAATAGATTCTTTTTTATTGCATAATCTTTTGAAGCCTTTGCTACTTTAATTAAAATGCATTTCATTTTTTACCCGCTCATTCAGATAAACAGTATTTTACCTCAGAGCATGAATGCCCATTGTTAGGCTTAAAGAAAGAATGACATGTAGTATTCAGCTATCTTCTGCTGTATTGTGTTACCTTATCTATACAACTGTAGTGTTTAAAAATATTAATTCTGGAAAAACTATTTTTTTCTCTTTTTTTGTACTTACATGAAACTGTTGACTTCAGTAGTACTCTTTATGAGTAAATACTATGAGACTTCCAAACATGTCAAAAATATTTACGTAAGATCCACAGTGCTGTAAAGTAATAAACTGACAAGTTGAAATTATCAGTGTGACTGGACGTAAGTAAAAGAGTGGAATATTTCACAGTCCTGTCCAGAAATGCAAATTCATTGCTTATTCAAGACACAACTTCCACTGCCTGCCTGCCATGGGAGTTGCGGTTGTGTGACAACTGTTCTGATAAAAATAACAATTATGAAAATTTAACATGCTTCAGTGAATGACTAGTTGTCTATTACTAAAAAATATTAAAATGAATTATACCTTTATATACTTTAGAAGCTATTTGAATTCTGTCAAATAATCTGAGAAAGGATTTGGAATTCATGAAGTTTTATTGAAATGGCTAGCAACAATGAGGAAGCCATAGCCCAAGAACAAAAAGGTCTGCATATAGATTTATATATTCAATTTGCCTGCAGTACCATAATTTAACATTTATTTGCAAAGCATGAATTCACACTGTACAGCAATATTACAAGTCTGTTGCGGTTATTCATGAATTTCATTAGTTTCAAGCTTTCTACAGTATTACGTCCTGCTAAAACTGCAGAACAGTATTTGTTTATTAATAAACAGTAAGGGAAAGGGTGACAATAGATCAATATCGGATTCTTAATCTTTCCATATTGACCTGGAATTTCCCAATTTTCCTTTTTTAATCTGACCTCCTAGATGAGAAAAGCATTCTAATAATCTTCTCTGAAAAACTGGTCATTTTCTGAAACAAAATACAAATCAAGGATCCTGTCAGGACAGTGTTCTGCTTTAGGCTCCCTTGAGCAGGGACAGGGACAGGAGGTATGATATAATGTATTTGTCATCAAGTCGTGTTTCAATCTAAAATTTTGGTAGCAGAGTACAGGTGATGTGTTGCAACCTCCTAAGAAATTCCACATAAAAGTATTTGCTTCACAATGTTTAAGTCATGTAGCTACAGATATCCTCGATGCAGGTACACATTACATTGGTGAAGCAGTGGGTTTGTTTCCATAGCATATCCTATTGATCTTACTTCCCGTCATTCAGAACCCAACGGCAGCATCCACATTTTTCAGCCAGGCAACTTTCTCTGCGCCTGACTCCATTCCATCAACCGATGAGTCATGCAATTGTTTTGCTTTCGGGAACAGTATCCAGCTACCGATTAGACTAGATTGGAAAGAGAGTATTAACATGCACTGAGGTCATCTGTCCTGTGGTGGGGGGAAGTTAATTATGTCTAGTTCATGGCCTCATCTTTTAAGCCACTCAGATGAATATGGCCATTGTTATGCCCATGCACAGATCTGCGAATCTCATGAATCAGAGGAAAGTTTGGTGTGTCTGACAAGCTACCCATGCCACTATTGAGGGTGGGAACCTGAAAAGGGTGTGTGGCTCCAGAGCAAGTAAAGGAACGTACCTGTGGCCTTGGGAGTGCTGCAGATGATGCCCCAGCCCTTGCCTGAGGCTCTGCCAAAAGCAAAATTCACCTGTGCAAAGATCTGTACGTGAACGACAATAATGACACCTGCACTTTGTGTAGTAACAGAAGAAGGAATTTTAAGTTAAGGCATCGTTTGTCAGAAAAGACTAATCTCCAGTATTGCTGTGCAGGAGTTATTGTCCTTACCCACTAAAACAAGTCAGTATTTTCATCCATGTATGTCTAATTGCATCTGAATCACATTAATCAAGACTATTTAATTTTTATTTGTACTGTGGATGCGGCTAGTGCAAAGGAAGCAGACACCCAGTGATTCTGCTGTGCACCTTAAAACCTGAAGGCACACAACTGCAAGCACAGGTGATGATTTTAAATTGGCGTGGTTATGGAGTGTGTGGTTTTCTGAGTTGGCCAGAGAGCAATGGGAAGCAGGAATGGGGTATGAGAAGAAAAGAGAACGATGATCTAGCTAAGAAGGGAGTAAGAGCTGGAGAACAGTGACAGGATCTGGAATTCAAAAGGATTTAGGGTAGGGTACATGAAATTGGAAGGCTTTGATGACCACTGGGAAAAAATGCAAAGAGGAAAGGATGTATTTCCTCTGTCCTATGTCCTGAAGGGAAATAAATTACTGGAGTGTAAGTCTTGTCTATTTCCCTTGGTTTCTGTTGTGGACAACTTTATGCCTTTTTGGACTATATATATTTCACATTTAGTCATTCTCTTTCATCACTTTTTAATATATTTTGTGTCCTAAGGATAACCACCCTCTGAGATTCTCTTCTGCTACTTCTGTGTCATTAATGCAACACTAGTAATTAGGACCTGACTCATACAAATATGAATAGCAGAAGTTTAGACTGTTGCATTTTTTAGTTCCCACTGGAATGCTCAGCAAGAGGACTAACTGGATTTTAATCTATTTGGTGTTTTAATTAAGGATCTCATAATATTTTCAGGGTTTTTTTCCATTTTCCAGTTATTAGTGGAACACTACAAAAGAAAGGCTGAGCTGTCCTGATCACTGGGAGTTTGCAGTGCAGTGAAACAATGAAAACTGACATCTTCATATATGATGACAAGGATTACAGTACAAAAATAGCACTGTTGCACAGAAATCCCAGTTGGCAGTGAAGATCTGCATTAGGTACAAACTATGTATAGGCTCCTTATTGCCGGATGTATTTTACTTAAGCAACAGAGCAATGCAGTAAACACAGAGATGGATTTGTTTCAACTATATAAAGAATGGATTTGGAGAGGTTTTTTTCAATGTAGAACCTGTAGCCATTATTTCTGTCAGAACTACAATTTTGAACTGAGTCTTTCGAACATCCCAATCTATAGTAATTCCGTGAATGTTTTAACATACAAAATTCTTCAAGTCTTTGCAGTCCTCCAGCAGAATTTTTACAAAATGCAAGGTTCTTTGCATCTGCAGAGGTTTTTCTGTTTGACGTGAACCAGAATCAACTGAAAAGAGATTTGGAAAATATTTCTAATACAAGTAGGAAAATTAATCTCAATGTAACGATGATACAAAGTAAATCACAAAAAATGGAGTGCAGCAACCAAGCCCCCACACTTGGTTCAGCAAGAGTGGGAGAAGTCAGTGACAGAAACAGTATCACCTGGGAAAAAAATCGCAATGCTGCTGCCTGAGTGTAAAGTTAGAGAAAGAGAAGGAAAAGGCCCTGACCCTGGATTTTCTGTAAACAAAGCAGGTATTCTTTGGGAAGAGAAAACCCTCCTGTGAAAACGATTCTGAATACATCTGACATTAATTTGCTAGGTTTATGAGATAACTGATGGGGGAAGAATACTGTGGGGTTTATTCAGAAACACATATGTAGGTGATTATAAAGAGTTTAAAAACAGCTTTAAAAATGAGGAAAGAAAGTTCTGAAGCTTGGAGGATGAGGAGTGCGAGAAGAAATGAGAGAAGAACCTGGGGAAAATGTCTTGTTGTGTATTGAACACTTTCTCCAGCTTCTGAGGCATTTTCAGGTCTCACTCTGTGTAGTAGCACTGCATTGCCTGCTAGTGCTGACCATGCCTCAGACCTAGGTATTCTGTCATTCTCAGTTGATGGAAGGGTTAGGTGAGAAGCTCAAGGCTATTTATTAAGGGCACTGTATAGCCATCAAGTTTAAACAGCATCTTGCCAGAGAATATTCTAATTATTTACTTTTTAAAAGGTTGGTAGGTGGCTGGACCATCAATTTAAATTTTTCCTCTGTAACAGAACTCCACAGAATAGAATTAGAATTGCAATAGAATAGAATTAGAGGGAAATGTGTAGAAATGACCTAAAGCATTTTGAGCTCAAGGGGTGAACCTTAGCTTTTGCTGCATCCAGATGGAGCCACCTTGATCATTATAATCAGCGCGCTTCATTTGCTGCATTAAAAACAAGATAAATATTTAATCACAGTGCAATTAAGTCTGGATCAGTGCCATTAGTTTATAATGAATGTATAGTTAGATAGAATCTAATACAGTACTAATTCACTTATGAGCCAGGCTGAATTTTATTTTTTTTTAAAGCTGATATTTTGAGAATGTTAATGAGATGAAGGTGTGAGTAACTGCTAATTATTTTTACTACTTTCACACATTAACTGAAATAACTTACAGTAATCAATTAATATTATCAATATTCCACATGAACTGCAAATGATGTTGCAAAGCCTGTTCTTTTCAGGTTAAAATAACCAAATAAATAGCAAGCTGTAGGTATAATGAATATTTGTTGATACAAAATTCATTTGTATCCTAACAGCAAAATAGAATCAACAGTGGCAAATTTGAAAAGGAAATTGTATGAAATATATTGATATGTAGGAGCTATTATGGTTTGTCTTGAGTTTTTTTATTCCTCTTTGTTTTACAAATACTCAAATATGGTGGGCAGAAAGAAGTTCTTACTGCATTTCATACGACTTGAAAGATGAGGTGGTTCAAAACGCGTCATGTTCAGCTTCCATAGGTTTTGTTAAATTGAGGGACTCTCTCATTTTCTTTGATGATGCACCAGTATAATGGGAGTTGGGCCCTAAAATATTTGCATGTTGATGTAAAATTTGAACCCAGAATGACTTTTAAGTGAAAACAAACAAACAAAAATCTATGATGAGAAATAGCAAGTACTGGACTACGGCATATTCATTAATTACTGAAGGGGCTTCATGTTTAAGTGGCAGAATGAGCATGTTGACTAGAAGAAAGTATTTTCATGATTACAGCCCCTTCTGGCAGAAGGTCATCTGCAAGGGAATGCTGTCTTCAAATGTCCTCAAAATTGAGCACTACAAAGGCAGCAGCTGAGATGTAGCTGTAGTTTCAAGTAGTGAATGAACTTGCTGTTCTTCTGACCCAGCTATGTCAAGAGTGTTCTTGGGAAAATTTAGGTTTTCTTCTAAATTCAGGTGAAATCTACAAAATACTTGAGCAGAAGCTTAGTCTTAACCACAAAGGTGGTGCACAGGCTTGGCATACACGATCTAGTGAGACCTAACTCCCTACGGTGCATTGCTGGAATGGATATGTCATGCTTGTGTGCTTGAACCTGTAGATCAGCTGAGACCTAAGGATGTGTTTCAGTATGATTTAATGATCGCCAGGATTCACCAGATGCAGAATCATTTCTGTCAAATTATTAAAATGGTCTCTGAAGTATCACGACTGCCATATAGGCACACAGCTGGGGATATTCAAAACCAGCTTCTGTGTCAGGTAAGCCTTGCACAATCATACTAAATTAATAAGCAAAGCAGTGAATATGAGGAAGATCAAAGACCCTCAAAAGCTTTTGTTATACTCCCACTCTTTTTGTGCAATAAAGCAGTTTTCTGTCAGAACCTATAGGGACATTCCTGCTGGTTTTGAATGCTCGTTTGTGTGTCTCTGTGGAAGATGGTCTCTTTCAAATTGGACTATGTTATATTTCGGATTTGTGTCTGCCAGACTTTGAAATCTATAAGGTCACATAAGAAGGGGCACACCTTTCAAAAGTCCATTTAACTGAGTTTTTAAAAGAGTGATGAGAAAAGAAAAAGGTCAGTGTACTTCTGAAAAAAAGAGGTGGTGTATGATCTGTGCATATATCGGTGGTATAAACATGGTTTGCAGGTGTCAGGGACTGATGAGCAGCCGGGACAGGGTGCTGGATTACCTGGACACTGAGCCTAATGTGGTGTAATAATCCTTAACTACTTCATCATGGGAAGCTTGTGCCATTCTGCTAGCTGCAGAATCAGAGAGATTAATTCTTCTTTTCCCATGAATATGGAAGAAGTCATATGTGCCACTGGCTCCTTTTACACGTACTCATTTCGAAATACAAGAGCTCTTGCTATGTGAGCTCTGTCTCAGCGTATTTTGAAGACTTTGCTTTCACAGGCGAAGCATCTAAAGTATTATGTGTTGCCAAAGCACAGGTGGGGAAAGACTTCAAACTACTGATATTAAAACTATGTGAGAGATCTCTGATGAACTTTTTAACTTCAGTAGGGGAAAAACCCTCTATTTGACTGTAGATCCAAGAGGGACTTAAGAAAAGCTAGTTGTATGAAGACAAGCAACTAGAGAGTATTTTTCTTTTACAATTAAATGCAAAATCTTTTGATGCCTTTTATTAGTTGGATGATAACTCCAATATTTGTTTTGATGGGATTTGGAGCTTACTGTATCAGTCTAGTAACATTATCTATTAGTCCTACTTCAGTAATATTCCACAAGATAAATGAAGCAATTAGCTTTGTAGCTAACAGTGTCTTCATCTTGATGTATATCAAGGTCAATATCTAATTTAGTATTTTTCATTAAAGTTGCATTATTTCTACATGAAGAGGAGATGGATAGATAGTTACTGTCAAAATCATTAGCATTTGTTTTGCAGTGCCTGTAATTTTACTGGTTTAAAATGTGATTTTTTGGCGTGTATCACTCCACTGGAGTCTATTTTTCTTTTTTTTTTTTTTTTTCTCTTACATTTTGTGTATTCCTAATTTCATCTTGCTTAGTAAGAAATGATGGATTTTACTATATGTTCATCTTCCTTTTCAGCACAGCAGCTACCACATTTTGAGTATGGGGAATCATACCGTTGAGGAAGGTGTGACTGATGTAGACTTATGGTTTCACTACATCACCTGTAACTGCCTGCTATTTTTTTATGTCTTTCCCACCAAAGCAGAAGCAAATTTTATATTTGACAAAAAATGCTTACGCCATATGGTGGAAACATGAGAAATGGCTTGTTTTACAGATGGCTGTCACTGAGTTGGGGAGTGGTAAGGGAAAGTCATTGAGAGGGGCTTGGTCGGTTGTTTTTTCTTCCTGTTACGGCTGATATTTCAACTGAGAAATTTTTGATATCTTAGAGATTGCTAAGCTAATGCTACACAGCTCCTTAGCCATTGTATTTCAGAGTTGGCTTTTGTCACATTTTAAGTCCTAGGTAAATGCTTATCAGAGAAATGCCTGGCAAAGTATCTGTAGACATCTTGATAATGCACTGGAAACGTAATTATTTATTTATTTATTTTTTAATTCTAATGCATCTTGGACACTTAAAGGAAACAGTAATGTGTGTCATACCGCTCACATACAGATACAAACCTAAGCAGATAAAAAGCCTTGACAAAGGCTAGAGTCGGTCTACCACCAGAGTAGCTCTACCACCCCTCCCTCTCAGGAAGGATGCTCTGGGCACCAGGTCCTCAGCATCAGCCCTCTTGCTCTTCACATCCCTTCCCATGGCGGTGTGTAGCATGCTCATATAGATACAGCTAGTCTATATTAAAACTAAGTAATTGAAATGACAACAATCAGAATTTTAGGTCATGACATTGACATACATATATGTAAATGTGCTTTACGATTGTTAATGTTCTAGGCTTTTCCTGTTTATTTGTTTGGATTTTCATAAAAAATGGAGGACCGTGAAGAAAAAAAAAAAAAAAGAAGCTCAAAGTAAGACTATGTATTTTAAAAAATACATTTCTTCCAGACTGTCAAGGGAAAAATGTAGAAAGGCATTTGAACACTCCTATTACTTCAAAAGAATTTGAATATCTTACAAAACAAAATGAAGAAACAGTTTTCCTAAATAGGCTAATTCACTCTTTGTATATATTACCATCGTCAAAAATTGCTGTCTTATTGGTGAAACGATGCTCTTCTTGCTTTTCTGGCTTTTGTTGCTGTAGACAAACTAGTGGTTTCTCTCAAATATCGAATTAACACTTCAGTATTGCACTATACAAGATTTTCTGTTTGTGAAGTTTAGTTGACTGTACTTGTCAAAGAAGAAAACAGAACACATAGTTCTGCCTTGAGCCCCTTTGTAACTCTACTGAGGATGTGTTTGTTTGATTCGTCCATCTATAAAATCTCAGAGATTTTAGTAAGAGCATCTAAAAATTTTAAAAGCTGCTATGCTTTAAGTTAACTTCCAATATTTTTTCAAAAACAGCAGGGGATTTCAATTGAATAACAGAATGATGTATTTTGGACTAACTTAGGTTGTCTGATACCACTGGAACTGCACTAAGAAGGACTCAAAAGAACAGCAAAGTGAATAGATCTATTACTTTGAGTGCACAATTAATCTTTTTGACATTATTTTACATGAACATGGATAAAAATGCCTGGAAAGCATAGCATTGAATTCCATTGCTCATTAATATTGATCAAATGCTGTTGTTCTCTTTGTGTTGGAAACCACTTAAAGATTACCTGCAAAAGCATTACATTGCTATTGATTTTAAAAAACAAATCCCTGAAGTCCACTGTTTTTTGAAAACTAGTTGATGAGTTTGATTTTGTATTTTTTTGGTAAAGGATGTTTTTGAACTTGCTGCTATAGATCTGAGTAATCGAGAATATTAATCAGATTGTCAGAGAATTAATTATCCAGCATTCAATGCAATGTTATTGAAAAGCCTATGAATCCCTATAGAAGTTAGTCGGGAGCTCTTACCATCAGGCAGCAGTGCCTAGATCTTACATACCATTTTTGATGCTTAAATGGAATGATGGCAGGATTAGGGCCAGATCCTTCAAGACACTCAGACCTGCATAACTCACATCAGGGATCCTGTAGACTCCATAAAAATAAAAAAATCACATGCTTGAGAGTTCATGCCATTAAAATATTCTGAAGATATATGAACTTAGAGTAAGTATGGTCCTCTGGAGAATTAGAAGAAACAAGATATGATGATACAGGCTTTTTAAAGTTTCAATCATTCATTCTTTTAGAATGCAGATGAATCTAACCCAAGTCCTTTTTAGGAAATAAATGTTAACCAGTGAAAATTAGATGATTGTTGTTTACTTGTTTCATTGCATTTAATTGAGATGCTTCATTGCTTTCAAAATCAAAATAAAAAATCAAAATTTTTGAACTACCAGTTTCTATTAAAAAAATCAAAACAAAACAAAAAAGAAAACAAAATTATTCAACATTTAGATTGAAAGGACAGCTATTATATGTCTCTGACGAAATAACAACTATAATCAGGCAAAAAAAGTGTTTGTATTGTTAGTGTGGGGGTTTTTTTGTCAGTAGAAAGGTATGGTAGAAGGCTAAGATTAGTTAGAAATACTGGCATGCACTGATATGTTTATTACTGTGCACCTCACATGACCTTTTAAGCCTTTGTACTTTGGACTGATCTGAGAAAATGCAAAATCTAAAGCAAATCAATGAAAGTATGCTGAACATGTGCTTAACAAGCCATATGGAGAAAGCAGCAAGCAAAATGAGAAAGTAATTATTAAAAGATTTATTGTTCTTGGAAGATCAGAGATCCGCTTGCATGGAAATAATTAACATATGAGGCTACCTGCAGGTAATCCCCAAACTGCAGCACTCTGATAGAGACTTGAAGACAAATGCACAGCTCATACTCACTGGGAGACCAAAAATACAGTTTATTAAACGTGTTTCTTCCCAAAATATTACAGTGGATAAATAAAAAGAGAAGCTGTGATACTTGAAAACCGTGAGTCTTCCTATCCCAGTTAAAGAAGTGATATATGTAGGAATTAAGAGCGTACCATACTGTTACATATAAAGTGTAATGCAGAATGTGGATGGGGAAAGGCAAAAAGGGCACCAGCCAGTCTCCTCCTTTTCATCTTCATGATTTCTGCCTTTTTTTTACTACTAATTGCATTTAGAATAAGCTGCTATATATTCATGTCTTTTATTTATTGGATTCAGTGAGACATATCCCATGTTTAATAAGGTACACTAGTGTAACTTCTGCCAGATTGTGTCCTGGAATAGGCTGGTGACATAAATTGTAATAGAAATGTGTACATGGATAGTTTCTCAAATTGCTATAACCACCCAGGCAATTATAGCTGGGGAATGTGTTCTGACAACCTTCTCATTCTGTTAATTTTTATATTTTGCAAATTAGTATTTTCTTAGAGAGTGCAGTTTTCACTAATGTGATGTTCTGAATGAGTGCTGTTGCTGTGAGCATCTGCCAAACCTTGGATTTGTAATTGAAAACATAAATAGGCAGACCCTGAGAAACATTAAGCTTATAGCTCCTTTAAGTTTAAATCATTCAGTTCCTAGTGTTGATTGTCAGTAAATTATGCTGTGGAAATAAGTTATTTTCTGAGTTTCGTTATGTTTTGGTTTTGTTTTTTTTTTTTTTAATACAATTTTAAGTGGGTGAATAATTATGACATTACATTTCAGTAAGTGAAGATTAACACCTTTCTGTGTACACAGCAAGTTTTGCAGATAACATACTTACTATTGAATTCACAAATGTTTTCACACACAAACTTGCACATGAGGTTTTTCCAGTCAGTGATCACCAGTTCTTTAAAGTGAGATTGGAAAGAGGAAAAAAAAAAAAAAATCATCAAAATGCTAAAGTGTTTTCTTCTGGTTAGAGGTAGGTTACAGGTAATATTAGATTATAAGATGTAAAAGGCTTTTAACATGTGCCATTAAATGAATAACCTTTAGACCTCAGTTCCAAAGATGCTGTTATTTAAAGGTATGTATAGTCATTGCAACCATAACAAATTAGATCTCACTGCTGAAATATTAGGTATTGTAGCAGGTGGTTAGTTGGAGGGTGGGGGGTGGTTTAGTCAGAAGACCTTTGTGAAATCAGCTTGGAATGGATATGCTAAAAAGGCACTTCATGGAAAAGGAATAGTTGGTTTAGCAGCTGCTGACTGCTGTCCCAGATAGTCACGTATTCAGAAAGTCACCCAAAACCATAGCAAAGATGTCCTCAAAGTACTAACTTGACATGCAGTGATTATTCAGGGATATTGTACGTGTCACACTGTACATGATAGGCACATTTGATTAATACATATTTCCTCAGTGGTATAAAAGTTAGAATGCCTGTTATCTTTAATAGGAGAGCAAGATTTAGCTTCTCTGTCTCCTGCCTTCTCTTACATTAAAAAATAATGTTGTGATTAATGAGTAGTGACATGCTTTATATTTTTTCTTGTTCGTAAAAATCTGTGCTGCCAAGTTATCTGAACTAAGTGAAGGGTACATTTTAGTGAGTTAGTAGAATACTAAGGTCTACATAAGGGATTTTATTTCTTTAATGAAGAAATATAAATGACTGAAATTATTATGGTTGTTATTATGTACGTATATATACTTCTCTTTTTTTTTCCATCTCACAGGACCCTGCCTTCCCAATCCATGTCATAATGGTGGGATATGTGAAATTAGTGAAGCGTACCGAGGCGACACATTCATAGGATATGTTTGTAAATGTCCAGAGGGATTTAATGGGATTCACTGCCAGCACAGTAAGTTCCACATGGTAACTTTTATTATATTTATAGATAGGAGCCTTTTTATTGCTTGCAATGTTAAGGATTAATATCAGACCTGATTTTTGTGAAGTATATCAGTCTTTGGCCTTTATATGATGAGCAAGCTAATACTACTGAAAACTGCTGCTGCCTTCAGAAAATGACATTACTTCCAACTTACCAGACAAAACAGTGCACATTTTCTATGCATATTCTAGAGCACGGTAAGGAAAGTTAACCTCATTTAGCATGGATTTAATGGAAGAGCGTATCTGAAATAGCAGTGATCTCTTCCTATCTTAGAATTGTTTGTAGGTTTGTTTTGATTAATGCTAGACAAAAGTGGAAAGAATAACTGAGAAGAAATTTGTGAATAATAGGTCTTCTAGATCTTTCTTTATGTATTTTTAAGTTACAAATAAATTTTTTGAATCACAATGCTTAAATTCAAGGGTAGATGTTCCAGACTTATATCAGATATATGTTTAATCCTCTTTAAAATAGAGTATCTGGACCTCTTTCTAATCAATATTATTTATTTGAAGAGGTTTTCCTGGTTTCAGGTCACGATTGGGAACAGCAGGTCAGTATCCTAGTGTATGTAGTTACAGAACTGACCGTTAGACACATGGGAAAAAAAAAAATCTTGAAACTTCAACAATATCTCATGGGGGAATTATATAGTAAGATCTACACTTCACCAACCAAAAATTTTAAGAACTAAATAGATGTTGCATTTTTTGTGCTCATAGTGAAAATTAAAGGTCCATGTTTCTCAATTAATGTCATCAGAAGTTCTGTGTGATCAAAACCAATTAGTAAAAGCTATGTGTTCATCTGCAAGTGACTGATCAGACCATGTTCTAACTTATAAACAAAATCTGCATTATCTGTCATTTAAATAGAAGCTGTTTTAATTTTCGTGTATAAAACTGAGAACAAGTGCCTGCCTAAGGAGAAATCCATTTGCCAAATTTGTGTTTTATTTTGTGCAATAAAGCACAGCATGGTTCTTAAAATCTCATGTTATTGATGCATTTGGAAAGCCAACTGTTACTCAGTTAGAAGGTTAAAAACTCAAACAAACAGTCAAGAGTCCAGTTCCATTTGCACATAAAAGATAAATCCACTCATTCAGATCAGAGTGAATAAGCACTAAATCCAGTCTACTTTAATTAAGTCCTCCATTTAGATACTTGTCTATAATTTGAAGTGTCAGGAACCAATACAGTCCAGCTCAAATAACTACTTGTGTTCATTATGTCCTTCATATACTCAATGGAAAATGTCTCCAAAGACTTGAATATGGATATTCAATTTCATTACTTTTGTGCACACTCAATCTCGGTTAATTATGTAGGTAACAGGCAGGCCCCCTAACTTAATCTAGTTAAATTTTGTGTCTACCTCTTCCACTTGGAACATGGAAATGTTGAATATTATCCACTTCTTTGGGATCTGTTCCATCTAGCCCCGTTTCTGGGGATGGCCGTGTAGCGGAGCTGACTGCCAGCAACACTCATACTGACTCGTTTTTATGATCATATCCTGAGAGCATTCAGTGCTGTAGATGGGGGATGGAGTTCGTTGTGTAATTGTGATGGCAAAGAATAGTCATTGCCAGCCTTTAAACCATGTAGTCAGGAGTTCAAGGGTCTCAAGACCAGGAGAGCAGGCAAGATTATGTCTAGCTGTAACTGGGGAGTCGTACCACCTTCAAAATTGTACCTGGGCTAAATTGTGACTGCAGTACCTTGTGGTTCCCAACCCTGTTCCTTGTACTTGCATGCATTTTACACGAGCCTGCCACCTGACAAGCGAAGCAAAAGTCATTGCAGAAGTGGAAGGACTGCAAGTGTTGCCTTCATGTCTGTGACCGCTGTAAATGAGGGTACAGGCAGACCACTTTTGTGGCCTAAAGTTCTCAGGCATGCTCCATCATGAGACCAGTCACAAAGCCTGTGTGATGTGCAACAATTCTCCTTCCATTGAATGTCAAAGAGGTAATCTTTGTCAAGGATGCAATGAAGTGAGTTAACACCACAAATTTTTGTCAAACAAAATGCATGCTGAACATGTGCTGTCTAGAAAATACCATATCTTTTTACCTAATTCATGAAAAAAGAAAACATACAGTAGCGCATTTTGGAGTGGTTCATCATAGTCGTTTGCTGGGTCCCTGGTATGCTTTTGAAAATATTCATGTATGTAACTGAGCTAATGATCCTGCTAATTAGCAAAGCGTGTTTTTACCCATTTCAAAATAAAGTAGAGCCCTCACACAGGTGATTCAGATTCACTGTGGGGAAACTAGAACCCAAGAAGGCAGCTAGAGTGATTTGAGATAAGACAAGTTTATGTGAACAGTTATTCATTCTTTGGGGGATAATGAAATTCAGTCCTTTTCATAAAATCTGATTTAAGATGTGGTAAAAAAACATATACAATATATACACATTCAAAGGGTCTCTAAGGGTGTCACAGAGGAGGTCTCTGCAGTCAGGAAAAAGTATGTGACTTCCAGTGGTGGACTAATATAACTCTTTTATATTATATCCTTTTAGCTCAATTCACAAAGTCCCTTTGATACAAATTCCTCTGCTTCATGAAGTTTAGCAATTCAATTCTGAACTCACTGTAAATCAAGTAAGAAGTCTGTCAAAGTGGTTCCATCATAAATAGGCAAATTAAAATGACCTCATTGCAAGACACGTATCTTCATCTAAACTGTTAGGATTTCAAAAAATCACATTATACTTCTCTTGTACAAGGTTTTTTATCTTGGATTTCTTTCATGTCTAATATTCTGTTGCTAAATCAATTAAGGTAGGTGATTGATTTTGCAGTCGAGATACATCCCTAAAGCTGGTATTCTGTCATTCGCGTCAACAAACATCCTGTCAGTACTTCTGAGATTCCTTGACCTTAACCCATGTAAATAATTAATATGTAAATTATAAAAGAGATCATTAGCTGATTATATATTCTAGCTTTATTGCAAAACGGATATTAATTGGCAGTGGTTGTCTGAAAAGATTCTTATTTCCCAGTGGAAAAAAGGAAACAAAGTATTCAATTTCAGGGCCATAAACTAACCAACGTTTGGGTAGGAGGGTCTATGTAGGTAGAAACCTGGGCACGTTTTTGTGGTAATACCCAAGAACGGTATGTTCTTTAAATATCCCTCCATTATTTAAGAGGCATTTGCTTATCTGCTCGGTATGAAGATTCTTCCTGTCCAGGTAGCAGTTTGTCATGCTGTTAATGTATGGCAATCTGGTTCTCAAGTGGGCTATTGACAGTATCTAGTGACAAGGAGAGAGGAGTTGTCTGCAAGAACTGCCTTGAGGCGATGCAAGTCTCCCTACGGTCTTACTACATGACAAAGCAGCTCTTCCAGAGAGTAACTTAGAGCACTTAAATTCCTGAAAGTAGCATACAGCTAAGGCCCAGGAAGATGAAGGTGTATTCTGTGGTGGTGGTGCCCATTCACAAGAACAAATACAGTTCTGCAGAACTAGTCAAAATCCATGGAAGTACCCAGGACTACAATGGAGAGGTTTTCCACACCCCCAAAATAAATATTTTTTTTTTAAATAATCCATAACCTTAAGAGATATAGACAATATGCATTATTGCAATTGTCAGAAAGAGATTGCCCGCTGAAAAAGTAGGGAACTGAGGCATTAGTAACAGTATGTGTCGAAGCGTGGGTTGCTGGCTGCCACCCAACTGAAATGACACAGACATCCAACCAGAAAAAAATCCAGATTGAACCAATGAAAAGTTCAGATTTAAGGGTTTGATTTGGATATGGGTTTATATCCTGACGATCATTAACTCTGTCAGCCATAACTAAATTCCTTGCACTCCAAGAATAAAGGTTATTAACTAAAAACATTTAATAATGTAAGCAAGCCCTTCCTAGTGTTTGTAAAGAGTTCTCTGCTTTCCACCTCCCCATCATTAGATGGTCTGTGGTGTTCACATCTGCTACATTCATGTATTGGGAAACTGCACAGATGGGGGCCACGTGGCAGAGCCCCAGCTCACATGTGGATGGCACATTGAGGCATTGATCCCACTACCCATAGCGCAGTGGCTTTTAACTAAAGGGCTGCAACTAGAAAGGCCAGTGGCCATGCATTTGTGGCCAGTTGACATGCTGCATAATGTACAGCTGCAGCTCTACCAGCAAATTCAAATCCTAGTTACCAACTACTAGAAGTATGTGTGAGGAAGCTGTAGGACATCCTGTGGCATGGATTTTGTGTGTTACAATGAATGACGCCTCTTGCTAAAACCATCCTGGCTGCAGTCTGGTGGTAGAACCATTCCCCACAGGTGGTTTTCATGCAGTTGCCCTGTTTTGGAGGCTAAACCCGACTGTATCTCACACAGATGCAGCTTGTTCCAAGCCAGCTGTCCCTGTAGCTGGGTGGGCAAATTTAATGTACTAGGGTACATGCAGTTGCACCATACCAGATGTTCATCCCATGCTTCTGCTGATAAACACTCGCTATGGTTTCTCTTCTGGGGAGAAATATCTGTCTGGGGAGTTCTAAATCTAACCCAGATGTTCCTTTTTATTTAGGAGGGGTGTGTGTGTGTGTTAATTTTCATTGAAATTAGCTGTATGCATAGTTTTAACAAATTATACTAGCAATATGTTATATAACGGAGTAGAAATAAGCTATATAGTATAGTAGTAGTAATTACATGTGTAAGTATGTCCTAGGATGCTTATTCTTGAACTTTCAGACTTGAAAGTCTGAAAAATACTCCTGTGACTGACCAGTTGCTTAGATAAGAAGTGAGGGAGGGAGGATATACCATTGCTCATTTGGGAATCTTCTAGAATTTTGCTTAATTAAAACATAAGAGAAAGTGGGTAATTTGAAAGACATCTAAGAGAGATGACCAATAAAAAATAAAAAAAAGCAAACAGCCAGTAAAAGCTGTTGGAAGTAAAATCAATGAAGTATTGTTCCTCAAATGGAAACTGTGTAAGAGGGCAAAAAGGGGAGTGCAGGAATGGCAGAACCACCAGGTTTGGAAGCACAGTAAATATTTTTCACAGAAATCCAGAAAAACTTTTTTTGTGAAACTGCCCGGAAAAACAAATGTTCTAATGAGATGAAAAAATCATGGGTTTTCCAGCTGAAAACTGAGAAGGTTTTGGTGATGAATCTTCTTACAACAAATGTGTGGTGAGATTGAACAACAGTGACAACAATTTTAGGGCTGTTGGAACTAAGGGTTTGTTTTCCTTGAAATCCAAATAAATACCTTGGTTAAAGCAGCAGGTGACTGAGCTAAGACTACCTGAAGCCCAGAGAGAAAGAGCATTAAATCTCATATAACAGACCAACTCTGGATACTTCTCAGAAGGCAAGATACTCTTGCCATGAAATGACGGGCCATAACTTGTCCCCTACTTTAAGATTTTATTTCATTCCGTAATAGCCAGAGGTTGGCTTAAGATACCAGGTAGGAAGTATAATATCCCCTCTAATTTTGTTTCACTCTTGTTAGCATTTGCTTATATAGCACTATTTATTCTTCTCGTTCATACACACTTCCAATAGCATTTTTTTTCTTGTTGAGTTACTGACCTTAACAATTTCCTGATGCATCGAATTTCATAGTCTAATTATGCTGTATATTGAAAAAAATCCCTTTTCAATTTCAAACCTGCTGTCTTTCAGCATCTTTAAATGTTTCTTTGTGTATTATATATAAGACTAGAAGAAAAGCAGCTTTTGAGTGCCTTCTGCATACCACATTATTTTGTGTATATTTGCCATGTTTGCATATTTTTCCTATGCAAACAGTTACAATTGTTTCCTTTTCTGTTTCACCTGAGAGTTTTTCCAGGACTTTTAAATGTTTTCTCAGTGGCCTTCTCAAAACCTTTTTTGTTCTGTAATATATTTTACTGCGGCAGTGACCTGTACTGAAGACAAAGCTGTACCATTTATTTGGTAGAAGATTCTTACAGCACTTTCTATATTCTTTATGCACATTTTGTTGGAAGTTTCTCTTCATTTTTTCCTGTTTTAGCCAGAACTGGATGTTGAGCTCAGGCTTTTATTAAGCTGCCTTCTTTGATGCCTAAGTTTCTTTCATAAGATGTCATAGTGGGAGGAAATAGATCTTCCCAATTGCTTTTGGATTTTATGGAGATATTGAACAGAGGGGTGGATTTCTTATGACCTATACACTGACTGAACTATACAATTAATGGTACTTTTAAGATGTGTGTTTTTATGGTATAAAAGTCACTTAGGTTTTCAGTAGCCTTTGTAAGCTTCTTTTGTAGGAGGGTAAATCTCTTTTCCCCTAATTACTGTCTTTCTTAAAGATTAGTATTATTTTACTGCGGAAAGAAAGTAATGTTCCAGAAATACATGAATTGTTGTTTGATTGTGAAAGAAATTAAATTTGTTCATGTTCTGCATTCATAACATATGGAGATACTTTACACATACAAGTTCCTCTTTATATTTGAATTAATAATAAATACTGAATGAAGAATGATCTCTTTAAATTCAGTAATAGATATCCCATTGTAATGTCAACATTACACATTCTCTCTTTTATAACATAAATATTATAATATGCCTTTTCAGTGGGTTTCCTCAGAATGAGAATGACTGTTTATATTCCTGAATACATTACACAAAAATACTAGCGAAGTGCCTTGCAAATGTTGCATGAAAACACTTTTACAAAAAAACCCACAGATTCCCTTTTCAAGAATTAGACTGCATTTCTGAAAGCAGTATGTAAATGGTCTTACATGGCTTTGTGAAATAAGAACGCAGAAGAATATATGGATTGTGCTGTTAGGCTCATCTTGTAACAGGTAAATATTGTAAGGAAAGGATGACTGGTTTCAGAAGTTACGTGAGCTTCTTCAGTAGAACAGACAGGGAACTGGACACTGTGATTCATCTGGTCTCTTGCACTCCTACTTTCATGGGTTGTTTTTTTTCCTTAAGCTATCATACCAGAGTTTGGAGTTTATATTTCTTACATATAATGTCTCATACTTAAACAGATAGGATATTTCAGATAAAGGCATGCTGACACAGTCATCATTCAAACTTTTGCTTGGGTAAGACCAGCAACAGTGAATTCAGTATCTCTCAATGTGTTATGCTTATTCTTTATCACTTAAAACTGCATTATTCCACCCAGTATCTACTATATAAATATAATTGGTTTCCTTCAGGATTGTGCATTCAAACAAGCAAAAGCAATTATGTAGGACCTCGATGTCATTTTATTCATATGTGTTCTCTTTTTTCGGGTTCCCTTTCATATTTACCAGAAGTATGCGTTCATTTCAGTTCTGTTACGAATAGTGATAGAGGATTGTTTTCTTCACTGAAAAAGGTAGTTTTGCAGTATCTAAATGCTATTCTTTCCTTCCCTTTTCAGAACTTGAGTTGAGAAAATAAGCATTTCTTACTGCTTTGCTTTCTGTATTTCATTTCCCAAATTCAGTGTTCTGGTTTTAGCAGCTTTCCAGAAGTGTGATGATCATCCATCTTCTTTTTGTTCAGTCTTAGCCTTCTCCATGGGAGTGTTCTCAGTGCTCTCTTAGCAAGGATTTGGCATAGAAAGGCTCTGCAAAGGAAAACAGACTTTAAACGTAATAACAGTGATTGGAAAACCTAAACTCACCTTGTTTGTTTGTGGTCCTTTAAATAAGCATTACTGATTCTCACTGTTTTCTGTTATTGTAAACTTTTAGCTTCACATTTGTTGTTTTGTCAAGCAATACACTCTGCGCATGAGCCTGTTTTTCAGCTTTTTATATGACTTCACCTTCCCAACAGTCAAAGAGTGCTTGTTACCGAGGGCAGTACCCTTGGCTTTCTTGGACACAGCCTTGCACTGCTGAGTGGCTTACAACATTGGAGCGTTCCCAAATTGTCACTAACATAACTTTTCTTCAAGGAAGTGCATCAAGAAGAAACCCTCAAGACAGTGTCTTAACCAGAGTATTACATCAGTATGGAATTATTATTGTTGAATGTGTTAATATTTGCAACTCTGACCCAGTAGATTATATAGATCATAGAATCATAGAATCACAGAATGGTTTGGGTTGGAAGGGACCTTCAAAGATCATCCAGCCCAATCCCTCTGCCATGGGCAAGGACACCTTCTACTAGACCGGGTTGCTCAGAGCCCCATCCAGCCTTGTTTCAGTGTCTCTCCACCATCATAGAGAAGTTTTTCTTAACATTTTCCTAACATCTAATCTAAACCTACCCTCTTTCAGTTTAAAACTGTTACCCCTTGTCCTGTCACTGCAGGCCCTGGTAGAAAATCTCTCTCCGCCTTTCTTATAAGCCCCCTTCATATATCAAAAGGCTGCAGTAAGGTGCCCCCAGAGCCTTCTCCATGCCGAACAGCCCTGACTCACTCAGGCTTTCTCCATAGGAGATGTGGTCGAGCACTCAGACCGTTCCTCTAGCCCTCCTGTGCAGGAAGAGCCACTCTAACAGGTCTGTTCTTGTACTGGGGACCCCAGAGCTGGTGCAGTCCTACAGCTGGGGCCCCACGAGAGTGGACAGGGAGAATTGCCTTCCCTGGCTTGCTGGCCACACTTCTGTTTGTGTATCTCAGAATACAATCAGCTTTCTGGGCTGCCACGACACATTGCTGGCTCATGTCCCAGTATCCCCAATCCTTCTCTGCAGGGCTGCCCTCAATCCATTCATCCCCCAGTCTGCACTGATAATGGGGATTGCCCTGACCCAGGTGCAAGACCTTGCACTTGGCCTTGTTGAACTTCACGAGCTTCCTATGTGCCCACTCCTCAAGCCTGTCAGGGTCCCCCTGGACGGTATCCCTTCCCTCAAACACGTCAACTACACCCCTCCGCTTGGTTTCATCTGCAAACTTGATGAGGGTGCACTCAGTCCACCTAAGAGAACAATCAATGAACCACAACAGAGTTGTGGATGGTTAGAGGAAGAACACAGGAAAACTGGATCTGAACAAATCCTCTGTTCTTTACTCTTTCTCTCCACTTTTATGCCAATTTAGGTGAATGAATCAAACTATAAGACAATTTCAGCCATTGTGATAGTTTAGGATCAATACAGCCACACTGCATCTTTAAAGGAAGGACTGCTTTCAGTTGTTGCATTCACAGATTCATTACGGATATACCAGCACATTTCTGTGGGGAAGATAATGAAGATAAATGAAATCTTGAAATGAAATCTCATTATTTAATGAGACAAAACTTAACATTTACAATTTTGTTACAGTGACGCAGTCCGATCCGTCTGCATTGGAAGCAGCTGTTAAAAAAAAAGATGGTTTGTAATTTAGGTGTTTTTCTTCTTTTATTTTCCTTTTCTTTTTGTTGTTCTGCTGTAAGAACTACTGTGCTCAACCATCTGTGTGTGTAGGTGTATCAAGGTTGTGGATTTAAAATATTGTATTTGTGTTAGGAACTCATGCTGGCACACAGCTGTGCATTTCCCTATTACTATATAGAATATTTGTATTTCCATTGTTCATTGAACTGGTTGAAAATTATATGGATGCTTTTAATGTTTGGAACCTGAACAACTCACATGGCATTTTTTTAAAAAAGTCAAAGAAAAAAAATTAGTCTTCAGATGTTGTTTTTATACTACAGACCCAGTGAACAGTTCGAAGGAGCGAAAGAACTATTTAGAAGGAAAATCCAGTAATGTATTCAGTAGTCTAGGTGCTTTTTTAAAATTATAAGTAGTATTTATTCTTGTGGGTAAACTATTGAGATCAGTGGGTTTCTCTGTAAGCAGTATACAGAGGGAGAGAAGGGTATAGCATCAGACCCATTTACCTGTGTGTGCAAAACTTGAAAAGACTGTGCTTGCACTTGTAGCTCAATATAATGAGATAATAGTCTAATAGGATATACCAATTTGCATTACAAATGTATTCTCTTTGTATTCATAAAATATCTCAAGCAAAACTCACGATGCTGTCACATTTGCATATGAATACCCAGGATATTCTTCTAGCTTGCATTTATTCTGAAGTGTTAAATAACATACAAATATTTCTGTAGGGCATCTGGATGAGTGTTTTAGTTTTGAATCAGGAGTGCATTTTTAAAGAAAATCTCTTGATCATCTCCACTTGCTGTACTTTGCTTCATGTGACAGCAGTCTCAGAGCACAAGAACTGGATCTCTTTGAGATGAAAATAAAAAGAAAATAGTCTGGTAGTCTAAAATTCCTCATGTACACAGTAAGAGTTGACATAAAACATACCAGTGGGTAAATGGGCATTCGGTCAGCCTAGGACTTGTTCAGAGGAAACATCCCTGAGGTATGTTATGTGTAGGGACATGCAGACATTGTGTCCTCAGCTCTTATCATTTCGCTCTACAACTATAATGCTGTGAGACCACACTACTTACAAACGTAGACATAACCTGTCTGTGCCTGTTTTTCTTCCAAGTACACTGGAAACAATTAATAGATCTTGTTTTCATCCTTTTCTTATGACTTGTTAATGCCTGATATCATGAGAGGCACTTGGTTTTCTGCCGTCTTATGATCTGGCCTGAATTTTGTTAAATCTTCTGGTGTGATTACCTGATACTGCTAATAGCAATGATGCCCATCTTCCCTGAGAATACATCCCCATCAGACTTCAGCCTAAATCATCTTAGCAGGCTTGGCTGGAAGTGTACAAGCTGACCACAAGAAGGGATTTTTGGTGGGATCAGGTCACTGAATGTAGCCAGTGCTAGGTCCTAGGGAAGTGGGGAGACAGGAACACACGGGGACAAATAAGGCGGAATTGGCAGCTCTGCGTCTCTAACAGATTAGATGTAATGCTGAAACTGATACAGCCTCTTTTGGTAACAGCTGTTAATAAAAACATACGTACTCCTAAGGCTTTCCAGAGGAGCTTATTAGTTCTTACTGTGATACTTTTCTGCCCAAGTGCACAGGGCTTCACTGGTTGCTTATTATCTCAGAAGGGCTTCTGCTGGGATCTGTCCTTGGCCGTGAATGAGCAAAAATGATAGCATTCGTGCCCCCTTACAAAAAGCCTTAGCAGTGAATTGACGTTCTGTGGTCCAGATGTGTATGCATTACACCATAAAAGAGAATTTAAATTGCTATTTACCTGCAAATAATAGGTAAGTTTTGTAATCTTGTCAGATTTCATTTTATTCTCTACACAAGTCAGTAAGGCAACTGGTTCTGAAAATGTATTCTGTGTGATCCTTTCATGTATCCATCAGAGCTGTTTATACATACAATCATTACTCTCATGTAGGGTTTAGAGTTTATTTAAAAGCAATATTCTCTTCCACACCAGTAGTTTTCATTGTTAGAAAGAAATTAGTCTGCTTTTTCCTCATCCTTTCTATTTTCTTTCTCAGTCATACTTAATATTTAAGGCAGCTTCAGAATAATACTGCTGAAGATGTACACCAAAATTAGGAAAAAAGTGAAAGGTGAATCTCAAATTCAGAGTTTACAGTATTTATTTCTGACTTCATTATTTCAGTGCAATAACACAGAGGAACAACCTCCTCCCGTTTACCAGCAATAGTAGAGATTGTTACAGGGATTACTGCCCATGGCCCTAAGTTATGGTACAGATTATACGTATAGACTGGAAGGCAATTCCTTAGCTGCTAAACATAGCTGTGGAAAATGCATAAACCTATTTGGATAGGTCTTATTTGATGTGATCATCAAGCAAAGGTGACATTGCCTGTGCCAGCTGCTGTAAATACAAGTTCCAGTTCTGAGAGGTGTTTTTAGTGCAGGACATATAACTCTCTGTGAATCATGAAGAGCAACCAGGGTGTATGTGCCCTGAGATAATAGAGCTGTCAGTCAGACGGAGACAGAAGTCAATGCAATAAATACTTCCCTTCCTGTACAAGACAGTCATGGGTGATGTGAGAAAACTACTTTATACACATTTTACATCTTTTATTGGGAGGGAGATGTGGTGTTCATCTTCACCTTTGCAGGGGAGACAAGAAATTACCATATTCCAAAAGATAAAATAATTGATAAGTGGTTAGCAGATAAGTTTATTTGCCACAAATAATGCATACTATATACGTGGCGTATATACCATATACATATATCACAGAATCACAAAATTGTTTGTGTTGGAAGGGACATCTGGAGATCAGCTGGTCCAACTCCCATCCTCAAGCAGCATCAGCCAGAGCAGGTAGCCCAGGACAGTGTTCACTCAAGTTTGAATATTTGAGAGATTGAAACTTCACAACCTCTCTCCAGTGTTTGACCACTTTCACTGCAAGTAACTGTGTTCAGATGGAGTTTTCTGTATTTTAAGCAGAGCGCATTGACTCTTGTCTGGTCAGTGGGCACCACTGAGGAGAGTCTGGTTCTTTTGTTTTTACTCCCTTCCATCAGATATTTATACATGTGGATAAGATTCCCTCAAGCCTTCCCTTCTGCAGACTGAGCAATCTCAGCTCTCTCAGCATCTCCTTGTAGGTCAGATACTCCAGTCCTAGTCACCATGGCCCTGCACTGCTCTGACTCCAGAAAGACCACCTTTTTTGTACTGGGAAGTCCAGCACTGGGCACAGCACTCCAGATGCCACGTGCCTGGAAGCATTCAGGGTTAGGCTGGATGGGGCTTTGAGAAACCTGATTGAGTGAAACATGGGGGGCTGGATCTAGATGATCTGTGAAGGTCCCTTACAACCAAACCATTCTGTGATTCTGTGTCTTCCCAGTGCTGAGTAGATGGGAAGGCTTGCCTCCCCTGACCTGCTGGCAATGCTCTGCCTAACGCAGCCCAGGAAGCTGTTGCCCTTCTTCGCCATAAGCGTGCATGGTCAACTTCTGGTCCGCCCCCAGGTCTCTTTCTGCCATGCTGTTTTCCATCTGGTCAGCCCCCCAGTGTGTACTGGTGCACAGGGTTGTTCCTACCCAGGAACAGAGCTAGGACTTTGCACTTCCCCTTGTTGAACTTCATGAGGTGTCTGTTCAGCCCATTTCTCCAGCCTGTTGAGGTCCCCCTGGATGGCAGCACAACCCACTCCTCAAAGTTTTCTCATCACAAAACTTGGCAATGAGTGTTCCAGTGTCTGGGTTGTTAATGAAGATGCTAAAGCGTTGGCCCCTGTGTTGACACATGGGATGAACCACCAGTGCTTTGCTTCCAACTGGACATTTCCTAGCTAATCAGCATCCTCTGGACCCAGCCATTCGGCCAGTTCTTAATCCACCTCACTGTCCACTTATCTAACCTGCACACTGTTGGCCTGCCTAAAAGGATGCGATGGGAGGCAGTGTTAAAAGTCTTCCTGAGGTTCAGGTAAACAGTATTCACTGCTCACCCCCATCCACTGACCAGTGACCTCACTGTGGTGGGCTATCAGACTGGTCAAGCATTGTTTCTCCCTCATAAAGGCATGCTGATGACTTTGCATCACCATCTTGTCTTTCATGGAATGGGAAGCACAGCTTTCTTCATCACCTTCCTGGGGACTGAGGTGACACTGACTGACCTGTAGTTCCTCAGGTCTTTCCTCTTGCTCTTATGTTTGTGTACCTATACTATAAGGAAATGTATAATCCTTATAGGACTAAGGATATATCTATAGTTATGATGAACATAGTGATTTGCAATGGTGAGGAACAGACATTTCGTTAATCATGTATTAAGCTGTTCATTCATTTATTAATCATCTGTAACTCTTAGGTAATTTATAAATGTGCTCTTAAACTAATACGTGTCCATGTGTGTTAAATGTAATAAAAAGTGGTACTCCGCAGCCACTACAGGGGAAAAGGTTACAGAACTGTGCCAAAACACCTAACCCATTCTTCTGTTTACACTGCTAGATTATTTCTGTAATTAAATCTAAAAATAAGATTCATAAACAGTAAAATATGCATATATTTATAAGCAACTAGGAGAATGAATTTGAAAGGTATTAGCAAAGAGTAGAAATTACCTTTACGCGGCACATTTATGCGCATTTTTGCAACGTAAGTGCACTGAAGTCCCACAGACAACTTATTATGAGTGCTTAAATTAGATGTATATAGATTGGCCATAAAGGAATACACTTCACCCTGTGTATATCAAATACAGACATGTGAACAAATATAACCATCTGTTTTAGTCATTTTAGAACATCCATCATCATGTCCTCCAGGACTTGTTGGTCTAATAACATTTTTCAAAAAACATGCCATAACTGTACTCATGTGAAAAAGATATATCCCTGCGCTCACTCTATTCTGAAATGCATAAACAACCACATTTTGAAAGAATACAATTATTTTGGGATATGGAAGGGAAATATGCTAATTTACTGCTCTGTGTTCAAACTTGCTCTGAAAATAATTGGACTTCCTGCCTTGAGCCCACCTACGCTATTTTAACAAATAATCCAGCTAGAGGTTATAGTCTAATGCTGGGTAATTTAAGTTTACTCATGCAATTGAGATTTTTTGGAGCATTGCTTGTAATAAAAAATTATTCACAAGTTGATTCACTTTTTAATAAAGTTTTTTTTCCTCAACTACAGTTAAAATGATTTGTCAAATGCTTGTTACATAAATAGCCAATTATTTTAATAAGGTTCATTGGAAATGATAGGAATTGTTGCCCTGAAGACATGCTTTAACAGTGTACAATTAAATGGCAAGTTACTTAATGGGACCAAGGTTTTCATGCCAGTATACATTAAAAGTAATTAAAAATGAAAAATCTGCTTCAATTTATATAAAAACTTTTAAAGCACCAACTCTTTTAAAACTATTAAGAAAGGTCTTGGAAATGCTATTGCAAAATTCTATTAAATTTAAACTACCTCAGACGAAAAGCTGTTAAATATGCATTTAAACAGGTAAATACAAGATCAAGAAATACGGACGTAGTCCCGTGTTGGAAGTGTGACACTGCAGAGAAAACTGTAATAAGTTTTAAGTGGCTATGACTAAAAGATAAAAATTTTGCAAGACAGGCAGTAAGAACCTATGCAGATTCCACTTTCATTATATGATTAGATCAATAGTTTAATAATTTATTTTATGGCAGCTTTCAAAACAGAAAGATGGATAAAAAAGTATTGTCAAAATACACAAACATGTATGAAAATAAAGCCACAAATATTGCTGTGAATGCAACAAGATGTATGGTTACTGCGGCAAAGATTGCTGCAGGGCCCTACCTTATTTTTAGAATCTGCTCAAAATCCCTTGAAGTCAACAGGCACCTTTTGTAGTGTCTTTAGAAGCTCCCATTAGACTTTTATGAAATTAATTCTCTGATCTCACCATTCTTTTACATAGTTTCCAATAGTTTTGAAGGAAAACGAGGGAAAACAAGTTTTGGAGCGTAAAAATACAGAAATAATTAATATTTGGTCTCTTGCTGGAAAACCTGCACATTATAAAATGTGCGTAGCTTATAAAATGCTAAATGTCTATATTGGAGTGATGTATAAACTTTGCAGTGTTCATAGAGGTTGTCCCTGTGGGTTCCTAGCAATTTGTAAATTGACTAATATTTTTTTTTTTTCCCTAGCCTTAATTCAAAGTGCCAAAACAAGAACAGTATTCTGCAAAATATTTAAATGGCTCTTTTTCTTGATATTGATTTTTATTACTATTTTTCTAATACTTCTACAGTTAATCTGAAAACTGTGGTTATAGTTACTATTGTATAGACGTGTATTCATAAATGACTTGTAAACTTTAAATTGGCTTTGGAAATTTATGTTTAAGTGACAGTTGCATAGGGGAAATTCCATTATAGAACATGAAAAAAGCTAGGACAATGCTATAGATAATAAATCTATTTTAAAATGTGATTTTACAGGTAGTTGCTACAACTGATTCACTGATACTATAACAGCACTGCTTTGAACAGAACTGTAAATTATAGCTGGAAAAGATGATAAATGAACTGGTGGGGAAAGAAATTACTCGTAATAAACAATGCTGCTTCATAAAAATTAAAGATTGTACTTACCACCTTAAATTTAAGAAAATGCCATTTAAAAAATCTTGAAGATATTCTTTGATTGTCGGTTTCTCAGAACTTGGATTTCTTTACAGGTCAAAGTAAACAGAATCATAGCCACGTATTCCAATTTTTCTTGAAACAAGTTGGACTAAAATTATTTCAGAAAGCACTAGGATGGGAAATAACACTTGATTTTTTCCAAACTTAGGGAAAAGATCAGTTTTTACAGGTAGCTTAAAGTCCTCTATTTTTCTCTTTCTTTCTTTCTTTTAGTTTTTCTTAAAGAGGGCTTGTTAGAGACATAATTAAAAAGTATCAATTAGTATTTATTTATCAAAAAGTATCAATTAAAGAAGCCTAAGAGGACATAAAATTGCTTTGAAAGGCAAGACTGTTATGTTGGAAAGGATGCTTAAGAGGCATTTCCTGACAGAGCTCTAGGTAGGAGCAACTGAACTCTTCTCCAAATTGTTTTTGTTATCTGTTTAGACATTAATGTGTATTGCTGGTAATCAGTGTATCTCAAAAATTCACGCCTAGTCAAGCCAAAAGTTCTGACTTACTGTCTAGAAATTATTTTTATTACCTTGGCTTGCTTATTTAGAATGCCACTTTTGGGTTCAGAACACAACTTTAGTAACTCTCTTACCTGACTTACTCTCCTCTTAATAGAATACTACTACCTGAAATGTTTATACTAAACAGTTTAGGAAAAATTCTAATAGGCAGCTCTGTGACAGATTATTCTGGAGGACATTTACCACAGTATGTTGTACCAAATACTTGCAGGAAAAGGAAAACTTTATATAAAATAATGATAGTAGAGGTAATACAATGTTTGGCCTCTGAGGGCGGGGAGCAAGAGGCTTTTACTTTCACATGTTCATCTCAAGTGTAAAGCTGTTTTCTGCTCTTTTTGAAGAGCAGATAATAAGGATGTCTGAAGAGTGAATCACTGCAGTATGACATTATAGCTGAGGTTTCCTGCAGGTTATTTGGCACAGCATTTTTACAACCTTCTGTGGTCAGGAAACTAGCTCTGAAAAAGCAATCAAACCACTGAATTTTAACAGACGTCTGTCCTTTGTTGAATATACATTGAATACATCCAGTTCAGATTTAATAATACATACTAAATTCCCAGATTTCATGGGAATATGCTCAGGTTTCACAATGTGGTTGTACCAGTAGTGTATTAATCCTTGTTTTTGTGTAATCCTGGTTAAATCAAGGAACAGTTATAGCTGAAGTTACAGTTATTTTCTGCTTACATTAATCACAGCCAAAAAGTTCTTCAGAAACAGGCTAGAAACTTTCTTAAACCGGTAATTAACAATAATAAAATGAATTGTTACCATGGTACTTACTTATCTCTTCTGTATCTTTTAATTAAAAAATGAAGGTGCTTGCAAACTTTCTGGCAATTCTTATTCATTCTGTTTAAATGCAATTTTTTTATATATATTTAGCTTTTTAGAAAAAAAATAAGGTTGTCTTCATTTAGGAGGCCTTTACAATTTAAGATTGTTTTAGTGAACCACAGGAATATGAGACAGAACATTTTCATGAGGATTTTGGGGTGGGGTTTTTTGGTAAATATTTTTACTAAAAGTCTCCTATTTTTAATGGAGATTATTATCTCTATACATGAATTGCTGTTATCCTTCAAATTTTGTCATTTAACTGAGTAGGTCACTGTTTAAGATAGCCATGTTAAATTCTATTGATTCTCTTGAGTCAGACTCTTTACCAAATAAAACTGATATAAATTTATTGTTTTCAATGGAGCTTTACCATTTAATGTCTCATTAAAAAAAATACGGTACTTGAGCAAATTGGCACAAATCGCTAATAACAGAAAAGAGTATATAGCATGACTTTCATGGTATTTGTTAGGAAAGTAATAATGAAGAGTTTGAACATCTGAAAGCCCGTGTCTAAACAATAACAGACTATTACAAAGTTCTGCAAGCAAGATCATACACATTGTTTGGTCTTTACCAATACCGTACTTACCCATGTAATTAAATCTTACAGGATCAATATACAATAAAGAAAAAAATATGGAGAATGCATTTTAAAAAATCTATTCAAGAACCATCAAGCGACTACAAGAAAAGCCTCGACTAGGCTCCAGCTAAAAGATAATTATTCCATACTGTATGTTTCTCCACTTCGTGCTTTAGCAGTTTCCAAATGTGGAGGTATTTAAACATGCTATTAGTTATCAACAACTTCTTTAAAAAATAGAACTTGGTAGAGGAGCTTCTAAGTTTTTCAGTCTTCTTTTTTTTTAAAAAAAATGTAATGGGGTAATTGGGTGCAGGGAAGGGTGTCATGGTTCTCAAATTGTGACTTGATCTTTATTCAGTGTATAGCTGTGAGTCTTCCTAGAAACCAGATATGATACAGAGTTTATAACCAGTTGATATGTCCCCATCTATTTTCTATATATTACATTGACTTTATTATGGAAAAAAAATATTTTCTATTTTAATAGGGCATAACTGGATTATGTCTAATCAATGCTTCTAATAAGAACCAAGTTGACTTTCAATATAGATGCTTGAACCTAGATACTGAGCTGTGATGGGCCAACCGTTCCATCAAGTTGGAAGATAGATCAAGAACATGACTTACAGTTGAGATGAGCAGACCAAGTGTGATCAGGAAGCCAAAATAAGTGCAAAATCAGTGGGTAAGGAAAGAATGTGCTTGTCAGCAGGAGGGAACTTCAGGAAGTCTTTACTGCGAAAGGTATTCCTGGATGAGAAACAAGGGTTCAGGTGGCAGGCACCAGGAATTTGGGATGCGTAAAGAACAAGCGTGCAGGGGACAGGAACACGACACTGGTGTTCATTTGCAGCCAAAATGCAAGCTGCGTCAGCAAAGACAAGTGACTAAGCTTATCAGTCCCTTTGTCACAAAAAGTCAGGTTTACACCAAGTAGCTTGCTGAAGAACTCCAATCACTGGAAGTAATTGTTAAATTTTTGTTTATAACAGTTACATGATTCATCTACCCATTTCATGTGGGGTAATTTTTCAGGAAAACACATGTGACTTTAACCAGTAAAGTCCAGAATGAGAATTATGTATTTTTAATTATATTATGTTAGAAACTACAATTCTAGGGTTTATTCATGTTTTATTAAATACTTAGAGGATTTATATATAAAAATATAATTTTTTATTTATATATATACACACACACACATACACACACATATATATAAAATCCAGAAAGGTGGACAAAATCCCAGAACTCTGCCTCACGATGATTCTCCAGTTCACTATGTAATATAACGAATTCTCCAGTTCACTATGTAATATAACAATTATTTTGTTCTTTGAACAAATTACTGTGCTTCAAACAGAAGTGTGCTTAATAGCTTTGTAGTTATGGTTTGATCATAGGAGGTAGGAAATGTAAATTTAATCATATTCAGCATAAAAAGAAACCTTAGCGTAACCTTTACTTCCTAACCAACTGTCATAGCCCTTCAAGCTATTATTCAAGGAACATCTATTTTCAGAAAATGGTCAGAGTTTGCTCGTTTCTGCACCACTATCATTTTCAGAATCAAGATGCAGTGGAGAAATCTTGGGGGATTGGGCTTGAAGGGGGTTGGGTTTGTGGGGTTTGTGGTTTTTTTTTCCTAGTTGCTCTTTTACATTTAGCTAACCTGGACACTATTTAGAAACACAGGCTTTTCCTGTACTGGCACTTAAACCTTTTCAGGACCCCGTTTCACTCAGTATTTAACAGTCTTACTAGGTCCCTGTGTGAGGAACTCTGAATTCTGTGGTTGCACCCAGCTGTCTGTGTTTTAGTTATTGCAATGCATAAGATCTGAACTACACTTTGAAACCTGACCTGGCAGAAAACCTAAGCTTACCTGACAAATCGTGAGCAACCTACAGTGATTTTACTTTGTATTAGTTAATTTACATTAAAAGCACATCCTTCTGGCATAGGTAGGTTGATTGCATAGTCAGTGACAAATTCGTATCTGACAACATACAGAGAGCTTTCCTTTAGGAGCCTGCATTGTCTTTAGGAGCAACTACTCCAGAAACTCTGGTATTTTAAAATTTCTCTTCAAATTTACTTCTAATCCTGAAAATATGACAAAGTTTAAAAGGGTATATATTTGTTTCAGAAGAAACACACCAGCTGGTGTAAAGTTCAGTGTCATAATTGGCGCATCTACGAAGTTGAACAAAATCTGACAACAATTTGCAGGAACCACTTTTAATTAAATATTCTACATCTGCACATTCAATCAAATGAAATAATGAATAGTAAATTAAATAATTCTGTAGAACTTATGCTTCTTTCTTTAAAACAGTTCAGTTCATTATCTTTCCAACTAAACGTCTGTTCTGGTTTCAAACATGATGCTACAATGAGCTAGTCTTTCCTCATTCATCAAATATGACATATTTGTTTGAACTGATAGGACTAAAGGTTCTCAAATTACTGGAACAAAATCACTGTAGGATCCAAGTAACAAAGATAATAATAAAACCCGTCCATCTTTCTGCACTGATCATAGCTAATTGCTCCATAGGGATAGAATATGAGGATTGCTTTAAAAGTATCTGGTACTTAAGGTTCAATCTGTTTTTTACATAATTGCGTAGACAATATGAAATATGCTGGAAAGCTCTGCATTTTTTCCTACATATTTCAATAGGAATGGCAGATTAGAAAAATTTAAATATCTTAAGAAGGTATTATCTTTACACAGAAAGGCTTTTAAGAGGATAAATTACTACCTTTATTTCACCAAGTAAGAGGCAGTTTGTGTGTTCATTTAATGTTTTTCAGTTCACACTGATTCTGATACTTTTTTCCTACAAATATGTTAGCCTTCATTGAAATGATGAATAACATGATGAAAATGTAAGGTTAATGGACTTTACTTTAAAAGCCAAACAGGGAGCAGAAGAATCTTGTTAAATTGTATAAATACATATAAAGAATTTAGAATTGAGCAGGTCTGCTCTCTGGTCATTTCCCTTGGCAGGTTTTTTCTCACACACTAAGCTGTTACTCCTCTTCTTCCTCTTCGATAGACAGAGATTCAGTTAACCCTGTCAATTTGTATTAGTCCAATATATCGTATCTTTATAGGCAACAAATAGTAAGACATGAGGGATTGAAAAGAAGCTCAAAGATCAGTAACCATCATCCATTTTAGTATAAAAATCTGAATTTTTCCTGGTTCAAAGAACTTAAACTAGCCCTCCCCATTTAGCTGAAAGTCTGTCCCTGAATTTCTGTTCACAGCAACAGGAAGGTAATCCCAGACTCACAGAAGGGTTTGAGGGTAAAAGAGAGCTCTGGAGGTCATCTGGTCCACTCCCTCCTGCTCAAGGAGGGCCACCTAGAGCTGGTTGCCCAGGACTATGTCCAAATTTTTTTTTTTATATCTGCAAGGCTGGAGACTCCAAAAACACTCTGGGCAATGTATGGCCACTGCTCGGTCATCCTCACAGCAAGTAAGTGTTTTCTGATGCTGAGACGGAATGTCCTGTGTTTCCATTTGTGCCCATTGCCTTGTCCTGTCACTGACTGTGACTGAAAAGAGCCTGGCTCTATCTTCAGGTATTTATATAGATTGATGAATTTCCTCCTGACCCTCCTGCTCTTTTAGCTAAACAGTGCCAGTTCTCTCTGCCTTTCCTCATAGACAAGGTGCCTCAGTCCCTTAATCATCTTAGTGGCCCTTTGTTGGACTCTCTCCAGTATGCCCATGTCCATCTCATACTGGAGAGCCCAAAGCTGGATACACCACTCTATGTGTGGCCTCCCCCAGTGCTGAGTAGACACTAAGGATCACATCCCTCAGCTTGCTGGTAATCCTCCACCTAACATAGCCCAGGACACTGTTGGCCTTCTTTGCCCTGAGGGTGCATTGTTGTCTTACGGTCAACTTCTTGTCCACCAGGACAAGCAGCCAAGCTGCTTTCATCTGCTCAGCTTGCCAAGGTGTACTTGTGCATGGGGCTGTTCCTCCCCAGGAACAGAGGTAGGACTTTGCACTTCCCCTTGTTGAACCTCATGAGGCTCCTGTTTAGTCCATTTCTTCAGCCTGCTGTGGTCCCTCTGGATGGCAGCAATACCCATTTGATGTATCAACCTCTCCTCCCAGTTTTGTGTCATCAGCAAAATTGGTGAGGGTGCCCTCTACCCCATCATCCAGATCATCAACGATGAAGATGCTGAACAGGATCTGACCAGTACTGGCTCTGGAAGTGATAGTTACTGGCCTCCAGTTAGACTTCTCACCACTGATCAACGCTCTCTGGGCCCAGCCATTCAGCCAGTGTTCAACCTGCCTTACATACATTAGAGACAGAACTTAAAAGCTACATGGCTTTTTAGATTTGGAAAAAAGACTGGAGGTGCAGACTTCCCTGGAGACATCACAAAGTCAATTAGATGTAGGAAAGCTATGTATTAAAACACTGAATTTTTGTACATAGATTCCTAGTTAATGTGAAAAATCAAATTAAGTGTACAAAAGCTACATACTCAGCTACCAGAAATCAAGGAACTTTCTTGACAGAGCTGAATTCTGCTTATTCTGCACAAGCTTTATTGTATCAGGTTCAGACATTTATGCAGCATCTCTTTTATATATACCACCACAAACCAGGTTTGCATTTTGGGGACAGAAGCAGATTCAACACAACAGTGAGGAGTATTACTTCAATTCGCAGGGCATTTTGCTCACCAATGTGTGCAACTGGTTCATCTCTGTTAAGAATCTTCTCATTTGAATTTATCTCTGTGCTATCCTGTGCACTTTATCAGCAACTGTATCCAATATGAATATGCACTTAAGCAAAACCGAGTGCTTTTCTGTTTGTTCTTTCCAGTGTCTAGTGCAACAGGACTTCAACTCTTAATAAAGCTAGCATGGGCTACCGTCTTTTAAACATTTAACAGCATGCATTGATGCAGCCCTTTGAGATAATGATATATAAAATCCATATGTTTCTACTCCATACAAAAGAAAAATAAATGCAGAGACAGAGAATTTTAACTATGAGGTATTGTTATCCTTCATCTGCCTATTTGTGATGACTGAAAAATACAACATTGCTTTTGAGAAAAAGAATCTGGTATTATACGTGAAGGTTACTACCCTGAAAAAGACTGGACAATAGTATTCTTGCAGCATTTGGCAGTGTACTGGAAAAGGGAAACTCAAACGAAATTAACCACCTTTTCTGTCCTTTGAATTTAATAAAATTTGCAAGCTTCTAGATCAAGCTATTAATTTCAATTTGCCCACTAACTCATGCACAGAAAGGAAATTTTTTAGACGGTTAAACAACCTTGTCAATTAGAAGTTTAATGAATTAAGATGAACTGAGAAGCATTTGTAACTGACATCTGTTGATAAAGAAGTAGCTATATTACTTGAAGTTGCAAGGATCACTAATGAGTACTCTGTTAGAACTAATTGAATTTGTTTATTTAAGGCCAGACTGTGACTTGTGGCCCTGATGTCCTCTGGAAGTTACAGTGAAAATCACTGAGCAAAATTTCAAATTCTGTTGTATGCTGTGACATAGAAAAACTTCAGTAGGTGTATGAAACTAGCTAAATTTATATTAAATTGCTTTGTTTTTTTCCTAAAACAAGCCCTGCTGAATCACATCTTTTATTGAGTACATTTGCTGGGCAAAAGAATGCATGTCTTCTAAAGTCATTTGTGTAACTATGTTGTGGTTTAGTGCTTTAAAACAAGTGCTTACTGCTTGTACAATTTCTCTTTGCTAATCCCAATGCTGTCTCGTGTGCTTCCTGCAGATGTAAATGAATGTGAAGCCGAACCCTGCAAGAATGGTGGAATCTGTACAGATCTCGTTGCCAACTATTCTTGTGAATGTCCAGGTGAATTTATGGGAAGAAACTGCCAACAAAGTAAGTATTCCATGGTTTTACATCCACTTTTTAAAATAAAATAATATTTTCTTTTGCAGAAAAGACCGTAGTATACTATGGAAATGTTTCTGTAGTCTACAAATACATAATGCTCAAAATAGCCACCTTATTCTTTTCAAAACGGAGGAAAATTAAGAGACCAAACCTGTCATGCATTCAAGTAAAGCATCTGCTATGGTGGAAACATTTGCTAAACGCGAAGTTATTATCTAAGAGTCAAACAAGGAGTAGTAAGTAGTCTAAAGTAGAAAATACAAAAACTGGTTCAGGCTAGGGGTTCATCTCACCAAGTATCCTGTCCTCAACAGTAATTAGCAGATACCAACAAATGTAAAAGCAGGGTGAAAATATATGTTACTCTCTGTGACAGATCTCTAAAAGTTGGACCTCTGGTTTACAGAGAAATCATTAGTGGAGTTCCTCCAAGTTCTGTCATGGGAGAAATCTTACATGATTTTACCAATAACATTAACTATGAATGCACTATACAGGTCAGATGCCTAAAGTTATTACTACAAAGGAGTTCTTCACGTAAGAAAGACTAGGGAATCTTGAAGACCAAAATAACAAAAACAGAATAAACTGCTATGGTAAGAAATGCAATATACCTTAACTGAACATCAATAACATGTTAGAGGCTCATGGATTGAAAATACCGCAGAGAAGAAGCCAGTGTGTTTTAGTTGAGCAAAGGATGCTAATAGGGTGGTGTGGCGGAAAAAGCTAATAGAGTGCCATGATATGTCAGGCCTGGTAATTTAAGGGAAAAAAGGAAAATATTTGTGTATTAGCATTTGTAGTGTTAGATACTACATTTAAAATACCTCAGATACTAAAGTCATCCACATTCAAGAAAGGAAATTCCTAGTTCAACGAAGATCTGCTACCATATGTAGCAGGAAAAATAATATTTTTTTAAAAAATGCTACATATTGAATACTAAATAAGTGACACCATAACAAAGCTGAAGAATCTGATTAATTTTTCTGTGTTCACATTATGGATGCATGGGGAAATATGGAGAAGAAAACAACATAGACCAATAACCACAAATGACTAGCTGGGAATTTTTTTACGTAGCCTCAGTGAATTCCCAGATTTACATATGCAACCTGCAGGAGATTTGAGGCATCTTCTTTTGTGCCTAATTTTTGAGACATACGTAACATGTTTATAATTCTAAAGAGAAATCAAAATTAAGATTTGTTTTGAGAAACATTAAGGCCTGTATGGCTACCAGAAAGAATTTGTAAAAAATGAACATCTATTAAAATTTTCTGTAAAAATTGCTGGTGAATCACTTCATATATTTCCTTACAAGGCACAATTGAAATACCATGTGGAGTTCTACCAGGAATCTCCTCCATCTCTTCAGAGTTTACCCGTTCTGGTTTTTTGGCCACATCATGGACATTGCTCAGATTATAGACCACATAAAACTAGTCTCCTGTTTTGCTAGAATTGGGGTAGTCAGAGATATTACTTGAAGTTAGTATTGGATTTTCTGGATCATCGCCTGTTTTTTCGTATTTATTTGTATAGATGTATAGGTAATTAAATGTAAAAATGAACTTTGTGTGTGAAGTTGTATACATTATATATTATATATTATACTGGATTTGATTTTATGTGTGTGTTTGTATATATATGCACATGCATAGTTCTGTTTTGGAGAGCATATAACAGAAAGTATATGTGTACAAAAAATAGAAATTTCCAGTGTACTGAAACAGTGAAAGAATTCCGCTAATGTCAGTAAAGCATTAGCGACTTGCAAAATACATTGCCTACAGTCTGTCTTCCTGGGTCATACTTTGGGGATTTGCAACAGTAAGCCAGTCAGACGATCTTTCTGGAGATGCTTCTGTAGAAGAATGCTGAAAGCTGTGACCCAGGACTCCATCATCTAGCCCATAGAGAAGAACACTAAGTTATTTGAAAGGATAATTCCGTTGAGTGTTGAAGAATTTTTACAATTATGATAAAGCTTTTTTAATTTTACAATTATGATACAACAGTCAAATTGCTTTGGGGCAGAGATCAAGGACAGTGAGCTTTAAAATGTGCTTTGCAGTAACTATTAATTTGTCAGCTGCAAAATGTGTACAGGCTGAGAGAGCTGGAGTTGTCCAGCCTGGAGAAGAGACAGCTCCAAGGAGACCTTCCAGCACCTAATGGGGCCGACAGGAGAGATGGCGAGAGTGTAGCGATAGGATGAGGGGTAACGGTTTTAAACTGGAAGAGGGTGGGTTTAGATAAGATACAAGGAAGGAATTCTGTGCTGCGAGGGTGGTGAGATGGCCCAGGCTGCCCGGAGCAGCTGTGAGTGCCCCATCCCTGGGGGGGCTCAAGGCCAGGCTGGACGGGGCTGGGAGCAGCCTGGGCTGGGGGGGGGGGGGTGGGTCCCTGCCCGGGGCAGGGTGGTGGGCTGGATGGTCTTTGAGGTCATTTCCAACCCAAACCGTTCTGTGATTCTATGGTGTGGTTAAATGGTAGGGCACCGCAATGCAGCACTGGAGCGCAGTGGTAAAAAGCTTCTGTTCTGTACTTCAGCTGGGCAGGGACCCACATATGGGGGCACCACCAGCCTG
The DNA here is from genome assembly GCF_963210335.1 of Falco punctatus. NCBI lineage: Eukaryota > Metazoa > Chordata > Aves > Falconiformes > Falconidae > Falco > Falco punctatus. The sequence continues at coordinate 82,665,218 of NC_137586.1, forward strand.
GTGTCTGCGGGGCAGTATCATGGGAGGAGTGTGAAATCAGATGTGCTTTCAAGATGTAAAAGAAAAGTAATATATTACTTAAATCAGTAATTACAAAATGCCACACAACGTAGATAGTTGAATACTTCTCTTATACCACTCTTTATACTCATGTTATTCAGCTGAACATATGACAAGTTATCAATAAATAACAGATAATTAAGGATGGCAATAATGTTTGCACTGACTGTAATCACTGAGCTACCTCTGTTCAGGAAAATCAATGCATTCTTCTAGTACTGTGGCACAGTTCACAAACTTTGAGCATTCGTCTACTTTTCAGCTAGCTTTAGCACAGCCAGCATTAAAATGGTAACTTTTCCTTTTTATGCCAATATAATTGTGCACTGTGCTGGTTCCTGCAGCTGGGCATGTAAATATCTTTTATTTCATGAGAAATTTAGTTATGTCATCGTACCTAATTATGTAATTACAAGTAGTAATTACATTCCAGCTACACCATTAGTTTTACACGTATTTACAGTAATCATGTAATTAAATACTGTTACCTAATTATGTAAATTACTGATTGCTGTCTCAGTATTACCTCACAAAGCTCAGAGATTGCTAATCCACGTCACAAAATATGTGAACTTTCCTAGATCGATACTAAAAAAAGGCAAAAATACATCATGCAGTCCGTCATGCAAGCCTGTTCTCCGGGATCACTTTCTAATAGTGTGTCTACTTTGGTATATCCCAAATACCAATGCTTTGTAATAATAACTTGTCGTGTTACTCATCAGGTTGAAGGAGTTTATGTCAGACTGTTTTTCCTGATGGTCCCACTAAGGTTTCTCTCTTTTTAAAATTCTGTCATTTAATTCCACAGTAATTAATTTCTCTTCGTTAATCTCCTAAATAATTCCCTACCGTTTCATCTCTAGCACTTTCCAGGTGTGAGACAACTGTTGTGTTACACCCAGGTCCTGCAAGCCTTGTGGGACACCCACTCAAAATCCTTTCGTCTAGTCCCCGGAGCCTCTGCTAGTACCTAGCGCAGCTGAAGTGAGAGGGAAAGGCTTGTCTGCAGCTAAGTAGTAAAATGCCTAATGAGCTTGGAACCGTATCTGGAACACATTGACCATCTTCTGAGTCTCCTTCTGGCATGGATGAGGTTTGGAGTTGCTTTCTAAGGGCTCAGCTGTGAAGTAAAGTTCTCAGAAGACATGGAGCTGACCTCCTGGCCAGCTGATGTGTTTCACACCCCAACAGTGCTTCTGCTCCTCTGGGGTCTTCTTCTGCTTTTTTGAACGTAACCTTGCAATTTTGAAGCATTGGCCTGACCTCTCATTTTTTTTCTGGAGAGGCTTAAACTCGGTCTCCTTTCTTTCTTGTTAGCTACTACTATCTTTAGGCATAAATGATGCTTACACCAGCTGCTTCTCATTGCTGGAAAGCACAGGATGAGGTGAAGTCAAAGTAATGGGGAGTGCAAGAGCACTGACGGCTTCAAAGCACATTCAATTGTTCTGGAATAAGCTTATCAACCTGTTGAGACATTTCACTGAGGATCTGATAATTAGAAAATTTGCCTACAGATGTTTAGTAAACACAGAATGGAAAGGGAGCACCTTTCCTATGCTCTGAAAGCCAAAGCTATACTATATTAATTCCATAATATTTTCCAGATTTCTTAAGGCATCAGCATTTCCTTGATGCATCTCCTGTTCTTGCACGCTCCAAACTTATTTCTAGCTTTTGTGCTGAATTCAAGCTATCAGTTGTGATTACCTCCATTACATTTTTCCTTAGTCTTGGATTGTCTATAAATAAGTGCTGCTTCCAAGGCAGATTCTCTGGGGGTTGAAGTTTTTGCTTTCTGGATGACAAAACTCTTGCAGGCCACAGGGAGCCACTTCCATCAGTATCAGACTGTTTGCATTATTCAGTATGAATCTGCATTGTTAAATCTCCCATGAGCAACATGGGTTGTGGATTGCAGTAATTTGTGAGGAGTTCCACAGGTAATTTTTGATCACTTTTTTTTTTTTTTTTCCATCTAGCAGATGGTACCGTACAGTGGACACATTACAATTCCACCATCACGCATTTTGGAGCTGTGTTTTGCCAGTTGCCAGGAGTTGCTGCCATTAAAGCATATGGCAAATTTTCTCATGCTTTTTTTTTTAAAGATATAGATCAGATTAGTCACTGTAAATATTTTTTATATATGCTATGGCCCTTCCCCTCCTTTTCTGTGTGTATTCAACATCCCCATATGTAGGAGGACTGCATTCGGAGCAAGTGCACCGATTTAGCTTGTCTAGCATGTCAGAAATCCTGCTAGGCAGTGTACCTTCACATTATTTTCATTTGGTTCCTGTGCTTTACATTTCAGTACACTAATGTGTTTATCCTGCACTTGGTTGTCTTCTGCCTTCCTCTCTGTGGAAATCAAAGTGGCGTTATTTTATTTAAATGAAAACACCCCTTCTTTCAGTGTCATTTTTACTTTGAAATTATCTAAAGATCTGACAGATCTAGCCATAAAGAGACTTTCAAGGCTTCTGCTTACATGCAACCTGATACTTCCAAACTAGGTGGTGTCACTCTGGTGCACTGTGATTTTAGACTTTTATTTCTTTCAAAATTTTCCCCAGGAATACGGGATACCTGCAGCTTGCATGACCTGCAGTGCAGGAGAAATAAATAGTTTCACAGTATTTTTTCAAGAGGCTATATCTTCTTCTTTTATTTTCACTTACAAGTGTTTTCAAGGCAGTATCCTCACTTGCCAGGACTTTTTTGCTTCGGGTGCTTGTCATTTGAGATCCGTTGCTTGATGCTCAAGTCTTCAGTGAGTCTCTACCTTCCCTCGCTCCAGCTCCCATAAGCCCTGGCTCAGGACTCGGGAGTCAGAAAGCTTCCACACTTAGGTTCAAAAAACCCCCGTGCAAAACAAACACCACAGGATGAGGACATACAAAGTGCACAGGCAAAATAAAACAATTTATGAAACAGTTAAAAGCTATGTTTTCATGGGAATCATTATGTCTGGCTAAAATCTGTCATCCAGTAAGTCCGTGTTTTCAAAATATAGATAGGAATCAGAACTTAACCATTTTCTTAAATTAATAAACCTGGTAACAGGGTTTCTGGTGAATTCAGCTCATGAGAATGTCCTATTAAAATTAAGCTGTTAAGCACTGGACTATTGTTGAATGGTAAACATGATCCCGTTACAGCCATACCTCATCTCCAGATTACCTGCTGGGGAACCTAGGTTTAAATGCATAAGATTTTTTTATGTTGTGGCTTAAAGCATGTAGTAAGCCACTGTGAATCACTTTGTTTGACAGGAACCAACATGAACTTGAGTTCCCTAAATTAGTGATTACTATTAGATTCTCTTCAAATGAGGTTTAGGAGAATCTAAATTTTCTACAGCCTGAAATACCAGTTTGACTAATTCTATGAATAATCCAACATGAAGTTTGGTTTTAAGCATATTTTTGGTTGTTTTCAATATCTGACAGTTTTATGATCTGAAATACTGGTGTTTTATTAAACGCAGTGTATTTCTGTAAAACAAAACTGGCCAAACATACCCATTTTTCTCTTGTGTTCTTGAAATTGCTCTATAGTTCAAGTTGTCAATTATTTATGATGATACCTACCAAACTTTCATGTTTAATCAGTTGATTCAGGTTTTCAACTTTCATTAGGGAGAAAAATGAACTATAGAAATAATTGTAGTTTCTAGAAATACAGATTGTGGTAATTAAGTATGGGCATTATAATCACCCACAAAAGAAGAATATATGCATTCATTAGTACACAAATAATTTATTCTTTTATATTGGAGTTTCTGTCCCATTTTTATTCATCTTCCCAGTATGTACTGGAATCCTGTTCAGGCACATGCTAAACCTGAGAGATTTCTAGATGACCTGTGGATTAGAGTAGACAGACCTTAAACTGAAACCAGACAGGTTTCCTGTTGCTGTTTTTCCCATTTATTAAATAGGTAAGATCTTGTAATTGCCTTAAATTTCCAGAAATTTCCAAAGACACTCTCTGTTTTTGTTAGGGAATTGAGACAAACAGCCCATATTCCTGTTTTCCATTGCATCGTACCGTAAAGTAACAATTCCTTGAAAACTAACACAAACCAGCCCTGCTGCTGCCAGGAGGAGCCTTGCTTCAGCTCTTTGCCCATCTTGCTGCTTTTGCGGCTGCTCATTCAGAGCTGCTGGTTTACCCATTTGCCTTGTTGTCCTTGCAAAAACTGAACCAGGAAATAAAAAAGGTAGTTAATGAAGGAGGTAAGTTCCCTGGTCCAGTGAACTTCATGGCCACACAAATACTGGGCTGCTGGAAAGGAATGGCAGGGGGCAGAGCCTGGACATGAAATGAGGACCTAATACCAGCTAAAAATGTTAATCAGTCCACAGTTTAACCAAGATACTAGAAACTGTTCTTTAATTCAAGTTTAAGGCAAGTGGAAGAATTGAACTTTTGTGTTTTTCTCGGTTTGTTTCTCTGCAAAGATCATAAAATCTAGAAGCTAGAATTCTCAGCTAATTTGCCAAAGATACAACAAATAAAAATTCAGTAAATATATATATTCCTGTTTGTCATTATTTAGCTTACAAGTTCGGGAATTGCATGGAAAATTTAAGGAGATTTTATAGGTACATATGTGTGTGTGTAGGTGTATATATCTATATATATGCACAAATATTACCCTGAGAGAAATCAACTCACTTTTTTTATTGTACTCAGGGTAGTTATCTTATCATCCATATGATGTCCTTGCTGGTTCAAAGAATAATGTGTGGTCAACCTCAGACAAAAGGAAGAATTGAAAAAAAAAAAATTGTGCCAAAAAGAAATGTATCTATTTAATATAAATTTAATAGTAATACTTGATTTATGAGCTCCCCGCATTAGAGAAATATCTTAGAACAGAAACATTAGCAGTACATTTTGAAAGCGCAAGAGGGAACTTTAACATGTTAGGTGTGACTTAAATCCATGTAATTCAACTCAGCCTAGGTAAATATGACGGTTTTTTAGGATGCTATAAGAATAAAACCCGAGGTTAAGTAAATGCTGAAAAACAGGCTAAAACTTTTGTCAGTAGTAAGGCTGATGATGCTTTATTTACATTTTTAACTATTTCAGCTAATCATGGATGGAACGCAATTTCTATATTCACATTGGACAAAACCCATCTTGAATCTCTTGCTGAAACTAATGAGGTTTGCTGAGACTACACCATTCTGGGAATATTGTCTGGCTAGCATTTCTGTGTAGTGTATTGGTATGAAAGTGCAAAGAAGCAGAAAATGTTACAGAAATGACAGAACACATTGTTAACATTGGAATGTTCTTCCAGGCATTTCAATGACCTAGCAAGAAATATTAAGCAAACTCTAACGTTTCTAATATTGAATCTTCAATCAAAAGCACACTCTGGCCCTTCCACTGCAGACCTTCTTTGTCCAGGCATCCTGTGTAAGATGCAAAGGTGTGCAAAATTAGGCTCAACAGATGACAATTGTAGTTCTTCCTTTCAACACAATAGGAAAATGAGACTGATCTCTCAGTGTTTGATGTTGGAACAAAGTCCTTAGCCCAATGCCTCTGGGTATGTTTTCACCATGCTGCAATTGTACCGTACATCAGTGTAACCCTTTGAAAATTTGTTTCTCAATATCTTACTTTGATTAGGCAGTAGAGGATACAATCTTTATTCAGACACCTGACAGAAACCCATTCTAAAATATTCAGACAAGCCCTTAGGACCCAACAGGCATATTTTACACATTTAATCATGTCCTTAGTACAAAAGTCATCTAGTGCAATAATAGTACCTTGTGGGTTGTGTCAATAACTACAAAATGAACTCAACCCTATATTCAGGCATCTACAACCTGACTTTGTGACATGTCATTGTAGCTTGAACCACCTGGTTGTGGTGATTTTTTTGCCATGTTTCCTTACCTAAACCTACTAATCTGCTTTTCGCAGGCATTGTATCATTTTTGACTCATGGTACCCCTCAATTACCCTCAGTAAAGAGGCAGAAATGTTGTGTTTGGCTCAGGAATTAGTTCTCCTGTCTTCCACCTCTGTTATTCCTGCTCAGGGAGCAATACAACCCTACCTTTTCAGTGACATAGAATCATAGACATTCACAAAAAGTAGAGGAGAAAAAATACTCATAAATATAATGCACTGTTCCTATGCTGGAAGAACTTTTGTGTGCATTTTTATGCATGGCGAAGCCTATGACAATGCATATTTCAGCATTTCTAAGGTTTAAAAGAAAAATTACAGCACACCATTATTCTCAAAGTAGCCTCTATAGCTCTTAAGTTCCTGGTCTGGTCAATAATGCACATTCTCTTTTTATGTCCTCACAGAATGAAAAATAATTTGCAGGTAAGGAATTGGTACCATAAAAGAAATAAAAGCCTGACTGTAGCCAGTAGAAGCAAGCTGAAAACAAATCACCAGTTAGTGTGACCAAAAAAACCCCTTAAAGGTATGGAAAAACAGCTTCAATAAAAGCACTAATTGTTATAAATACATGAAAAGAACAATTCACTGCTGCAATAGGCTCAACCAAGTTCCCAAGTCACAGGATCATTTGTTCTGTTTCAGGTACTAGTCCAATTGGAAAACGCCTTATTCCAAGGCTTAGTATTTATAAGACAAAGGGAGCTTATTTCAAAGTAGATGAATCATGGAAGGTGGTTTGCCACCTGAGTCAGCCTGGTCTAGTCGGCCGCTACCCTTTGGTAGACACAGGAATGAACAATGATAGGAAAATCACCCTTAGAGCCATGCAAACTCCTCGTAATGGAACTGCCTTGAGGTTTGCAATGGTTCACAAACTGATTGCAGGGTAGAAGTACAGGTGAGTACGGCATAAACCTTGTAGGAGTTGGAAGCTTGAAAGAAGATTCACATTTTGGAGATTCATTTGCACTTGGAATTCAGGCCAAGCTGTGAAAGATGAAAAGCCATGTGAACTAAAGAGAAAATGGAACAAAACACGGTTACAGGAGCCCTAAAAGAACTAAAATCTCCAGGTTCAGCAAAGCTCCCACCGGCAGTTTTCATAAGGAGGAGGAAATGTCATATGTTCAGTAATCAGCTTCCCACTGAGACAGGATTCACAGCTCCTGCTGCTTTGGACAGACGGAGAGTCCAGCAAAGCTCCTGTTCCAGGCATTGGTGCAGCCATGTGTGAGCTACATAGGAGGGGAATGAGCAGTGCTGGTAGGTTACATCTATTTTGGACCCTGACGACCACCATGCTCATTTGTTGCATGTCATTAGATGATCCAAGGGCTCAGAAGAAATCCAGAGTATCTCCAGTGCCCTGTTGCTTGTGTTGGAAGGAAGAGCAGCATGTCGTTCATCACAACTTGGTCTGATTCCTAAGCCTCCTCAGGGTTCCGCCTGGGAATGGCAGTCGTTCATTGCCTGTGAGATCAGAGGCCAGTCTTATTTACTCAGGGGTGTCACTGCTTCAAAAAACATGTGAGGACACGAGCAGATATGAAAAATTCCCCAACAACACAATACTGAGAGAGAAAGGCTTTGTTTCTGTCATGGTGTACATAAATTTGGACTCAAGAAGGGTGCAAGTGAGTTTTTGAAATGGAGTAGGGTTAAGACTTGAGAAATTTGGAAGTACTTTGCCTAGAAAAAACGCTCAATTTAAACCCTTTTTCTTTGCATCTGTGATTGTTTTCTAGTATTAATGCGAAATGTAATTCGGCCAGCTCTTGTTTTGGTGCATTTACTTAGAAAGTTTGTTTACAGAAAGGTATCACACAAAACTTTTACCCTGTAAAACTGATGGACAGATTTACATCCCTTACTGATCCAGAAAAATCTGTTTGATAATGCTCAGCCATAAATACGATTTTCCTGTGCTGGCAGATCTGTACAGTTGATGGTGACATTGTATGCCTTCAGCAAAGATCAGTTTCAGTGTGTAGTATGTAATATTGCACCTATTCTTCTAATAATAATATAAATTCCCATTTATGCTGCTGTTGCTGAAACCTAATTTCATAATTACTGCTTCTATTTTTGTGCAATTCACTTTTGCCCATCCATGTTTTGAAATTTCATCCCAGGGGTAGCATAAAAATTAACTGTGTTGTAATTCATTACATCAAAGTTAAATAAAAGCAAATATTGCTAAGAAAAATATTCCCCAGTATTCTTTTAACTTTGAAAACAAATTTGAATCCTTACATCCACTGTATGCAGATAGATTTCTTTTTTTTTTCTTCAGTGTTTCTAAAATGTGTCCTTTCTCTTCTGCATAGCAGTAAAACATCTATACAGGAAGTGGAATATGGATTTTGCTGTGATTACTGAAACGTCTTCCTCTTCTTTTTCTTACCTCCTGGTCCTTCCAAAATATTTTTCATAATACCATTAACTTTTCCATCAGGTGCAAATTTGAGTGAGTATTGAGTTTTGTTCATTTTTAGACATAGGAAGTTTTTTCCTCGATAAAAAGTGTCAGGTGGAAAATACTCAGGAATTAAATTCCTTTCCCAAATCGCATGATGGAATCTGTTCAGCCTCTTCTCATCTCTTCTGAAGTTAATGGGGCACAAGTTACATGATGTCCTTTAAAAGCTCTGATTTAGTCTTAGACATGCAAATAAAACTGCTAGAAAGAAAATATGGTCTATTAATATGGTTTATTAATGAAGTGTAGTATGTTTTTCCCTTCACCTAAGAAGTTAAATCTCTGTAGCATTAATTGCAAATAGATTTAAAAATTGAAACACTAGTTTTTTGATGCTGTTCATTATTAGTATTTAGTGATGGAGAGTCCTCTTTTCAGACACTTTAATATACTTTAAAAGTGGTGTTTGGTTCAATATGGAAAGCCATCATCTAACCTAATGAGATTTGCTGTCTGCAAAGTACAAGGAGAAGCAGACCTCAAGAAATTCACCAAGACAGCTTACTGTGTAGGGAGCTGGCTAAGTTAACCAGTATTAAAAGTTGAGGAGACGTGTAATTTTTGTGAACAGCAAAAAATGCAGCAGTCTGCAGTGTCCATGTGTAAGGGACGTAAAGCAGATGAGTTTTTCCTCTTGGGGAAGCAGAGAAGTGACTGCACTGTTCTGCGACTGGAGAAGGGGCCTGAGGAAAATCAGATTCAGCCCCACTGGCATCTTTTATGCATGGTGGAGCACCTTCAAACGATTGTGTGAGAGTCGCGACCCGTAATTCTCACAACACCAGGAGCTGCGATATGAATAACACAATCTCAAGTTTGGTCAGATACGGAAGGTATTTCATTTTCTTATAAGTAGATGGTAGTCTTGTTCATTTAAACTTTACAACTCCTGAAAGACATATAAAGCTTCAACTCAAGCTGCTGCATTTTCCAAACTGCAGTTGATTCTTATTCATGTTGTTAGATGCAAATACACACCTGCTGAAGAGATACGGTAGTTAAGTGCACATATTCCTCCTTGTTAGTTTTGCTCAGATTAGGTCCTCTTGCACAAGAGAAGCTGAGAAACAAGTCCCCCTGTTCTGTCAATCCTACTGCAGTTAAATTAGCAGACCAGCATCCAACATTGCAATATCGTGGTCCATGTTAAGGCAAAAGGATCTGAAGTCACAATAAATTTTACATAGGGACACTTAGACAAGAAAGGCATTAAGATGTTTCCAGAGTCATGTGAGCTTTTTGACTTGCACTGAGGATATGGGATGAAAAGGTTATTGGGAATTCAGACTGAGAGTTCTAAGTTTTTATAACATTTTGTTAGAGTTTTGTGATAAGTCATTATGGATAAATAATAGCATAGTTTACTGCTATTGCTACTTTATTGAAACAAAAGTATCAAACAATTTGGCTTTGGTGATTGCAATGTAATTTTGTTATGTGCACGTTTATTTGGAGTTGCTTAATACAGACATTGTCAGCACAGCAGGGTCTCCTGGCTGTTACTCAGCCATCAGAGTCTAACGCTTCAAGATGAATTTGTAAACAGAGTTGTGCTCATTTCTCTGTTACTGACAGGTAACTTCCCATTTGCCTGTTCTTATAACATTTTGTGAATAGTTCTCTTTACGTAGTTATCCCTGAAAGTTACTGAGTCGTTCTGTAACTTTTCAGATGTCTAGGCATTTTGTAAATAAAATGAGAGATTTTATTCACAATGAAGTCAAACATTTACTTTTTGCTTTATTTTTGAAAGGAAAATGCGAAAAGATTTGGATTTTGGTAACTGGATGACGTTCTCTAATACCTCCCATCTCTTCTATAAACAGCTGGAATGGAAAAGTCACAGATATCTAGTGGCTTCATTGACCACGTTTATCTTGGAGGCATTCCAGGAAAGGGGATATTATTTCTTAGTTTGTCATCTTAGAAATACAAATCTCTTCTAGGTAATCTCCTAACAAACTCTTTTCCTATATAATATTAAATTATTGGATAATAAGGCTTCTTACAGAATACTGAGTAAATAGCCTATAAACAGTATTAAAAGGGATGCCTTCTGAAATAGTGGCTTTTTAAAGTCTACTTTCTATTCTTAATTAAACTGCTATACTTATTCATTATGTATGCAGTGTGTTTTCTTGGGAATTGTTTTTAGACTATTTACATGAATAACATAATGTATTCTTAGCTAAATTTCAGTACCATTTTATTGGTAATTTCTTAAGAACATGAAAAAACATTGCGCTGGGTCAGAGAGTTCAACAGCCCAGTTGGCTTACCAAGTCTGTGACTGTGGCAATGACAAACATTGTTTAAGGAGAGAATGTAGGCTGGGGCAGTTTCTACCATTTCTTCCCCTCCTATCTCCTCCACGTCTACAGTTCCTGTAGGAATATCAGAGGGCACACCTCTGGTCAGCCTCTTCAGTTTCATCTGTGGACCTATTCCTGAGTTTGCCTGGTTTTTTTTTTTTTTTTTTTTTGAACCTGTTGATCCTTTATCTGCCTCTAGAAGGCTCCGGAAGACCACTACCCACTGTGCAAAATACATTCTTCTATATGCGTTAAGCTGATTTTTTGTGAATTTCAGTGAGTGCTCCCTATTTTCAGTAATGTAGATGGGATGAACAGTACTGCATTCATCTCATCTATCTCTATGTAAAGTTCAGTCATATCCCTCCTTGGCCTTTTCCTCTCCAACTTGAAAAAATCTAGGTTTTTATTCCCTTTTCCTACAATATCTGCTTTTTCCCTTTAATCATTTGAACTGCCATCCCCTATGATTTCTTTAGCTCTGCACCTTCTTGGAAGGCAGAGACCTGTACTGCACATGGTATGTGGTCACACCAGGGTTTCATATACATGTAAAATAATACTCTGTGTCTTGCTCTCAGTGCCTGACTTTTTACCAGCTTTTTTTGGCTGCCACTGCATTTTGAGCCAAGAACTTCAGAGAACTGATGATGATGACTGTGAGATCTCTGCAGTCCTAATGGCCATTTCCAAGTTCAATATTGTACAGGCATACTTTAGGGTTTTTTTTCATAGTTGCAGTATTTTCCATTTGTGTACATTGAGGTTAATCTGTCACCCTTTCGACCACTCATTCAGTTTTCATTGTCCTTCTGGAGCTGCTCATCATCAGAGTGTCATTTGATCAAGAGAGCTTAGTAGCTTCAAAGTGGACAATTTCCCCATTCATACTTTCCTCCAGGCCACTGATGAGTAAAACTTACTCCAGCAATGATCCTCAGGGGATACCACTGCTGACATTTCATCTTGAAAAGCTAATTCTTGTCCTTTAATTAGACTTATAGCTGTGGCAGGGCCTTTTCAGCACTCCCTGGCAAGAGCCTTTCATGTGGAACCTTATCAAATGCTTTCTGAAAACCCAAGCGTGCTGTTTCCACTGTATTTCCTTTATCTCTATGCACATTATTCCCATTAAACTTGGTCAGGTGAGGCAGCACTGCCATTTACAGAAGCCATGTTGGCTCTTTTCCAACAGATTGTCTTTGTCCAGGTGCTTAGTGATCTTAATTACAGACTTAGCAGCCTACAAGATGTCTAAGTCGACTCACCTGCCTGTGGTTCCCACAGTGCATCCTAAAGCTGTGTTTTGTAGGTGGGAATGAAGTACTGGTCTATTGTGCAGCTCTGTAGTCCCCTAAATCTAGCCTTTTCATCTAAGCACAATTCCTAAAAACACTACGTCATGAAATCACATTACCGCTGGAAAAAGCAAGTCATTAATAGGTGCCAGGAAACTCCAAAATCCTGTAGTTTCCATTTTTTAAATCCTCAGGCTACCTAAGATTTGTCTGTTTTCAACCTGTGTCCTCAGCGTGGAGCTTGTAGAGCAAGTGAAGGCCAAAAGTGAATTTTACAACCTTACTATAAAAGTATGAAGAGAGGATTTGGTAATGGAAGCGTGTAATAGTCACTTAGCAGTAATGGCACTGTTGAGAAGTAGAACGTAATATCCAATTTCTTTATATTTGATTAGTTCTGATAGCCATTGCTTACACACATGAACCGTGTTGTCCAGTATGATAGCAGAATAATGTGCTGCTGTGGGCTGAGATGCTACATCAGCATAAAAAGCATTTAATCTCTTTGGACATATCAGCAAATAGGTAGCAATCCTTCCCATTACTGTCTGAAAAGCTGTCTTCTGTTGCACGGAACATAACTAATCACTTCATTTTCATGTCACCTCCTAGAGGCTTGAATCTTACTTAACACAGCATCATTTGAAAAGTTTGCTTGTCTGAAAGTGTCTGTGCGCTTATTAGCTGCCACCGACGCAAATTGGTAAAGATGTTGCCTTTGACATACAGTATTTTACGTGCGGCATGAAACAAGATTAATCATATTCTTCACCTCAACGCTGCAATACCACACTGGCTACTAACATATTTGGAATCATACTTCAGAAATCAGAGTAATAATAATAATTAAAATGTTAATAGGTCGAGAAAATCCATTTATGTTTTGTTTTAAATCTGCGAAGCAAACTTATGGAGATAAATGCCTTCTGTTAATCAGATTTCAGAGTTGAATGGCTCTATAAACTTACCAGGCCTCGGCAAAAAAGTGTTATTCCTTTGTGTAGTTAGGAGTGACCTCCAAGTTATAAGACCTGCATGTTTCGTTCTTTGTCTAGTAGATTAAAACTATCTGAAATAATCACTGACATTGCGTGTTCTTGGGGTCTACTGAAGCACAAAATAAAATGGGGGTTTGTAAATTCAATTTTGTGGTTTCATTTTGCATTGCAAGAGACTAGAAAGAGGAATGCATGATCTGTTACCTTGTCTCAGTGGAAGGGCTGATTAAGTTCCTTCAATGAGAACAAAAGCATTGATTGGGTCTTGCCCGTGGTCTTCAGAACAACAATTAACATGAGTTTCTACAACCGAGTTACTCAGTATCATTCAGATCAGAACACTGGATTTGGGAAAAACACTTGAGCTACACGGAGTAAGGAAACCATGTGATTAGCTGCAGAATGATCAGAATGGTGAGTAGCTAAAATGTGGGAAGTTGAGCTTGTGACCTGCAGCTGTCCCCCCACTATGTTAACGCTCACCAGCAATCTTCAGCTCCAGTCCATGCAACGAGAGGTTGAGTAGCTCAAGTCCAAAGCACCGCTGCACTGAAGCTGGAGATTTCTAGCTATGGGTGAATGTCTGACTAGCAAAACCAGATGTATAGCTAATGTGGCTGCGGTAGTACACCATCTCTTTTGGGCAACGGTGATTTTAATCTTTGTATTAGAGATCTGCAGTTTTAAAATTCAAAAAGTCAGTGTTCCATACACAGCTCTCACACAACTTAGAATTCATTCCAAGTGAAAATTTGCCTCTGTGTGGGAGGGACTGTAGAGGGCTTAGGCTCTGCCTGTATTTAAAAGTGATGTTTTAAGAGGTGACATAAGAAGCAATAGCTGCTAGTGGGGGGAAAAAACCCTGTCTTGAACTCGAGAGCAGATGAGATGGCAGTAAGAATATGCTTGACAAAAGAAAAAAAAAGAAAGGAAGCCAATACATTAAAATAATGTGTATGTAGGAACGTACTTACTGTGTCTGTATAATCTGTAGCTGTACCGGTATGCTGTAATCAAGTGTTCTTGGATTACTGAAGCCACGCCATGAGACAATTAATCAGATAATGAGTGGGATACATAACCATCCTTCGCAATACCTCCACACAATATGTTTGCTCTTTGCAAGTATGACTGAAGTAAACTGAATGTACAAAGGCAGAGTACTTCCAGTAACTTAAGATTCTAGCTCTTCAATCTGTTGTAGGGTGCATTTACGCATCTGATCTGCATATATATGCAAAGACAGCATCTTCCAGAAAAAGAAAAGTCTTCTTGGGAATCTACCTTCTCCTGGAAATGAAGATGTAATTTCTAAAATTAGAAATTCTGCTTTTAAAAATATACTGATTATCCATGCAACTAATGTCAAAACTTTGATTTGGTACAGGAAAACATACAGAATTTTTGTATGTCAGCTATCATTGTAACAGACTGTGACTGATTGGGAGAAATATATTCATCCTTAACTTTATCAAAAAAATCTGGACTGCAGACACATTTGTAGAAAGTGTTCTGCTTATGAATAGCTCCCAAGAAGAAAAAAGTGCTAACCAACAATTTATTGTTATTGTTATTGCTATTATTAATTCTTAATTGTTAATTATTAATTGTTATTTCTTGTAGCACTGCATAATAATGAATGAAGCAAAGTACTTCAGGGAAAAGTACTTCTTTTTACAATTTACCCATTGTAAATAAATAACACTCCAAAGTTAACAGATGAATATCAGATTATTCCTACTCAGAAAAGGCTCCTCCGTGCTGGTTTGACAACAGGATTTACCAGTCTGTGAGCATTGATCTGCAAAGAACCTGGAGTTATAACTATCTGGAATGAGAACATCACAACAAGGTTGAGGTTGGCAGGGTCCTCTGGAGGTCATCTAGTCCAGCCACCCTGCTCAAGCAGGGCCATCTAGAGCCAGGTACCCAGGACTATGTCCACTCAGGTTTGTAGTATCCCCACAGACAGGGCTCCACAACCTCCCTGGACAACCTGTTCCAGTCTTTGTCCATTCTCACAGGGAAAAAAGGAAAAAAAAATACTAAAAAATCACATGTTCAGGTGGAATTTCCTGTGGTTTAGTTTGTTCCTGTTGCCTCTTGTCCTGCCAGTGGGCACCGCTGAGGAGAGTCTGGCTCCTTTGTATTCATTCCTTCCCATCAGACATTTATACACATTGATAAGATCCCCCTGAGCCTTCTTGTCTGCAGGCTGAGCAGTCCCAGCTCTCCCAGCATCTCCTTGTAGATATGCTCCAGTCCCTTAGCCATCACGGCCCTGCACCGAGCTAATTCCAGTAAGTCCACTTCTTTTTAATAGTGGAGAGCTCAGCACTGGACATAACACCCCAGATAAGTCTCCTCAGTGCTGAGTAGAGAGGAAGGACCACCTGCCTTGACCTGTTGGCAGTTCTCTGTCTGATGCAGCCCAAGAGGCCTTCTTTGCCATGCTGTCTCATGGTCAGCTTGTGCAACAGGACCCCCAGGTCCTTTTCTGCCAAGCTACTTTCCACCTTCCCAGCCTGCCAAGGTGTACTTGTGCATGGGGCTGTTCATCCCCAGGAACAGAGGTAGGACTTTGCACTTCCCCTTGTTGAACTTCACAAGGCTCCTGTTTAGTCCATTTCTTCAGCCTGCTGTGGTCCCTCTGGATGGCAGCAATACCCATTTGATATATCAACCTCTCCTCCCAGTTTTGTGTCATCTGCCAACTTGCTGAAGGTGTACTCTGTCCCAGTGTCTGGGTCACTAATGAAGGTGTTGAAACTGTTGGCCCCCATATTGACCCATGGGATTCACCACCACTGGCATTAGATGTAATATAAACAGAATGAGGAGTCACTTGGTATTTCTAGGGCAAAGAGCTTTCTGAGGTTTTCAGTGGGTATTTTGACTTGAATCACTTGCTAATTCCAATTCCAAAGTCACATCAGCCTTTTCATGATCATGTTTTTCAACAGAATAATCAAAGTCTGGAAAGTTATTTGCTGTTATGCTCATCTCTTCCTTGGCATCTGTTTTTAAAAGACCTTTTTCCGTAAAGCCCAAGTATGATAACTGTCTAGTAAATCTAGTTTTGCAGAAAAATATATAATCATGTATTGTTAAAATAACCACTTTTCAGTGTTTTTAAAACTCACCAGCTTAGTTTCACTTAATTTTAGCCTCTTAAACCTAGGCACTTAAGTTGAAGACAAGTGCTCTAGGTCTGTCCCTTGGTCAGTAGACACAGAAAAGATGACCACATTTGTCTTAAACACTTCCCCAATAGATGTTGGAATAATGGAAAACATGGTTTTGAGTTGCCAGTTTCTTTCCAGAGATGACAGAAAGAGCCTAAACAGCTATTCAGGGCAGATACGTAACTTCTAGGTGCCTGAAGCTGGGTCATATGGATTGCATCCCTTACATTTGCTTTGTTTGGTTAGCTATTTCTTAATTCAAACACTTTGGAATAATGTCCTATTTATGGTGAAATGAGATGTTGATAAGGAAAAAATAAGGGGCTATGAAGAAAAATTAAAAAAAGGTCATGTAAAGATTTATGTTTAAAATACACCATGGAGTCACAAATGCATCTCACTTTAGTATACTGCTGTAGTAATGAAAGGCTTCTCTTACTGCACATATAGCACGATAAGTTTCTGAATTTTTTCCACCCTAATAAAAGTCCATGACCTTGAAATTAATTCTGTATTTTTAAATAAACAGGACTTTAAGCCCTGATCCTTAAAGGTGCTCTACATGAATATAAGGTTATACCTACATCAAATGGCTTCCAGGAACAAAGTCTAAATGCCGATATCTGAATTTGCAGTTATTAAAAAGTTGGCTGTGTTATAGAAGAAGATGGGAACAGCTTAGAGAACGTAACAACTGCTGTTCCTGTGTAGTCAGAGTTAAATAACAGTCGTTTGCTTGCAGTTTGTGTCCAGTACTGTGGGTATAGCTCATATTTAGCGTATCAGTTTAGCAGTATATTGCAGGATATTCCCATCTTTTTACTGCTTTCTGAAGAGCATGTATTCCATTGTAATGTAGAATTCATATTAGTGCCGCTAGTAGTAGTAGTTTTTAAACAATTTCAATGAATACATCTTGTAACAAGTAATATTGTCATTCCTAGGAACAGTTGCTGTTCTTATGGGGAGGGGAAAAAAAGTAACAAACCACAACCCACCAAACCACAAAGACAGAAAGAATGTCTCTAGGCAGCAAAATGAGATTTGCCACTTGAAAAGCACTACTCTTCTCCTGGCGAGTGAGCATTCTCATTGTCAGGCTGGCTTGCAGGAATGCTAATTACATTGATGTAATCCCACTGATTTCCATTGTACACCTGCTAGAAAAATGCAGATTGTCTTTTCAGTGCAATGAAATCTTGTCTATCCAGTTTCACTTCCAAAAGAGGATTTGGGTGGTGGTGGTGGTGGTGGTGGTGTTCAATTTTTATTTTCTTTTTTTTCTGGCGGGGAGGGGTGGGGGAACAAGCAGATTTTGGGAAAAAGCAGTCATTAAGCCTGTGGATACCTCTGTCACGAGTTGCCTTCAAGTTAGCAGTAGTCAGTTAGCACTTTAACAAAAACGTAGTATCAGCATCTGGTTCCTGCAACTAATTCAAAGAATGAGGCAGAGCTTCAAAACAGTCAGCTGGTCAGAATCCCAGGTATTTCACCTCTCCTGGTAGGATTTAAGAAAATCAAAGGAAGGAAATTAGTGAGCTTCCCTGTTCAATTAGCACCTCTGAAATTAGCATTCCCACCAGCCGGCACAGCTGTGGGTGTGCATTTGCACCAGCAGGGCACTGCAGCTGAGAGGCTTCTCCACTGATGAACCCCATTTTGCAGCACTGGTATGAATATTCTTGAGCTTGCACTTTTTTTTATCCTGGGAGTGCTGACAGCTCCTGGGAATTGTAATATTACAGTTTAAGACATATTTGACCACTCTATGTTAAAATTACTAGGTTTTCTAGTACAAATGTTGCCCTGTGCCAGAAAAAAAACCAAGTCCTTTGGAATAAAATTAGGGAGAAGAGAGGATACAGTACAATATATTGCATTTGTCACATAGGTAAGGTTTCTGTCTATGTACATGCTCCATGAAAAGAAAACAAAATAAAAACCAAAACAAACAAAAAAAAACAAAACCCAACCAAAACCAAACAAAAAACAACCCACAAAACTGTGTGTCATTAAAGAAAAACACATGAACGTAAATATAAAACCAAGGAACTCTGAAAGAATTAGTCTGTAACTGTCCTGAAATCAGGCTGAACTTTGTCAGAACACTATATCTCATTAGCAAATTTCCTAACATAGCTGCAAAGCAGCTGAGTTTTCTTGTATTCTTCAAAGAAATATTTCTGTCAATACCCAAGGAGGGGAGAAGTGCACAGATTGCGCAGGGTTCATCAGCAGCGAATAAAAAAATACTATTTTTAATTCCAGTTGGATTCTTGTCTAAGTTATGCTTAAATTGTTAATTGGCTGTACTCTCTGCCACAACCATTTGCAGTCGCTCAAAGTAAAGGAGGTAATTAACAGATCCACAACTGTACAAATCTCCTCCACTCGTAGCTGCTGGAGTCCAAATCCACCAAAAACCTTGGGGCTCGTAAATAGAACTTGGAATCACATATCTTTTCATGTCATTGCAACCTAAAATAATCATAATCAGCAGCAGCAGCAGCACCACGACCACCACCATCATCATCATCATCATCATCATCATCCATTTCTGTTATGCAGCATTTAAGGTTTCTGTGTCTGCCACACTTCCTTAAGTAAGTATGACCATATAGCAATTATTTTATAGCATAACTCCATAATTTGTTTTATTCAGATTAATTTTAGTAGCTTTTAAGTGGCTGTGAGTTATGTAAAACTGGTTAATGTCAATACTCAAATGTGGCAGAAATGTTATTTTTCACATTGCCAACTTGAAAGGTAAAAATAATTTTTCACATAAAGATTAATATATTTCTATATGAGAGCTCAGCAGAGAAGTTTGAGAAATGAAACTCCTGACTGCCATAGAATTTAACTTAAAAAAACCCCAAACATAACTGCTGCTTGAAAACAAAATAAAATAGAGGTGATGTGTGTCAGTGAATTGTTATGCTGTAACTTGAATAGTGGTATAAACTCCGAGGAAGCATTTTGGTTTTGGTGGACTATGGTGCTCGTCCTTTCTGAAATCGCCATGGAGTTATAGTAGTTTTCTGCTTGTGGCTGTAAATTGACGATGTGGTGCTTCACAGTCAAAGTTCAGCTGACCGTTTTCCTGGGTTCTGAACTGTCCCCTGGATGCTGGGTTGTGCCTCCAGCCAGCCCCACAGCCCACACAGCAAGGACAGCTGTGCTGCTTCACACCTTGTGCTATGCCGTGTGCTTGGTGTAAGTTGTGTTTGGCAATCCCAGGTAGGAGAAAGGAGAGGAGACACATACACTAAACGCTGTTATAAGAAGAGGAAATTGTTGTCCATGTTCATAGAATCAGGAGAAGAAATAATGAACAGATTAAGAAACATTCAAGTTGGACTTCAATCAAACACAAAATGGAATCGTTGGATATTCACTACTGGCACTTTTGAAAAAAGGCATAGAGCAAACACCCGTCGGGGATGGTGTGGCTGTAAGGTAGTTGACCCGTCTTGGAGTAGAGACTTTTCCAGATCATATGAAGCTTGGTTTTCTGTGATAGAGATCCACAGTGTGTCTGCATTCTGGAAGCCCTCTGCCCAGGCCAGTTCTACTAAAAATATTTTGAACATGCCTAGGCATGCACTCAATAACTCAATGTGGTGGAGTTCAGCACTGACATAGCAGCAACAATCACTTTGTGGAGCAAATACTGAAAAAGTTATTTTTGCGATGTCATGGTTTAACCCCAGCTGGCACCTAAGTAATGTGCAGCCACCCCCTCACCCCCTTACCCCCCACACCCAGTGTGATGCCGGGGAGAACTGGGTAAAAAAGGTAAGACCCGTGGGTTGAGATAAGAACAGCTTAATAATTGAAATATGATAATGTTGATGATGATAATAATAATAATAGTAGTAGTAGTAATAATAATAATATATGATGAAGAAGATGAAGAAG
The DNA here is from genome assembly GCF_963210335.1 of Falco punctatus. Taxonomy (NCBI): domain Eukaryota; kingdom Metazoa; phylum Chordata; class Aves; order Falconiformes; family Falconidae; genus Falco; species Falco punctatus. The sequence goes on from NC_137586.1 coordinate 82,685,423, forward strand.
AAGAAGAAAGAGGAAAGAAATAGAAAAGGGAGGCAACAAAAAGAGACGAAAATACAACCCAGGAAACCCAAGTGATGCACGCTACAGTTGCTCACCACCCGCTGACCGATGCCCAGCCAGTTCCCCAGCAGCAATCGGCAGTCCCCGGGCAACTCCCCCCAGTTTATATACTGAGCATGATGTTCTATGGTATGGAAATACCCCTTTGGCCAGTTGGGGTCACCTGTCCTGGCTGTGTCCCCTCCCAGCTTCTTGTGCACCTCCTTGTTGGCAGAGCACGGCAAACTGAAAAGTCCCTGACTTAGGGCAAGCACTACTTAGCAACAACTAAAAGATCCATGTGTTATCAACAGTATTCTTGTACTAAATCCAAAACCCAGCACTGCACCAGTATTAGGAAGAAAAATTAACTCTATCCCAGCTGAAGCCAGGACACTGATTACAGCTTTGCAGACATGAGGTTTTAGGGGTACCCTTGCTTTTGAGCATAACTGCTTGGTCTGACAGCAGCCCAGTAGTCCTACCATGGGCAGTGACCTGAAGCAAATGCTGAATGGTTAAGTGTGAGAAAAGGGAGGAGCTCTAAGTGGTGGTTCTCCCATCGTATTTTCACAGCTGCTAGCAGTCTTCACTTTAGGGAGTTCCTAAATCAGATGTTGTATCTTCCTTTAATTTTGTTCCTGTTGGACACGTCCCCTCTTCAACTGTGTGGTATGTTGCCATTCCCCAGATGTTAATCCCTGTGCTTTTTGTGGGGAATTTGCAATCCTATCCATTCTACTCAAAGAGCAGAATGGAGAAACTGCCAAACTAGAACTAAACAAACTAGTCCTGAATAACAACCTTCCATTTCAGACACAGCACTATATTAAAAAGACATAATCTGTTTTCAGTGACTGAGCCATTGTCTCCATATGCTCCTGCACTATGCTGGAAGTGTAAGTTTTTGCAGACTTGCTTAGTGTAGAAAATCCCTCTGGATGTCCATCAAAGGGATGTGAATCCAAATGTCGATCCCATACTGGGGACTGCAGGCCAGTGTGGGAAAATGCTTGTAGTCAGAGAGGCAAAGTCCCTGTGTGAAGGAACAAGAACAAGAAATAAGAGGCTGAAGCCTATATTGTATGGTCGGGAGCTTATGCCTGTATCAGCATTGATTACTGCAATACCAGTGGTCATCTGTAATCCCATTGTGCAATGGTGAAGATGGCAAGTGGGGACTATCGTGTCACAAAACCCATGAGGGGTCCATAGGAGGGGACCTGTGTCTCCCAGCCACGTCTCTGTAAAAGCACTTTACATAGTATTTATAAAGAAAGGATTTTAGCATTATTGTGTCATGGTTGTCAAAAAAACAAGCCCTACAAGAGCATCACTTCATACGCTGCATATGGGTGGATGCTTTAATAGCAGGTTGCTAAATGATTATCCATATCCATTTAACAAGGATCTATAAAAACAAATTCACCATTATCTGAAGAGAGTTGTCCTTGACAGAGCAAACTGGGCCAGGATGTGTGGGTGGTAGGAGAAACAAAAGGAAGAAATAGGAGGCTGAAGCCTAGACTGCATGGTGGGGAGCAGTGTTAATTACTGCAGTATCAGAGGTCATCTGTAATCCCATTGTCAGGGTTTGTGTTCAGCACAATTACCATGATATGCCAAGCACAGCCAGAGCCATCTTGTTCCAGAAAATGAGGTACTTAGAGAAAGACAGGATTGCAGATGTCTAAAGCAGATTTGTTTTCTGCATGCCTTCAATGTTGCATCTGTTTGTTTTGATGACGTTAGTAAGAGACAAACCAGCAAACGAAAGCTATATATTCACACTGCAAAGTCAGTCATGTTTCATCATCAATAACAAGAAATCTTTTTTCTGCTGTTTGCAAAGGCATCATCTTCATATTTTCAAGCAATTTTTAAACCATTTGGAGGTTTTGCTTAATTTGTGGACTGACATAAATGTAGAAGTCCAAATTAAATGTACTAAAGTAACATGTTTACCCAGTCCTTTCTGCTTATTATCGCCTACTGTAGTAATTCTTTATTTTAAAACGGTTTGTCTTTCCCCTATTAACAGGGGAGATCAGTGACATATATCCCTATTGTAAATTACCCCTGAAGAGATATCAATGTAAAACACAGTAAGCTGAAAGTCATCTTCTTCTATATCCTTTTGCACAAATATTTTTGTTCAGCTGGAGGGATTTATTGTTGTATGAGATAAGGCTGGAAATGCAGAACTCGTCTTTTGTCTGGGGAGCTATTTTATCTCCATACCCCCGGTCACGAGTGAAATTTGAGTTAATGATCATTTGCTTTGTGGTGCAAAACAGTACTTTAGGAACGAAGGCTTCAAGGCAGTTTTATAACCATGCGATCTTCACATGAGCTAGTGAGGATTCTTAGGAGAACTGGAAAGAGTAAGTGAATCCTTCACTTTTGCTGTGTTGTTGACTGGATCCACTCACAGTCGTGTAGCCATCGGTACATCTTTGCATTCCATCAACCTCATGGACAATGGGGCATCATGGGCATAGGTTTCTGTTCGATGAGAACAAGAGAAGCATCATTACAGTTTTATTTGGTGCATACCAATTGTCAGTGTAGGATTAAAAACAATATTGCTTGAGCTAGTATTTTGCTATTTAATGACACTAAAATAACTGCTCCAGATGATAAAATCTTCTTTCTGAATCTGTTATCATGAACCTGTCAAGCAGCTTTTTAATTGCTATTTTATTTTTTTTATTATTTTCTTGAATCAAACTGATTGTCATCCCCCAATGTGTCAGCATTGACTAATAAAAATGGCTTTCTATTTAATGGCTGGCGTTGACCACACTACGTTGTACAGAATCATTGTAGTGATACTATTACTCCCTTGGAGGCTGCAGTTTCCCAAGCTGTCATGATTTTTGTTAAATGAACTGTGGATTTAATAGAAGGGGATGTATAACAACAAAATATAATACAGCTTGTACTTGTTCTGCAAAATTTGTATCTCGGTTCTATTTAAAAGACAATCTCCAAAAGCTGCATTTGCTTATTTCCTTCATTGTTAGTAGGCAATGGCTTATCACAGCTCTTAAGCACTAAAAGAAAGGACTGATATCTTAACATGAAGGAAAGTATTGTTTGTGTCATGAATATCTTGTGCAGAAGCTAGTCTGTAACCAGTCCTTTACTCATAGTACCTGCCTGATGGAACTGGAGGTGGGGTATTCAGCCGAGAGTTTTCAGACAAAGTATATCTCTTGGGATTTCAGAGAGTAATAGCCCCATTAGAGCTTTTGTAAGGTGAAAGCATGACTCACAAATCTATTGGAGCATTTGGAAGAAATTAATGAGCATATGGCTAAGGGAAGTCCATTTGCGCTGCAGTATTTGACTGTCCAAATACATGTTCAACTATTTCCTTTCAACTGATAAAAGAAAGTAAATTGAAAGCTTTTCTTGTAGACTAATGTCTGATTAAAAATAAGGATCTGAAGGGTAGGTAAATGGGCAGTTTTAACTGGAAGGAGCTTATTCACTGAATCCTAAGAAAACTTTTGCGGGGGTCCTGGCTGTTAAATAAATAAGAAAGACAGCAAATTGTTCTGATATTTTCAGAAATGTACTTAGCGTTATCAAAATGGACTGAGGAGTTTTAAAAACACCTTTAAATACAGATTGACCTGGCTATGAAACAGAAGGTTAAATTCAAAGTGGTCAAGTTCAAGGGAATGCTACTCAAACAAAACCCATCATGATGCATACGGGGGTATCTTATGTCGTAGGATGAGGTAGCCTGGCGTGGGCTTCCTCAAGACCCATCTGCTCAGCCTGTGTCTAAGAAATTGCTCAGTTCATCAGCGCTGCTGTAGTCAGGGTAATATTGCATTGCAAGCTCTGTGGTTTGGACTAGCAAGCGAGTCCTGGGCAGGATGAAGCTTTAGCTTGATCCAGGCTTCCCACCTGGTGGAAATGATCTGATGTCCTTCAAGGCAGTGAAAAAAAGATGGTCCCCCAAAACAGATCTTAGCAGCGTGTACATATATATATATTACATTGTAAGGCTAGTATTATTTAGCAATTATTATCCAGTCTCATGTTTCCTACACATCTTGTTGTTATGCTTAAACTGAACACTGAAAGGGAATTTTCTAGGGTTTTTTGGAAATATTTCTGCTGTGGTTGTTTTAATTTTTAGGAGTGGTAAATGTTGTGTTTAACTCACATTGTAAAACTGACTGACGTGACGAACAAAGACTGGAACTGCAATTAAAATAGGAGGCGGTACAATGAAGTAGCTATTCTCTGAAGGTGGAGGCTTGCTTTGGATTTCAGGAATAATCTTCCTAAAGCTGAGAAAGGTGAACACTTCTGACCGTATGTGGTCATAGCTGACAAACCAGAGTTAAGTGCTCTACATGGTAATTTAACTGCCTTCAGTTTAGAGAGGAAAATTCACCTTTCTCTTGTAAGGAATTCACACATATTTGAAATACCATTTAATGCATCTCAAGCGTGAGAACTAACATACCATCAAATCAAAGCTTTCCACAAAATTCTGCACCTTGAACAGAGGCTGATAAGCAGTAAAAGTGGACAACCACATCTCTTCCAAGTCTGCCAAAGCTGGGATGTCTGTAGCAGATCAAAGGTCTTGGCATCAAATACGTGTTTTTCTTTTGAAAATTACCTGCTAGAGCCAAATACCCTTCTTCTGGACGCCACTCAAAACTGGCCCTGATACATGCTGTGGCTCCGTCCTCAAGCACACATTTTTCCCGTTAGGTCACTGAATAATGCCAGCAGAGCTGGCAGCATCCTCATCCCTGTGCTCCTCACCGTGAGGATACAGAACACAGCTGCATGCTCTGTGTCTATATTAAAAAACCTACCATACCTCCATGCCCCTTTTTTAAGCTCCTTTGGAAACCTTTCTTCAGTTTTCTAACATCTCTATTTTTATCATCCTAAGGTACCAGATTTAAGGGGTGGTTAATTCCACAGTAAACTGGAATCAGTCCTCTATGTGCGCGCGTGTGTTTGTGAGTTACATGCACTGACACACGTGTGTGCTTTCTTTTCCATTATGAAATGGCAAAGATATTTTAACAAGTAAATATAAGAAACTTTCTTAAATATGCCATTTTATTAGGAATGTAGAGTAGTTTACCTCCAGCTTCCAAGCAGATATGGCAGTTTGTACACCAAAGGAATTTATTCTGATTCGATGAAAAGATTTCAGAAAGCTATGATTTAAATAGTTCTTTCAATTTTTTTAAGTAACGCTTGAAAACACAATGAAAAGTGACACTTTTCCAACATATGTGGTTTTTTTAAATACATCCTATATTACCCCTGCCTGTGCTGGTGACAAAGAATTTGTTTCCTTCTGGCACGACTACGCACCTGGTACAGCAGCAGGAAAGAGCTGCATTTTGTTATATTTTGTGCAGCATGAACAGAGCTTTTAGTCAAGTGCCGAATGCCCCCTCTATTGTCGGGTGATACATGACACAGAAAAGGAGCACTAGGATTTCAGAAGCTAACTGAGCTTTGTGGACTCTTAAAAATGTGGATGAAATCATCTTATGGTGCAAGTCAGTCATTAATTTCAATGGGACCAGGATTTCATTTAAGCACATCCTGGAAGTAAGCCAGATTTTGCACCTAAGAAGAAACGTATTTGGAGCCCCACCTGTGGGGGTTTGGTTTATCTTTTCAGAAAGCAATCACACGCATGTCCCTGGCTCTTGCTCCATAATCAACTTAAAACTGCAATTTAGTTTATATTTGTCTCCATTATCAGTGATATGCAATAACCTGGGAACTGCATAGCTAGTGACTCCCAGCACTGCCTCCCTGCCTCAGCTTCTGCCAAGAGAAGCAAATTGCACTGGTCACTTTTTCTTCTCTCTACCTTTCAATTAATGAGGAATTAAATTACGTGTGACTTTCTGCCTGTGTGGTGTAAGGATTTCATAGCAGTACCATGTCAGAGTTCATTCTTGGGTACTGCTTGAGGTGAAATACTGCCAGGCTTCTGAGTAAACCTAAAGTGTAAATAAACATCTGTCCTGTTGTGTTCAAAACTGCTAAAGTGCAATTGACCCACAAAGCAGAAGATCTTTTGGGCAACTGGGCAAGATTGGCTGCTACAGTAGTTCCTGCAATTAGCTTCTCTTTATACATTCCATCAGAATTGAGTTAAGGGAAAAAAAAATCTCGTTTACTTGAAACTGGTTGGGGATATTTAATAGTAGGTAGACTGGCAGTCATTTGTAAATTTGTTTGGACTGCTCACAATAACTGAATGATCTTGTTCATGTATTCAAATGGAGTGGCTTCAGAAAACAATGTATACGGGAATATCTTGACTTTAAAAAAGATTGCATCTGCAGGTATTTCAGGTGCATACATTAATAGTGAATACCACACATAAAGTTATGAACACTTGAACATTACAGCTAAATACATACTTTATAGCTTGCTGATTAAATGTACAAGACCTTTAACTATTTTTAATATAACTGAACAATATCATGTATCTAATTTCATATTTCTAAAGATAACTGCAATAACAATTTGTAGCACATTTAGTAGCCTAAATACTAACCACTATGGTGAGAGCAGTAATATGGAACTTTGTAGTAATTACAGAATTTTGAATTTAATTTTAGCAATTATTTTAATATTTGAATCTAAGGATCATTTTCTTTCATGGTATCTGCAAAACCCAAACTCACAACTCTTCAGATAGAACAGACTAAAAGAAATTGAAGGGCTAATCTATTTATTTCATTAATTTTGCAATGGGAATAGTTACTTACAAGCAATATTTTTGTACTTGGGTTGTTGGTTTTTTATCATTTCTACAAAAATATGTTACTTGAGTGCTTTATATATCTACTGATAATGTATTTGACATGACATTTTGGATCTATTTGTAGGCTATTCGTAATTGCAGTCACTTGGGACTCAGAAGAGTTGATTGTTTCAGTTTTGCACATTTCTTTTCTTGTTTCCATTTTCAGGGTGCTCTGGCCCACTAGGGATAGAAGGAGGAATTGTGTCAAACCAACAAATTACTGCATCATCCACTCACCGAGCTCTTTTTGGGCTCCAGAAATGGTATCCATACTATGCACGACTTAATAAGAAGGGTCTTGTGAATGCTTGGACTGCTGCAGAAAATGACAGATGGCCATGGATTCAGGTAACAGATGGAGCTGAGAAGGAAAAAAATCTCCTTGATTCAATTGCCAGAGTCACTTAAGAAACTGATGAAGACAAGTGGTAAACTAACAGCTAGATTCTTATTCACTGTCAGAAATGTAGCCTGGACTAAAAGGGACTATTTAGTTGCAAAACAGTAATAATCTTGACTTTACAAATGCACAAATCCTTTTATTTAAAAAACATGTGCATATGTTCCATTGTGGCTCTAAACCATAGAAGCAAATTTATAAAGACTCTTTTCAAGGAGGCTGCTTTCCACATATGTTACATTTGCTCATTAGGGCCTCAGCAGCATTTCACAGCAGTATCTCTTGGTAGAGCTACTTTGACACATGCAGCCTTCCTTGGGCATCATTCTAGAGTGCTTTAATATGGTTTTGGCGGTACCAGAGCCTGCAGGAATAGTTTGTCCTCTCTGCTGAGTTGCCCTGGGCACACAGGTTAAGCATTGTGTGCATCATGCTGGAAGTAACAAGAACTGTTCTAATTAAGGTTGAAATAGCTGTTAGTTCAACCACATCTGTGGCTGAACACTTCTTTTTCATTCCCACTCAAGGCTGTTATTGCTAGAATGATTCAAATAGCAGTGCCCTCGTTGTGGACTGGATTTCTCTGTGCCCAGCAAATGACTTCAGTAAAGTCCTGTGGCTGTATTTTAAGGAGGATAATGATTATGTAGGGATTGCTACAGCTTTCTACTTTTATGATGTTTTCTTTTCATATGTGAATTGGGCTAAGCTTTGGCATTTTCAGCTGTTAGTTAATAAAGTTGATGTTAGATACTAATGGGAAAACTTTCTGCACTAATCGGTGCAGTGAGTATGTAAAGACGATGCTTCGCTCCCAGTGAACCCACCGCAGGAGGAGCAAAAGATGGTCCTTGAGCAGCTTGTCTACTAGTGCTAGGCTGAACTGTCCGTATGTCCCTTGGGTGTGTCAGACACACTGTCCTTAAAGTGACCTTTGTGTATGTGGCAAAATTGTTGTTTATATTCAAGTTTTTGTGCTGACTACTGTTCGTGATTTCTCTAAGCAGTTCCCAGATAAGCCGGGAAAAAGCGTACAAGATTACCTGTTCATTTTTCACGTTTGGAGAGCAGGCACTGTTTGATGAAGATTTTGAAACTGGTGTGGTGAGAATGCTGGATTTTGTCAGTTCTGAGAAATGAAACCAGTGTTACTGTTTGTTATACACTGCAGAGTGAAAACACAAAGGCCCTTCAATGTATTGTAAGTCAGTTTTCTTCCATAAAGACCAGAGAGGTCAGGAAGTCTGTAAAATTTATGCATTGAAAAAGAACTGGGAAGAGTGATGCTATGGGACTTGAGCAGAATTATTTTCACAGGAATAGAATGCTAATGTAACTGTAATAGATAATGAAAAAGTCAGTGTTACAGTAGCTTTTGGGCTGTTTTGGAGTGTGGACTTTATTAAATGAGCTGGAGAAAAAATTCAAAATCATTTAGCACTAGCCCCCTAGACATGTCTTTACTAGGAGATGAACTGGATGGGGATGGCTAATGGTCTGTTGCCTCTACGTCTGTACTTGGCAAATCCACCGTGCACTGTGCAGGCAGCTCTGAGGCAGCTGTGCAGGTTTCTACCCAGACCAGAGTTATGTCTGCCTTGGACTCTGCTGCCAGGGAAGTCTTCCCTTTGCTCTCACCTGGAAGGGAGTTTGGACCAATGGAGAAAATGTGTCTACAAAATTCAGCCCATGGCAGCGAGTTTAAACAATTTGCTCTTTTTTGGAGTTAATAACCTAATCTAGGTAGTGCAAACCCTATGCAGGCTATTCTGTAATTTTGAAAGCCATAGTATGTAAAGACTTTCTAGAAGCTAATTAAGTGAAATTATTAATGTGTACTAAGCACCTAGCATTCCCTTCTGTTTCTTCTCTTTTTTCTTTTAAAATAAACTTTGGTCTGTAATTTTCAGGAAACCTGCCAAGTATTTTTATCTTCTCTTTTCAGTTCAGAGCAAAAATAAAAATAATCTTTGTAGTTTAAAAACAAAAGCTGAAATCTTGAGAGGATTCCCCACCCCCACCCCCGCCTTTTCTGAGGACTTTTCTCCTTAACACACCTGGGAACAGAAAATGTAAATTTTTTTTTCAGGGAGATGATACTTGCAGAGAAAAAGTGCCTTTTTTAGTGTGCTGCAGAAACCCCGTTTTGATTTGGCAAGGATACAGATCTCCACAAACTCACACTTTATGCACTACATAGTAGTTCTTTACATCAGAGCACTGTCTTGTTCTTCAAGCATGAAATACACTCACTCTGAGAGACAGGTACTTGCTGACCCGTATATGGGTGAACAGTTTCTGTTGAGAGGAGAAGCAGAAATCCCGTGTCTTGTATCTGCACAGCTTCTGTAATGGCCAGGGAGACACTTCACAGGAATTTGCGGAAAGTTACAAAAACTCAGCCGACTCTGACTCGTGTTAAGTTTCTGTCTACCTTCTTTCTGGCCTTGTGGGACAAATGCTTCCTCTACCAACAGCCTGTTCCGAGTTTTTATTTTCTTTATCATGTCACCAGCTTCTTCCCACACCCCAGTGCGAGGCGTCTGTATATGGGAAAATTTCCATGTTGGTCTGATTCACGAAGTAGCTGGTGCAGAAGATGGCTCCTGGAAAACACTGTGAATATTTGGCAGAGATTAAGTGGAAGGCTATGAAACCAGAAACCCCATTTTTAGGAAATGTAAATTAATATTTAGTGTGTTGAACCTGAAGCGGTAGCCTGTTAGCTTTTATAGTTTCTAAAGCTAGATAAACTCTAAAGGTAGCTGTGTATAATGGGCAAAGTCCTGTGAAGTATAATTACGTACAGGCCTGTAGCTATTTTTGCCTTGTTCCTTCATTATCAATTTTCTTTGTCATTTAATTTCTTTATTTATATGCAGCTTGGCAAATGAAAGGTTTGAGTGCTTCGCTTATAACTCACTTGTAATGAGTGCAGAGTATTTTGTCTCTAATCTTTCAGGTGTCTGACACACATGAACTGATTAGTATGCAATTTCATTTTCCTGCATTCTCCCAATGAATCGAAAATTGAAATTGCCATTTTAAATTTACACTCTCAGCATGTAATTAGTAATGGCACTACAATGCATGTAATTGGCTTGTGATTTAAAGGGTCAGTGATCATGTTTTTGAAAGCACGTTAATTCAGAGTAACTCATACCTGCTTTTTAAAGTTCTGCTGACCTTTGTTTCTCCTCATGGGCTGGCTGTGATAAAACGGCACATGTGTATACTTTTTACCATTTTCTCAGCGACACTAACTTTTTGTGTTTCCTAATACAATGAGAAAAAAAAATAATCCCACATTTCTATTTTTATTAGTCGTTCCTGAGATATAACCAAAATGGTCACTTTGACTGTTCTGGTGAGAAGTCTTTTTTTAAGAGAGCACTGGTTTCTCTTTTCCCTGTTGTCTTTTTGCATTTATGGCTTTAAAATATGCTGTTCTTTTCTATTCTGAATTCACTTAATCTCTGCTCCTTCCCTACACGCATCTATATTTTTCTATCCAGATACATATTTTGTCAAGGCAGTATGGATCAGTACAGAGATGGCCATGGACAAGACTGCTGTTTCTATTAGTCTTTACCGTTGCCAAAGTCATAATAACTGCTAATCTCTAACATAAACTGCTGGCAGGACCTGCTAAACGTTACTCTCCTCTAGTGATTTCTAACCTAGGGTCCATGCCTATACCCTTAGGTTTCTTCTTCTCTCCCGGTTTCACCACCCAAACCTAATACTTCTTGATTCTTTTTTTTTTTTTCCTGGTTTCCCTGTTGTTTCCATGAAATATTATCCTTTTTTATCTCTGTGCAGCTATTATCCCTTTATTACACAAAGACATCAGCCATGGTGGATATGCCAAAAAGACATAAACTGAAATGTGGTGAAGAACGTTGTAAAACGAGACGTAATAATTTGGTATAACTAGCAGTGTAAGGACTGGCCTACAGTACTGAAGTACTAAGTCACGCACTTAAGAAGTGTAAGTAGCTTTGGAAGAAGGATGGATGTGAAGCAACCATGCTCAGGGGTGAGAGGGAGTAAGGTGGGTGATTATTGCCCCCTAAGATAATAGTCTTGCTTCTCTAGTCTTTTGGAGTAGGTATTGTCTTTTTGTTCAGCAAATAATACCACCGCAGTGGGTCCTTGCTCAACAGATGAACCTTCCTAGATGTTGATATGCCCAAGAACAGTAAGACATACCACCTGTGCCGGGGAGCCTGGCGTGGAGAAGGAGCTCACAGCAGAGTTTCAGCAGCTCCTGCAGGCTGGGCTAGGTTGGGTGGTCAATGCACCAAGGAGTCCTAAGACTTTCAACCTCAAAAATACATGATAGATGTCATTGTTAAGAGGATTCCTGCCTGATGATGCAAAAGTTTTAATGGTGTACAAAAGACTACCACCTCTTTTTTAAGTGCTTTTTTTAGTCTTTTGGAAATGGAAGTTGTTTTTACAAGGTCAGTATTAATCCACAGCCACTAACAGTAGATTAGAGTATACCTTACATCTGGAGAATATTAAGAAAATTAACTAATTACTGTGCATCATACCACTGTGTGGGAGCTATGATTGAACACCTGAACTGTTGCTGGAGACTGTTGTATGTAAATGTAAGTTATTACATAGAAAAAAAAAAATCTTATGTCTCATTAAAATAGCAGGAACCATTTCACCAGAGACATCAGTATGGTTACCAATTGGTTTTTAAATAAAATATTCAAATATTTAATTTTGTTATTGTGAGAAGAAGGAAGATTCATTTATGAAACAGCTGGACTGCTCAGTTTGGTTACAGAATCAAAAACTTGGAAATGAAGTTAGTTCAGGTTGAGTAGTTAGCTTTTCCACCCTGTTTTTTTATTGCATACAAAAATACACAAATTTTCTGTTTTGGGGTGGGTTTTGTCTTAAAAGAATTAATCCTTTTCCAGCTCTAATTCACATTTTTATTCTTTTTGGGGGACAATTTTTGCATGTCAAATATGATGTCAAAATGGAAAAGCTACAAGTCTTATTTAGAATATATGAAAAGAGCATTCTTAATTCTAGAATTTTTCTAATTTCTTCCCTAAATGGCTTTTCTGAAACTGTATGCTAAAGTTCAGATGAAACTCCATATTTTGAGATACAACAGTTTGATGGAAAAGGTTCCCAACTCCTTACTGGTAACTTGAATATATTAGTATTCTAGTCCAAATTAAAATACATTGGGTTTATTTACTTTTCCCTTCTCAATGCATCTGTTTTAAATAATACTTTTTTCTTTTTTAATAACCTTGCACAGTGTTAAATTTCTTCATTATATTTATTCAAACCCTGACTAAATAGTCTTCCTGTAGAAACTTATTAAAATGGTGGCCTGTGATGGAAAGGGATGTACCCCAGCAGATTCAGGGTAAAATTTTTCCCAACCTCCCGTGTAATTTAGTATTTTAAGGTCAACTTAGTACAGTTAGAGCCACAAAACTATAGTTCTTATAAAGCTTGTTCCCACAGCAGATATCAGAGTGGTTAATTATGGACATCGGGCATCCCATGAAATACATAGATATACGTTCGGTGCCTTAGCATGCAGTCAACATGCTGCACGGGTGATGGCAACGTGCATCCAGAGAAGATGGAGAATGAGGTCTTCCTTAAGTATTGCCCAAACACAGTGTTCACTAAAAAGATATCTGAGAACTAAATAGTGTATTGATGTGTTTTGTTTACGTTAAGATAGCTCAAAATCAGCAGAGTAAGACAAGTATTGTGCAGAACAGTGGTTAGGATACTTGTCTGAGAGAATCTGAATTCTAGTTTCTGCTCCAGAAGCCATATTGGTACTTTATTTAGTGATTACTGAGAATGCTTTCTTTTTCTTTTTTTTTTCCTTTCCTTTTTTTTTTCCTTTTTTTTCTTTTGAAGTCTAAATATATTAGAATAACATTTTTGGTATGTAGAAGGTATGTTTTTATTTGTAGCTTAATTTAGTTTTACACAAGTGTCTCCCACACTACCTACGGCTTCAGTCCCACTACTGGTGCTCAGCATCACATTTTTGGGGCTTCATGTCCCTAATACTGGCATAAGTAATTGTGTGTCTGTGATTCTCACAAACCTAATCATAACTACTGTAACACACACACACGCACACAAAAAAAAAAAAAAAAAAAAAAAAAAAAAACACACCAAAAAATGTACTTAAAGACTTTCTAAGTTCCATCATTCTTATCTTTCTAAGACTTTCTAAGTTCCATCATTCTTATCTCCAAGCAAGAATCAATGAAGTGTTGGGGTTTTTTTCTCAAAAAAAGGCAAGGAAAAAAATTAGCAGCTTCCACATCAAGAACTTCCAAAGAGCAGGTATACACCAGGTGATAGCTATTTGCCAATAAAATGATAAAACCCAAAATACACAGAGGTCTTTCAGAACATTCATTCCAACATCTGTTAGTAAGGGTTCTAAGCAAACTACCATCTGTCAAACCATTCATTTTGTCAAAGTTCATTTCCTCATTCATGATCACTGTTGTATCAGCTTCCAAAAATACCTGTCATCATAGATTAAATATTTAATATTCCTTAATATAGCTCTCAGCTTAGTACAATGTGTCCAACTGAACCTTGTGAAATACAGTCTCAGAGTCATCATGTAAGGTGACTCGAACCATATAGGAAGACTTAATTTGCTAAATTAAATGCTGAAAAAAACTATTAAAGCTCTGCATTTTTTGTCAATTCTCCAGTATTTGACTTAATATCATAGGAGAATTTCCTTGGGGGATATTGGTGAGTACCTGAAAGTCCTCAGCAGGGAAGAACAGAAACTAATAATGTAAGTACAATTGAATTTTCTCAAAACTATCCTACATAGGGACTTTTGAACTGCAGGAATTAGAAGAGATCTTCAGCTGGTCAAAGTCTGCCATAAGTTCACTGACTTCAGTAAACTCAATACCAATGTCTACTAGCCGCAAATCTCCCTCAACATCTATACAATTAGCTTACAGGCTAAAAATATAATTTATGTACTCAAAGCAGAAGAAAACAAAAGGACTGGGAGCCTATTTCTTAGAGTAATCATCTAGATACTCCCTTGTGTCCCATATCTTGGCATCTATTTGGTATCATCTTATATCTCCTAGTTTCATTCTTTGTATACACAAACACCCACACACAGACATATTCAAACAACTTTTGACTGAGGGTTTGGATACACAAAAGCAGTCAGTTCAGAGTTAGCATCCCCATGGCAACTGAAATGATGCTGTTACGAACACTACCCATAACACGCTTTCTCAACCTGCGTGCCAGCGTTCTTTAATTACCCCAAGTAATATCGCTGAAGGACTGAAGTAACAGTACTTTTAAACACATTATTTCATGTGTCTGTATCACCGTCTATTTTGACTTCATGGTTTTTCACATTTACCATCCTGATATTAAAAGTAATCAAGCCAGCAAGCGGTGATGCACCGAAATAAGCAAATATGTGTCTGTCTGGCTTCTTGCGTCAGTTGCATGTGGAGATGCCCCAACACCTATGTGGTGGCTCAGCAACTGTAATTGAGTGATGTGTGGGCATGACAGTCCTCCTCTGGAGTGAACAGCATCTATGTCTGTAAGACTATATTATGCTGATGTGCGATAGTCAAACAAGTCATATTTTATGTTGTAAACACTAACTTTCAAAACCAGCAAAGCAAATGATATTCGCTTACAGTTGTTCTTCTGCTAGGCTTGACTTCTAGAAAGAAAGCTGTTTCAAGTTACTTCATTACAGCTGAGGTTCAGGAAACAATTTAAAAAAAAAAAAAAAAAAAAGTAAAAATACATGCCAATATATTAAGAATTTTTTTGTTGTGGTACAGAGTACAGAGATGTATATACACTTACTTCTGTGTTGATGGCCCCAGAGGAGTACATATATGCTGAGTTCATATAGAATCATGGAATCATTTAGGTTGCAAAAGACCTTTAAAATTATTAAGTCCAACCATAAACCCAGCAGCAGCTAGTCCACCACCAAGCCATGTCCCTAAGCACCACATCCACATGGCTATGAAACACCTCCAGTGATGGTGACTCAGCCACCTCTCTGGGCAGCCTGTTCCAGTACTTGACAACCCTTTCGGTGAAGAAAATTTTCATAATCTAACCTAAACCTCCACTAGCACAACTTGAGGCTGTTTCCTCTTGTCCTGTCACTTGTTTCTTGGGAGAAGAGACCGACCCCCACCTACCTACAGTCCCCTGTCAGGCAGCTGTAGAGAATGATAAGGTCCCCCCTGAGCCTCCTCTTCTCCAGACTAAACCACCCCAGATCCCTCAGACGCTCCTCAGAAGGCTTGTGGATCATTAGAGGTAGATCACAGAAGTGCAGAGCAATCTGCAGGGTGAAAATAAAGGCAAAGCCTTGGTACAGCTCTAGCTGTAGAGAAGCAAATAAGCAGTCCCTAGCTGCACCTCCATGTTTCTCTGCTGTTTTACAGCTGGTGGAGAAAAGTTACTGTTTTATGTAGGCTGTTGGAAGTACTTCCAATACTTCCAGACACTTCCAGACACATGGATAACAGCACCATGATACTGCAGCAGAAAACAAGAGCTAAACGAAACTCGTACTCTTTGACCTCCCCTGGAAATGAGGACATGCGCTTGTCATCTGAAAGATCTTCTAATTTCAGTGGAACATCAGTTATGTGGACTGAAAAAGATGAGTGTATTTTATTCTTGCACTCTTACAACCTTCTTATTCCATGAATGGTTAAGAAAGAGAAACAATCATTCAAGTCTTGGTGAGACTTCTTAGATTTTGAGGGTTTTTTTTCTTTGTCTATTGCAAAACTAAGCAACATTTAATGTTTTTAACCTAATCTATTGCCTGCCAATTTTTGTAGAAGGAAAAAGTATTTTGAGGAAAAGTGCAGAGATAATTAGAATGATTGGAGTCTCACTGAAGGGTAACTTTTTGTGTTTATGTATCAACTTTTTTCTATTGATTCTTATTTTCAAGAGATAATGAAATATACATTATGAGTGTGTTTGTTGTGATTCAAGCAATATTGAGACAATTTCTTAAGGTTCAGGAGGGATTAATCATTTGAGCCAACTTTCTGTTTTCTCTAATAGTTTCTGTGGGTGGAGAAATCATTTGAGTGGCATAGTCCTTTCAGCAGTCACAAAGCCATCTGTCCCCTGTGTGCTTACCAAACCACATTTCTGCTCCACTTGTGTCCATCTACAAACCTTGGCCTCTAACCTGACACAACCAGTCTCATGGCAACTGACAGATTATTCTTCAGGGTGACGATATGTGTGAAGGATTGCTTTCACAGACGCTTATCTTCCCATTTGACTTTCCCTCAAAAATTTTGTCACAATGTGAACCCAGTCTAACAGTTGCCCTAAATATGAGCAGCATTACCGGATCAGTCAGAAGTCCTAGTTATAGCTGGAACTTCAATGTGTTTTGCGTCCTCTATCAACTGACAACTAAAAAGACTCTGCACTAACTAGAAAAGGTATTTGCAGGTAGCTGGGAAGAGCAAAAGGTTGGTATGGTCAGCGTAAAGCCAGCTGTGGCTGCCAGGCTCCTTGGCAAAGAAGGTTTTAACTAGTTATGTGATGATTAGGATTATCTTAACCAAGGAAGAAAGGGGATAAATTATTGCCAGTGTTACGAAAATTGAAATACCGCATTGTGAGTTGTTTAGCAGCTGAACATGGCATTTAATTACTGGCTAAGGAATGGTAGCTGAAGTGTGATAGCATGAGAAATCTTACTCACCAGGAGTCTGCAAACACTGATCTACTGTGCCACTTGTTCCTCAGTAGATTCCTTGTAAAACGTTCAGACCTCATTTGAATTGCGGAATCTGCAGCATCTCCCAAGGGTGGTGTAGCAAGATTACATAGGAAAGGAATTCTGTCCGTTGCACAGCCCATGACAATCTGTCCTGCAGAACCACTCTTCAGGTAGACCCTTCCCCTTCCTTTACAGTAGTAATCAGAACAATTTATGTAGATAAACTGCATAAAAAGAAAGCCAAGGTAGTGAACTATTGTTAAGAAGTACTCTCTGCACAGGTTGGTTGTGCACCATTTGTTAGCACTATTATTGCTTACGGGGTTTATTCTGGTGCAGGAACTAAGTAGCTTTAGTTTCCCAGTGTGTTAAAATGAGCTGGGAATGTGCAATGATCACAAACCCCAGCAGGGTTCTTGCAGTGCCCAGGAAGTCTGATCTCCTGTATCTGTCCTGCTGTTTCAGTTTTTGCTTTAGCTCCCATCATTCAGTGGATGGTTTATAACCCCTGGTCAGCTTTAATATTCAAAACCAATGAAGAAAATACCTTCATCTGGGCAACAGATGTGTCAAAAATATCTTCATCTGGGCAACGGGTGTGTCAAAAATATCTTCATCCGGGCAACAGATGTCTCACTTTCTAGCACAGTTCCTTCTTAACATTTCCTGGCCTGAGAAGATACACAGGACATAGACATAGCCCACACTGAAGTCAGAATGGGAATTCTTCCCAGTGGTCCTTATTGGGCTTGATGGCAGCTCATTATTTGTTATCAGGGTTTTTACCAGAGTGCATCTAGAGTGCCTTAAAACCAGAAAGGATACCAATATAAAGTACCTCTGATATTTGCACTGGGCACATGAAGAATTTTCCCTGAGTATATTTTCATGGTGATACTAATATTGCACCTTTTGAATGTATTTCTTTTCCCTAAAGAAAAGGGTTTTCATGTAGGATTAAAAGAAAAGTGCATGCTTGTTTCTGTGACCTCAGACTAACATCCTATCTTCTAACCTCTACAAGCTAGTGATCAAAGCTGTTTTGCAAGTGGAAATACATATAGGTATTTTCTCTGACATTTTTATTTACATATTCTTTGACTGATGCTTTAAGAAGTATTCAAGATGTTTTGGGGAAGTTATTTCCAGATATATTAGAATGCAAAAGACAGGAAGAGTATTCACAAGTTCAGAGTATAAGAAGGAATTAATAATAGCAATAAACGACCTTAGTGTTTCTTAGCTAACCTTAAATTTCAGGTAGTTAATACCCATTTAATCAATACTTTGCAAATGAGATGGAATTTTGCTGGGCTACAAACCTCTGAACAACATGAGATTGATTATGGGCCTTTTCTTGAGATGACAGTCTAAACACACCAGTATTTGAATAATTCATATCATCCAGTTAATGGCATTCATAGAAACTACCTTTGGGACTAAAATAATGACTTAATAATAAGAAGAAACAGACTAAGCAAGTTTTTAGTCTGTCTAATTATGTAAACTCTCTGAGGCATAAAGTGAAAATTCTCAACAAAAGCCAAATGAAGTGACTGCTTTTTGGTATTATTCATAACATATGCTCTTCTGTATTAGCATTACATGGGCCAAACAATCCCCGTATTTATATTTTTCATACAAGTAGGGTATAACCTATATGCTGATCTTTTCACAGAAAGGCAAATTAAGTTAGTGGGCTAGTTTGTGTCTCTGATTCATCATGCCTAAATTGGAGCATATGAATAGACGTAGTAAAGATGGCATAGGTGTGTTGCTTTTAGATGGTTGGCTGGGGCTAAGATTGAGTGAACACAGGGAAGACCTGTGGGATGTTTGTTGTTACCACAAGGTATGATACACTGGCGAGGCACTCTGGAAACAATGGTGCTGGAAGGATGAGTTTGCAGAGGATTTAATAGCAAAGTTGTGCAGAGACTTTGCTAGATCTGCATCCACGTAAGTGAAATAAAAGGGTTTTGGGATCAGAAATAATGTGAGTTTTTAGTTGGTTTGACTGCAAGGTACAATTCCACAATCATGTTTGGAATTATTATTTATAAAGTGACCTCTATCAAATGACTGCGTTAGTTCTCCTAGACTATCACCATTATAAGATAAAACATGTTGGCTTTTCTCCATGTAATAAACCCCCTTCCAGGATGGCAGCAACAGCTGGAGTGCTACCATGGATAAATCACTGCATTACCTAATCTAGATGCTAGTTAAAACACATATCACTGCTACTACGCTGACTGCATTAATGCCCTCAACTAAATCTGGAGAAGCTCTGCTGACAGTGCTGATTAGGGCAGTAACAAAAAGCCACAGGCAGGCAAGATATATGAGCACCTTATGTCCAGGTGCCAGCAATGCTTTGCAACAGGGAAGATAATAGTAACTGACCTGCTCTGACCTTCCTGCACCTCATCGCATGCTAAGTCCTGCTCTGCAGCCCCTTGCTCTTGATGTGACATCAGGGTGAAACAGCAATGTTCAGTCGAGTTCAAGGCTTCTCGTGTTTGAAGATGAAAGAGGAAAAATGGGAGGAAGCCTTCAGGGTCACTAAATTTCCCAGTATTAAGAGATGCGTGTCATGTTACTCCTTTCCTGATTTTATTATAAACATTTCCATTGGCAAGTGTCCCTGTTCTTCATCAGAAAATGTTTCTGTGTGCGCTTTCTATAAAGCTTTAGCAGAATTATGACTTTTTTTAAAAAAAAAAAAAAGACAGAAAAATTAATTTTTCATCCTTCAAAACCTGATTAAATCAACAGGGATGGGTTGCTGTAATAAATCGTTGAATGCAAATATGAACTTGATCCCTTATTCAACCCTGGTTTAATATCAGTAGCAGTGAGTATTAGTAAAAATATGTATACTTTCTGCTAGAAAGTATAGCAACTTATTTATAGCAATGCTATTGTGTCTCATAATTGAAACAGGTAAACACCATAGCTCTCTGTAAACTGCATTTCTGTTTATGAATGAAGGCTCATGTAGAGCTACATTTACAGTCTCAGAGACCCAATGTTTCATGAAGGTTTTAATCTAAGCATTTACTGGAAGCTTGCTCTTAAGGTATACTTCAGACAAACCTGTTCTGTATGAAATGTTAGTGGTGT
This sequence comes from Falco punctatus, assembly GCF_963210335.1. Classification (NCBI taxonomy): domain Eukaryota; kingdom Metazoa; phylum Chordata; class Aves; order Falconiformes; family Falconidae; genus Falco; species Falco punctatus. Next base: position 82,705,607 of record NC_137586.1, read on the forward strand.
TATTGCTAATAGTGCAGTAACAAATGAGGGGAATCTGGTTATGTATTCTAGCCAGGAGCATCACATATGGTGTCTTCCTAAAGTCACTCCATCTTCTCATTCCTCTTTTCCTCTCCTGCATGTAATAATGTAAATGAGACAAACACCACTGATTCTTTTCTCATTTTTGTCAAGTGCATACCTTCTGCACACTGAATATACTTAATATTTGATCACAAATTGAGGAGGAATATGAACTTCTTCCACTGGTGCTCTCCCTAATCTCTGCTGTTCTGTTACATTGACATATTGTGACTGTTAATATAGTCTTTTTTTTTTCAAGAATTCTAAGGTTTATTAAGCATGCCTGGAAGTTATTTTTGGTCTTTGGATTGTTTGTGAAAAACAAGCATGAAGCAGTTCCCTCCAGTGTTATGGTCCTACATTTACTCACACCTAAAAGTAAAGCTGCACACACCGTGCAGACTTGCAGGACTGTTTCTGAATTGCCTTTGAAAATAAGGCATTGCACAATCTACAGGAACTTGTAAAATTACCTTGCTTGTATTGCCGCTTTCTCTTGGGAAAACATTCTTTTTCATTTGTCTTATTTCTGGTATGGATTTTTTCAAGTTCAAGTAAAATCTTCATTGGCTACATCTTCATCAATATAAACAACTGAATGATTAAGCATCCTAAAATGAATTTGTGCAAGTCGTAGCAGACAAAAACATTAGTACACCAGTGAAAATTGTTTAATAGATAATTACTCCTACAGAATGACTGCTGAGAGCTGGAAACGTGGCATGCTGGTTACTTTTTCCCCTCCTGTTGAAAGAGGTCATGACTCTAACGTGCTGTGATGATAAAAGTAGATTAATCATGGAATCAGGATGATTGTGGTCGTTGAAAGGAACAAGGTTAAAGGAAATTTCAAGGGCTGCTGGGAACTTTTTAAACTGATAGAGCTGATTTTATTCCCCGTCTTGTGGACATGCACTGCAGTAAGGGAAGTATGCCTCAAGTGATTTTCTTTTTACTTAGTTTTGGCTACATGGCATAGTATAGAATAGAAGGCACTGAATAACTGGCAGTACATGAATTCAGCCTTTGATAGTATACACAGCACCGACTCTGAGGAGTTGTATCTTGTCCCTCTGCGCTGTCTATTAACTTGACTGCCATCCCTGTGCTCTAGCTGACCGTTCCACAATATCATCACAGTGACTTTGCACCATCCACCATATTTTGTGTAGACATAATCTATTTCTTGTGGCATCATATTTAAATGAATCAATGTCAGACTACTGGCTGTCTTTTACATGCCGTTTTACCTGGGTGGTTCAGTGTTTGACATTTATTCTAGCCCCAGAAAACTTCCTCATTGAAAAGCAAAATCTGTTTGAGGCAGATCCCGTTACTGATGTTAAGCAGCACCTTACCCAGGTTTCACAATTTGTGTCATGCCATGAGGATGTAGGGCAACAGGCATCCTCAGATCTGCTTCTGAGCACTGCAGCCAAATCCCTGGCTTATGTTGGGTCCCATCGAAATAGGTGCCATGGAAGCTGCTGGGACCCAGGAGCCCTCTCTGAGCTGGGGCTGAGCACAGCTCCATGGACAGGGGCTGACTGTCAAGTCTGAATCTGTTACTCTCAAAATAACCTTAAATGTAAGTGGGGCTGGTAGAACTGATTAGTCTCTTTCTTTTTCCTGTTAGTGGCTTCCTCAAATTTCTATGCAAGTGTCTTCTTCTTACATGGTCTTTACTATGCATTAATACGTAAATTACTGGGATAAATCCCTCAAAATACTATTGATCTCCTATCATCCTTGATCTTTTCCAGTTAATCTACGTAATGATAAGGAGGTCTTTATAACTGAATAAGCTATCATCTTTAAAAAAAAAAAAGTTAAACTGGTTATCGTGCTGACTTTCATGTCTTTGTTTTAAAACACAGTCACCCATGTAATTAGAACATATAACATTCTGTCCTAGATCTGAATCCACAAAGCAGAGCTTCCTAAGCTGTTTTTCTTCACAACTGCTGCAGAAAAATACCTTTGAAAATGCTTTTAGTGCTAAAAGAGCTAGTTCACATTTCACACGGGGAACTTTGCTTCCCACTGAAGTACATTAAGAAAGAAAGAATTCAGCACCTGCTTTGTTATAGTCATTGCACTGTTGTAATATTTTGAGTTTTGCAAAGCTCTGACTTGAAAAATTTAAAAGACATACAAGAACCCATACACAAAGTGCCAATTAATTCCTGGTATATCCATATGCACTTCAAGGAGCTACCACAGGCATGATGTTAGCCCCATGGGTATTTTGCTTGCAAGCAAGCTGCGGGGATTTGAAAGCATTTCCCCCTGCCCCCTTCACTGGGATTTTCCTGCAAACATTGACAGATTATGTAGACCTAATTGCAAAATACAGTATCTTGTATTTATTTCCTGTGTTATATCAAGCTCAATATTGCTTAAAGCCAAAGCTCAGTTTGTGACTCATCAGAATACGGATACTGATCAAGAAAGCCTCTAAAAGGCAAGATTCTCTCTGTTAGAGAAGTAAATAAGATTGTATAGCTTATTTGTGCAGTTATCTGGATAAGCATATAGAGCAGACTGGTATATAGCAGAAAAAAGGCAGGCTTTTTACCTCCCGAAACTCAAAGAACACAGGTTAAACAATATGTATATTAAATTAGTATTTAAAATTTAAATTGTTTTGGTTTCATTTTTATGATTATCTGAAATTATTATTAATTATTAATTAACTATTAAAATTATTATTAAATCTTTCCTTTATGCAGTAGAACGTTGTTTTTTTAATATAAAAAAGATTTTACTTTCAACTATGGTATTAAACTCTGACAGATTACTTTTGGGTGGGTTTATTGTCATTGTTTTGCTTCTTGAAGTACAGCGGTTGATTTGTTGTGCATTAGAGATGGACGCTAGGGCATGGAAAGGAGCCAGTGCGGGAACATAGCATACAGTTATATCTTCCTTTTCCCAAACAATGACATGTGAAGACACTACTAGTAAGTACATGCAAAAGGCAAATAATCAATGGCTGGTTTCTGTTTCACTATGCCTTCTGATTTGTTTTTGGAGATGGTATCCTTTCACTATTAACAATTTTGTGAATATATGAAAAATTGTTTTACTTGCTTGTTTATTAATATTCTGAAATTCTGTATATAGAGTGAAATCTATAGAAGCGATGCCTGTCTGGTTACTATTCTATGTTAAATACATTTTTAAATATAGTTAGAGGGCTGACAGTGGTCTCTGGAGCTGTCCTCTTTCAACTTAAAATGTTGTTTGGTTTTTTTCTTTTTTTCCCTCCTCTGGGAGACCTGGAATGGGGGAAAAGAAGGGTTACCAAGACTGTAAAAAGGCCTGAACCTCTTCTCGTTTATACCTGTTTAAATTCCTGGTGTGAATCCATTCCCCCCCATTGCAATTAGAAATGCTCCAGAGTTTTCCTGGTATATGTGAGAAAGATCCTGTGAAAAATCTTCATCTTTTACAGGCAGCTTCTCCTCTCTCAATGGGTCTTAACCTCTCATACCCATTAATTTCTCATAGGGAGAACTATGGTAAAACTATATTGAAATTTCTTTTGCCTGAAGAAGAAAAACGTGAAGCCCAGCTATTTCAGATAAGTAGCAGAGAAATACCTAGACTCCCTCAAAAAAACAGCAGTAAAATTCCGTCTTTCTCCACTTTCCTATTGTGTATACAGTAAAATATTGAAACACTGAAGTTTGATCATCTTGAGGCCTTAAAAGATGCTAGATCACATTACAAAGTGAGAGAAAACTTGAGACCACACTGTAAAGAATATTGGGATTCAAGTATTTGGACAGCAAATACCTGATCTGTCTCCTGTATATTCCATATATAATATATATATAATATAATACCATATTCCTGTACTGGGGTGGCTGTCCCAAACAGTAGGGATTGCACCAGGTCAGCTCCATGAACTAGGGAGCACAGGTAAGATCTGCTTGGAGGATGCAAGTACTAATATAGTTTAACGTATTATTTACATTGTCCCAGCTATTTACTCTCTGGTGTTTCCATTTGTCTCCTTCTATCACACATCTGCCTGCATCTTCGCACAATGTACAGTACGACAGCTGTTTCTTAAGCTTCATTTGGTGCAAAAGTTGCAGACTTCATCTTCCTGCCCGTGAGAGGGTAGGTGTGCAAGTGCCACAGATTGCTTCATGATTGACTTCGTTGCCGGGACCAACGCCAGCACTGTTTTATTTGAATATCACATTCTGAATGTTGTGAGAATGTAGTTGGCTTTCCCTTCATAGATGGTTAAAGGCGGCAGAATTAACGCTGTCTGAGTATTTTTGAACAGTCTGTGCATCTTCATATTGTATTTCAGGGTGTTGAGCTCAACTCAGACAAATACAGAAGAAACGTTCGTATCCATTGACCGCCATTGGTTTTTTGCTATTGACTGTTTTGGGATTAGTATTTCAGTCATGATCTTCAGATATATGAATTTTCAGCGAGAGTTGAGAAAAGGTCTATTTGTTTGCTTTACAGAACATCCATGTATTTTTACTTTCAGAAAGAAATTTAGTCTGAAGTTAGTTTAGACACTTTTGTATAGGTTTGTAAATTGGCTTCCTATAGAACAGCAGGTTCAGCCTTTGCTAAATTACTGCACTGTTGCATTTCCTTTTTAGAAAGGAAATATATAGCAGTAATCCTATATACCAGTAATGTTATATCCTGATAATACACCAGTAATATCTTGTGCATCAATTATATATATCTGTATTTGTGTGTACACATACACATGAAGACATAAGCATAGTACAGACTTTTGGTTCAGTTTTTTTTCCTTTATTTATGTGCATATGTACATGAAATGAATGGAAGTTAAAAGGAATTAATGCAAGTGTAAAGGTAGTAATTTCAATGCTACAGCTATGTGCGTTTTTTTCCCTTCTGCCATTAAAAATAAAAATAGTAGCAATTTAAAAAAAAGGAATCAGGGGAGTCTAGAATCAGAATTGTGTCCTTCAGATGGTTAGTGATAACATTTTACTGTTATTTCAGATAAACCTGCAGAAGAAGATGCGGGTAACTGGAGTTATAACTCAAGGTGCTAAGAGGATTGGAAGTCCAGAATATGTAAAATCTTACAAAATTGCATACAGTAATGATGGGAAGTCGTGGACAATGTACAAAGTAAAAGGCACAAATGAAGATACGGTAAGATTAAGTCACCATTAAGTATATGAATGAATCTTATGGTTTAGCTGCCTGCAGAAGTATGAGGTATCTCTAGCCGATAAGCATAATTGCCTGATAGTATGATGTAGGTTGCCTTGTTATTATTTTTCTCTGAAAGAAAAAAACAATAAATTTGCACTTCTGCTAAGAATTTCTTATACTTTAATTGATGGTTGTATAAATATTATGTCCCAAGGCTAGAATAATCCTGTTTATTGCACTTAACTGATTTTCATTTTAATTAGTTTACCAGTAATTACTCATTACTCCGTTTTCAGTTTAGTTTTATTACATTGGCAGATTAGTGTTAACCCTTAAAAGCACAGAATCCATTCATATATGCTAACGCCTGTACCACACGCACAATATCATCCAGTGGGAAGTATGTGTTTACAGTTTATAGTTACTACTTATTCTATACAGAGCAGCAAAAATCCCTCTACTGTGTAAGGTAAGATAGAACTGAGGCACTCTGCAGCATTGGACATATTTCCTTTATTAGGAAATGAAAATGCTGTGTGAAGAGGTGTATAATGAGGGAAGAAAACAAAGTACGGGCATATCTGGTTGGAGTGAAGAGCGAATGGAAGAAAGCTTATAGGTTTAACTCAGCTCCCCTTGCGATCAGTGGGCGGGTTACGGTGCACTTCAGTGGGAGTTGGATCAGGTTTTGAAGTAGAGGGGAAAAAATAAATGTCAGTCAGCATAAATAATTGCAGGCTAAATTGAACTGGGACTATTTAATACACTAATTAGAAAAGACGACATAATCTAGTTGCATTAGTGGCTTCAGTTTCTAGGAGTGACAAAATAGAGGTCCTGGTTCAGCACAGGAGGCAAATGCATGCCGACGCAAACAAATGGCAGAATGTTTTGCTTAAAAGCTTGTATGCTGGGCATTAGGAATGATAAAACAACCTCTGTTTGGGGAAGGCTTGCAGAGAAATGTGCAGGGACAGTCAGAAGAACAATGCACATATCTCAGAGATATGGAAATGAACTGAACCTTCAGTAATCCCCCTGGCACATTTTTAGGAATATGTCATTTTATCATAGGTGTTCCGTGGGAATGTGGACAACAACACCCCGTACGCTAACTCCTTCACTCCTCCAATTAAGTCACAGTACATACGGCTGTACCCTCAGGTGTGCAGAAGACACTGCACGTTGAGAATGGAACTTCTTGGCTGTGAACTCTCAGGTGGGTTTCCTGCAATCACCACCACCACCACCCCCCCACGCCCCACCCCCGAGGTCAATCATCAATAGGCACATTTCTGTGCCCAAGCGCTAAACCATGTGCATTTTATTTCTGGTGAAAGGCAATTGGCAGGCCTGAGTTTATTTATCCACTGTTACTTATCTCTTTTTATGTAAATTATTTAAGCAGCAGCGCTCACCTAAGTGATATAAGTGACAGGAGTTGCTTGCAGTGGGGCAGTAATAGCAGTAATATCAAGTGGTAGCATCCTAATAATACGTTGTAAATTTTTCTGTGCACGTTGGCCTCCAATTACATGCAACCTAGAAAAGGTCATTTATAGCAGTTTTACTAGGTAACAACAGCTATCAGGACCCATAACCTCACAGCCTAAGCAGACCATGAGACAGAGTGTCACAGTTACACTCAGCACAGCCTGAACTAAGCGCTGAAAATGGTTTCTGAGAGCTGAAGTTGTTTGTGCAGTGCTGTACAGCAGAGTCATGGCAGAAGCAAGCATCACAGCTGATTTGGGCAATTTCTCTTGGCTGCTGGGTGACCATGCCGATGTGCTGTGTGAGATCCTTAGAGGCACAAGGATGCTTCAGCTGCCATCAAGGACCACTCTAAGTGCAGTAAGATATATTTTGCTGCGCTGCTTTAGTCAAGATTTAAGTTTAGACTTGTTTTGTGGATTTCTAGCAGAAGCAGGTATTGCATCTAGTAGCTACGAAGTAAATGAACAAGTGGAGCCACTATAAACCCTCTTAAGGTAGTAGCAGAAGTTATAGCTCATAAATGTAAATGCTGACCTCCAGCCACTCTCTGCAAGAGCCATGTTCCCTTACAAATTCAGTAAAGCGTGTAAATTTTTTATCTTTTTCAACAGATCAACCTTTTACCGGTAGGAGTGCTCCACTGAATTCATTTAAGAATGATTTTTATGTGGCTGCCTGCTTACTGCACAAAAAATAGTCATCCAGTTCACGAATGATATATCAAAAGCAGGAGTTAAATAATTCTCAGTCCTCTAGTGGCATCAAAACCAGATTCAGAAATGAAAAGTTAATGCATTAATCTCACTGTAGCTTTTTTCCAATATAGATAGGTTTGAGAGTAAATAGCAAATTCTGTCTAGCTGCTTTAGGCTATTAGATTTTTATTTTTTTTTTTATGTCTTCCATTTCTGGAACCACAATTTAGAGTAAGTCCTTGCCAGAATGACCAGGAATTGTTTTGCTCAAAGAACTGTGAAAGCTACTGAAATTAATTCATTTCAGTGGTCTCCTAACAATTTCAAGGTCATCATTTCTTAGAACTGCAGGCAGCCAAGCCTCAGCAGAACAATTTCAATCTTACCGAAAGAAGAGTGTAATTATACATAATGACAGACTAATTCACTCTAATTCCAGGTGGTCTGTCTTAGGCAGAAAAACACTTTGAGAGGTCTGGCTTCTCTAACATGTCCTGGTGCTAGAGAAGAGTCACTACTGAACAGAGGAAGGCTGTCTTGCAGCACCAGATCATGATAAAAACTAACGTTTTTTTAGGACAAACTTCAGCAAAATGTTCAGTATCATCTGCTCTAGGCTCATAAATAGCTTCACTTACCAGGACCTATGGTCAGACCTTATTGAAACCACGATCAATGCTATCAGTGCTTGTGGAGTTGGCCATCAATAAATTAGGCATTAATTTTCATGGCCTTGTGTTCCTGCTTTACTTGTGTTTTGTGCATCTCTGTGTTGTAAATTCCCATTCTTTCATAGCGTATTGATGTGGGCGGAGATAGTGTTTACTACCATGCCTTTATTCATTAAGCTGTTATTAATAGTAGCATCAAGGTGTTGTTTTTAAAAACTGATAACTGTTCACACATATTGTGGTATAACCCCAGCCGGCAGCAAACTACCATGCGACTGCTCACTTACTCCCTTCCCCTTGTGGGAATGGAAGGACAATCGGAAAAAGGTAAAACCCGGGAGTTGAGATAAAAACAGCTCAATAATTGAAATAAATTATTAAAAATTTATTGTTATTATTGTTATTGTTATTATATTTAATAAATTAATAATACTAATGAAAAGGGAGATAACAAAAAAAGATAAATAAAACTCAATAAGGAAACAAATGATGCACAGTACAGTTGCTCACCACCTGCTGACCAATGCCCAGCCAGTCCTCGGGCAGCGATTCACGCACCCCGGGCCAGCTCCCCAAAGTTCATATGCTGAGCAGGACGTTTTGTGGTACGGAATATCCCTTTGGCTAGGGCTCAGCTGCCCTGGCTGTGTCCCCTCCCAGCTCCTTGCGCCTCTCCAGCCTTCTCACTGGCAGGGCATGAGAAGCTGAAAAGTCCTCAACTTAGTGTAAGCATTGCTCAGCAACAACAACAAAAAATCAGTGTGTTATCAACATTAATCTCATACTAAATCCAAAGCACAGCACTGTATCAACTACTAGGAAGAAAATTAATTCCGTCCCAGTCGAAACCAGGACAGCACAACAGAGTCACTTACTTGTGCAGTTCACTCACACGCTCAAATATCTGCATATAGCAGCCTCTGCCTTCTTGCACGTGTCCCTGTCATACGTTGTTGGTGCTCATGTATGTTGGTGGCTGTGTACCAATTCAGCAAATTCTTGGTGTTCTGAGTTTGTTAGTTCTTGCAAACGGATGCTGGTCCCCAGATCTTAACCATCCTTGTGAGACTCATAGCATCTCCTGAGCATGTAATTTTCCTCTTTTTGGAGTGTTGCCTGGTAACTCTCTCTCTATTCTAACAGTACCTTAGGTACCATTCACACAAACGCACACACAAGGGGACTTTGTAATATCTGCATTTAGTGCTAAATCCCCCTCCCCTTGTTCATTTTTAACACCAACTAATCTAGGAAGGAATACTATGTTCATTAATAGGAAGAAATTTTTTTTAAATCTCTTGATTTTCAGAAAATAAAAATATTATGGTATTAATAAAAAAAAAAATCACCTTTGCCCTCAAATAATTGAATGTGCTGCTTTTGCCAATACTATATTAATCCTGGCCCAAGACAAGACATATGTAGACCTTTGCATGCAGATCCATTTGTGGTTTTGCCTCTGCTGCACTGGGTATTTAATATTTCCTTGGGGGGTTCAGCTTTCTTGAAAGAAGACGTATATGAGGGGCATCGTACAGGATACAAACTGAAAAGTAATATATTGTGCCCTCAGAAGAGTCAACAGAGAAAAACCTTTGTGTGAATTGTTTCAGTTTTCAGACACTAATCCACACTTATCCTCATTATTTCACTGCTCCTGTTTCTTTGAGCTAGACCAAATAAGAAGTAACTGCAAACTTATACCTAGCTAGGTTTAAACATACAGATTTATCAGATATCATTTATCACACGTGATGATATCTGAAGCACCTGAAACATTTGCACCTAAGATTCTCCATTGAGCATAGCTGTATGTCTACGTCAGCTCTCTCTAACTTTTAACAGGTTGTAAAAATGGCAAAGGAGATTGAATCCTTTCGCAGCGACATTGCAAAGCAAATTTAAAGAAGATACAGTGCAATGAAGAGGAGACGTCCCAGGGAATCTTAAGCATTATTATAAATACACTTCTGTGAGGGATGACTACCTACAGACACAAAGCTTTGTACCAGTTTGATGATTCTGCCCTTTGCACTCTGGGTTGCCTATCAAAATAAACAGTCGTTGTCCTCTTGTCATTGCAGCAGGGCGCCATTGTAGCTGGGAATGGCGGGGGTCTGCTGTTGCTCTCTGTGACACAGCACTAAGACACTGTTCTGCTACCCACGTGCATCATGTTCGTCTCTTCTGTTTCTCATGGTTCTTCTCACTTTCTCCTGTCACCTTTTAACAACTGTCTTCACCCTCTCTTTGGGGCAGTGGAGAAGGAAGGCGAGTGTAAAATCCTATTACCACATGCACGCATGCACAAACACAAAAGCAGACACATCTGTTGTTTCATAAATCAATGATAATACTCAGAGAAAATACAACTGGTTTTGATGGATTGGACCAGCACTGAAAAACAGTTTTGACAACCCATGTTTTTTGTGTCAGGAACCTCCTTCACATTCCTTGGATGAAATGTTCCTGATGAAAGCCCTTGTGATCCTGGAGTGATACTTCAGAATTTAATAATAAGCAAAGTCCTTCTCTAAAGCAACAGATGACTCTCATTTGTACTGCCAATTGCTCCCTCCTACTCCCAGGAAAATTGGTTGGTTGATTTGAACTTAGGTAGTCCATTCTATGGACAAGGCAGTGCAATTTCCATTTGTGCACTGAGAAGCAGAAGGGTTGGCTTTTTCTCAAAGATTAACTCTATTTTCTGTTTTTTAATTGCATATGAATCATGTCAGTATTTCATATTTGAAATACAGTAGTTACTACGTTAAAGAGATTATAATGATGATGATGATGATGATTATTATTATTATTACTAATTTTACTATTGTTACTATTATTATTATTACTATTATTATCATCTGGTAATACACATTTGCTCCTGCTTTTAGACCCCCAGAGAGGACGTAGTTTTACCTTCCTGATTTGAATCCCTACTAATTCCACTTAATTCTGTGTGTTAAACCTACAGGAGAAACGGAAACTAGAATCTGACCAAAAGGTCAAGGTCTTTGCTAGTAATATCAAAGAAACTAAAAAAAAAAAAAAAAACCCCAGGTCTTTAAATCTGGGTAAACATACTGTGGAATAAATGGATGTTTAAGAAAAAGAGAACCAGCTCTGATATCTAGCTCAAATAAAGTGAAAAACAAAATAAAACTTTGAAGGTTTTTCAAGTGGTCACAGTGCATTGGCTTTTTCAAGAGACACCAGCTGAGTAGGGTCATGGTAGCAGCAGGAGAGCCTTCATAACTTACATGTGTGCTTTATATGAGTCACATAACATATGTCACAACGCAGCTGGTGAATTCAGCAAATACCTGATAGGAGCCAGCTCAGCAGCGTGGGATGTGAGTGTCGGGTAGAAAACTGCTGTCTTCCCAATGATACATGAGGTCAAGGTTCTGTGCATCCACAGGGATGATGCACTCCTTGCAAAACCGAGTATGTTAGATCCTGGGCACACTCTCGCTCAGTGAACTATGTTAAAATATTATTGGCAATTTAACTGAGTCAAGTCAGTTACAGAACTGAGTAGGGTACATGAAGCTGTGAGGTGAAAACTTTGGGACAACTTCACATATGCAGGTTTTTGACAGCTGGGCAGGGAGGAAATGAGAAACCAGCCTGATGTTCCCCTCTCCATCTTTCACCTTCTTCTCAACCATCAAACATGACTCCATCCAACCATACATCCATCTTTCCTGACCTCTTAGAAGCCCTCTCGCTCTCAGCCACTCGACTTGCCTGCATTTTTAAATTACTTTTAAATCTTAAAACCAGGCAGCTTATCTGCCTCCCTTGGCTTCCAGTACCATTGTTACACTGCTGCTTGTTGTCAGCTTACTTATTCCCTCTTCTGGGTCCAAATGTACCTTCTGTGTTCCCAGTGTAAAATAACAAGGCAGAGGAACATAATGCCAATTACTAATTTATTTCTTTTTTTTTTTCCCATGGACACCCAACAGAGAAAGGAGAAGCCCAAGATCTAGCTTTTGCTAGAATCAAAATAATTCAATGATGTGGTTCATCCACCTGGTTTAAACAAATAAGCCATTAACTCTTGATTTCTCTTAGGCAATCATCTACTCAGTTGGCTTTCTGTAGTCTGCCATTCTGTCAGTGGGTGTTGGGGCTTTCTACATTTTTTGGCTAGGTGTCAAAGAAATTCAGAACTGTAGAAAAAGCTCAGTGGTTGCTAACATTTTACTTCAGCAGTGACTTTAAGCAAAATTAGTATTTCCTCAGTAGGCAAACACATGGTTAATGTGTCGTGGCATAAAAGCATGAGAAAATCAAACTGAATAGAGGAAACAATAGCAAGCTGCTGGACAGGAAAATAAAACCAAGATAAGAAGAGATGAAAGTCATCTTTTCTGTTTGTATGCCTTCATAAATTTATGCCAGGATAAAATACGTTGAATTCTCTATCTTGTTTTTTGATTATTCCAAGGTAGTGTTGAAATAAAGTGTCTTGAATTGGCTATTTTTTATTTGTTTGTTCACAAGTTCCTCCAACAATAGTTTTGATTAAAGCCTTCCCTTCAAGAATTGCTAGTTTTCTTTTCCGTAACAGAAGACCTAAACCACTTACAGAGATAAGTAGGCAGTGTCACAGTTCTTATTTTGCTGTTGCAGGCTGCTCTGAACCCCTGGGGATGAAATCAGGACATATACAAGACTACCAAATTACTGCCTCCAGTGTTTTCCGTACTCTCAACATGGACATGTTTGCTTGGGAGCCCAGGAAAGCCCGGCTGGACAAGCAAGGCAAAGTTAATGCCTGGACCTCTGGCCACAATGACCAGTCACAGTGGTTGCAGGTAAAGTTTCACAGACATTTTCCCAAGTACTTATCTTCTTTGTGTTTCAGGTATGGGACAGCTGAACTGGTTTAGGATTACACTCATATTGTTGTTTCTGAATGTAACCATCCTAACTCTGCCACAGGTAGATGATGAAGCTAGGAAAGCCCAGACAGATTTTCACATCTTTGGTACCTCAACTGCAGAAAACCCTGCTCAGGGAAACCTTCAGCTCCGCTAGCCAAACCTTACGAGTTGCCCAGCAGCCATAAATTTTCCTTTGTTAATGAACACAAATAGTAGCTGCAGATCTGTTTTACTTATTCAGTGAGTGTTCTCATAAAAGAGGCTTCTCCTCTCTTGTTAAGAGAGAGGATTTTTTTCCCCCCTTCTATCCTTCCAAAGCTCCCTGGAAAAGCATATTTGCTTCAGCTTTGTGCACGTTAACAAATCTGGCTCATAGAAATTATCTTTGTCTAATTGAGACAGCTCAAAATTACCTTCCAACACCTCTCTGAAACTAGCAAGACTGATTTAGCGCATGCATTCATTATAAAGCTGTGCACAGGCGTTGTTTTCAGCCTGGGAGTGATTTGTACAGGTCAGTAGTACACTAATGTGAAAGAGTGCAATAAATCACCGATATGGAAGCCTATTTGACCAGTTGCTGACACATTTGCATTTTTAGAAATGTTGAAAATAGCAGTGTTTTGAGTCAGCTGCCAGTTTGCAGTGCAGTTCTCAGTAGGAAGCCTCAATAGCACTAGACTGGCTACTAACCCCCTGCAATCTTTTCACATATAAATTATGACATATTAGCTTTTTTACCTACAGTTGCTCAGCAGTTTAGCAATATGATTATTAACCTTTCTCCAAGTTTACACACATACAGAAAGGAAGGAGCAGTTGGTTTGTCTGTTTAGCTTTTGAAGGAGTGAAGAACATGGGATTTGCTGAAAGATTTTTAGAGCAGCTTCTTGAAACAGCAGTTAGTAACTTCTGGAGAGAAGGAAAATTTTAGTGGAGAAGCAGATAAAAGAAAGGCAGTTGTATCAAATTTAGCCCCATCAGTGATAACAAGAAACCAAGGATGTGCAGAGACTCCACAGAAACACCCTGTGATGTGTTATTCCGCCGGTGGGTGACAGTGGATTTTTAATCAACTACAGGTGGCAAGGGGCTGCAGCGTTACTTCTTACATTCTAAAATTTTCAATTCTGTTCTAAGTCTTGCTATGTATGAGCCTACCTGAAGCTGCAACTTTAATCTGACCACTTGCACAGTCTCTGCAAGTCCTTGAAGCATCAGGCATACTTTTTTTTTTTTTTTATCTGGTATAAAAGAAAGTTGTGAAGAAATACTCGTCTTGTAGTTCATTTGTCATACAGCTATGATACAAGTTCAGTATCTTCATAGGAATATGACCAATTTACCCTTTCCTGAAAGTCATTATACTTGTGATATTTCTCCAAACGAGTATCATAACATTTCTTGAATGAAAAATAAAAAAAAAAAAAACAACAACCAGGAGGCATTAAATCCACTTGTTCCTTCAGTGCTAAAGTTGGTTGTTAATTTCCACTATAGGTTGTTTATTCTGAATTCAGTCTGTGAGTAGAGACGGGTTCAAATGCTTCAAGTCTAGGTAAGATTCTGTAAGAAAGACATGCCTGTCATTTAGATTTGTCTGTTCATTGTTCTTTTTCGCTGGTAGTTCTCTATTTTTACCTTAAAATGCAGAGTATTGTATGGTAACCTTTTAACACACTGACTGCAATTTTGTAGTCATACTGCTTTCATCGAGTTTAGTCAAAACACATTTGGAAGAAAAAAGAGGATGAAAGCAAACTTATCTGTATGCCCTTTTCCCTCAGCAATTACACATTACAAGGAATGATCCCAGCAACGATTCCGTGGTATCCTAAAAGAGGCTTAAAGTAAGACACAGATTTCTGAATTTTGCTAAAGTGGCTGACCTACCAAAATGGTATTTCACAGCGTTAGCTTTCCATGCCTTTTGAATTTTCTCTACATGCTTGTTTGGTTTACCTTTTATAGTTTTCACTAGAAGGCCTCTGAAATTGGGTAAGAGCCTACTGAATGCCTTTGAAAGTTATCGTTGTAGTGTGTGGTATGTGGGTGACTTGAACAGATCTGTTCTGGCTTTTGGGGGGGGATCCTTGCCCAAACGCCATTGCTATCAACTGTTCCTCTGTTTAAAAGCTTGCTGGCATAAATCGCAGCGTGACTGCTGTGATAATGGGTGCTGAGAGGTGATGTTTGCATCCTGCATAAACGCTACTTGCTACTTGGGGGCCGCTCACAGTGCTTTTACACTAGAGGTAAATGCTTAACTGTCTTGAGCTGAGGTTGTTTTACTTGGTTTTCTCTAAAAAAGAAAAACCTAAATATTCTGTGTATTTAAAAATGCAGCCATTAACAAGTGTGCTCTTTGATTTAAAGTATTCTGGATTGCTACATCTGTAATTTAGCTCCAGAGTCAGGAATATGAAGCATTATGTGGCTTCACACACAGACAGTGCATTTTCAGATTAGAGAAGAATACTTACCTTATTGCTGCTGCAATTGTTGAAAATCTCTTGTGATCTAGACTCTAATCACTTACAAACCCCAGGTTCCCCACACAACACTCCTTTACACCAAACACCATCATTAGCAATGGAAGAAAGTATTTTTGTGACGTGGAGAAAAAGTTAATGAGATAAGGTGACCAAAATCGTACTTTTCCACCTCAGTCATACTCTTCATCTGAATTCCCCCACAGGCTTGCTCAAGGGCATCTCGTGATTCCTGTAAACATGATACTGCAGAAGCTATGTCAGTTACCTAGCCTAGTTCATAGCAGAGGAGCTTCCATTAACTTGGGTAATCCACCTATTTAGCATTTCTGTTCTCATCACAGTTGAAATCTATGCAGCTTGGTGATACAGAACAACATAGTTGTTCAGGTTGGCTACCAAATCTAATGCGAGTAATCAGTTCCAGCAACTCCCTCTACTCCTAAACACTTTCTGTAGGGAGTTCCTCCCTTTTGGAGACACTCTGTGAAATCAACTGAATAAAATTAAAGATTAAGGGGATGTGGGGAAGTGAAAATTAAAAAAAATATTTTTTTGCTTCCTATAATTATGTATAAGCAACATAAACTACATGAGGTAAAGCATTTCAATTTAATTACTGAGAAAATAAAGAAAAGCCTAAACTTCACTTTGCTTCAAGGCAGTCCCTTTCTCTCATTACTTCGATTTGCTTCTCAGCATCACTCGCTACCTTTAACCAATTCACAGGCTTTTCCCAGGATCTCCTGCTGAACTACCATGACCAGGCTGCTTTGCCAGTTTTGGGAGTGCTTCTGCTCCTCCTGGACACAATCCAGGACTGTCATTCCAGCTGGTCACACCACTCCCTGTTTGTCATTGGACATTAAAGGAAATGTTAAAGAACTTTCCACCTTATGCCCAGAATGAGACACTAAGGCTATAAAGATTATTGAAAGTTATTCCTTCTGATTTTCACATAGCTTGGTGAATGCTCTGGTAAATAGATTTTCACCACTCTGTATCTCATTTTCCTAGTTGAGACGATCATTCAAAAGAATTAACATTTTTTCTCCAGTTACAGATCATGAAATCTGGACAGCATATTAAACTTCCTTTTTCTCTATTTACCGTTAGTTAAGTTTTGGTGGTATAAAATATTTCCATATTTCTGTTAAACCAACAGGTGCCGTATCTGTCTTTGTATTAGTTTCCCACTCTCGTTCACTACCTGATAAGGACAGCAACACCCTCTGCTTTAGTGCCTTTGCCCATTTTTCTTCTGCCTGGTGCTTAGCAAGTAATTTCTCTGATGTTTCTCTGATCTACCATCCTCTGCAATATTCCTTGGAGCTGAGGCATCTCGTTTCATTTGGTGTCTCCCAATATTTGGAGCTTTCTTCTGCCCCCTAAACCATCTCCTTTGCATAAAGTGTTTTGTATGTTATCCTATTCCTAACTTTATAATCATACATAAAGAAAACCGCTTTATCTGATAGGCTAGGGTTTTGAAGGCTTGTCTCTCTACAGAGCACAGCTAGATGAAAAAGATGCCCAACCTGGCAGCCTGCTGAGGTTCCTTTTACATCTCCATATTATCTTCAGGTCACCAGCAGCACTGCACTAGCTTTATGTCTATAGCTGTTCCTGAAACTTTAAAACAGTTTACGTGCTGCAAAATGACTTTCATCTGGTTGCTTAGCTTGTATTTTGCTACAAAGCTAGTGGAAGGTTCTGCGGCTTCATGTGCATGAATAATAAACCTGATACAGTTTATTCACAGTTACTTTATATATCTACCATTGAGCTCGGTTGATTTAAGAAAATAATCTTTCCCTTAAATAGCAGAGTGGAGCAACAAGCAATGTCTTATTGTAATGTTTCTCCGCTATTAGGGAAAAAACAGTTGCTAATAAAGATAGCAGATTGTTTGAAGATTGGAAAAGCCACTGTTACATATATACCTACACTTTTTTAAAATGTGATGAGTATAATGCATACAGGTTGGGAATTTTCCTCCAAATTAATCTCCAGCATTAGACAATACTACTGAGATTTCTCATCAACACCACCTGAAAACAATTGCCTGCAGTTGACTCATTCTTTCAGTTTAATACTTGACCATCTTTTTTACATCACAAGGTCTCTTGTTTGAAAACAAAGGAAAAATTATATTCCAAATAACTAATCACATTTTTTTTACATATACACAAAAACATCTACAAAGTCTCATGCCATTATAGAATCTACTTATATTCTTTTTCTGGAATTTTTTATAGTGTTTAAGCTTCTAAGTGATCAAATGAAAAAAATATTATTTAAAGGCTAAATCACACCCAGCTTTTGCTCTTGGGTTTTTTGGGGTTGTTTTTTTTTTTTTTTTTTTTTTGGGGGGGGGTTGGTTGGTTTGTTGTTTTGGGTTTTTTTGTAGAGTACTCATAGAAAGTAGACTGTGCTACATTTATCCGGTATTTACAAAACTTGACAGTGGTACATGTTGTGCTTTGCACCACCACCACAAGTCATCTGAAATTGTCTAATTACTAAGATAAATGAGGATCAAGGGAAGACAGAGGGCAATCATGCCTAATGCTATGTCAGCTCCAGCAGCCTCATGCACAGCACAGCTAACACGAGCCTAGAGAGACAACCCAGACCTTTTTTGTGTGTTTCTCCAAGTTATTGGCTATATAACCTCATGCAAAGGGACTAAACTACAGAAAAAATTAAATTTACAGATTCTATACGTAAAATTTACATATGCAATTTATAGATACCTTAAAATACCTATTTCTAATTAGTTGCTTAGGCTTCTATAGTCAATGGAAACAGGACAGCACTATCAGGAAATAATTCATCCTACCCTAAGTAATCGTCTTATGTTTCCTGTTATGAATCATCCTGGAGATAAGCCTTTACTCTGTTAGCCACAGAGACAGACAATTAGCTTAAACCAGAAGATGAATTTTTGAACGTGAAAGTTATGTGAGGTCAATACTCCCCTTTTTTAATATGGGTAGAGAACATTATTTTTCATCTCGTATTGGTTAGCTAGGCATATTTTAATGCTGGTGTTCATTCTGTTACTACAATAAAAGAATGCTGTTTCCTGTATCTCATGTGGTATTTGCTTCTCATCTATTATTGCACCTGCCTCTTTCTCCTCTTTTTTGTTGTATTTACCTGTTTATTTGTAATGAATTCTGCAGAGGCTTACTAGATAGGAAATCACTACACTGTAGTATTTCCTAAATGCTGAAAACAACTCATAAGGAGAAAATTGTGTAGATTGTTTAATTACCTTTTGAATTGCACCATTAGCAAAGCAAGCATTAATACCAATACTCTTTAAAGTACCCAAATAAGTGGTTTCTATCTGGTCACCGGCTTAAATATTTTAACACCCACACCCTGAAAAAAAAAAAAAAAAAAAGAAAAGAAAACACTTAACAACATATTAATTAAATAAGGACTTGCAAGACTCAACATTGGAATAGGATAAAATGTTATTTTATTAACATAGTGAGGAAATTACATGACTACTAGAAGGCTTGGACTGCTAAGCAGTGTGTTGTGACTGGTCTTTGAAAGATACAGTATTCTATGGGAATTGTAAGCTTAATTGTAACACATGGTAAACAACAGGCATGTATCTTTCTCTGCAGCTTCAATAAGCCACAGCCATCACCCACCAATCAGGAAAGGAATCAATGTCTTTTACGTGTACAACAACATAAGGTCTTTCTCACTCTTCAGATGCAGAGTTGGTACTGTTTCTTAATTACAATTTCTCACAAGCAGAAAAGTAAGTTCTTAGATTTCAGATGGCGAATGACAAGTTGTACAGAGGTCAAGCTTTCTTTGTGCTACGCTTTTTATTGGGATACTGAAAGATATTTACAGTCCATACTGGTCATTTTATCTTTTCAAATCAGTATCTTTTTCCTCCCCTGTGGTTCTTGGCAAGGCAGCTGTCATTTCTGCTCAGAGGACTTAACTTGGTCACTCAGCTTTGGCATCTCCTTGGTCTTATGCTTACCTTGATGAGCAGCTTCACAGGGTAATATCCTGCTCACACACTGACATTCACAGGATGCAGCAATGTAACAGGGCATAATTAAATTATTAATATGATCTTTCCTGTCCCATACTTTTCCAGAAACTTGCTACAGATAAATTTCCCTATGAAAAGAGCCAGTGGTAGAATAAAGTAGAAATGGACAAATAGCTCTGAGTGATTTAGTCAAAGGGAGGTAAAGAGGGATACTCGCTTCTAAATTGCACGTGGCTGAATTTATCTACTTTGCACTACCTGGACTAGAGATAGAAACAGATCACTTTACTGACTTCTCCACTCTTAGTTTACATCTAGATGGTCACTATTAGCTTTTAGGGCAGTGTCTAGCTCAAGATGATGAGCAAGCTTTTTTTCCCCCATTTTTTGTTTTAAAGCCTCATCTCTCCATATGTTGCCAACACTTTTTTGACACTACTAACAAAAACATAGCTTAGAGAAATGGTATTAAAAGGTATGCCTTGATTTCCTAGTCACAGTTACCTGTCAGCAAATATTTGATGGACATTCCAGAAGTTGCTCTCTCACCCAGTTTTCCCCGCAAATAATTTCAAGCTAAATGCATTATTCACATTAATAATGCTACTAAATCGTGCATTTCAGCACGATTCCCTTCCTAAATTGCTTTTGACTTTGCAAAAGCTTTCTTCTGCCTTTCATTTTATGGAAATGTTTATAGTAGTAATTGAATTTAAGCCTTGGAATTAAATAAGGTGGCATAAAATCTTGGTTTATTTTGCTTTTTCAATGGTGTATTTAGGGTGCATTTTATCATTTAGGTAGCAGAGTCTAGAGCCTTGGTAGAATCATTGATTTTACTCTGGCCAAAACCAAAGAGATTGTTAGAAGGACAGGCAGAGTACAGAAGCTTTTTGTTGCAATGTGTCCAGGAAATAGTCAACAAATAGATACAGCATGGTTGTTTCCTGCAACAAAAATTTGTTTGATGACACCTTAATAAACGAGTACAAAGGAAAGAGTCCATCTGAACTGTAAATCAGTACAGTTAAGATTTTATAGGAGAAAAATGTTTCATTGCACAATGTCCTACTCTGTACAGTGAATTATACGCCCTACTCTCTCTGTTAAGTCTTCGGTAAAAAATGAGGAGCTAAATCAGTGTTCCATCTTTGAAACATAACAAATTCATCATCACTAACAAAAATCACTCGTGAAGTTTCCATAAACAGTTGAATCATGTCTAGCTCTAAAGCACTGCAAGAGAGTATTGTCAGTTGCCTTACTGACTTGTAGTTTTTCTGTGTATCACTCCCCTGCAGATGAAAGTAAAATTGAATAATGACCCATTTCCTATTACAATAACAGGTTTTGATCTTGCTTACAAAATCTGGGAGTGTAAGTAAAAACTCCCTGGTTGTTCTGAATTTTGATGTACACAGGATTTGAGTCTGAAGTATTTTTTGTTACTGTGTATTTACAGTAGAAATTTTGCTCTTCCTTGGTGCCAATAGAAGCACCTTCTGAAAATGGCATTCATTACATTTTAATGGAAAGATGTTATTTTTTCATTTTTTTATTAAATTCCTGCCTGTTTTACCTACTTATCCTTTCCACTGATTTGAAATAAGTGTTCTGTCTCTATTTACGAAACAAAAGTCTGATTTCCTTGCCCTGTCTTAAAATAACAAAATGGCTACAAAGTTGGCTAGGTAGAAATAGAGAAAGAAAGGGTGCACACGTGTTCCTTATGCATGCCTTCTTCTTCCACGGGAGTGTTTCAAAACAGCATCCACTTTTCCATAATAAAACTGTTCATTGTTTTCACAGCTACATCTGATTTAGTTTTAGACTCATGCACAATTGGACACAGTTGTTGCCCCACGATACTTTCAGTCTCAACAAGACAAAAGGATGACAAAAAAAATACAGATGACGGAGAGAAATGAAGAGACCTTGACAAGGTCAACTATCTTTAAGCAGCAAAAAATACCTGATGTAAAAGCAGATGAGACAAAAGCCAGTGCAGGGTGAAAGCAAACAAATAGAGTGGAACTGAGTCTGGTTCTGTTTTCTGATAGCTTGATGCTTTATTAACTGGACTGTGCTGTTTTTATTAGCCCTGCATGTTTGTTCCCAATTGTTACTTCTTGACTAAGCAAGCACTTACATTTTCTTCATGTAACTGTCAAGATCTTATGAGTAAAATATACAAAGGTCTTGGAAAGGTATTCTTCACTGAATAGGCCTCTCAATTTTTTTTGCATTCGTATGATTTTAGTCTTTATGCCACTTTCAAAACACAGTGAAACTGTATTATGAGATTCTGGTTGACTTCGGAACATGTTTGCTCAAAATCTGCCATTCATTTCCATATTCTGTTCCCTACACAAAGTACATAGAAACAGATCTGCTCCTAGCTTGGCAAATGGTGAACAGAGATTGTTTTGTTTTTTTTTTTTTTTTTTTGCTATGTAATAATTAAATTGAGATGCAAACACAAATAAGTAGTGGTGGCAAAGGAACCTCAAATTAATCTAAATTAGAAGGCAATGAACTACCTTGCAGACTTCTTCAGAGGAGGGGGAAACATGCTTAACCGGGCTGACATTTACCTAGCAGTAATCAGAAAAATGAAAAGGCCCTATCTCACCATGTTAATACATCACATAAACTAAATATGGACATTTCTTTGCTGTTTCTGAATCTTAGCCTATTAATTGGTTTCATCGTTCATTTTTCCCTAATAACATCCCACTCATAGTTCAGTGTTGGTCTCAGCAGGATACATATTATCTTGGTTTTTTTGGTTTTGGTTTCCATGTTAAGTCAGGTGTGTCTATATAGAAATGTATTGTCCAAGACCCTCTTTCCACTCTGCCTAGTATTATTCATCCTGCTTGATCCTCAAGTAACGCAAGAGCAGTTTCCCTGTCAAAAAATATGACATAAGAGAAAAATCTCAGCAGAAAATGTGAGAAAGAGAATTTAAAAGGGAAATTGCAGTATACACAAAAATACTGCAACTAAACATTCTTCAATTATCTGTGTTTTGTTCAAGAGCACCTTGAGACTTGTAATATAGCATTGAAACAGACCCTTGTTGGAATTTCCTCACTGATTTTGGGCTTGTATCTGTATGTACATATACTCACAGGAGCTGAGAGACAGTCAACAGTCATAAAGATAGAAACAGAGGCAAATTTTCTCAGAACGGAGCCACCTTTTTTAATCTATAATTCATCTTTGATATGGGGACAGAGCTCATAACAGATCTGAGTTGTCAGTGCTTGTACTCACATTTGATAAGTTTTCTCTAAAGTAAGTCAGATCATAGATTATTTTAAAGAAATGCATGCTTTAAAACTAAGTTCTTGGGATTACAAGAACTTCCTGCCTAATTATGTCCTATACATAACCAAGTCTTAATTGCTTTTGTTGTTGGAGTGATCTCCTTAGAAGCTTCGTGTTTAATTAACCACAAGATATATTAATCCTATTTCAACCCAGCCTTTCTTTGTTGTATAATTAAGCAGAAGAATACTTTCACAATTAGAAGTTAACTCTATATATAGCTAGTAAAGGGAAAACACCCCTGTAAAAACTGGAGCTCTATTATTTCTAACGGCAAATGTAAAAATATTTAGACCCATTTTAATGGGTCATCTTTGTTAAGAGGTAATGAGAATTATATCACAGTGTTTTCTTAGAACTATCAGAATGGTTTTTAAAGGCCTTACTGCAGGTTGTTAATGATCCCCTTTTGGCAACATCAGGAATATTACAAAGGCTCGAAACAGTAATTCACTGTATATCCCTGTATCTGATTTTATTTTTACTGACTTTGAGAAGTTCTTCAGTTTGCCTTATTTATACTTACGTTACTTTGAACTCAAACACTGCCACTGTATAGCAGATGTAAAATATTGTGGATTCAGTTTTGTGTTTTGCTACATAAAGCTGAGTATCCTGAACTTTTGGAAACCTCAATAGCATGTTGGAGGAGTAGCTAAGACTTGCGTTTTTTGAGAGGTACCAGGCAGCTTCAGCTGATGTTTCATGGAGCCAAAGAATAAAAGTAAGAGATTTTTAGAGGGTGGTTTCTTGACTCACTAGCCAACCTATGTGGCAGTGTTGAGACTAAAACTCACTGATCAGCTGAATTAGCAAAGCATAGGTGCCTCCAAATTCAGCAAGGACATCAGAACACAGCAGTCACGTAGCTGGGAGCAACACACAAGTCCACCACAAAAGAAAGCCGTATTATTTTCAGTGTCTCTCATTGATATTCAGCCTTGAAGATTCTTCTTCCACTTTAACAGGACCTCTGGATATGCCGTAATTTTCTTCTGTATATAAATGTGTTAACATGCTGATACCTATACAATGGATGGGGTGAACCTCAGTCAAAGACTGTGGACATCACAGCAATGGGGGATCACACATTAGGAGAATGGGAGCCAAATTCGAATGAGCTAATGGGAGCGATGGCCTGACCATCAGTAGCGAGGTGCCAGGTAACTAACGCGCGGTGCCGGGCAGAGCCCCTGTAACCCCCGGCTGGTGGGGCGAGGCCCGGGCAGGGAGAGCGCTCGGCAGTTCCCTCCCGGCACAGCGGGCTCCGCCGGGGGAAGCCGGGGGCCTTTGGGGCCGGCCACAGCAGGGCAGGGCGGGGAGAGATCCCCCCGGCCCTGACACACACCGTGTGCTGCCCTCCCCCGCGGGACCCTCCCCGGGCGGGGGGCACGGCCTGCCCGGCCCTGGGCTGCCCGCGGGCTGCCCTGCCCGGCCCTGCCCGGCCCTGCCCGGCCCTGCCCGGCCCTGCCGGGGGGGCTCTGCTCCGGGCCGGTCCCCCCCGGCCTCCCCCTGCCCGGCCCGGCCCTGCCCTGCCGGGGGGGCTCTGCTCCGGGCCGCTCCCCCCCGGCCTCCCCCTGCCCTGCCCTGCCCGGCCCTGCCCTGCCGGGGGGGCTCTGCTCCGGGCCGGTCCCCCCCGGCCTCCCCCTGCCCGGCCCTGCCCGGCCCTGCCCGGCCCTGCCCGGCCCTGCCCTGCCCTGCCGGGGGGGCTCTGCTCCGGGCCGGTCCCCCCCGGCCTCCCCCTGCCCGGCCCTGCCCTGCCGGGGGGGCTCTGCTCCGGGCCGGTCCCCCCCCGGCCTCCCCCTGCCCGGCCCTGCCCGGCCCTGCCCGGCCCTGCCCGGCCCTGCCCTGCCCTGCCGGGGGGGCTCTGCTCCGGGCCGGTCCCCCCCGGCCTCCCCCTGCCCGGCCCTGCCCTGCCGGGGGGGCTCTGCTCCGGGCCGGTCCCCCCCGGCCTCCCCCTGCCCGGCCCTGCCCGGCCCTGCCCTGCCGGGGGGGCTCTGCTCCGGGCCGCTCCCCCCCGGCCTCCCCCTGCCCGGCCCGGCCCTGCCCTGCCGGGGGGGCTCTGCTCCGGGCCGGTCCCCCCCGGCCTCCCCCTGCCCGGCCCGGGGGCTGCAGGGCCGCTGCTCTCAGGCAGGCTCTCTGCTCTCTCCCGCAGCTCCGTGGGCCATTTCCCCCCCTCCTCAGCCGCGCTGCCCCCGAGGGGCTCCCGCCGTGGCTGCTGGGCCGGGCCGTGGCCAGCGCCGGGCCCGTCTGGCAGCCGGCGGCCACGGGCTCCACCGGGCACGGGGGCAGCGCCCGCGGCGGGGCCCGGCGGTGCCCGGCAGCCCCGGCACCATAGCCCGGCCGCGCACAAGCGATGCACTAATGAATGATACTCTCATTTTGCTTCTTAGACAAGCTTGCTTATTGCCTGCCCACAGACGTATCTCCAGTGGGAGGACTGCTTTACTCAAAATAAACCTCAGAGCTGCTTAGAAACAGCTTCCTGTTATTATTGGTTGACCATTTTTCACAACATCTGCCACCAAACCATTTATTCTTTTCACTTCCCCCAAATGTACACCAGTATAAATTGCAGGGCCACAGTAGGATTTGCTTTGTGTTCCAAAACACATCAGAGAGGTTGTTTTTATTTGAGAGGAACTTTGAAGTCTTGTTTTCCAAGGTTCACAGCAATAATTCATAGTCCTAGAAGGTCTTTTGATATTAAAAATGAAATCTCTGTTTTATGAGAATTTAAGAGTTATTTGAGGGTTATTATCAGGGAGTTTTAACATGGTCCTCTTTATTCCCCATCCTACTATACGTGATTTTGTGTGGCTAAGGCAGTCTGAGTCTCTCTCTAACCAAGTATTTCTAAAAAAAATTCTAAGGTAATTTTCCATTTAAAATATACATCATAAATAAAACATCATAAAAATAAGAGAAGGAAGGAAGGGTCTTTTGAGAATTTTGCATGTCTGAGTTACTTTGTATCTCTGCAGATGCACATGGGAAGGGTGCAACCATTCTCCTTCTTCCACTATAATTTTTTTTAACGTATTTGATTACATCCAACTTTTCTGGTGAAATGTCAGGAAATGTTATCTGGTTTTAGTTCTAATGAAACAATAATGGCATCCATTACCGGAGCAAGAGAGGGTATGTAGCAAAGGACCACAGCGTTGTATTTTTTGACCCTCTGAAAAGTCAAACTTCAAATGGAATAATAGCATTCTGGTAAAAAAGGGAGCAATTGGATCTAAATGTTGTCATATTGAGGAACATCTATTTCCGTGATTTAAAAAACCCTGTCACCTATTATGGAAGCTCACTTGGAAGGTGGAAATTGTGGCTAATTTACATTGCAGTCCTCCCACATTGCACGAGCCTTTCTGTTCCATTTTGACTGAAACAAGTGAATTCTGGGAGCCGGATTTTATTTTTTGCATTAAAAGATATAAGCAAGTTAAACTTTAATGCACAAGAAAATAAATGAAAACATTAAAATCAATTATTCAAATTTAATCTGTTCCTCAGTTTTACAGAGAACTGTAAATCTCATTTTAGTATTGCATTTAAGCAACATGGTCTTTAGAACTGGAATACAGACTACATGAGAGGCTTTTTAGACAATTTTATCACCTGTCACTTTGCATTGTATCACCCCATTACTTCGTGGATTACACTGAAAAGTAATAAGAAGCTCAATACCATGATTCTAAAAAGGCATTGTTTGTAAAAAGCAGATCTCTTCAATGAACTGCACTTGATTTTAATCGTCATGTAGCAGTGATAAAAACAAAGGCAGGCAGTTCTGTTATTTTCTTATATTAATTAGTTTATCACTCTAATTTTAGGTCCACATTGCCATAGAAACTATTTAGGAGGCTTTTTACAGCTCAGAAACTGCTATTAACTAACCTATTACAGTAATGTAAAATGTTGGTGGTTTTTTTTACAGAAAGGTTTATATCTAAGATAAACAATGACTACTTGAAACAGAAGCAGGAGAAGCCAGAGAGTGTATGTTCAGATATGGGTGGCAGCATGCTGATAAAGACTTGCTGCTGTGATGTTGGAAAAATTAGTATTGTAAGTCTGATCCAGAATGTAGCAAAGTCGGTGTAAATGCTGCTATTTATTTCTGTATATTTTTGACGCATTACATAGGATAATGACTGGGAGTAAACAGTGTGGCGCACTGCAACCCCTAGTCCTACACCTCTACCTTACGAGAGCGATCGCTGCTTTCCCGTGCAGGATTCATTGTCCAATACCATCCTGTAAATGATTTCTAGCTCAGTTGCCCAAAGTACTTGACAGACACTTAGCAAATTGGTTGTGTTGTAGGGTTTTTTAACGTTGAGCCAAATCTTCTGAGTTGTCTGTATGTAATATAAAAAAAGTCAGAGCATGGAAAAAGCAGGTCAGGAATTCAATATACAGTATTTTTCACAATGTAAGAATAAAGTGGGGTCACATGAGATTAGCAGGTGGCAGGTTTACACAAATAAAAGGAAACACATCCACATTAAGAGCTAGCACTGAGATCACTATAGTAGTGGTAGTCCGTACCACTAGCTACCTATAGACTCTCAGAACTGAGGACTTAGAAATTTCATGCTTTCTGCACCCTGTTTTCTTCTCTGTACTGACCGCAAGCAGATAAGACACTGGATGTTGTGCCTGGATAAGGCAAGGATGTGTGACAAGAACTAGCGGACATCAACTGGGAGAATCAGGTTTTAGGATGTGGTTTTACAGAGTGCATGATAGACCAGAGAAACTCTGACAAATGATTTTGTGGCTGTGAGAAGCTGATTTGAATTCAAGGGGAGACTGGACATGAACTTACCATTATTACAGGAAGAAACCCGTTAGAAATTACTAAGTGGACAAAACACAAGGCTCAAGAAATTTCTTTATCTGAAAATTACGGGAGACTGCAGGTGTATTAGGCCAACATATGTATATATTTTGCATTTTGTATCTACATTTGGGAGCCAGATACTGGGCCCTTGGTTTGCACCAGTGCAGCTTGTCTCCTCTCCTGTTACAGAAGACATCTGCAAATGTCGTCTACAGAGACGTTTACCATTACAAGCAAAGGTACTACAGTCAAGGAAAGGGAAAAATAAACTGAAGAAGGTTGGGACAGCATAATGATATTTCATTTAAATATGGGTGGTGGTGGTGGTGGTGGTGGTGGTGGTGGTGTGTGATTGGGGTTTTTATTATTATTATTATTATTCAGGTTTCTGTGTAATGCTGTTGTTAGAACTGCTTGCAGAAATTCCTGTTTCATTTAGCTGGAAGCAAATGCTTAGTGCTTTAGGGCAAATATTGGGGCACACATTTCTGTATCTGATAATCTATCAATACTACTTCAGTGTTGTAGAACTTTCAGGTTTATTTCTGCAGAATCGTATCTTGCAACTGTTGCTCCAGTTTATAATAGGACTTCTCCTGTTTTATAATCCTGTGAAAAGATGGTTTCAGTATGATTCCTTACTGTGCACAGGTGTATCTGTATTTTTCCTAAATCTATTGAGCCAAATCTAAGCAAGTCACTGGCACTCCATCTCTCTTAAGCAGTTACTTCTTTCCTGAGGTGCCCTTCTGGGAGACACAGAATGAACGGCCCTCTGGAGGAGGCTGTCCTCTCCATTGACACTCCATTGACTCTGCTGAGCTGACATGGCTAGCTTTGGTTAGGAGCCTCCCTAAAAAGAGGTTAATCGAGGTTAAGTCTACCCCAACTTGTCATTCAGTATTTTTATTTGAAGTCATTTAAACATAATTATCCAGCTCAATTTATTTCAATATTATTAGGGTAATAACCTGAAATATATTCCTACACAATAATTTAAATGCCTAAGAACGATGGTGTGCCAGCATGCTGTCCCCTGAAATTAACACATGCTTTTCCAGTTAGCCCTCAAGAAATGGAGTAAATCTTGGGAGATGGCAATCAAGGCAGCCTGATTGTGTGGACAGGTAGTATGAAGCATTTGGAATTTGCTTTTAGCAGTTTTGTTCTGCTGGTTTTATCCATGTCCCTGAACTGAAAAGGTCCCTTGGTCACTGTCAGGTGGACAAGGAGGTCTGCATTAGAAGGAGGTGATGATAAGTACCTGAGGTCTGCCAAAGGGCTCCATTCTATCTTATAAATCCTCTGTGCGTATGTCTTTTGCTTTCAGTTTCTATAGATTTCATGTCAAGTACTGTGCTGTATTTGATATTATGTAGCCGAAATACCTTCATCATAGAATGAATTACCTACATAAGCAATTAAGCAAGTAGTCAGAACAACACATTTTACATTACTACTTGTTTCGTTATCAATATTTATAAGCTCTTAAGTTACCATTGTGTGTGATAGTGTCAATTGTTTCTGTTATTAAGTAAAATTCCACAATTTATACTTCATAAAGAAGTAGAAGAGCTATTATGTAAACTGACAAAAGGCAGTTTTCTGCAGAAGAATTTTGAGGTATTACTATAGTCAATGAAATTTTAAAGATACTGACAGTAGCTTTGATTGTATAAATGACAGTATTTTCCAGCCTGGATAAACAAATGATTGGAGAATAGGCAAGATGCTGATAGCAAGCTATGTATAAAAAGCTTAATTTACTGCAACATGTAAACATGTTTGTGGCACATTGATAAGTAAGTAATCAATGCATAGAACATAATTGGCTATGTCCACTATAATTGTTAGCATGGGAAAAAAATAGAGAATTAAAATCTTATTACACAAGCCTGCACGACTTTTTTAGTTTCAAAGCCACCATTATTAAATGCACCTGCTTTAATTGTATTTGTAAAAAGTCATTGTCAGAACACCCTATACAAATAAGGATGACACGCATAGTTTAGTGCTGGATTACAAATACCACAGGAAGCATACTTGAGTGAATTTAGAAGTGTGAGCACTGTAACATGTGCTTAAGAGTAACTTCATGCAACAAGAGCTTCAATTTTTTTGTGAGCAGTCACAGGAATCTCTCGCTTATACAGAAGCTGAAAGGTTTTCCACTCTGTTGTGTTTCAGTCTGAGATGAAAGCACTTTGTATTAGCTGAAGCTCGCAGTAACAAAAATGTGTGGTTTAGGCTAAGATGCAATGAGGAAACACTGAATGTTTGACACTCCATCGTAACAATATAAGCTGAACAGTAATTACGGGGGAACCTTACAGGGAGCAGAAGAGGCAGTAGGAAATAGGTATGGAAGAAAGAGCTTGCCCACCCGGCAAAGAACAAGCAGGTGTTTATATTTTCTCTGTTCTTTTCAACACTTAAAGGAGGAGGAATTGCTGCCTACAAGATTTACTTTTTTTTTTAGGTGTTTGGTTTGGTGGGTTTTTTTCGCTGGGATGAAGGGTTTAATTTGTACAGTGGATCAATGGATATTGCACAGATGCTGCAAATTCCTGTTTGAAGACCTGTTTAGATACTTTACGTTAAAACTTAATCTGTTCATCATATTTGTTTTGTGTTAATTGTTGTACAGGTTTTCAAATCAGTACATATTTGTGCAAGTATATGTTTTTACAGATTTCAATAAATATAGAAAAAATAATGAAAATATTTAACCTTTCATAATAACATTATCAGTGCATTTCCATTTTATTTTTACTGAGGTTTTATATACAATTATTGCATTGTCCATCTTACTTGCTGAATAATGTCTAGTAGCAACTCAGCTTTCTTTTATTTTTCTTTGAGAATATGTTCTCACAGGTCTCGCCACAAAAAAGCTCCAAGTGCTCTCCAGAGTATTTTAGGCAGCTCTCTGCCTGGAAGCACCTGAGAGGTTACTGGCTAGAAATTCAGATTCATGCAGAATGACCTGGTGAGGTGCTCAGAGCTCTCAGAAAAAGTTGTGTTACCTAGTTTTCACCAGCTTTGCAGACTGCAAATGAGGAAGTCTTTCGTCTTTCTGCTCACAACCCCTCTGCAAGAGAAACAACTTGCTTGTTTCCCTGGCTAGCACATTGAGTTAGCAGGGCCTGAATTTTCTCAGAAGCTCCAAGTGAATGTGGCTGCTGCTGGCTTAGGAACACGCTGCAAGACCTCCTGATGAGCAGGTTTGGATGAGCTGCATCACAAGGGGTGAAGTGGTGACTGGTTTTGCAAAATACTTGTCAAGTCTTACATGATGTTCAAATTCATTGATCTAATGCATCACATTAGATTGGATGACAGGCAGCAGTCATGCACTGGTCACATTGCCAGAATAAAAATTAAATCAGGATTACCCTTCTGAGGAGGGAGAAAATGTTGTCACTAATGGTATCTGTATTTCTTTTCAAATTCATGAAGAGATTTTGCTCGATAGCTGTAATCCACACCTTAGCACTTCTGTCTACCATGCCAAAATTGTGGGATTTAGCAGGCAGATAATGGTATCCTGAGGCGCATATAAATTTTATCATGTATGTCACTTCCAGGACAAAAAAAGGCAGGTTTTTTTAAAAACAATTTACCAATTAAAAGTAACACAGGTGCCAAACTCGTGTTAAAAGTTAAACCAGTTTTACTACAGAAAATTCCAATACTGCCTATCTACCTTGAAAAAAACAATTCATATTAAGATAACTAGGCTGCCTTGAAACAGCAGCAGCCCGAGTCATGTTGCCAACATTCCACTCTGATTTTCTTGTGGATGTTTCATCCCCTTAAAATAAAACAAAGGTTTCTGTTTACACATCTTTACCACCTGTCCTCTTGCCTCCCATCCTTTCATCCATCTCAGTCATGCCGACATCCAGTGCAGGCTCCTAATCATTGTGTTTGTCAAAGCCTGCACGAGTGGCTGTGCTGGGAGCCGTGAAGGGAGACCGGCCATCTGCCTCCTCCTCACCATATGCCTCCGCATGTGGATGGCAGCCGTACGCAGAGGCCACCACCTTGCTGCTGGACATCTCTTTTCCAGGCGGGTATCTTGATATTTCAGCCACACTGATGTTCTTCTACCGCAGTACTTCACAGCTCCTGCCACTCCTTTTTCTGACAAGTCATGAAGATCACAGACACCTACTTATTGAAAGCAGTAGGCAGAGATTTCATTTTAATAATAACCGCTGCTACACTATTTTGGGCAGGCAAAATGTGTGGGGCATGGTAGTGTGGAAGCAGTGCTCAAGGCATCCGTGGCAGTGAAGTCATTTATCACTAATTGGCATTTATCAC
Source organism: Falco punctatus (assembly GCF_963210335.1). Classification (NCBI taxonomy): domain Eukaryota; kingdom Metazoa; phylum Chordata; class Aves; order Falconiformes; family Falconidae; genus Falco; species Falco punctatus. Next base: position 82,737,639 of record NC_137586.1, read on the forward strand.
TGCAGCTAGCCAAACAGACTGCAAGGTTCCAGCTCTTTTTGCATTTATACAGTCACAAAGCAGCCAGATGACAAGATTTCAAATCAGCCATGCTGCATAGACTGTAAATATCGCGCATTGATAGGCATAACACTTGTACGTCAAAAGAGGAGCAAAATTATGAAACCAGAAGAACCTGAGCATTCACTAATTCAACGCAGGTAGCTTGAGGAAAATTGATACGGAGACAACCAGTTTGCTCTCAGGGAAACCAATTACAGCATGTTACATCATAACTGATTTCTCTTTTACTGCACCTAAGGTTGTTACCTTAATGATCAAATGCAGTTAGATATATATTTAATCTCTGGTTCTGTTAACATATTTCTAATCTGTACTAAAGTGCAAGTTGGTGCTGTAATAGATCCCTGCAGGACAGTTTATGTTGGTGAGCTTGTTGCAAGTAACACATTTTAAGCAATAAGTCAAAAGCAGTGAATACCACCTTTTAAAATTCTTTCCTTTACAAAGTATATTGCTGGTTTTCCTCCTTTTGGGGGGAAAAAAAAACCCCACGGAGTTTAATTTTTAACATAGTTAAGCAGACTGCAATATGCACAAAGAGGACTAGGTTTTTCTATTGATACATTTCATTGGTAAAACTTCTGGAAACAAATCGTGAAAAAAATACACAGTCTGACAAGAATACTCCTAATTGAGCAGCTGTGGGAGCTAAACCTTTATTTTGTGCCTGTCACTGGTGTGTAGCTGCTACCATAGCTCCAGCTTTGTGTCAGACTGTAGCAGTGGAAAAAGAGGCATGCAAGGCTAATCTGTGTGCTTTTGGGACCTGAGAGTAAGGCACAACATATTCCCCATGAAAAGTACACTAATTTAAGAACATGCCTGCAAACAGAAGAAGAAAGTTTGCGTCTTGCTGTTCCTTGCATGAGCTTGCAGATAAGAGACCAACTTAAGCATAGCTGATATACATACAGTTTTGAAGTGCTGCTATTTTTAGTTTGCTGTGGTTGAAAGAATAATTTCTTAGGATGGTCTGGCAACACAGCAGCTAGAGCTGGACTGTGTACATAGCTGTGAGTCATGTTTGCATGCTTGCAGAGACACCCTTAGAACAACTGGGGTATAATTTGGTAGAGATAAAATTAACAGCATTTAGGGAGAGAAAAACATATGTCGTGTGCCTTCTTATGGATTTGATAATTCTGTTTAGAAAAGGCTTAGCTCCTCCGGGAGTTTGTACAGATAAAAATACATATTGCAGAGCTCTACATTAAGTAGTACATAAAAATACTGGCAAGTCCGATCTCATTTATTTTAGTTCAATGCTTTCTCCTCAAAAAGGTTAGTTCCATATTTCTCCAGGATCATTATATTTCATCTGCTGTATAGAAATAAGACTAACTTCTGATATGCAGCCTGAGAAACTAAGAACAGATGAAATACAATGTTTGGTATGCAGTACACTCCTTACTGTCACAGGGCTAGATTTAAGATGCACATGATGTGAGTTAATGTGTAACAATGCATTTGTCAACAGATTAAATGCATTTTCAGTGCCCGGTAAAATTTTATGAAGTCTTTTTTGTCTTATTTTGGCCTAAATTATTTCTGTTGATTTTTAGCGAAGGTAGAGTGAATTGGATAATAAGAGTAAGTGCACGTAAACTGGTGCAGAAAGCAATGATAAAAGGATATTCCTACAATATTTCAAAAATATTTGTGGAAGCACAGATGCATTTGACAAATAACATATAATTTGCATGCATCAGTGAGAATGTAGCTGAGACAAGGTTTGCAGAGAAAATAGATACTCCTTATGTGGCCAACCGATACAATTACTATCATTAACAGGAAGATCACATTCTTAATTTTGTCAGTCTCCCCTACTTCCAGGGAATACTGAAGCATTTTTGGTTGTAAATAATGAGCCAGCACAGGACCAAATGTGTCCTGTTGCTCTTAGACTTGCTCTGAATGACTTCCATGAGCCAAAAACGAAAATATTTGAGAAAACAGGAAAATAGAGCTGCACTGACAGGTGATTGTTGGTTTCTAATCGTATAGAACTGTAAACTCATAGAATAGTTTCAACTTGTCAGGTAAGGTATCAGCTGTTTGCTTGCTACATGTGTTATCACCATGGGTGCTCAGCAGCAGAAGCTGTTGCGTGCATGTGCTCCAGAAGGTGTTTTCCACAGTGAAGCTCTAAGGCTCAGTTATTTATCCCAGTACTGGCAAATACTAGAACACGGAAAGGGCTTGTACCTGTTCAAAATACTCATTCCTGTGTGATTTTTGGTTTTGTTTAGACCAAGCACCAGCATCTATTTTAAACCTTCTAAAAACAACACTTTTTTTTTTTCTGATAGTGTATAGCTATGGCATCCAGAGTCTACAGAGGGAAACTTTAAATGTAGACCAAATAAAAATGATGTAAATATATGGTTCTAATATTTCACATGTATTTGGTGAAAAATATTAGGGACGCAATATCATCCAATATCCATGTTATTGGCACCATAATGAAAATGAAAATTCCTCAAGCTATGGGTGTGAGCTGTTAGCTACAACTGCCCCAGATACAACAGCCACACAATCCCACAGAATTTTATTTCCATTTTTTCATTAGATCCCATACATTGGATCTCCTGATCTTTGATTGCTGCTACGTCAAGAAATTCGCTTCTCCTACCTGCTTGCAGCAATGTTTTTCAGTTCAAAATTTGCTGCTTCTTCCACATGTACTTACACCTGATCACAGTTGAATTTATCATAAGTAAATTTATATATCTACGTACATATATATATAAACATTAAAATCCGTACCCATATCTCCCTGGCATAGAGACACACAATCTCTCAGGAGACAGAGAAATCAGAATTCAGAATTTTGATGGAAAACTGAATTAAGGAGTATGTTTGGGAGTATGCTGCTGTAACCCAAATAGCAACTTCACAGATCAGGAAATATGAAAACTGTTAAACAAAAATGCAGTACATTTAGAATTTATATATCTGTGTAGGTGAGAATATATACGTGTGTGTGTGTGTGAGTGTGAGTATTTCTGTAATAGAAGAATACTTTTTGACTTCAAAGTCAGCATACAAAAGAAAACTCACCAAATGTATGCAAAATCACTGGAAGAGTTGCCTTATTAAAAACCAAGTTATCTTTCAAAACTTTGTACAAGAATTTCTTTTGGATTTTTCATTAGGCCCCGCATGAGTCATTTGTGTAGTGTCAGGAATGAATTGCATTCCTTGCTACCACGCACGTCTGTGATGTTTTGCCATGCTCTGCTGAGCTACAGCTGGCGAGAGTCTCTACAGGCTGCTCCTCCCACCTGCTCTCAAGAGCTGGTGCCATCTTACAACATTTCAAAGAAACGCTTTTTCAAAATCCTGCCCGTGTAAAGACCCTGATTGGCTTCTGAGCAATCAAAACACAGCCAGACTTCTGCTTACAGATAATTTCACTGCCATCTCAGTCAATGAGGCTTTCATGAGCTATGTGAAGTCCCAAGAAAATGTAAGGGATTGTGTGTGGGTTTTTTTAGCTTTTTAAATGGCTGTTGCCTATTTCACATGTTCATTATTTGGACAACCAAAATAAAATTGCTTTTCTTTAAGGTTGTCTTTTGCAGTTGAATGTGTAATCAAAAACAGAAGAATGCAAAGAAGATAACTTTAAAAGTACAAATGCTATACTCTGATTTAGCCTTTGACCTTCATGCTGTTGTGCACCAGCAAAATTGCAGACATGCATACCAAGTGTCTCTTTCAAAACAAAGTTCAAAATGTGTTGTCATCATAGGATCATCATCTCAACCTCAGAAATAAATTACTGAATATTACAGATAGTATCAGGGTTCATACCACTTTATTGCATAATTCTGGAAATACTGAGAATGCCTATATTGGCGCTTTTTTGTTATTATTAATTTAGGAATTATTTGCTTTACCCACAGTGGTACAATCAAAACTGCTACTGTGAACAAAATATCCACTTCATATAGTGAAAATCTATACATTTTGTAAAGATAAGTATTTTTTTCCCCAGTCTTCCCTGTTGCTCTTGTACAGGATGGAGTATGGGTCATGTAACCTGGGGAGTCACAAAGTACTTTTAAATCAGGGTAACCCCTAAGTGTTTATAGGATCATAGAATCATAGCTTAGATTGTAAAAGAATTTTAATAACATTGAGTCCAACCATTAACCTAACGCCGGCCAGTCCACCACTAAACCGTGTCCCTAAATGTCACATCTACAAGGCTTTTAAACACCTCCAGGGATGGTGACTCAACCACCTCCCTGGGCAGCCTGTTCCAACACTTGACAACCTTTGGTGAAGAAATTTTTCCTAATGCCCAATCTGAACCTCCGCTGGTGCAGCTCGGGGCCGTTTCCTCTGGCCCTGTCCCTTGTTCTCTGGGAGCAGAGCCCGACCCCCGCTGCCCGCAGCCCCTGCCAGGCAGCTGTAGGGAGCGACCAGGTCCCCCCTGAGCCCCCTCCTGCCCAGGCTGCCCCCCCCAGCCCCCCAGCCGCCCCCCCAGGCCCGGTGCCCCAGCCCCTGCCCCAGCCCCCTGCCCGTCCCTGGACACGCTCCAGCCCCTCTGTATCTGTGTTGTCGTGAGGGGCCCAAAACTGAACCCAGGATCTGAGGTGCAGCCTCGCCAGTGAACTCCCTCACCGTCTGTCTGACAAGGTCCTTCTGAAATTAGAATTTCATGCAGGAAAAGGCTGATCTGCCTTGTGCATGGCTTTGCAGTGTAAAAGGACTGAACTGTATAGCCTGGAGAGTCTCGGGGGGTGGTCTGTAGCTTTGGGGTGAGAACTCTGGCCTGTGAGGTAAGAAGGTCAAGCTCACCGAGCTAGTGATTTCTTGTGAACTCCGGAAGTTTGATGCGTGTACCTGCATGCAGTGCCTGTAGCCAAGGTTTTCACTGAACCTTATGGGTATAACCACATTAGTAACATAAAGGAGGTTAATCGGGACCTTCTGTGTGTGTTTTGGGGCTAACACAAAGACAGCGTTTAATCCCAACTGAAATGCTACGCAGTGCTTGCTCTGAGCAGAACATTCTCATCCAGTTCCACAAAGCTGTTAAATCTCTTTGGTTTAACATGACATTTGGGAAAAACATGACAGTTATATCCCCTGTGGGTGTAACCCTGGGAGTGTCTTTAACCACCTTGGCAAAACCCTTCTGTGAAGACTCGCTGGGAACCAGTCACTGAGGAAAAATACTTAAGATGCTGTTGTCTAAAGTTATCAACTTTCCATTAATGCCCGTGCTTTTTAAAACACTGTGTTCTATGAGAAAAATGAACATTTGCACTATCGGATACCATAGTAAACTTGAAAATTATGTTCTTTCACAGAGTAAATTGATATAAGCACAATAATCTGTTGCAAGTCAGCACGCAAATTACTGCTGATCTGTGTTACAGTAATAAAGATGTATTTTCTGCTGCCTAGAGAGCAGTAGTTAGGCAACAGTCCACTCCATGGAACCTCAATGCATGAGTGAGAAACACCTACTTACAGTCAGTGGAGAATTTTTTACTTGAATTCTTGATAGAAAACTCTACTTAGCAGACAGTCTGCTGCAGTGATAAGCAAAGATCTTTTATTCCTGTCTGCCAGTGAATGTAATGCTTTGCTTTCCAGTAGAAGTTAATTTACATTGAGACATGTTCTTATCCAGACTTTTTCCTGGTAGATGCAATTGGTAGATGTTCAAGTTTATTCCTCTGATTTATATGTTTAAAATTATTTTTTAAGCACCAAAGTATGAAAGTGGATGTGTCACAACATCTCTCACATGCTTGAAGTTGACTGAAAACCTCTGGTTTTGCCAAGCCTTCCACAAAGGTGCAGATTCCTTGACAGTAAACACTGGGCTTTAATAAATTAGGCTTATACCCACTTGACAGAGTAAGGGCTGCAGGAGCCATTTAAAAGATTAATCTCTGCGAAGGGAAGACTGGGAACACAAGGGCAAAACAAAAAACAAAAAAAAAAAAAAAAAAGCAAGAAATGTCTGATGGATCTACAAGGAAAACACATTGCCCAGAGCTGAAAATATGTTCTTTTCAGATTCCTTAATGCTGTGATTTCACAGACTTCTCTGTGTGTTGGTGCTCAAAACTTTTAAGTTAATATTTCGACTTCATTAATAATTGATCATCTCCTATCTTTCTGCTGGTTTATGGCAGACCAGACTTCACCCTCTGTGGTATGTGTGCGGCTCTTTGTTAGCTGTAACAGATGTCAGTAGGGGTTGTGTGGGTATGTGCAAATGTAACATTTCGCAAATATTCTGCTTCAGATACTACTTTCTTTGAGATCCAGCCTTGTTTATTATAGAAAATTGTTGTGTTTTTGAGAGGGCTATGTTTGCTTTTCCAGCCATAGTTGTACGTTTCTCTTTTACTATCTTTGTTTCAAAAAACCATTTTTTTCTTCTTTTTTAAAAAAATATTGATTGCAATTAGCTGTAGCCAAAGTACTCCTAGGGGATTTTGGCATTTTTCTGATATTGAAAAAATGACTCAAATGATTTTACTAATCTGCTCAGTCTGAACGTGACATAACATTTGTTGTCAACTAAATCTTTAATATGTTAAGCATGGAAAGCAGCAAGCGTAATGTCTGCAGCACATCTATAGTTATTTATACTGGAAATAGTGGTAATATTTAATATTTTTAACGAATCTACAAAGTGACTTTCGAGAGTTATCTCAAAGGTGTCACCATGAATAATCATGGAATTAATTATTTCAGGAAGGCTTAGAGAGGTTACACGTAGGAACCTATACTATGCTGCATTTAAGTTACAAAAAACATGCAGATGTGTTTTGGTTGTTGTTTTCTTCAGTGGAAGTACTGTAGAGTGTAATGAAGAATCAGTTGGAGGTGAGTGAAAGAGAAGGGTAAAAAAGACAAAGCAGGCTCTGAAAATCTGTGTGCACCCTGTCAGAAGATCCATTTCAACCAGTTTGACTTTCAAATGGTCTAAGTTTTGGTTACTGCCTGACCATTGGTGGCCTCTAGTTATATCAAAAGAAGGGCTCTAGCTGCAGATACCTTTCTACCCACCTGGGAGTGTTTTTTTCCAGTGTTCTTTGTCAGAAGCCGTGAGTTTTGAAATTCTTTCCAGTCTCAGCCAGCTAGATCCTAGCTTTCTTAACCTTACAAAAATTTTTTTACACCCTGTTGTAACGTTGGATGAGAGGCTGAGGTAAATATATTTATGTGCCCACCTTCTGCATTATGTTCTTTTTATGTTCTCATATGGGTTAGGGTGCAAAGATAGGAGTGTTTTAACTTGGTAAATCTGAAGAAAAATAATAAAATAACAATATTATTCAGGGCTCATTTGAGTTCTAGAGGCCAATCACAGGCAGTTAGTGATTTTCCTAAGGAATATGGTCTATTGAGGCATAAGGAGAGTACTTAATTTCAAAATAAATGTAGCTGCAACCAACAAACTCCATGTCCACAAACCTACAGTCTTCTCTATCATTTTTTTCCAAACTGAGAAGAGTACAGATAAGCTTAGGAAGTAATTTGTCTGCATTGATTTACCCTGTTGCCTAGGCACCAAAGCATCAGTACCCCTTTGATTAATTATTTAACAATACAAAAGAGGGAGTAGCTGTCAATTTTTTAAAAAATTAAAAAAACTTTTAAACAATTGAGATGCTCTTTTAATTTCTATGAAAAGATAATGAAAACATTCTAGATTAAAATGCAGCATTTTATTTTTTGCTATTAAATTACATTTAAAATATTTTGGAGTTCATATTTTTACTTTTGTACCAGTTCTTATGAAAATGAAACAATTCATAGATAATTCTGAACTTCTTCAATAGAAATTCATACCACTATTAAAATGATCAAACATAATTTTATTAAAACTGTCATTCAAATTTCAGAGACAAATCAATTTTTTATCGCTTCTGAATACTAAAGCTCTGGTTGCAGATCAGCTTTACTTAATATTTAATTTACTCTAGAGCAGTTTGAATTAACTGCTACTGCATCTGTGGGTTCCAGTGTACGATCTGGGCTTAAGCTGTTTGGAAGTTCATTTAATCCAAGTTCCTTGTAGAAAAATCCTATGATGTTTCCCAGGCAATCAGTTTTTGTGGAACTTTCATCACAAAAGCTCTAGAATGGAATATATGGTAAAAACAGTAAAAGTTATTCAATTGTTACTTTTATCTGGAATGTGGAAGTCCATTCTCATGACCCTTCTTTTCCTTACCCAGATCAGAAACTGAGCCTGGTCCAGGCAGACCTGATTGCCCAGATCCCGATCAACTCCTTCAAAAGCATTCTTCTTCATCTTATATCTCTCAGGGTCTGTGGTTGGGTGGGGGGTTTTTTGCATTTCTGACAGCACAAAGTTCTTTGTGGTTTTTTTGTGGGGTTTTGGTTTTTTTTTTTTTTTACTTTGGGGGAACAGGAAAATATTTTCCTGTTTAACTCCAGGCTCGGTCAACAATTTTAGCAAAGTGTTAATCCCTTAAATCAGTCATGCCTTGTGCTTTCCACATGCTCTGCAGTAGGTGCAGAGAGCCGATAAGCGTTACAGGGTGTTTTGAAAGCCAAGAAAATACATCTGTGTCAGATCAAAGGCAGAACTGAGTCCTAGGGTTGGATATGTCCTGCCAGTAGCCTAGTCTTATTTTGACCAGAGGTCTATTTATGAAGCTCTATAATAGGAGCTCCAGGGTGTCATTTTGACTAATAACAGATAATCTTTCTTATGTCCTGGAGAATGAAGATTAATAGACCTTTTAATTGTATTCAAGCCAGTACATTATGAGATTATTGCCTTGGAAGTGCCAAGCCATTTGGTCTAAAAGGGAAAAGAAACTTGGTTTCTTCTCTAAACTTGGAAAAATACTTCTCTAGCTAAGAAAGTCAGAGCCAATTCCTACACCATAATGCACCAATTTAGTGTATATCTGCTGGTCATTAACAGTGTATTGCTGTAAACAAAAGCCTGTCCTATCATTTTGGGGCTGTGGACACACAAAAAAAAAAAAAAAAAAAAAAAAAAAGAAGGCAAAGCAAGCAGCTTACTTTCGTTTTCAGAGTCTGGTAGCACAATTTGGGCATTTTTAGCTTACAGCTACAGCAGCATAGCTGTATGAAACAGGTTGCACATAATAATGCCTGGCTGACAGATGGGCGAAGTCATTCTTAAAAAGAATGGCTGAATGATGCTGCGTTGGCTGCTTTTCCTGTGAAAATAAGAGTCATGCACTCAGAGCTTTTAAATACATGGAGGAACTTTCAGCCTAAACCTCACTTATCTTCTAGGCAGATTTAACTTTGCTTACAGGCAGGTTTTCGTTAGTATTTCAACAGTTCAGTAGTTATATTAATTATTAGTCACTTTGCAGTATCTTGTGTGCAAGCTTATCTGCAGTTTACTTGTTGATCTATAGCCTAGATACTCATAGATTATTGGGACATTTTTATGTACTGCAGAAAATATTTGCAAAATTATTAATCACCTGGGGAAAATCGACCAGGTGAATAATGAACTTGCATATTACCACCATTATTTTTCATTTTAAAAATAAAATGAGCTGCTCATGCGTAGGTGAGTCCATTTGTGATCCAAACATTTTTACAGAGATATTTATCAGTCCTCCAGTAAAAGTTATCACATCATCTTCCCTGCTGAAAACCAAGTAGAAGTTGCAGTAATTCATTTGCAACAAAGGATTTTGCTTTCCCAGGCATTGCATCACCAGCCTTTAATTTCAGCTTAAATCCCATAACACACTGAAACCCTAAGACAAATGAAATCTGAGATACCTGGATTTCTCCTGACTGCAGCTCAAAAGCTGCCACTGTTTCAAAGTGCCGGTATAAAATGCTACCTTCCTTACTCTTCAAATTTCAAGTGTCCTTCTGAAATTTACAGTTAAACAGACCACATTTCCCTTGCTTACATTCCAAGTTTTTTCCTATCTGTTTGTGTCGGTATTTTGCTGCTGTTCTGCCCACTCCAGCATCTGAGGTTCCCTGTAATGGTCTTTAACAGAAAACTAAGGAATCCACATGGGGACAGAGCCCACAGAACTGGCACACAAGAAATCTTACTAAAAAATTTGCTCATCAACTTGAGATATATCTTAGTAACATAAGAGGAGGTAACAGAAATACTTTCTTGCTCTTCTCCCACTCTTTTTAAGAGTGGAGCATGCCTGTCCAGCCTCTCAAATTGTGTGTTCCTTATTCATTGATTAGAGGAAAGACATTCAAATGGTCAATATTTTCCAACTTTTCTTTTTTCTTTGGTAATTGTTCTTTTCTGTGTTTTATTTTCACCTTTAGTCATTGTCAAAAGCTTTTGAACAAAAGTTATCAGCAACATTATTGTTAGTACAGCAGTAAGTGCTTTAAATGATGATTTCCAGGAATGACACTCTTGAAAGCTACTTCTTATTATCACACAGTTTTATACCATTTTTTCTTTTAAAGGCATGTACTATTATGTAAAGAACTGAATGTAAATTAATTCTTTTTTCCAATATCCCTATCTATTTCTAGCCATAACTAGGTGCAAGGATCAGCAAAGTGTACTAATGCAGCTCAAAATCTTCTAACTCCACCAGATGCCTAAGCCTGCTTAATCACTGCTAATTGAATGGACTATTTTAAAATCTCTTAGCATCATCAAGGACTGATAAGCTTTGAATATTCCGTACCAGACAGAGAAACTATTACTGTTCTATTCATGGTTTCTTGACTGTTGGTGACCAATGCAATCAACTATGTCACATCTACAAAAGTTGTCTAATCACATTTACAGTAAAAAGACTCCTGCACCAGATGTGAAGTATTCAGTGTTAGGAGAAAAATTTATAGATTTAACCATCACTGATGTTATCATTTTGAAATACTAAATTTTCTTTTACTTCAGACTGCATTCAGACATGGATATACCATGTACTGCCATCTCCCGTGAGGACATGAATTCTTCCTGATAAGTTGTGAGAGTTGCCAGCACGCACAGAAGTCATTCCAGTTTGCAGGAGCAGTATGAAAGCAGTGTTATCTTGTGTGTGCTGTAAGCAGGATTTACCAGCATGCCAATACAACCGTGGAACATCAACTGCCTTGCGTTCCCATAGGAAATGGGTAGCAACTCCCTTTGGGGCTTTTGAAAATCCAGATCCCAAGGCTAAAATTTGCTTTTTTCTTTTTTTCTTTCTTTTTTTTTTTTTTTTTACACTTTAGGTTTGAGATATCAATAAAATGAGATTAGTCATGATTTAGTAAAGTGTGGTTATATAACATTTCTCAATAAGAAATAGCTACTGCTTTTAAAATGGCTATGCAGCTGATTCTATGCATCTGATTTTTTACTAAAATGCTGAAAAAATCATGTAGTAATTCAAGCGTTTTTTCTCCTTTTCCTCCAGTATCTCTGTAACAGTGATTACTAAGTACATAAGTACATCAATGAAAGATTCACACACTCTAAATTCTTTAAGTGGCTGCTGCTTAAGGAGTCACTAATTGAAACCAAGTGACCTGTGAGTTTGTGTGTGTGTTTCAGTTCAAAATTTTCAAAATAATGGCCTGAGATGTATTTTTTACAGTCAGTCCGTGGAGATTTCAAGACAGACATCACACACCCGTTTCTCCCTTGTAAATTGTACTGGGCACAGCTGATGGTACATGGTATTCTTTCTAACTTGTTTCTTATGCACAGTTGCTGTCGTTATTAAGTGATTCAGAGGGAACGTGCTCTTTAAGAAGAGGAAAATGAGAGTAAATAAGAAAATAAGAGTCATATTTATTATCTTGGCCTAGAGGACTACAGATATTAAAAATATAGTAGCACAATGTTAAAATAATGTTGAAGGTTTAATCTTAAATTGAAAAAGAAGCAAGCAAAACAAACCTCACATTTTTGAAGAAGCAAAATAATGGCACTCCAATCTTATTTTGTCTGAAAACAACCCTTCTCTTCCTAGGCATAAAAGAAGATGTTTAATTTAAAACATACACTAGCTAATTCAGAACAAATTAAATGTAAATAGATCTTATTTTATTTTATTTTATTTTGCAAGAATGAAAATCCATTATAGTGGAATATTGAACAAAAAGCTCTGAAATGCTTCTTCCTATCAAATTATTATGGCTTCCAGAGCATTTCCTTTTGTCTCATAACTTATTTTCTTAGTGCATTTTTTTTTTCAGGTTTTATTAATAAGTATTTACTCTAATAGTGTATATTTAAGTGACTATACCAAAAACAGTCTGCTACGTATGGTGCTGCGATGGAAATGAGCTTTCTCTACTAAGTGTGTATAGTCAACTTCGTTGGTTTTTTCCTCCAAAGTTTTTAGATACAATTCGGCAATTAGGCATGATGGATCATAGTTTAGGTTTGTGGTTGTTTGGGTGGGATTTTTAATATGAGCCTTCATATTAATGAGTATGCTAAGCTTCACATTTTACAAACAAGAAATGCTGCTGAAATGTAGTTAGAAACATACAGATGTTGCACATCTGCAACAAGTGTACTATACTGTCACCAATTTTCCTGTTATCTCCAGTGTTTGGCCTGGAGGAGAAAGCTAAGTGCCTACATCGGATCAATAATATAAGGAGATCTGCAATTCTACATTTACGCTGCAAACACTGCAAGCCTGTCCCTCCCTTTCTTAGGCTTGGGTGCAGAGAGCAACTATCCTGAGTGTGCCTGGAAAAATCAGGGGAGTCATGAGGTCTTAAATGAAGAGTAAATAACCTGCTCAGGACAACTTAAGTGCATTAGACGGTCATGGTGGGATTCAGGTGCCCAACCATGAGTCTCTAACATTACCTTAAACATCCCAAAATATCTGAGACCTCCTTGCAAGACCAGCATATGTGATAGGCAGATCTGCACTTTGGTGAAATAGCAGCTGGGGACCATGCATGCCTTCTTTTCCCAATCTTTTAAGGAACCGTGCCCCACCTTGGCCGTGCTTCCCTCTCACATGCGTTGGGTCGATTTCTTTGGTTTCTATCCCTGGTGCTTTTAGTCCAAGGGACTCTTTTATTTGCCAAGTAGAATAGGACTACCCAGAAATTCATTAGTGGCAACAACTGATAAAAAAAGAGTGTAAAAACCTCACAAAGGTAAATAAATGAAAACCTGGCAGAAGAATGACATTTCTCAAATTACAAGAAAAGCTGTGCGTAAGATTAGCCATACTGGGAGCAGAAATGTAATATCTGTAAAAAAAATAATTATTAAAAAGCATTATTGGACTAACGTTAACCCTCAGCACTCCTGAAATCTTTCATCTCATCTCTCTCCTTTGCATCTTTGAATTGAAGCTGAGATTGGATGTCCTGAGATGAAGAGATGCACAGCTGAAGGTCAATTGAACCATTTTACCATTATCTTCACTGTGAAATAGGACCTGGTGGCCCCTAGACTCTGAGGGTTTTTTTTCTTCTCTTTTAACATTACAGTGTAGATAAGGAGTGTGTTATTTTTAAAGACTGTCTTTGCTTTTCACGCTTTGGTTCACATGGTGGAGTATCCTCACAGAGCATGAAATGGATTCCTTTCAGAGGAAATTAAGCCAAAAGACGTGCTTCAAAAGTTGGTGCAGACTAGCTGGAAGTAAGAGCCCTGCAGCACACGCTGTGTGGCTGTGCTGCTCTCCATATCGGCTGCTCTGCTTTACAGACCTGAGCCCATGGCACCGATGCTCCTCAGTATGAACGCAATGAACGCAGCCTGTGCTTATTGGTTTCCCAGCCCCCGGTGCTTTGGGCAGTGTGGCTGGGTTTTGCTGGGTGTCAGAGCATCACAGAATGATTGAGGTTTTCAGGGGACCTCTGGGATTCGGCTGGTCCAATTGCCCCTGATCAAGCAAGGCCACCCAGAGCCAGTTGCCAGGTATGGCCATCTAAATCCATCTCCCCCATCAGTGTGCAAGGTGCTGGAGAATTCTACAATTTGTATCTTCTTGAGGCTCTTCTTCTGGCAAGCCAGAGTCGCGGTGGTGTTTCTGTTCCAGGAGAGACTACTTGAGCCATGTGGCCTCTCAGCTTCAGGTGTGATCTCATGAAAGCCACCCACTTCCTCTCCTGAGCCCAGTGCACAGGTGGCTTATCTTCATCTGCTGTCCTGCCTCCTTTATAGTCCCAGCAAATGCCTGGAACTTAACGTGTTTCCTCCAAGTATGCAGAAGAGGGAAAAGAAGTGGGAGGGGATGTTCAGAAAGTCATGGTTGATATTTCATGGCACATCTACTCCACTTGCACTGAGCTTCCTGATATAACAGAGACCCAAGCCAGTAGGCTGTGGAGGCAACGCATCACCACAGGGATGCTCATAGCTCCATAGCGGTGCTCAAACACAGTGCATGCAATTGCAGTTGTACTGCTTGCAGTTCCAAACCGGTTTATGGGCAGCTGTCCCAAACGTCTAGAAGCGTCTCATCCTTATGTTCTTGCTTTTGGGAGACATGAACATTGCCAGGTTTTCTGATGCAGGTTTCCACATCTATGAGTTGCGGTTCTCAAGGAGTTCAGGTGCAAAGGTGGCTATATGAAGACTAGGGGCATCTGCATAGTCAGATGCTGAGAGCTGAAGTTTATTAGCTTGGGACTGCTCAGAGCAGAGATGTGATTGCATGTGACTGTTTTCTCCAGATGAAGAAGATCTACCTGGAGTACAAGTACTAGTCCCTCTGCATTTGACTGCACACTGACACAGAGCTCATGCTGCACATCCGTGCATCGTTCATTAAAAAGGTTTCATACACAGGTGGATTTGTCTTTGTGCTTTTCTTAAATTAATTCTCCTCCAAATCACACTGAATCGTCTTTAACATCTGAAGCAAGTTGGGAAAAGGGAATAGGTATAGCCCAAGAGAGTTCTTTCAGACACAAGATGTTAAACTGCTTTTTGATCAGCTGCTTGTAGAAATGTAAATTCAACTGTAAACCATGGTTCTTCTTGTAACCAGCTAATGATCCTATCAGTTGCAGACTAATTGCCTCTATCTCGTTCTAAATTCTGCCGCATTGAAAAAGCCAAAGTCACATTCTGATCCTGTTAATCACATTCAGCTTTGAAGAGTACATAGTGGTTGTGTGTTAATTCAGCTTCTCTCCCTGGTAATTTATTTGATTGCCTGTTACTTGCAATCCACACTAACTGAATAAATGTGTTCTGTGTCCTGATGGGAAGTTATGACTTTGTTTAGGCTATTTTCATGCAGATGTTTTGCCTAGAAATTGGTGTAAATTCTTCTCACCTTTCTGCTGTAAATACTTCCAATAAGAAGAATGAAAAGTGAGGGTGTTAACCCTTTGTAGAAGGTAAGAAAACAACAGAGTAAAACCTATATTTCTTTAATGCTAGGTTGATAGCACTCTTTATTGCCTGAAGGGTTCTTATCAGCTTATGAATAAATAAGTACATAAGATACTAAATTATGAGAAGGAGATGCTGGTGCTATGTCCTTTTATTTTTTCCTCCACCTCCAGCAATATGTATTGTTTGTATTGTCAAAACCTAGAACAGATTGTGTCTGTTTATTACTTCTTTTTTATTTTTTTTAATATAATACACACACATATATTCTACATAGTGCTATGTAAGTCTTTCAGAAAGAGACTGAACATATGCCAAATTACCTTTCAGCTTCCCACATCATTTTTCTGAACAAGAGTACAAGGCCACTGGATTATGTCCTATAAGCACAAAACAATTGTTACTGGGACATTTTTATTAACACTGGATCTATGTGATAATAAAGATTTATTGTGATTTTACCTTTGAAATCCCCTGAATCTTAATGAGAATTTTTTCTCCCTGTTCTGAATTTCAATGAGAAATACCCTGAGTGGCATGGCCATGTTAAATATTTGTGAAATCCTTCTAGATTACTTTCAGCGTTTTAAAAATAAACAACTGATTTTATGGAGGCATATTTTTTTTTTCAAGTTAACAGGAAACACATTGACTTTTTGTAGAAGCGTTCTCTCTAAAAAGAGGTTACACTTGTAAAATGCTAATTCCAAAATCATTTATAAAAAGTATCTGAAGTTGACTCTGAAATATTTAGTTCAAATGCTGCCTCAAAGTGTGGACCAATTAGTGATTCCTTACCAGATCAGCTTTTCTGAAAAACACACTATTCATTTAGATTCCAAAATATTTGGAGGCAAGGTCTGGAGACCTGGTGCTTATTAATTCATGAAAGACTTGTACTAATTATCAGTGCTTATTTCCCAGAGGCCCACTTAGGCTACGGAAGCAAGCCCCCCTGCCCTCCTTACAGAAGAAAGGAGTCCCTTCAAGCAGCCCACAAGAACATCCAAAGCAGACTCCTGCTCTGAGCGATCATTGATAGAGTCCCTCTCTCCACTGGCCAAAGAGAAAACAAAAAACATTTTGCCTCTCAAGGATACTTCCCTCATATTCTGGGGTGCTCCTCTGAGCAACACTGCTGCTATCAGACGGCAATAAATTAGTTCATTCTGGTAGAACCAAAACTCTTTGGACCATCTGCAGAAAATTACATTTTCCACTTAATTGTCATAGTACCTCAGTATTGAAGCTTTTAAGTTACTCCTTAAAAGGATTTGCTACTCATTGTTTGCTACCTGTCTTCAAATGTTGAGGCAGGAGTCTCCAGTCTTACTTATCTGATTGCTCTAAAGAGTCTTTTTTTTTTTTTTTTCTTTTCTTATAAGTGTAGCCTTACACCTTTCTGTGCTTTCTTCTTTATAGATTCCAAGCTATAGTGTCCATCTTTCAAAGGCATTGTCTTGGACTAGCTGACTTCTTCCGCTTGTTTATTTTTCCTTCTCTTCTCATGATTAATTTCTTATGCTTTGTATCACATCTGTTCTTCTGTTGTGCGCCACATTCCAGTCAAAATCTGGTTTGCTCAGGGGGACTTTGCTTCCCAAAATCACAAGACTGCATCGTCAGTATTTGATCAGCCAGAGTTTCTTTATTTCTTCATCTTCTCTTTTTAATGTTTTGCTGTAAAAACATTTCACTCATCTTCTCGTGAAGTTCAGCACTCCTCTCATTTTACTGTAATATTTTTACTATTAGTCTCTCTTGCCTGATTTAACGGACAATATTAAAAATGCTGACTGCTTCACAGCCATTTATTCTTTGAAATAAATCTACCTTTATTCTTTTTTTACTGTCTTGCAGCATTGCTGGAAGACAAAGAATGGAGCCTCAGTTTTACCTTCACATTTCAAGAAAATGTCAATTTTGATAGGGAATTCAACTCCCCCATTCTTCCTCTAAAAATACATTATTAGGTCAATTTACTTCTGTTATTGTATTCAGTTCCTTGATCATTTTAATCCAAGGCATCTGGCCCGAATCTCTTCTATTCAGTGTTGGGTTCTGGTTCAAAAGAACTGATCACAGATGTACTGACCCATGTGAAAGCCACTCGAAAGCTCAGGTTTTTATTAGGCATTAAGATTCCTGCCTTGAATTTTTAAAACTCTTGTGCTAAGATTATAAACTAAAGAACTCAAAAAAACCGAAGGAATGAAACACTCAGAGCTTTAGAGGTAGAAAAAGAAACAAAGGCTTAAAAAGAGAAGAAGACTTCAGCGGGGAAATAAGTGTGTTAGCAAATGTTTTAAAAGTCTTAGTAAAGCATGGACTCTGTTACTGCAAATTAAATGGAAAGGTGTTTAGGGAACCAGCCTCTAGCATAGTGGATTCTGATTATGAGGAGCACATGGGAACAGTTTTTGGCTACACATTATTTGCAATGGAGACTGCTGTTTTGTTGGGACCATGTATGGCACCTAGCGCAGTGGAAAATGGTACGAGATTAGCCCCATTGTGCCCTTAGGTGGTGTAAGCAGTAAGTAACCTACAGAAAACCGAAGGAAACTGACTTGGAGCTTGGAGAATGAAAGTTACTGTCCATGATGTCGGCGTGCAGTGGGCACAGTTGCAAAGCGGTGCAAAGCCACCTCTTGGACAGGGTCCTCTCTTGCCGTTCACTAAGGGGCTTCTTAACAGCCCTGGGGTTTCCTGCCTGCACCTGAGAACTGTCTTGTGAACAACTGTGTGAACAACAGTGCTGTACTATTTTGCTTTTGTGTGGTGTGAAGTCAGTTCTGATTACGTTCTTCTGTGTTCTGTTTTATATCTGTTTGTTGGTTTGTTGTGGTTTTTTTGTTGTTGTTTAGGTTGACCTGCTTGTCCCTACGAAAATCACCGGCATAATTACCCAAGGAGCTAAAGATTTTGGTCATGTCCAATTTGTGGGGTCCTACAAGCTTGCTTACAGCAATGATGGGGTACACTGGATCATATACCAAGATGAGAAACAAAAGAAGGATAAGGTAAAGCACAGAGAAAATTAATGTTTTGCTTACATTTGCAGAGGAATACATCTGCAGTAACTCCAGTGCTGGAAGCCTCTAGATTATTGCATGCTGCCTGCTTTATAGGGTTCCATATGCATGGGAACCCACAGATAAAAGTCAAAGTGAATAAAAAAGAGTCATATAACACAATGACATTCACAGTGCAGTAATATCATACCTATCATGCAATGCACCTGATTTACTGCTATTAAATATGGGACATAAAACTTTACAGTTCTCCATTTATTGGAATTATTTCTTCCTTTAACTCTAGAGAAGAAGGTATATAAATAGTGGTTTATTTGAATATTCAAAAACAGTGTCTTGGTGCATATTTTGGTAAGTATGCATTATTTTCTGTAATTTTCTGCAAAGCACATCTTCAGTGTACCTCATTACCTAGCCATTTTGGATTGATACTTTTTTTCCTGGAAATTAATCACTAAGATTTCAAATACCCGATGGAAAGATAATTTTTTATTACACTATTAAATGAATACAAAAGATAAAAATTTTCACAACTTCCTTTGCAAATATTTAATGAGAGGCATAGAGAAAGTATAGATTTCTAATTGATTTACCCGGAAGCATTTAACTTTCGTCTTGTTATTTAGGATATTATTCATTATACCTTTCCTTTAAACTGTATAACACTGCTATTCATAATATAATCTGTTAAGAAAGAGATTACAGCGTATGCATTGCTTAAGGGAAATGTTAAACAAGCTGACAAAATGTGAATTATTTATTAAATATCTTAGTGGGATTAATTCTGATTGATTGAAACAAAAGGTACATTAATAAAAATACCAGATGGCTGATATATCTGATAATGTATATCTTGAATCTGGTGGTTTTAACATCTGTATTCAGGGTGATAAATGTTCCCACTTGTACTTTGTTTTCTTAAAATAAACAAAAATTCTTCACTAAAAATTATTACCCTTCATATGGGCATTTAAATTCAATTTTCTGAGGTAATGAGAAAGCTTTTGATATGTATTGATATGTGTTGTATGAGTACAGGTAGATCTATTGATGAGGGGTTAGATACCTTAATCTCTTAAATTTTACTGATTTAAAATGATCAATCAAAGGTACATACACCCGTCTGTTAGGGGAAGGTGTCCTAAATTTCTGGATTAAGTAGGTACATAATTGTGTGTGTGTGTGCATAGACATGTTTCTAAGATTATTATCCAAATACGACTCTGTAAAGGCCCACTCTTAAAAGCCAAATGGCAGTTCACTGTAGCTTTATCCTGCACTGAGATTTTTCCCCATAAAATTCTAAACGATTTTAGATTGAGAAAACAAAATCAGTTGGTTTAGTCATCCAGCTGAGAAGGTCCTGACAGCAATGATTACGGACGTGTCTGGTATAATTGGTTGTCAGATAAAAACTGGAACAAGCAACTCACCTTTTGTAGATGTACCATAAGCGCATTCAATATAAATGACAGCCAGTTCAGTACTTTGTACACATCCCATTTTAAACCCCTGGCATTTAAAAACAGAAGCAAAAGATCTACTTGGAAGAAATGTCTTCTCCAAGCCAAACTTCTATTAGCAAACTGTTGCATCCATTTTAGTGGAAGAAAGAACAAGCATTCAAGTCTCCAGTGAGAAACGCAGTAACAGTCACAAGCAAATCTACAAAAAAATGCACTCTCACCTAAAGCACACTTCCAGTCTATACTTATTTATAACATTTGCCAAGGCAAATTAAATTATTTTTGCTTTCATCATCACTTGGATTGTTAATTGCTATATGCATATTCCATTAGGAGCAATGGAAAACTCTTATTAATCATTGTCTTATTAAAACATCTCATGTCCCATATTGATTAACATCCCTAAGAATAAAATAGATGCATATTATGATGATCACATAAATAATAGCAGAATGTGACCAAATACATCTAGCTGGAAATTGGAAGTTATAACTGCTGAATTTATATTTGTACAAAATAAAAAGATCACTTGGTATGAGTCTAGTCCTCAGACTTTGATACACAAACACTAATCGAAAATATCTTTACTCTTTCTAATTTTTTCCATATGGCAAAAGTCTGGAAAAGTCAAAAGTCTGATGACAGAGTCTGACATTCCAGAGATTCTAGCTGTCAGTCAGTGAACTTGGCAAAACTTCATAGGAGGCAGGACTGGAAAGGATCTCAAGACAGGACCTAGACATGTACCTTTTGACCTGTGGAGAGACTACATTCCTTTCTTCCCATCCCTTCTGAGGTCTTCTCAACAGAAAATGGGATGCAGTAACCCCCACATCCCTTCCAGCCACCCTAGGAGTACAAACAGCTCATTGTTAGAACTAAGGCTTAACACATTCACCCATCCTTCACCTCACACAGTGCTCATATCCTGCACTATTCTCCAGCAGATTATTATTTAATATGTTCTTAGAAACAGCCAGTGATTAAAATTCTATAATATAAGCAGTCTACTCCAGTGTTTAAATATCCTTAAAAGTGGAAAAGCTGCTTATCCGCCTCCTTGCAATACACCCACCCTGTCCTCAAAGGACACACAAAACGTGATTTTATCTTCATCTTTTCAGATAGTTTGTTTTAGCTGAGGAATGTTAACCTATTTTTTCTCAGTTTCTTCTTTGGGGGGGGAAAAAAAGTCAGTTCTTTCAGTCTTTCCTTAAAGGGTATGTTTTCTCAGCCTCAGATCATTCTGCATTCGGCTTGGACCAGCTCTTCCTGAAGTCTGGCTTCCCAAACTTGTACTGTTGCAGTCTTTAGCACAGACATACTGATGGCTCCATCATTCTGCATGTACCTGTGACATTGGTTATGACTTCCTAATGTTTGGCTTGCTACTTATAAAATTACACCATTGCTCTTCTGTGTATTTCTCCAGTTGGCCAAGACCACTCTGAATTTTGATCCCACCTTTCAAAAGGGAAAGCCTTGGCCACATCCGCATTTTTAACAAGCAAATCTATTTCCATCATCCATTTCATTACTGAGAATACAGAAATTGCATTCGGGCAGAAGCATGGAGCATCACTCAGTAAAACTTTCCAGTCTGACACCAAACCCTTCACCACTGCTCCAGATAGGTGTGTGTTGATGCAGTGTGCTCTCATAGGATTTGTCCACTGGATGTGTATAGCACCAAAAATACTGGCTGCACTCTGGCAAGTGTAGTGGAACAAAAATACAAGTGAAAAAATAAAAACAACAGAAGAAAAAGCAATGCCGTGCCTCATCCACAGGGAGAAGAAGAGAAATAGCATCATTGGTCCTGTCTGATAGTAACATCTTTGCACAGGATCCACAGCAATTCCCTTAGTTTAAGTCAAGATACAAGATTTGGCCCAAAATGTGAGATGACTGTAGAAGAAACCATGTTTTCACAGCGAAGTGAAAACTTTTCATGAAATGTTTCTATGTCCCCAGGAGACACCGAAGGGAGATAAAAGATAGATACTGGCAACTGTCAACAACAGCAACCATAAATTATTCATTATTTACCCTCATTCAATCTATATATTAACTGAACATCTTGATTTCTTCTATGAAGGATAGAATATATAGATTTCTTATTTCCTTTGCAGACAATTTACCCATTCTGTACTCATCCTGTGATCCTTGTACAGTCATCCGATAATTTAGGAGAATGATGATCCCAAAAACTTTCAGGGAAAGGAAGACAGGATAAAAGAGAAATAACTGCTTTTAAAGTCCTAACAAAGTATGTCATTTTTACATTCTGGAAAAGGAAAGCTAAACAATGTCTCAGCCACAAATTTTGGAGATGTTGGTAGGCTGGTAATAATGACTTGCAGATGAATATTGTGACTTTACAATGCTTTGAAGTAAGAGCCGAGAGCTTAATCCTGTGTGGTGCTGAACATCTGACTGTTAAACAGTTTACAGGATGAGTCCTAATGTATCAGTGGATCTCGGTGAATATCTGAAGCTATTCACTTCTGCCTCTTCATCATCTGTGAAGTTATTTTACAAAGGAAAAAAAATGGTATCTTTTATTCACAAGCACGCTGTGTGCAGCCTGTATCTTTGATCAACTTGCAAGAAATTAGTTGTTTAAAACAGAAGAAAATATGGTGTTCAGTTTTGTTCTTTGCACCATTTCAAATGGAAAAGCTGTTCCAAGAACAGTGGCTCTTGCACCTCCTGTTTGGCTCCTGCTATTTTAACAGCCAGTCATTTCAGTTCACATCTGTGCTGAAATTCTGAGAATGCTGACAAAAAGGTACTGGGGGAAAAAAGCATGTCTTTAAAAAATTAGGCCTTTCTCATTAATTTTAAATAGTTTGAAATATGGAAAATATGAAAGATTTTCCTGTTGTCTTCAAGAAGCAAAATAATTTACATTACAGGCTGGCAAGTAGGAAGCAAATACGTATTTTTTAAAAAAGGACCAGAGCTAATGGCTATCTTGTTTTTCTCAACTAGAGGTCAGTATCTCACTATGCCTCCAAAGCTAAGGGCATCCAAACCATATTTGACCTTTTTTTTTTTTTTTTTTTAATCATATTCCACGTGATTTATAAATGGCACAGCCTGCTGTAGATAACTCAAAGCCAGCTGCAGCATCAAATGGCATTTTAGAGGCTGTTGTTTAGAATAAGATTAGAACATTTGAAAGTAGCCTAAAGTAGCCTAGCAGTCTGCAGCACCATCAGTCATTATTTAAGCCATCAGCAGTGCAATTAACTGCCAGCAGACAATATCCAGTATGCAAATGGCCACTGGATTTGAGCACAAAATTATGACGAGTTAAAAGTTACATGCTTTGCATGTCTAGTTAATTGCCATAGCAACAGAAGACAGGAACCTACTTAAAAATTAAAAGTTAGATCATGTCAGCTGAAACATCTGTCTGCTAGATTTGCTAATGGTTTTTCTGTATGATGTTTCATTATCATAATACCTGGTTTACATTGACAGGTTCAATTCCTACACATAATGCACATACTTAGCACAGTTAAAGAACATTTTTTTTTAGTATTATTTGCATTATTGTTATTTAATACTATTATTTTAAATAATATTTTAATCTAACAGTAAATATATTTTTTTCTGCACTCGTTTAAATTATGAGTGACTTCTATTACTTCCAGCTGAGTTACCATGATTTGTATCAGATGAAAATCTAGTTATACTCAGTCTAAGTCGTACCTCTAGCACACGTATCTCTCTCCTTGGTAGCATACTAAGAGCTGAAGGAAGACAACATCCTCAAATTAACAGTCCTTACCTTGCATTTCTATAAGCATTTTGGGAGGGAGGCTGGTCTTTAAAATATTTCTCTTTTTTCTTGGCTTTGAATCTTCTGTCATAAAGCACTTCTGAACTATGTACAGTGGAGTAAATTCCCACTTTAGTAGCATCAGTAGATAGATCAAGTGAAAAAAGTAGCAAGAATGCGATAGTTTGTTTCACAAGTTTGAAAGTTTTGTCTGCCTGGTATCTTGAAGAAATAATAAAGGTCATGTAATACATGTTCTTATGTACCACGGAGAGAGAAAAAAACAGTCCTTCTCCTGGCAGTGGACTCTTGCATAGCTATCTGTTGCGTGCCAACCAACTAACTGCTGATTCCTCAGCCAGTCCTGGGAGAAGTGCTCAGTAAAGAAGAAAGGAAGATGGCTAAGACTGGTAGCGGAAAATTTACACCCAGAGACTTTATGTATAGCAGGCTGAAAAGAAAGAATGTCTTTTTTTTCCCACTTAATCACTCCAGAAACACATGTGCGTGCACACACACAGAGGTACATGTGTTTACATATGTTTATTAAAAAAAACCCAAACCTCCCCAGTCTTTTAGAGCGGAAAGTATCTTCCGAGGAGTGGAGTATGCCTGTAAACAGTAGCTCTGCTTCTGCTGAGAAATCAAGACACCCTTCACCACCTTTTACCTACTGGTTTTCACTTGTAACTCTTCATGGTGAAAAGGTTTCTACACCAAGAGCAAAAAATTTCAAAGCAAGTAAATGGGCTGTTCAAGTCTGCAAATTCCCTCTTTTGTTTAAGCAAGTCTTCTTCAGTGAATAGTAATGAGGAAATAAAATGTTTCCAGAATAAAGGAGTATGACTATCAATAATTACTCTTCATGCAGCTTCTTTTTAGATTTTAAGTGAACAGTGCTCCCTTTATTTGTCCAAACACTGAGATGTTTTGCACGGAAGCAAACTCCATACAGAACCCAGGTCTAGCTACTCTTTAAAAATAGTCCTTTAATATGAACAGGTTTGATGAAATAATGTGTTTAAAATATTCTTCTCAGAATAAAAAATACGGTTAAGGTACAGCAGCCAACATAGTGACTTCACCATCTGAGGCTTCGTTATTAAAAAGTCTCAAATCTCATCCGTTATTATAAATAGCAGGAACCAACAATGCTATGGCTGATGCAGAGTTTTCATGTAATTTAAGTTTCTGCGAGACAGGAGATCCAGAAAGATTCTCTGTGCAGAATCAGACTCCCTGGGTTTTCACGCTCCATGCACATCCATTGAGACAGCACCACAAACAATCTTACCCACTGCAGCCACCAATTAATGAGTCCTGTGGATGTGCCATAAAACCTGGTCCAGCTCCATGTTTGGAGCAAAGCAAACATCAGTTGTAATAAATTCCACTTTTCCCAAGCTGCTGTTCTTCAGATATTTCTTCTAAATAATTCTGTCGTAAAACATATATAGTTTTCTTCTTAAAATTTGAATCAATTTATGTTGTCATTATTCGGATTTGCTGCTTGAGCCATAAACCACTTAGTTATATTAAAAATTCTCAGTGAATGTTTGAAGGCAAGACATCCAAATTGCTTGTTGGACACAATTATAAACAAGGCTTGTTTATACTTCAGAAATCCTTTTGGCAAGGAATTTCAGTAAACATTTTCCAGGTTTTCATCCTTTTTTGCACAAACTGATCATGAAATAAGTTATCATACTTTAAAAAGTACCAACAGCATGCATTTTCTACTTTTTTATTTTAATAGCAGCTGTAAGAGACTAGAGGAGCTACACATATGTGTGTGTGTGTGGGGGGGGGTGTATGTGTAAACTTGCTGAAGCTGCTGGGTAAATGTTTTAGCAAGATACACCTTTTAAGTACGCAGGCTGACATAACTAGATATACCCACTGTAAAATCTTTAACATTCTACAACAGGGTTGTCAATTTGGTTTTTTTTCAAAATTTGGTTCACCTTTACCCGCAGAGGCGCCCTGTGCTGCGGGAGCCACTGGGCTGGGGGAGGCTGAAGCTCTGTCCGAGGCAGGGAGCATCCTGCAGTAGATGACTAAAGAATTAAAAAAACATAGGGCTGTTATTCTTCCCCAGTGTACTTCCCCAGCCTCCAGCTTCCTTCTGTCTGTATCTTTAATAGCCCCTGCTGATTTTGCCCCTAGCAATTTACTTGTCCGTTAACAGTAGTTAAAGGCTGTGGAAATTGTGCCACAGTTTAATGGCATGTTGTCTGGGGAATCATGACCTTTAGGTGGCTCAGAATAACCTGGTATCTTTCCTTGTCCCCTAGTGTCTCTGGTAATAGTCTGCTATTGATTATGTCCATGCCACACCTGATTTTATAGGCATCTATCGTATCTTCTTTTAGGCTGAAGAGACCTAGTCTGTTTAATAATTTGCAAAAGGACATTATTCTGTGCTTGTGGCCATCTTGCTGCTTCACTCTGTACATTTGCTGTTTGAGATAAGGCAGGACCAGACCTGCACCCACCCAGAACTCAAAATCAAAATATGCACCAGCTTTATGCACTGACACTTTAATAACTTACACTCTGCTCTTTACTCCTTAACCACTAATCAGCTTGTGTTTTACCATCACTGGGCATTTTTTTCACCTGAAAAATTTTAGAGCTATGTATTGTAACTCCAACATCAGCTTCTTGAATGCTAATAAATAGTTACAGTCTTCAGAGGCTTTGTATACTGTAACAACCTTCTCAGAAACAAATGTGAGGAGTGATCATTTATGGTATGAGGGTACCGGCTCTTCCAAGACCTTTTAATTCCTTAGGTGGTTCATTTTGTATTGACTGGCCTAAAGCAAAAGATAATTAAAGAAAAACTACCTTTGGCTACAGAAGTAGCTTTTTTTTGTACGGGTAAGTTGGATTTACAGTTTTTGTCCTTTGTCTTCCCTGCTCATTCCAAGTTTCTTGACTCCATTAGTGTCACTTAGGGAACTTAGGCTGAAGTAAAATGAAGAGTGACAAAGAATACTTTTTTTACCATAAGGAATTTGCCATGGTTCCACTGGGCAAAAAAAAAATAAAATCCAGTAAATTTGCTCTTAGAATGTTTTATGCAGGTCACATTTGTGGATGCTGACAAAGCTTCCCTTACTTTGTGGTAAACTTATTTCCCTGAAATCCTTTTCCTGATCTACCACGTTGAGTTAATTTCTTGAAACCAGAACTTGAATTTTGAGGGAAGGTGAATTCAAGATTTGCATAAATCAACCTCTGAAAGTGATTAGTTTGACCTCAAATGCTAATAAAATTATGTATGAGAAGGAAAATTTAATTCTTGTTTTCCTGCTCTAAGCAAATGACATAATCCCACCTTCTTCAGCTGTATTTCTTGCTTGGTTTGCATCACATTATTTATTTTGCACAGCTACACGTGTGCCATAGAAGAGTTCTGGCAAACAACATTTATTGTTCTATGCCTTCATTTAAATGTTACCTTCAAAATACGTATTCTGTAGCGAAAATAAAATAGAAAGTAAGAGAATTTTCCAGTAGTTCTGCAGCAAGAATTGTCTGCAGTTCTGCATTGATTATCATCTGGCTTGGTAAAAAATATCAACAGATATGTAACATACATGTGCAAGAAATCAATTTGAAAAACAAAAAATACTTTTAAGCTTTCCTAGCTACATATTTTACGTTAGGGGGTGCCAATTCGTAGTTTTAATCACGAGCTTACTGCCTTTTATTGTATGCTGTATTGCCACAAAGGAAACTCAAATTCAGGTGCAACCTTGTTAGCCCAAGCTCCAGCTGTTTTAATCAACACTATGCAACAAAAAATTACTCCTGTGGTAAATACATTTCTTTCCTTAGACTCACAACACTATTATTTCTGTGGTCAGTCTGTCTGCAATTTTATCTATCTATCTTAACTTCTAGGTGCTTTAATGCTCCCATCTCTTTGTTATTGTGCTATCAGACATGAAGGGAAATTCATCACTTGTGAAAGGCCATCACTTGTGGAGGATGCATGTTTTGTTCAAGATGCCAAATTGATAGCACTCGAGAGAAGCTTTCAAAATTCAACAAAAAGGTGCAGCACAGAGACCCAAAAGTGCAGATTTTCATATAGTGCTTTGTAAACATGTCATGGAGGAAGCAGCTTAAGGGCTAAAATAGTAGATCAGCCTCTCCTCAGTTCAACCTCTGACATTTTACCTAAGAACTTCTGGGAAACTTGTCTTTCCACACTAATTCAGTCATACAAGCACTTCTTCGGCAGGTCGGTATTCCTTCTCTGCATGATGCAAATGAAACTCATTCATTTCAAGTCAAAAAGCCATCAAATTCAGTTTTTATAAATGAAAAGTTGATTGGTTGACATTTGAAGAGAATGAGCATTTCCCATAAAACCTGAAAATATCCCAAGGGAATAATCCAATCACTGTGCCAAAAGTGGTGCTGTGGCCTTTGAATTTAAGTGGTGGCTGCCAGGGGAAAAATCCAGCATTGGTTTAACACAGACAGATGTTTGGGAACTCACTTATGTATTTGTTAACCCATACTAGTGGAAATAGCACTGTAATATGCAATATACTGTGCAAGAATTTTTTAATTTGGTCACAAACTGATGCCCATAATTCGTATGCTGACTTTTGTTTGACAGAAGATAGCTTCCTTGATAATCAGTAACTTTACAGGGGTTTACACAGTTGCATCCAAGCTGCATTCATAAGCGATACAATAAAAATTCTTCTTAACTTTAATTATTAATGGTATTTTGTTGGAAACAATAACAGGATCTCCTGGGACTAATTTGACATGATGAAAATGCCAAGTAAAAGGCATTTAATTTTTTAAATGTTAATAATTCTTATGTAACTTTTAGAGCTGGGCCCTGGGTATTGGCAGAACAGCAGAATCGAAGGCTAGATCTGCACCACGGCTGAGCATGCCGTGCCTATACCAGCTCCAAGGTCCCTGGCATGCGATGAAATCCCAAGGTCTCAGCAAGGGCGGGTGCTCTTTGCAGTATCAGTCAGGTGCCCGGGTGCTCAAAATTCAGCATAGGGAGATGCCGGGGGACATCAGGAGTGTACCACAGCTGTTCCTTAAGCCACACCACCTTAAATCTTCTTGTTACTCGCCCTTCAGGTGTTCCAGGGAAATTTTGACAATGACACACACCGTAAGAACGTCATCGACCCTCCGATCCACGCCCGGCACATCCGCATCCTCCCGTGGTCGTGGTACGGCAGGATCACCCTGCGGTCAGAGCTGCTGGGCTGCACGGTGGAGGACTGAGGCAGACCTCCGTCAGGCATCGCCGCTCTCGGTGTAGCTAAAAGTCCCTCCATAGAAGAAACTGTGCAAAGCCTGTAGGATGCTGAGTGGGTTTTTCACGAACAAGTGCTCATTTTATGGTAGGCTGCTAACTGTCTTTCGCAAGGAGGTCTAAGCCTGCCCTTTCAATGATCCAATCCGATTTTGTCCTTCAAATCTGTTAGTGTTGTCCCTTCTGCTGTGGAATTATCTTTCTAGTTTTCCTTTGAGTTGTTCACACTAGTTGAAACGTGTTAGGGAAAAACAGCAGCATCCTTTTTACAAGGGAAGAGAAATCGCATGACAAAGCTCATTTGCAGCTTTAGAAACACTGGGCTGACAAGTTCTCCATAAATCATACTGTCATCTTACTTGCAAAAAGTGATACTGCAGCTTTTAGCAATAAGTTTACTTGGGGATGACTGCATTATAGTAATTGTGCCTATCAAACACTGTCAGTATTTATGACATATATTTTGGAAGATACTCCGTGGTGCTGTAAAACACAGTACCTTTGATGTTACAAGCTACCTTTCATCACTTTCATCTAAACAGCAGAGTCCACGCACCTAAAGGGTTCTCCTAAGTAACCCCATTTTCCTTCTCTATTTTGCATGCTATAGACATGGCCTCCATCTTTTCTGTTTAGCATCACCACAATGTTATTTTCCTTGAAAGAGGTGACCTGTTTGCATATGGAATGAAACCTGCTATCAGTATATTATGAAGTTAATTAATTTGCCAAAGTTTATTAATTCTGCTTGAGATGCGCTTTTTCAAGGAGGTTGAGATGAGACACCAGGGTACTTGCGGTATCTCATCTTAAAGCACCCACATAGTTCAAGGCACACAGCGCATCAGAAATCCCGAGCCCATTTTGTGACTTGCCCAGGGGTGAGCACACAACCCTAGATGGAGCTGCCTGCCCAATTACTTCTTTCAGATACCTCCTTAATTTCTGTGAGGAGGCAAATGTGAGGCAAAGGAATCAGGTGCTAAAAGACACACAGGAGGAATGACTCCCTTACTGCCAGGAAACTCGCTTGGTGGGCTCTTCTTATGGTGGCCATCGCAGCCTTCCTCCCAGGCATGAAGCCAGGAGGTGTGGTAGGAGTTCACCAAAGCTGGGCCCTTGGCACCCTCCATTCCCAACCGCATCTTCTCAGACATGCACCCGTGAGTCACGAGGAGGCTGGGTTTTGTCATAGCTCATCTACAGGAATGGTTCATATACATTATATTTTAACAACATGACAGCCAGTGTGGACCCCAGATTAAAAAGTAGGTTTTAGGAGGAAAAGTGGAGCAGTAGGAGGGACATTCTCCCCCTTGCCTCAGTTTCCCATGATGATACAGATAACGATACCAACCTTTGTAAAGCACTCCAATTTTCCTTGGAATAAAGTGCTGTATGACTGCACATAAATCTAAAAAAATCCTGGGACAAGGAGCAAGAGGATGTTTTGTCTGTTACCTGAAATGACAGCATTTGGGATTACTGCCACCCTTTTAATTTCATAACATGCTGATGGGGGGAGGTGGGGGCACATAGAAAGATATATAGAGAGACAGCTGCATGTTGTACCAAACCTCACTGAACTTATTTTTTGTCATTGTTACATTCTCACCAAAACAAGTATGAACCTGGGTGCTGCTTCCCAGGCGAACGGCTAGTTGGCCCACAGTCTGCAAAGGGCGAAGTTTACTTTGGAAACAAAATCGTTTGGATTTCAAAAACCTGCATTTAATCACACATTCTCCACCACAGACAAAATATATTATCCATTGAACTGTGAAAGACTCTAGAATAGCAGCCAGGAATTTTACATACAAGAATTGGGGATATATTGGTGGCGGTTTTCTGATAGTGTCACTTAAACTGTCACATTTTAACAAACAGAACACCCTGCCTCTATAAAACGACTTAATCCTTAAACTGTATTTATACAAGTATTTATTTTATAAGGCTTAGACATGTAAAGACTTCTAAAGAAGAGTCTTGTAAAGGTAAAAGTATGTGTAAGAAATGTTGAGGTCCTGTGCAACACTGCTAAGTTAGTTCTTTATTTTTTACTTTGTGCTGCATAACAAAAGCCACTAGACTGTTACTGTCTTGTCTGTAACTGTGTTAACAGCATTCCTTAATGATGTATATATGAAGTGGTCTTCAAGCATAGTGAGCAATTTTAAAGAGAAAGTCAATCATGATGGAACTTCTAAAGAGTAAAAAAATTCTGAATAACGGAGGACAAGTGTATTCCTAAATTACCTACTGCCCATGTTTTGCACTTTAGGCTCTGAAAAATAATAATTACAAAAATATATTTTAAAAAGTAATATATCTTTAGGGCACACACAGTATTTAAAAAGCTCCAAAACCATTTTCCTGTTGTGGGAGAGCTATTGACCCTACACTTAATTACAGATATGAACAACAGCATGCAGCTATTTCACTAGTCAGCTGTATGCAAAAAAATGGAAGGCCATTTCAGAAAATTAGGCTGCTTAGTGTAACAGCTTGATTTAATGTTCTTTTGAAATGTTCTGTGTTCTTAAGTGATTTTTTCATGCTTTTCATCTTTTGCAGCTTCAGTATTGGTTTTGAATTAATCTTTCTTGATTTATCAATGTAATTGTTATCCATTCATCTGCATACAAAAATTGTGTTGTCATGAGACCTAAAATAGTAATTTTATTTTGCATTAATTTCGAATTAAGTACTTTCATCCTTATGTCCTGTATCAGCTTTCATCCACCAGCGGTCTTCAAAACCTGCACAGAAAGCTCCATACATCGTGATATCACTCTGTGATAATGTATAAAAGAATCATATATTTGATGCCCTTAGAATTTCAGCCAAAATACTGAGGCTTTTCCTAAGTAAATTATTCCTTAGATACCAAGAAGCTTTCTTTAAATGGTGTTGTGCAGCCATAGTACCAAATTCTGCTCCCAGTACCAGCAGTAAAAATCTGAATTAACTCTTGATCTCTGCAGAATACTTCAGATTTAACAAAACAGATGAGAATCAGATTATGGTCTAGAATTAAACTTTTTTCCTTTGGTTGGATTTTCTTGTCTTGGTGAACACCATTGACATAAGGGACAAGTTATAAATTAACACAACTGTACTCTCCCTGTGAAAGCAACCAGCACCCCAAAACCAGGCATAAGTGCGGGACGGGGTACGCCCCTTTAAGAGGGGATGGAGAAACACCCTGAAGTGAACCTTGACTTCAGTGTTAATTGCAACAATGGCATTGAACAAGACTGGAAATGTTCTCCTAATTAAATTTCACCCTGAACCAGTTAAGTTTGTAGGCACACTTCACCTTTCTGTAGCTCTGTATTGTGCTACGTTTATAGCCTAGGAAATACAGCACTGGCACGAGGCTCGGTTTTAATTGTGTTCTGTTAAGGGCTTATCACGTTAACTGGCTCTGGTTTTGAGGTTGACTTTCTCTTTTGGAATGGCTGCATACAAATTAGTGTCTGTTTTGAAGACTAAGGATACTAAATGAGTGTATCTTTGCTATACAACAAATATGAACTATAATATTCAGTGCTGGCTTCTGATGTGTCAGTAAGTACAGAAGTATCTTGGACAAAATGACCTTTGCAACCTTTCAAGCTGTGTAATATTCAAATGGTTTTGTATATACTTAAATCATGTAGAACGATGTAAAACCAGTATGACCTTGTCTAGTCTTCAAAATTAACAATAAAACTTTTGAAAAATGAGGTCACTTATGAAGCACTTGTATCCCAACACCTGGAAGGAGATATAACTTATCTCAGCCTCACTGGCAGCAAACACGGAGCAGAGATATGATGCGGCATTTTCCTGGATGCATTCGCGGGGTCTTTGTGGTAGGTGAGTTTGTTTCTGGCAAAATCAACTGTGGTGCTGTGCTCCCTTCAATGTGTTCCCTTTGTTCTTTCAGATAAAAAAGCAAAGGTTCCGAACAAGTCTAAAAATATTTTTCTATTTCTTACTATTGCTCTCTGAATGAGCACCAGAAATGTAAACTGCCAATTTCATTTTCTTTAAGTCAGATTTCTGGGGTTATTTTTATCAATCCTTATCCTCTCTTCTCCACTCCTACACAGGGAAATTGATTTCCGAAAATGTAAGAGCAGCTGCAGCGCAGACCTGCTATGAGGCTTCTCGTGGAGATGCCAAAGCAGAGCCAGTGCTTGCTCATGCCCTGCCCTCTCTTCGCTTTATTTGCTGTACAGCCTGCTCCCTGAAATGTCTTATTTTAGTTTCATGTATCATTTCGATTTCTAAAGAAGCCTAGAGGTTAAGGTAGCACACAGAAAAGGTTTTAAACAATGAGATTTTTAGAAAATTTTAAAGCTTTACGTACTTATGAGAGATGGAGCTTCAGTGGTTTTCTCCTTACTGATCCAGAATAAGCCCATAGATATACATGCTTTTGCTTCGTATCCATTTCAGCTTCTATTCTTTCACCAAAAATTGTCTTTTAGAGATAAAAAACATCCCTGAGTATGCACTGATGACAGGTACCTTGTCTGCCAAATGTGCGGTCAGAACACTAATGGTGTATGGTCTTCCAACAGAAAAGTCACAGAATAGATCTTGCAGCTTTTCCTGATTACATATCTCTACCAGTCATAAAAATGAAAATATAATGGTGCACACAACAAGAGGATTCCTTTTGGTGAATAATGGCTGAGTATTAGCACTTCAGTCATAGACTTCTGAAAATACGCATCTCGAATCTTTCTGGGTTTTTAATTATAAATTGAAACTCTTTCATGAAACACAGGGCCAGTTCCTGAAGGAATGAAAAGAGATTTTTCCTCTCATTCTTCATAATTTAGATCCCCAGGAATTCTAATAAAGACAATGAGAGAAAGTAATGAGTAATTTTGTTCAGAATAGCAAGTATTTATCACTGTCCAACCTCCCGTACCTGTTGGTAATGAGCTCAAGGGATTAACATGACTATCAACACTCTACATCATTATGAAATAAGTAGTCTCTGATATTTCTGTGGAACATACAATGACACTTGCTTTGTACCTTAGATTCAAATAACAGGAGGTTAATCTAAGGTCACTAAGTGACCTGTGATCACTAAGCCTTGCAAAATAAATCAGGACAAAATAGAAGAAAATTGTACCAATAAAAATACATTTTCTTTTTTTAAATGTGCATTATTTTCTTAATAGATAAATATACTTTAGGATGGTTTTAAATTTAAAAGACTGCTTTGGATTAAAACATAAAAGGCAGACTTGTATAAGTCTTGTATAAGCTTTGTAACTGCATTTATCACAAATTTATCCAATGATATAGATCAGTATCAGCATTTGGGGAGCTGTATATGTATATATTTAAATGCCTCTAAACATAAGAACATGGAAATGTGTCTTGGCCTCACAGTTTAGCTTGCTAAGAGTGCAGCAAAATATATTTTACAAAGTATTTGTTAGTAACAAAACCAGTTGTGTTTTGAGATAGTATATATATTAATTCAGAAGTAGGCTCCACATGTATGGGAATGCATGGGGAGCATGAATAACCTCGCAAAATACAGGTGAGGCACAGCAAATGGAGGGAATGGTCACAGCACAGTCTGCTCGTCATAATAACATTTCTGATGCTGCTTTCTCGCTGGTTTACAAGCTAATGCATTGTGGTTATCTGAGGTTGCACATCAGATGATAGGTCAATAGGCACATTTCTGACGGCCACATGACGAGATGAAGGATATCAGCCCTCAAAAGATGGTAGGAAAGGTCACTAAACATTTGCATCAGACCGGAAAATCAAAAGCAATCTAAGTGAACATCTTGAAATATATTGGATTTCTGGGATGCTGCAAGAGGTCAGTAGGAGCTGTAGAGAAATGTATTGTATTGCCTTGACCACAATAAATACAATTAAGTACACAGACTGTTGGGCATAAAATATATATATGAGATCCACTGAAGCAGGATCAAAGGCCCCTTAAAAACTGATACAGCACGTCCTTATGAAAATGTCAGAAAATAAAGTATGATGTAGATGCTGTGGACCGATATACTATGGACTTTTCTACTAGGCCTGGCTGGGATGGATTTACCTGTCTTCACTGATGGGAAGGGATTTTAGGGGAAGGAAGCCACTGCTCAGAGGCTGGCTGGGCATTGGTCTGCTTGTGCGAAGCGGTGACAGACTGCCTTCCCATCACGTGGTGGCTCTGTGGGGCTTGGGGGTGTCCCCCTCTTTCCTTCGCTCATTAAACTGTTTTTATTTCAACCACAAACCTTCTCACTTTTGCTCTGCCTATTGTCTACCCTGTCCCACTGGTGGAACAGAGCGAGCCAGCAGCTGTGTGAGGCTTAGCTGATGTTTGGAGTCAACCTACCGTGACTTTTAACACAAAACATAAATCGTATCTGAGATCTAGAATTACGCACAATCAACTGTATGGAAGAGCATTTTGTCTGAATCTTCTTTCCTCACTTTTTACATCTGTCCTATTTTTCTCTTGAACTGTGTTGCCTTTACTATTTTTGACTTGGAGAAATTCCTTTATTACATGTGACTTGTGTTACTAAAACAGATTCACAGCTTCATCAGAAGAGGCACTGATGGAGATTTTTTGAAAAAGCAATTAAAGCATGCATTGCTTCTGTGAATATGGTGTATGCATTTGTTATATACATACAGACACACACATATATATAATGTGCATTTTCTACAGGCTGGTGTCATATATGTCATGGGGGAATACAGAGAGCAAAGAGGAAGCAGGAGGGTGATTTCACTTTCCATGTTGCTGCAAAACCTGTCACTCTTATATTTATAGAACTGCCCCAGTAAGTCCAGTGTGCATCATGAGACTCATTAGCGAGCCTAAGAGTTAATTCCATTTCTAGTGAACCTTTTGGCATGGGTGAGAGATCATGTTGGTTTGAGTATACTGCCCTTTCACTCACTATTTTCTTCCATTTCTCACAGAACAGAAGAGAAATTAGGATTTCTTGTGTGAAAACCAGACCTATTAGAGGTCCCGTTTCTGTTTCCAGGATGTATGGCTGTTGTATAATTTGGAAAGTAATTTTCTGTTATGTACACACAGAATCATAGAACCACAGAATGGTTTGGGTTGGAAGGGATGTTCAAACACCATCCAGTATAACCCACCCTGCGGTGGGCAGGGCCCCACCCCCACCCACCCCCAGCCCAGGCTGCCCCCAGCCCCGTCCAGCCTGGCCTTGAGCCCCCCCAGGGACGGGGCACCCACAGCTGCTCCGGGCAGCCTGGGCCATCTCACCACCCTCGCCGTACAGAATTCCTTCCTTGTATCTTACCTAAACCCACCCTCTTCCAGTTTAAAACCGTCGCCTCTCCTGCTGTCGCTACAGGCCCTGGTAAAAAGCCTCTCTGTGTCTTTCTAAGCCTCCTTTAAACACCGAAAGGTTGCCCTAAAGGTCTTCCCAGAGCCTTCTCTTCTGCAGGCTGAATAACCCCAACTCTCTCAGCCTTCCCTGACAGAAGAGGCACTCCAGCCCTCTGACCATTCTTGTGGCCTCCCCTGGACCTGCCCTACGAGGTCCCTGTCCTCCTGGTGCTGAGGACCCCAGAGCTGGACGCAGTACTGCAGGGGGGGTCTCACGAGAGTCATGCAGGGGGAGAGGATCACCTCCTTTTTGCTTTTGATGCAGCCCACGACAGGGCTGGCTTTCTGGGCTGCGAGTGCACGGTGCCGGCTCGTGCCCAGCCTGTCATCCACCAGTGTCCCCCAAGCCCCTCTCTGCAGGGCTGCTCCCGATCCGCTCATCCCCCATCTGTGCTGATACCGGGGACTGGCACAGCCCAGGGGCAGGACCTTGCACTTGGCCTTGTTGGACTTCACGAGGTGCACATCGTACCCCTCCTCCAGCCTGTCAAGGCTCCTCTGGGTGGCATCCCCTCCCTCAAGCACACGGGCTGCACCACTCAGCTGGGTGCCACCTGCACACTTGCTGAGGCTGCGCTCCATCCCACTTCTACGTCATTGATGAAGATATTAAATAGTATTGGTGCCAGTGTGGACCCTGGAGGGACACCACTGGTTACTGGTTTCCACTTGGACATTGAGCCATTGACTGTAACTTTTTGGACATGGCCACCCAGCCAATCCCTTATCTGTCGGAACAGTCCATCTGTCAGACTCATTTCTTCTTTAGTGGCAAGAATGTTGTGGGGGACTAAAAGAGGGTGGATTTAGATTAGATATTAAGAAGAAATTTTTTATTGTGAGGGTGGTGAAACTGGCCCAGGCTGCCCAGAGCAGCTGTGGGTGCCCCATCCCTGGGGGGGCTCAAGGCCAGGCTGGACGGGGCTGGGAGCAGCCTGG
This sequence comes from Falco punctatus, assembly GCF_963210335.1. Classification (NCBI taxonomy): domain Eukaryota; kingdom Metazoa; phylum Chordata; class Aves; order Falconiformes; family Falconidae; genus Falco; species Falco punctatus. The sequence goes on from NC_137586.1 coordinate 82,774,949, forward strand.
GCTGGGGGGGGTGTCCCTGCCCGGGGCAGGGGGGTGGGACTAGACGGTCTTTAAGGTCCCTTCCAATGCAAACCATGTGATGATTCTGTGATTCTATGATTCTATGACTGTACCAAAGGCCTTACGAAAGTCCAGGTGGGTGATATCCGTAGCTCTCTGTCCATTGATGCAGTCACTCCACTGTAAAAAGCAACTAGATTAGTAAGGCATGATTTGCCCTTGGTGAAGCCACGCTGGCTGTCTCTGACCATCCCCCTGTCTTCCACATGTTTTGACATCTCTTCCAGGAGGATCTGGTCTATGATCTTACCAGTCATGGAAGTAAGGCTGACTGGTCAGTAAATGTACCCAGTACAACTTTTTCTATCTAAATGGGAGTGAGAAGCAAGACTAGTGGCATTGTCTATAGTAAGTTCTCTACGATCCAGGTTTATATAATCTTTCCTGAACTTTAAAAATCCCAGAACTGAAATACGCTGCGCTACTTTCTACTTTAGGCTTTATTTGGCATCGAGTAGCTTTCATCGCAGGGACATGCCCCATGAATATTTCCCCATCTTTCCCAAGCACGCACATAGATTGGATACATATATACCTGCACAGTACCTCTTTCCCTTACGGTATTTCAGGATGCCTGTCCTTGCACCACTGACATAGGAAATAAATGAGCAGCACCACATCTATAGTCCCAAGGCTGAAAAGTGCACTGATCTATGAACTGAAGATGAGAGCTGTTTCACAAATGATGCTGCTGAGACCCAGCCTGTGTCGGGGACAAAGCCCTCTGCTTTGAGTATGGAGGGAATAAAAACTACCGAACAGAAAGGAAAACTGCAGACTGATGAGATTGGACTTAGAATGAGGAAACAATTTGGGAAAGGATAAAGAGGAGGATAAAGAGGGGCTTTGGGTTAGGAGGGCTGCCTAGGACCAGATGAGCAAGATTATACAGAAAGGCATTTAATGTATATGAACCATACTGAACTTGCAGCACGCTGTTCTTGGTGTTTCTCCAAAATTCATCTATGCAGTTTTTTTTTATTTTTTCTTGAGCTGACCTCTCTGCTCCCTCCTTCAGAGGATGCAAATGAAGGCAAACAACCTCCATTTCAACAAGTACAGTGTGAAATTTTGCAAAGGTCATTCTGGAAGCTACCATGTCAAAAGGCTGAAAGGTGCTCTGCTGCACTGTTGAAGAGTCACGGTTTCTTCTAGCACAGTTCCCAAGCCTACAACCTTGCCACAACCCACCCCTGAAGCCACTCCATGCTTCCCAAGGCATCCACTCGCATTGGCACGAGGCAGCCGAGCACCTCGGCGCAGGTCTGCCAGCGACGCAGTGCAAGTCAGGGCAAAGTCTTTTGTCATGGCAGAGGGAGCGTCTCTCTCAGGGCCTCAGCCTCTCTCCCTCCTTGGCAAGCTAAAGCTGAGCACACATATCACTAAACCCTGAACATTTGTCCTCAGTTAATGCATCAGTAAGCTCCCACAGACAGGTGCATGCAAACCAGATAAGTACCTGACGTGTAGCTGTCAGTTTTTACCAGCTGTGTATGGCCACGGACCTCTGTATTCAGCAGTATGATCGGGGGAGGGGGGGGGGGGGGGTGTTTTCCAGTTTTCTTACTCTTTTAACATTTTAGAACTAGTGTTTCAAGGATGCTAATTAAGGTCACCAACTTAATCTAGCTGTTCATCTTTCATATGCCAATATAATTTTCTTTTATTTAAGAAAAATAAGTGAGGATGGGTGCACAGTGCTTGTTTGTGGGTATTTTATTTATGTTCCTGGTTTGTTTAATTATCTTGGCTTAGAGGCTCACACAGAAATGGAGTTTTCTTCACACGGGAAGAGGCAGCACTACATGAAAGTCAGAAGCACTGCTTTGTTCTAAAGCCATTTTTCCCTTTACTGAGTGATTAGCAAGCATTTTATTAAAGAAGCCATCACTGACCAGTGACCAGAGCAAGCAGAAAGGTCTTCTTGTTCACAAAGATACTCAATTTCCATATAGGAGTCAAAGTGGCTTCCAGAAGATTCTGACCCAATATTTACGAAATATACATATATAGCGCATGTCACTCACCACTTGCATTGGCTGCTTCACCTTTCCATTTCTCTCCAGTTTCTGAGCTGTAATAGAAAGTGTTGTTTAGCTGTGGGAATGAGACCATCTATTCACAAACGGCTTTTCACTAAGAACACGTTTAACTGTAACGGTCACATTCCCCAAATACTTCTGGGAGTCTAAAGCCAGACTTCCAAACCAGAGCAGCCAAGGATCTAGGTGTGATGTGGTGAAGGAAAATTTGCCTGATCCCAGCGCAACTGCTGAGCTGACTGAATGGCATGCACAGTTTACATCTGTAAACACGGAGTGGGTAATAGGAATGACTTGGTAAACATGTCCCAGTTAATCCCTTCATGGTATAAAAGACTGCACTTCAACTAAAACGGTTTGGATATTTTTAAACATTTAGCAATCTTTTCCCTAGCCTCTACCACAAGCATTCCTATGGCCTGCAAAAATGCATTTGTGGTTAATTTCTTCTCCAATGGGTTACATTCTATCCAGATTAATGTCTGCAATGCCTTTAGACTGCCTGAATGAACTAATATGTTCCCAAAGTCAAATAATGGACTGCTAGAAGTCCACAACAAGATGTACTGTACTGATCTACCATCCTCATCACACCAAATGGAAGGGCATTCGTGATGCCAACAGCCCAGTAAATAGTCATATGAATCAACACCTTGATTTCAAGCAACCTCTTCACAGAAGCAAGGACTTGTTTAAGTTGAAGGAGAATTAAATGTGCCGATAGCATTCCAGTGTGACTGGTAATGTGCTCCCCGATGGATGCCGTGCTCCTTTCAGGCACCCAGGCAGCAGCACAGTATTACCAGGGCTCAGATGAACACTTCTTAGTTCTTACCTGGTTCTCAGGAGTGACTGTGAAATCGTCTTGTACTGTCTAGTGAAAAATCTCCATCGGTACACAGTTTGTTAGTAAATGACTGAGGACTCTGTCTTAGCTGGTTTTTTTCCTTGTTTCGAGCCCTCTGTATATACCGGTGATCTTTTTGATTGTATTACAATGCCACACTGAATCAACTGAATGTATTGACACTTTTGCAGCTCAAATCATCTCCTGAAATGCAGCAAAGCAGTGTTCTGAGTGAAGAACAGCCAAAGGCTCATCAGTATTCATTTACTGTCTCAAGACAGCCTGGACTGGTTCTTCCCATCCAGCGTAACATGACTTGAAACCAGGGAATATACACCGTGGGCTGTGCTGGGGAGAGACGCTTTGATGAACATCCATTTTTCCATTCATTATCCGCACCCCCCACCCCCTTCCCCCAAATAAGGGTTCTCTACCATTATCCCCCATACCAGATCAGGTAAAAGTGTTGATGAGACCAGCCCCGATCCCAGTGGATCTTACACAGGTTCTTGTGCTTGCACTTCAGCCCTGGAAAAAGGCAAGGTTTCAACTAAACTTCCCTGGCTGCACGGCAGTGTTTGAGCTCTCATCAGTAGGACTGGCACATTTTTTAGGACCGGGTAAGCAACGCTGGTGAAGTCATATCAAAGGTCACTCCAGCTCCCACTTTGCCTCAGAGTCCCTGGCCCTTCTCTCTCCAGTCTGGAGCACACAGAAACTGAAATAAAAGTGGAGGGAGAGGAGGGGGAGGATGGGGTCTGGCCCCTGCAAGCAGCTATTCAAGCCATGAGGCTCTACAAACTATGAGCATCATTGCCAGAGACAGCACAGACAGAGTCCGCACCTCCCATTCAAAAATGATGCTCCAAGTCTGTGCAGTACGGAATTTGTTTTTATTATTTTTTATCCAATTCATGGGGACTGAATATTCATTATAGAGGGGCTGTAGGGGAAAAGGGCAAATCTTCATCTGAACTACACACGCACACACGCCCCCATCCTGCCCCAGTACATCTGTGACTTTTCACGTCTTCCAGTCTCCAAGATAGCTTCTAAGTGTGGTCTCACTCTGAACATTTGAGTTACCCTTAATTAAATTAATTAAGTTAAGATTAATTTTATAACCAGTCTGGTTGAAAGACTAATTCATATGACAATTCTGGCTAAAATTATTTCAAATGTTGTCTTAATACATATCTTAACTATTTCATGTGGGGCCTCTTCTTTATCTGTTTTCATCTTGAGACAAGAGGATTGCATGCAGTGGAATTAGTTACTCTGAGAACAGGAAAGATCATACCCATGAATACTAATCCTCAGCCTTTATTAAACTGAAGTCAAGGGGTGGGAAGAGGGGGGCGAAGGAAGAGAAAAGCAATGCCTGAAAATGCAAGCCAGAATTTGAGAAACATTTCCACAAGCAGGAGGGGCAAAGCTGTAAGAGGTCCCTTTTCTCTGTGCTCTCCGCAGGTGTAATTGAGGCAGTACAGCACCAAACATACGTGTGCACGTGTGATCGACTTTAATCATGAGTAGGTACGCAGATTTGAATGGGACTGTAACGTGCAGAAGCAAAAGCAGCTGCATGACTGGCATCTTTGCCTGTGTCTTCACCATAACCTTTTCCTATTGCTATTACATTAAAGTCTCTTTAACTGATTATGCAGGATCTCAGCCTGCTATGTGATCGTGTTACCTTCAGGCATAATTGCAAATGAGACAAGAAATCTCAGCTGTACTGCTCCTTATAATGGCATTCATTCTTCGTCCGATGTTAATTATTCCTTGCAGCTGACAATGAAACACAAAGACCAAAGAGTTAATTTTCAGTATAATGAAAAATCAGTACAAGCTCATAGGTTCCATGTTACTTTGCTTATTTACCTAGAAAAGCACTGTTTTGTTTTGCTCTGTGACTACTTAAAAGCCAAGCACTAAATAAAAGGTGAGGAGAAAAGGCACAAAGAAAAACATCAGATTTGTTTGCAAACCAAAGAGGAGTTGCCACAAGCTGTGCTCAGAGAAAGCATTAACAGCAGAAACTTTGTAGGGTTGTTGGTTTTTTTTCGATGGCCCTACAGCTCTGATGGTGCCTTTCCCTCTGCGGCACAGCCCTACCGTTGCCACCACATCACACAGCACAGCACGTGTACGTGTGTGACAGCCCTGACAGCCAGCAGGGACGATGGAGACATCCTTGTGAACCCCATCCTCATCCTAGCCCTCCCCAATAGCCGTGGCAGAGGGACCCCTGCCCTGGAGGTAGCTGGTGCCCCCTTCTCGCTGGAAGGTCTGCAGAGGAGATGGAGCCTGCAGGCGGAGCACCCTAGTGACACTGGGGAGGCCCAAAGGAAAACCACGAGGACTTGCTGCAAAATGTCTCCCGGTGTCAGTGAAGCTGTGAGCAGGATCCAGACCATCAGATGAGGAAGGAGGGACACAAGAGGTATTCCTCCAGTACACTGTGGCACCTGCCTTGCTCTCATATTCATACACGAGTGTAGAGGGTAATTCATCATCTAAAACTCCACCGATTCTGTCGTATAGCCAAATGCACATTTTGCACATGTGTAGGTGTCCGTTATGCTTGGACTTCACTATCAAAGTCAAAGGCACCAATATTTAGCCTTTCTCTACTTACACATTATTTAGCTCAGGACTTTTGGCAGGCTTAGGAGTCCCTCAAAGACATACAGTTTCCTCCACCATCCTCTAGAATGACTTCAGGTCTCTGTTCATCTGTTGATACAGTGGTTTGTTCTATTCTATTTTGTTTTCTGTTCACGTTCCACTAACTTGCATAGGACTTGTGTGCTGTCTCATACTCAGGGCTTCAATATACGGTGGTCCCTAAAAAGTGTTTGCTGATCTTACTCCAGTAAGTGGGAAGTGAGGAAGTGGAATAACCAGGTACCACCATAACCATATTGTTTTCTGAGAATATGGCCTAGAACTGATGAATTATTCAAATGTATTAATCAGAAATTAAACGTGGATCTAATTCAGATCTTCCATTTACTTTCAGTGATGCAGTTTTAAATTCATAAAGTCTAACATTTGCTAGTCAAATATTATGCAGACAGCTGACGCTATTTATTCAGAAAATGACTCTTGCAGTTTTGTGGAATGCCATATGATATTTGAGGAAAAGGTTTGCTCAGTACATCTTATTGAAGCCATCCCTCTTCTTCCATTCTTATGTAGCCATGTTTTGAGGCAGAAGGAAAATGAGCGTGATAAATGCAGCAAGCAACTACCATCAGGAGAGAGGTTACACTTTATCCTTGCAGCCTGAAGGAAGGCAATGTATGCTGAGCACCTCAGCATTTTTTGTAGTTCAACTCTAATCGAGGAGGTATTTTGTCCTTTATAAGGTATGTAAAATGCAGCTTGTAAAATTATACTTATTATTTGGAGAGAAAAAAAAAAAAAAAGAAAACCAGAAATAGCCTATACATAATGAAAAGCACTCAAAATCTAGGGTCTTCTTATGTTTAATTTCGGTTGGTGTAATTTCTGCATCATTAATAGTAGGAAACTCAGGGGGAAAAAAATTAAATGCTGATTACTATTTCCCCTTTTTAATAATAATTTTTAATTGCATACATTTTCAGAGGTGTTTGAGTCTGGATATTTCACCTAAAAATACCGGAGTCTCCTTTGGAGAAATCTGAAATAATTGTATTTGAAACAATAGGATGGTGACACAGACGTGATTAATTTTTTTTTCTGCAAAATGCCTCCATGGATTTCTCATTCTGTGGAAATTATGCCATTGACCTCTAAAATGAGCAATTTTGGCTAAATTTATTTCCCTGGATTCTTACCATGGGAAGGAAGGAAGGAAGCAAGCAAGCAAGCAAGCAAGGAAGGAAGGAAAAGGGAGGAAAGAAGGAAGGAAGGAAGCAAGCAAGCAAGGAAAGAAGGAAGGAAGGGAAGAAGGAAGGAAGATGAGAGTCCCATCCAACCGGTATCATGAGCAGGTCAATATTTAGCATCTTGGATTTCTACTCTTCTGTATTTAGTAACAGTGACTCAGACTGGTGTCTGAACTGAAAACTTGTTGCCAGCTCACAGCTTTCTTCAGTGTAGTAATGAAAGCTTCTCTCGTGCTACGATCACCCATTGTACTTCTGCTTCAGTTTGCAATAACTATAGTGTCTTAAAACAACATGACATTTAGGAAGTTACCATAGAAACCACCTATCTTGTTTTTGCAGGGAGTGGAGTTTCCCATCTTAAGTCATTAAGGCTTTTCTCCTTAATGCCCTCTGAGACATAATAAACAGAAGTAACTGTGGCTTACACTTAAGAACATGCAATTTCCTTGTAAGAACAAACAAAGTTTAAAAAATAGTTAATACACATTGTTAAGAAAACAGTTAATGTATATTTATTAAGTTTATACTTCCTTGGCTTCTCAGATTTGACACAAAAGAAATCTCACAGGATTCATACATCTAAGCTGGGTTTCAACATTAACACTTCTCCACAAACACTTTTAAATATAACCAAGTGCTATTCCATTTCATTAAACTCAAGCTCTGCCTAAATAATTATGGAGGGTACATTTTAAAGGTTTATTTTTTACTGTTTACCTTCTTTTCACAATTTATTGTTCTGGAGTCAAAAGGAACAAACCTCCTCAGAACAGAAGCTTAACCAGAAACTGTCAGCATGTATTAATCTTCATTATTTCAAATCTCATACACTTTTTTATGAAATATTGAAGCATTCCCACACAGCCAGCTGAAAACCTTTCCCTTCAAAGAGCAGAAAATGTCTAGCATCATTTGCTTAACGTTTTCATGCACACTTGCATTTTCACAAATACACACATAAACTCAGGGCAGGACAGGGTCAAAAACTCGCCCGTTATAAAATGAACAATTTGCAAAAGCTGTGGGACTCTCAGACAAGTAGGGATTTATTAAGCAAACAGAACTGTAGGCTGGCCCTTAGGAAAATGTTCTCAGCACAAAGACTGATTAGACTTTTTGGGCATGACATGTTCCAGGTATGGAGATCAGCGTCCATAACCAAAAATGAAGTCTTTATTGGCTGTGGTACCAATCCGTTGGTTTGGGTTTCGGGAGAACATAAATGTCACTCGAAGAGGAAGACCAAAACTCAACCCATACAGGGCAGGCACCTCCTTTACTCCGCCGGAGGCAGATGTGCAGCATTCTCAGACTCCTCTTGGTAAGAAAAATGCTGTATGACCTGCAGACCCATTTGGTGATTAATTTATGTAGCAGGTGCAATTATTGACGACAGGCAGTTAAGTTGTTTTACTTCAGATGATTTCATTCAAAGGCAAATCCAAATACACCCCAGGTGACCGCCACTTCAGCCCTCCGAGCACATGAAATGGAGAGCGTGTTTCATTTTCCCAAGGTGTATCGCACTGTCAGGCTCTCTGAAGCACAAGGCAGGCTGCCATTATGCTTAGCTTGGGCTGGTAGTAATTAGAGTGACCTGGGATTTCTCAGAACTACTACATCTTAAGAAACACAGCTTTACCTCCATTGACCTTCTCTGCAGCTGCCAGACTGAACAAGCGCCATGGGACTAAAAGCATAAATTAACTTAGTGACTCCTTCAAAACAGTATTGATTCAGGAAGTGCAGTAATGGACAACTTCTTCCTCAAAACCAGCACTCAGTTCAAGTCATGGAACAAATGTGTAGGAGGGTATTAATTCAGTGGGGTTTATAATGTGATTTAGCCAATATAAGAAAGACTTAAGCCAAGCTATTGCAAACGCGTGGGATCTAGTACAAAACGGACTGTTTTAAAAATGGTTGGAGAGTTGTTATTTCATGTTACTGTGACATTTTTTCTTCCCTTTTTCTTTTCTACAAAGACAGAAGAATATTGTTTTATTCTAAAAAAGGTTTAGTGCAACAGCAAACTTCATCAAGGAAAGGGAGTGAATAGGTTGCAAAGTCAGAAGGACAATCAAAACAGATACCAATACATTGAATTTCACAGTTGTCTGAGAGATCTGTGGATTCTAAATGTGAGAAGAGTTTGGACTGATAGACGTGTCACCTTTCATATACAACCCATTAAAGTGTTTTTAAATAGTATTAAGCACACAGAAGTTTAACTACTCACTGTGGCCAACTTACCTGTTTTAGACAATGTGTTTCCACCTTCAGACTTTTCCTAATTTTTGGAATTTTTTGAAATGTGTAGCTTTGACAAGCGCAATACATACCGTATTGTCCAAACACAGCTACCTACGAATGGCGAGACCACAAGTCTTGTTTAAACAGGCTGTATAAAAACTGAGCAACTCAAGGTCAGTCCCTGCAAAACAAGTATGCTTGTTCTTTACAAGACCTTCCTTCAAAAATAGCTGTATTAACATCTAGATTTGTCACCTCTGCCTTTTTGCATGCCTTGGGTTAGCACAGAGTCTTCAAAACAGCAGGCTCTGGGAGGCAAATTGTCAGGCTGCTGACAACATTGTCACACGGAACTCAGTGACAAACCACCCCTCAAAGTACAATAGACTTCTCCAGCACAGGCAAGAAGTGACCTTCATGCATAATGTAGGATACTGAGACACATCTACTGCCCGTGTGGCTGCAAGTTTCCAGCGACGTGTGGAGTTCTTAAAATACCAGCTGTAGGAACCGCTGTCAACTCGGAAGAAATCTGATATTGTAATCGAGTTACTGTGAAAGCTGTGGGAGATTGGGACTGGTGTGTACCTGTCAATATCCCACGGTGGCACTGCAGAACTGCTGGCATCACGTTTGTGAAAATGGAGCTTCTTCCAGTGTTTTAAAAGTATCGATTTTGGTAGTCACTTAACTTGGATCAGTTTTACACCAGGATCGCCTGGACTGGCTTCAATTGCATCACTTTGATGTTATGCTGTTATGAGCCAGGAAACCTTCTGATACTTCCCTTTTCTTGACAAGAGCATCTAGATGGAAGACGTCTGCGTGGGCAGCAGAGGGAAGAACAGAGGCAGGTTTTTGTTTGTCTGCTTTTGTTTCAGCGAGATTGCATTTCTGATTTGAAAAATTGATTAGTTTTGCTTGATCTTTCCCAAGTAATTCTGAGGATAATTGCTAAACATGTTTATCTTGAAATCTTTATGGTATTAGGTTCACTCCTCTTTATCCTCTCCAGGCCCTACAGACGATGAGCTCAGAGGACATACTGCGCACTACTTATGCTGTGTCAAGGAAATAATGTAGCACAACTTGAAAGAGACTACTAGAAGAGATGCAATTCAACAGATCCTTTCAATTGTCAACGTGATCTCCTTTTATATTAATATATTGTGCTTTCAAACCTTTTGGAGAGATAAATATACAATTTAGAACTCTAGGCATCTAGATGCAGAGGAAAATAAAAATAAAGATGATGAGAGGAATGCTGGAATTCCAACACAGTGGGGATTTTGAACAGTAATGATATGGATTCACAGGGATATATATATATATATTTTCACAGATTTATATAAAAAAACTATACTAATCATGGAGTCCATGACATGAGGGTAAAAGATGCAGCTCTCCAGTTAATTTGTTTCCTTTGTTTACATGTAATTTACACCTTTATATTCTTTTTCACATGCTTTTTTATTTTCCATTATCAAAATGAACATCTTTCTTTCAGTACTTTTTCCGATATGCTGGACAAGATACAAAAAATGCCAGTGTGTATTTAGCTTAAGCAATAAAAAGAGAAAGAGTCCTGCATGTAAGAACCAGTTGCAGTCACAAACTGTATTTACTTTGATTTGGTGCAAGTCTGGCAAGTTATTTTCTAGAGAATCCTTTCTTCTTTTTTTTTTATTCTTTTTTTTTTTTTTTACATACATTGAATACAAAAATGTGAAGACTGCTTCCCTCTTGAGATAGACTGCCTAACTGCATGCAAAGGATCCCTCTGCTGTAGCACAGTGTTCATATATTTGTGTTTTAAGGCTATATTTAAAGTGGTTACCCTTAAAATCTCAACTACTGACACTCTGAGATGTTAAATCCCTTCCAGAATATGTAAGGATGCTACTGTCCTCCCTCGGGCAGCAGGATTGCCGGAGCTGGCACTGTAGGGATTGCTTTCGGTAACGTCCACCTCTTATGGCAAGTGCACGTATGAACCTGCGCTTCCCGGGTGCAGGCAGCCACGCTGACTTTGTGTGCCCAAGCAACTGGGTTGTTTACATGCCTGCACCTTTATTCAGGTTTGGCAGTGGGAGCATCCCACCCAGTTTTGCTTGGGCAATCACAAAGGTCACAGAGGCAGACGCGGCGTACCGTTATTCCCAGCAGAATGTGAGACTTCATAAAGGGTCAGCAAATTCGCCTACAAAAAATTCAGCACTATAATAGACTCGCTGAGCTTCCTCTCCACTGCAGATGACTGACAGAAAAGTATTAACTGACAGTAAGAAATGGCTGGGAAGGATTAGCAGGATGGCTTCCATTTTCTGATGGAGCTCATCATAACACGTGGCATCAGTTTTTTAAGGCACAGCGGAGGACTGGGGGAACTGAAAGATCTTGTGGGTGTTTGCTTCCAGGTTTACTGCCTAGGTGAAACCTTGTGATGTGACAGGCTATTGAACTTCTGCTAACCTACTGCAATGCTTAAAGCATGTCAAGAACAATGCTCTAAAACTTGTATACTTTTCTGCAAAACCCTATTTGTCTTAGTCATGATGAAGGGTGAACCAAAGATCTGAACATTTTAACAGCTCTCATGCACCTTAGTAAATGTTGGCATTACAAGAATAGCATGGGGACCAGGAGGTGCATTTCACCCAGTGCAGGCACAGGGCTTGCTTTTGGACTGTCACCTACCAACAAGCTCCCATACAACGGATAGCTGAAAAGGAAGCAAAGAAATAGGACAGTCCTACAAACAGCATTAGACCCCTGCTGTTTCCAACAGCGAACCACCTCCCTCGCTGCTTGCCCAGCTGCTTAAAAACTGTTTTGCACTGCACACCTTATTGGTAGCTTCTGTAGCAGGCCAGCACAGCCTCAGTGCAAAGCTTGTCTATTATCCTCTGGCAGCATGAAAATAAAGAGACTGCTGGCCATGATCAGCTTGAGTATGTGGGTGAAAGAAATTTAAGAAACAGAGCTGACAGCTCCTCGAATGATGAGAAATAACCACACTTCAGCAAAATTATCCTTGGATGTGCAGATCCCTTTCTAATTACCGGCAATGGAGACAGAAGCAAAACTTAGATTAACAAAATTGGTTACATAAGAAATGTGAGATGAAGAGAGAAGTGAACATTGAATCAAAAGGGTAATGATCCCACAAGCAGCACAATGACTGCTGCTCTGCAGTGTGGGGAGACGAGGTTTTGATGTCAATCATGCAACACTAGAAATGATTGATTCACCATCCATTTTTGTAATTCCTTCTTTAATTAGTAGGACTTAACCTACATATCATACATGCATGTAAATCACCTGTCTATCCATCTGTCTGAATATCCACCTAGTTCAAACCTCTTCTTCCTTCGTTATTATTCACAGCTGTCCCTAAGGGTACCATTGAAGCAGAACAAGTGACACTAATTATCACAAAATAACAAAACTGTATCTTCAAACCACCTGACCATATATACCATACTATTTTATGTTTCATCATCCATTGAGTGCCTCTGCTGATTCCACTAGGTGGGTTGTTCTTTTATCACCGTTTCCACCAGCTGCTAAAATTAAACTGTCTCAGTCTGAGAGGAATTATAAAATCTGCAGTAATGGCTAATCAGTCCTTTCAGACAGAAGCAGTCATAGGGACATTTTAAAACTTTCAAAAATTATCACTTTCTAACTGTGGTGACCTCTTGTTTTACTCATGAAGGAAACCAGCAAAGTTTACCAGCTCTGTTTCCACATGTAATCCCACGAGATTAGAATTCTGTTAGAAGCAGATGCTTATTTTTAGCTTTATTGTCAGAGCCAAAGACAAGGCTTCAATATTACAAAGGAGAGGGTAGCCTTCACCGATGCCACTGCACTAATTGCTGTCAAAATCATGTTCTCGACACAGAAGTAGCTTCAGAAGGAAAATAAATTTAAGGCCAGGTCTATTGATAAATTGATGCTAAACCAAATGGTTTACCTTCTTTGGACAGTACTGGAAGGGCTCTGCAACACTTTATCACAGCAACATTTGCTGTATGAAGACAAAAAGGAGAAAAAAAATATGTGTAAAAGCTTGCAAGGGAACACAGTGCATGGTTTTGTGAAGTTTGGTGTGGCCTTAGAGATGTTTGACAATAGATGAACATCCTACATTCCTAGAAGCAGGAGAAGAGGTGTGCAAGAGTAGCTGCAGCTTTGAACCTCAGTGTGCCCAAGCAAAGACAAACCATGGCGCTGCCTGTTAACTACTACATTGGAAAATGTCTCTCCTTGTGTGAATGAGTCTCATAGCCTTGACAACGGCTGAGAAGCAAATAACTACCTGACCTCTAAGAAGCACCTTGCCTGTCTATAGTTCCTTCAGAGCTAATCACACAAAGACGTGGCTCAGCAGTCACTAGCTTTGCAAAACGCACCCCACTTCCCATCCATTATGAGCAGGAAGATTACATGCCCTTACCTGTGCCTAGATACAGGACAAGAAATGGTGGAAGACAAGAGTTTACAGACCACATGCAAAAGGCAACTACACAGACCTTGCTATTGTCTCATTTCACAGACCACAAGTATGATAGAAGCTTGTGGGTCCAAACTGTCTTGGCAAGTCACCTATCTATACCTAACACCTAACAACCTAACAGTGGTGTTAACCGTGAGTTGCCACATTAGAAAAATGTTCTCCTGGTGTAAATAGCCTTCTTAGAGTTGTAAAGAGAAACAAAAGCTAAAGAGACCCTGATGAATGTCAGGAACAGCCGGTGAAATACTCAGCAGTGAGTATACACTGTCAAGGCACAGATGGCATCTCTCACTGCCCTCTTTCTGCCAGCAACAAAGATGAGACACAAGCGCAGCCACCATAGCATCTCAAACACAATGCATGTGTGTGTAACATGCATGTTTAGGATTTCATACGGCCTCTGCGTTCAGTATTTTGGGGACCTGAGCTGTGCAGATGGCTTCAAGGCTACAGCCTTCCCCATTGCCATCCCACAGCCTGCAGAAGAAACACAGACCCTGGCTGTCTGATGACTTCTGACATGCCTGCCACCTACTCACCCTCCCTTTGCTTCAGTTGTTAACAGGGGATTAGTCTTCCATCATAATATCCACCAACAGGATGATGTGAAGAATGGAACGAACTCTACTTTTCCTTAGAAATGCTGATATCTTTAAAGTATTAGTATGTAAAATACATACCTGGTGATGTTTCCATACTCCTCTGACTCGCAAGTCTAACCATAAACTGTTATTTTATGTATTTTATGCCAGAGGGACTGACACCAAGTGTTAATTCAGGATCATTTATAAATCTAATAAATGTGTTTTCATATTTTTATTTCAGGCAATTAATTCAGTTATTATAGGAAACTGAAATTATAGTTAATCCTTCTGATATCCCAACAGCAACCTTCCAACATCATAGCACATTACTGTTTATCATGGCACTTTTTAATGATCTTTGGGTAATTTCGGCTTCATGCTTTTCCCAATTGACCTGAATTAATTTGGGGGGGGTCAGATTTTATGAGCCATTATATGAAATGCTTCACTAAAATCTTTACATACAATCGTATTATACACTTCCTTGCATTATTGAATTCTGCATTTCCTAATGCACAGATTTTCTTGCACTTGCTTGCCCATTGTCCATCTGTGACTAATCTTCCACTCCCAGCTAGAGGTTAAAAAAAACCGCACATTGTCCCTATAACTGCAACAAAACAAAGTAAGTCAAGTGCAAGTAGGTCATTTCCTTTTCTTTAGGAGTGAATACATGAAGTAATTTTCCTTTAATGTCACGTAGCTAGCTTACAGTGCAACCACTTAGTTGTACGCTCCACCCCAGGCTTGTCGTTACTGCGACTGCAGACACGGTTACATCACACACACCCGACTCTAGCAATAAAGTGCAGTAAGTAACAGCAGGGAGAGCTCAGCGGTATGATGCCCCACATAGACCTACATGTACATACCTACTGGTTTGCCACACAGGCTGCAGTCCATTTTGCTGTGTGCTCCCCATGACTATTCGCTCCTGCACACCTAAGCACACACAAACCAATTACAGATCTTGCATTGCAGAGGAGGGTGTTAAGTGCCCCTATTACCCACATATCTTGAAATCTGTGGCGTGTAACAGTCAGTTATGATCCCCGTAAGTACCATATCGCTGATGTCCTCCTAACTCGCCTATAAGTCACGAGTTACACTGAATATGTCAGTGCTTGTAGTCTGGTCTTCGGCAAATACAACGTGGTGCTGAGGAGATTTATATTACCTGAAGAGCCAGTTACAAGCAGGGACTCCAGGTGAGTTTTTTTTCCTACTGCATGGAGTGTTATATATACCTTCAGTCTCAGGGGTAGCTAAAATTTATTTCTTGAAATACAACTGTAGGTGTAGGGCTGCACTACTCAAAAAAAAAATTTTGCTTCACGGTGAAAATGCTGGAGGAGAAGACTCAGAGTACCAGAAGCACCTCTAGCCAAGGTTTTCACGGGGTCTGGCGCGAATAACTATTATTAGATTTCATAATCAAATGAACCAGAAATAACCATAAAACTACTACTGACTTCCTAAATGCTAAGTAAGGTGATATAAAACCTTTCAAAGGAAATAGTGACTGGCATCTTCATGACTTAATGTTTTATACCTGGGCTGGCCAGGGCTAAGGGCAGGTCTCAGCAGGGAACAAATCTGCTGCAAGAGAGAAATAAACTAAAGGTCACAACAAATGTGCCTTATAGTTTATGTCTTGCATTTCATGCCTGTAATTCTCATTACCCAAGTGAATGGGTTTTTGTATATCTCTGAATAGAAACAAAAGAGAACTTCTTATTATTTTGCTGACTTGTTTCTCTAAGCATTTCCAAAGAGTATTTTACTGAATGTACTGAACACCAATACAATAGAAATTGGCCAATATTTTCTAGATTGTCATATACAGTTTTGAGTTCCTCAGCTCCCTGGAGGTAATTAATCACTAACAGAGCCTTACTGTGGTGTGCCTGAAATTCATGTGAACTTATCACCAAGGTTATATCATTATGCTGAAAACATCCTGAAAGATACTGCACAAATATTTTTTTTAAATTCCAAAGGTAATACATGTATGTGACACACAGCTCAGGTGGCTAGAAGTTTAAAAGCTATTACTTTCCATCATTAGCAATCCCCAGGGCTAGAGCATTCAGCTGTGAAGACTGCTTTGTACTTGCAGTGACACAAGGTCATCATAAAGAAATTATTTCCCATGGTGCTGAGCTGGAGTATCTTTCCTCAAATGACTTCCATGGCTACAAGTAACCCTGTCCTTATCACTATCACCACAAAAAAAATACAAAACAAAGAAAATAATCCAGGCCCAAATGCCTGTACTGTCACAGAACACTGAATATCAAGAATTCCGACTTCCCAAGAAGTACAGATTTCTGAATTTGCATTCTTCAAAAGCCACTTACAAATATTCAGTATAATGTGTTTATCAGTGTATGTGAAATACTTCAGCAGATATAGAGAAATTGCCTATTATGTACCAATTTACTAGTTCATTTCACATTAGTCCTTGATTTATACCACACGGCTTCAATGGAATGACAGACTAGAAAGAATAAAATGATGACATTTAAGCTTTAAAATGTATTATGAAGTGGACCAAAATAATAGTATTTAGGAGGTGACTTCAAAAAAATCTTCCAATCCCTATGCAAAGAAAATTGAAAGATAAAAAGAAATGTAACTGTAATCTTTCATTTTAAAATTCATTTTCCTTGTTTGCCTTCTCCTCCAACACCACTGTGTTGAGTTCTTATTCTCATGGCAGGTAACAGTAAGACTAAAAGGACTGAGAAGTTGGTATTACTATTGCCCATTGTTCAAACAACTATAATGTCGACAATTTTTATAGAATTTCAGGTTTTATTCTCTTTCCAGCTACAGTAATTGTGAAAAGTAATGTTTTTGTTATCCTGGTGAAATCTGAAAGTGCACAGCTGTAAATCAGAATCAAAATACTGTTGATAATACCAGCCTGGAGTCCCCCAAGTGCAGAGATCTTTATTGTGTTCAGGTAGCATGCAAGGCTCTAGCAACACTAATAAACGCTAAGGAGGTACAATTTTACATCACGGGAACACTATCAGGGGAATGGAGCACCTGCAAAGACTGTGACCAATCTTGAGAAATCAGAAACCTTTCAGTCGTCATTCAGGTCATTATGCTGACAAAGAATCCTTATTGATTTGAGAATAATCACTGATTAGCCATCCAGCAAGATGCTTGTGGGCAGAGCAGGAGAGGAGAGGGCTGGCATGGAGGACCTGCAGAGTGCTACCTGCCAGCAGCCATGCACAATGTCCACACAGAAGGACACAGCAAGAGGAGCACAAGGGGGACAGGAAAGTATATAGAGGGCGAAATATAGGCTCACAGATCTTTCTGCTTCCTGTGGTTCTCTTTGAGATCCTTCTTGGTCTTGGCTAGCCCCATGAGGCTTTCACTTTTTGACATGCCAGGGTTTTGTAATTAGGGCGAGTATAAAGCAACCATAATTTGCACGTGATTAAGTAATGCTGTTCTTTTGAACCCACATTTTTCCTAGCTATTCTGTCCTTTGCAAACTTGTTTACCATGGAAAGTTGCCAGGGACACAATCCACTACACCACTTGTTTATTCTGTATTTTACCATTCTCTTATATGGTATTTTACCTCCTACACAGTCAGCAGTTACACTACATCATGTTAAATCCTGCTGAACTGCTAACGTCAACTGTGGCAAAAAAAGCATTAACAGAGGCCACCAGTGAAATCGTAGAGACTATAAAATATATGTGTGTGTATGCATGTATGAAAAAATAAATGTATTGTGGAATACTTCTAATGGAAAATCTCACTGAGGAATAACCATTTGTCTTGCTGTACTTGGGCTCTGACAAAACACTAGAAAAAGGCCTATCTTTGCTAACATGGCATTTTAAGTATTAATAGATCTTTCTGCTGCTACCTTCCTCCTGCTTCAAGCTCCTACATTATCAGCTTGTCTTTGGCTGGAAATGTAAAGATTTTAGGTTGCAGAAATATAATTCTAAATGCCTAGGCCCAAACCGGTGGATATGGACCTCAGTCTGTTTTCCACCGAGAGTACTTTTGTTTTGAATAAGAAACACAAGACACAAATATTTATAAGCAGTTGGAATACCTAATGCCTTGTCCACAATGTACATCCACCACAAATTTAAAGACTGACAAATGGCTCTGTCTTTGGTGGTCAGCTGCACAGGGAGGAATTTCACTCAACTCATGTGCACAGAAGAATATCCCTCACATTTTCAGTAGAGCACTCAAAATCCTTAGGAAGAAAAAGTGCCCCTTACAAATCTATTTAACTTGCCTTCCTTAAAGGAAGAATACGGAGGAAAAGCTCCCTTTCACTTTTCTGGGGTCATTGAATAAAAATATACATAGTTTATCTTATATAAATTACAATAGATAAAATTTGCAATAGCAATTTTACGTTATTAACAAAGATTACTATTAGGACTTGACAACACAAAGCAGGGAGCAACACTCTAAGAAGCTGCTTGAAGGCATAAGCATTTTCTGTTTTGCAGCCAATCATACAAAAAATGGATTTTAACTGCATATTAAAGGGTTTTTATAAAGGAACACAAGAAAGAAACAAAACTACCATGTTTTAACAGCCTGCTTCCATTCTTCTACAGGAATAGAAAAGAGATAATTTTGCATTACTGGGCATTCCTCCAAGGTTTAGGAATAGCCCTAGTAATGCTGATTGGACGCCCATGTGGTTTTTGAGCTCATTGCTGCAATTACCTCAGCGGATCTGGGTGTTAAGAACCTTCACAGGCTGTGCATCTCACACAGAGGTACATCTCAGAGAAGTTGTGCAGTGTAAGTCCAATTTTGAGGTAAGGTTTGAATAATATATAATTATGCCACTCTAGGCACAGAAGTAGCAACTACTACTTCCTGAGGCAAAAATTAATTTGTATTAATGAATGGTGCATTAAGAAGGCATTAATATTACATTAATTTTAGATTTCAAAAATCAGATAATATGAAACTTAAGGATATGAACCATCCTTTATTTCTTTATAAAGGTCTGTGGGACTCTACAGACAAAAAATACACAAACTATTGCCATTTGAGGAAAAGGCATAATCACGCCTCCAAAGGTCTCCAAGGGTAATTGGAGGACAAAAAGAAAGGGAAGACTGACACCAGGTAGAATCATGGGTAGAAACTGGAAGAACAGTAGCGTAATTAATGGTAACCAATATTTTTCCTAGCACAGATTTTGTAAAGCCTGGTTTCTGATATGGAAAGTCAGGCTGATCAAGGTGCCTGGGCTGACATGGGACGTTGAAGCCACGGGCTTCAACACCCCTAAGGAATTTTCTGTACAACAATATGCAGTAGTGTGACAAATACTCCGTCCAGTATTACGGTAGTTTAATGGATTAATGATAGAGCTCAGGAACACTTTTAAAAACCAATCATTGCCCTATCCTACAGTGTCAGTGGAGTCCTGAAGGAATAAAATGTGGCTTAGTGCAGGTGTGCATATTAGCTCATCAGTACCAGCACGGTTACCTCAGCAGGCTGTAAGCCCTGGTCTCCAGCTGAAGCAGTGTGAATGGCTGTGTTCATACTCCGCATTGGGTATAGACCCTAGTGTACAATCTTCTGTTCATTACTCAGCTTTCCCCAACCAGAGAGCTAATCTTCTCCTTCCATACAGGAGCAGAGGATCTACCTGACTGATGGATGAGGACCATGGAAAGAATTACCAAGGCAACTTGATGCTATCAATGCACCCAGTATCTTCAGAGCTGCTTATGAAAAAAAGAAGGAAAAAAAAAAACAAAAAACAAAAAAAACCACGCTGATATCAAAACAAGTGACAGCAATCGGGAAGTGGCAAATAATACATCAATTAATTTGGATCACCTGGTGGTTTTGCACAGTGTGTGTTATGCCTCATTCAAAGGCAGGAAATGTTCTCCTGCAACAAACTGCCTCTGCAGTAGACCAGAGGGGCAAACGGTACCCAGTGTGATGAATAAGCAAGGAGAAAATTTGTATGAGAAGGAAGAATTTTTTAGGTCTTTGTGTGACTTTACGTTGAGATTAGCCACCGTGGGGAAAAAAACAAAACAAAACAAAACAAAACAAAACCAAAACCGAAACAAAAACCAAACTATGATCGGGGAAATGATTGAGAAGTTTGGAAAAGATTCAGCTAATTAAAACATGTCATATAAAGTTTGGAAAGTACACTTCAAAAAACCTTATTGCTAAATGAAGTTTAAATGAAGGCTGAAAAGAGATTTGATCATGGTTTATATATAAAAAGGTGAAAATTATACTTTTGAAAGTGAAGGACCCATGAGTCTACTTTAGAAAAATATTCTAAAATTGTTGTTGAAAGCAAAAAACAGACAAATAAAAAAAGGAGAAAGGGCTACTGATTAATATATAGCATTTAACTACTAGTAAATGTAGAAATGTCACCATTCTCTTACAAAGCTATATATTCAGAACATTTCTATGAACTTCTGAAATGTCAACTGGGATGCAATTAAATAATGTGCATAATTAAGAGTGTCCAACCTGCTCTTAGTTCTGCAGAGAAATGCATGAGTCGTGAAGACTGGCTTTTTGTCAAAGCAATACCACAATATGAACTGGAATAAGGATTTGAAATGTGGGGTTTGCTATGTGGGTTTTGAAAACCAAACCTGAATTGTAAGTCCTTGGAAAGCTGGGGTTGGAAGTTTTTCATAGCCTTAAATGGGTTAGAAGTTCCTCTGACCTTCATGATTTTTAATCTTTGAAATATACATAATTTCAAAACTGGGACATGGAACTCCTACTTACTCCTAAGTTATTCCAAAGTATTCTACTCAAACTCTACTTAAACTCTTAAGTCTATTTTACAGTTACAAAACACCAAATTTATTTCACTCAGAGAAATTTGCCCTGTATGAATTCTGTATTAAAGTTGAATCTAGCCTTACAAAAATGTTTTAGTGCAGTGAACCAAAAGAAACATACTTGGCTTGTAAGTAACTACTTTTTGCAAACCATAGCATGACATGACCAGGTTACCTCCCCATCATGTGTAGCAGAATTTGAAGTACACAACATACATTCTCTGGTTTTAGCTGTAATGTCTTATAGTTCACCTCATTTACTTGATTTTCAAATGCAATTTTATGATCCTTTATTACAAGTGACCATAGTCCTTACTAAAAAAAAAAAAAAAAAAAAAGGAAAATATGCAAATATGCATAGGAGGTCAAATTTTCCAATTTTCTTGGAGCGGAGATGGTTTGGGTCTCCCTCCCACCATCGTCCCAGCACAGGGACAGGAGCTGGAGCTGGGCCAGGTGAACGAGCTCCATGCACAGTGCCTGCAAAACGGCAGCTCTGACCATACATTCACATTTTCTAAGCCACTCAGTGTTGGCCTCACTCAGCTTCCAGTGAAGTCAGTAATAAAACTTTCATGGATTTCGGTGGAAGCAATCTGAAGCCAGTACTTAGTGCTTTCAAAACCTTTCTTCTTGACTATATTTCTTTTCCCATTTTTTTAAACAACCACCCAGATATTTAACCGTGTCCTGTACAGGCTTTTTTTTTTTCTCCCCCTCCCCCACAAAAGTCAATACAGAAAAGGGACGTAGAAATTTGCACTGTGTTCTTCTAAAAAATATTTTGTAGTGTTTACCTCAGTATGACAGCTGGAATTTTTAGGCTTAGCCAAAAATAAAAAAAGGCAGGCATGAAAGTAGGAGCTTTTTCTCTTGCAACTATCAATTGTGTGGAATAAATAAACTCTACAAAAATACCTTTTAAGCCATTGGAAAATAACCTTAATATACAACTTTCCCCACAAGAGACCATTCATTTAGCTAAGATGTATTCCTAGAATTTATACAAATAAAATAAGATGGGGCATTTTTCTATATTTGTAATTAAACCTCATGCTCACAACACCCACATAAGTAATCAGAAAAAAACTGCAGGTAATTCTTTGAATGTCAAGAATGCATTAATATATTCTTTTTTTAGAGGGGAATATATTTCTAACAAACAAACAAACAAAAAAAAAACAACCAACCAAACCCCCCCAAAATGCTATACACATAGCAGCTAAAAAAATGTTAATTACCAGTCATAAGAATGTCTCTAAATTACTGAGGGTGAGACACCGTATAGATACCACTCCCCACTGCAGTATGGTCAGCTAATCGTCTCAATACTGTAATTCACAGGTCCCAGGAAAACTTTACTGGATGTGTTGAATCATCTATCCAGTCCATTTAAAAGTTTTTTAGATTTATGTGAGGACTTTAGAAGTTAAAAAGTAGGAACAAATACATTGACACTCTCTTTTGTTTGAAGTACGAAGACAAACGAAGAAGTAATTTCCACTACTGGGATACTTCACTGAAAATTCTTCTGGGAATTAAGGCAATATGTCAGCAAAGAAATCTGCAAACAATTTTAAGGTTTTTTGTCTTGGTGAATGAGATAAAAAATACTCAAGAAAATGTCTGTTGCTTGGTGGTATCCATGCATGAAATCCCACCATGAATTTCTAGGTGTTGTGAATCTTCCTTGAAGTTTGTTGAAGATCAGCCATAAAACATAAAATCAACGAAAAATTGTTAAGTACATGATTTGTACTGAATTCATCGACTAACTAAAAGCTTTATGGCATTAGAGTGTACACGCAGGACCTTAGCTAAGACCAGGTGCACTTCAATGTTTTTAGTATCTTAGGAATATTTGGTTACAGGAAAAGGTAACAGCACGGTGCACCTGAGGTTGGCCTTGACCTAACTCAGCTGACTGAAGAGAGTTGAAGGTGCATCTGAAAAGTAGTAAAAATACTGCATCAGTGAAAGTGATTTTAGAACTCAGTTCTGATTGCCAGTGAGGGCAACTTCAGTATGCAGCTGATAGAAATATTCTCAGAAGTTACGTACTTAAGAAATCAGTTTTTTGGTTATTAAACAATGTAAAAACTGGTAAGAATTGTTCAGTTTTGTAAAAAAAACCACATTTTGTTATCAAAATGCTACCTGCATTTAGATACCCTCCCTACTCTTCCTGAGCACTAACTTTAGGAGAATACAAGGAAGTGCTTTCTTAACTTTAGCTGTCTGAAATACGCTGAATTTAAATGAACAACAAACTAATTTCCTAATGGTTGCAGCCCATGCTTTAGGAAAACTACAGTTACTTCTGCATTTAATTTAGGAGACTGTTCTCTGCTGTATTTTGAGGCATTCTCCTACCACCGCCAGGAAGATGGCTAGCCGTGCTGTGGGAATTCGAGGACATTCAGATCTCAGTTTTTGACACCCCTCTCTACGGCATAGCTTACACCAGCCTTCCAGCAGCAGTCCCAGCCACTCACCCAACACAAGTAACTTCTTCTGATCAAGTACATACGTCCTTGCAATTTTGACCTTCATAGTTCAAAAGAAAATGTTATGACTTAATAAAAAAAAAAAAAAAAAAAAAAAAAAAGCCCTTTGCCTTTGCTGGATGTAGCATTTTCTTCCAGAGGCTGCTGAGCTGGAAACAGTAATTTCAAGACACATGTGCAGCACCACTCACCTGCAGGACTCCAGAGGCCAGAAGGCATTTTAAGACACAACATTATTAAGGTTGTAGCAGAAACATCTTGCCATTATGTACTTTCCCCAAGGCTTTCTTACATGCCAAACTCCTCAGCCTCCCTCCTCAACTGTCAAAATCTCCGGCTTCTCATCTGGAACCTGCTGCAACTTAATTATTTATTTGTTATTGATACAAACTTCTGTACCATCTCACTCTCGTAACTGGAAGCATTACATAAAATGAACTGAGTTTAGCCTAAAATAAATTAATAAAATCAGTTCGTAACAACAACGTACCAAACAAAATCCTGTTGTAAGTGGTACAGTAGTCACGTAGTAGTGAAAATCAGCAGTCCGTTTTCCTAGTGAAATTGATAAAATGGAATCCAGATATCCAAATACCTTTTAAAATCTAAGCCTTGGTGTATCCTTTGTGGTCTCAAGCATGAGCTCTGGAGCTTTTTTAAGCTCAGGGAGCCTCAATTCAACCCCAGGTTCAAATCACATAATGGTGCCATGTAGTGGCACCCATTGACACTCGTATACCATTTTCAAGTTTGCCACCATGTAGTTAACATGCATTTTCTAGTTTTGTTTCACCTTTTCTCTTTCTTGACTCTTTTTTCTGTCTTGTTCTCTTTTTTGCCCAAAAATGGAGGGTGGGAGGTGGAACTGTTTTATTTAACCGTTGGCATGTCAGTGGAAAAGAAGTAATGTCTTTTTGGTATGAAAAACATGGTTATTCTTTGATTACTGACTGAAATCTCGTAACTTTTGTGCTGTGAGGCATGAAACTCATCCTGTCAAAAGAATAGCCCCTTCAGTGTAGAGTTACTAAATATTTATTTCAGTGGCAATGTTCTGTAAAGTTTCGACTGCTTAGACTGAGTGCTACTCCCAGACCTTTTCCTTTTTATTGATTACATTAACACTTTTAACACTCTGCCGTCACAAATGGTCACCAGAGGCCATTCATTCGACACTCGGCGAAACACTTTTGCATCGAGTAGCATTATATTTGCACATATATAAATCAGACAAACTGCCTTTATCTAGCTGGGGTCACAGAGCGTTCAGCTCGCATGCTTCATACCAGCCACTCCCGTGGATGAACTCTCAAGGCAAAGACTTTTTTTCTGCCTTTTCTAGAGCTCTCTTAAAAGCTTTCTAAGGCCTGCTGAATCTCCTGTTCCAGGCCCATCAAAAAAGTAAAAGCAAGCACATAGATCGAACCTCCTGCATCCTAGGAAAAAAGATCTGCTCAACACAGGAGATATGTCCACTTTAAAAGACAAGATGATTTTTCTCAGAGGTAGACAAAATACTTTCAATGTGATGAAATTTTATGGAGCCAAGTCATTTCACAATCATTTGAATAAGGACCACAATGTTTAAGGAAGTTGGGAAAGACGAACCACCTGAATCTGTCTTAGGATGCGCATTTCTCATGGTCAGATTTAGCACAAGCTGTGAGGGAAAACTCTGTGTGAACCATGACAAGGCCTTCAGCCCGGCTCTCCCGTGTCTGTGAACTGCATCCTGACCACTAGTATGGAAGCACTCAAAGGAACATCGATCAAATACCACAAAAAATGTACTAGTCCATCAAAAATGGACTTTTGACACAAGTTGGACCTGATTTGCTTTTCTAACAAATGCACTGGCAAGAGGTGGCCTTGATAACGTGTAGAAAAATTCTGGGACTTTTTGAAAGCTTGTATGAAGAATTACTGCCCTCCAGGCAGCTCAAGAATTTAACGTCGGCAGTGCCGCGGCAGTGCATGTGGTTATATGAAGAAGTATGGACACAAGTTTCAGCCAAGGGCTTTTATTTAACTAATGCATCATCAAATGCTGAATGAGATCTGGTTTAATGCCTTATGTGGAAAATTGCTCAACATGTTAACTTGTCATGCCTGTTGTATCGGCGTGGTTGCCTCAGATAACCTTAGGGCCCACAGGATGGCACTGCGCCACAGTAGATGCAATCGTCCTGAAGATGCTACAATGAATGTTGGAAAGTACGATAAACTCTCACCAAAGCATTACAACCTGTGCTTATAACGAGAATCATTCCCACTTGTAGACTACAAAGAAGGGAATTGCTTCTTGAGTGATAATGCTTTCCCTCCTTTTAATGCTAATTCATATGGTTGAATGTAATACCTTTTTGGCATCTTATGTGATAGAAAATATCACTGAATGGGTAGTCCACTTTTTATTCCATTGTCCATGGCTAGCAGTGTTTAAATCAAAACAAGGAGAACTTAAGGTTGTGAGAGGAATACATATACCCAAAAAAAGTGCCACAAGGATGTGTGATAGTTTGGAGTGCTGGAAAACAGCAAATGAGGTGACTTCTACAGCAGTCAGGATAGCCTTTTGTGCTCAAAAGGCTGGCCTACAAGGTGTGCAGGTTAGGGGCACTTCAGAAAAATACTCATTGCTACAATGGCCAGCTCAACCCATTTATTCATTTGTCTGTAAATACAATTTCCAAGGTCTGTTTTGTGTTCAAAAGCAAAGCAAAGCAAAACCTTCTGGAGCCTGTTCAGATAAATCAGGCCTAACGATAAGACTGAGTTCTGAACCCTCTTTGAGAAAGTCCTCATGAATTACATATGTCCACATAACCTCTGCACTTGTCTGGACACAAATTGTGTCGCTGCTTTCATGAAGACACAATATTTTTGGAAACACTTTAGGATGCTGCTGTTCAATATGTATTTTCATAGCTGTCTCACATCAAGATTGCTCTCCTTGAAACTTAGGGCTTCTCAGATGAAACAGGTTCTTCTTCAATTTACAGACCATTCATTAGAGCTCATTTGGAACATTAAATGTAATTCCAAGCCACTTCTGGTCAAAAATAAGGCTAGTTTCAGTTGGGCCTGTAAAAAGAAGGACTACCAGAATAATGTCAGCAGTGCATGACTTTCCTTCTGGGGATAACAAAAATGCCTCTGAAGCCCAGAAAAGAAAAATTATAATGAATACAATTAATCACTGAATGCTTGTAGAATGTAGGTATAAACTGACTACAAATATTCTAACAACCAGTGTGCTGATTTTGGCTGCGATAGAGATTTTTTTCGTAGTATGGGACAATGCTTTGGGTTTGCGCTGAAAATGTTGTTGATAACAGAGGGATGTTTTAGTTACCGCCAAGCAGCACTTACAGAGCCAAGACCTCTTCTGCTCCTCACCCCACCAGCAAGTGGGCTGGGGGGCACAAGGAGCTGGGGCAGCTGACCCCAGCTGACCCAGGGGACATCCCACACCACGTGGCCTCATGCTCAGCAGATAAACCTGGGGGAAGGAGAAGGACGGGGTGGACATTCGGGGTGATGGCGTTTGCCTTCCCGAGCCACCGCCAGGCGTGCCGGAGCCCTGCTGCCCTGGGGATGGCTGAGCCTGCCTGACCACGGGTTGTCATGCATTAATTCCTTGTTTGCTTTGATTGCGCGCACGGCTTTTGCT
Organism: Falco punctatus; assembly: GCF_963210335.1. Lineage (NCBI taxonomy): Eukaryota > Metazoa > Chordata > Aves > Falconiformes > Falconidae > Falco > Falco punctatus. Next base: position 82,802,173 of record NC_137586.1, read on the forward strand.
TCACCTATTACCTTGCCTTCATCTCAGCCCATGAGTTTTCTCAGTTTTACCTTCCGATCCAATCCCCCATCCCGACACAGGGGGACTGAGCGAGCAGCTGCCTGGGGCTGAGCTGCCGGCCGGGGTGACACCACTCCAGCCAGCCAAGTAGTGTTTGGGTACAAGCTGTAAACAGGGCATCTGTGAGCAAGAAACCTACATTACAGCGAGATGGAGTCTGGTAAATCAATCTGTGGAAGTGACAGCAGTAAAGACATTTTGCACCTTTCAATACACTCACAATATTACTTGTAAGCTATTCACAATTAAACATTCATGTTTTAAAGCTTCTGTTAACTGCCTTTGGGATCATGGGAGAATTCTCCCTTTTCACTGATAAATTCTAGGGATTTTTCCCTAACGAGACCATGCACAGACTTAGGGTGTATCTTTTGGATGAGCTGCTGCACTTGCGCGGTTTGAAAAATTCTTCTCATGTATGATACCTGTGCCTCATTTATGCATGCAGAATTATACTGTTCAACAACTTTTGGGATTGGGAAGAAATTCTCAGTATTGGAATAAACAAATTTGAACATTTTTGTCATGTTCTGCAATTTACTTCCTCTCCTTGTCTCTCTCCTAGTGTTACTTTGAAATTTTTGAGGACTTCAGACTTCATATTTTGTTATTTTGCGTAGTACGATGGTTTCAGGATGTTTGGGGCAGAAAGGATATTCTTTAGGAACGCTGCAGTTTTATTTTTTACTTTATTAGCAATGAATTATTGCCTGCACTAATGAGTGACAGTGACTTAACACCTTTACACATCACCTTCCTCTTGGGACAAGGCCATAACTTAGTATAACGCTTCTGTAGCACCAGCGTACTATTGTACCTGTCCCAGTGGCCACCATTCACTATTAGGACATCACTTTCTACTGGACACAATCTAGCTGGTGCATGTCCCCACAGGACTCTCTGTTTAAGTTTATTGCCATAGATTAAGGTCTTAATTGTTCTTGTTTATAAGAAGACAGTAATTCACAAGTCCTCTGTGTTTCCTCAGGTGCAATCTATGTGAGCTAAGCAGACCAACTTGCTCACACGAATGCTTTTCATTCCTTCCTCTAAATCCACTCAGGTTATTTCCCTCACTCAGTTTTACGTTGTTTCTGTTCCCCAACTGCTCCCTCTTGTTGTTAATGGCTAATGGCAGAGAGGAGTCCTAGCCATGAACAAGGATATTGCAGCGCTCAGAACTAATCAAACACCAAATGAAAAGGCAGCCTGCAAAGAAGAAACTTCTGTAACTTCCTATCTAGAATTTTATTGCCAAGTTCTGTTCGTGTGTGAATATCAACCTAAATTTGGGAAGAAAGCTGGTGTTCATTTGCTACCATTCAACCATAAGTCTTCACCACCTGTTGGGGAGCATTCCTTTTCATGAGTCCTAAGACTCATCCAATTCACCCTCAAAACCGACCTCTGCATTCTGCTTTGGCATGCGGAGTTTTCCTAAAATCCTGGAGAAAGAAATTTCCAGAGACAGAAATGCAGAAGTCCTGACCTAGGTGGCGAGTTCTCAGCCTGTTCTCAGACATCTCATAGCTTCAGTAAAGAGTTTGCTTTATGGAGATGAAAAGAGTGATCTCTCTTCCATTAACTTTCCAAAGAACCCAAAGCTGGTGATGTCTAATGAGTCCCTAATTAATTCTTTTACTGACCATTTATGAACAAGGAGGTTAAATAAGAAAGTTACAAGCAAAAAGCAAATTCCTGCAAAATAACTGCCAGCTGAATTTCTTAGTTTTTTTAATTACTGGGAAGCTGTTCAACTTCTTCTACCTCCTCCTGTTTTCCTTTCTTCTCCACGTCCAAGAGCTCTCCTCTTTCTCCCTTTCTGTTATTCTGTTAACCAAGAATTATAAGCCCTTATAGTTAACAAGACCCCAGACCATGAAATACAGCCATATGTACCCAGTTTTTTGCTGATGAGCTTGCAGGGTGGGTTCCTCTAATTTTTACGTGGTTCGTCAGTCTTCAGTTCACAACTTATTTCTGCCCAGCTTTTCTTTCCATAGATCTTGTTGTCCCAAACTGTAATATCATTAGCATCTGATTGTATTTTAATGCCTTTGTCACGGGAAATCTATGCTTACTCTTTAACTTCTCTCCTAAAAAAAAAAATTTGCATCTGCAGTCCCTTGCCTTTGTCACAGTATGCATCACACCCTTGTTTTACATCATCTCGTAACTACTTCTTCCCTACATCCTATCCATGGTAATCAGGGTGGAATTGACTCTATCCTTCTTTGTGTTGCTGATTAACTGGGAGGGGTAAGAAAAAAGAGAAAGCAAGCAGTACATGATCAGTTCATTTGAGTAAAATGGAGGCTATACGTACAAAATGACATTACTTGGGTTATTCCCAGAAACGGCTACTTCCTTAAGGCACACACTTTTCTCTCAGAGAAATGGATGGTAGTTACAGGCAAAGGAAAATGCATTTCCTAAGAGCCAGCCACCCTCTGTAGCTGAAATGTTCTGGAGCAGACCGTGGCATTGTGTGCAGACCTACAAACCTCGCATAAAAAATATCAAAGCAGAATCTTTGCATTCACAACGTATGTCTGTTTTCAGCTGGTGGCACTGCAACGTTCTTTTTAATCATTAGACACTTCCCAATTGACCCGATTTGGGTTTGAAAGAACTAGGCTGTTTCGTAACAGTTTGTTCATGGCTCTGGGACTCCTGGTTAGCAAGAAAGGCAATGAACATTTTTCTTCACAATGTCTCCATAAACTTCCCTAGATTCCTGGCTTTTCACAGAACGATCCCAGAGAAGGGCAACGTTCCTACTACCCTCTTCACTGGTGCTGTCAAGCATAATAGCCTTGGCTGTTAAAGTCCTGTAAGACTAGAAATGTGTAAGAGAAATAGAGCCTATGTGACAAGTAAATTGACTATTTTAACTCCATTTCCATTCATGTTCTAATTATTCTTAAAATGAGTGATAACTATAAATTCATAGAAATATGAAGTCCACCACATGGGGCACGACTCACTTAACCTCTCTGTGAAAACAGTCCACTTCTTATGCAGGCAAAAAATCTAGTCAAGAATACATTATTGATTACAGACAGAGTTCAGATAAGTTACACTCAAAATTTTGGAATGGGCAAAAAAGGAATTCAGTGGTATGTAAAATCAGGAATCCCTTGTCAGGATAAGTAAAATCTTAATAGCATACTCAAAGAGCTGTTACTAGTCCAGATCTAATTATTATAGAAAAAGAAAAGAAAAAAAGAAAATTAATACTTTAAAAAAAAAAAAAAATCTTGATAAAAATAGTATAGCTAAAAGTGTATACACATTGCTAGATTCTACTCCTTTTCCAGGTGCTTTCCTCATGCTTTCATCACTCCCTGAGGTCCAAATGGTAAGGTCTTCGGTCTGGCAATGAGCACAGCAAGCTGTCAGCACCACAAGTTCTTTGCTTGGAGCATCATGATGATGGTGAGGGTTTCTTCCTCTTTACACTAGGGTATACTTGGGGGTTATTTGATGTTTGCTAACGTGCTTTACACTTTGGTCTTTCTTCACTGGTCTGCAAGTCACATTACATCCAAATTTACAATAAATATGGGGCCTTTTTCAGGGTATATACTAGGGTATATACTTGTTCTTTGTTCTCCTTTTTACCCCTAAAAGGCTGACTTCACCACCTCCAGGTCATCGTTTGTTTAACTGATCAATGCTAAGTTGTTTATAGCTGCAGGCTCTCTGATGCTGGCCTTGTCTTGCCTCTTATCACCCCATTACTGCTCCTTTACTCCACATCCCACATCCCCACTTCTCAAGGGCTCTGCTATAGTACCAGGACCCTATTCTTCTACACTACCCCACCATCTTGGCCATAAATATTTAGTTCTATACAGAATAAGGCTTGTTATAGCTATCTACATAAAAGCTATTGTTGTACCACGTAAAGATAAGCAACAGTAAAAGCCATCTGGTCTTTAGAAAAATTACTGCTGCGGCTAAACCATGAAAAAACAAAGCTCCAGGCAGTTCAAGAAAATCCAGGCAGACAAAATTAGCCTAAGAAGCTTCAGACCTGAGGTCTTGCAAACTCACTGTAATGCTTGGGGCATGACATGTACTGTACTTAATGGGCTACGGAGCTACAAGTAAGTGGTATGCTAATGCATTAGTAAGTCTTAATTAGTGTGCAATTAGTAATGCACTCTTCAGGGCATCACAGTTATCCCACAACAAAGAACCGAGTCTCCACAACAGAGCTGTGCATCCCAACAGCACCTGACTGGGAATACCACAGTGAGCTCCATCACAGCAGCCAGCCTGTGGATGGACCACTTCAGTTTTCAAGGTTGCCAGTCTTGCCCTGCTCCTGAGCGCTGCATCAATTCCTTTGCAAAATGCATACACTGTCTTGAAGTTAGTGAACGTGTAGATAATGCCACCTAATCTTGTGCATTTTATTGTTTGGAAGGAAAGTATGTATTTAAAGATCTCATTATTTATTTTGGAAAAGTGGTTAGTTCATTTCACTGCAAAGACCCGCTTCTACATTTTGATTGGCAGTGTAGAACAACTGGTAAGACACAGTTGCCATCAGAAATTAATGAATTAGCCACAAATATGCTGCAGGTGGGAGGCTTTGGGGATTTGATGTTCCCCAGCAAAGCTGGATGCTTTCAGTAAAGCTGGTGCCAGGTCTTGCTTCTTTATCAAAACCTCACACAGCATCAGGTACTTTTGCACTAAAGGCAAAAGAAAACTCCCACTTACTCCAAGTCTGAAAGATTAAGCACATAGTAATGAAAGATTCCCTGTTGCCCTGGGCAAGATTGAACAAATGACCCAAAATGAAATTTGTACAGAACTTAAACTCTAAAACTGAAACCCAGAAAACCCAGCTCATCAATAATTACCTTGAAGAAACCTAATGATGGTCATGTTGGACATCATTAAGATGCAACAAACACTTGCCCTCAATTAGATTGTAGATGCTGAGCATCTTCTTCAGTCTCACCAGTCACTCAGGGCAATGTGTCTTCTGAGGGTGTGAGACAGGAGAAAACCCTTCCAACGAAGAGGATTTTCCCAGTGCAACTAAGATGAATTTTGCTATCAGATTTGTTTGAAAGAGATCAACATGATGATGAAATAAAATACTGATTTTTTAACTATCTGAAATTTCATTGTCACCATTTTTATAAATTTCACCACTTGTGGCTTTTCATTTTGAAACCATTACTTTTTGTAAAAGGTTGAACAAAACATAAGGTGAATAAAAGGTTGTATATGCCAAAAGGAAAACAACATGCCTTTCTCTAGTGAATAAAATATTTCAGGCTGACTTAATTTTTATTTTTGTGTTACTTAGTTCACCAAGAGCTGAACAAAGCCTTTTTATTTTGCCAATATGAAAGTTTTCTCAAGGTTTTAACCCATTCACAAAATTTGAAAAACACATTATTTGCTTTTTAAGGTTTTCCCTAATAACTAATTGTTATTTTTACATTAATAATATATTATTACATATAATAATATATATTATAATAAAAAAATATAATACAACTATATGTATTATAATCTCAGTTTTCCTTTGTTCCCAAGTGTTCCTTTTTTTTTTTGTTATTCTCGAATTGTTTTGATTATAAATAATTCTGATGTGTTAGCAAAGTTAGTTACTTAAAGTCTTAAAAGCTCAGATGATTCAATGTACGTTCATCAATGAGTATATTAAGAGAAGCACAATTTATATGGTACTAATGCATCATCTACTGATGAAGAGAGTGATAACACTATCTGGGCAACCCAGTATGAAGTAGTATTTCAAAAACACGTCTGTGTATCAGCAGCTAACATTCCATCAGACAGATTTACATTAGCAGAAGGCTCATAAATTCAAACAGCAATCAAATTATCAAGACTGTGTGTTATTGGCAATCCCCTTGGGGTATGTTTACACTCTGTAGAAGCCTTGGTGAGTAAAGCAGTTCATTAAAGACAGACTCTGTCCTAAGTCAAAAGCTCCAACTCACAAGAGATGATGCCAGATGGATGTGGCTCATTAGAGGAACATGGTCCTAGTTCTAACAAGCTACGAATCCATCCTGTCACCTCTTGGGCAAACAAGCAGAGTGGAGGCAGGAAACCAAGCCAAGTACAGCTGGCTAATAAGGTATGTAATTGCCTTGTTTCTTCTCATTCGCTTTCCAAATCTAGCAACTACATTGTTGACTTTGCCTTTTAGTAGCTTAAAATTAATTTTGTTTTCCATTAAAATCTTGTGTTACACAGTGACTTAACTGAAGGCAAAACTCAGACCTGTGGCCAGCACATCCTTCGCAGGTTCTGGTACCCAGTTCTTGCCCACGCTCTGCTAAGCTGAAAGAGCTTGATACAAGGTGCTGACTGCAACACAGTCTTAAATGGTGGAGAGGACATTCCTTTTATTAAATGTTGGAGTCCTTGTGGCCTGCAGCAAAGGAAGCTAAATCTTCATATTTAAATACAATTTATGGCACCAGCCAGTCCTATTCCTCAGTTCAGAGCCACCTCTTTCTTCTAAAACACACTTAAGGAGATGACACCACCCCTCCGCTCAGTGCTGGAGGACTAACTTCCTGGCCTGAACAAAGACAAGCTGTGCCAAGTACTACCTGATGGTCTTGCTCTGGGTGGTGCCTACACCTGAAGAATGGTCAGGTGTCAGACCTGACTTGACCCCATGGATCGTTGGTTAGCTCCATCCAGTTTCTCTGCCCAGTAATCTGTCTGGTTTGCATTCTTCCCTGACATCTCCCCACAAACTGTTTCGGGAACTCAGTCACTTGGGATTTCACTTCAGGCAGAAGCCACATAAAAATTACACATGGCAACACTCAGCACCACAGCACCTGAATCCTTTTTAGGAACAAATTTATTTATTTATTTTTAATTTAACACGCCATACCTACCCTTCCCAGAAAAAGACAGCAAAAGAGTGGTGGCTGGTAGGAGTTAAATTTTCATTGTGTTCTTTGGGAAGCAAAATAACACCAAATGGTATTGCTGTGCTAAATGCTGGAAGGGTAGCGGGACACACATGCACATCCAGCCAGGTTCAATCTTCATTCAGCTAACAATGAAATTTTTTAGTTCCAGTTATGTACTAAACTACATAGCTGCAAGGAAAAACTAAGAGAAATCCCTCCTCCTTTAAGCTTTACTCTGAATCTACAGCAATTGTTTTTGTTCTTTGTACGTTTTCCCTGTATCAGCTAGCATTTGCTAAACACACTGAAGTAAAAGCTTTCCTTCACTCTTCATCCAGTTACTCCAGTAAAATCAAGACCTTGTTAACTGAGGACAGCAGATTCACGCTGCTGTTGAAACAGTTAATATGACAAGAAAATGCATACTTTATGCAAAAAATCTGATTTGGCTGACAACTGTGGAGTAAAGCAAGTAGAATTATTGCCATTTAAATTTTATATCCCACTGGAACAACTGTTTAGTGCAGAAGCTGCTTCAGACTTGGAGATTATTGTTTAGTTAAAAATAATTATGGGAAAAGATGAGAGCAAAACTAATTCCTAGGGATAGAGTGTATATTAGTGTAGCCACTGCACTGATAAATATGACTCTGATAATCTTATGATTAAAATGTGCTCAAGCAGACCTTGGCAAAATAAATTGCAACAGATTTAAAGAAAATTTAGATGCAGGAAAATGTAAAAGTAAAAAAGACTTTTCACAAATAAGTGCCCCATTGGAACACAAAATTAATGTATTGGCACTGGGAGCTTACATGGAACCACATGGCTGCTGTGTCCTGATTTATATAATTGCTATGAATCTCCGTATTTTTCACCTACATTCTTTACAATTTTTTTCCCCTTGAAAGAAAAAAGAGAAACTCTCACCCAGCTTCAACTAAGCTATTTCAGAGTAACATTAAAGCTTTGACTTAGGCTGACAAATGACCTCCCTGTAGGGATCTCTTTCTCTGCACAAAACTGGCCATTGAAAAATATTGTAATCAGACATGGTGGTGATTTTATTGGAATAAGCTTATTCATTCCTGTTGGCTGTCAAGCAAGTTTCTGTGTGAATCATTTATCAAAAAATCAATGGGAGGCTTCTGCATATATTTTTTCTTGAAAACGTATAGAAATACCTAAGCTTCATAAATGTATTGATGTGTGTTGCTCTGCGTGTGGGTGAGTGAAATGAGACTGTGTCTGGACAATGAAAAATGGTAAGAAGCTCTGAAGTTCTCTCAGATGAGGTCTCAGTGTGGCAGGGAAACCCCTAAAAAACTTTCCATCAAGTAGGAACACTCTGTGGAGATCTCCCAAAGCAATGGAACAAATAAATGAGCAAAGTGACTTCCAGAAATGTGAGATGTAAGATAACTGTGGTGAGAAAAAATGAATAATACTCCAAGAGAGCTTCTGAAATTCAGGCTGCATCCTGCGAATAGAAGCATCCTCACCATGTCCTGTTCTTGGTGGATTCTCTGACTTTAGCAGCCACTACAGGCCGCTGTCAATAAAAGGGACATTAGACAGGCAGACCTTAGTTCTAATGTATTAAACTTTTTTATGTTTTTCATATATAAAACAGTAATGACAAATTTAGGTAATTTAAATATATGTTAATAAACTCCAGTTGTGCAGACAGAAATAAGAAAAAAAAAAACAAAGTCAGCATTCCTAGCACATATATGTAGATAAATTTGCTCTATGAGAGTCCCAGATATTAAAAAAGTCACATCAAATCCAAAGCTTCCATTATCTCCTTTCAGTCACCAATCTTGTTCAGCAACACAGAGCTGTCGTTTCAAAGATCGCGGCAATCTCTGTTGTTTCCTATAGCTTGGTCCTGCAAGCATGGGCACAAGAGAGTTTTTTGCTGAGCGAGGACTCACCGATTAGCCCGAGCCCAGTGAAGTACCTCAGCCACCGGGCCATTTTGACAGTACTTACTGTTAATTACCTGCGCCTTCATCAGGAGTTCCACCATGAAGGAAAGTACAGCAGCTCTGGAGTATGACAACCTCAGGATCAGAAACAGAAATAAATGCTAGGTCTGCTTGAACTTACTGCTCACCCCCTAAGACACCCAGGTTTTCCTCTAAGGCACACAGGGAGATGCACCCAAGTTCAAACACAGCCCGGTAACTTTTTGTTCAGGCTCACCAAAGAACGGCTTTGGAAAAAAACATATGGAAGGGCTCATTATGTGTGAGCAGAAGAAATACGCTTAGGTGGGCAGCGATAGCACACTTGCAACATGCATAAAACTGCAAGGTAATTTTATGCAAATATACATGGGAAATTTGATGTGCAGAGAAAGAAAGAAGATCTCATGACATTCCCTTCTAATGATGCAAGGTATGTAAAGACTGCCTCATTGCCATGCACCCCACAGTGCGTATAGCCCCTGGGACAAAGCTTCACAGGAGACCTCACCTTAGGCAATGTGCATTTTACATCAATTTGAGGCTTCTGTTAACGTTTCAAAGAGAGCAGTGGAGTGCTCTGTGTCCCAGCATTCGCACCTTGCATACTGAATTCTATTCCATCTGTGGATGACAAATGATCAGAGACATTTCATTTGATTTGCCAGCTAAGAACTGTGAAACACCTTGTGTCAATAAGAGAGAGAACTGTTTCTGAAATTACATAGATTTAGATCTACTTAAAACACTGGAGAACTTAAAAAAGTACTCTGATATCTCACTGTTTTTAGGAGTACTGGCTGTAATATATGAAAGTGGATGAGATGGACAGGTGGATGGACAAAAAAAACTTATTGTGAGCCCTAACTAAAATTACGAAAAAGAAAGACAGGATAAAATAGTATAAAGTAATAATGTGTGGAAGTAAAGGTGACAACCCCAAAAAGGATTAACGTGATATAACCGTAATACAGAATGTCGGAATAAAACCATTTGTTTCAGCGTGACACTGATAAAAAGAAAAGGAAACACACATGAAAATTAAAAAGAAAAGAAAGTTAATGAGGGCTTCCGGAAGCATTTTTCATGCAAGGAATCTTAATATTCCAGCCCGCATTCAAGAGCCAATTGCAAAACAAAAGCTGTGTGATAATTCAAGAATGAGATATGCAAAATGTCATGCTGTTATGCTGATTACTGGTTAGATTTATGGTACAAACTTCACAAATTACAGTATATAGAGTGGAGAGGCGGAATAAATATTCTTTCTAAAACTTAATCACTTTCTAACATGAAAAAGCTACAAGGTGATTCTTCAGAGCCCATAAATGTAACCTGCAAAGGCTGATTTTTTTTGGGGGGGTGTATTTTTTTTTTGTGGAAGCTTAAGCTTAATGAGAGGAAATTGGAGTATTCAAATCCATCTGAGACCACAAAAATGTAGTATTAGCGGAGTAAATTACTCTCCTGTTCAACCTGCCAAAAGCAATTTAGTCTGTGTATATAGAAACAAAATCACAAGATTAAATCAATATGTTTTTCCCATGTTTGTGGATAAAAGATAATAGATTAGAATAGCAGGTCACATTCTACACTAATGCACCATTCAGTAGCTGACATCATCTTTCTATCTTTGAAATGAACACCAGCTCATAATACTTACATACCTTTTAATTACTTTGCTTTGTAGCCAGAAAATGGAAGGCTAACTCATTAACCTTCTTTGTCTTCCAAGAAGGTGTTTTTCTTCTTAATGTTTATGTCTGTTTGGACCTGCAGTTATTCCCATAGACTGCAGAGGTATCCATTAGCAAGCCTGGTCAGCTGCAAGTTCTCTTTCATTGCTTAATATATTCAGCAATCTGTTTTTCATGATTCAAACCCATATTCCAGTCTTATCAGTAAATAGAAATTTCATAATTATTCTCCCTATTTCTAGGTGTGAAGCAGTTTTTGCAAATACTAAAACTATTATATAGATTGCTTTGCTGATGGCAGATGATTAAGAAAGGATCTTATAGACAACCATATAAAACACTGATTTAAAACTGAGGCATTCCACTTGCAACAAGCATTTCTCTTACTTATGAATAATGACTCCTATTTAATACATTGTTAATGCCTTCCTAAAGCAGCAGCATCAATGTGCCAGGAAGAAAAGGGAAACAGACTTCCTGGATCATTGTAGAATTTTTCAAAGTCAGGTCCGCTGAACTGGATAAAGACAAAGGAACCCAGATTAGAGAGGAATCATCAGAAAGCAATAATTCTAATTCTGTTGCCATTAGGGTGTGTTGTTTATTTCCCAATAAGAAGACCTAGAAAGAGAAGAGAACCCAATAATTTAAATTTCTCCAGAAAATTCAGACAGCTTTGCAGTCCTGCAGGTTGAAGAGGCATCAAAGTTACATCACAGGTGTGAAAAAAAAATCAAGTATTTAGAATTTGTTTCATACTCCCCCATTCCCAAAAAGAAAAACACACAGTCCTTTAAAAGGGGGCCATAGAGGAATGTGACTGCATCCAGTTTTGTTAAGAAGCAGTGATAAGCACAAGGGAACAATTCCGCACTTCAAAGGAAGCTTTAAATGATAGTAAGTTAAAACCATCTTTGTCTAATCAGTTATGTAAATACTACTAATCATCTGGGCTATACGCCCAGCTCAGTGCCTGTAATGTGAGGATCCTAAATCTTGTGAAGTACAAAGGGTCACCTCATACTCAGATCAGTGATTTTTATGTGCTCGCAAATTATACAAATGGACTCCAAGAAAAGCTCACAAGTTTACATATTCTACACCTCAAAAAGGGGCTACACACTGACTATGTAAATTACATGTTTATAAAATAGTAACATATTTTAAGGATGGTACAAGGTGGGGGAAAACAGCCCGAAGCCAGTAATGCAGCAATTCACGTAGGTAGTAGAAATGGTAATTTGAAGTTCTTACGGAGGAGGGCAGATGCAAATGACCTAATTCGATGGACATAAGGCCACGCAGCAGTTCTGCACTCCTCTCCCCGCCTGCCTCTTCGACACCCATCCGCACATTTTGTGTGGTCCCCTCTGCTGTACCTGCACATCTGCTTGTATATCTGAGCAAGTCTGGAATTTGGGAACCTTCTCATCTGAAACCTAACCCTTTTTTCTTATTAATCTCAAAAGAAATTTTGCTGACCGATCAGTTTCTTGGTCTACCTCAGCACATGACCGTATAAGCAGCTGGACAGAAATTAAAGACCTGGGAAAAAAAAGAAATTGTTTACTGTTTATGTTGAGCCACTTAATACAGCCCCATAGCAGAGCCTAAGAAATGAGGACACTGACCTCTTACCAGAAGAGAATAAATACCTTTGTCATTTCATTCCAGCACGGAGGAACAGCTGGAGAGTGCACCATCAGCAGTAACCACCTTTAATCAAAGCAGCAGAAAGGTTTGGGCTGGGAGCTGAGAGGGTCTGACAGCCCGGGGCAGTTTGCAGGAACTAACCTGCCACCCTCGCAAGACAGGCGCGGTTGCTGAGCCGGTGAGACAGGAGGGTAAGCCCAGTAATGGTCTCTATTGTTTTATTATCTGCAGCATTCCTCTATTTTTGTCAAACCCTTTTTACAGAAAACACAGAAAGGCAAAGACTGGCATTTCCTACAACTGAGCCTTCTGTGGAAGCTGCAAGAGTCTGGGGGGTAATCCACCAGCAATGACAGAGACCCCATTATAAAGAGGTGACAAAAGCTGCCAGGGTAAGGTTCAAAGACAAATTCCTAAACACCTGGAGACCTTACTGCTTCCCCAGTGACTGTGTTATCATTTCGGTGGTGTAACCCTGAAGACTGTTGGCAGGATGCAGGGATGAATCGATCCCAAAGTCTGGGATCCTCAAAAGGATGTGGCTAGCACCCTGCAGTTTAAGCTCAGTATTTTATTGTTGCTGAAGCTGCTGTGATGAAGTTTGCCATTCTCCACCATCACAGCACCATATGCAATCGAAAAATTAATGATTAAAAAACACTGCTATCCCCAGCAGGAGGGAACCTGTGGCAATACCTATCACAATGTGACCCTACTCCCAAAACTACATGCTAGACGCTAGAAATTATAATCATGCAAGAAACAGTAATAATGACAATATATTCTATATCCTCACTCAAAGCACATCAAATGCACACACACTTCCTGCTCCCTTGTCTTAGCTATCGCCTTCTACCAGCTCCCCACAAGAAGACTATAATACTGCTCCCAAGGTGCTCAACAGCCACCTCTTTACTAGCTGCATGACGCTTTTAGGTAAAAGATGAACAAATACTGCGTAAGACTGGACCAGGAGGTGATGCCGACAGAACACGTACATTGGGTAACAGCTCTCTTGTGATGGCGACAATGGTAAGCTTACCAGTAGCAGTGAAAATGAGCCATGACATAAGAAAAACTAAACATCTCACCATCTTTTGAGGGCACAAATAAGGTCCAGATCATGTAAGGTAACTGAAACTCCAGGAAAGTCCAATGGGGTGTTATGCAGCAAGCTATAGCTCATGTAAGAGCTGACAAAGATGCAACTCATTAATTTGCTGTGTATCACGTTTTAAAGGAGAAGTAGGCACATAGCAGAAACCACTACACTGTGCCAGGGCAATACCTGGTTTGGGGGGCTGAAATAAGTTTATCTCATCTCAGTGCACAGGAACAGACTGTATGTCTTCTTGAACTCCTTTTCAGCCCTTTTTAGACTTGAAATTACTCACTGTGAACTTAAGAGAAACTAAAGGTAGAGCAAAATGTTCTTAACAAACCAGTAACTAAGCCACGGTTCCACTGCTTCAGGGTAAGCCCTGGCAGCTGCTATAGTCTTATGGCATTGAATTTTAACCTCTAAACCTGTATGTAGTTTCAGAGGTGGTGACCTAAGGGGCTGCCTCCTTCCTTCTCATGCTCCACAGCTGTAATTCTTATCAGTGGACACAGTTAAAAACAAATGAAAAGGATCTATGGACTGTCTCCTACCACAGTCTAGATAGCTCTAATGTTTTAACGCTCTAGGTAAGATGTCAGGTCCATCTATTCTGCCGTTCACTGGGGTGGGGTAGGTGCAAGGCTGGAGTGAATTGACTTTTCTTGCTTTCAGTGCGGACTGTGTGACTTTTCTGACTGCTATGAAGAGGCCTTTTGTAGCTATGATGGCTGAAACATATTTATTTAGTGTTGGGAAAATTTCATTCATTAGGTATTATAGTTGAGTTTCTGAGGAGCACAGTTTATCATATAAACTCTGAATAAATACACATTAAAAGTAGGCCAGTGTTTTGCACTAATTGAATTTTGCTGCATATTCTTTAAAGAGGCCCCTGATATTGAAGTAGATTTGGTCAGCCTTAGAGTACACTGTGAGAATGAATTAATCGCTGTTTAAGAGCTATACACACACTTAATCTTTGATAATGAAGGTCATACAGTTTTTTCTATAAAGAGGAAGCTCAAGCCATGGAGGGAAAAGTGACTTCACCTTAAAAAAAAACAACAAAAAACTCCCATAAAATCAAACTCAAGAAGTTAATCCAGAAACATGATTGTTACTAATTTATATCCTTATCTCTTTAGATTAAATAAAAGATTGGCTATTTAAGTACCAACAAGAATGAGTGTTACTCTAGGTCACTATTCTCATCTTGAAGCAGAAGACTCAATCTTTCAATCACAATGACAAATGTCTATTAACTACTGCAAAACCACACCACACGTTATTTGGAAACGTATACAACCTCTATATGAAGTTTAAATGAATTTATTCTTATCAGCTTTAATCAACTATCAAATTAATTCAGAATGTTTGGAATAGTATTACCAAGCTCCTGGAAACCAAGTTCATTGAACAATGTCACACAGCCATTACTTTCCGAACTATAATGAAACCTAAAGTGCTAGGAAATGGTCTACAGTTATAATGGCAATAGAAGTTGACATTTTACTCACCGAAGAAACTACTGCAAATACACAAATCTCTACTGTATTATCCAGGAATCTTTTATTTTATTTTAATTTAATTTCCCTCCGCTTGCTTGTCAGACTGGGACCCGGCCAGTGAAGCTGCAGGGTTCTCCAAGTTCCCTTGCAAGGGCTTGTTCTCTGAACAAGGGCTGGGACACACTGCCTTGGGCAAACAGCTGCATCACCTCCTCCTCTGTCAAAGCTGCCATCCCCATGACAGAGCCTGCAAAAGGGCGAGTGTACCCACATCTCAGCTGCTCCTCTCGCCACAAACTCACCTCCACGGATGCTAAGTCCTTTCAGCCAACTCTGCGATAAGGTTAGCATTTTTGGAGGACTGGTAGGGCAGGACAGCTGAAAACAGTCTCACCCATAACCTCTGGAGCCAGATTTTGCCTGGGAAATAAATGCTAGGGGCTGTTTTCTGCCTCACGTTCCTTCCAGCCTGCAGGGTGGACCATGGGAGACGTGTTGCCTTTAGCTTCCTGGGGCAGGTAGCACACATGAGTTCACCTGGCAGCAAACGTCTGTGAAGGAGGATGCTATGGCCTGCCACTAGTCATCACAAGCAGGGTACCACCAGGACAAGGAAGGCCTAGGGAAGGCACACAGTGCCCCCTTATCTGAGAAGTAATATGCAACTTCTTCCTCATGCCACTTGGTCTCCTGAACTACAAGTCGATTTAAAACTCCTAGCTTAATTGTTTCATCTAAGAACAAGATCAGGCAGTGAGATGTTAGAAAACGTGCCAGAAATAATGTGTCAAAAGATGTCCCTGAGGTAGTGCTACCTTCTTAAATTTTCTAAATTTTATTATTCAAAAAACTGCTTAAGCAGCTTGCCAATTTGTTCCAGGAAACCAAAAATGAGTACCGTTTCACTAGATCCGAGCAGCTGGTGTCAAACTTATTTTCTGTTTTTAGGCATAATTCTTTTTTATTATTGTTTTTCACTGAGTACAGCACAATATTTCTTCCCTAGGCAAGCACATCATCCCATCGAGCTGACTTTCCCGAGGCTGCCTTTTAGTTTACTCAGTGGCTGGGCAAGTCATTAGAAGCATGTGGGACTGCCACGTCGTGAATCACCGGGCAGGAAGTTTTACTCCTTAGGACAACACTGCCAGCCAGCTCCAGCTTTCCCTGTAGACTAGAAAGTCAGGAATACTATCAAGATATGACATTTTTGTCACATTTACTCTTAAAATGTCAGTTCGCACTCAGATTTGAACACAGGCAAAGGGATGGGAGTTTGCTGGCCTTTTCCTTATTCTTCCTCTGTTTGATGTGAAATTATGCATTAATGCGTACAGCCACATGACATTTCAAGATGAAATATTTTTCAGCAACATGAAAAGCAGGAAAGGTCTGAAAAGTGCCATAATTTTCCAAACCTGTCAATAGAGTGCACAGTACATCTGATATAAGGCTTTGCCTTGTGCATTTGTCATGATACAAACGGCACTTCGTCCTCAGGGGACCTGCTTGGTATGTTCTAGCCCCTTTTGCCCAGAGATGAATTAGTGCATTTAAAGGAGAGCACAGAGGCGGCTTTCTAAGGCTTAGGCCTTACTTTGTTCTTGGTCGCAGCTCAGCTCACAGAAAGCATCATTCACATGCACAGACACTCACAGGCCCAGGTTTATGATTAATCCCACCGCAGTATGCTCATACGTGTATAACAAAAATGGTCCCTTTGTGGAACCCGATGGACTGAAACAAGGGAACAGTATATTCAGTCAGGTTTTTGACCACTAGGTAAAAAGTTCAGATTCAGCCCAAACTGAAGGATGACTCAAGTTTCGTATTTGGACTTTCTGAAAATTTTCTCTAAAAACAGTATGTGTGAGAGAGTACACATGTACAGGAAAAAGTGACTACAGGAGGCGAGGAGGTAAAGAAGGAGCATGTTCAGGAATTCATAATGCATCTGCACTCCTGTTAGTAATAGCACACGCAACGCCACTTCAATTCAGCAGGTAACTGTTCTTAGCCTCCCAATGTCTTATGGGAACATACCCTTTAGCACCTTGATTTTGTTTTCTCTAAGCTTAAAAATGTATTGGCACCAGTAATTGCCTAATCTGGTCCAGACACAATATGATACGGTGCAGGTTTATTATACTGCGACAACAAATTAGGAATAAAAGCTCCAGGGAAGCAGTAAATCAAGGCTGCAATAATCGTCCAAGTGCCACGCAGAAGCCCAGCGGAGCATCCGGAGCACTGCTCCCCAGCCATTGGAGGCTGCTCTTGCTACCCCTGGCTGGGAGCTGAGCATGGTGACTTTAAACTGCTGGTAAATTGCCTGGCCCCACCCCACACTTCCTTCCCTGCCTTTCGACGGGAGTTGTTCTGCCCTTGGTGCAAGGGGAGCGCTCCCTGGGCACCCTACATCCCCCCTCTGCCCAAATGAGGTTGCCACGTCTGCACTGCAGCTCAGCCCTGGGACGGTGCGGTAAGGTGGAGCAAGATCCATTCCACCAGCTACTTCTCATACTGCAAGCCTGGATAATCGATTGCCCAAAGATACCAGAGATTCAAAGATATGACAGTGGAACTGAAGTTATTGATGGAGGAACCAACAATAAGACAACTGTGATAGCTTTACTGTATGAAGCTCGTTATTGATGAGTTCAGCATTCAAACACTGTTAGAGCCTGGAAATTTTACTATTTGTTCTTGACAGCTGAAAATAGTTACTGCAGTGTAACTTCCACGTTTTACAACCCTCCTACAAATAACTGTGGGTTTATACATTGTGTTCTTAATTATGATGCTAAAGAGAAATGTATAATGCCACTATTTCAGTGAATATACACGCCTGTTCATCATCAACAATCATTTCTCATATTGTGAATGGTCTTTGCTAAGATAATTATTGCTGTGATTAATAAGCTGCTAAACTAAGATCAGAGTTGTCAGCTCTTGAAAGAGAATGACAGTGACAATTCACACTTTGATTACATTTATGAATGTATAAGGTTACAATGAGAAAGAGTAAGTCAGAAAAGAAGTGAAGCTGTAGAAAGCAAGCAAATCAGCTGCATTGGATGGTGTAAGGAAGTCATTATGAATCATGAAACATTTTTCTCCAGCATTGCAAAGGAACAACTAAATGTTTAAACTGTTCTTTTGGTGTCAGTAGAAAGTCTGTAACTTCAGAGAAGCTGCAGCAGATGCAGAAAGAGATTTCTGAACTCGGAAATAAGGTGCTTTATTCATAGAAAAAGTTATTGCTAAGTACGAGTAACAAGGACTTGTTCTGAGCCTTAATTTGTATGTTCACTAAAAATAGCAGGTTGAATTTTATTTTGTTGCCCACAGAGCTCCTATAAATTCAGTGGAATGCCACAGAATGACATCAGTTTATTATTATCTGAGCACAAAGTAATTCTGTCAGTTCAGTGTGTGTGTTTTTGAGACACACAGACGTTGACTTGTAACAAGTTGGCAGAAGACTCAGATTTGCTTCTTAACAATCTTATTTAGTACCTGACTATGACAGCATCAGTTTAGGCAACAGATTGTAAGGATCGCGGCCATATCTTGCTGTTCTTTTGCACAGAGAAGTCCTATCGAATTCAGAAGAAGTTTTGTATCCGGGAAGACACCGTATCTCAATTCTCTTTGATTAGTGTCTCATAAGCACATGTAGGCAAACCAGTTCTAACAACTGTATCCTTGCTCTTGTGTAGATATACCACTGGTTTTGTCAGGCTGCCTGTGTGTGAGGAAAGCCAGCATGACGGCACCTAAAATAACCTTAAACTGTCTTCACTTCTTGTACTTTTTCTTCTGGGAACCTCTGAAAGGGAATCTGCATGTTCTTGTCTCAGGTAGTAAATCTGCACTGCCGCTGGTGGACTGGATCCCATAGGCTTCCACGCCACCTCTTTCCAGGTTCAGCTGAGACAAAGTAGCAACAAAAAGCTGGGATGCTGCTATGTCTGTTTGACATTACAATGCTGAACCGAAGCCTGCAAGCTGTTCACAGCTGGCAGGAAAAAGCAGCGGTCTTGTGGCCATTGTGGATATTCTGGTTTACACCTACAACCCAAGATGACACTTGGCTACTCTGGGATTAGACCAAAAGAGGAAAGGGGGGGAAAAAACACTACATGAGGATATTTTTCACAATTTCAGCTAAATGCAGGTTAATACGCTGTCTGGAATAAAATCTGTACAGTTATGTTTACATAACATAGGTCTTATTAAAGGGCTTCAGGATTTTCCACTGACTTCAGTAATTTCTGGAGGACCATTGTCCATAATTATTGGGTTTCCTAAAAACATTAAGAAGCACATAAGAGTGTCTACAAAACCTACACGCTGTTCAGGTGCCTTTAAAGGACTTCCAGCAGGTACTGAGATAAAACTTCAGAAGCCTGAAGGTCTTTGTAAGAGAGGTCATAGCCTTTAAGAAATGCCAAGGCTGTATCTCCCAAGGAGCAGCAGGTGAAGATCAGAGAAGATCAAAGGTTGTAACTAAGTGACCAACCATCTTAAGTTATCTACTTAGGCTTCTGAATTGTTTGTGGTTACTTCTTGACTCTTTAACTCTGCAAAGAGACTTTCATTTTTTTATCTATCAAAGGTCTGGGTACTTAGACTTTTTCTCAATTAAAGATCAATTCTTGTAAGTTTTATTGATTTATGATTTTCAGCAATTTCAGGTGTGGTGTTTTTTTTCCTTTCAACTAGTACAGGCTGAAAAATATAATTCTACTGTTATATACATTGATGTGGCTAATGCTTTTTTTCCCCCTATCTATCAAAATGCATTAAGGAAACGTAAGAAAAAAAATCATCATCTCTTTCTCTCTCTGTATCTGCAGCAACTTGAAAGAAAATGACGAATGGCAAAATCTAAGAGCAAAGGCTCCCAAAATTAAGGAAGTGGCATGATTAGATTCTGTATTTTAAATTAGAAATAACTGCTCTGAATACATAAGCAATCAGACATCCATTTATATCCTGCTTAGAATCTGAAGCTTCATTAATTGCAGTGGAATCACACACAAAATGAAGACTTCCTCCAAAAAGCCAGGCTTGCTCAAAGAAAAAACTTAATGTTTTATGATAGTATTTTCCACATTAAAGTTCTGCTCATAGCTAAATCATTGTGGATAAACATACATATATTTAAACAGAGAAAGGATACACTCTTTTAGTCTAAAACCTGAGCCACAGAAAAACCACTAGACTGAACACTGATTATTCATATGAATCATTAGTCAAACAGAGGTGAGAACCAAAAAAATATGAGTTTCTATTTCTATTTATAACGTTCAAATTTGCGTGACATTTCTAAGGCCTTTTTGTCATACCCAGTTCCTCCATGTTGTTACAAATAGAGATGAAAATTAGATCAAAGGATAGCCTGTGCTGCTAGTACTCACCTAGTAAACATCCAGCCTCCCTTTTCCTTTCAGTCATATCCTTTTTTTACGCTAAATAAATCTGGGGTGATTCCTGTGTTTCTACCATTTAGGTCATCATATGATTTCCACTGAGAGACACACCAAAATGATGACAAACATGGGATGAATATTCAGCAAATCTGAATGATGAAATACTGAATATCCCCTAACTCACACTGAAAAAAAGTCAGCCAGGCCACTGAGACTACCTGAAGGACTTTGTCCATGAGACTGAAGGACTCAAGCCAGGAGTACTCACACGTAATTGTACACTCAGGACCTCGTTTTGTATGAGCCACTAACAGTCATTTGTCTAAACAAAACAGAAAAAGAAAACTGAGGTATAAATTTTTATCACAACATGAGAGTGCCCATAATTTATATGTCTACATTTTATAATCATTTTACAAAACTGTTTCATATTCAAGAGAAACACATACTTCTTAGGCAAGTTATACAGTGTGATCATTGCAGCAGTCAAGCTATAGAAAAACTGGGTCAAAGAGAACAGGCATGCTGCTAAACCACGTTAGCAATGAATGTGGTTTTTAACTTGAATCCAAAAGGAGTACCGTATTTCTTCCTTATAATGCTGTCTGAAGTTTGCATTGTATGATTTGTTCCCCTCTTGCACACCTTAGCCGTAGCCAGTTCTTTTCCTACTACAAATCCCACACGGTTTATCCAGGAACTTGGGAGAATCTAGACAACATATAAGCACTACTAGGAAAGACAGAAATATTAGAAATGTTGAGCTCACAAGAAAAACAAAACACTCATTTAGTGACAAATCAGATTTCTGCTACATCTTCATTCACTCCTCCACCAGTGTTCACTTCTTTCTAAATAAAAAACTCTGCATCACTGATGTTCCAAACTGCAGCAAACATCTTCCTATTTAACGAAACTCCTCTGAGTTCATGCTCTGTATATGCCCTTAATAAAAGCAATCTTAAAATGAACCTTCCATGGCTCTCACCTCGCCCATTTTACTGTTTTGCTACCCTCTGCTGGCTTGCTTTCCTCTGTCACAAGAAAGAGAAGCTGCTGATTTTCACGTTGAAAGCCTTTCATAAGGCAACTTCAGGAACAGTGGTGCTGGGAAAAGGGGAAGGGTTAAAGCTAATCAGATGGCACTGACTTCTTCCATCTTCATTGGCATGAACAGGGATTTTCATCCAGAGCACCAGTTTTGATTAAATTTCTCCCAGGAACTCCCAGGAATACAGCCATTATGCATGCCCATCTCTCCTATGCCATGCATATTCATTCAGCCTGAATCTTAAACATAGTATCTGTCCATATTTCTGACCTCTGGAGTAAAAACATGAAAACCTTCCACACATTTCCACATCACGTGGATGACAGCTCCACGTGGCGTTGATCTTCTCATTCCTCTGAATAGTATTTTCCCATTCATAATTTGTATGGATGTCAGGGAGGAAAAAACAAATAGTGGACATCTCATAGAAAATTAGGTAATCTTGACAGCAAACAGACCTTCCAATGCAAAACTGCGGGGGAAAAATACAGTTTGCAGCTGCAAATACAACACACTTGAAATCACAGGTAAAATCATTTTCTTCAGTGTGTGGCTGTTCTTGGAAAATTGCATTTAGCCCTGAGACTCTCATTATCGAGAAGAGTTGTAAATTGCAGAGAGGTCAGTGGAAAGCCACTGATATGATTAAAGTGGGCTGGAGGCATTGACTTATGAAGAAAGATGAAAAGTTCTAAATAAACATGGCCTGGCTGTGGAACACTTAAAAGGCATCAAGATAACCATTAACAAATAGCTGAAGGATATGAAAACTAAGCAGAGAAATGAGGTATCTCAGGTAGTGTAAAGGAGAATAGCCAAAAGTAATGAGCCGAAAATTAAGAAAGGAAAATTTAAGCCAAGTGCCTGGATAAACCTAGAAGTGGAATACATCATGACCATGGAGCACTCCCTCGGGTATAATGGAAACCCTTTTGGCTGAGACAAATAAAGGTGGATAGACAAAACTGAAGTGCTTCTACAATGGGTTTAACCCTGCCTTTACAGAAAGGTAGGCAAAAATGTACAAATACATCTTTATAATCTCTTATATCTCTAAATTCCTGCTAACTCAGCTATTAATGCAGTTCCCTGGTGAATGAAACTGCTCAGACCTTGCACAAAAAGCGTGAAGTCTACCGTCCTGGTTTCAGCTGGGACAGCTAATTTTCTTCTCAGTAGCTGGTACGATGGTCTTTTTTGGATTTGGTATGAAGACAATGTTGATAAAACAGTGATGTTTTACTTGTTGCTAAGTAGCGCTTACCCTAAATCAAGGACTTTTCAGTTTCCCATGCTGTGCCAGGGGGCAGGTGCACAAGGAGCTGGGAGCCAGCAGAGCCAGGACAGCTGGCCCAAACTAGCCACAGGGATACTCCATACCATAGAACACACTCAGCATATAAAACTGAGGAAAGAAGGAGCAAGGAGGATGTTCAGAGTGATGGCATTTGTCTTCCCAACCCACCGTCACACGTGATGGAGCCCGGATGCCCTGGGAAGGCTGAGCCTGCCTGCCCGTGGGGCGTGGGGAAGGAATTCCCTGCTTGGCTTGGCTTGGCTTGTGTTGCACTGCTTTTGCTTTACCTGTTAAACTGTCTGTATCTCAACCGATGAGTTTGTTCACTTTCACCCTTCTGATTCTCTCCCCCATCCCAGCACGGGGGGAGTGAGTGACCGGCTGCGTGGGGCTGAGCTGCCGGCTGAGGTTAAACCACGACATCTACCAACAGCATGGTTTCAGAAGATAAAAACACTACAAACAAAGCTCTTACACCACTTCCCCAGAAATACTCCTGTACTGTGCAGTCCCCATGAAATTCTGTCCTCCAGACGTACCAGACCGACCGAGTGTGTCCTGTGCAGTTGTGTTCACTGAGAACAAAACAGTAAAGCAAACCTGGTAATTTCTGAGTTCTATTATAGTTATTGCAGTGGTACCTGCCAGAAGTTTTGTGCTCGTTGCAGGTGGCCATGAGACAGAAGAGACACACATTTCTGACTTTTTTAGATATCTGAAAACCTCAAATATTATTAGTCTGCACACAATCTGATTGATTTGTTAGGGCTACCAGGCATGTAGCAATTGTGGACAAATTGATGAAGACCTTAAAGCTTCCTGAGCAAAATTTTCAGAAGCAGAAGAGGATGTGCCTAGAAAAATCGTATGTAAGACAACTCTTCCTGTGATCATCAAGAAAATCTGAGCCAGGACAATTTTTACTCCTTCTCCTCCCATCTGTTCCCAGTAGGAAGAGAAATGTAAGCGGTCCTTGTCTGCTGTTCAGGGGGGCAGTCATAATTTTATGCAGGCTAAGCAGGAAAAAATCTCACTGCCTTTCAGTTTTTGTGTTTTCAGCTGTAATCTCTGACATCTTCAGCTATACCGGTTTTTATCTGTTTGGGAGACTTCACGTGCTCAAAGGATACAACAACTCCGACCTGATGTTACTGGTAGGCTGATGGTGCAGGGACACCAGTGTCCACTGCAAGGGTGAGCAGTCCACACAGCACCAGAATGAAGATTATTGCATAATATTATGTCTGCTCATCGCAAAAAGGCCAAGTCTCATTACTGTACCTACAGCAATAAGAATAAAACACTCAGGAATAAAATAGGCACGCGTGACAACCAAGGAAACATGCACAGTCTGTGCAGCAGTGTTAGATGTGGAACAACAACACGACTTATCCTATTCACACTTGAATAAGCTGAGCTTCTTCCTGCACATATCTGATTTACCTCAGTTGTGATGTGTTATTACCTCACTTGTGATTCTGCACGGCATTCCCACTTACCCACTCTTCATTATTTCTCTGCTTGATCCTGCTGATGCCATGCCACTTGCTGTGTGCTGTGTGCACAATCACAGGTCTGAGACAATTGCTGTGATTACAGGCACAACTACGCTGTGAGCTTACATTGTCTTCTGAAAAGTAACTAAAAACTGACTTCTGCTTCAACTAGCTAAACAGGCCTTTTTCCTTGCATAAGAAAGATATCTAACATCCTGGAGAACCCATTAATCGTTTCTGGTCAAAGTGCAAACATATATGGACTGAGCCTACCTAGCAGGATGACACTAGCATTTACAAGACTCTATTACTCAGAAGTATGACTCAGTTGCACATATTTCCTTTTGTAACATCTGCCTAGGATTCAGTCCTTGAAAAATTAAGACCTTAGTTCCATTTTTAAATAGTTCCTTATTAAAAGCGTAAGAAAGGAATGAGAAAGAATTTCAAGGAGAGATAAGTTCTCTGATAATTAAAATTTCTTATTGAACTTCACAATAATAAGCTTTGTCAGTTTGCATTTGTGTAGCGAGTATTTCTGTAATTGTATTACATATATATAACATCATTTTTGCCAAATCAGCTATAAAAAACTTTCTAATTTGAAACTCTATATATAAAATCTCAGATACAGAATATTTTTTTGTGCCAAGGCTTATCCTTTTCTATCCCATTTGCTCTAGTTAATTTTAACCCTTATTAATTACCTTTTTGGTACTACATGCAGCTCGACAAACAAAATTACTCTCTCTCCCAAACACAGAGCTGCTGGAATTAGCAAGAAAGATATATAGAGTCATAAAACGGTTTGGGTTGGAAGGGATGTTCAAACACCATCCAGTATAACCCACCCTGCGGTGGGCAGGGCCCCACCCCCACCCACCCCCAGCCCAGGCTGCCCCCAGCCCCGTCCAGCCTGGCCTTGAGCCCCCCCAGGGACGGGGCACCCACAGCTGCTCCGGGCAGCCTGGGCCATCTCACCACCCTCGCCGTACAGAATTCCTTCCTTGTATCTTACCTAAACCCACCCTCTTCCAGTTTAAAACTGTCGCCCCTCCTGCTGTCGCTACAGGCCCTGGTAAAAAGCCTCTCTGTGTCTTTCTAAGCCTCCTTTAAACACCGAAAGGTTGCCCTAAAGGTCTTCCCAGAGCCTTCTCTTCTGCAGGCTGAATAACCCCAACTCTCTCAGCCTTCCCTGACAGAAGAGGCACTCCAGCCCTCTGACCATTCTTGTGGCCTCCCCTGGACCTGCCCTACGAGGTCCCTGTCCTCCTGGTGCTGAGGACCCCAGAGCTGGACGCAGTACTGCAGGGGGGGTCTCACGAGAGTCATGCAGGGGGAGAGGATCACCTCCTTTTTACTTTTGATGCAGCCCACGACAGGGCTGGCTTTCTGGGCTGCGAGTGCACGGTGCCGGCTCGTGCCCAGCCTGTCATCCACCAGTGTCCCCCAAGCCCCTCTCTGCAGGGCTGCTCCCGATCCGCTCATCCCCCATCTGTGCTGATACCGGGGACTGGCACAGCCCAGGGGCAGGACCTTGCACTTGGCCTTGTTGGACTTCACGAGGTGCACATCGTACCCCTCCTCCAGCCTGTCAAGGCTCCTCTGGGTGGCATCCCCTCCCTCAAGCACACGGGCTGCACCACTCAGCTGGGTGCCACCTGCACACTTGCTGAGGCTGCGCTCCATCCCACTTCTACGTCATTGATGAAGATATTAAATAGTATTGGTGCCAGTGTGGACCCTGGAGGGACACCACTGGTTACTGGTTTCCACTTGGACATTGAGCCATTGACTGTAACTTTTTGGACATGGCCACCCAGCCAATCCCTTATCCATCGAACAGTCACCCATCAAACCCACTTCCCTCCAAACCAGAGGTAAGAATGTTTGTGGGGGACTGCATCAAAGGCCTTACAGAAGTCCAGGTAGGTATATACCTAGGCAGCACCAAGAAATACTAGTCCTGTGCTTACCACGAAGACCCACCGCAACAGTAAGAAACAGAGAACAGAGCGATACAGACAACTGCAAGTGCTTTACTATTAATGTGAATCTCATTACGTATTATCCTTACAACTCCCCAAATAGTATAGTTAGAATAGTTAGAAGGTTATTTACCTCCTAACACTACTGAAGCTATACATTTTCCAGTGTTTAGAGATACAGGAAGACTACCTGTTTTGTAATAGAGGAACCGAGAGAAGTCTCTTCCCCCACATCCCTTCCTGGGGTCTTAGCTGCCTATGTTCAAATCGGCTCCAATACAACCCATCTGCATAGCCTGGGATCAGGCTGCTATGAAAAAGCAGTGCTGCCAGCAAGCCCTCTGGGACACCCCATGTGGGGCCACCACCCGTGGCAGGAGCTGCATTTCAGCTAAGACCTCTGCGTCTGGTCCCTGCTGGAGCTGGGATGCAGCCATGTCAGCGCCTAGCCTGCTGCCTCACGCCCTCACTGTGCCCACAGGACTTCCCAACTTTATCCTCAGACCGTCCTCATGGCCCAGACCAGACGGTGTGGACATGGTGGGTCCTTGGCAGTCAGCACACTGCCTGGCCTTGCTGCCTCTTGCCTTGTTCACGATGCTCTCTGCTCATAGCTTAAAGGGAAGAATCAAGGTATTTCTCAAGATGTGGATTCAATCCCTGCCTCGCTGGTCACTTCAGTGAAACAACAGACAGATCACAAAACTCTTCTGCTTAAAGAGATTTATGATTTTGGGGACCCTTGGACCCAAATCCTCCAGGATACACAGAAGCTTAACTCCCAGTGTTTTCAGTTGGGTTATGCCCTTGGAAAAGACCGACCTATGTGAACTGCCCAAGCTCAGGTGTTCAGCCTATTTCAGAGTGAGAACATGAAACTGAATCTCCCAAGTCCTAATGCCCTGGTGTAGCCACCAGACCTCCCTGTCTTTAAAATGAAAGATTACCTTGATGTGAGTCTTGAAATCTTCGGTTTAGTTTGCTTTGTTACCCACTACGACTGTCAAATTGAATTTTTAAAAACAATTATGTGAGATGAATCATAGTCTCCTAGTTACAGACAATGACCCTTTGTGCTCCCATTAGCTAGATGCCTACTCACTTTTTGATAAGGTATCTGTTTTGGAAGCAACATGCTTCAAATGCAGGATCACAGAGCCAAAGGGGAAAGGCGCAGATGGCAATCTGCCAGCTCAAAAAACAAAAAAAAATAAAAAAAACCCCCAACCTTATCTGTTATATACTGAAGTAATTAAGCATTTTACAGCTATAAAAAGTACGTTAAAATGTACCAGTGTGTTCCTAGCAGGGTCGTGATTTGTTGGTACCTGAGAGGCCAGCACAGTGCAGTTTGACAGCTGTTTAGGTCAGGATGAAATATGACATTTGTGCTCCCACTGAAGAGCTGGTACCAGTTCTGGACGATTTGCCAAATGAAGATCTATTCAGAAGGTTTCGGTTTGAAAGATAAATAGCCCATCCAAGAGTTTTCAGTGCTAGGGCATCCAAGAGATTGTCCCATTTATGGCACTTTGTGCAACCTACCTGCATTTTAATCAGCTTTACTGGCATTTTAACAAACTGAGTTTGCCTTCGGTGTCTCACATACCAAGATCTGTACACATCTTCAAAGTAGAATCCAAGAGGAAAGGAAAGAGAAAATGCAGAGTCGTGCAGATTTCCCACTGAGACAGTTATGCACAATGAAACTATCCCCAAGTAGAGATCCTGCAAAGACCAGCAAATTAATTCAAATTCTATATGCAGTATAGATTAAGATTTAAACATCTGGTCCTGGTGCAGCTATGTTTCACGAAGTCTATTCCCATCAGACTGGCTGATCAGACAGAGCCCCTGTCACCTGTCTTGTAAACGTGACACTGATTGAAAGGTGAAAAGCTTTGAAAAACATAAAGAATCTTTGAGATTAGAAAGTACACAATTCAACACTTAGCTGAAATGCACAACTAAGTAGTTGAAAGTGCATGTAGAGTATCTGTTGCTATAGTACAGCATGTGCATGAAATGAAGATTTCTCTCTATTCTTACAGGAACTGGCCTGATAATAAGAAAAAGAAGATACAGGGTCATTTGCCATCATGTTGGGGCATTGATCTCTTGCTGAAAGAGAAAATTATCAGCTGTGAAAGATAGCCTTCCTTTGATCAATTTATTTTTAAATTAAGAATTTCAAAATAGAGATGAGGCCTAAGCTTATTTCCTAAGCTTTCTGTGAAGAACAACTCACAGAGGGCTTTCTTCATCTCTGCTTCCATTAGGAATTATTGGTAGATGACCTACAAATAAACTCAAATGTCTGCTCCCAGGAAAAATCACATCAAGTCCTATGTATTAAATACCTCAGTTATACTGGCAGAGTTAGAAAAAAAAGGGAGAAAAGTGCTTCTCAGTTTTGATCTTCTTATTTCAGGGACTCATGGATTTTCTATTAATTCATTCCCACTATTCGGTCCACCTGAAAAGCTGATGGGCAAGGACTCTGTGATCTCCTCCAGGTGACTGATAAAAGATGTGTACTGGGCTGGGATACAGTTAATTTTCTTCACAGTACCTTCTAAGGTTTAGTAGCTTACGTATGTAGCTATGTTTTGGATTTGTAATGAAAACAGTGTTGACTGATAACACAGAGATGTTTTAGACACTGATGAACATGCTTACACAGCATCAAGGCCTCTTCTGTTTCTCACACTGCCCCACTAGTGAGTAGGCTGGATGGCAGAAGAACCTGGGAGGGGACACAGCCAGGACAGCTGACCCCAACTCACTGAAGAGATGTCCCATTCCATTGGCATCATGCTCAGCAATGAAAGCTGGAAGAATGAGGATGGGCGGATGTTTGGAGTAATGGTATTTGTCTTCCCAAGTCACTGTTACATGTGATGGAGCCCTGCTCTCCTGGGGATGGCTGAACACCTGCCTGCTGATGGGAAGCAATGAATGAATTCCTTGTTTTGCTTTGCTTGCGTGCGTGGCTTTTGCTTTACCTATTAAACTGTCTCTAACTCAGCTCACAAGTTTTCTCACTTTTACTCTTCCAATTCTTTCTCCCATCCCAACACGGGGCCGGGGCGGGGGGGGGGAGGCGCAGGCGGGGAGATGAACAAGCAGCTGGTTGAGGCTGAGCTGTGGCTGGGGTTACACCATGATAGGTGTTAAACAAGAGAGGTCCCGGACAGACTCCAGAGATGCTCTGCTTGTTACCAGGCCAATATGACCTGCTGATCGCATATCTCTAAGACCCACTATCCAACTAGTCTTTTATCTATCTTACTGTCCACCCATCCAGATCATCATGGCCCAACTCGGATATGAGAGCAGCAATAGTGCCAAGAGCCTTGGTACAGCCCAGGTACCCACCACTCTCCCCCCATCCACACAACAGTCATTTCTTCCCAGAAGGCTGTCAGGTGGCTCAGGTGCGACTTATCTCCAGTAAACCCACGCTGACAGCTCCTTACCACCTTCTCCTCCATATGCCCAGAAATACTTTCCACAGTTTTCCCAGGGACTGGTGCAAGGCTGGCCAGTGTGGTTTCCCAGATCATCCTTACTGTCTTTTTGGAAGACAGATGTGACAATTGCTTTTCTCTACTCACTGGGGACCTCCTCAGATCTCCATGACCTCCCAAAGGTTATAGATGTCTCACCCTGCAAGGACACTGGCCAGCTCTCAGCACTCTCAGGTGCAGCCTGTCTTGTCCCACTGGTCTGTGGGTGAGGTTGTCCCCAGCCACCCGAGCTTGATGCTCACCCAGTACTGGTTATTTCTCTTCCTTGACCTGTCTCTTCAAGCACAGAGGCCTGGCTGGGGACAACTGATGCAAAGGCAGCATTTAGTACCTCTGCCTTGTGTGCCTGCTGTCACATCAAATCAATTAAAATCTTAATCATAGCATCAATAACTTAGCTACAGAACAAACGGGACCACAGCGTGTTATATCTCCCTTAGAAAGAGAGACTGAAAATAATTAAAATATGTATTTCTTAAGGAAACACTGATTTTGGAATGGAAGCATATTAGTCTGTTTATTAGGAGTAGCTATACATAACAGTACAAACATACCCACTGAAACAACTAAATGGAGAAGATACCTATCTGAATAAATTGTGAGCAATTTTTACCTTCAGTTTGCTGTATTTTGCAGTATCTGGGAAGACATTCCGTCAGTGTGGTCCTTGTATATGTGTCATACGCTTGCTGAGCTGCAATTGCTCCATCGCAAGCAAACCCACTTGAGCTTGGCAGGAGCCACGGAATCTGTGCACACCAAAAGCACTGCTTCAGGTACCGCTGACATTTGATTAACTTCTCACTTCAGAACACAGCTGACACCTCGTCTGGCTGAGTGAACCAAGTCTATTTCTGAACCGACTTCAGTGATCTCCCTGTATACTGGTAGCTGGGTTGCTGCATACAAAGCTGAGCCATAAGCCAGTTCTGACCAAAATTAAAGCCATACCAATGCAGCATTTCTGGAGCATCCATCTCCGTCACGCTGGAGCTGGAAGCTTCCACAGGTCTGGAGAATTCTGGCCTTTTTGTTCAGATCGTGATTGAGTAATGAGCAGGTAAATTCAGGAGAATTTTGAAGAGAACATATCAACTAGATTCCTTCACTAAAACAAAAAAATAGCATTCATCTGTTGTTACTGACTTTCCTGAACATTTTTTTTCTCTAAAAGTTCAGACGTACTATTTGCCATCTTTCACCTTTTCTCCTAATTCATGGATTCAGAGTAAGCTTTAGCTTTCACTTCAAGTGAGGCCATATTTATATTATACTTTCTTAAGCTAATGATAGTCTGGGACACTTAATTTATGGCATATATAACTTCTCTTATTGATTCAATTTTAAAATACAAGTTTCTGACTTTGAAATAGTACATAAGTAATGTTTCCATTTGCATTTTTTCACTGTAACACTTAAACCCCCCTAATCTGCAATGTCCCTTTTGTAAATTCAAAAAACAACACTTTTTCATGGAAAATCAGCTTTCATGTACCCAAGGAGCTAAGTGACATCATTGTATATCAGTTGGCTGACTTTTTTTATTATCAATTTTTCAGTGTTGTAAGTATTTTCAGACTTATTGGCTAGCAGTACTTTTAATGTCATCCTGGCATGACAAATTGAAAGTTATTGAATTTGTTGCAACTGATAGTAAGCATGATACCACATTTGCCATGATGTGTGAGTGCTACCTTATCTGCCCAAGAGAGCTTCTGATGTCCAGATTACAATAGCTGCTTCTTACTACTGGTGCAATTGCCTTCCATGCACAACCCACCATGTACAATCCAATACACAGTCACAAATACTAATTCCATCCTTCCTTTGTTAAGTGCACAAAAGTACTAGTTTAAAATATATAAAGGTATAATAAACTTGTCTTGGTGTTATCATTTAATGTTGATTTCTCTTTAGTCATTTTGAACATGAAAGGAACATTTTGCTGCTAACATTTGCCACCTGATCTGCAAACTGGCACATTCTTGCCCCTTCCTGATCTCCTCCCTGCCCCCAGGGCTTTAGCTGTTACCTTCATTAGGATCTCTGTTTTCTGACAGCACTGGCAAGAAAAGATACATTGCCACTATTCTACCAGGTCTTCTAAAGACTAGCAAGTACATTGTCATGACACAAAGCAAAACTGGAAAGTCTTCAGTGAGCTTCTTTTTTTCACTCAGGAATCTGAGACCATTGAGGAAACCAAGTTGCATATTAATCGGAAGTCTTTCAGAAAGAAAGTATAATATCTTCACAAGGCCACTGAAAATCGCCAGATTAGGAGAAACACCAAAAAGCAACATTCTCCCTGGTCCACTATGCCAAAACACATGCAATGAAAGGAATTTGTCTAAGATTAAGTGTTCCAAAAATGTAAGCAACACCGGGTATCTGGCTTTTGGTTCCTTCAGCAGTGAATATGTAGCAAGCCCACAGCTACAACCAGTTGAGGTGAATTCAGTTCCCACAGGGTGCACAGTTTCCATTTCTCAGCCTTGCCAATACCTATTGGGATGGCAGAGATGCATAAATTTAAAGCAGAGGACAAAGTTCTCCCTGGCCAGATGAAAAATGCTCATGATTAGACAGCCATCTTCACCGTAATGAAATGCTCCTGAGTGATGAGAAGGGAACAGCTTACACTTTTCCTGTCTATATTGAGAAACAATTACTTACAAACCTAGCTTTTATTCTTGGAATAAGTACACAGTTCTGCTACAGCTGTTCTCTGCAACATTACTCTTGCTCCTCTTGCTAGCACAGGCCCCACAGTGAAGTATACAGTGCCTTTCAGTGACCAGCTCTTGATAACATGGGTTGGACTCGATGATCCTAAAGGTCTTTTCCAACCTAAATTATTCAATCATTCTATCCCATTAATGTTTTCCAAGGAATTCACTGTGTGTAGAAATACACCTTTAAGTGTGATGCAGACGCTGTGAGCAACAGAATAGTATTTGATCAAATCACCCCCTTAAGTAACTTGCCAATATGATACAGGCTTAAACATACACAAAGAAATAGCCCCAAAACAACTGCTCAGTAATAGGCACCACGGAAAACATCATGCACCATATACCTAAAAACTGTAACATTCAGCCTTGTTATGGCTGAGGATGGATAATCCTCATAAACATTCTGAAATGAAGTATAAATATCTCTCATTATCCTTAGGTTTGACATCACTTTTTAATGGTGGCAAGAGCCCCATTAAACTGAATCTCCACTACTATTTTCCGAGACATTCACCACTGTAAAAACAGCAGGAGGGGAACGGCTTTCCCTGAAAGTCTAAATAGTGTGCATAGAGTTAACAGGAAATGACAGACCTTAGAGGAAGCTTTAGCATGAAGGGAGCTGACTCTCTGCCTTTCACGTGGACAACAATGTCATCAGTCAAATGTCAGGTCGTTTCTGACTTCCCTGCTCCAAGGGAAGTAAGACATTTACCAAGAAAAAGCTTGTCTTTCATTTTAGGCAAACACCAGCTGTTTCTATTTTCATTACTGTATTTTCCTGTGTGCATTATAAAAACCTTTTCCTTCTTAAAAAAAAAAAAAAAAAAAAAAAAAAGAAAGAAAGAAAGAAGGAAAGAAGGAAAGAAAGAAAGAGAAGAAAGAGAAAGAGAGAAGACTGATTCATTGATTCATGAGCAGATGCCCCATTTTGGAGTACTTCAGGCAGTTGTACACTCCAGCAGCCCCACACACTCAGATCTCCTGACAGCACCAGACACCCAGAGAGGAATTAAGGGTCCTGGGCAGGCAGCAGGGTAGCAGCATTAACATCTCTAGCCTTTCTGCAGGCTCTTTACAAAAACCTGGAGGATCACCTTGATTGCCACAGGTGCCGCTTCACCACTGCCTGCCAATACTGTGGCAGGTGAGTTCCAAAGGTCAGAATGATGTGGAGGGGGTGTAAAAGGGGTTCCTGTATCATTTTGGCATTTGTAATCCTTTCATTCTGCTGAGCATCTCTCAGTCCTCCTAAGAATAGGAAGGAGTCTCTGCTATCTCCCTCACTCCATCTTCTGCCTTTTTATACCATGGCCACAACTTCTCTGCACATTGAACAATGCAAACTTTTCCCATTGTTTCAAGCTTTCTTTGTAAGAAAAACCCTCTTACATCTCAAATAATGTGCTTTGTGCTTGAATCTTTATTGAAGACAGGATGACCTTAATATATAGATTTTCTCTCACTTTTATTTATGATAGTGCTATGGGAGTTAATACCTATTCAAGCTTTAAGCACTATTTTTATATAATAAAAACAAGGGTATAGATAAAAATAAAACTAGCTGTCATCTCTCACCTTAAAACCAAACAAAAGATAAGTCAATACCAAGCTTGTCTACCTGCATTTCCTGAAATACTGGAATCCATGAAGCATTAAAATTCCTGAATCATTAAGCACAGAAATAAAGATAATGCATCTCTACATGTAACAGTAATACTGCAATCTCAGTATCATTCTATGTATTGTCCCTAGTATAACCTACTATCTTCTTTGCTTCTTTGACCACCATGGCACATTGAGCAGATGTTCTTATTGAGCTTTCCCCTGTGAGGCACAGGTCTTTCTCCAGAGTGATTACAGCTAATTTATAACCCATCAAGGTGTATGACAAATTCATATGGTTCCTCCCAGTGATAAGAGAGGTTCCAGAAGCAATGCCTTTGGAATTCTTCTGAGAACAGAACTAGGATTATCTGATATTTCAGTACCATGTTGCCAGCAGCTGTTTAATATTTTCATATATGCCATTTGCACTCACTAGAGCAGCAGGCTTACGCTTTGCTGGTTTAATTACATCGACTTATATTTTGCTTTTTTAATTTCTCAAGGTCAGTCATTCTCCTGTAAGATCTGCCCAACCCACTACTAAACTGTTGTCCCTGCAGTACCTATCTACAGAGAGAAACTAAGACTGAGACGTTTAAAGTGCTGACAGTCCTGTAACTAAACTTTAAGTGATTTTAAAGAATGAAACCTAAGTATTTAGTTTCTGGTAAATCACAGATATACTGAAGACCAGCTGTCACGAAAAATATTGGAAACTATAGCATGCGCCATACAGTGCCACATAGGATTCTTCTAGATTCATGAAGGCAAAAACATGTATTTATGAAATACAGAGTCATCTCCATGAAAACAGACAGCTGTCTGGAAGCATTTCATTTTCAAAAA
The DNA here is from genome assembly GCF_963210335.1 of Falco punctatus. Lineage (NCBI taxonomy): Eukaryota > Metazoa > Chordata > Aves > Falconiformes > Falconidae > Falco > Falco punctatus. The sequence continues at coordinate 82,837,081 of NC_137586.1, forward strand.
AGACATGATTACTGTTGCTAGTTTTGTATTTTAAAATAACAATGTTCCTTGAATCAGTATATGGAAGAAGGACTCCCAGAAATGGTTTTGTGAGAGCTGACAAGCACGTACAACACCAAATGGAGTCTGGAAGATGGGAGATGATAGGCAGGCAGTGATGGGCACTCCCAGGACAGCTCAGCAGACCAGGGAAGGATTTCTTAGCTGATAAATTTAGTATATCTTGTGTAGTGGGAAAAGAGACTGAGACTGGTGCTCACTGAAAGCTGAACTAGCATAGTGTCCTGTCAAAAAATATGGCCTCATTTCATACAGCTTTCATTTCCCACATCCACTGAATAGTTCAGTGGCTGGTGCTTTCACCTCAGCTGCAGGTTAAAACAACTCACCTTTCTCCTATGCTTGTGAGAGACGAACCACTGTGCTGTAACGGGAACTCTGCCCTTGCCATATCCATTCCATGCTGCATAAATAATTTAATACCCAACCGGACAAACCACCACTCAGGTGCTTCACCCAAACAGTAGGTGAGCCAGAGAAGTCTTCTCTCTCTCAGTAATAACCAATACAACTGGAAAACAGGGGCAGATTCACACTTGGCTGCGTGTTACAGACATGGGTGCAACTGGTTTTATCAATGCACTGTGATTGTTCTGACGCTGTAATGCTTCTCTTTTGCATAAAATACTTAAACAGTTAGTGAGAACAGACAAGTGACTGTGTCAATGGTGGTAGTAACACTTGCCTGAGAGGTGTGAAAGCTTAATTATTTATTCAAAGCAGTAGAGTTTCAATGGGAGACCTGAGAAGACTTCTCCCGCCTCTTCCCTCACACTCCAAAGCACCCTAAAGATGTTCATTACAGAAATGCAGGTTCACGTCCTTCAGGGAAATAAGAGAACCCCATCTGAGCAGTTGCTCTAACCCAGCAGCACTTGGCTCACAAATGACTTCTCTACAGGTTGACTTTAACTCGCATTTTACTTCTTTTCTTTTTTTGTAAGTAATGTTTGTACTGAATAAAATTATTTAGGGAGGGTGGAGCTGTTTTCTCCAGGAAAAAATGTGACAAACTATGGTTTAATTCACCATTATCTATTTTTTGCTCAGATATCCATCTTAGAAGTCAAATGTAAACCTGCCAGTGCTTATTCCTCTCCCACCCTCCCCCATTAAACTAGCAAAACTGGCTTCAGATTTATTAGTAAAAACTAACAACTGTCAACCTATCTGCTATACAATTTATAATCAAACAAATAATGTTCAACTAATACAGGGTAGCCAAATGAGACACTCTTACAATTGCATAGTATCTGCGTGAAGCAGATGAACAACACAGGGCAATCAGTGATGTTGTGAGTTCAGCTGACAAAATAAGGGGAAAAAGTGGACCCAGTGTGAAAACCACTCTGAGTAATTGCAAAGCAGAATTCCAGGAACTGTGGAAAAGGTCATGGATAATGCCTGTGAAAAGCCTCAGTGTATGCAAACATTAAATACCATTTTAAACTGCAGTATACAAGTAGTGCTCCTTCTGTTCAATTTGGACACAAAATGTTAGTAAAGTGGCAGTGAATATGCATGTGTTCAGTAATTCCCGTAACACTCAGCCTGAAAAGAACTTCACTTCTGGAAAGCTTCAGCACTGTATCAAAACAGGACTTTATTGCTTTGCAGGGAAATCAGCACAGTGAGAAATGACCCAATAAAGTGACTAGGAAAGATTAAGACTGGTGATCCACAAAGACCCACATATTTTTGAAGTGAACATACGTCCTAAGACAGAGGAACTACCTAAGGGAACAAAATAGAGAAAAAATGGTAGGAGAATCATTCCGATTGATACTGAAATGCATCAGATTGCTCACTAGTATTTCTGCATGCCCTTCAGGGTGAACCTAAGTCAGCACCCGAACTCGGAAAACCCTTAAACGTTATTGTCTACAGTTTCCTTAACACGAAGCAGGAGCTTAACTACAGCTTCGAGTTTCTCACAGAGCACAGGAGCACTTCAGGCACTAGCATTACACACTTGTTACACGGAAATCATGCATCTTGTTCAAACTTACATTCCCCCAAACACAGACCAGCCACAGTATATACCCATGCCAGTGACAGATACAAATGCTGCACTATCTGCACTCGGAATGCACTCACTTCGATGCTGGAAGCAGTCTGAACACAGAGTTTCCTCCAAAGTATAATACCTCCCCAACTTAAGAGATTGCTTATATAGCTTTTTGCTAGCTAACAATGATCAGCTCAAGTAACGATGACTACTTTGAAGGACTAGCTCAACAAACTTCCCACGGTACTGCAGTGTGGCTGCACCTTCATGATCCGTCAAGGCTCACAAGTTCAGAAAGCAGGACTTGGCTTTACTGCAAATGCAGACCTTCAGCTTCCAGTGAGAGACACTCATTTGCTTCATGCTTCATCTTCAATTTTTCTAAAGGCATTATTTCATAAGAATTAACTTCACTGAAGTCCATCAAAAGAAATGTCATGGAACTGAAATGCAACAGGCAATTCTGCTTAACAATAAGTATATCTCATCATTCACTACGAAAAGTCACTTTCAGGCAAAGTTTATCTGTTGAGAAAATATCACTCCTATTAGGAACTCTGTATTGGCTTTCTGCCGTAGCACCCAACCCTCTTTTGATCTATCCTTTTAAATCAAATAACTCTTAATTTCTTACATACAGTCCATAAATTACTTGTAGCACATGGTCAAGACCAAATAATTTCAGTAGGACAAATATTTTCCAATATGCAGAGATATTAAACATCATGGTTTTTTAACAAATGTGTGAATTTGGTAGATTTTTTTAAGTGCATTTAAGGCCACACATTGGAAATATTATTCAGACTGAGTTTGTCTTATTCTGTGAAACCACTGAGTTCATTTGCTTGTGAAATAAGGTCTTTGGGCATAGATATGATTTTCAGAATATAAACCTAAGTATCCAGCAAGAAAGGCAGGTCCCACCAAAAAATGTGAATACCAGTCTAATCTTAGCCATCCTGTACCAATTGCTCTTTTTGTCTTGAAAGCCTGGCACCAAAATTGCAACATTTTTAGAAACTTAAGTTGCATAATATTTATCAGATATTTAAAAATAACAACAGCAGTTTACCCATCACCTAAAAAAAACCTCCATCATATGAATAGGGGATATTTTACTCAGGGTTAGATGGTAAAGGCAAGATTCAAATCAATACTGTAGGTCCAAAAATAAAACACAGGCTAAATGTAGGTAGCTAAATTCAAAACCAGATGTCCTAGATACCTAATACTACTTTCTTGCACCACCATGTTGAAGCCAGTACCCTCATTCTGACTTTCTGGTGCCTAAGTTAAGTAGCCTGAAGGATCATTCTCTGGATCACACCACAGAACATATCATTACATCTATTTAGGGTGCATTTCACTAGTAGTGGATTCTCAGGTTTCTCCTGGCAGCAGAAACAACTACCTCTCACTTTACTGTGAATCAGCATGAAACTATGAATAGACAGGTATACTTTCTGGTATATCCTATGTTATACCTTTCTAAGTATACTGTAAAAGAAGTTAAGTGGCTTCAGAAGTATAAATCTCTTTTTAATGAAAAAATAGTTACCTAAATCTGCAAAAAATACAAGCATTTTAGATCATGTGTGTAAAACTGAATTTTTTCACTGATGCCTTTAAACTTAAAACACCCTGCTGCACCCAATACCTCATAAACACCTCTTTGGTAAACAATGTAATTTTCTGTTTCTCTGAAATGGAAGTTAATGAAAAAAATCCCTTGGTTACCAAGGAAGTTGTTTATGAAGGCTCTTTCCTTACACTTCTTAATATCAGAAAGCTGCCACCGAGAACAGTAGCTATTCTGCCTACAGAAGGCAGGAAAAATTATTTTTATTTTATTGCTGTATTAAAGGAACCTGGCCAATCCAAAATTCAGTATCAAGAAACCTACTTCTTTCACACTGAGTTTCTGCCCCGTAGATTGCACAGATGCCTTAATCTGCATGGTTCAGAAGTCTGCCAATATGAAGAAAATAACATAATCTAAATGACATTCATAAAATACTTAAAGCTAAGATAATGTCACCCTCATTGTTCATCCTCATTCTAAGAGTTTACTGTGAGCATGAAATTTTTTTACTGCTGGAAAGAAGGATAATTCCTTTCACAAATTACTTCAGTAATGCTCTCCTGTTGCAAAGGTACCCAAAGAAAATATTCAGAGGACTGAAAAACACATTACTTCAACTCTGTTGGTATTATCCAACAAAATCATGCACAAAGAATTGGAAAAAAAGACAGTTTTAGCTTCATCTGAGAATTAGCATATGACACAGGAAAGGACTAAAGAACTTTATTTACTATAGCATGTTTGAAAGAATTCTTCATTGATGAGGACAGAAATACTGTCACATTTTAGAAAAAGACATGCACACACATATACATTATACATAGCAATTATTTTGTAAGCACAAATGAAACATAAATAGATGCCTCTTCGGTATTTTAGGAGTGCAAACTACTTGTGGAGCTATGAAAATATCACTGTGATTATTCACTGCATTTTTTTACATAAAACAGCATAAGACCAAGGTTTTTGTTTTGCAGGGTTTTTTTAATCTAAGCAGTTATTATAGCTTACCCTAGCTGGTCAGTTAAGCCAGTTATTAGCCTACTGCTTGGTTAGTGGTTAAGCTTGAAAAGAGCAAAGGCTCTGAAGATAGGAAAACCTTTTCTAATATCCTGATCCTTTTCATAGATCAGGGTAAGGACCCCTATGCCTGGAGTTCTGCAGAGTTACATCCTGAATTGCTATTTTAGTTTAAATCCTCTACAAACGATGGAAACCCTCTACTCATTCTGTCTTTTGGCCAGCAAGGCTTCATCAGATTTCTTTCTTTTAGCATTTTTCATGCCATTACCTCTGCTTCCCTCTTTCTAGCTCCTCTACCAACAGTGTGATGTACCTTTTAAATCAGATATATTCTCATGTTGCTGAGGATATATTTGCATTTGTTGCAAAAGTATGGGGAAAGCTGGGCTGGACTGAAAGACTGTTACTGTGTAGGGCTTGATCTTTAGTAATGTGGCATAGCTGACAACTATAAAATTTCAGCATTCCAAAAACATTTGGCTCTCCTTCTCGTATGAATGGTTTCATAGATTATTAGGATTTATGCATATGAAGTTAATGTCTACTCTGGTGAATAAGATTTTTCTCCCATTTAAATCGTTTTTCTTAAATAACCATCCTCATTTAAAAAGGAAAAATCTTCGAATCTGGTCTCTTTAAGACACTGTTTCTAACTACGCTCAGAAGATGTATTTCCATATGAAAAGCTAAATCAACGTTTTCTTATTATACTGATTTTCCACTTACAGTAACTGCAAAGATTTTCAGTCCTCCTAAAAAGAAAGGATCAAAGTCAACATATTTTTATAACCTGATGAGTATTTTCCACATTGAATCATTAAACAAATGAAAAATAACAGTCTCTAACATTGAAAATAAAGTTGAGAATACACTCCAACATACAAATGCTGCACTTCTAAATATTTTAAATTACTAAGTTCTTGGCAGCCATATCTTATGTGCTTATATGTGCAATATGTTTACACTGAGAGAGATTCCACTTCAAAATTCTCCACCCATACAGGAATGAGAAAACAGTATCATACATGATTTGCTGGATCTTAGAGAACCACAGAATCATTCAAGTTGGAAAAGACCTTTGAGATCATCGAGTCCAACCTATAACCCAGCACTGCCAAGTCCACCACTAAACCATGTCCGTAAGCACTGTGTCTACACAGTTTATAGCCACCTCCAGGGATGGGGATACCACCACCTCCCTGGGAGCCTGTTCCAATGCTTCAACACCCTTGCAGTGAAGAAGTTTTTCCCAATATTGAATCTAAACCTCCCCTGGTGTAATTTGAGGCCATTTCCTCTTGTCCTGTCGCTTGTTGTTTGGGAGAAGAGACCGACCCCCACCTGCCTACAGCCTCCTTCAGGTAGCTGTACAGAGCAGTAAGATGCCCCCTGAGACTCCTCTTCTCCAGACCTGTGACTGTCTTGTCACAAGTTAGACGAGGTTTTTGTCCCTTGTGGCAATTCCTCCAAGGATAAGTAAGCAGGAAATGAGAGTAACTACATCCCCCTTTCCCTCTTGTGTTAGCAGGTACATCTACACTGACGAAGCCCTGCACAGAGGACTAGTACAATTATCTGCATGAGAATACACATATTGAAATAATGAGCATTAATTCTAGCAATTTCAAAAAATATGAAAGCCATACAGGTAAAAGCACTACTATCAAAAAGGAATATTCTATTACAACAAAACGGGGACAGAAAACTTCCTACAGAAAGTGATTTAATAGACTCAAAAGACAAAGTGAGTACTTTCTTTGTAGAGAATCAGGCAATCTGTAACCTTCCAATAGCACCACAAATAACTTCCACAGACTGCTGTGCATGACAGCTGGTACTGAATTGCCTGAAAAGCCCAACAAGTCATTGTTATACTATTACCCCAGAACCGTTGTCTATACAAACTGCCCCAAGACAATTCTTTAAAACAGAGAAACAAATGGCTGTCCTGTTCTTCTCTTTCACCAGCTCATGACTATCCATCAAACTGATTGGCGAAAATATTCCTTGATAGCCAGGGCACAAAAACATTAGTGGACTTTGAGACATTCAGAAATAGAGCCTTTTTAAACTTTGCAAATGGTGAAACTTCTCAAATAGCTTTACCTCTCATTAAATATTTCTCAAATATTAGCACCTCTCATTTGGGGCATGTCCCATAAGAAACCACAAAGCAGTAGTTAAAGAAACAAGAAAGTGATAAAGGAGCTTCACATGGTTATTCAAACACATCCTAGCTATTACTGAAGCCAGGGAGCTACAATCGAGATGATCCTTATTAAAATACACTAATGAGATTTGACAGAATATGAAATTAAGCCTAAATACCAACAATGTCATGCTGTCAGCAAATATGAAATATATTAACTAAAAACTGTTGCATTTGATTTAAGGCCCTATCATGCAAAATGAGAAAAGAGGTCACCCTGGACCTTCAGGGAATCTGTTCTTACAGAAATTTTAATTTTGTTCACAGCCCATGGGAAGAAAATATAATGAATTGCCTTGCTCAGAGATGTAAGAGGTGCACCAGCCACACTGGCAGCATTGCAGTTCATATTACCTCATCTACCTACACAAAATATTCAGCTAAAATAGCAATAATCATTGGGACTAGATAGTATGCTCCTTTATTCACATTAGAAATCCCACTTCAATGGAACTGCCGATCCGAGCAAGTGTTAATCATTTCCCAGAACAAGTGGTATACCACGTCTATCTCTTGTTTCAGTCAGATGCAGAAGGAATGGGTTCTGTACATTTTAAGTGTAATACAATAGCTCCTTCCATAGCATGGATGCTGTAAAATAGGTAGAATGAGTCATACATTCCTTACAGAAGAACTCTTTGGGTCAGTTACCTGACAGCAACTTGTAAATGCAGACATCTGAGCCTGTGCAGCTTTGAACAGAAATATTCACTCATCCAAACATCAGATTGCTTCTGCAAATCCAGGCAATGATATTTGCAAATGAAAAAGTGACCAAAAACTGTGCAACACAGTTTCAGTCATACATATTTCTAGGCCAGTTGGCCTCAAGAGTGTGAGCAAGCCAGCTTGAAGGCTTAACTCTCAGCCTCTGGATAGCAGCTGGTGTTTTGCCCTGGTATCTGCAGCCAAACACAGTGTGCTCTATCTGCTGCCTTTTTGACAGCCAAGTGGCTACAGCTACTGCCTCCCGCATGGACTTCACGATTCGAACTCTTCTAACACTAAAATTTTTGGAGGCACAATTACTTGAAGTTAACTACAATCTCCCCCATTTCCAAACACCTCAGAAAACACCATTTAGCACAAGACAAATGCACTGCAAAGTTGCAACTCCTGCAGCACAGTCCTAGCTCAGAGGCAGAGCAGGTCACAAGCCAGGACTAGACAGCAGTCACCCAAGCTCACTAGCGTGCTCTCTACCTGCAAAATACACGTGTGAAAATACACCACTGGAAAGCTAAAGCTGTCTCTTTTGATATTGGTACAACCAGCTGGTTAAAAGCTGTACTGAGACTGCTCAGTGGACATTTTGGAAACTGGCCAAAATCTTCTCTTCAGCACTTCAGTTCTGATAATTTAGGAGGACATGCAAGAGTAAGCAAAAAACCCTACTGCTAGCGGCTTGGATTGCCTAGTAGTTCAGCAATAAAATGTGGGGTTTTTTCCTGTCTGAATGGCTTGAAAGAGGACAGCACAATCAGGATTGGGGCTTCAGTTTAGCAACATTTTGCTGATATTGGTCCAACACTGAGTGACAACTGCCATGGTTTTCTGTGAGTAGGAAAATCCTTGGACCCGTGTGCTTTAGTTTTGAGAACACCACAACTGCCTGAAATCATCTCTTTCACGCTATCAAATACTAAAGATCAGTCACATTCGTATGGACTGAAAAAATGTTATCTAGTCTCTGTGGGGGAGTATCTCTGATCTTTCTGGCATGACACATTTATCACACACACAGAATACTGACTTTCCAACAGTCACAGCGGACATTCATTGACTGTTTCTGAGAGTCTATGGACATTGCAGTCATACATACTACTTTTAACAAATGACTGTGGTAAAAGCAAATCAAGCAGCATCCAAGAACTGAAGATTTTTTTCATCTTAAGGGCTATCAGAAAAAACAGCATTTAAGACAACTGAAGTTGGTAGCTTAAGAAGTATATTATACACTACTGAACTTGCAGTTCAAAGACTACCTCCAATATTCTCCTTATCATTTCCTAAGACATTTTTCAAGGGTTGGTTTTCTTCTAGCTAATGAAATAAAACCTGTTTATTTCTGGAGCATGCATGAACACTTGTGAGACCTTTGAGATCTGCAGGAGGTACAGTGTAAATGCAAAGTATTTTGCTAACTTGCATACCGACAGGAGAAAAATTCCTGCTTCGGCTTATACATGACATTACAAAGTCTTTCTTCTTATCTTCCTTTCCTTTCTGCCATCTTTGATTCTTGATCACACTCTATTTCCATCTCACCAATTCATCTTCAGGGTCTCCCAGGAAAACAGAAACATAATTAAGAACAAAACATATAGAGCTCACAGAAGATGAGAAGAAAAACCATAACTGGTCTGGTGTGTTGAAGAAGCACAATTACTTGCAAGATACATTATTAACATTAAGAGTTCTCAGAAAAGCCTGGAGATGGCCAAAGTTTGTAATAAGTCAAATCAAATTCCAAGGCAAAGATAACATAGATCAGAAGACAAAAATCAATTAATATTCTGGATGGAAATGTGTAAAGTTTGTGTGATGAAGTGCTAAGTCAAAAGGGTATTTATATGAAAATGATTCTCCTGATACTATCTGGCAAAATGAAGACCATGCAAATCCCTTTTACAGATCCCATACATCTATCTCCAGAGAAAGCGATGTTAAAAGTGAGATAATCTGTATTTTTTCATGAACTTTTTTTGGTGCTCCATTTCTTAAGCAGTAGAAATGAGAATACTGTAAAGAGGAAAAGATTATCTAGCCAGGAGTATTAAGCAGCTATGAATGTCCAAACCCCAGTCCCATCGAAACTTGACAGTTTGAAGAAAACAGCTTCATACGGTAAAAAGCCTAACTTGTGAAAAGAAAGAGAAAACACTGTAGTCTGAGAGACTATAAATAATTCCAAATGGAAAGCCTGTGGTTCAGCTGGCATAAAATAATTTCCTTTATTTTCAGTCAGCTTGGAAAACTAATGTTTTAATATATCACCTTTTGATCATTATTTTATTTTTTGCAGAAGTTGCTTGATTTCTCCCCATGCTTGTATTTTTCTTCAGTGGTTTTTCTTTTTTTCAGTAAAAAAAATTTCATTAATATGTAGGGTCTGTTTTAAAATTAGTATGTTCTGCTGCCTTTTTTCCTGTCGATTTCTGTAGCTTTATACTGGTGAGTCATAGTGTCCATACTGCTGAACTTTCCAAACAGAGGAAGCGCATAACCCACATTTTTCACCATATTGCCACCTTCTAACCTACATCTTCTTCATCAGCAGGATCAAGTCTGCTTAATTTTTGCTGTCAAGCAGACTCCTTAGCAGCCTTCTCCTTTTCCGGCTTAAGACCAAACACCTTACTCTAAAAGAACATATTATCAAAAGATAATCACTGTTATGCTAAAACTGCACAGTCACAACATCTAGTTTTGAACTCAATGAGAACTGAGGACAAAAGCTAAGGTAAACCTCTTTTTTTTTTTTTTTTTTATGGACACAAAGATTACATAAATCTTGACAGGTTACTCTAGTTGAGTGTTGTAGCACAGCATTAGTTTCCAGAGCCCTGCAGTTTCTACTAGCTGTTTATCCTTCTTTAAAGAAAGTGATTCACAGGTTTTAAGAGTGTCTAGCAAAAGATCACTGTCACAGGAACTGGAAGGCAAGTGAATAACTGCAAACAAAAATCACGATGAGTGGCAGTAAACAGAACTGAGGGAGCATCTGAAGGTGGTAGTGTCTGTGTTGCCTTTGGAACCAGTGTCACTTGGCAGATCCATTACTGATTAAGAAGATATGTGTAAGAAGAGTGATACTGAAATTTGAAGAAGATTGTAAATAAAGGAGCACTAAGAACAAAAAACAGTTGCAAAAGAAGAATGGACTATACATTTCTTATAGGACAATAATCTTCTTGCAGGAAGATGTGCCTGGCAGTGTTCGCTAACACCTGGTTTTTTGGCAGATCCTAAATGGACCAGATCACAACACTGAGGAACAGTGATTTTGATATTACCTGCGGACATTTATGGTTGCCACCCCCTCTCCCTCTCCAAAACCCCAGACAGGCACCAACTATGGTTATTTGAAAACTTCTAAGCAGAATTTCAGGATGACACAACTTTTTTACATGCCCTGAAAGTGGCTGGCTAACTGAAGAACTGATCAACCCAAAATCAAGCTAGGTTAAGAAATCATAAACCTGTTCAAACCAAACCAAACCAAACCCCTGAAACTCTTCCTCTCCTCTTCTGATTTATCAGGAAGCTTATGTTTTAGATGTTGTTTTCTCAGTATGCTTCTCCTCAAATCCTGAAAAATAGTCACTATTAAGTGGTACCAGTGTGAACTTCCAAAGTCTTTTCAAAAGTGGTCCAATGCAGCATCATGAATCACAATACTTGCTTTTGCAGAAAAGGTCCTCTTTGCAGCCATATTGAAAAGGAACATGCAAAATCTTTGGTACAACGATACTGAACATTCATTTTTGGAGTTGTTGCCATGGTCTGAGGTGCTAGGAATAATAATGAGCAGGCCTATAAAGTTGCCCGTCGTGACAGCGCTCCTAGGTAAAAGCATACATAATATCCATTCATCTTATCTGGGCTCAGTTTAAGCACACAGCTTTCATTCTGCATGCTTTCATGGTCAGATACAAGGCGGGGGGAGGGGGGGGGAATCCAAATTATGCTGGAAGAAAGGCAATGCAACAAGCTTCACCACTACTATAGATATGATCCTGCAGTTACTTATGCTTCCCAAAGATGATGAATGCACATGGAGCAGTGATCTGCATGTGGAACTGCTCTTCAGATGGAGTTAACTGAACATCTCTCTGAAACCCTCTATGGTATTTATACAGAAACATCACTATCAAGATATGCAGATTAAGCCTCCAAATGTGACAGAACAATATGAAATCACTTTTTTTCACCTTCGTTGAGTGCTCATCAGGCAAGCACCTTGGAGACAGCACACTGTAGCTCAAATTGTGCTGTGCATGTGCAGAGCTTTTTTTTTTTTTTCAATCCATCTCCTGCAATATCATGACTGTCTTCTTAAGTGAAGCCTATAATTAACATTATGCTTAATTTGAATCTACATCTTTGCTCAACAAGATGAAAACATTTTGCTGGAACTTAATACATACAGCCAACCATACTGCCTCAAAGTAACATCCATCTAGCCTAGCATCTTGCTCAGCAACTTCTAGTCATGGTGGCCTGAAAATGACTACAAAAAAGACAGCAAGGAAAAAAATCAGCTTTTCACTGATACATCTTCTTGGTATCCAGCAACCAGCAGCTTAGGAACTTCCTCAACCACAGATTGCTTCTGAGTAAATACTGTGCACTAGACTTTCAGTTACACGTCTAGCTGCGATTGTAAAGCCCCTAAATCCAATATAGGATTGCATGTGTAATTCCAAGTTTAAAAAACAGCATAAAATAAAACAAAACAATGGAATTTTATGAGTTCATTCAATTTCTTTCCCATCTCTTTTAAACGTATGTATTGAGCTGGTATCTCTTCATCAAAGATTCAGAAGACTACCTTAGTTTTGTACCCATCTAGGGAATGCTACGGACTTCCCACATGCCCCTGCCTTCTTTCTCATCCATTAGCATCGGGAAGGAGTAGATATTTCACTCACGCTGCTTGTGGGCTTTGTATAACCCTGCATTCTTTTCATACACTGTTAGATGCACAGAAACAGAGCATCCCAGCCCCACTCAGCCCACAGTCCGCACTGGAACAGCTCACCGCCTCCGTAACTCATAAAAATACATGTTGTATCAATATTTAACACCATTCTACTAGCAAATCTTCAAATGCCATGAAGCGCCAGAACTAATTTTAAGACCTACTATAAGGCTTCATATTAAGACACTGTGGCATTTCATTCTTTAGTTACTTGTACCTGATTTGTAATTGGAAAATACAGTGAAAAACCACACAGGTTCTTTCTGGGACATTCCTGTTGTTTCTTTTGCTTTACTACTGTATCATAAAACAAAAATAGGGCCCCTGAAAGACTCGCTGACATAAACCCCACAGCACAGGCATTACATCGGGGCGCCAGTGGTGTAAATTAGCTGCAGTCTATCAGCTCCTGGCAGCCGGCAGCCAGCTCCGTCTAATTGCAGTAGCTTTCCCCAGACACTTCAATTTCCCAGGCTCTCTCCCAGTGCTATAGCTGGCATGACCCTTTCCAGCTTTCAAAGTATGACTACACCGAAAAGGGGTGAAGGAGGGGGGAAAAAAAAGAATAAAGCTCGTCGTCGTGCACTACAAAAACCCCTCACTAACTAACCCCAACCCCCCTACAAGTAAAACAAACAAAGGGCTGGGGAAGTAAGCAACTTGAAAAATAACGGCAGCGGGACAAACTCGGCGCACGGGCCTTCCGAGTGGCTTTAGCCACGCTGCCCGGAGCGGAGGAGCTGCGGACCCCGCGCCTCGCCTCACGACCCGCCGAGGGGCTGCGGGGCCGCGCATCCCCGGGGCCGCGCCTCTGCCGCCGGCCGCTGCGGGCAGCCCCACCACGGGGGGACGAGGCGGACGGGCAGCGGCGGTGGCGGGTCCCCTCGCGGCCAGCAGCCCCCTCCGCGCCGCCTCAGGCCGGCGCTTCGCCCAGCCGTATCCCTCCGCGCCACGGCCCCGGGGCGCGGCCCGGGCGGGAAGGAGGCGGCCCGCCCCGAGGGCCCCGCTCCCCGCCGCCGCCGGAGGTGTGTTTTCGCGCCGTGCCCCATCAAAGCCCCCTCTGTTATTGAAATGTGAGGCCGCTTCCTCCCCGGCGGAGGCCGCTGGCGGGAGGCGCGGGGCGGCGGGGCGGGCCGGTCACCCGCCGCCGGGAAGAAACGTCTCTTTGTTCGGGCGGGAGGGGCCGGCGCGGCCCCGCCTCAGGCCGGGCCACCCCCGGCCACCCCCGGCCACCCCGCCCGGCTCTCTGAGACACCCCTCAGCGCGGACCCCTGCCCCGAGGGGTGCGGGCAGCCGCGGCCCGGCGCCGGGGCGTTCTGCCTGGGGCCGGGCGTGGGCCTGGGCCAGGCGCCGGAGGGGACCCGGTCCCCAGCGTCCCCCGTGCGACCTCGGCACCCCAAACGCCTCGCTGGTGGCCACCTGCACCTCGTTATCCTACAGCGCAGCGATGCGTGGTACCTCTCTATTTTCACTTGTAATAATGACTGCAAACCAACACCCTGATACTTCGAGGCAGAGCCCTGGTTGGGGTTGGGTGGGTGGGGTTTTTTGCCTTCCCAGTGGGGTCTGCTGTGAAGTGGCTGATGACACACAGCAGTGGCTGACCCCTTGCTTGGTGACTGGTGAAGCCAGTGTCTTCAGATGTGCTTTTGCACCAGGATGTGTCAGGCTCTGGCATTTCCTGATGGAGTGGGATTGATGAGCTGCAGCCTCTTTTGATGGTGCGGGCTGAGAGTTTTGACACCCGCAACGATAAAAGCTTAGCAGGGTCCAGGCTGAAAAATGACGTTGGAAAGTTGCAGTGGATGTGACACCGTGGCATTCTTCTGTTTAGCACTGAAGAAAGGGCAAAAAGGGATAAAATGAATCTGCAAAACCAAGTTGCCTGGGTTACCTGTGCTGTCTAATTACCAGGTTGAGGATTCATGCATACATTTTGTACAGCTGTTGGGAGATCAGGAATCAAGAGCCTTACTTTTTTTTTTGAAGGAGAGGAAGAGCAACTACACCTGCTTTCAAGTCTAGTAGTATTATTTGGGTCCCAGTGTGCCAACCTGTAGTACATTATCAAGGCTTAGCCTTTCCCTCCCCCTCCCCCCTTCTTTGCTTTCTTCTGTGATGGTTTGGTTTGGGGTTTTGGTTTTTGCTTGTTTTTTAAATAACAGGCACATTTAGAGATACAACAACGGCAGCACCTTTTGTCTGCAGTTGTAAGAGGTGACATTTAATGTGCATGCTTTTCATGGCATGGGATATAGGGGGATAAAAAAAAAAAAAGCCACATATTGCATGGGGTTTAGCAGACTCCTTTGGGGTTGTGTATCTCGATGTGAAATGCACCATAATCCAGAGACGTTTGATGCTGGAGGAGCACTTTCACCCGAGGTGGTGGTTAGAAATTGCATAAAGGCTTGGGGCCAACGGTTGCCAAACTGTAGGGTTTTGTGATGCCAGTGCCAGGAGCAACGCGTGTTCTGTATTTGGGGTGTAATAAGAGAACCTGGGCTCGTTTCCTGGATAAATAATTCAATTGGAAGTTGGGGTAAAACAAAAACACAACGGGATCCTGTTAGGTCCAGCTGTTTCCACCCCACTACACATCCCCCGCCTTTCATGCATCACTTTCTCCCTGTCTGAAACGAAGTTCCCACCCTCAGTTAATGGTAGGGTGGGGGGTAAATAAGCAGCGGGGGTGGGAGCGAGCAGAGGCAAGTGGTCAGAAGTATCATGTTTCTCAGGGTGTCACACACCCTAAATCCCTAAATTCAACGATCCCTTCACAAGGAACACTACCAAATTCTTGTTTTATTTTTTCCTTTTTTTTTTTTTTTTTTTTTTTTTTTTAGCCCCGTGGAGTTTTTAGCTCGGGACTTGCGTGCGTTGTGAGACGCTTTTTTAGGTGCGGATCTCGGAGGGCTGGACCTAAGGGGCGAGGACAGGGACCGACCTGGGGGGACAGGGCAGCGTGCTGTGACGGGGCGGGTGGGTGGGTGTGGGTGCATGTGAGAGAGAAACCGCGTGTGGGGGTTTATTTTTTCCTCCCATTCCTGGGGTCTGAATGGAAAGCACGTTGAGCTGTAATTAAGACATCTTGGAGGCGTACTTAACTCATGACGTGTTGCTTTTCTTTTCCTCTCGGTGAGAAAGTGGCTCTCTCTTCCCTGAATCGGGTCCTCTGCCACCCAGAGCCACAAAGAGACATTCGGGACATAGGCACACACACGCACACACTGACTTAAGGTGAGCACCAAAAGCTTCCTCCGCACTTCGCTGTCCTCTGTTTCAAACTGCTGGAGAGTTCTGAGAGCATCTCAACTCGGGAGCTCTGCACAAGGTAAAAATACTGATCAAACTTTTGGGAAGGGCTTTTACTTCTTTATTTTTTAAAAGTTGGATGGGAATCCAGTAAGCAATGTCTGTGGCACCAGCTCCAGGGCTACCCTGAAGGGATTTTGAAGCTATCTAATTTGGTGGGGCGGGGGGGGCAAGGGCGAAAGAGGGATTGAAACTGGCTAACTTCAATGTGTTTGACTTTTAAGTGCTCTGTGTTACCAAAGGAGAGATCATATTGCAACTGCAGATTCTGTCTGAAAGACAAAAGTTGTATACTTCTGCTCTGTGGCTTCCTCCTATGGGATTATACATTTCACAGGGATCTGTCTTTCTTGAGGGATTTGTCCATCCAGTCAGATGCTTTTAGCAGTTTTTAGGACATAGGAAAAGGAGGACAGTAGACCTCGCAACGATTTCAGGGGCTGGAAGTAGTTTTGCATAAAGTACTGACCATCCCTTTAGAAGTAAAAAAATTTGGCTAAGATGTGATAATTTACATACTGATGTCGTATTTGGCTATTTATTGTCAGGGAAAGCTTGAATAACATTTGGCATGAGTTTCTGCATCATCTCCACTCACCAAGAAAGTTAGGATGCCACAGCATTTCGAATGTGTATCTGCACATCAGCTGGTCCATGGCTATGATAACTATCATTTTACTGGCTGTTTGTTTCTTGGGGTCAAATGCGTATAAATATGTCATTCAGAATGTTTTCATGGCAGAACTGCTTGTGTGGTGGGTTAGATAGGAAGGGTTGGAAAGCCTTTGCATGTTTGAATTAGAGGTTTATTGCGATTTGTATATCATTAGAAAGGGGATTCATTACTGCTAGGACCTTTTGGGGCAGAAAATATTGCCATATATGTTGCTGTGTGATGTCATGTAATTGACATAGACTCTGGGAACCTGGCAATATGACCAAGAAAATCATGTAGTTTGTTAACAGCGATGCATTTGTGTTAATGGCTAGCAAGACTGTTTTAGTGCCTAAATGTGGAAAGAAGCAATCTGGAAGGATTCCTATTGTTTTGTTAGGAAAACATTGTTAGGAATATGTATGATGTGGTAGCTGAAACATAGATGCAGTAAGGCTGTGTAACTATGGATACACACATGCTCAATCAACATTTTATAGAGACAGAGTATTTTCAGCACATGGAGAAATGTATCATAAACAGAAAAATTATTATCGGCTCCTGTGGAGAGGGAACCAGGTGTCAGCAGTCTCATGCCAAGGCATGTCACATGGAATGCCAAATTCTCGTGCTGCAAAGAGACAGCTCATGCTTCCCTGGTTTTTCGTATCTAATGAAGGCAGATCTTCAACTCCTGTAAAGCATAGCTAAGTGGAGTTGCTCTGAATTCATTATATGAAACCCTAACCCACGTGTACTTACCTGTCTCACATTTAGTGACAAGGGGAAAGGGAGGAAGGAAGAATGCAGAAAGGAACAGAAAGAAAAAAACAGTAATTTGTGATACTTTTGAACACAACAGTTAAAGCAAAATGGGAAAAATAATTTTGTAGAGAGCAGAGAGCAGCTTTTTCAAGTTAAGTAATAAAAAAAAAAGTCAATGTCATAATCAAGACACTGCTGGTCTGCACTGAAAGTGTGCCAAAAGGCCTCTCTTTCTAATAAGATTCCTGAATGTATAAGCAGATTTCAATAAGAAAGAGAAAAAAAACCCTGGTTCACTATGAAGGAAAGTACTATCCACAGCAATGTCCTCTTCAGAGACATGACTGACAGTGTAATTCACAGCAAAGCATCCTTTCGTAATAAAAGTAGTGGGCTCAGTTTCATTTTCAGTTAGCATAGTTAATACAACTAGCAGCTACTAAAAAAAATCCCTGAAGTTGTACATAGGCTTGGGACTGGAAGGGGAGAGATTTTAGAGAAGGGTGGAGGGATTCTGCGGCAAACTGCAGTGCACCCTTGTTTTCACAGTTTGTAAAAGGATAAGAAGAACTGTAGTTCCCCAACCTCTCTGATCTTATACTGATATTGACTAAAGGAAATATTTTTGTCCACTATTGCTCACAGTCTGGAGCCAAAAGAACTGTTATCAATACTTCCTTAATCAAGTCATTTAACCTCCTTGCCCTGCAGTAAAAATCTGGAAATAATATTGACCAATCTTTAAAAAGCGTTTTGAGAACTTCAAGTGAAGAGTGACTTTGGAATTGCTCACATTTAAATATATTCAAAGTTTTCTAATTCATTGCAAGGATTAAAGTGTGAGAACTGAAATTAATGTTTTCTGCTTTTCATTTGCCTTTTCATTGAAGCGGTAGTTAAACTATCCTTGGAAGTTGAAATACTTTGCATTTCTGTTTCATTGTAAACCTGACAGTGTATTTCATTACTTAAAACACTCAGAAAATGAAAAGTTTTGGGAAAAAGATTATTTTCATATGGCAAGCTGCTACTGTTGCTTGTGAGGAAGTATTAGACATTCAGTCTCCACTGTTAGTAACTGTAGTACACAGTACTGCACATGAAAAGGCAGCTTGTAGCTTGTAGGTAACAAAATGTTCTTTGGGGTAAAAAAAAAAGGCTGAATATACTCAGGATTTCAATCAATGGTGTTTAAGGAGGATTAGAGGAAGCAGCTGGCTAAACAAATATTAGGTGTAGAGTGGATGCAGTGGTATAAATTAATAATGCAGTTCTTTATCTGCTGTATGAATGGGAGGTTTTGTGGAGCCAAGACGACCTAAACATGGTCACTGTGTGCCACCTAGTGGACATTGCAAGACGTCTTTCAAAAGGTTTTTCTTTTATTCAGAACATCTGCAGCTAATCCAGGTGCAGCTTAACTGTAAATGGTTAGTTTTATTCGGTTCTACCATTAAAAGCTATCAGCTAGATTCTGCACCCTCCCCCTCAGATTTTTAGGGGAAGTTCTTTCTGCGTTTTAAGTGCCTATTAGATCTGGTAAAAATCAGTTCAGCTTTTAATGTAATTTGCCACTCATATCTGTTTCCAAAGACTTGTTAAATCATTCCGTAACAAATAGCTAAAAATTAACACTTAGTCTAACATACTGAGCGGTTACTGTAAAAGTAAAGAGATTTCTGTACAAATATTGTGGGAGGAGAAGCTACTTTCAGCAGTAAGGATTTCAAAGCTCCTTCCAAAACTCCTTGATCACATAGGATGTGCTTTTGTTAAACCCCGTTTTGTTTTTTCCCTGAATATTTTGTCAATGATACGCACAGACAAAGAAAATGTCAAATTATTTCAGCTGGCTAATAAAAGATCATAAATCCTCTCTATCTTCTTTTTCTATGCATGTCATCTGTCTCCTGCTCTCTCAGACCTCACACACACTTACATCTAGACTGTCCTTTCTCTTTATTAGGGACAGGAAAATTGCTTTTTGGTCTACCGGATTGTTTATTCAGTAGGAGATCTTCATGTGCAAGCTCTAAAGGATCCCATGAAACAACAAGGTTTTAAGATGGCATACTGTAATCTGGATATATTTTGTGACTGGTTTTATGCTATGTGATCAGCATATATG
The DNA here is from genome assembly GCF_963210335.1 of Falco punctatus. Taxonomy (NCBI): domain Eukaryota; kingdom Metazoa; phylum Chordata; class Aves; order Falconiformes; family Falconidae; genus Falco; species Falco punctatus. The sequence goes on from NC_137586.1 coordinate 82,856,530, forward strand.
CTGCCACTTCCTATGTTTTTTGAAAATCTCACCATCATCGCAACTTCCACTGCAGTCATCTCCTAGGCACCTAAATGAAGTGCTGAATCTGTGGTTCTGATCCCACAGTTTTCAAGTAAGTGCAACAATGGCTACTGGGCAAAGAGGTATTAAAATGCTTGCCAAAGTCAAGCTGCCTGTGCTTTGCTTCCTCCTGATTTTCATCACTGTCTGAACAGTAAATCAAACGGCAACATCACACTTAGCAGAACAAACAATTTCGGTGCCCTTCTCATTCACTTAGCTTTGAAAACACATTTTTTTTGTTTCTTTTTAGCACAACAGAATGGAAGTCTTGAAAATGATCAATGGCTCTGAAAACAAACATTTTAAACATTCATTAAGAAGTCACAGAGCGGTACTCTGTACTGGCTACTTTGAAAACTTTTCTCAGGAGTTGTTAACATGACGCATGAGTTAGTGGCTTAATGAGAAGGAAATCTGCTTTTCCATTAATCAGGCAAAGTTTGCAAATGGTGGTCTAGGAAGGTGAAATACCACACCAGCAAATGGGCCAATCAATTTGGTGCTATGCTTCATAGGTGGCTACTTTTCTTTTTAGCTCTGCCTGGCCTGGTACTGTGCATCACAAGAGCTGCTAATGGAGCCCGACCCAGACTGTATTAATGAGAGTCTTTGCAAGGCTTGCAAGCTTTTCACTGGTGTCCCTGGCACAGAGAGTCACTGCTGTTTCCTAGAGCAGGGCACATCAAATATTGCAGCAGAATCTACATCATTAATTGTCTGGCATAATAGATATAAAATTGTGAGACTAGAAGAACATCCCTGGTTATATGACTCTTGCTTCAAAAAATGTCATTTTGGCATTTATCTAATAGCAGAACACCATTATCTTGAGACAGCTTTCCATTAATAATATCTCCAAATTACTTTAAATGCTTGCAGCCTACAAGGAACATATGGGCAATGGAGACAGGTTAGATTAGAAATGTGACAGAAATCTTAGTAGTAGAAAACAAATCTTCCAAATTGCACCAGGGGAAAAAGAAGGAAAAGTTACTTAGAGGTGGTTCACATTTGGTTTGATCACTTTTGGACTCTTCTTTTGCAAGTGGAGGTATTAAATTTGGATCTGGTTGGGATTTTTGTGCATGTTAATTTACACTGCTTATGTCATGGTACCTGGTAACTCATCATCTAAAGTGTATCAATAACTTGTTAGTGCGTTGTACCATGAGGTATACTGACATCTGTTGTGACTAATGTTTCTTTACATTCAGAATTCCTTTCCTACAACAATGCCTATACACATAGAGAAGAAGCAGTCTGTGTGCATCTATGCGTATGTATGTGTATACATAAAAATATATAAGTATATATGCTCACATGCCCTATTAGAATGTGTAATGTAGTTTTTGGAACCTGGTGATTGAAAATCAATTGTGTAAAATGGCACACTGCTGCTGATTTGTAGATTTTAGTGTACAGACTATTACCCTCCATTGTTTTAAAACTGCTGATTCATTTTTCCACTAGTTAGTGGCTATCAGTGCTTGGCACTTGCGTTTTGGAAGATCATATACACAAAAGGCACGGTACAGTACCACTGCACTGTGAGATTCTGATCCAACAAAACAATACATAAGCAACTTTACTTACATTAGTAATTCAGTGAAATCAATAGAAACTCAAGAGAGGGCTCAATGAAGAAAACTATTCAGCTCTTTGCAGAATGGCACCCATAATACCACACATGGCTGATCCAAAAGCAGTACATAAAGGTCCTAACCTGCAAATCTCTTTAGCTTTATAGACATAGTACCTCAATGATGTCAATAAAGTGTTAAGTAAAACTGCACACTTACAAAGCATAGCGGAATCAAGACGTGCACCTATGGAATGTCTGTGTAGAAGTACATGGTTAATCACAGAATGGTCAAGGTTGGAAGGGACTTCTGGAGGTCATCTAGATTAATGTAGGAAAAAAACTTTTAATTGCTAAAATAACTTCCCAAACTCTCCAACTGGAACTGAGTAACTACTCATCTATTTATTAATATTTGAGAAAATACATGCTATGCCCCGAAATGTCTGTGTGGTGGTTTTTTTTTCCCCATGAATGTATTTTCAAGCGAAAGAAAAAAAAAAAAAACCAAGCCTGAGTGGGATGCAAAAATACTGCCTAGAAAAGGGAAAAGCACATTGCAAATTTTACTGTTTTGTAATAGCTGTGAAAACATTATACTGTTGGGCCCAACTAAGAGATTTGTAAGTCACATCAGAGAAAAATAGTGTTACTGTAGGGGCAGTAGGTCTTTTACTCTTAATTGCGGTGGAACATGTATTGCAACCACAGCAGTCCGTAACGGTGCTGCCCCCTTCTGATACACGCTGCTTGTTGCCTGAGATAATTTGCTCCCCATTTTCTAAAACCCGAGATTCTGTATATGCAGTCGTGAAACTGCGGTTTTAATTTCATGCATAACCTGAAAGATTAATGAGGACATTTTTATTTTCAGATAAACTGTGTTTCTCGATTTCAAATGTCTGAAGTAAAATGTGAAGTTTAGCTGAGGCTTTGTAACTTGTTTCTTTACTAGCTTTGATAATACAGATTTCAAATAGGTGTGCAAAGTTTGATTCAGCTTTTATTAGCAAGTCAAGCAGGCAAGCAGATCTTTTTTGTTTGGTTTGGGTTTTTGGTTCAGATGTTGCTGTATTTGTTCTTTGATTGGTTTGATTAGAACACGTTTTCACTGGTGTACCAAAATAAACTATGGTTGGACTCTGTTATCTTAAAGGTCTTTTCCAATCTAGATGATTCTAAAAACTGTATTAATGCAGTGACTGTGTGTTTGTCTGGTTGTGCATGTGGTGGTGTGTCTGGTCACATATATCATGTCATGCAGTTTTGATGTACTTTGGAACTTAATGGTCAACTTTGTGAGCCAAGAACCAATGAGAGATAGTAAAGATGTTGATGTCTCAGGCATTTTTCAGATTTTGCCCAGCTGGCACAGTGAATAGAGATGATGGTAATTCAGCTGTTATTACTGGTAAAGATAACTCCAGTCTACTAAATTTTTACTCTTTTAAATATTGATTAAAAGGCTTGGTAAACCAGATTATAGTCTGGCCACATTGTACTGCAGATGTGTTCTCTCAAATGTCGTTACAAATGAGAAAAGACACAGAAGTCAACAGATCAGCTTTAGCTTTTGCTAAAGAAGTAGGCTATCAACACATTTGATTGCCAGGCTAAGAGGCACCATGTTCAGAGCCATTTATCCCGTGGCTGGTGCCTGCTATGGCACCCTGATGATACTGTTCCGTGGGCTGGTTTGAAGTGACATGGTCCCTTATGCCCCCTGCTTAAGGGAGCACATAGTCGGAGACAGATAGAAGCACTTGGCTGCTGCAGGGGCTCTATGTCTTTCAGCACAGCTCCTTTGAGCCTGTAAACCATGTGCCAGACAAAAAACTGTCGCGCTTCAGATGTGTGACATGCTGGTCTCATTCTGACAACATAAAATACAAAAAAGCAGAAAAGAGCAGGTAGAAATAGAATGTCTTTACAGGAGCCAGAGGTGCTGTGCAATTAAATAAACAACGATGTGTCATGGATAGTCCAGCAGGACGAAATGCAATTTTTAACCAAAAATCTCTCAGAGTAGTTCAAAAGAATAATAAAACATTTGTCAGTGTGTCTGAATGGTTCTCTTTAATACCAACATCTGGTCTTTTAGCCAGTGAATGGGTTGTTGCTTCCAATTTCCAGGCATTTCATTGTGTTTTTCCCCATGAGCAGGCTAAGACAAGCATGCAACTATTACATTTTTTTCCAAAGCAACCTCCATATCTGATTGCATCTACATTTTAATGTATGCCTTACTCTGATCAAATCAGACAATAAGAAAAACTTTAAATCTAGTAGGGCATTCCCCCTAGGAGGGGGGGAATGACAGTGGCATGTATAACATCATCATAAACAAGCTAGAAAGATACTGCCTTGATAAAGCTAGTGTGACGTGTTTTCAAACTTGGTTAGGAAACCAATAGCTCACTGTGAAAATAGAAACACATAGCAAATGGGATTCTGCCAGGGCTAGCCAGCTTTGGAACTCTTCAGTATTTTTGTTGGTAACTCGGATAATGGAACAAGCTTAATTTTTTTAGAAAATTCAAAATAGGAAGAGATTAAATTATTTTGGAAGCTATGCTTTAAAGTTAAAATGTTCTTTTCTAATGGCAGAAAAAAATGGGGAAATTTTTTTTTCAACAGAATGTGGCAAACTGGGGCAGAAAAAAAAACAATCCACAAAGGTGGATAAGGTTAAAGTTCTCATTTGAGCTTGTTCTGGTGCCAGGTATTGCATGTTGAGAGCTGTATAGGCCAGCTAAAAAAGAAAGTCATAAAGAAAATGATAAAAATGACAAGGGCATGGACCTGTTGAGGTGAGTCCAGAGGAGGGTCACAAGGAGGATTAGAGGGCTGGAGCACCTCTCCTGTGAAGACAGGCTGAGAGAGTGGGGGTTGTTCAACCTGGAGAAGAGAAGGCTCCAGGGAGACCTCAGAGTGGCATTCCAGCACCTAAAGGGGATGACAGGAAAGCTGGAGAAGGACTTCTTATAAGGGTGTGTAGCGATAGGACAAAGGGGAATGGTGTGAAGATGAAAGAGGATAAATTTAGATTAGATATTAGGAACAAATTATGAATTGTGAGGGTGGTGAGGCATTGGAACAGGTTGCACAGAGAAACTGTGGATACTCCACCCCTAGAAGTGTTCCAGGCCAGGCTGGATGGGGCTTGGAGCAACCTGGTCTGGTGGCAGGTGTCCCTGACCATGGCAGGGGGGTGGGAATTAGATGTTCTTTAAGGTCCGTTCCAACCCAAACCATTCCATGATTCTAGGAAGCATGAGTTGGAAGAACCAGCTGAAAAAACTAGCCTAGCCTAGCCTAGCCTAAAGATGAATACACTGAAGGACAGGTGTAATCATAAGTCTTTAAATCATAAAAAGGAGCTACAAAGATAAAGAAAATCATCTGGTCCCTATGTCTGTAGCAGAGAAAAGGACAAGTACAGGGTGCATATTCCAGGAAGAGAGACAGGAGAAAGAGGTTTCTAAAAAATGAGAAGGCTCAGACATAGGTTGTCTGGAAAGCTTGTAAAGTCCCATTGGTTCAGTTTTCAATACCATGTTAGACAAAATGGATAGAAGTATAAAGGTGGTGACTCCTTTTGGCTTTCTATTGGACAACTTTTCTACAATTCTACTGAATTTGACAGTTTTGCTTGGGAGAAATACTATTGAAAATTATGACGCGTTGATATCTAAACAAGCAGAAGATTTAACAAAATCTGAAGAGGTTAATAAGTTTTCACAGTTGTGGCTCATGAATAGAAATCTTTGTTCTTGAATTTAGTAATGCAAATATGTTATCTTCGCAGATACATTTCAGTCCAGTCTGGCTTCAAATAGCATTTGGGTAAATGGGACTTGAGATTACTTACTTTTAATCATGTACTGCAAACCTGAGACAAAGAAAGCATCCTCACCTATGCATATCACCACTCCAAGTTATTCATTTTAGGTACCAAGTTGATAGAAACTTTAGATTCACTGTTTTTCAAGAAATATCAAACAGCAAAAAATATGCAGAGAATTATGAGGTGTCACTTGAATAGAACATTGGCAAGGAATAATGGCCATCTATCAGAAAATTAAAGCTACCACATTTATGGAAAACACTGTTAAGTGTCAAGGGAGAGCACGAACATTTATTTTCAGACCAGGAGACATAGATTCTGTCAAGTCATATGGTGAGGGTGACTTATTTTTGGTGCATTTGATGATTGATGCAGATTCTGTTATTCTATCTGAGGAACATTGGTTCAGAACTGCACCATTACTGAATTACTTCAGTTTGTTTGTTTGGACTTCAGCCTTCTCCTGACATTATTTTAGAGAAATGTGACTTTTTATTTCTAGCTGATTATGAGTTTCAGCAAATCTATATTTATTTCTGTGACTTCCAGCATGCAAAATAGTAATCTCAGAAAACAACCCTCCTTTTGCAGACAATGATATTCATTGATTCTTTTTTTTTTTATTTTTTATTTTATTACTCCAGAAACTGCCATGGAACTATGATTTACAGGTTTTATGTTTTTAAAAAATATATATATTAGTACCAACTGCCCAGTTTATATTGAATTTCTCACATAAAAGTTAAATAAAGTCTTACAGATGTAGTGTAATAATGGAGACCACATGTTGGAGGGCAAGAGCTCACCCTAACAAATACATCTAAAGAGAGGGAGATGGGGGTCTCCAATGTGGAAGCACACCATCTTTGAGTTCCTTTGACACCAAATAGCCAATTTAGCATATTTCTTGTATCAGTCTTGAATACACCCTAAACTATGACCTGAAGTTATTAGAAATCCAGGATCTTGGTTCAATAAATTTTGGCTTTCTGTGTTCTAAGTCCACAGAAATGCCATCTATGAGCAAGAGCTCTTTTGGCAATGGAGTCACAGTCCCATTGTGTCTACTTCAGGGAAATTTATAGATGGTCTTTGTAGTCTGGAAGAAAACCAGAAGCAAGAGCACGCCTCTTCTTTTGCAATTAAAAGTTTGCAAGTTCAGTTACTGTGCAGTGTGTAAATAAATAAGAACAAAAGGACAAATTGAACACTCTGCTGGTCAACAGCTGTAACTTTTTATTCCCGTGTTTTTAGGATGCATATTGTCATTTTAGGAAATCTTGCAGATCTGAAAAAAGAAATTAAAAGGCAATTCTGGTTCCCTGTAGGTACATAAGCTCTTCCCAGACTTCAGTAAGGACAAAGGAAATACGTGTGGGCTTACCTCAAGGAGAATTTGGTTCATATTTCTCTGTCATGGAAGCCTAAGCATGGCAGGTGGCCTAGAAAGCATAACAGTCTACTCTTGCATTTTCATAACATTTTGTGGGTTTGTTTTATTAGGTCATCAGTTTTAAAGTCATAATATTAGATGAAAGTCTTGACTCCCACTAAGAAAAATCTTTTTGGCCTTTGCGCTTACAATGGAAATCTTGAATATGTGAACTGCGGAAGTAAATTGGAGTCCTAACTACATGATTTGGTTTAGCAATTCTCTGTATCATTGGGTTCAGTGAGACTGAAAGAGGCATTATCATCTCAGCGGCACCCAGTGACAGAAACAAGAGGCAACGAACCCACACAGAAATAACAGAAATTCTGTTTAAACATAAGTGAAAACTGGGGGGTGGGGTGTGATTGAACACTGGAACAGGTTACCCCTGACATGGTGGAAGTGTCTCCATTCTTGGAGACAGTCCAAACCCAACAGGACCTAAGCAGCCTGCTCCGCCTGACCCTGCTGTGAGCAGAGCGGTTGGACTAGACAATCTCCAGAGGCCTTTTCCGACCTCAGCTATTCTCTGATTTTTTCTTTGCTACGGTCAAATTCATATTTGCTCATGTGTTATCTAAACTCAGAATACTGAAGAGAGAAAAAGTCATTGATTGTAGCTAAAAGGGCTATGCTATGGGTTCTCTCTTAGCTGCCTGGGTATACAAAAGCACAAGAATAAAGAAGGATGAGATGCTACAAAATGATGCCAAACCTCCAGTTTAGCAGCATTTCCCGATGCTGTTCAAGGAAAGGGGAAGAAGGGCAAAGGTAGTGGGGAAGAAAGGGTAAAAAATACCAAAATTGCAATACTGCTTTTCCTCAGACAGGAACAGAGAGACGTGAAGAAGAAGGTTATCCCTTCTGTGTGTGGTAATGACTGCTGTCAAGTGTTGAACAAGTCTCTTAAAACTGTGTTTAGCTGAATCTAGAGAAGGAAGCGAAGAAAGACCATGTGCAGAAAACACAGGGCTCATTTACACCGTTTCCCAGTTGACTCTTCAATTTCCTGTCATGCAGCCCTTAATTGCTCTTGGCTTTGACCTTTAATGTAATTCTCCGGCACTGAACTGATCAGCATCCCTAGACTGACTCAGGAAGCTATGGGTACTTCATGGTTGATTCAGTGTTAGAAGAGCCTTTGGAAGTGTTATTTTTCATCTCACAATGATTTCAGATATATTCCATATAGCGTATTGCTTGGACAGTGAGGAATGAGCCAACAGATTTGCCTATGATGCTGACCTTTGCTTTCCTCCTGAAATAAAATTACAGTAGAGGATAGCCAAAAGCCCATAGGCACAAACCACACCATTAGGGATAGATAAGTTAGTGCTGGCTGTATCCTTGTAATACAGTTTATCATTTCACTGCTGCAGGAATTCTAGTATGATTGTAAGTCAGGCACCATTATTGAAAAGCTGAAGACCAGCATCTTACTGCTTGTATCTCCCTGCCCCTGAGACTGAGACTTGGGCTTGCAGGGAATCGCTACTGCCATCTTAACTCCTTGTTGTTTGAATGCTTTACTAGCAGAGAGAGTGTAACACAGTATCACGAGAGATTCAGCCCTCTGAAAACAGGTATTAATTGTTATCTTTTAATTATGTATTACTTGCAATTGGGAAGAAAGTATTACTGAGTAGTTAAGGCATTTTACTCTGAGGATATTTTACTGTTGCTTGAGAAGCATAGTTTCAATTCCTTGCTCAGATTTAAATCCCTGCATGACCTTGCATAGGTTGGGAGCCCTTAGTCTTTTGGTCTTCCATCTATAAAAACGGGATGATAAAGCTTCCCCTCCGCACAGTTATGCTGTGAAGATACAGGTATTCTTGTGTCATGGTGTAACCATGTGCTTGGCCCAACCCAGCAGGTTGCTCACTGCCCCGTTAGGATGGGGGAGAGAACTGGAAGGGTAGAAGCAAGAAAGCTGGTGGGTTGAGATAAAGGCAGTTTAGTAAGGCAAACAAAAGCCGCTCACACAAGCAAAACTAAACAAGAAATTCGTGCACTGCTTCCCATTGGCAGGCAGGTGTGCAGCCATCTCCAGGACAGCAGTAACTTCTTGCTACAGTAGCATCCGCTGTTACAGTCACCCTCCAAAGTGGAAACAGCATCAGCCTTCTTTCTCTTTAATTCTGGCGTAGGCAAACAACCGGGTGAGACCATGTCTCTTCCAATAGTCTTAGCAACAACCCTGAGCCACCTTTGATAGCATACATATCAAAGAGGCTTGACTTTAATCAATGCATTAGAAATGTATGTCACATCACCCATGTCAAACTTTCCTCTGTTTTCCTTTTATTCAGCCCAGTCAGTGCAGCCCATTTTGTGCATATTTATTTCATAAGGAGCACTGGGCCAGGGCACCATTTTGCATGCTCTTAAGGTACGCTCCCAAGATACCTTGATATTAAAACCAGTTTCTATACACCATGCTCACATCTTAAGCTGAGTATTTATAGCATAAGAAAATATCAGGGATTTTAGAGAATTTAGGGTATTCAAGGTTTTAGCATGTGGGAGAGGACATTTATGACCTTGGAGTTTCAGGAAAGCCCATAGGAACTTGGGCAAACAGTAGTAACGATACTTTAAGAAGTGTGAGGTCTAATCCTGTCCCCTTTGTGTGTAGATCTGATACGTGCCATAGCAATGTGGCAGAAGTGGCTTGTGGAAGGACCAGAGGTTTAAACCCGTTATCTCCCAGCAGTATGTGCCCGTCCACCTGTTTGCAGTAGTTGACTTAGGCAAACTAGCTGAGTATTCCTGCTAAAGCTCTTACCCATGAAAGCATTGTGTTGTATTTAAGTAGTAATTGCTACACTTCTGACATTACACCTTTACTTCTCTGAACAAATAGGAGCTGTGGGCCACTCTGAGAGATACCTTTTGAGGCAGAATACTGCAGACTGAGCTAGGAAACATGTAGCTGCTGGCCACAAGCTCACATTTGGAACGTTTTCTTGAGAATCATGAAAATAATACTTTGTTCTTACAAATCTCTTTTCATCCCTGTGTCTTAAATTGCATTACAAAGATGGCCACTAGCATTAAGTCATTTGGTAGAAGTGGAGGTAAGTTGTTTATTATTATTATTATTAATAATAATAATAATAACAACTTGTTTTGGAACACATTTAGCGGTTTCAAAGCAAAGAGAAATCTTAAGGGTTTTGTTTGTTTGTACACACGCATTATGCAGAGAACCCTAAATATGCCAATGCGTGCAGATGGTGACAAACTCCAAAAGTTTCTATGGACATGTCTATGGAAGGACTGCTTCCTGTGCACTGCTCAGAGATACTGTACAGTCACAATGAGATTCAAGTAACAGACAAGCAAAGAACACTTTGCCAGAAAACATTTTCAGGTCAGGATATTGCCTCAGCTAGCTTGCAGTGCTGAAAATGTTTACTGGATTTATAGCGTATCACTACAGTAAGCAGTGGATGTCTCTTGTGAAATTAATAACCTTTGCTTCAGTGACCAAGAAGTATAGACAGTGTTGTTTAACCACTCCTCTTGCATGCTAAAAAACAAACAGTATTTGTCTTTGACAGTACCGATTACTCTGTTTTGCCAACCCCAAAAAGTTAGATGACTTTTCCTTTTTTTTCTGATGGCCAGCAAAATGGAAGCTATGCCTACACAGATATTTTTGTCTTTTTCTTTATCCTTGTAAAACATTAAAAACTAGCGGTCACAAGTAGCCTCATACACTTTAGCAAGGTTTACCTTAGGATTTTTTGTTTGGTTAGTTCATTTTTCATAGATTTTTTTCCCCCCACAGGTATTAGTGTTGTTCTGGGTGTTTTACAACATCTAGAGGATCTATTTCTAGATGTCCTAGGGAATGCTAAGTAGTAAGATTTTATTCTTTTATTTTCTTACCATGTAAACACAAGAAAGGAGGATTTTTCAGCTGGAGGTGAACACACAGTTGGACAGTGAAAAATGGTTATAACTTTTCATGAAGGGGAAAAAGGCTTCTGAGGAAAGCTAATTTTTTTAATATTTTTTTTCATAAAATTACAACTGACTGACAAAATGGAGGTACTTAACACCCACAAAAATTTGCAGGGACTACGCCAAGGTTGGATATTATTGAAAGGTGCTGGACCATGGTCCTGGATGTTCTTTCTTCCTGGCATTTATTGCTTGTTATACCATGGAACAGTAAGGAACTGCACCGTATTGCTCACTGAGCAGCAAGTGTGAGGCCTTTCACTGCAAACACATCTTTTCTTTCCTGTCTGAATAATATTATGGAAAAAGTTTCTTCCAGAATTTTATTAAAAGGTGAATAAACAGTAAATAAATGGTAGCAGTGGTGAAGAATTATAAAGAAAGAAATCAGCTAAAGTCCAAATATTGTTTCTGAATTCAGAGCACACAGTGAAAGTCTATGTTGTAGTCAAGGTGCTATTTATAGCTTGTACGTTTAGAGTTTACGCTAGAAATGAGTTTATAACGGAAAGTATGTCGGGTTATGAGTATGCCAGTATCTTTTTTCCAACAAAATCTAATTTGAGACATTTGAACAGAGGTGTTTGGAGTAGAGGACTAGTGCTGAAGCCTTTTTTTTTCTTTTCTTTTCTTATGACCAATTTGAAATCCTTCATAAAATATATGTGCCAGTCCTTTTATAGTAAAAATGAAGGGAATTTCTTGGCTTTTAAATAGCATCTGGCGTTTACAGCCTTTGACGTCCCAGCTGTAAAATAGAGGTCACCCACTATTTTTTAATCTATTTAAACTATTTAATCACACAGAGACTGTAGGGACTGGTGCACAGCCACAGCACATTCTCAGTTCTTTCTCTGATTTTGGTTTTCTTCTCTTGCTGTCATTGTGCTCCCAAGAAATGCGATGTGTTGCAACCACCCTCTGCTTTACACAGAACAGTCTGTCAATTGCCAGTTTGTAAGTATGAATGTTAGAGTTGACTCAGTCTCCACTCCTGTTTCCCACTTCTGTCAGCTGCTAACCTGCAATCCTTCCTGCAGTTGCACTTTTGCCTTTACCGCCAAAGTCTAGACTACAGTCTGCTTTGTTTAGTATAGCATTTATGCATTTAGAGCTGCATTACATCTGAGGAAGAGCTGTCTTCCCATGTAACCCATGTAAAGCACACCTAGAAGTGAAGTCCCAATCAGATGCTCAGCCAAAAAGTGTTCCTGTCCTCTCCCCCAGCTCCTTGCATACATGCTTGGAGAAGAAACTTGTTTGTTGCTGCAGTTGCTCTCCCCTTCCCATAGAAGAGAAAATATCACATTTCTTTAATTGCTTTTGCCTGCAGCACATCTGAGACACTGTGACTCCCTGAGAGTAGAATGCCTCTGGAATCTTAACGACAGGAGTTGTTCCATCTTGACACCAACAAAGATCAAAGCTAAATGCCGCAAGTTAGTCTAGAAGCGCAAGAGAAATGATCCTTACTCTACATTTATATAAAATAGATCCATGACTGTACCTTAAAAGATGTGTCATGTACATTTCAGATGAAAATAGCCGAAGACGTTGATTTTGTGTAGTGTCATCTTTTAGTTGGAGGGGCAAAATTGTTCTTCGTTAAATGCAGGCTTTATATGCGTGCTTTTATGCCTATGTCAGATTCAATTAGAGCAGTGACTTGATTTTTTTAGAAGTAGATTTCTACTTTCTACAGCATTTCCAGTGAGACTAGATTATTAAAAAGCTCATTTTATTATATTTATGCTTTTCAGATTATTTCATTTTGAGGTTCATGAAAGTACTTTTTAAATCATATCCATTCCTCAAACTGACCAGAAGACAAGGGTATTTTGTAAGATTATTATCATGTGTTAGCCATTTAAACCATGTATTTTGACCTGCTAATTTCAGTGACACTTGCTTTACTACTTCTTGCTGTACTACTAGCTATGGCCCCTAAAATGACAAACTCTTCTACCCTTGAATGTACAGTTCTTGTGAGAATGTTAAAATGGCTGTTGTACATGAATAACCCATTTTAGAAAAGATGAGCCCTTACACAAGTATGAAGGAGGGTTGGGTGTTGCATCTGGTACCTGCTCAGGTCCATACTGTGAGTTTCCAGTCCCAGAGAACAGCAAGTTAGTAGCTTGTGAATAAGTATTCACTTTCTGCCTGAAATTCATAATCCCTGTGTAAGTAATCATTCTTCCTTAACAGCAGATAATAATGTCTCTTCACGTTTCAAGAGTAAAAAAGAGAGATTCATTACTTTATTGCTGATTTTAGTTTTTGTAATTTCCCTCCTTGTCTCAAGTAGACATCTCTAGAAAGAGGATGACAACATTCCTGCATGCTGGTTTATCTCACCAGCTTTTACTGGTGCACTCATGTCAGCCAAATGCCTATCTTGCTTTATCAGAGTATGTTCAACAGCAAAAGTCTGAATGGTCATCCATACATTCGTACATATACATACACTGGTACGTGACAGATTCATATACACACATATACAGAAATGCATGTATATATGTGTAGCATTGTATGTGGACAGTGGAGGACCTAGGATGGGTTTCACCTTTTTTTCTTCTTGTGGCTCAGGCAGAGCGTCTGCCCTGCAGTTCACAGTAGTAGCAGCCACTGCAGCAGCAGATACCCCATCATGACCGAAATAGGGGCGCGTTGCTGGGCTGGTTCAAGCATGCAAACCACAGGCTTTCTGCCAGGCAGCCACGGGCACAGGAAAGTGGGACTCAAGGTCTGCAGTTGCTCCACAGGTCGCTTGTCCACTAAGTTACATACCATGCTTGTACCAGTTGCACAAGTGTAAGAAGCCTGTGCTTTCCATAGAGTTCATTTTGCTCACCAGCTGCTCTCAGTTATGCTCTTGGAGGCTTTTTTTTCCTCTTACAGCTATGCCTACATTAGGGCTGACCTGTCAGCATTGCTCTGCCTATCTAGGTAAATCAACAAACCTTCTCTAGTGTAGATTAAATTTAATTAGGGATTAGCCCAGCTCCCAGCCTCTTGTTTGGCAGCCCTCAGGCTGGGAGTTGGAGCTCTGCTAGGGTTAGTTTATGGAGGCCTTCACAGGGAGGGGTCTGGGTGTTTGGGGCTTTTTTTTGTCTAAAACCTGCTATTTGACTCTGAGAACCCTGCCCTGGCAAAACAGCCTGGAGAATGGCATTTAGATTGCAAACCCTGACATTTGAATGTAAGTGAATCTACACATTTGGCCTCTGAGAAGGAAATGGAACTGAGCTGACCCTACGAGATTGAAACCACTGGTAAGTCATTGATCCTAGAGCAGCGACCCATGCCTTGCATGCTCTGCAGTTTGTGTGGCTTGGGAAATTTCTACAAATCACTGAGATGAAAGCTGGCTTAAGTAGAAGCTGGTATCTGTTAGTTTATTTGATAATTTATGGTCCTAGTTGAAAATCATAACCCTAACCTCTGAAAGCCATAAGGAAATAGTAAGCCTCGCTGGTGCTGGGCACAGGTCTCATGGACTGACAAATACTTAAGGTAGGTGATGTTACGTGTGGTGTGGAGAAAAAATTTGATCATTCCGTAGTACAGACTGTGGAGCATCTGAAAGAGATTAGCAGAAATACCAACTTTCCAGAGCCATCCTTGGTAGATTCCTTGTGTTTTCTCCTCTTCCCTGTGGGGCCGTGGGGGCTAGAGGCAACAACGCCTGCCAGTAGCACACCAAAGGGAAAACCAGTCCTTTTTCCACTAGTAGTGCTTTTGGCCAGGGAGTGTCCATGCAGACAATTTTTGAGAGGTGTAGTGCATGTTTGGTTGTTTTTCAGTTCTTCACCCCAGGCTAGTAGTTTTAAGACCCCTATCTGCAGTGCGGGGAGCTTGCTGTGGATATTTTCCCACTGTCCTCACAAGCGGTTTGAAACTCTAGTCTCTGGGACAGGTACTTGGTGTGAAAGTATCAGCAAAGCTTTAGTACCTGAAAAAAAGAGCGTGAGAGGGGCTACACTGTGTTAGGGCAAATGTCAGGCTTGCCCAGCGCCCAGTGATCACTGCTTAGGGAAGGAATATATATTTAAAGAAAAAAAAAAAAAAGAAAAAAAAAAAAAGGAAGGAATAGTGCAGACCTTCTCTGGCTCATTTTTCCAATGTATTTGTAAGAGATCCCTATCTGTAGCATATGGCGGTTCCTAGGATTCCCACCATCCTTCACAGTGTGACAAGCCCTGCCTGATAAGCACAGGTTCACTTGAGGTGTGTGGATGTGGATAGGGTAACGCTGCTTGGAGGGTGTTCAAAGCCTTGGCAAGTGGTATTTAGGAACTGGGAATTCCATCTGTGCAGTTGAAACAGCCTGCCTAATCCCAAGGACATTAAAGCACAAACAAAAGCCTTGCATTTACTGTAGAAATGCTGATCCCTCTAATTAACTTGGTTGAGTGGCACTTGTGAAAAGTATGTGAATCCTATCTGTTCGCCGTTTGTTTAAACTGGAGAGCCTACTGAAGTATCTTTGAAATGCCATTCATTTTCAGCCTACCAGTGTCGCAGGTATTCCTATTATTGCCTAAGCAAGGATATGGCCTCCTCTGACGTGATCCAGATCAATACAATTTCCTTGTTAACCAAGTTTTCCAATTCAGAGATTGTCAAGAAAACCTGTTCTTGGGTTTATGGTTTGGTTGGGGTTTTTTGTGTGAAATCTGCACAGGTTTATTTTACCTGAAGGATTGACCAAAAGCCAGTAGAGATTGCTGGCATCCAAAATAAATGTCAGAACAGTTCAATTAATAATGACATTGATTTTTGTAAAATGTCTTCTGTTTCATGTCGTATCTCTGCAAATTAAAACCCATCCTTAGGCTTTTGTTCTCACAGTCTCTATTGTGTATAATAAACTCAACCCTGTGCAGTCTGTGCCTTTCCACTCATTCTTTTTCATAATATATGCTTATATGTTACTTAATTTTGTCAGAATGTGGGTGCTTTCTGGATGTAGATTCTTCAGTCACATCTTCCTACATCTGAATATATCTGAATCTGAAATACAATGTACTTTTGTTCATTGGAAGTACGCTGCATTAGTACGGTGCACTAAACTGCGTACTCTGCAAGCTGTTTTGCTTACACAATAAGAGAGTTTTATTTACCATTATATGTTGTGAGTGATGTTTTGTCGTGATTTAACCCTGGCCGGCAACCCAGCACCACGCAGCCGCTTGCCCACTCCCCCTCACCCAGAGGATGGGGAGGAGGATCAGAAAGGAATGTAAAACTCCAGGGTTGAGGTAAGAACAATTTAACAGGTAAAGCAAAAGCCGCGCACGCAAGCCAAGCCAAGCAGGGAATTCCTTCCCCACGCCCCACGGGCAGGCAGGCTCAGCCATCCCAGGGCAGCCGGGCTCCATCACGTAACGGGTACTCGGGGAGACAAACGCCATAATGCCAAATGTCCCCCCTTCCTTCTCCTTCCCCCAGTGTATATACTCGGCATGACGTCCCACGGTATGGAATCCCTCTCCGGCTGGCTTGGGTCACCTGTCCTGGCTGTGTCCCCTCCCCGTGTCCCGTGCCCCCCCAGCCCTCTGGCTGGCAGGGCCCAAGGAACCGAGAAGTCCTTGATTTAGTAGAAACATCACCCGGCAACAACTAAAACCATCAGTGCCTGGTCAACGATGTTCTCCCACCAGAGCCAAAGCACCGGCACTGTGCTAACTACTAAGAAGAAAATTAATTCCATCCCAGCTGAAACCAGGACATGTTTTTATCAAACAGTTGCAAATTATGCAGTTAAACTTAATTCTGTATTCTACATTTTCTGAAATTTACTCATGATTCTATTTCCTTATGATGATGTTAAACCAGGATAATGTGTTTGGAGGAGCACCTCTATTCTTTTTCACATTACACCTTTGTTTTACAGTTATGTGTTCAAATTCCCTTTATTTTCTCAACTTAATTATCCTGAGTCTTTCTTCTTAGTAGTTGAGAGTGGAAATGAAACTGCCATTTTCCTCTGGGTTTACGTTATCCTAAATCTCAAAAACATCACAACTAAAATGCATCATGGAAAGTTTGCATTGCCCTACCACGCCTCTGGAACATGAGCTGTCTTCTTGGCATTTTGCACATAACTGCTGCAGCAGACAGAGACAGACCTTCCATATGACTGAGCATTGCAAAAGTCAGGCCATTAAGCCAGCCACATGTGTCTCCATCTCATTTGCAGATATTTAATGATCTGTATCAGGGACAACAGTGCCGTTACATAAAGCAGAGTCTACTTAGGAAATTACAGGAGTCAGATACCAAGTCAGAATATTAAAAGCTGCTTTGAGATATCTCTCACAAGAAGTCCCGATGTTGAGGAAGGTGCTTTGCTGCCAGTGCTGAGTATTAATGAGAGCATGTTTGTTGCTGTATGTGGAGTAATAGGAAGCCCTGGCTGAGTATATTGGATCATACCATTAACAGCAGTAGCCAGGAGACTTTGAGTCTGTCATAAAAGGGAAGAAAATTTTTCTGCTTGAAATAAGAATTTATTAACTTGCTTAAATTGAGGCCTTTACCAAAAGTTAGGTATACTTTTGGGATGTCCTGTGTCATAACGTATCTTCTGTATGGATCTTCTATCCACATTCTCCTTAATCTCAGGCAGTTTTTAACAGATTTCTGATTTTAAACTAGCAGTGGTTCTTTTCTCCCTGCTAAAATGTCTTTAGGAAGACTGTGATGTTTTTCTACAGCTTAAAATCATTTAATTTTCAGTTTAAACTTATTTATGGCCCCACATGTTCTCCTCCTCAATTTTAGCTGAAATGTTCTTTTTCTTCTCTGGCATTTACTCTGTGATATATTTATAGAGAGCAATTACATCCTTGCTCAGCTGCGTTATGCCAAACTAACCAAGACAAGCTCTTTTGGTCTCCTTTTATAAAACAGGTTGTCCTGATTGCCCCAATAAACCCTTGCCTGCGTGTGTCCCATTCTAAATTACTGCCTCCTAATGCCATGGGAGCAGGGATGCAGACAGTATGTCTGAAAGTGTTACCGGCAGTGTGGAGTTGGAAAAGAGAAGGCCAAGGTGATGGTGACATAAAGTGGTCAGTCCAGCTCTGCAGTGCTCCCTGGCAACTCCACTGCCAGAACTTCCAGCTTCTGTTGCAGCACTCATGGAAACCACCTAGCTAACCACCCATTTAATGCAGCACCACGTGCTGATTCCACTCGGTACAGACAATGCCTTCAACATTTTTTCATCCACAGATCGCTATGTATCTACTATCTGCGCCAGCTCATTAATTAAAATACTCCAGGTAACAAATCTGGTCCTGAGATTGGTCCTTGAACTCAGCTGGTGATGACCTGTAGCAGAATTTTGGGGTGTAGCACAACTATAATATTGTGTACCTTTTTTCATATTCTTTGCCTCCTTATACTAGTTTCTTCCTTCTCTATCCTAAATAATAATTTCCCATGTTTTGACGCTCTCCTGGAAACCAAGTAGCATAATAGGATCAAGTTCTGGTCTTGTGATCTACCTGTAGCAAAGGTACATTTGCTGGCACATTCACTGTTCACTCATCACCAAGAACTGTTCCCGCTTCCCAGATGTATTTCTTCAGGACTGTCAGTTTACAACTTTAGTTTGCAGATTGTTACCTTTTCCTCTTGAATCTTATAAATTCTCTTCCTGTTTCTTTCTAGTGTTGTTGTTAACTTACTTAGTTCAAAGTGCAGATCTGCAGTCACCTTTAGCCAATACCTGCAACTGGTATATATACGGAGTCTTGACCTTTGAATAAAGACTAACTTTTGGCATCTTCCTCACATCTGACTGACTAAAGATGTCTGTGTAAATTTCTGTTATCACTGCTGTAACTAGCAAAGAATATTTTGTAATAAATGAGTCATGCACGTTCTGAACTTATAATAAAAAGCTGCTTTAAGACCATAGATTCAATTTGTGATATTCTCACTCTTGTAAACGACACAAAAAAAACCAACCAAAAACAAACAACAAACCAAAAAAAAAAAACCACCACCAAAAAACACACAAGTGTAATACTGAGGTGACACTAATTAGTGGTAAAGTCTTACAAACAACATCCACTATCTTAAATATGTTTATTGTTTTTTAAAAAGAATTTAACTAACAAGAAGTTAACTAGACCATCGTAGGCCTTGTATTTTTCCAGTGCTCTTCAGGCTTAAGGTATTGCAATGGAAAGAATTTAAGAAAAGCAGGAGGAAGCTTGGTACAAGTCAACATCTGCATGTTTTTCTGCATATATATGTATGGTCAACTATCACATGGTACTTCAGCTTGTGAAAGTGTATAATGTTTGTAAGTCATCCCCATATGAAGAAGTCCCTTTCTGTTCTAGATACTGACACGTCTCATTGCAGCAATGTGAGAGCTCCTTCTAACTGTAAATACATTCACTTCCACGACACCCTCTAAGCAACAGAAAATACTGTTAGGCTGTGACACAGATAGCAAGCTAAGATGATGAAAACTAATGCTCCTCGCCACTTCCACACATCCCAAGGTCTCACATGAAGGGTAGAGAGGGCAGAGTTGAGCTCATGTCCCCCGACATCTGAACTCACGCCCTAACCCCTAGACCTTCCTCCTCTTTAGAATAACTGATCTCAGTAGAAAGTATGTTTTGCCATTGATTACTGATTAATTCAATTAGAAAAATTGTTGAAAGAATTGTGCTTTTACAAGTGATCCCCATATGGCTTTGATCTGACTGCACCCACAGCTAATTCTTTGTGACCAAATATCCAAAGAAAACTTATCTACCATTGCAGTAAGAAGCAGATGTTTGATGAAAACAGCGCTGTTGTAAAATTAAAGTGTTTACCTTTTTAAAAGCAATGATTCAACGGGGACTTGCACTGACAATGTGTAACAGCAATTTGAAAATTATGCAGAGCATTATATCACTGTTATTATTTCTTTAGGAAACAGTGGCTTGTTAAAAGTCATTCTCAATGACATTGAGAGTGCAGACAGTGCAATTCTCAGACCACAAAAAAGAGGGAGGACAGGACTAAGCACTCAACGGTTGGCTGGACAAGGAGTCCCATTTTATGCTTTGCGCCAGGACCTATGCCAAAGATGGTGTACAGCTAGTAATTCCTTACAGCAGGCTGGCACCAGGCTCCTGCTCAGTAAGTCTGGCAATGCATCTGTTCTTTCACATAGTGGTATCCTTCAAGGATGTGAAAGCACTGTTAATTTTTTTAATTTTTATTGTTATGTTGCTGGTACAGTCAGCTTAGCTAGGGAAAAGGAATGAGAACTCAATTAAATTAAATGTGAGACAGTCAGAATAGAGATATCACATCCCTTGGATAAAACAGGTATGATCTGGCCTACTGCATATCTCAAGGTATTATTATTATTACATGGACTGTTTCCTAACTTTACCATTCCAGTAACTTTCACAATATTTCCTAAGCAAAAAATGTAAGACTTAAGTGTCAAGTTGTCATTAAATTGTTTGGCTTAAGTGTCTTCTCAGAAAGTTTGAAAGAGTTTAGAAAGCTGCTGCCTACAATGGCACAGAATTTCTGTGTATAGTATCAGCGTGTGTTTTTTTCTGGCTTCTCTTGAATTCATTCCTTTTTTACAATATTTCCAGAAAAAAAAAAAATTCCTTACTTTTTTTGTCCTTATAGAGGGGTTATGTTTGGGTCTCATTCTATTTTTAATGTGTAATAACATTTTTTCCACCAAGTTTACACTTGTACTTGGTGGAAACTGGACAAGAATTAAGTTACATAAACACATCTTCTAGGTGTGCTTCAAAACATCAGCAGTTTTTAGGTGGCTGAAAGCACAGGAGGATGCTGGGGGGAGACGTGGCATGGGGCGTTGGATGGATAAGCAACCATTCTCCACAGGAAACTATCAAATGAGACTAGTATTTAGAAAACTTGGTTCTTGCCATCCTGGGTCCTGTGCCTGGCAGAGCTTAGTGGCCAGCATCAATTAATAGTGATGCTTTGAGGGCCAGTAAACCAAACATTACCAATGGGAGCTAACAGTCCTAGAGTCTCCCTACTCAAATGTCCCAACATAATGCTAACTAATTAAATGTCAGCATGTCCAATCACTTGAATGGGCTCTGAGTGAAATTTTTTGCCTTTGCACTGTACACAAAAACCTCCAAAATTCTGTCGGACTGCTTAGAAATGGTCTATGGATTGGACTAAACATTCACTTTAAAGCATGAAATCTAACATTGCAAGTTTAGAGACAGAAAGGCACTTCAAATTCCCAAGACAGCAATTATAGTAGTAATAATTAATAATATAATCATATTATTTATTATTATAAACAGGTCAAAAGAGCAGTTGATAAGAACCTCTCCAATTCTATATGTGAGATTTTTTTAATGATCCAGAGAAGATAAGCATCTATCTTCCATTCACCTTTGGCAGGGGAACAGAGCACTAGAAACTTAAGTCATTTATGTCCGTGGGAAAATCCAAGCGTCCAAAGGACTGGCAGAGCTGGACGCACCAACAGGGTGAAGGTTAGACAAGAAAAAGCTCTAGCAGAACTTCCCAAAGTGAACATCCTTGCAGAAGTTACACATGCAACTGGGAAGTATAACTGCAACCAAGAAAGCACCTTGAAGAAGAGGTGTAGGTAACAGGAGGGGACCTGGGAAGCGGTGAAGGCCTGATGAAAAGCTAGCTTCATAAATATGACCAAGAAGCAACAAAACTGCGGGAGAAATATCAAGTGTTCTTACTGACCCCCAGAGACTCCAGGCTTACGTGCTCAAGGCTAAAAGAGGGGGTTTGATGAAGAAGATGTCAGAATACAAGCACAATCTTGCTGGAGAGCCAGCTCTTCAGCTGGATTGCAGAAATTCTTTGAGAACACTGCTCTGTGGAGGCTGCAGTACATACTTTCCCTAAAGGAAGAGACTGCAAACAAGTGAATCTGCTTTATAAAGCAAAAAAGTGGGGTTACCTTTCCATGGCATTGCACTGTTATCAAAGAATATTCTGTTGCCATACTTCAAGCAAAAACATCCAGATTCCTGAACTAAAGGCATATTTGTATAGTCTGTTTCACAGAACAAGAAAGAAAATTACTCAGAGCACTGAGTGACCAGTATTCCATCAATGATAGACATTAAGTGCAGCACATTTGCCTTATCCCTGTTTGCATTAAACCTGGAGTACCAAATTTTCTAACTTCTAGTCTTAAAGCCAGACCACATGACCTTGGCTGTACTCTATGAATAACGTACAAACTATTGTTGCTATTGTTACCCTGTGTGTCTGGAATAAATTTCATATCTAATACAAAGCAGATACTTCAAAGACTGTAAAGATATTTTCTTTCTCCCTGCAAGCAATTTATCAGCATTCTTCCCAGGGAATTAATAGACTCCAGGGGATTCCAGATGTCTTTGAATGGTCATGCTGCTTTTCAGCTGAACTGTTCTGCCTGTGGTTAGGGAACTACTATGACAAACTGTTCTCCAGACATTGACCGTCTGGCACTTTAAATGGCCCCAAGTCTCACACAGTCTCACAAATTTTCAAATTGCCTTAACTAATGAAGTAGCATGGGAGGAGGTCTTAGAAAGCTTGCTCTAAGTCATTCTAATAGAGCATGTAAACTTTATCATTCTTATGCCATCAATTGCTCTTTCTTTTTGCAAAATTTGCTTTGTGGGAACAATTTAGCTTGGGGACCAGTCTGCTGAATCTGTCTTGCCTTAATTCCATCACCCTGGGGGGGCTGTTTTACTGAGGAAAAAGTGTTGTCTTAGCAAAATAAGTGAGAAGCAGAATCAAGACTAGATGATGTAAGAGCTTACCAGGGCAAGAAGTGGATTTTCATTTGATTTTACTAACTGAGGTGTTAAGTCTCTAGCTGAAACTGAATATTTTACTTTTGCCTTTGGAGAATGGAAGATCTTTGAAGGAGGCTGTAAATACTTATGAGAAGCAACATGGCCTTCAAGAGTAAGGTTAACTTGGCTGTTGCCTAGTTTAAATGCTCAGTTTTGGGATCAGGACATCTAAACCAGTGCATCAGTACTACCAGGGTGAGCCAGAACACTCACCCTCCTCCTGCAGTTAGTAGACATGAGGTTTTGTTTCATAAAATACTGCAGGAAGATGCCTAGAGCTGGCCAAAAGAAATGCTAATTACAAGAAGGACCCTGAATCTTGGCTTGTAAGGGGCCCCTGAGTCAGACCTGCACTTCAGGCACCTCTGTCCATTGCTGTCCCTTTAATCCTGAGTGATGAGTCTTTGACTAGAAGAATTTTCACCTGTACCGTGTTTGCAAAACAGCCTCATGCCAGAGCACTTCGCTGAAGAGGCCATGCAAGGAGTGCCCTCCTCATCAGTGTGCAAGATTCAAGCCCGCAATTCCCACTTCTCCAAAGGTCACACTGTGGATAGATGAAGTTGCTCAAAGACAAAAGTGATCAGACAAAAGGCATCCTAGGTCAGCTAAACACACACCTGCCTTCCACGGTCTACACTGGTTAGGGATAAACTGACCATAGCAATAGCTTAGACTCCTACTAAACATTTTACATACAGACACGGTGTTAGGTGTCCACAATCTGGAGTTGAATTCCATCCTTTATGACCTGACTCAGTTGCCTAAATGAAGATGTCTATACATATATATAAGGTATTATCTTTAGGAGACTCGGGCCAGTCATTTGATAGCAGAAATCTGTCCAATCAGCTATACTGAAGTATTCTGCTCCAACCCCCAGTTTTAGGAAAGGCCATGGAAGAGAGCGTGTGAGTACTGCTTAGACTGGTCTTCATCCTATTCTATTATCTGCCAGCACTGCCTAAGGATGAGAGACTCTCGGTTACTGCAGCTGACATCCTCTCCCTAAAAATACATAAATTTGATTTCATTAATAGGTACTTCTATAATGCTTAGCACCTATTCAGAGATGGAACAGAGGTCCACAGACAGGGGGCCTGTAAAGGCTTAAATTATACAGTAGGTTCGTGCACAGGTGTGAATAGTCCACTGATACGGGGGCTGTTTCAACCCTAATTTTAACTGATTTAACTAAATCTGGTTTTACTGGATCTTTTAGATACCACTGATTACTGTCTTTACCTGCTGAGTCTCACTGTTTTAAATACAGAAGACTCCAGAGAAAGAAAGAACCTTTTATGAAGTCCCCTGTGTCTGCCCTAGCAATTTGGGTTTTTCAAAAAAAAAAAACAACAACTAGTTTGCGTTTTTCTCTGTCCCTGTGCACTGGTACCTCAGCTCCTTCTTCCACAGGTGTCTGCATTTGGCCTTCGCGCCTCCTAAACCTTCTTTGCACCATGAAGTTACATGGACCCACTTCTCTGAGGGTCCTGTGTATACCTGGGTGGCTGTGAGGGAATCACAGTCCTGCAAGATCCGAAGCAGCAAGGATGCTTCCACAAAAGCAGCCACATTTTTGCATGGGTTAAGTTGAATTTAGTTCAAGTACCTGTCTTACTAGGACGACAGTGTCAGCAGCTGGATCGTAGGAGGTGGTGGTGGAGCCATTGCGAGTTCAGGCTGCCATAGGTCTTCTCAGGGAAGTGAGCATTTGATACAGGACATCATCATGCCTTAATATAAGACAAAAATTGCCTCCTGTGAACAGAGGCATTCCCCAGACTTTTAAGTATTGTCAATGAGAGAGAAAACATTGAACTAGGTGGTCCCTTGCGCTCACGCAGCGGATGCTCTCTGTAGCTAGAAAGTAGTTGCAGCAGTGAGTAATAAATATGTTATTTTGTTAAAAACAGAGATTGGTATGTAATGCTATTTTTCAGTACTCTGTTCTTCAGAAAAAGGCTTGTTACTTACCCAGTGACATAACTTGTAGGCATTCTGTGAATTTTCAGAATATTATACTAAAATACAAACACTGATGCTTTAGAGCCTTTTAGATTTGCCAGTAGTAGATGAATTATGACTGTGCAAGTGTGAAAAAAATTATGATTAATATCAGAATTTCATATTGTATCTAAGAATGAACAATTCTTGAGAATTTAAAAAATTCATGTACAGGCACCTTGACCACATCCCCGAGCCCTGAGGTCTCCCTTTAAAAGCTATTTTTCAGCCTCTTTGTGTCCCTGTCCAGGGAGATAGCAGATTCATAAACTGCAGTAATTGAAACCAGCGCAGATTTCTTGAGTATGACTAATCATTACCATTTCTCACAAAAGATTCACTTACTCCCAGCCAAGATTTTATTAATTTTAATATGAAAACATTCACACCTATCATGTCTCCCCTGAGGTCTTCCCAGGCTGCTGCAGAAATGGAGTCTGACTTCTATTGCTTTGGCTAGAGTTGAGGATGTGAATTCCTCTGGCTAATTGCTTTTTGGATGACCTACAAAACACCAGGGGTCAGATTCTTGGCCTGGTAACGTTGCTTCGCACTGCTCTGGCTCAATGCCACAGCTCCCATCATGGGGAATCCCAGGAGGAGGGTGGTGCAAGGTCAGGGTATTCCTGTCTTCAGATACCCACGTTCTCCCCGCTGCTGCTGTACGTGGCAATAAAAGGGAGCAGCCTTAAAACTGCTCAGACTTAAGTGGAGGGTTGAAGTGGCCCCCAGTGGGATGCTTCTGCGCAGCTAGAACTTTACTCTCAGTTGACTGACATAAAGTATGGAGCATCTGGTGACTTAAGCAAAGATAATGTGATGGATACATTTTTTAAAACACGGACCAGGCATTTGGTCCCCTGGGACAGAGCTTTTAAGTTCTTAACAATTTTATGCAGTCTGGCAAACATACCTGAGCAGTGCAGATTAACATTGCCAGAGTCAAGAATAGCACAGGCGTGCACACACGTGCTATTTGTGCGTGTGCTCCTGCACACGCAATGAATGCTTTAGGCTGCCCTTTCTGTCCATGGCAATTAGGGAAAACCAGAAACCGAGCCGCTTTAAACTTTGCCTATTAACAAAGGTAAAGTACCACCATCTTAGGCATATCCCACCAAAAAATATCTTGATCTGTAACCATAGGGTTAATTTTGTACCATGTCTGTGGCATGTGACATATGAAATTGTTCTGCATCCAGAAATTAAGGAAAGGGAAGAGCAGGTCTCCATGTCATAGCTGACCTGCCTCTCATCCTGCTTGTGCAATGCTGTCACATAAAATCTATAGGGAACACGATAATTGCTTGAAGGTACAGGCAAGTGTCTTTAAAAGGTATATCCTTCCCCTTCAGTGCTCCAGGCTAACCCTGAAATTAATTGTTCTGACAGTCATCACCTGATGATGCTACATGGAGGACTTTTCCTCATCATATTAGGGAGACCTTGACAAGGAATGGGGGCATGTGTGGTGTTCTCCATCCGTGTAACCAGAAGGTAAATCTTCCTTATTGCACAGTAGAGCCCCAGTCCCTGTGCACACTGAATCTGCTGGAGGTGGGGATGCCGTCCCCAAAAGAGGGAGCAGTACCTGTCATCTGGTTATACGGCTGTTTCTTTTCACTAGTGCCACGGAAAAGAGCAGGTTTGTGGCAAGAGTTAGAGGCAAAGTGTTAATGAGCAGCTAAGGTGCTCCCAGAGCAGGTCTGCGGAGCCCCTGTGGGTTTTACTTGCACTCACTGGGTCCGGGTGTTTTTGCATCCGGTGTAGGCTCCAAGCTGCAGGTTGCGGTGGGAATACCCCTACAGGCTTCACCTTCAAAATCAAAGCTGCTTAGTTAACTAGCCTGTTTCTAAACCAGTAACGCTCCCCTCCACCGATAAAAAACCCACCCTGTCAGTTGTTAGTCAACAGCCAAAACAACCCAACCCCAAACCCGCAGCTTTTTTTCACGCTGAGGGGCCGCAGGGGGGGTGCCTGGTCTGGGATTTGTGAGGGGAAGGGCAGCGCGGTCTCAGACTAGCGTGCCCTGCTGCCTCCAGCAGCCAGCCCGCGGTCCCATGCAGGAGGGACACCTGGCTGCACGTGTGTGACCCCTGTGGTCTGGCCAAGCTGGGGCAGATGTTCTCCAGAGGGAGCCACATCTGCCCTGGCTGTCCTGACGGAGCTCATCAGCCTGACCAGCTTTCCAGGAAAGAGGGAGTGGCCGTAGAGTCTTGAGTTACTGAGCGTGGACCACCTGGAATATCATGTGCAGAGAGCACTTGTCCTACCTCTGGGCACTCCACAGTAAGGAGTAGGGGATGCTGAATTGGCTTTGAACTCCCACCCACACTGGCTTTGAAGAAATGGAAGGGCAGGCAAGTAACGTGCATGTTCTGCTATGAAAAAAACCGGCAATAGCGCTTCTGCAGTGTGGTCTGTAGGGGCTGGTTCAGATTTACAGTATTTGGGTCTAGACTTGAAACATAGGTGCTTGTTTCTAGCTGGAGACAGGGACTGTGCAAAGCTCGGACCCTGACCCAGGTTCTGGCTGAAGAGTAGCCTGCAACTTCGAGGTGTTTCTAGCTCTGATAGAGAAAAAGGGGAAAAAACCAATTTTCTTTCCACATTAGAAATGCTGCCACTATTTGATGACTGGAGAAAAAATCCTAGTCTCTGGAAAGGCAAAGTGGGGAAATAGCTATCTTTTATTTCAAGAAATCAGGGACATAAAAATTAAAGCTGTAAAATACACAGCAGCCTGAACCCTCTACATAAAACCTCTTGTATTTTATGCCTCCTTTCTATTTCAGGTCTTCATTTGCCTAATTACTACTCAGAGGCTGGCAGAGATTTCCCCTGCAGTGCTCAGCTCTGCTGACTGCAGAGACCCTACCTGGCACACTGACTTAGTGCGTCAGCATTCTAGGTAGAAATGAATGAAAAATCAATCAGGGCAACTGCAGTGGTAGCATATACAACTCTAACCTACTTTGTGCATGGTTTCGAACATTTGATTGTGTATTTAGGCATCTTTTAAAATGGTAAGTGGATCTGAAATAAAATAGGTCTCTCTAGTCAGCCTAAGAAATGTTTTGTCATCTTTACTGCTTAGGTAAAAGCAAACTTACCACCCTGACTGCTAAGTTAACTTGCAGTCTTGGTTGAAATGCCAAAACCTAAGAGAAGATTGTTTTAGTCTTGAAAATCTGTCACCAGCAGATTGCATCATGCAGTGGCTATAGATGCAGTGATAGCTTTGATTGTTTTAACTGTATTTACAGATGAGATCTAGAGTAGGTCTGGAAAAGCAAAAGTACACGGGAACCTTTTTTGAAACACAGGTATTGCTGGCATATGGTCTTGCAAGGAGTTTGGTTTATGGATATTTGTGTGTATGCTTTTATTTTTTTCGTGTTGTATGTCTGCATAGGCAGAGTTAAATATGGATTGCCAGTTTCCTTTCATTAAAGTCCATGATAAAAAGGACCACTCTTCATGTCTATAAAATTAGTAGCTCTTGTAACTTTTTCAGCTGAGTGGGTTAAATATGTTACAGATCCATCATAAGATCATTGCTGTAACAAGTTGTGCAGTGCAACAATTTAAAAGGTTTCCAAAAATTCACAAGCCTCTTTGTATGCGATGCCTTTACAGTGAAGAAGATTCTTTTGATTATAAAGATGAAGAGTCTACTTTTTCTGGTGCTGATTTCTGTCTGCTGGGCTGAACCTCACCCTGACAACTCAAGCCTGGAGCATGAAAGAATTATTCATATTCAAGGTAAGGAAATACGTGAGAAAATACCAGTATCTTCATATTGCTGAGGGAAACAGAATAAGGTGCTTAATGGTCCTTATTTTTTTATTCTGCTGTACTGTTTTTTAAATGCTGTTATTACTGGTGACAAAACTTTTTCTTTTCGGGTTCTGTTGCACTGTTATTACTCCTAAGGAAAGTAAAAAAATGAAAGTTGCACTGTGTAATAGCACCTAGTCAAAGCCTTGCAAAGATTGGTGAGTAAAGTGCAGCATGATTTAAGATTAAGGACAAAAGCATGCATCCTAAAGTAACAAGCAGCTGCAAAGGGGTGAAATACCTTTAGTTTATTATGGAATATATTTTGATTGTAAGAAGACTGTCATGCATAGTTCTTCACATTACAGAAACTTACTGCTGTTTATTATTTAAAAAGCCTCGGCACATCTGAGATCATAACTGGGTGATTTAAAATGGGGAAGGGGGATGGGGGACGGGGGGTGGGGTGGGGGGGTGGGGAGGGGGAGGAAAGTAGCTTACCCCAAAAGCAACGTGTCTTTCCTCATACCTTTAATTCACACTGAGTATAATACCGGCCTTCTGCACAATCCCGTTTGGTTCATGTCTGAATCCTAGAGCTTATAGCTGTAGCAGGATTTGAGTCTGCAGTACAATGCAGCTGTTTTTTCAGTCCCAGCTTCAGTCGTTGAGGGTCATCCTGTATAAGAAAAAAACAGGGGATTTATGCAGTAAGGACAGGCAGAACTAACAGAGATTCTTCTGCTTTCATTTATATGTTTCTTGAGGCTGGCTAAAATTAATATTGCAAAATTAAGAAACGCAGCACCATTGTTCTTTCTCTTTAAAGTTTGATTCCTTTCTCTTAACAGCTGGCAGATTGTGTTACTTGAACGTTTGTGTAAATACGAATTACCAAGTTAGGGCAGGTTGCTAAGAAAGCCTGAGCATTTAGAAGTTCATAGGAAAGTCGCAGAAGTTAAAGGTACCCTGCACCTATTAAAACAGCCACTTGGATTGTCAAGGTCAAATAAGGAATAGCAGAGAGCTGGTTTCACTCTAAGAAAACTCACAGGATGAAGGTCAAATGAATGTGTTATAGCAAAATGGAGACATAGCGCTTTTGGGAGGTGATGAATGTTTGTTCCCCAGGGTAAATTTCAAATTTGACATCAATATCTAATAAACACACAGTTTGCCTTTCCTTGTGTAATTCGGTTTCTGATCTCTGAACTTTATTTATCTTTTTGGAACATTAAATTAGTGGAAGTAATTAAACCAAATCAAAATTATTTTTCCTTAATATGTGTGTGTTAAACTTCCTTAGTCAGCAGTTTAATTCACAAGTCGTATGTGTCACTTATTACTAGCCCTTCAGCATGTGTACAGTGCAGTCTGCAAGAGCTAAATAGTCCAAAGCTGATAGAATTTTCAAGGTGGAGCATTCTCCCTACCCGTGAAAGCCTGTCTGAACATCGAGACTTTATTCCTTCAAGGAAAGATGGATAAAGCTTAAAATTGAGCTGTACCATGACCTTTGTACATCAGCTGATTCAGGCTCTGAAATACACAGACCACAAATCAAAAGGAATAAAACTACTTGGAACTTGGTATTTTTACTATTAATTTTTTTTTAATTCCTCTGTGCATTGTGGAATCCCATCACAGCTGGGATTCTGCTCTGCCCAGTGCTGCATAAACACACACGATGATCTACACCTGGAAAGGAGCTGGAAATCAGGGAAGCTTGTGGAACACATGTTATAGCTTCATACAAAAGGTATTTTATATTACATTGAAGGATGTATCATCCCCCTTCACAGCTGAAATCCAGGAGATGTGTAGCTAAACTCATCCTGGACTGCATATTTTGGAATTCCTTGGAATAACAAAAGGTGAGGATAGATGTTGTGTAGTCAAGTCCACAGAACTGAAAGGGATCTCCTGAGGCAATGAACGAAACTGTCTTCTGCTTCCCCTTCTTTACATCATGTAATCTCCTGTGGGTTTAGTTTCATTGTTTAAAAAGTTGGGCTTCAAATCTCATTACTGCAAGATAGATTTGGACCCTATTTTTCTGAGGCGAAGGACACTTTCCTAATTCTCCGTGTTTATTCACAGCCATGGTGTAGCCTTGTGCTTCTTCTACTATTCCTTAGCTTCAAAAAACATTTTTTCTTCTTTGATGTTCACCTTAAAACATTAATAAGAAAACACCATATCCTCACAGCTATCATTTGAGTAAACTTTTTCAAAATCTTCTCTAAGTGTACAACCTCTAGTTACCTGATAATATTAGTAGTTCATCTCTACACTGGTTCTAGTTTGAATTCATACTTCTTGAGTGCATCCAGCCAGGATTTTATTCCTGTTAAGATCTTAGGCTGTTATTAGTATTTTTGTTTTCCAGCTAAAAACACTTTGTTTTTCAGACCTTGGATCAAATTTGTACTTTTCCCAATCATGCTGCAGTGCTGATCGATAGTCTGTTGTGATAGACAGTATTTAATAGTCATCCTCCTTCATTATCACTTGCAATTGACAAACAGAAAGTTTGTATGAATAGTTATTCATGCTAGGCCTTAAAAATCTAGGTTACCGATTCAGTATTAAATGCTATCACACTCTTTCCACCCTTCCTTCTTCAGACATTCTAAATATCCGTTCTCCTCCCTTCAGTGACACTTAATATGCCACCTGAAAATTTCATTAGTTCAATAGTCATGTTTACTTTGTAAAGTAAAATTAGTGGAAATATTAGAGAGTCTCAGAAATTATGCTGGAGACAGTTCATTTGCCTTTTTCTGGGCTGGTCATTTCTGTTTCAGCCCAAGCAATTGCAGTCTCCTCCATGTCTTGTTCTTAGACACTTAGCAAAGTTTCTACCAAAACACCTATTTTCTCCATCCTGCCTACTTTCAGATATTTCCCATATCACTCACTTCCCTGAGCTCCAAGCAATCAGTACATCATGTTTCCCTGGCCTTATACATTTATTTTTATTACATACTTGATCTCAAATTAGTCTGGCACCCTTTGGTAGGTGTCTGCTACATTTCACCCCTCTTTCTAGTGAATTACTCTGATTTCATTCTTCAACAACTTTTCTTCAAAAGCCATTCGAAGGTCTTGATCCTGTTTGCTGTTGAGGTCAGACTAATCAGCCTGTTAATGGTTAAATTACATTATATAAATTACATATATTTATTATTCTGCCGTTGTCCAGAAACACAAGATACCATTCTGAAAGTGACAGGTGAGCTAATATCTCTGCGGTCAGGTCTGCCATACCAAGTGTCAGCAGTAACATCAGTACTTCAGGCTGTGAGGTTTTCTACCCTTTTCTTTGAACAGGCTGTGTTTTCTGAGTTCAGCTTTCATCTTTATGTTTTCATTTCATATCAATGCCTTCCTGTACTTTAAACCACATCATGCTTTCAGAGCATCAAACCCAACGTTGTTAAAAAGAGAGGATTTGTTAATACAGAACTGGGGTCATTTCTCTGTTGCCTTCCGCCTTTATCTCTGGAGTGGCTCCGCACTACAAAATTAACTGTTCAGAAGATTTTTTTGCACTGCTACGGTAAGATCTTTTGCAGTACTACCTGACATGCTTTTGATCCATGCTCCGTTTTGCATTCACCGTCACTTCTTATTACTTCACAGCCTGCTAAATCACTAATGCATACAGTGCCACCCCATCGCCTTTGTCTTTCATTTGGCCTTCCGAAGGAGCAGCCACCTATTATTAGTGTTGCGTTATCTCTGACAGCAGTTTCAGCTTGCTTCTGACTCCCCGAACAGCTCCGCTTCAGGAACTGGAAGGTCTAGTTACCCCACTTTGCTGCCCCTCCGTGAGCACGGAAACTCCTGCCACCTCTCTCAGGCTCAGCATCTGCTAACCAGGGTGAACACGCTTCATAAACCGCATCGTTCCGCCTGTCGGTGTCCAGTCTAGTCCCGGTTCTCCCCTCGGCAGTTAGCAAAGTGAAACTCAACCTCAATCACATTTCTCACCTGGCAGACAGTCTTACCTCCCTGCCCTCACCAGTATTCTTTTTGCTTCTTTCCTCTGGCTTGCTTCTTTTGTTTATATCCTTTCTTCTTTGGTTTCATTCCAATATCTATGAACAAAATTTATAAAATAGCCGAAGCTGCATTTTATCTCTTCTGTGACTGTATTTTCTGGGGAAGGGAAGCCCGTGGTGGGTTTCGCGGTTTTGGTCAGGCTGCTCTGTTATCCCAGACTGCTTGACCAGTTTACTTTCCTCTCTGGTAGTTTGCCTGCGTACAAAAGTAATTCCAGTTTAACTTTTGTGGACAAGAGCAGATGAGAGAACTATACCTGAATAAGATGTGTCATCCCCCTCACTGCCCTCCCCCCAACACCCACCCCCAGTAATCTGTGTGTGCCTTAGGGGACACCAGCTTCAGTCCTTAGAAAAAAAACTGAATCCTAAAAGAAATCATCTGGTGAATGTTGAAATGGGACAGAAGTATACCCTAGCCAAGTAAGATTCCACAACAAGAAAACAATACTACTCTAAGCATCTACATGTCATCAAAGACCCTTTTTTTTCCTCTGAAGTCAAGATTGGCAGAGGACTCTGTGACCCAGGAGAGTGCATGATGACTCTTTTCAGTGCTCAGTTTTGTATACCTCTCTAATCTATTTATAGTGCTAGTTACTGACCAATTATTCAAAGAGGCAGAGTACTCTTTGGAGATAAGGGCATTCTTCTGTGTGTAGCTGTTCTGCAAAATAAAGGAAGTTGACTTTACGGTAATTGCTAAGTTAATTACTTAACCGTGGCAGGAGCCTTTAACGTATGCCTCCAGTTTGTTCAGGTTTTAGAAACACAAGAAGGGCCAGGGAAGGCATACAAAATTTGATTGGTGAGGGAAAAACCTTTAACTTTTCCTTAAATACAAGTAAATTTATATTGTGCAGCATTTCATTACCTTTCAGATACAAGAATACACCCATTCACCTGTCAAGATCTTAGCACAGATTTGTTTATACAAACAAATAAATACGTCAACATGGAATGAGAAGAAAACTTTCTAATACTGCCTTATTAAAAAAATTAAAATTAAATCATTTAATAACAAATAATAACAAAAGCAGAAGAAATCTTTGTCCAACTTGTTCTTTCATGATAATGAGTTTTATTTACAGTCCGCTTCCTTTCCTTCAGAACAAGCCAGAACCAACAGAGAGAAAGAAACTGGACTAGTCAAAAACATAAGAGATTCAATGCACTACTGCTTTGACCTCTCACATTAATTCTTATCGTGCTTTACCACTTTCCTTTTGACTTTGTTCCTTTGGTCCACCTTTCGCATGTTTTTTTCAATTTTCAGTGATGTTACTTATTACTTCTTTCCATTTTCTACCATTTATCTTTTCCACTTAAAATTTCTTACTAGTTTTGATGCCATTCAGGACACTTTAGATTATGGCATGATCCATTTTGTAGTTTCTTCTTATAATTGAGCTGCCCCTATCGCATCAACACAACTTGCTTTCCTCTTCAGTGTATGGCAGGTTGCAACAGCATGTAATGGAAATGTCAGCAAAGAGCAACCTCATCTCTTGCTGGTGTGGTGGTTTCCTGGTATTCAGGGCTGCATATTCTGGAACAGACCTTAAATGATAGGTATGAGTATATTTGGATACTAAAAAATTATTACAGAAGCAAAAGTATTCACATTAAACATAAATCTAAATTACTGATTTGCCTTTACTTGCTACATCACTCTAATTTAAACATAAATCTAAATTACTGATTTGCCTTTACTTGCTACATCACTCTAATTCCATATATGTAGCATTTGAAGGTAATCAAAGAACTGGAAAAGCTCCTCACTGGTTCTGTGTGACACTTTGGTTTTGTTGAACAGCCTCAGTGGCCACCCGTGAGGATTTCCTTCTGCGCGGAAGGGGTGCAGAGACACTGCCATGACTTCTGCCCTGTTCTGGTCTATTAGGCCTGATGTTCATGCAGTTTCTTTATCTACACTGAAGTAAACACATGCTTAAGGTTTGTTTAAGGCAATAGGTGGCAATACTTTAAAGAGCTGAAGTTTGTTGTTTCCCTGCTGGTTTTATGTGCTGTTACGTCTCCTATAAACCTAAGCTGGAGTTAATAAGGCCTGTTTAACAATTCCCCCCAACGTGTTACTGTGGTTGAACACACGGGGTCAGCTGAAAAATGTTTCACTTCAGTCTTGTCATCTCTGTGTTGGAGAGACAGATGTCTTCTCTTCCATTTCTAAAATAGGTATTTTTAGCGGTACAAGTATTTGGAACCATGTACCTGAACTTTCTAGATTTACGTAGCATCTCTCTTACCCATTTGTACGTCAAAACTTAAAACTAACATATAGAAAGTAATTTATTCCTGTCAGTTTAGGGTAGGAACATGGGAGTATGATACTTACGTTTGCTTTCTCATGACATTAACAAAAATTACATTAATGCTTGGGCCAAATAAGAATGGTTTTTCCCAGTTTTACAGCTGATACACAACAATTTTTGGATTTTTTTTTTCCCCTAGAAGAAAAAGTAAAAAGTGTTAGTTAAAAACACATTTAGAAAAAATGTAGTAAGAAAAGTAAAGTGGAAAAAAATGTTTGCTTAGTTCTTCTTCGTGTTTTTCCCTTCAGATTCTTTGAGTAATACACACATATATGTGTATGCCAGTAATGCACTTCTATACATATTATAGCAATTGGGAGTTACTGTTATCACAGAAATAATTTCTGAGCTTTAAATAAGCATGGTAGCATAATAAACCATGCCACTGCTATGGAAAGAGTGAGGATATTTTGGCATGAGAGTTTATGTTTAAGTCCCAGGTAACACTACAGGAAGGCAAGAGACAACTCCGTGTTTATTTAAAGTAGGATGGCACAGGGTGTTATTAACCTAATATGGTTAATAACGTATGGCCTGCTAATGGCTTGCTAACAGTGGCTTGCTAACAATGCCTGGTGGCTTGCTGGCAGTGTGGAACATTTAGGCAATACATGAGTTTATCTAAAAAACCACATCTCTAATGTGATCCCTAAGTTACAATTTTTTTCCCCTCTAAAAATGCACATTTTTTCCCCACTGTTGCTCTGTATGTTAGTCCATTAAAATGTGGGAATAATCAAGTTTCTTAACCAGGTCAGCATAAGCTTTTGGACATTTCTGATGGATCAAGTGGATAAAGCTGTTTGCCAAAGGTCGTGGCGTGACGCATCCTCTCTGCCCCGCACCATGTTCCTGGCCTTCCAGACCTGGCTTGCTGTTACCCTCGAGTGCAGAAGCCAATCAAGAGAGGGGAAAAAACACCACCAAAAAAAAAAAAAAAAAAAAAAAAACACACAAAAAAGCAAACATAAAAAGACAAACAAATCTGAATACGTGTCCAGCAGTAAAATTTGGAACTAAACCAATAAGCCAGCAGGTGAGACTGAATTGAGAGCTGCAGGAGCATAAGAGAAGCCCGCTTACTGTCCTGAAAGCAGGATTCGCTCTGAAGGAAAGGTTAG
The DNA here is from genome assembly GCF_963210335.1 of Falco punctatus. NCBI lineage: Eukaryota > Metazoa > Chordata > Aves > Falconiformes > Falconidae > Falco > Falco punctatus. Next base: position 82,892,604 of record NC_137586.1, read on the forward strand.
ATGTGTACAAAGCAATGACCAGCACAGCAGTGCTAATTGCATAGCGTTCAGACACGGGAGGAGGAGAGGCAGAGAATGAAACAGAGGCAGATAGCGTGCTGCTGCCTGTGACTTACTACTAGCAAGATACTCTTTTGCCTACACCATATTCCCGCTTGGTTTGGCACCACAGAGATACAGCAAAACTGACCAAAATAGCAAGTTTCCAAGTGAGTTTTCATTTGTGGCAGTCAGTCTTTCCCTCAAGCTTGGAAAAGCAGCTCCCAGAGCTGTATGTTGTTCCATGCAGCTGGACAGCTTCTGCAACTCGGACAAATTCATTTTTAGCTAGCTTAGCTGGTTTTGCATGATGTTTGCCTTTGTCATCCATCTAATTGCACCAAGAGGATTAACAAAAGGCCACAGCCTGTCAGAATCAATAGTAGGGAAGCAGGAGTGGAAGAAATACGCCAGATTAGTCACCAGTGGTGCCTGATTCTGTGCCAACAGCTAAGCCGCTGCTAGCTGCCATCTTAGAAGGCAAAATATGCCTGGAAGAGTGAAAACCCCACCTAGCAAAGCTTTCTCATCCCACTTCAGACCTTGGAGCTGAGACCAGAGCCAGTAACCAGGCTGTTGCCATCTCTGTTCCCAGCAGAAGGAGCAACTGGAGGTTGCCCAGCACGTTCCTCACTGCCGGTCCACCATCTGAGGCCCTCGAGCGGCCATGCACGTGGTCTGTCTTGTCTCCAGCAAGGATCAAGCCGTCCCGTTGCAGACAACTGTTTAGTGAGGGATTATCTGGGGTTTGCAGAGTTTATAGTTGTTTGGCCGTTCACCTTACAAATTCTCTGGTGGTACTTCTGAAGAAAGTAGTTCTGGGGAAAAAGAAGTATTGTCTTCTTCAAGTAACATGCCTGGCCTCTGTGGTAACACTCACATGTCCCATCTTTTCCTCCTCATACTCATCTTTTAGATATTCTTGCCATCTAGATACAAAGGTAATTTTATTCAGAAGCAGCAGCCTTGTCAGAAAGGGAGCCACTCTGACAAGCCTTTAAGTCTTCCGTGACCAGATCACTGTTTCACAACAGATCATTGCTCATTGTGTTAAGGTAGCCCTTTGCATTAAGGTCATTTAAGATGACTTTCACAGCAGTAATCTAGAATGCTCCATCCAGAGTCCTAAACATATAGTGAGTGAAGGAATTCTGGTTTGCTCTGTCCTTGGGCATTATTTTGTTTGTTGTTTTTTTTCTTTAAACTCCTCCTCTGTCAGCTCCAGAAAGACCATGACCATTCATTTTGCCATGGTCCCAAAAATGTGCCAGAAATTCGGCCCTGGTTCTCACTGGCTGCTGGATAATAAAGACCTCTTTGCCTTTTGCCAAACCCCAGTCATTTTTAATCCTGAGTCCCTGCTGCCTGCATGTTTTCTTCATCTCTTCCAGCCCAAAAAGCAGGTGTGCAGCATCTCCCAGTCTGACATAGGCTTTTCCTCAGAAGCCAGAGATCCTTCCTTCTCTCCTAAGTCTGGGAGCAGCAGCAATGTAATTTTCTGCCCTGCTGTCTTGCCAGAGAGAAGGGCGCAGCATCTCTTTTTCTGTAAAAAAGAACTGGCTTTTAGAAAACTTGACAGTGGAGGTGTATTTCAGGTGTTGCATCTCCCCTTGAGCCTCCGAGGACGTAAGAGATGCTCCAGGCTGAGAAAAGCCATGCTTTCCTTTCCCGGGTTGCCGTCCCCTCTGTTCTTTACACCTACCGAGGCACAGCCTGGGGTAGTGGCTGCTGCGAAGGGCCAGAGGAGGTGGGAAGCAGCCAGGAGAGAGGCACAGCACCGCATCAGGGTGATAATGCTGGAGTCAGAGGTGACAGTGCTCTCGGCAAGTCTCCAGGACTTGCTGGCACGGGCCCATTGTTGTTAGAAAGAGCGAGCCTTAGCAGCCTGAGTCAGACTCTCCCTCCTGCCCCAATCCTGCCAATATTTATTAACTTGACTATTTCAATATTAAAGACCCAACATAGCTGAGCTCTGATTCAGGTTTCTTGGTAATAACCACCCCAAAGTATAACATTTCTCCTCCCAAAGTGGACAGAAGTTTGTGGAACGTCTTTGTACCTGAAGGAAACAGGGAAATTCAGAGACAAACCATCCTGGCCGCCTTCACTGTCTTCCTTCTCCTCATCCTGTGGAAACAGTGTTAGCAACACTTTCCATGGTGCCTTGCCTCAGCTCACCTCTCTCCTTGGATGCTCTCCTCTGGAAGTAGGAAGATGGGCTACCAGAGCCCTACTGGTTTTTTGTTTGTTTTTTTTTTTTTAATTAATTAATAAAAATTAACTGCTGTTCCACAGTAATCATTTGTCACTATGTAGGAAGGTCTGTTATCCTGGTAAAACAACTTGTGATGCTCAAGCTTGTTCATTCTTAAGGAGGCTGGTGCCCTGGCTGGCCTGCCCGGTGCAGGTAACAGCAGCGCTATTGACACAGCAGCTCCTGACAAAGAAGTACACGCCTGGGATACCTGTTTTTCTTAAGCAGATGCACGTTTGCACTCGGCGAGCTTGTCTTCACAGTTGTCATCCCCGAACGTGTTAGCATAATCCTAAAATCGTGCACCCCCTGGGGTTTCTTCTGCTGCTTAGTGTAGCCAGCACGGGCAGATAGTGAATTCAAGCTGGAACTGCAGTTCAGGTGAGTGTATCATTTAGCCAGCAGACTCAGAAGCCTCGGAGTGTCTGGTGGCATTTATGAGCTACAGATACTGACGTGTCCCTGCACCTCCATGGCTGCAGACACACCGCAGGGTTTTTCAGTGCTGTGGTCAGACAGCTGGCTGGGTGGGATGCTACTCACTGGTGGGCTCCTCACTGAAACTTCCATGTGCCAGCTCACCTCCCTCCCTCTTTCAGTTATCCACACCTCTCTCTGGCTGATGATATTTTTGTACATGTTTCTGTGGTTTTGTCCTATCAATCCAGATTCATCCCTGCGCGTGCCAGCAGAAAATTCCTGCTAGCCTTCGTAGGGGCAGCCTCCACCTTCGGGAACTGAGCCTCGGCTTTTGCTGGTGCTGGAGAGCCAGACCAAGCCTTAGGGTCAGAAATGACATTTCTAGGCGGTTGCATTGACTTGCTGAACAAATATAGGAAATTGCAGTCTTTCTTCACGATCTGTTAGGTAGAGCAAGGTCGGTAACTTTCCCGGCGAGCAGAGCACTGGTGATTCATTGCTAGTCCCGGTCGGTGCCTCGGTGATAGAGGCAGAATATCTGCAGAAGTGCTGACCTCCATAAATCAGTTTTGCAAACTGCACATGAGAGCAGAGGCAAGAGGTAATGAAAGGAGGAAATATTCTTGCTTTTGGATACATCTGCCACCATGAAATCTGTGTTTTGCAGGGTTTTCCCAAGGCAGCACAGCCTGTCAAGCTGCAGAGACTCTGGGCTGGAAGCGAGCACCTGCGGGGGCTGGCTGTCCTAAAGATAATGATTTCACAGAGCAGCATCAGCTGTAGTGACCTCCTAGGGAGAACTGAGAGCCGGGAGCATGGGCTGGGGGTGAGGAGGAGAGGGGCCAGCCAGTTAAATGAGGGTTTGTGTGAGAAGGGAGATCAAAATGGCTAAGATAAAATAGTGATAAGTTTGAAGGAGATGAGGAAAACAGATGAGGAAAAGTCAGATTGAGATGATGGGGAAAGTGGGCAGGAGAGGACTGGATTTTACATTTGAACATTAAGTTGTCTTCCTTCCTTTAGTGGAAGTATGTCAGAAGAGGAGTTCAGACTCAATAATTAGAATAAAATAGAAATAAAAAATGAGACAGTGTAGAATCATGCTGACACTTTTCATGTCAATATAAACAGTGCTGTTTGATACAGTAATGGTTTTCCTGTTTTGTGAGTACGATACACACTGCATCCCGGATCGTGAGGTGCTTTGTGTGCTGCTGCTTGAATAAGTGAGTCCATAAGTGAAAACTGAATTACAAAAAAAAAAAATAATAAAAAATTCAGCATTGATAGACAGCTCTTGAGCAACATGCAGGGAAATACAGGATGTCTGTGTGAAACCTTTTATGGGCGATGGCATCCATCCACCAGCTGTACAACTCTGTAAATAGGTTTGTACAACTCTGTGACTATGGAGTATATAGGATGACCTGTGCTATGTGGCGGGGCCATGCTGCAAACCGCTTTGCCTCTCTGCCTGTCTGGGAGTGTACACACGCAGACATACTTGCAGCTAAGTAAATATTTATATATAACTGGTTTATGCACCCTGCTACTGCATGGGTACAAAATGATTGCAGGGAAACAATCCTGCAGACCTAACATATAATATTGCAGATGGTTGTAATGGCATTGATCATATCCATTCTTTAAAAGGTGGGTTGCCCGACTAATTCTTGTTTCTGTTTTTCTCCTTGAATCCTAGCAGAAAATGGACCCCGTCTACTTGTGGTAGCAGAGCAAGCTAAAATCTTCTCACACCGGGGTGGCAATGTCACACTGCCATGTAAATTTTACCATGAACACACATCAACAGCTGGCTCAGGAACCCACAAAATCCGGGTCAAGTGGACCAAACTCACCTCAGATTACCTCAAAGAAGTGGACGTCTTTGTTGCAATGGGACACCACAGAAAGAGCTACGGAAACTACCAAGGCAGAGTGTTTCTGAGGGAAAGCAGTGAAAACGATGCCTCTCTTATAATCACAAATATAATACTGGAGGATTATGGAAGATATAAGTGTGAGGTTATTGAAGGATTAGAGGATGACACAGCAGTGGTAGCTCTGAATTTGGAAGGTAGGTAACGCCTGACTTGTACATAAATTCAGATTTGCGTGGTGTTAAGGAATACCTGGGGTTTTTGTCCTAATACTGCTGGTATTGTATTGTCAGTGATACCAGCAAACTGAGAAGTTGGATTCATTGTGCTCTGGGGATCTTGGCCTGGCAGCCCATGACAGTGATCATAAATTAGAAGAACATTAGGACTTCTGTAACTTATGCTACCATATGGCATATTCAGCTCCCAGTGAGACCCGGTGCGAGGGGACCCAAAAAAGAATGACCAGACATAGTATGAAGAACTCTGTATGTTTTTAATTTGCTCCCATCACTTTACAGAAGTCATTGTGAATGTTTTTACAGGAGACTTAGGCAAAATTATATTAAATATTCCCGTAACAGCCATTTTACAGAACTTCAGGCCATTTTAGATTAACAAGCAAATACAAATCTTCTTACAAAGGCAAAAAATATTAAAGTAGTTTTCCAGAGACAATGCTGTTGTTTTTTTCCAGCCTTATAATTACATAAAAAAGATCTCTATATTGCCTGCCAGGACGACTCCAACATATAGTCTGTGGTCATTTCCTTCAGCAATATTCTTGAAAACGGTAGAGTACAAATCATTAGGAAAATTAGTGAAACAGGTTTCAAGAGGGCCAAATATTCAGCATTCCTTTACTCTTAGGAAATTCAGATAAATTTTATGAGGTTCAATGCATGTAAACCAGCATTTTTCCTCTTCCCTCAAAATACTGCACTGAACTAGGCAGTAACCTGAACATTGCACGAAGATGTCTCCCTCACCCTCACACTTACCAGGAAGCATGAGCCAGAGAGAACTTCGTAACAGCCACGTTATCTGTGAAAAGTAGTGAGGGAGAAAAAGAAAAGAAGAAAAGCAAACCCTTGGCTCTCACACCTCTAAGTGGGTGAAATAGGTGGCTCTTTCACTGAGGGTTATTGTGCATCATGATGGTTATATAGTTACCCTGCAAAGTAAGGCTGGCTGAGTGGTTCTTGGAACCAAATAAATGTCATGGGCTTAGCTTACTCCCTTACATCCATTTTTCCATTCCTGGTTGGAGGCTGCTGAAGCCTTCCATTTCTGTGTGCAGAAAGGACCTGCACAGTTTCTGTGCCGGCAGGATAGTCAACTTAGGTTGTTTCACCTCATGTAATCCATCTTTAATAGGAATGCACACTGTTCTTTTCAAACTTATGAGATAAAGCAATCAAGGATGCTCAATGTATTCATTAATATTATTTTGGCAGTTTGCTTACATCCTAAGTACATACCTCTCACCAGGCTTCGAGATATTCCAGATAAGTAACTATATATCTTGTTCCCCATCAGATCCTGGGGTTTCCCTGTGTTTTACGGCATTATGGGGTTTTTTTGGCAGTGTAAAAGGGTCAGAGCCAGTGTAAAGCCTTTGAAGTGTTCATCACACCACACGTCTGGATCAGATACTTGTCTGGTGCCACTCAGCATTTTGCCCCTGAAGCAAAAGTTCATTATCTTTCTGCTGTTGAAAGTGTTGAAAGTGAGGAGGTTCCAGTACAAATGCTTTGTGCTGTGCCAGGAGAGCCTGGGGAAGGGGAGATGCTGACGGCTGTAGTGGCAGGTTGGGAGGTTTTGCCTGAAGCTCAGTGCTTTTGCTTGCGCGCAGACCCGCATTTGAAAGGCAATATTTGGTTGACACTAGAGCAAGAAAGCAATGAGAAATCTTTACTGCATTCAGTAACACGGCTGAAAAAAGGAGATTTTCTATGTATTGTTACCGCGACTGTTTCGTGGTATAGCACCAGCCCACTGGATACAAGGTCTGGGTCCCACCTCCTGGTAGACACTGTCCCCTCTAGCTTACTGCTGTTACCCTACAGTGTCTCTCTCTCAAATATGCCAACTCCAGCCCGTCCTGTATGACAGCACCATTCCTTCCTGTTCCCCACCCCCACCCCCTCCAAAACAAGGAAATTCATAAGGATGGGAGGAATCTTATGTCTTCAACCAAGTATGTTCCAATCTGTGCTCAAAGGGAAGTTTTAATATTTTAACTAGTGTCTGGCTAACGTAAGGAACAATGTCGTTTTAATGTTTTTTGTCAGACATGGGACGTGTAAGGCTGTTCCCTCCTGACGTTATAGAGTGATGTTTCCTAAACTGACAGGAAAACTTCATTTGTGAAAGCCCAAGGTAAAAGGTAACCTTTAGGTGAGATAAGACCAGTGAGTGTCTCAGTGTCAGTCCTGCGTATGGCAGCTAAATCCAGTCACTCTGGGTCTAGGTTACAGTAAAGTTTCCTTCTAAAATTATGATTAAAATACACTTCTGTTTACAATGGGCATATATAGGTGATGGAACATACTCTGTCTGCATCTCCTGTGTATATTTTTCACCTCATTTGCAGCTCTGTGTAGTGCTGGCTTTAACTGCCGTTTCATGTCTCTGAGCCATGCAGAACAGATCAAGGAAAAAAAAAATCAATCTTTGGAGAAAAAGAAAAATCTATCAGCCCATCGCAACATTCTACATTTGTTATAAATAATAAGGTTAATCTCACAGTGGGAAGGATTTGCATCAATATCTTGATGTCCTGAGATGATGGCCCTAAGGATGTTAATTGGCAGCAAAACAAAACCATTTATAACCAGGAATGCCCACTAGCAGTGCGAAACAGCTGATCGCTCCAGTGTGAGCCTCCTGTACAAACGGTATAGCTTTGGCTAGGCAAAAAGCATGTGAATATATCAATATGAAAATAGTTGGCCTCTACCTCAGTGGACCTTTTTCTTCTCCAAATGAGATAGTGCTTTATTCTTATAGACTTAAAGGCCTCCTAGGATTGTCATTAAATAGACTGTTTGTAACGATTGGTACTTTTAGCTTTGAAAAAGCAGTGGAATTAGGTTCGGTCTCTGTTTGTTATATACCTTAACATGTTTTTGGTGTGTTTTCTGTGCTATTATTTAATGCAGAACCATGCCATTTCCCCCTACACTAGTGAGACAGTGCTGTCTAGCAGCTAAAGGTCGGGACTGGGATTCACTCACCATTTCACAGCCGCCAGCTTTAAGAACTATTCAGTCATGTCAGAGTATCATCCTTAGCCTGAAGTACCAGGACTGGTCTAAGGGCAGGAGGGTTGGTCTGGGCACGGTGGCCACAAGAAATGTCAAGCACTGCAGAGAGCAGGACGCTTTGTACGTTGGCCTTGTCACCAGAGCCATTTTCTCACTAACCTGGCCTTACTCTCCTCCTGCACATAAAGTATAGATCATTAGCTTTACACTCTTCTGAGAGTCAAAACCTTAACAAATTAAGCGGTCTCCTATGGCAGGTAGCTATTGTTGCCCAAGTCATAAGTAAAGAAAGGTTTCTCAGCTTACATTAGATTTTCTTTATGTTGGTGATTTACTGCGCTAGACTAAATTTTCTTTATGTTAGTGCTTTACTATTTCCCCTTCTTAGCAATACTAGGCACTGTGATGGATCTGGCCACATCAGGTTTGTGTGCTTCAGCTTCCCGGGCGTGCAAAGGCACCAGCACTGGCCCTCGATTCTACTGCTGAGGCACAGATTTTGTGTGCTGTTTGTTTGTGAGATTCATGGGCCAGGTGACAAAGAAAGCAGAACAACACGACAGTGCCAAAGGCAGATTTTTGCTCTATTAGAATTTTTTTTAATAGTCTCTGTCTCCAGGGAGAGGTGATAACTGAACACATTAGTTTTGCGATACAGGCTATAAAATAATTACTTTGTACCTTCAATAGTACCAGAAATAGGCAGATCTAGATAAAGCCATTAAAAATCTTGGTGGGAAGCTGCTTCTAGATTGAAGGCAACTCTTTGGGTGGCTCCACAGGAACCAAAAAACCCATCAGGTTTTATGGTCTTGCTTAGAGGTATGTTAGCTTTTATGTTCAAGACAGAGTTAGAAAAAGAACAGGCATCTCTTTCCAAATCAGACTTTCTAGTTCAAAATACATCAAACAAATCCATAAGCTTCATATAAAAAGTTCTTCCGAATTGTCATAGCAATCATTTTCTAATCTAGTCATTCACTATTAAGCTGGTTATAAGCAATGGGGATTTCATAGCTTAAGCCAATATGAAACCAGCTCCATGCTCTCAACAGCAGGAGAGATCAGATCTAGCATAATACTGTGTGTCATACTGGTTTATTCTGTGTGTTGCTGTTACAGTCATACACGAAGAGCTATTTTAAATATCCTTTGTGTGGCAATCTGTTGTACTCTCTACTATAACACTGATTTTATAGGACACACTATTTGTGGATCCTTAGAAGATGACAAAAAGCCTTGTAAAAGACAACAGGCGTTTGTTAAGAGTCAGTCAGTCATGACAGACCGATGTAATTCTTTCTGTGAGACGGTAAGAGGTCTTTGCAGACACAGCTGTGTTTACGAGTGCTGTGAGTAATGGCACCTGAAAGATGCAGGTGAAGTAAAAAGTTCAAAATACAGCAGCAAAAAACTATCTGGAAATAATGACCCAAAAGGAAAATGCTAAAAGAATTAGGACTAGTTAGCCTAAGGAGAGCCAGGAAAGACAACAGCCTCCACATTTTGCTAAAGACTATGGAAAAATAAGGGAATAATCTGTTCCCAGGCCAGATAAGCCTGGTTCGTATGCCTGTATTAGTCAGAAATAAGCAGCCCCACTGACAGGTCGGTTACGGGATGCTGTGGGCTGAACAAACACCACCTCAAGCTTCAGGTTCATTTTTAAGGAGACTGATACCTGCCGGCAGCCAGTGTCCCACCCTGTGGCTGAACGATCAGGTATCTGACAGTCCTGACAGGCAGACAAATGGGGGTAGAATCCCAAAGAAAAAGAGGGATTTGGCGCTTTTTATACAATTTTAGAAATGCAGCATGGAAATTTTTGCCATCAGGTGTATGACCTGCCAGCATAAAACTGTACCCTACAGTGCAGTATATAGCAAACACTACTGTTACCCCACGTTTACACTGGCTACAGGAAATCTTACTTTTCTCTTTGGGGTAGAACTCAAAGAAGTCCATTTCTTTACCCTGGCTGTAAAAAGATCTTTTTCTTCCATATGGGTCAACAGAAAATTGTGTTATTTTGATGTGTAAATACTCTGAAAACTGCTAATTGTGCATGGCGGTGGCTTAATAGATACCCATAAATTGTTACAGGAGCTGAGCTTTCTAAGGTTATTTCCTCAGTTTGTTGTCTTGGGTAACCATTGCAGCCCCTTGCGCTGGCAACATGCCTGTAGCGACTGAGTAATCGCAAAGAACTTGCACTGAATTTTAGGGATTACCTGCTCGTAAGACTCTGAAATGCAAGTAGTTTATGGAGGACAGGCAGATATCATCTCTTTTGCACTCCGTAAAATGCACAGTAACCTAAGCAGAGCTGTGCATTTGTGGAACTGAATGTAAGGCATTCGTGGAAATACGGGTGTGCATATGGGGACGGCATGTTATACATCCGGTTCTTGTGTTCCGGTTTGGTAGAAATCCTAATTTCCATTACAACAGTCATTTTCTGGACTGTGATTGCATTGCCACAGGTGCATTCAGCAAGCCTCATCTGGCCCTCCTCTTTCACCGAGAGATTTACTCTCCACTGAATTGATGTGTCTCAGGTTCTTCTGCTCTTGCTTGCAGGAAAGGAGGCCCTTCCCTGGGGGTAGGACCTGTTCCAGAGAACCGCATGGCTGGGAGAGGAGCCACACTGTGAAGTCGGTGTTGTAAATTAATATTCCCCATCCAGGCTCCACAAGTGGCTCAGCTGCTTCCTTAGGGTAGGGAGCCGAATCACTAAGGTCAAGTTAAGGCTCCTCAGCTCAGTCTTCCCACAGACTGACCAGAATTTAACCATCTGAGCCTGGAAATTTTTATTTTCCTCCATTCTTTAGGCTGTATTTGTTCACGTTTGGAAGCGGGTGTTTTGTCTAGTGGTAAAACACAGGGTTGGAGTCAGGAGTTTAGGTTCAGTCTTTAGTTTGGGAACAGTAACAATCCTCAGGACAGCTTTTGTCCTTTCGGGAACAGATGGGATGGATTATCTTTTGATAGGTTATAAGATTCAAGGCTGAAGAAGATGTTTGGCAATTAACTATAAAGTTCGGTACTCCTAAATTGTAACAAAAGGAAGATGAATAGTAAGATCTAACTATAAATTTCAGCTAGGTTTGATAAGGAAGTGAAGAAGAAAAATAATACTAAAGATGCAAGACAGTGCAAAGCTCACATACCCAGTCAATTTAGCTCTATAAAATCAACAATGGCCACCCCCATCTGCAGGGTGAAATTAATGTTAATCAGTTGCAGGCTTGTACTGCAGATGAACTCAAACAAAATTCAGCTTCTATGTAGTCTACCCAAATATAGCCCAAAGCTAATGTTACAGTTTTGTGCATATTTATGTTATTAAAACATTATGTCCTGAACTGTCAATTTCAAATAGCTTCGTAACAAATTTACATACATATTTAACGCCTTTTAAAAAGCGATTTTGGAAACCTTAAGGAATCCATTTCAGTAATTTCCAATTAATTGTTGCTCAGTTTTTGTAATTATGTAAGTTTAGAACTTGATTAAAAAATAAACATCTCTGATTAATTTAGGGATTTTTTAACATGTATATGCAAATCAGACACAGGTACTGGCCAAGGAATTGGTTGTCTGGGGAAGTGTAGTTCTGGAAAAATAATAAGTATTGGATTTCTAATAAAGTAATAAAGCTTGGACTCCTCTGACATTTGCTACATTTTTATTATAGCCAGTGATAGTTCTAACCATTAGCACTGAAGGGGAACAAATACTTTTTTAAAAAAGAGGCGAGGAGGAGGAGGGGAAAACATAGATCCAGAAAAATATAGGACGTCTACAGCTTTTATTTATGAATTACAGTTAAAAGTACATGTTCTGTTACATTACATTCATGCTTTATAGTTGAGAACGGCTAATAACTGAAAAGCCCTTTGACAAAGGATTTACAAGAGGAAAGAACCTCAGCAGACACTAGTTAATTGCTGAAGGAGAGCAAAATATTGTTTATTATTACCCTGCCAAGTTTAGATTTGCATGCTTTATTTTCCTGGACCAAGTCACTGAGGTTTAGTAATAACAAAGATTCTGTTTAACGAAAATAACACTTCTTGGATGATAGATGGGCGAGGGAGAGAGGGAAGGAAGGCAGGCATTAAGATACCAGTGGAACAGGCACCGAAGTGGGTTTGCATGTTCAGAAAGAACTGCTTCTTGCATGTCCGTAATGTAATTTCTCTATCCTGTGCTACATTGCCCTGGAGAGAAGGGACTTGTTAGAGGCAGAAGAATTCATCAGCAGGGAGAAAGTAAAAAGAAGGATGGATGTTTACACTGGTGTAAAGTTTTTGGCTCATCTCATGCGTTATGTTGTCTTCAGTCCCTCTGCATCCTACGGCACTTAGTTCTACAGAGATGTTTGAGAATAAACATTTTGAGCTGGATCTTCCCTGATGCCGTTTTATTTCAGCTTATTATGAAACTGGGCTAAAGCCAACTGTAAAATTTAGATCTGGGTTAAGTTTCTGAACCTTGCCAAAGATTTGATCCAAACTTTTGTTTCAAGTCTCTCTCTTCACTTTTATCAGAGCCACATGGGGGTGGGGGGGGGTGGGGGGTGGTGTGTGTGTCTTCAGCATTTTTTGAAAGATATTTCGTGCTTTAAGAAGTAATCTTTAACTGCAGATCTTTTTCATAAAGGTGGAAAATGCACTGTGGAAAGATCTGTCAGGTAAGGGCAATGACTTCAATGAAATGTTGCTGCTGAAACAGTTCCGGAGGTGTCCCCGCATTGCCCATCTCCACTTGGATGCCCTCTGCTGTGAGGTCTCTCTGCCATACTTGCCTGCGGTGGCTCTCCACCGATGAGCAGCAGACAAGGCTTTGGGCCAGCTGCCTCTCTGGGGTTGAAGGGAGCATCTGGCAGGTCCATGCTCCTTGTGCAGCGGCTCTGGCAGGCGCCCTTCGGTTTGGCGGCGGTGCTTCTGGCAGCCGTAGGGGTAGCGAGGGAAGGTGGTGTTCCACGTGGCTTCCCTGCTAGGGTTGTCTTAGGTTGCGGCATGCTGTGTGCTACATGGCTCGCCATCTGCAGTTCAGGAAACCTGACTTCTGCTCAAGGAACCGTGCTCCCTGATGCCCTCTGTGAGGAGCTCACCCGCCTTGGGTGGTGACAAACTGCCAAAAACCAGCTGGAAAACAGCCGAGAAGTCTCCCTAAAACCACACAGGACTTCACTGATTTTATTTCCCCATAGATTCCCTACTTCAAGACCTCAGGACACTGAAATTATGACTCCTGCCAATCCAGCCTTGAAATGTTACTGTTGAGCCAGGCACGAAATAACTTCCCATTCCTAGGATAATGTGAAATAAAATAAAAGCAAACAAACAAAACCCAACTTCTTGAACCTCTTGGGAAATCTTGGCAATGCAAAGACCATATCATTCTTTTATGTCAATCAAACCACTTTTAATGTCTGTGTGTAAAAAGAAATAGTTCACGTACCTCTGTACTACAATTTCTTCTTTCTAAACGACTGCCAGAAAATACCATCCCACAAAAAAATAGAACCAGGCTGGGCTTTAATTTTCTTTTTTTTAAAATGAGAAAATGATCTTAACAGCTGATAAACTGGAAAAATACGTAGCTGCAAAACTTCAGCCATCTCTGCCCGTCTTTAGGCACTCTGGGAGTGCACGTGGGAGAGGTGACAGTGGGGACAGAGAGGCTGCAGATGGGAGCAGCGTGCAGACCTGGCACGGTTCCTGCTGGGAAAGGGATGAGGTTACGGGGAGAGGAGCTGGCGAGGAAGGCGGCAGCCCTATCCCCTTCTCAAACCTAATGGCTGATGTGTGCTGACTGTGCTTTTCCCCAGAAGTAAAACCGCTTATCAGTCTGACACACATCACGGAGTTAACCTTTCTTTCTCCTTCTGGTGACTGTGCATGCTGCTTCCCTTTCTTCTGCTCTTGCAGTGCCTAGTAACTCACCCTCTCTCTACCACTTCAGGTGTTGTGTTCCCTTACGCTCCACGGCTGGGTCGTTACAACTTAAACTTCCACGAGGCTCAGCGAGCGTGTCTGGACCAAGACTCTGTTATCGCCTCCTTTGACCAGCTCTACGATGCCTGGAGGTCAGGGCTGGACTGGTGCAACGCCGGCTGGCTCAGCGATGGCTCCGTGCAGTACCCCATCACTAAGCCCAGGGAGCCCTGCGGAGGGAAGAACACAGTGCCTGGGGTCAGGAATTACGGGTTCTGGGATAAAGATAAAAGCCGATACGATGTCTTCTGTTTTACTTCAAACTTCAATGGTAAGAGTCTTCCTCTTCACCCCTACCTTGTAAACGACTCGTTCTGTGCTTAGGAAACTCCAACGGCAGCAAGTAATGTTTGATTTCTCAAAGCTTATGTTAGGCTCGGAAAATGTTGTTGAATTTACGAGGACACATGCACAGAGTGAAGTTGTCTTTGCCACATGTTCACATAGATTGTTTTTACAATTCAGAACTTGTATTGGCAGGAGTTTCTAATATCTCCACTTTCACCCCGTTAAAATTTATATGTACTCTTTTAATGTTGATACAAGCCCAGTTTATTTCAGTTACAGTGATGAAGAAACCTGTAATTCATTAATTGAGCTTTCCTGTTTAATTCAATTATAATTATGATGCTTTAGAACTTAAACATATAATCCAAACAAAATTCTGATCTCTACTTCAGCTCTGCTGTTGTGTCAAGCAGCTCCTACTTATGTACCAGGTCTAATATGACTAATACTTCCTTATCAGCAAAGCTATTTCTAGCTTTTATGCCTAACAATTTAGATTCCTAATCTTAGTACACTGCCAAAAGCCTGTTCACTTCTTCTCTGAGCCTGGTCTGCACTAAACCTTATTTTAGCAATTGCAGGCTTTTTTTGCTATTACTAGATGTTACTTTAGGTATGAAATGACTTGATCTCAGCTTGCTATTATTTCAGGTTTAATCTAGTGGCTGAAAAGGATTTAGAAAGCATTGCTGTGAATGAGAGGAATGCTGCAAGTAAACACGTGCAAAAGGAAACTACAATCCTCTACAGCATCATACTTGCAGATAATTCCTATGCAACTTTGCACATTTGGCTTGCAGCCCACCCAGACCACGGAGCATGGCCTTTTTTGTTTCTGCACAGATTGCTTATCCACAATGAGGCATTTTTGTCCTACAGCACACCAAAAAATAAAGATAAGCCTTGCTCTCAGGATATATGCCCTAGTGTTAATAGTGCTCCACCCTCTCAAAAAAAAACCCCGATCTTCAAATCAACAATATTAAATTAGGGTGGATGCAGTCCAAAACAAAGTTTAGGTGATTTTTGTTGTGCTGCATCATTCCCTGAAATGCTGGCTCGTTTTTTTCTTGCTTCATTATCCAACACAAAATCCTGTATGAGCTCATCTCTTATGTGCAGATTTAACACTGTACTATAGAAATAGTACTGAGGGGAAGATAAAAGGAAAAAGAATTAAAATGTAATAGCTGCACTATCTACGATGCTTGCGGAGGAAACATTTCTCACTACTGGTCACTAACCACCACCCTCTTCCACACTAGCCACTGGACAGTATCTCTTAAGGAAAGAGAAAAATTATTCTGGGGAGAAAAAAAAAAAAAAAAAAGTACTGACAGGTAAATGTGGTCTGTGCATTGATACAGCAAGAGAGAGGGAGAAAGAGGGTTTAAGTAAGGTGAGGATAATTTATACAGGTAGCAGAGAAATCAAAGACAAGACACTGAAATTAATTTCATCCTTGGTGAGTCTGTTAACCTGACCTCCTGTTAAAGTGACTGTTAAAGACAGAGTACCGTGCAGCAGTAGGATGACCTATAGAGCTGAGTAGCACCTTTTCCAGCGCGCTGCAGCTCAGTGCCGTGTAAGTCTCTCAAGGTGTCAGCAGAAAATCTGGACTTCTGCTTCTCTCGGCATCCATTTCCTTCATCAGCAGCTCACCAGGTGATGTTATGCTCACACGTCCCTGCTGTCTGTGTCCTCCGCTACTCGTGTCCCCAGCTTACCGAAATACCCAGTCACTCTCTCAAAACGCCAGCTTCCTGTTTTCAGCTCAACACTTCAGGCAGTTCACGTATGCTTAACAGCTTATATTAGCTTTCTCACTGTAAATGGAAGAGCTTATAATAACCCTTTTTGCCGCCAGGTTGCAGTTGCCAAAGGTGGTGGCTATAGGCAAAGAGCTATTTCTGCAACACCCGATATTGATTCTTTCAGCTCAGGAACAGCCAAGGAAAATGAGAAGTGGTTAGGACACCATGCATTTCCAGCGGTGGCAGTGACTGCTGGAGTCTCCTGACAGTATGAAACAGAGAAGCCTTCAGCTTTATGTGAGGGAGCTGGAAAAAATGCCAGGAGCCCCAGGATCAGGGGAGCATAAAGTGAACTAAAAAAAAAAAAAGAAGAACCCAAAGATTGTGGGGTCTACTATGAATAAAGAGGGTGCGTGGGGTTTAGATTTCTGCTAACTGGGTTAATTAAGGGAAATAAATCCCCAAAATACATTATGATCTCAGGCATCATAGCAAAAAAAAAAAAAAAAAAAAACAACAAAACAAAAAACACACACACACACACACACACACAAAAAAAAAAGGTTTTACACTGGGTTTTAAATAACTCAGCAGTCAGACCAAAAGGTCTGTCTAACACACATGCAAAGCTTGTTTTTTACCCGAAGAAGAAAGACAGCAAAATTACATTCAGGCATTAAGGTGAAAAAAAGAAAATGTTGTCATGAATTAAGTGATTTCAAATCCAGATTCAGGGGTTTCACTCTGGAACTGTGGGATCCCATCTGTGATGAGCAGCATACACCAAAAAATACTGACTGGTAAAAGGGGGTTTATATCGTTAGCGAAGAATTCTACATGCACTCCTGTTACGTGCACAGGGAAACTGCTCTAGCAGATTGTCTGCAATACAATATAAAATAATCTGAGTACTTTCTGAAATTACCCTCTACAGCGTCTTTTCTTAGACTAGTGTAAGTGCAATACTTGAACATTTTGTTCTGTCTGTGTAACTGCTTTATACTCCAGTCTTTCCATTGGCTCACAGAGGAACTGTTCAGGTTTTGTGTCTGTGCAACAAAGCCAAAAATCTGAAAATCTTTCATATACTTAGTATACAGTATACCACTTACCAGTTTATAAGAATATATACTAACGCGTTTCATAAAACAATGCAAAGAATAACATTAACATAATGCTGTCCATGAAATCCATCAAAATATTGTGAAAGAACATAATTTTTCTGCCTGCATAGAGATAACCATTGCATGGCAACATGTTTCCCTACCTGCTTTTATGTTCCTCGTGTTGATAAAGGCTATTGAAAATGAATATACACAAGTGGGAAGTATCCAACTTAAATTAGGAAATTCCGTGCTGGAATTTCCTGACGTCTGAGGGCTCAGCTCTGCTCCTTCACAGCTGATTTATCCTTCACTTTTCCTTCTGAGTAGGAGCCACTTTAGTCCATGTTCTCTGTAGGAAAGCTGAAGGTTCCTGCCCCATGTGGTGGGACAACCTGCCACAATGTAGTTTTGCGAGGGCTGCAGACCACCCCAGTTTCTCTCCCTGCCCTGTCCCAAGGAATAGGGATGCCCATCTTCCATACATTCCCTCTAGAAGGTTCACTTGGGTTTCTACACACCAGTTCAGGGGGAATAAATGCAGAATCCTTTTGTTGCAGTTTCCCCCACAGAGCCCAAAAGGCACAGGATAAAGAATATATAATGCTAGAGCTGAGTGGTTATTCTTTGCTTAATTTCAAAGGCTTCCTGAAGGAGAACAGTGGGTTTCTCAAAGGAAAAACCATGGGAATCTTTTGCACTGAAAACAACATGTTGAGTGAGCTAAACATAAACATATCTAACATCTCCTCTATAATTAGGCATTTTCAAAGAAGGAAAGGTGTAAGTAGAGCTTGTATCACACTTTTGCCTCATTAACATGCATTTTGTTATATACTTTGCGCACAGAACAACAGTGCATAATTTGTTTGTTACCAGCTCTAGCAGGATCAAGTGAAAGTATCACATTAACGAAGTTAAGAACACAAAGAATAAATTTTAGTGATCGTGTTAGAAATGCAGCTGTAAACCACCCATCTGTTACAGCAATGCATGTGATAAGCTAACCACCTCTGCCATTTAAATAAGAGAAAGGTATAAAAAGTTGTCTCTGAATGATGCCTGCTGACTGCTCCTCTGACCATTGCAGAATATTTTATTACTGGGAACGTGTAGCCATTGTTCCAAAAAGAGAAACAAGCCCACCCAAAATCAAACTACGTGCCCTCTTCTTTGAAGTGGTTGCCTCTGAGTCACTGGAGTCACTGCTGGTATTGGGGGGTGGGGGCACTGGAAGAGGGTTTTTAAAAAATATTCCCCCCTATATTTAATGTAGCCGTTCAAAATCAGTTACCTGAGATGATCAGTGGAGATCAAAACACTTATCAGGAGCTGGTGATTAAAGGAAGGGAAAGCATCTAACTTCGCACAAATTTTTAACATGTTCTTAAACTCTGAGGAGCAGCGGCCTCGCTCAGCCGTTGGGCATCACTGTGAGATATGCTGGGTCCAGCCTGCGGAGCAGACGACGGGGTCTGTGTGTTGTGCCAGCTGTGGCCGTATGAAACCGCAAGTCGGAGCATATTACACAGTAAAACAACTGATTTCTGTGGCTGTGAGCTTTTCAGCGTACGCATCGATTGCTGCCTGCGGAGGCAGCCCTGCACTCGGCGTGCCTCCCGTGCGTGCTGCCACCCACCAGGCAGGTCTTCTGCTCCTCTGCCCCTGCACGGCGTTGAAGCCATGAGGCTGAGCAAGGGGCTGCCCCAGTGAAACCAGTAAGCTGTTGGGAGTAGTCTTAGGGCTGAGCACAAGCCCTTGGGGGCTTGATGGCTGGCCGCACGTGGAGGTGTCCTCTCCGGGAGCTCCACCAAGAACACCCTTCCCAAGGCATTGCCTTAACACCTTCTGCAGAAAATAACGCAGGGGGTGGCACTGCCTTTCTGTGCCACTGAGGATGATGGCACACTGTCTAGCACACCCGGCCACAATATAAAAACTTACTAATACATCTCCCAGTTGAGAACTGAGCTTGGACAGATCTCCAAGGGTGGTGCATGCCTCAAACTCCCACAGTCACAAAGGTGTAGGCTATTTAGGTCAAGTGCTCAAATTTTCCTCTTTAAGCTGTTCTGTTACAGCAAAAGTGAGTTATAAATAATATAAATAATTAATTTGATATACAATTTTATATAAATTATTGTGTATGGTTTCATATTTTATATACAATATAATAATATGAATGTAAATTTAGAAAAAATAAAAATATATATAGTATAAATAAAGATATTGGTATAAATAAATAAATAAATGGGCTAAAATAGCCATTATAGATGGGGTTTGATTAGGTTTGCGTAAACCCCCTGCACCATTATTTAGATGTGAGAACTCAAATCAAGCAAGCTTATCCTCTGTAGGAGTGACCCAACTACCAGATATTAATGACAGCGAGACAGTTAATGCCTCCCTCTCCTTCCACATCGATTAATAAGTACTAAGATTGAACAGTTAGGAACCCTTTTAACCTATTAGCAGGAGAAACCCATCAAATATGTACCGAGTGTATTAACAACGTTTTATTTAATCAGACATTCTGGATACACACTGCACCCCTGTGGGGTTTACTGTTGAAGTTCTCCTATCTAAGGAAGGGGCAGAGTATAGGAGTTTTTATTACTGGCGTCATGTGTCAAAAGCCTGACCTTACTGCAAATCCCTAGGAAATTACATTCCATTGACATATGGTTTGAAGAGCAACTAATAAGCTAGGTGAAGTTTACATACTATCAGTTCAAATCCCTCTTACCCTAAGTCTGAAATCCTGTTTGCTTTGGGGAAACCTCTTAATAACATAGTAGGAACAGGTTCCCTCTTAATAAACATTCCCTTTAGCAACACCTTGTAAATGCTCTCAACCTGGTGAAATGGAGTTCAGCAAGCATTTTACAAAGGGGTGGATTATCTACTCTCAACAGTTTTCTGTGGAAATACTGCAGATACTGTCTCTGACAGCAATGAAATCTTTTTCTAGTTTCTTCTCCACCACAGCTGCAATGTAAACTCCTTTTTTTTTTTTTTTTTAAAATGTTCTTTCATAGTATACAATTTCCAAGCTTTACACAAAGGTAATTCGATTACCTTTATATCATCATCTGACCTGGCTTTTCTACACTGAGAAAAAAGCTGCGTGTTTTTTGCAGGGATCTGGAGCTAACATAATTCTTCATCTCGCTCACTGCTTTATCTTCGCCAAGAAAGTAATCTGAAACTGAGCAGAATTCTGTTTGTGTGCTTACCTGTTTTTTTATGAGGAAGAAAAAGGATAGTATTCAGGGGCAAATTCTTAATTTTGCTTTACATTCTTAATAATTCTTAAGAAGTAAAGAGTGTGCTCTGGAATTAGAAGATCCCCACATGACTAAATTCCTTTGGTTTTCATCTTGAAAAGCAGTGATAGTTTTTGGAAATCATTATTCCTTTAAAAAAAAAAAAAAAGATCTTGCAATTAATTTCTACCCCACCCCTGGTTATTTGTCAAATCAGTGATGATAAATAACCCTAAGTATAATGAACGAAAGGCTTACAATGAATTGCCTTGATAAATGAAATTGTTGGTATTATTGCTGATTATGGATTAGTAGGGGAGACTTCCTTTTTGAGCTTTACTCGCTGCATATGTTTTCATTACGCTGAGAGGGAGGCACATTTTTCTTAGCAGCGCTATCAGTTCAATGCCATCTCACGGTGAAGATATACCCTTTGATGCCTAAAGAGAAACAGGACTGCAGAACTGCCGCACGTGGTTTTGACACTGCTAATGAAGACTTACGACAGACATGGTTTTGATCTACCACAGGCTCAAACTTTGCTTCTAAGGAGCTGTGCAATATCTCAGCTTTCTTACAAAAAAAAAAAAAAAAAAAAAAAAAAAAAAAAAAGTGCTTGTACTTAATCAGAAGCAAGGTCACCGCCTTGTCAGAGAATAAGACTGTGTGCGTTAGCTCCAGCCACCCTCACCCAAATACTATCAGAGGCCAGGTCTTGCTATGCCATGTTTCTGAGGGGAAAACCCCTGTGGGTTTTAGGCTAATGCTGGGAGCGTGATGTACGGGAGCGTGATGTACAAGTGCACTGCTTTGGATGTTTAACTGGTTTCCCTTCTCCGGCAGTAATCTACAGCTGTATCGGGTCCGCTTTGCCTGAAATCTACACGGTTCCTTAGAGGTTTCACTGGATTATCATTGTCACCATGTTGCTAAACACATCTGGTACCATAAAGTTGAATTCAGAGCAGGGGCCCTCCTCCGAATCCCGGGGTGTCTTCCATAATCCCTCTCCCCTGATCTTTTTCCTCCTGTTTTCCTGCACCTGAGGATGAAAATGAATACACTGAATACAAGTGAGGGTAGGGATGCCATACCATGCTAAGTTAGCAGAAATAAATACAGCACTACTCTTTTTTTGTTCAAATAGTCTCTTTTAGCTACCTGGCTGCATTTTTTTTTTTTTTTTTTTTTTTTTTTTCTCTCCCCTCCTGATGTTTACCAACTCATCATACTAAATAATTAAGATCTTTTTAACAGCACAACATCCAGCTTGCACAGTCCAGAACCAACCACTCTTTGATACGGTTCTGCAGTGGAACCTCTCCATTTCTCCTCAAAAGCCACCGTTACATTATCACACCGTCTGAATCATGTTGCTGATGGCCCTTTTCCCCTTCTTTCTCTTACTAGGTCGTTTTTACTACCTAATTCACCCGACCAAGCTGACCTACGACGAAGCCGTCCAGGCGTGCTTGAAGGATGGAGCTCAGATTGCTAAAGTTGGCCAGATATTTGCTGCCTGGAAGCTCCTGGGGTACGACCGCTGCGATGCTGGCTGGCTGGCTGACGGCAGCGTCCGCTACCCCATCTCCAGGCCAAGGAAACGCTGCAGTCCTAACGAAGCAGCTGTTCGCTTTGTAGGCTTCCCTGATAAAAAGCACAAGCTGTATGGTGTCTACTGTTTCAGAGCATACAACTGAAAATACCTAGAGCACAAAAGTTTTAAATCCATTAAGAACATGTGAAAAATTTTTTTTTTATATGAACTCATGCAAGTTACCAAAACTGTGATAAACCTTTTTTACTTACTGTAAAGAGTCATTTTCAAAAACTCAACCCATTAATTTGTTTGGGGTTTGGGTTTTTTTTTGGTTTGTTTTTTTTTTTTTTTTGGCTTTCATATTTTTGTAAAAGTATCATTCCATAGATATTTTAAATTAATATAATTTAATGGAAGCTCTAGGTAAGAAAGTTTTAGAGCCAAATTCTTTAAGCTACATCACTCCAATGAAATATACTTTTCATGAATGGGCCATGCAATAGAGCTTGACAATTGCTAGGGCACAATTATGGAATGTAAGGCTACTCAAAGCAGAAGCTTTTAAAAGCACAGATTTTACATATTTGTACCAGTTTGAGAAACACTGCAAATTGATTATATCAGGAATTTTGAAATAAGTTTTTTAGTTTGTTTGTTTGTTTTGTTAAAGGGGATCAGTGAGGTTTTACAAGAAAAGCCTCACAACAACGTATGTTGGGAAATAAATGCTTTCACTGGTTTCACAGGGGAACAACACAACATTTAACAAAAGCAGCTAAAACAGTTCACAAAAATAGGACTAGTTTTACAATTTAAAATCCTGCCTTTCTGAAAAACAAGCTCACGGTCCCATGCACAGGAACAAGCACAGTTAGTTCTCCTGAACATTTCAATTGTGTTTTTGTCATGTATAAATCATTGTTGAGGGAGTGAATTATTAACTAATGAGGAAACTGTGTTTTCTTCTTAACTCCAATTAAAGATGCCTAAGAAGTGTTGTATTATCTTTGAGTAGCTTTACTGAGTTATTTTTAAACTCTTAAAGGCCATTTGCTAAGCAGCATATAGCATCTACTCAGGGCAGTTGTATAAATGAACTGCTGGACAGAGAAATTGTAAAATTTAGCAGCTTGATTTTACATTAGCCTTTGAAAAGTTATTGTCTTAACAAAGGAACATTACAATATTTACTATTTCTTACCTATTTACACATCACAAGAAATAAAAATTAGAAAAAAAACCCATGAAAATTATGAAGTCTTAGAACAAGATTATCAAATAAAATCTGAAACCAGCTATTAAGGCTTAGAAGAGAAAAAAAGACTTTATTTCCTTACATCTCATTTGTATCTGAAAAGTACATCTGTTTTTTAGACTATCAGTGGAAAAATAGTATTCCTAGCCCTGAATCATTTAGCTAATCCTCCTTAGAGTTAACAGGGAAAAGCTATTGAAATACTTCTTTTCACTAAATCTGCAGTGGTCTCGGTGGGAGATGTTTACCTTTATCTGCCAGTGTCAGAGATAAACACACACTGTGCATGGTGCCTAGGATTTTCAGAGCTGCTTAAAGCACTAGGTCCTCCCTAAATACCAGTTTGAGGGAATTTGGATTTCTGATGCAAACTTATTTTGGATGCAGCAATTCTTGGTGCTCATCTTCAGATACCTTAATGCAACCAGTTTTTCAGAGAGTGGGTGCTCAAGACTTTCTGAAAATTTACTACACTTTATGGTGTCTCAAGCTGGATATCAAAAAGAAAAAGAGGCCACTGATTAAAAAGATCTTGGTCTTGAGTAATCTCTTAGGCAACGTTGATGTTCTCTATCCAGTATTGGTTCTACCACTTAAAAATGGAGAACTCTTTTTTCCTACTCTATGCTTGCTGACTATGAAGATTTCAGAGGACCAATATTTGTATTACGCAGTTTTATAGCTTCCCATTATTTCCATATCTAAATGAGATAGAGTGGTATTTATCCAAGTAGGACACAACTGGTGTGCTTTCATGAACGGTTTGGTGTAGTTCTTTTCTCATGGACATGAGTAAATAAATCTCTTTCCTGGAGTGGTTGTGGTCCTGTTTTAAAACTCTGTGAACAAATCAAGAACAATGTGCGGTAGGATAGTGGGAAGATACCATAGCGTAAGAGGTATTTTATTGGAGCCCGTTCCCATCAAACTCAGAGGAAAATTTCCATCCTTCTGAGTATATTTGTATCCACTGTGGATATTTGCTCATGCTATACAGATGAAGCAGTCTCGGTGCCAAAACCAACCTTTTTCTAACCCACTAGGAATTGGATTTTCTTGAAGCTCTATCACTTAGCTATAAATAGAGACTTATTACAGGTCAAGCCCCTAAACCCATGTAATCTTTTCCGAACAGCCATTTTTTAAATCAGTGTCCATTTCACACATTTTCTCAGGCCATTCAGAACCTTTTCTGAACCCTTTGGAGAAAAAATGGAAAGAGAAATGGAACATATCCATACAGGATAAGGAATGGGGTATGCAAGACTGGACCATGACCAAGAGGAATACATCTTGTTTCCCAATCCAACCTTCAGAAACATGGGGAAAAAAAAAAAAAAGTGGACTATATCATAGTCTTTTCTGAAGCTTGGA
Organism: Falco punctatus; assembly: GCF_963210335.1. Lineage (NCBI taxonomy): Eukaryota > Metazoa > Chordata > Aves > Falconiformes > Falconidae > Falco > Falco punctatus. Next base: position 82,917,051 of record NC_137586.1, read on the forward strand.
CAGGGAGGTTGTGAGATGGGAAAAGCTACAGCCAATATCCCAGTTGTTACCCCAGCTAGATCCAGAGTTGCTGTAAAGAGGCAAGCCTTTTATGCAGCTGGCTCTATCCTCCCCAAAGATCTGCTAGATCTGGAGGAGGCTGCATGGTTTTCCTATTGCACAGAGGTGAAGAGACCCTCGTGATTTTTGTTTTTTTGGTTTTTTTTTTTTACCTCTCCAGGGAAACCCTTCACAGGGTTTCACCCAGACACATCTTTTTTGCAGGACTGGGGATTATATTTTGCCTGCATAAAAAATGTACACATCCAACCCACTCGTGGGGCTGGCCAAAGTGCCCTCACTGCTAGACCAAAGGCACTGCAGGAAAGGCGAATTCAGCCTTTCACCAACTTTGCAACGCTCTGGAGATGGCTGGTCAGGTCCTAAATCACAGCAATCTCAGGCTTGTGCTAGCTTATGCCTTCTGTGTCCGTATCTCCAGGCTGCCGCTGTGACAGCCTGGGCGTAGCATCCTCCCGACCCACCCTGCTTTGTGCATCACCCATACCCCGGGCCGGTGGCTGAGCAGGCTCTGCGCCACCCAGGTGATCCCTCAGCTCCGGGGAAAGCCCCTGAGCTCCCAGCTTGGCAGCACAAAGAGGCCACAGGGCAACAAGGAATCAGGTCTCCAGAGAGACGCTGAGCTGGCACACGATCACAGATGGCCAAATCTATCGTCCAGTTATGCCTGTAAGTTCGCGTTGAAGATACTGCTTGCTAGGAATCATATGTTCGTGTAATGGAGTCACAGTATGTGAATTTGCATTCATCATGTTACTTATGAAGAGCCCAGTAGTCTATTTTGGGATCAGGCTAGATTTAGGTATGTGTGTTGATATACAACACCATGCATTATTGTAACAGATACAGTTAATTGGAGAGTTTGATGGAAATACGTTTGTATGAAAAAAAATCAGTTCTCATGTAAGCAGGTATAAAACCCTTAAAATGTGTATGATTACTTGAGAAGTGGGCACAAATAGACAAAGAGACATGAATTATATTTATTTTTACAGCTACTGACTCCATTTCCTTTTGTAATGTCAAGTGTCAGGATATTCTCGTATTTTCGAGTAAGCTAGCTAGGTGCTTGGACAAAAACTTTAAAAAGCAGCTTAAGAACTGGATAAAATTCTGTGCTATTTTCTGTTTATGAGAGAATATCCTATCAATAGAATCAATTAATGTTCTCTGTCATTATCTTGTATTTCACAATGTATCTGAATTTTAATGCCCATGAATTGACAACAATTAAATTGTGTTGTTCTTTTCAATATGATGATTTCTTCTTATTGACTGGCTATTCTTCTACTCTTGTCCCAGAAAACAAAAAAAGGAAAGGATGCTTTGCCATAGTAAACAAAGTGATTACAAGACTAAATGATGCAGGGGGAGGGGGGAAGACTACTCTGTGAAGATGATTTACAATAAAAATAAACTATATTACAAAACCTTTGTTTTATGCTTCTTTGAAGCATTTTGAAAGTAGAAATGCAAGTACCTATTTCTTCTTTGTGTTCTCCGCCATCTTCTAAAATAAAATATAGCATAAATAAGGAAGACTTTTTTTTTTTTTTTTTAATGGTTGGTGTTGAACTGTATATGCATCACTAGAAATTGGATGTAGAACAGTGTTTCTTGTATGGGAAAATTTATGGAATTATTTATATAATCCCATGGCCTTAGAAATTAAAAACCAACAATAGTTACTCTTTGTAACGTGCAACAAGAAAGATTCCCAGTATCAAGCAAAGAATTAGTTATTCAAAGCACTGGGCCAGCTTTTCAGTTTCTATAATCACAGTCCTTTGGCATTCTTTTATTGGTCTGTGCCAGAGAGTTAACCCTGGAAGTTACCTACGCTGCACCACTTTGCTGAGAAATACTAATGTTCCAGAAGCTTTCAGTATATCATCATCAAATAGATGAAAAGGGACTTTGGAAAACTTACCACTCAGAATAAGGGAAATCTGTATTACCGTTATGTATACATCTCTATACATGATTGAGATAAACATGCTTTATTTTCTCACAACTTAGTTAAAACAATTTTAAAATTAGTGACATTTTCACTTTACAGCACTACGCATAAAATTAAACCCGCCCTTGGTAGAACCAGTCCCTCAATATTGGGATTTTCCTTAATAGTAGCAGCTTCCATTGAATGATGGCTCGCTATTCAAAATAAAGACACTGTCTTCATGTTTGGAAGTGACTGGATTTAAGACTTGGTGGAACTACCACAAAACCATAAATGTCTACATTTTCACCTAAAGACTTAGTAAATGAAGTAGTAGGCTACCAGCAGCTTTCCATTCAACAGCAACAACAGCTAGTTGTTCTTGAAGGTTTTAAGAAGCTGAATCTTACACGTTTGTTAGCCACTTTCTCCCTTTTTCAGAAGAAGTTACAAAAGCTGAACAAATATGTTGCAGAGTAGTAAAATTCCAATGCCAGGTAATTCACTATATAAAAAGAGTCAAGATTTCTCTGGGTCTCAAATTGGGAAAAAAAACCAACCCCAAACCACAAAACCAAAGAAAAGCCACCCTAACAAATACTCTTAATTTTAAGAGAAAGACAAGGTGAACTGATGAAAAATAATTACTATTCATTAGTGAAAAATAATTACTCCTCTTCCCATGCCATGAATAGGGGTGACCTGAAAGATTCTTTAAGAAAAAGGAAAGACAACAGAAAACAATGCTTCAATTCCTGATCTTTCACATTGAGTTTGCTTTTGTTATGTTTTGCCCAGTAATTAATAAGCTACAAGTTTAAATATGTAATTTAAAAAAAACCAACACCACACACACAGATTAATAGTAAACCAAGAGTTTGGAGGGGATTTCTTCTTTTTCTTCCTCAAGCCTCAAAGTGGAAGTAGGAAATTCTCATCAGAAGTCCTTTGAGTCTAATACTTTTCCCCTTTTTGTCTAAGAATGTCTCAATCAGTAAAGCCACAACAGGGTAAAATGTAAAGTCCATCTATATCTTCAATATTGTGCCAGAGGCAAGCAATTGTTTGACTAATAACAACAGCCCTAACATGGGACTCGCCTAATGAATTATGTACTAGCATATTTTCCAGTGTGTCCAGTGGGTATTTAATGGATTCATTTGTTTTTTAAAGGTCAGCAAAAAAACCCAAAATGGTATGCCTTAATACTAGCTGAGTAAGAACAGTTTGGATTTTATCCTTTACTAAAAAGACATATTGTAACACATTTCAGCTCCTTACATCCCACACTGCTCTTCACTGTACTGAAATTCTTGTCTTTTGCTTTCTACTTAATTTCATCCTGGTTTCTGCAAGAGCTAGAAGAAAAATAAGTTTCTGGTCTTCTTTTATGCAGAAAAAGATCGTATTTCAAAATTTTGAAGTTCCAGCTCAAAGACAATAGACAAGAAGTTGAAGTCCTTATTTCAGCAGAACTGGCTTTTGAATCAGTGGCTTCTTCTTAGAATGGCAAACTTCAAAATGCTGGCATAAAATTAATTTATATTCCCCGTTACCAGACATAAGCCACCAGTGGCTATTCTTTTTCTTGACTTTTCAAGAGTAGTTTTTTGGAAGTTTTAGTTCTTTGCTAGAGCTCCTGATTTTTTGGAGTTTATTATTTTCACCAGCAATTAAAATAAAATTAGCAAGAAAACCACTCCCCCACAAAAAAAAAAAAAAAAAAAAAAAAAAGGAAAAGGGTGACAGAAAGCAGCCAACAAATTAAGAACACAAACTAAGAACAGTAGATGATAGTAATATCTTAATAATATAACAGTAATATCTTTATAAAATTAATGACAGTAATACTTTAACAACTTCTTGCCCTCTGTCTTGCTTTAGAGGGTCATTTTGATGTGCACAATTTGGGTTCCCATTGGAGGAAACTACATTGGAACTCAGGCTGAAGTGGACATCAAATGCCCCCCAGCCACAGGGGGGATATAAAGGCCTGGACCAATCCTCAGTCCTTCAGACATCTTCAAGCCACATCTATAGTGTCCAAATCAAAACCCAGCCTGATGAAAAAAGGCCCATAACCGATGTTGTGCAGATGTAGGAAGCCGAGCAGTAACCGCTCCAGCCTACCGCACCTCTCCTGTTGCATTGCATTACTGGCCAATGCAGACACAGCACAGATGGACAACTTGGAGTGCTGTCCGCAAGCGTGTGGCCGCAGGGACAGCAGCCCAACAGCATGTCATAACAGCGTTAGGTCTCAGCCACCAGCAGTACTGGATGCAGCGCACTCGTACCGGTAATACAGGTCGCCTCCAGCTCCTGGTGCAGTAAGTAAGGCTGCCACTGTATCCAATGAGGTGAGGTTTATGGAGGGGTTTGGCTTTACGTCTATCTTTATATCTACAAGTATATCGCATACAAAAATCAGTATTTTCTCTTCTAAATTCCATAAAAAACTTGGTACGCGTTGTTGTGCTTGAGAGGCATGCCCAGCTGAAGACACATGCTGGATCCTCCCTTCTGTTCTGGGTCTTTCATGCCCAGTAAAAAGCATGGAGTGGAAGGGGTGGCTGGCACCGGTCAGTGCTGAAGCATCCGACAAAAACTGGTCAACGAGTTACTGTAGCGCAGGTGGTCTGGGGGGCAATCACAAGGTTGTGCTCCAAAGCCCACTCTGCCTTTTGCAAGCTCTTGTAGGAAGGTACCGGGCTGAAATAACGGTGGCGGCGTTGGGGTCAGTCTTGGAGGCTGAGTGTACCGCAGCGTACACAGACATCAATGAAGGATGCAGCCCGCTTTGCCTAACCTCCCCCAAGATGGACATCAAGCCAAACGCCTCCCAGACACATTCTGAGAGCTCGGCAGTCTCACAAATGTGCTTTAAAATTGGTCTGTCAAGGTGACAACACAAAAATAAAGTTTGAAACTAGCTTTTGGGCTCATCAGAGTGTGTCCCAACCTGACAGTGCTAAACTGCAATCATACTGTTTTCATCACATCGTTATATCCTAATCAGCTCCAAAAGATCCAGGTAATTTGGTTTCTGTCCATTCATTACAGAAAACCAACAATATATTTCTTTGTTCAGTTACCAGCGCAGCACAGCGTTATTAGCATGCACTGAGTGTTGTTTATGTGGAAAACCAGTTAAAACAAGATTTTATGCTGTTACTGACTGCAATCAAGTATAGCTGAGCTTTACTGCATCAGCTTGTCTCGAGGGAATTTCCTGGGATATTTAGTTCTGAAAAATACAGTACTCACCGCAAAACTAGCATTCAGGATGTTTTTAACCCTTCTTTTCATTCCTCTCCATCTTCATTCACTCAGTGTTCACCTTTATCACACCAAGAGGTGACATCCTAATGCATAAGAATGGCCTCAGCTGGAGAGCTGTGAAAAGGTTTTCAATTTCCACAACTTTTCCAAACTATCCCAAAAATAATTATTATAAAAGGAATGCATCAAGAAAGCCTGTCTTTCTGATTTTTAGAACATAACCTTCAAGGCTGAATACTTCCAGAAAAATTGCATGTACATTTAAAGATTTCTAAAGATAGCATATAAGTCTTGATCTTCTCATGCAGAAGGAAAATAATTTGTACCTAAACCCTAAAAAAAGAAACACCCTACGAAAGAACACTGCCTTATAATAGCTCTCAATCACAGCTAACATTACTTAAGTAGGTGTTCCTTTTTCCAGTGCTTTTTTCAACACCGAGGTTTTCCCACTGATACACAATACAAATGAACTTTATCATTTCCAGCCAATTCTATAATACATTCTTTAAAAAGGCTTTTCTTGGAGAAGTGTAACCTGCAGTAGCAATGCAGTAATCAGTCATGCACCTGGGTTAAAGTACACAGAATTCAATCAGGCTTTTTAGGGGGATTTTTTTGTTTCCCACAGACCAGCAGATTTTTAAGTAACACATATAATAGCATTGATTTCAGAAACATGGAGGATCAATATATTTAATAATGCAAGTTTGTATTTTGATTATCTTCACTTCCAAAATACTGTTAGGATTCTCAAAAAAAATTTAAAAAAATCCTGTATAATGTTAAACTAACAGCTGAGAAATTAAGGATGGAGGATTACATGGTGATCAGGGCACTTCCACATGAGCCCTGCTGCCCCAGGGGCTGGGAACAGATACACCAAAAACCCCTCCCACAGGGAAACTCCGTCCCCCAGACCCACGTTACAGTAACACAGAGCAAGACACACATCAGCTATCAAATGCTGAAGAGAAGAGCTCTTAGACAGCTTCATCACCAAAAAAATAAAATATCCAATATAAACTTATGTGTTTGCTTTGGCTATAGAGAGATGAATCGCTGTTTTTGCTTAAAGCACAACTAAGGCAAAAGGAGCGGCAGCGAGTGGTGAGGATGCAGTATTTTTCCACCCTAAACTTTTTCGAAGCCTGAAGATCACCAGAGACTAAATTACGAGAAACCTTGTCCGAGAGCGCCATCAAGCCACCCAGCCCAGACAACCTAATGGTACATCCAGACTGGTGCAGCAGTAGATGGGCAACACCTTGCATGGGTTTTACCACAAACTGCTCCACTGCAGCTGCTTGAATGTAATCTTTTATGAACACAGGCCTGTCCCTCAGCGTCCTTTGATATCAAGGCATAGCCATCACTCAAGGCTTTGCAGCAACTCCTGATGGGTTAACACATTACATCAATGCACTACATAAATTGAGGTGGAGCAGCTCTCTAACACAGACCGCTGTGGCAGGAGTCACATCGCCTGGGCTCACCTGTTACTGCTTGAACACGAAAATAAGTATTATTGGTCATTAACACAGCCAGCAATCCACGGAAGAGTCAGTGCCTGCACTGCAAAATGTACTGCAACACGCAAACCGAGCACACACGCCTCTGTCACCCCGTCCCACCGGTTTGTGCCATGTCAGTATGACACTGCAGCCCACGCCATCACCCTGCCCGGCGCGAGCACAGCGGGGCTAAGCCCAGAGTCCGACTGGACGCTGCCATGCTGAGCTCCGGCGCTCAGCTTGGAGGCACGCTGGCCCCAGCGGAGCTCCCTGGCGCTAGGTCAGGCTGCCCCTCAGCCCGCTCCCAATGCCCAGGAGGTCAACCGCTCCGCCACGTGCTTCTGAAGGGGCAGCTCCTCGAACAGGCAGGCTGGGGGTTGCTGAGGGGCAGAACTGAGACTTAATTTGAACTGCAGGAAACCAAGCAAACCACATCTGCAAGCGGCGCAAAAATAAGTCAATACATACGTAAATTAAATAACTCAATCTGTCCTGCGGTGAAAGATACCTGCTTTAATATTCCTCTATCGCCTGATTTGATGCTAAGATGCAACTTAATTTTTCTGTTTTTTTCCTAAAGATGCCCTACCAGGAAAAAGGGAGCAAAGTCAGAAGGGCTGTCACTCAGCACCAAGGGGACGAGGATGGAGGCAGGTGGACCCATTCCAGTTTGCGTGCACATGCAGACAGTGCCAGGGCTCTCCCCCCAGCAGCTGTATCTGGGCAAAAGCCCTTGTTTAAAAGATTTGGTGTTAGAAAATACTGACAGTTACAAGGCTGAGTTTGAGCTACATTGAAAGGTTTTTTTCTAGAGGCAATCCCTATGTGGGTTTCCCAGCTGGAAGCAAACTTCAGAGTAAGTCTTAGCGATGCTTAATAAAGCCTTAACCACACTTTTCTGAAAAACCTTCCTGAGCTATGGAAGGGTGAAAACAAGGCCTTGGGAAGAGCATCAATACCAAAAGATAGCTTTGAGCGAATGTCCAGACAATCACATCAAAAGATGTTGAAAATCTGCCCAGACAGAGACACTGGCACCTTCTAATTTCCACCCCCGCCTCCACCCCCAGCCCCCTCACACTGAACGCTGTCTGCCAAGCAAGACAAATGCCTGGCTTCCCTGTCCAGCTTTACCATATTCTAAGACCACGCACCGCAGCAGTGAAGCTGTGGCATAGTTTAGGTGTGTGCTGCTTCTAAAGTGAGCCATAAAGCCCACCATCGCCGCACATCCATCCTAGGTCAGAAAGACAAGAAAAATGAAACAATATGCGATCTGTATGAAACATGATAGACCATCCCCGTTAGAAAGTGCATGGAAGGAAAGCAAGATAGAGAAGCAAAACCACAAAGGAGATTGCAGGGTCATACAGTGAGACTTGTCAAGCTTCACCCGCTGTACAGGGCTTTCCTCCATCCTGACGTATGCTGCCACGCGTGCCGCAGCCCCCACCCGCACACGGGCTGCAAGGGCCTCTGCTCAGCGCTATGTTTCAGAAGAAATTGTGGGCACTTGTACCCCACAAAATAGCGATTTACGTGCATCTGGTAACAGTCTCCCTTGTGACTGCACCGGGGACAAATTTTATGCATGTCAGTGGGAAGACAAGGCCATGACTGATTAGCAACTAATATATACTCTTGCGCAGCTTTTTGAACTTCATTTCCATTACAAATTAGGCAATCATTTCCAGCCCAGCTTTGAAGCAGAAGTCCATCTAAGCCACATCCTAAAATAGAAACGCTTTTATAAAAGCCTTTGCCTAAACTGTATCTAGCAGACTAAAAATTATATCCAGGAAATGTGATGAAGATTTACGAATGAGAGCTCTGAGACCTGAACAGCACTGCTGAATATTTCCATCATGGCAGGGATTAAAAGTCCACACTAATAAATCCACCACATTTCCCAAATGCAAAGTAATGGTTTATTAATCAGAATTATTTAGTAGAAATTAGTTGCAATGATTTTTCATAAAGCTGTAACGTTGGTTTTGCTGTTTCAGGATCCCCTGCTCATTTGGTATATGTCTGTTTATAAGCATTAAAAATGCAAAGCAGCATGTGTATTTCATTGTTTCTTTCTCTGAAACTGACCTGACTTACTGAGTGAAAAAAAACCCAAACCTGGCATTTCAGCAACACAAGGACAAGGACTCTGAGGTATCTCTGCCCAACCAAATTGTATTCCTGCACAAATTACTCACTTTTAGCCTTGATGCATGGGAGTAAGTGGCCATCCAGCTTGCAGAAAGTCAGCAGCAGAACCTGAGAGATTTTTTTTGTCTTTTTATGGCTAGACACAGCTGTCATGGGAATGGGGCAGCAGCTAATGGCACAGGGAGGTAGCCACAGCTCCTCCATCCCCTTCTCTGCAAATACTTGGTTTTGTGGCCAACAGGGATGAACAGCCAGTGCCAGTCACCTCCTCCAGGTAAGGATGTGAGCAGGCAACAGGCACTGTGCAGAGCCACGGCTTGCATTCAGGCGGGGGCTGGCACCTCCAGCAAAGCCATACGGGATGAGGAAGACTGCCGTGCCACGTCCAGGTGTGCAGGGACCACCTGCACAGCCCAGTTGTGCAGCAGTGGCCCCAGAGTTGCATTTTCCCCTCAATCACTCCCACTAGAGGCTCCTGCAAGTCCTGGATGGATCATTGATTTCTAAGCCAGAAGATGAAGGATTCAAGGCTAAAGCCCTCTACAAGTGATATTAATAAGCTATATTGAACCAAATGTAACCTTCTTACAACTCTTCCAGTGTAACATCACATTTCAGTCTTTTTCCAGGAACCATGATGAGGAATGCTGTTTCATTTCTTGGGATAACTGCAGTGCTGTTTCACAGGCGGCCCAGGAAGCCTCCAAATAAAATAAGAGGTGTTGCCTCCTTATGGGACAACATTATGAACATCCAAGTATTTAAGGACCTTACAGAGAGCACAGATAGGGAGAGACGCTTTAAGACTTGCTAACAGCAGCTAATTGGCTAATTACACAAAGCAATTTAGGCTTAACTGGTAGCAGATATGTGAATTGTGGTTTCCTAATAGGAAGAGTAAACAAGATAACTGTGAGGTAGTACTTGCCTACAGATTAGCACAAGCAGAGGATTTTGAGAGAGACTGGTATGCTCCAGTCCTCCCCACTTATGCAAAAGCAGCACAATTAAGAGAAACTACCAGACTGCTAGAGACCAACAAATCTCATAAAGCTGTGGGGTTTGTTTTACCTTTTCCTGCAGTTTTGCTTTTTATATATATATATATATATATATATATATATATATAAAACATTATATATATATATTATATATATAAAATATATAATATATATATTTTATATATATATATAAAACATTATAATTTGTGGAGTTTTAATTCTGGGCATTATATTACATACACAAAATGATATTTAAATATAATTTGAAGATGCCCTAGACATACGAAGTTTTTTGGCCACACTCTTCTGTGATTTGTGTGCACCTCACATGACCACCACTGAATTAGCAACTTCAGGTGTAATGGTGATGACAGGACGAGAAGAGATGCCTTTACTCCTTTACTCATCACTGTCTCAGCTGTTTAACCAGGAGTGGAGGCCCCCTGGTAAGTCAGTGTGAAGACATCTCTAGTTTCCCCACATGTACTGCACCCATTATGAGAATACAGAGAAATACAACAGTTTCCTTGAAAAACAAAGACAAAATTTACTGTTTTAAAAGGATGTGTCTGTTTACTTTCAGGTTGAAGTGCATTAGCTTTGTGTTCTCAGTTTCAAGCCGGGACAAAATAGCCAAGCAATCAGCTGCCATCCTTTACAAATGAAACTGGAAGGGCAGACCTAGCCACCGCCACCTGCTTGCAAAAAGCAATCTCTTCTTGGCATTCTGTACCTGTGGCAGGGCGCGTTGGGGGCCACGGCACGAAGGATGAAGAGGAGTCTCAGGGGTTACCTGCAGCGGGAGGGCTGTATCCAGTGCACACAGACTAACCTGCGGCAGTGATGCTGCTCAGGTACCTGACCTGTGCCATCATGTCGCAGCCCAAAGAGGGGGAATGTCACCAGTGCTGGTCCATAAGTGTGAATTGTAAGGTAAATTCAGGGTAGGGAGGCCAGCCAAGACAGTTTTCCAGTCTCAGCTCTGTCTTTACAAGGCGTTGAGGCCTCTAACTGCAGCACCTGGGAACTGGTCACTCAATAATTACAAGGCTTAACCTACCCCACCAAGGGAAAAGCCAGGGACCTAAATGCAGTACTTAGCTCAGTATCATTCCCCAAGTACCGAATTTAGACCTGTTCCTGATTTCTCCCTTTGCTGGGTTAGGAGGTGAGAGCACTACTAGAGCTGGTTCAGCTGTAACAAACCAAGCAAATCCAAACCTCTAATGCTCTTACAAAAGACCTCTTTATTTCTGAAGAAAAGTGTTTGTTCTATGATCCTTTATACATCCCCTTTGTGTCTGTGATGCTATGCTTCCCCCCCACCCCCCACCCCCACCCCCGCCCACTCTAGATAGGGTATCCTTTCACTATTCTGTTTTTCAGTGTGGAAGTAGAAAAGGACAGCAGGCTTATTTAATGTGCTCTCCCAAGGCAGTAAAGCATTTCCTCCTCTCCTTTTCCAGTGGTTCATGAGTAACAGAGACAGTTTGTGAAGATGTAGTCTAAAACTTCAGGGTTTTCTGTAGGGCCATTTGTTTGACTCAAAAACCACGACGTATGCCAAGCCCACGACATCATGTTCAGAGCCAGCAATTTAATGGAAATTGTTTTAAGTTTTTATTTCCTACCACAGGCTTTCTGAAGCACTCTCAGAATTTTCCTTTCAGGTTAAGCTAAAGCTGTTCTGTATAAATATTTATGTAAGGGTGTGAAGGGGGAATCACCTTCCGCGCTCCACCCAACAAAAATGTTGGAAAAATTGATGCATTTTTGGTAGTCCATTTTAAACATGTGGACAGTGGACAAGGGCAGTCTTTGACAGTATTTTACTTAGTTGCTGGCTGGCATCCACTGCAGTCTTTGCCAAAATCAAAAAATACAGAAAATATTATATTTTTTAGAAGCTAGAGAAGAAAATATTTTCCCTGACCCCTTTAATTTTTTATTTTTTTTCCTGAGTTTAAACATACGCTGTCTGTAAAAGTACAACTTCTGCTCAGGAAGTCAGATCTAGACATGAGTAAAATGCTGCCCCAATCAATTGCAAGAAAAATGGCTTTTACTGATGTTTCCACACCAGAAAAATAAAATAGCTGGTTCTGTAATGTGCTACAGCAGGCAGGGATTCCTTATTACCTGTTTCTCTTTGATTTCTCAGAAAAGGACAGGGAGGGAGAGCTCATCGTTAGGGGCTACAGAGCTGAGCAGGTACCTCTTCTGGGAGGGGAGGAGAAACCAGAGGCCAGTTCTGCACACCTTTTATTTGAGGTCTGGGGAGTTCAGGATCCTGACATTCCTTTCTCCATACTTAACACCTAGCCTGTTTTTCCTTTTATTTTCTTTATGTTTATACCATCTCACTGGATTGACTTCATCTTGGGCTTACTCTGACACACAACCAGAAGTCCCCACTAGCCAAACACACGTCCTTCAAAGCAAGGTTGCTACGGAGCACAGCACTATTACAGTCTCCAAAGTGGGCTCAAAATTATTTTGTTGCTCCTCTACTATTTATGGAAGAGGAATTTTGGAAGAAAAGCCTGATAATTGCGACTACTAGATGACACCACAGAGGTAAATGGCTCCTGCCACCACCCAGCATAACTCTGAAGCCCTTTGTTTGCTGTTACCCTTTTAATCCTCATTGTTGCTTTGCATGGGATGGCTTTGGAAATCATCGATACTTGGAATCTCTCACTGAAATGTATATTTGCTGAGGCACATTGTCTTGTCAGACTCCAACCATCTGTTGGACAGAGCCATGATACAATCCTGTGACCTTCCTGAAGGACAGCAGGGTCCCCGTCGCTGCTCTGATCTCTCTGTGCTACCAGACCCACCGAACGCTCTGCACTTAGTCAGAGGGAGAGGGAGAGGCATACGCACTGAGGCTAATGAATCAGAGAATGAATGAAAACTGAGTCAGGATGTGCCCTTCAATTCCCACACTTCATTTATTGCCTTAATTAATTTTTGAACTCACACAGCTATAACTCTGTGTCAGTTCATGCTCGTAACAAGTTTAGATCAGTATTTCAGAGCCTCACTTTGAACATATTCTAAACTCCTGTTACATTAAGTTTATGTTGAATTAATGACCAGCTTCTAATGTAAAAAGTAATTATAATGAAAACTTGGCAGTATGAAACAATAGTTTCAAGGCAGAATTTCAAAAAAGAGACTGTTACTTTTCCCTTAATCCTCAAAAGAATAAATATTATGCCAAACAAATTCTAAAGTATTGTTTTAATCAAATTGAGACCGATCAGTTTGACAGAATTTGTCATTTGTGGAAATTCTCCATCAGTTTAAATTAATTTCCTAGCCTTTAAATCAAGACCAGATGACTTCTTAGCAAATAGCACTTAGCAAATAACTGGGATAGAACTGGAAGTCACTAGATGAATTTTATGGTTTCAAAGAGTCCAAATTCTGCCCGAAACATAATGGAAATTGTCCCTTCTGAATTGAAAAAAAACCCCATATCCCTAATGGCATTTGTGAAGGCAGTAGGCACTTCTCAGCTGACGTCTTTCTGACCAGCACTGGGGCTTTCGAACCAAGCCATGTATCCACAAGAACCAAGGGAAAAATACAGTGCAAATCTGTCAGGATTGGGCCAGAAGAAATGGTCTCAATGACAAGTAAGGTCTACAGTGGAGTTACGTACAGGGAAAACTGGCCTGATCAGAACAGACGATGCAACTGTCATAAAAGTGCCAAAATAAAAACCTAATTCACCCATGCTAAATCCATGTTGCCATACCTAGTACAGGCAATTTAGGAATCGGCGTTTCTTTGCAAGTCGTTTTTCTACCTGCAGCACATGTCCTGCTGTGCAGAGAGAACTGAGCTGGCACAGTCTGAAAGGGAAAAAGAGATAAGGCTGGGATGGGGATGAAGGTTGATCTGTCAGCATGCTTTATTTAAAAGAAAAAAAATAATCCTGTTTTCAGGAGTATAATCAAACTTTTCAAACTCAAAATTTTTCACTCCCCTTCTTTACACTTTGGGAATTTGTCATAAGGGGGAGAAGAAGGACTTGGAGGTGTTGGTTGACAAGAAGCTCAACGTTACCTGGCAGTGTGAGCCCACAGCCCAGAAGGTCAACCATGTAACTGTACTCCGGGCTCTGTGTCACCTGCAGCCTGGCCAGCAGGCGAGGGAGGGGGCTCTGCCCCTCTGCTCCGCTGTGGTGAGACCCCCCGGCAGCGCTGCGTCCAGCCCCGGCGCCCTCGGCACAGGACAGACACGGACCTGCTGGAGCGGGTCCAGAGCCGGGCCACGAAGATGGTCAGGGGGCTGGAGCACCTCTCCCGTCAGGACAGGCTGAGAGGGCTGGGCTTGTCCAGCCTGGGGAAGAGAAGGCTCCGGGGAGACCTTCTTGTGGGCTCCTGACCCATAAAGGGGGCTTACGAGAAAGGTGGGGAGAGATGTTTTACGGGGGCCTGTAGTGACAGGACGAGGGGCGACGGTTTGGGACTGGAGGAGGGTGGGTTTAGATTCGATATTGGGAAGGAATTCTGTACGGCGAGGGTGGTGAGATGGCCCAGGCTGCCCGGAGCAGCTGTGGGTGCCCCGTCCCTGGGGGGGCTCAAGGCCAGGCTGGACGGGGCTGGGGGCAGCCTGGGATGGGGAGGGGGGGATGTCCCTGCCCATGGCAGGGTGGCTGGAACTAGGTGTTCTTTAAGGTCCCTTCCAACCCAAACCATTCCATGATTCATTCTATGATTTTATGACATCTTCCTGCATAGAAGGTACATCTTTGTGAAGAAGTATCCTTGTAAAACAGCACAACCTTGCGCCTAAGAGAGCTGGTCCTGAAAAAAGGCAGGGCTCATCAGCTGTGATGAAGCATCCTATTAATAAAGCAAATCCCACTGCCTCCATGAACTGAGCCATGCTCTCACAAAGTGCTGTGTCTTTGGCTTTAAGGATCCACCACCCAGTGCTCACTCAGACACGTTGCACATCTTTCTGTATGGGACAGCAAGGCTTTGGCATCACTTTTGACATGCATCTGCCTGGCTAGCTGCTCCTAATTCCAGGCATAGTGCAGAAAACAAAAACAAAACCTAAGCTAAACAACCCAGGATTAACTTCTCAGCAGCCTGCATAATGGCAACATCCTTAAAGGCAAATTCAACACAGGAAACAGAAGTTTTCTTGCCCATATGCATACAGCCCACAAATCTTAGTTCCTTTAAAAGTGGATGCAGGTGTTTCCAGATTTCTGGTCTTGGTCAGTATTTGGTTCTCTGCCATATTTTGGGGAAGCAGCTCCCGCCTCCTACCCCCGCTCCTGAGTGCTTGGACCCTCAGGGTCAGTTGCCTTAAAAATTCCAGGTCCGGTGCCTGTGCTGCTGGCTGAATCCTCCCCTTTCTGGTTCCCCAAGGCGTCGCAGGCAGTACATGCTTGCATTTTATCCTAGATGTATTTCCAGTGTAGACTTGTGAAGGCTCCAAGTACATGCAGCTGACTTAGGTTAAGAAAACAGCATCCAAACCTGTGTTAGTCTGGGTTTACCTTGTACAGACCAGTGTGAGTCCTCTAAATATTATTGTTCTGACAGAGTGTAAGCACACTTGAACACAAACCATAGCAAAACATGTCATTGTGCTGGACAATCATACATGTCAGCTGTAAGCACTAAAGGCCAAGGTCTCAGCTGAACCTCAAATGATTCATTGCATCGTGTATGTGACTCAGTTTTCATTGGCACCTATGTTTGGCTGAATAACTTTTTGGCTCGGTAGATTATTTAATGAAAAAGGAGAGTGGCAAGTTGTCTCAGAGACTGATCATAACAAAGAAAATGAGGGGGGAAGCAGAGGAATGCAGCATTTTTCACATCCTTTGGTTAAAAGCCACAGAGCTCTCAATGCTGAAATGCCAGCTCCTGACATATGCCACTTCAAAAATGCAGCAGCACTCAGGAATTGAACACCCTTCAAAGAAAGATAGCAAAGACCACCCGTTTATGAAAGAAAACTTGCAGCCTTGAAAATTCGGTATATTCCTATTACTCACACTGTCAAAATAAGTACCTGCAGGTATCTTGTGTGGTATCAAGCACAGTGCACAACAGAAAAGGGTAAAGAAGTCATTGTTCACCTCTTCAGCAGCACAGCATCACAGGTTTAGGAAATAAAGCAACCATTGTCCTGGGAAGGGTGGAATCTCTTTCTTAAATATTATTGCTTCACGATGCATTAGCAGCACTGCTGACAATGTGAAGACACTATATAAACTTGCTTAAGAAAACTAAATTCAAGACAAAGTAGAATGTAGTATGTGTTTTACACAAAGCTAATTTCAGTCACACTTTCAGGTTTCACCCACTCTTTTTTTCATACTCACAAGCACCAATCTGAATGTGTTCAACTACTCTGGCCAGTGTTACTGAAGCGCAACACGGAGGAGAATGGGTATCAGCTATCAAGTTCCCATCACGTCTCCTAAGTTTGTCCTGACAGTCAGCCACAAGCCATTCTACCAACAAGACCTTTAAACTCTTTAGAAGCCATAAATCATTAGAGTCAGTCTCCAGCACAGTTGCTGCCTTACTTACAAATACCCTCAAGATTTAATGGCATGTGGCCAAAGACTTTCTAAAAGCCACCCCATCCCAAGATCCTTTTGTGTTTTATGGCCATGGATTTGAAGACACTCTAGGTCTTGTCCTAGGCAGCCAGCTCACTTTACCCAAGAGAAAGACACAGCGATTCAGACAGGCTTTTTACAAAGTTCCCCAGCACCACATAGCTTTGACCA
Source organism: Falco punctatus (assembly GCF_963210335.1). Lineage (NCBI taxonomy): Eukaryota > Metazoa > Chordata > Aves > Falconiformes > Falconidae > Falco > Falco punctatus. Next base: position 82,933,785 of record NC_137586.1, read on the forward strand.
AAAGGATATTTTCTTTGTCCCACCTAATCCTGGGACCTGAAATGCTGCCTTCAAAACTCAGAAAAAGGACCTCATTGGGACGCTGAGGGATGCCTCAAACACAGCACATACTCTGGAACTGCCCCTGCATCCACTTCCCTCCTGCCAAAAACACCAAGCGTCGTTGCTTAGCTCCATCACAGCAGCCAAAGATTTCCATGTTAGGTCACAGAAGCATACTTAATCAGCACCAAGATAATAGAAGAAACAATAAGGACCAGTCTACAAAAAACCCACCAAAAACCCCCAAAGCAAAGCACACACAATTAATAATTCCTGCTGCCAAGTTTCAGACACTATCAGTTTCTCTCAGGTTTTGAATGCTCTCAAGGAACCTGTCAGGAAGATGTCAAGCAATAAGAACGCTTCACTTTGGATTGATTTTCCGTGACTGACTGCCACTTGACCAGTAAATCTTCTTCCCTCTTGCAGTAAGGTCTCTCCTAAAGCGCAGAAAAGAGGTTAGCAGGCAGATAGGTTGCTTCATTTTGTACAGGCTGGATTCAAGCATTTTACTCAGCACAAAACCCCTGTGTTGTCTTACACAACTCATTTCTTCTGTGTGTCTCTTGTGTAAAAAGGAAATTATTTTCCCCTGCCTCATCCAGACTGTTATCAGGCACAGAGACACTACAGTCGCAGCAGTCACACGGCACTCACAACAGATTAAGCATAAACACAATTCTGTGACCGAAGAGCGACACAGTAAGTTATCCCAAATGATGCCTACTGGAGGAGGTAACTGGTAACGTAATAACCTGCAGGCTCTGCCCTCTGCTAACATGTATAGGGAGAGGATGGAAGGGAGATAGGCACAAAATATCCATCAGAAAACTTGGAAATCGATTTTTTTCCCTTGAGTGTGAAGGAGAAACTTCAGGAGGGTCCTCTGGGTCTCAGATTTCAGAGGGAGGATCAGGGGCCATTTGGAAACCAGCAGGAACTCATAAATCAGACAGGAGGGGACTTTGGGCCCACAGAGGAGAGAAAAGAGAGATCAGTAACCCCTTCATCTTAAATGTTGACTTAGCCTCGTCAACTGGACATCTCAAGATAAACTGCCAGACATCTTTTGAAGAGACAGCCCTGCTGCTTACTATCTCCCTCCAAGAAATCAGCAAGTTTTGTCTGTGTCTCAGCTGGCATTCACAGCTGTGGTCACAGAATTCATGGAAGTGTCTTATCCAAATTCTTGTCTCGCAGTTTAGCACTTTGTACAATGCTTGCAGGTCTCCTGTGCTGCTGAGCCTCTGTCGCACACCGCTGCAGCTACACCTCCACTGCCATACAGCATCGCAATGCTCTAACGCGGATTACCTTTTATCAGCTGGTCTGCTCACTCGTCCCTTTGACCCGCCAGTGAGTTTCAAATCGTACTTCCCTTTTTGTAACCTGGGGCTTGAAATAACCATGGTCCATAGCACTTCTACTACGGTCATGCCACAACACTGAAATCTCCCCTGCTCACTGGGGTCCGGGGAAAGCACGTGATAAAACACCCGGAGGAGCACACCCCCCCCTCTGCTACCACTGAGTGGTTCCTTTCGGCAAGGGGAAGCTCACTGCTTTAGATGGGGCTGCTCAAAGAGTAAGGCACTAGTAACTTTACATGATGGTGGCAGGGTCTAGCTCTAGGCCACCGAGGCTGAAAGACCATGAGACTACCATCTCCAAGCATCAGTGCACCAGTGAGTAGCTGCCCTGTAAAGAAATCAGTGGAGACCAAGAATAAATACACCCTTATTGAGATGTCCTGGAGGAGGTCAAATTTATGTCAAGGAGGTCACACTTTTTTCCTTCCAGGACAGCTGGAGTTTTCCAGGGCAATCCCCAAGAGGTCTTGGAAATGAAAGGATGGAAAGCCCGTGCAGATCTCTCCTAATCGATTGTGAAAGCTGCTACTTTCAACATGGAGACGAATGCCATTATCTGTGGAGGCTGGGGACTCTGGCTGAGGAAAGAAGCACAACAGAGCTCAGCCAGGATCTTCCTCCACCATGCTCTGCCTCCACGTTTCATAAGAAAACTTTAATACTCCTCAATACTTGGGTTTTCTTTTACTTGCACTCATACAATAATTAGTACTTTTTATTTAATGCCCAGTTTTGAATAAATACAAAGTAAATGCACTTCTTTACTATTTGAACCCTACTGAAGTTTGCCTGTTTCACCCACTAACTACTCCATGACTGAAAAAGAAACCAGGTTTGTATTAATCAAATGACAAAAACAAAAAAAAAAAAAAAAACCAACAAAAAAAAAAAGGAATCTTACAAAATTTGCTTCCAGACATTTCACAGTAAACAAATTTTAGATAAACAAATTTCACTCTGGAGGAGATTTTAGCTAGCACAAGTAATGTTTGTCTCTGGAAGACTGGTGCACATCCAGATGCTGGGTTTGATCCTTAGTACTGTTCTAACCCTCCGCGCTACCAGTCAGTGAAAAGTAGATGGGAAGTAGATGGAAAGCTGACTTAGCATTAAAGACATTCCTCTTGCAGAAGATGTGCAGATAAAGATACATTTCCAACTCTTTGACACTATTTGACAAGTTTTGGGTGAAGATACTGAGGATGCTGCACTCTGGAGCACAGGCTCATGACTTTATTTTTTTGCAAGTTAAAACAACAGAAAGCCAGTTCTCACAGCAGCCCTGGTATTAAGGGAAGACTTATTCATCAGTCCTTTCTCTGACCCCACTTTCCAGGCTGGAAACCATACACAGCAAGGCCTGACTGTCTTGTGTCGCTTAGCACTGGACTATACCGGCTCCCAAAAAGGTTCCCCTGTACTGCACACTTGGGAAAATTCCACAGACCTTAAAGGGTGTTTAGGGGAAGAGATGGAGAACTGGCCTAAAATAAGCATTGAAAATAATTGCTCAGTGTTCTTTTTTGTATATTTGATGTTATTTGCTACAGCTGCTGTAGCCCTCTTAAATTGTATCTAATATGGTATAACCAGATGTACATTTAGCTCTGTTGCTCCTCCTCATGTGTGAGATACCATGGCGCTCAGTGCGGAGCATGCTTGGGTCTTCAGGCAGGTTTCTAGGGGATCTCCACTGTTTAGTTTCCTGCTGAAAAACAGCAAAGTGTAAACTAAAACATCACCTTCCACAAAAATACTTCGAGTTATATATAAGCACTGCTTTTGTTTTGCAGAGTGACTCTGGAGACATGATGTTTTCAGAAGAAATAAGAACCCATGTGAAAGCTGCAAAGGTCTGTATCATTGACAGAAGAAACTGTGCAGATACCATTGTGCATAATTTTTGGTCTAAGCTGTCTGCGTGTCACTTTATTTGGGTAAAATATTGCACTGTTTCTAAAATCAGGGTTTGTTTCCAGCTTGGCCAGTTTAGCACCATACTAATAAAAATGTGAGTATCAAGTTTTTAAGAAAAGACCAGGGCAAGGCTGGAGGTGTGCAAAAAGAAGACGTGAAGAGAATGGGAAAGTAGAAGTGTGCCTTCCAAACAACAAAATGCCTTAGAAAATTTACAAATAATCCAAATTCAAGAAAATTTGAGGTGTAACTCTGGAGAAAAGGGAAAAGAAAATAATTATTTTGTTTCTAATATTAGGCAATTTTAAATTACCAGACAATAGTACATTGCATCCAAGCACAAATGGGGTTTCAGTCATGTGACCAGACAGTTAAGCAAACCAGTAAGAACTTTTTAGATTTTTAAAAAATTCTAGATGTAAAGGTGGGGAGAAAGAAAAGGTCAGATGTCTTTTATTTCTTCAGCATAAATGGCGGGGGGGGGGGGGGGGGGGGGGGGGGGAAGCACAACCAAGCCATTGCTCACACTGACAGTTACATTTGCTGCATGGTAGAGCTACAACCTGATCCTCAAGTGATCCCAAATGAATGTAGTCGACTGGGCACAAACATAAACACGCGAAACAAGTCAGAGTACTGGCCAGCTGTCAACAACTTATGAAAAGACTGTTTCTCTCCTAACCCAGCAATCATCTGTCACACCATGACTGTGCTTGGTTCGAGGCCGGATTCTTGTTATGAGCACAAGAGAAAATAACCCCCATCTGGTTGGCATTTGCCTTTGGTACACGAGCCTAGGACACCGCGTCGCCATTTCGTTGCCAAAGGCTTTGCAGAAAGTTTCATACAACGAATGAAGATGCTCAGCCCTGGCCTCCAGAGGAGGAGCACTGCTGGCACTCAGTACTGCTTCTGGTGACCATCCTTCGGGGCTGAGGGCTAGAACCAGCATCTGCAGAGTGCAGAGTGTCATTAGCAGCTACATAGACCATTAACTCCAAGGTCATGTTAAAATAACCTTTGAACACAGGTTACATAGGGGTTGTTCCGTTGCTTTATGACTACATGAATCAACTTCATTTAAAATGTCACTGAATTAACTAAGAAAAAGGATAATTTGCAGGTTACTCAAAACACCCCAAATCTTGACTGATCATGGAAGAAGGCAATCACTGAAATATAGCTTTACAATATTAGAGCTTCCAAAAAAGATCACTTAGTTATAAACCAAATAGAAACATGCTTCTATTTCCATCGATCCATCCCGGACGCTAGCACTGCCCTCGCGCACTGACAGCCTTATTTTGCTCCATATGGACCCCAGTTCCCACACACTGGCCGTGAATTATTTGCTTGATTAAAAGGCTGACATTACGCAATGGATAAACACTTGGCAGGGCACTCAGGCAAAAGACATTACTGCCTGGCCCTCTCACGTGATTTTCTAACTTATCAATAACCTTTGTAATGTTTGGTCACATAATCCTGCACCTTGGGTTCTACTGCCAGCAGCACAGTGCAACAGGTTGTTGTTTCATGCTTTTGTTCTTGCACTTGCCACTTGCTGAGACACCGTAAATCTATTTGAAATCATGTGCCCATACCAAACGTTTGTAAAATTGCCTTCTCTCTGATCTAGCAGCATTTCTGTAGGAGCAAATATTCCTCCCGGTCCTACTTAATCTGCATCTGACCTTTGCAGGTGTACCACAGCAAATTTAAATTCTGGATATACTTCAGTCTGAACTTGTTTCTTCTTGCAGCAAGTATCCATTGTTGTTAGTTAGGTACCGTAGGCACAACACTGACTCTCTGACATCTCTGTGAAGAATATATGCTCTCTGAAGAAGAAAGAAACGTTATCCTCACAAGTCTCTTGAGGATATCAACTGTAGGACATGACTTGTAATAAATATTTTTGTTTAATGAGATACACACACAGACAAATCCATACATTTATATGTATGCATGTATACATACAATTGTGTCTGTATATTACTATAGACAAGGAAATACCAGACTGAGTCCAGCAGCAGCCTACACAGATGACTAAAGGATTGGGGCATCTGGCATAGAAACAGAGGTTGTAAGAGTTGAGACTCCTCAGCCTGGAGAACAGGAAGCGCAGGGGGACCTTAACAGTGACTATAAATACCTGATGGGAGGGAATAAAGAAAACAAAACCAGGCTCCCCTCAGTAATGCCCAGTAACAGAGCAAAAAGCAACGGGCACAAACCCATCTGAATACAAGAAAATGCTTCTTTATTGTGGGGGTGGTCAAACACTGGAATGGTGTGTCCAGAGAGGTTATAGAATCTCCATATGTGGACATACTCAAAACCCCTGGGCAGCTTGCTCTGGTTGACCTGTCTTCGAGCAGGGGGTCTTGAAGTGGATGATCTCCAGAGGTGTCTTTCAACCTCACCTGTTCTGTGATCCCAAGTAAATGAAGGTATGACATGACGGTGTCACACTTTCAGTAAGACACTGCACCGACGTCACATAAAGTTTAGAAATGCAGGTTCTAGTCAGTGGAAATACTTCGGCTTTAAAACATTTTGATGTTGACCACTTTTCTCAGCAGGATGAAGAGATTTCAGTTGCCCCATCAGTGCCTCACCCACCATGGATATAATCCATCAAATGCTCCAGACAAGGGCTCTGAGAGCATTTTGCACCTTGGCATTACTGTCCTGGTTAGCCTCCAGGAAAGGGACAGAAGAGTGGATCCTGCTTGCTTTTTAGCATGTCAACCTCAGCTAACAGCTCGGAATACCCTAGGATTATGGTAAATAATGCAAGTTTTCAGGTCCATTCCAACTGAGAAGCAGCTCCCTCCCATTCTGAGATCTTATTAATGATGTTATGTTATAACCGAATGTAGTAAGAAGTCCTGTGAGATCAGACAGGTTAGCTATGTTTCTGAAATGCTGGATCCCACTCTCTGCACATAGTCTGTTGTCTCATCTCTACATCAAACCAGAACTTGAAACAATATCCACAACCAGAGGTTTGCTTTTCTTTCTTTCATTCCATATGTCTGTTTAGTCGTTAAACCATACTATTCACAAGGCATCACAACATTCTTCCACCAGGCAGATTGTAAACAGTCCCAATAGTTTAAGGTTTTAACTATTCCAGTCACCATTTTCTACATCATTGATGGCCATGTGACATTATCCGACCCAAAAGGCTGCCTTTCCAGAAACACCACCGCTGTTTAGCTGGGATGGAAGTTGTATTGCGTCTGGCTGAGAGTTAATGTCTCCCATCGCAGCCCTCACAGCGCTGTGCTCTGTGTTGGTGGCTAGAAAGGTGGTGAGAACACACCAGCGTTTTGGCCGCCGTTGAGCAGCGCCAGCACAACATCTAGGCTGGCTCTCCAACATTCCCCACCTCACCAGTAGGCCGGGGTGGGCAAGGTCTTGGGAGGGGATAGAGCCAGGAGAGCTGACCCAAACTGACCAAAGGGATAGCCCATACCATACGACATCTCCCCAGATATAAGAGCTAAGAGAAAGGAGGAGGAAGGGGGGCATTTGTTATTTATGATGTTTGTCTTCTGGAGCAACCACTAAGCATACTGAAGCCCTGCTTCCCGGGAACATCGCCTGCTGATGGGACATACAGAATAACATCTTTTGTTTTCCTTTGCTTTTGCATGCAACTTTTGCTCTTGCTTCATTAAACTGCCTTTATCTTGACCCACAAGTATTTTTTTCATCTTTATTCCTCTCCCCGCTGTCCAGCTGAGGAGGGGAGCCATAGAGCTGTTGGTAGGCACACCTGGCATCCAGCCAAGGTCAACCCACCACAGAGGTTCAGAAATAGTCTGACACCAAAACTGAAAACCTTTAAAAAATTCATTGGTGAGACTCAGTGCCAGATGTAACATCAAAGCCCAGCTCCTGGGTGCTGACTTCAGTGCGCTGAAACCAGTTTTCAAAGAAGGGATGGCTGATGTCCTGCAGGGCCTTCTGATTGACATCTACCACAGTCAGGCTTCAGAGATGAGTGTGAAGCCAGCCCTGGTGGAAACTGACTTGCTGCCATGGGACATTCAAGCTTCACCAGGTACCATCTATTTCCTGCTCAACACTTCACTTCCAGAAGTGCATCCAGCCTTACCTTGACAATAAGAACCCGCAGAAAATTCACAAGTTCCCATTTGCCTCCGTGGTAATTGTACAGAACGATGAAAAATGTGCTTACTTTACTCTTCATTTTTCTCCAGCATTGGTTGTTGGCCATGCCTTCTCACAGCGCTTGTCAGTGTTCCCCCGTGGCCAGTTCCCCAGCACCAAGCAAACGTCGCTATGTTTGTGCACACACTTTTTCACTAACCTATTAACACTAGACCTGTGCTCAGCAGCAGGCACGGAGCAAGCACTCGCTTTCCTACTTCTGCCCTGTGCAGCTCTGTTCACAAATCTGTGTAGCAGTAAAATCACGGCCTGCCTGTGCCTCTCCCCCGAACTTCACAGACTTCAGACGTTATATTCAGAAGCAGCCTGTCTGTACAACAGCATCGCACACGGTGTGTGTGCCTGTGCTAGCACAGCGCATTGCAGAGACCCCTAACAGACACCAGTCTAGAATACCAGGGCTTTTTCCCCTTGCTGGGGTGACTCCATTGTTTCCACAAATACCACAAACTCGTACTTTTCCTGTGGTGATTCACAGACGTGGCATGGGGAGGGTGGCAGGGAAAGATGTACATGGGCTGCTGCAGAAGCTTGAAGAAGAAAATGAGGAGGCTTTGGCTCGCTGGAGGAAGCCCCTTGAAAGATTTTAGAAGCCTGCAAGGGTAGACAGCTTGCTGAGCCTACATGATAGGGTATTTTTCTCTACGTTTTCCAGTCAGCACACTTTTACCAGCAAATCCCTGTTGTTTGGATCGCATTCTTCCATATCAGAGATAAAGTCCTTGATCAAAAACTTAAAAATTGAACAGGCCACAGCAGCTATCAAAACAGTATCTACTTCTGTTGATGGTTAGAGTTACAAAGTATATGGCTGTGAAGTTTTGGGGTCCAGGTCCAAGGCATCAATTAACCTTTCAAAACGATTACTCAATAATAAAAGCAACCAAACTGTAAATGGACTTCAGGACAAAGGACACACCACCACTGGGCAACTGTAGCGTCTTTAAAAATAAAGAGACTCACAGTTGTCCCCCCTGCCCCAAAGGGTCTCCAAAGATCAAAGAATAAAAGGATTGCAAATAGGATTTGCAGAATTTTACATAATTTGGGGAGATTTTAAAGCTCATACTTTAACTAATAAAGCTACTGATCTGTACAGCCAGGAAAAAGACAAGTTACCAAGAGTGATGTACAAACCCAAACTTTTCACTGATCTATTCAGTACCTAATGTGGCGTGAGAACTGAGGATATTGAAGGAAAGAGAAGAGGAACAATTAAAACAGAGTAAGACAGCTCTCCGTGTATAGAAAATGCATGTGTGATTTACCTGGAGCTGCTTTGGGATCGTTTGATTTTCCCACACCGCCAGCACCTGAGGCAGGAGCTCGCATTTCTACAGGAGCTCCCGCCAATGGTCCCAAGTACCTGAAAACATCAGTTTTAAGTCATCTTCACCTGCAAACGGCGGCCCGCGCCCCCCCGCCCCCCTCCCCCCGGGCATGCCCTACTGCAAGCGGGCCCCCGGGCGCGCCCGGCTCCCGGCTCTGGGGCTGCAGCGGGCCGCGCTTTCCCCGGGGCAGCGCAAGGGCTGTGCTCGCTGTGCCAGCCGGCCTCTGCTCGTCATGAGTTAGCCCGCGGCAGCAGCTGGAAAATGTAAAAATTAAATAAAACGGGAGAAAGCGCCTGCCGGGCCGGCGGCTGGCGCGGAGCCCCCCACCCCCAACCCGGGCAGGGCGCAGGACGGCGGGCGATCGCCCTACGCCGTGCGACACCTAGCGGCGGCTGGCCGGCATGGCAGCGCGGCGGGAGCCCCCGCCTCAGCGCCTCAGCCCCGGCAGCCCTGCAAGAGCCCCCCGCCTCAGCCCCGGCCCCGGCAGGAGCCCCCCGCCTCAGCCCCGGCAGCCCGGCAGGAGCCCCCCCGCCTCAGCCCCGGCCCCGGCAGGAGCCCCCCGCCTCAGCCCCGGCAGCCCGGCAGGAGCCCCCCGCCTCAGCCCCGGCCCCGGCAGGAGCCCCCCGCCTCAGCCCCGGCAGCCCGGCAGGAGCCCCCCCGCCTCAGCCCCGGCCCCGGCAGGAGCCCCCCGCCTCAGCCCCGGCCCCGGCAGGAGCCCCCCGCCTCAGCCCCGGCAGCCCGGCTCCCCCATCCGTGCCTCCCGCCCCGCCTGCGGGCGCACCCCGGGCACCCTGGCTTCGGCCGGCCCTCGCCCAGCCGGTTGCCGTTTCCCCAGAGGGGGCCGCCCCTCGGGGCAGGCGCCCCCCCGGTGGGGCGAGCGCAGCCGGCCGGGGGCCGGGGGCTGCTCCCGCGCCGTCGGAAGGCGGGGGCGACCCGAGGCGTCCCGCACCCCTAGCACCCCCCAGAGCTCACCGGGTCGGCCTCGGCTGCGGCAAATTCAACCCCCAGCCCGACCCTCCCTCTCCTCCAGGACGGGCAGAGGGGCCGGCGGGGGGTCGGGGTGCCTGGGCTCGGGGGGCGATGGCACTGCCCGCCCCCTCACATCGCTCCTGCGCCCTCTCGGTGCTGGGGACAGAGGAGGAAGGAACCCGGAGCCTACAAAGGTCACCCCGGCCACCCCAAGTCTTCCTCTAACCTTTGCCTTTCTTCGTATCCCCGGAGTGCCTTGGCCAAAACTGCAAATTTATTCTGAAGCCAGAAATACTGTGTCAAATGGAAACTGCAAACCACATGTGTAAAGGCAAATTCCCTTTTCCCGTCAGATTTTGCTTTTTTCCCTGGCGATAACTGACAGGGGTGGGATTACACCCATGGCATTATACACCGCAGGGTGGGGGCAAAACAGTGCGTCATCACGGCACAATCATTGATAACGGGTATGGAATTGCCTCCAGCGAGACCACTAGTGCCGGGCCCAACATAAATTAACCAGGTTTATTTCATCTGACAGGTGAACAAAATAGGGTTTCACAGGCATTCTCTGGGTAGTACACATGATCAGTTCATAACCAAAAAACAGTCAAGGAAATAAACCTCACTGTGTGGGTTTTAGTGTTCTAATTTCCATGCAAATTGTGAGGAATGCTGGAGTTGTATTTTAGATCCTTAACTGGATACGAATGTAACGGCCCCCGCTACGCAGAGCTATTGACATGTGTAATTTCGGTCCTTGTCAGTGGACAGGCTGAATAAATAAAGCACAGAGGCGAGATTTTCAACAGCTCCTAAATGAATTGTAAGAAAAAAAATGTGCAGAAAGCAAACAGCACTCGTGTCCCTCAATCCTTCTGATACTATTGTAAAGCCACCCACAGCTTTTCGCCTTCCTTGGTGTCCCACCCCTATCAATTATTGCCAGAGAAAAAAGCAAAATCTGCGAGAGCCTGTCTTATTGACCAGCTGATGGGAAAAGGGAATTTGCCTTTACACATGTGGTTTGCAGTTTCCATTTGACACAGTATTTCTGGCTTCAGAATAAATTTGCTGTTTTAGCCAAGGTACTCTGGGGATACGAAGAAAGGCAAAGGTTAGGGGAAGATTCAGGATTTTTCATTCTCTGAACTGATGTAGTTTAGAAAAAGACATTTTTATGGAATTGGGGGAAAATGAAACCCTTTCAATTCTCTGTTCCAAGGGGAAAGCTAAGAAAGAGCTCCCGGGAGTGCAGTGCTTTCTTTTTTTCCCCCCAGTGCAGACAATTTTTAGGTCAAACTGGAGATGTCTGACTTGAATCTGCATATCGCTAAATTTTTGCGGCCCATTGATACTGAAATGCTGTGATGTGCTCCACCATGGCTACAGTTCGCTGAAGAAAGGTGCTGTAAAATTCAAGGATATTTCTGCTCCATGCAAGAATACCCCTGGAGAAAGCAGGTGGTACATTTTCCTTGTAAAAAAGCAGAGACCACCAATTCATAGGCCACATGAGGTCACTTTTTCTTATGAACTGGAAACATCAACAGATGGAGTACTTGAGACTGATGTGGCCTGGCCCTGCCAGAAACCAAATCATGTTCTGAGAAAGACGCCTCACATTGCAAAGGGCAGTAACTAATCACAAAACTAATAAAAATAACACGGCCCATACTCAGCTAGTACCAGGAAATAAAGCTGCCAATGAGGTAGCAGGGAATCAAACACCCAGGAAACTAATTTAGAAAGGCTTGGCTTGCAAAGCGCTCGGTTTTAACTCAAAATGCCCCATCACATCCTATTGTTGAGGCCATCAGTTTAGAGTCCTGAGGGCAGGACAGAAACTTTGGTGACAGCAGCTTATAAGCTCCTTCAGCCAAAAGCAAGTAAGTCCGAAGGAGTTATGGAATACATACATATCAGGAAAGAAGAAATCTGAGACGACAGCTTCAAATGCTTCTCCCCACTGTGGTGAAGAGAGAAGGTTACATCCCAACCAGCATCAGCTGCAGCCCTGAACCCCGTCCAGGCTGAGGTTATATACCATAGTGACCTCTCCAGGTCAGTCCTCAGAAACTAATCAGGAGGGTACCAACAGCACTTTGGAGCTGATGTAAATAATGTGTTCTCACCTGATCAGTGGCAAAGAAAATAAAAATTAAAAAAGAAAGAAAGAGTGAGCAAAACGCTGTGCAGATGTTTTGCTGCATTGCCCCGTCATGGTGTCTGAAAGGCGAGTTTAGAAAACTACGAAGTGTTGGGAGCCAAAAAATTAATTATGATTGAGGTCATTGACTTTCTTCTGTCCTAGACTTGCTATTTGTATATTTTAGCAAAAAGGACAGCTCTTTTTAGTTTAGCTGGTATTTACCTTTTGTTGATTACATATAATTAAAAAAAGATACAACAACCACAAAGTCAGCGGGCAGTAAACCTTACATAGGATCTGTTAAATTACAAAGACTATCACACATGGTACCTAGAAAAGGTACACCTCTGGCTCACGTTAGGTAGCTTTGGCAAGGAAATGAACAGAGCTTGCTACAACCTTCTTGAAGATTTATGTATTTATTTTTTATTTACCTTAGCTTTATTGCTACTTGAACAGTGAAATGAATGAGAGGAATGTGCTTTGCCCTCAACAGACGCGAGGAAAGCATAATCTGAGTGCAGCCACTGTACTGGAAGAATAGTAAAGCCTTCTTCCTAGATTTCTCTATGAACACACTCAGGTATTTATTTTAACGGATAATTTTGTCATGAGTCCATCAGCCAGGCCCCCTCCTACAAAGCATACCAGTGGTTTATCCTCTGGACTTGAGCACGCTCTCCTTGCAGCACCCCTAGACCCTTTGCTATCTGGCCAGGTTTTTCATCCGTTGCCCCAGAAGCTGCAAGCCCTGCCCCTGACGTGTTTCTCTCTCATATAGCCACCTGCATTTCCTGCAGAAAATAACCAGGATTTTCAGAAATGCATAGCTCACCTGAGCTTTGCTGAGCTAAAACACCCAGAAGCTTCACGGGCAACGGGTCAATGCTCCTATAAATCCCTCTCAGCTGACACCTTACAGAAGCTTGTGTCTCCTCCTTTTCCCCTAACTCATTTGCAGAAATCCTTAACCACAGCTGATTTTTTACACCTGAAGAGGAAAGGCTTTGTGTGTGCTCTCTGTATACTTGTCTAAACGGTCCTTAAATGCACATTGTGCTACTTCAGTAAAATGCACAGGCAAGAAAGAAAAATCACCTGATGTTTCAGGACTGCTGTTTTACGAGGACAGACTGATAGCTGAGAGCTTTATTTGCTGCCTAGCGTCTGTTGTTGCTTGTCTTCTCAGTGGAGGCAAACAGTGCACACTCCTGCTTCAAGGTGAAATCTGAAGGTTGATCCTAATACGGTAACAAATGCCAGATTTCTCTTGAAGTAGCCAACACACCACCGGGCAAAAAAACCCAAGCTGCTTTTTCACTGAAAACACGTATTTTTATACTCCCATTAGTCTTTTCTGCTTTTCAAAAGAGTACACGCTTCCACCGTGAAGACTCAGATGGTGGAGGGAAATAATATTTTTTTCCCTTTCAGTTTCAAGCAGCTTTAACAGGGGCCATAATGAAAAATATATTAATAGGCACTGGAATTTCCCAAGTCAGTTCACCATAACATTATCAATAATACATACACAGTAGTTATCAGTGCAAACCTTTATGCTTCAAAGGGAACTTTTGAATGTGTCTGTGCCTCACTATATACCACAGGCCCTGCAATATTCAGGGTTTTTCTTGAAGTCCCCAATCATGCAGCTATGCAGACTTCATTAAAAAGTCAAAATGTTCAGCCAAGTAGTTTCCAAGCAAAACCTAAAAAAAATTTAAATCAATAGCATTCCAGTATTTCCAAAGTTAGAAATTAATTTTCTTAAGAAATCTTACAATGCCTGAAGGCTTAAGGACTTTTTTGTGTGTTTGGTATTAGCAAGATTTTCCTTTGCTAAAAATACTAAGCTTGAAGGAGAAAAATGTAAAGCTATCTTACCTCACAGCTTCGTACTGGTAGAAACATTTTCATCATTATTGTCATTTGTGTTAAAACTGGTGAAAAGAGCCTGGCATAAAAGGTGAAGGGACTGAACAACAACACCTTGCAACTCAATTAGAAGCTAAGAGGTAGATGCATGCACTGTAACAATAAAAAAAATCTCAATATGAATGCAAGAAACATAAATTTGTCTTGTTCAGCCTGACAGAGAATATTAATGACCAAAACTCAAAACAGCTATGCGCTTGTAGGTATTAACAAAAGAAGGAGGAAAAAAAAAAAGTAAGAAAGAAAATGAGATTTCATTGACTTGCAAGGGGAGCTTTTACCTTTTTCTTAAGACAGATAAAAGTTTCTTGCAGACACAATGTGTGGGCAGTGTGTAACCTGTTGGCACAGTGGGGTGTGTGGTGGCACAGCCCAATCTTCTAATGCTCTGGAGGAGTGTGGAGGAGGTCAGGTCATGCAAGGTCAAGAGACCTTCAGTAGTCAAGTCACTTGCAGCTGATGAAAGTAAAAGCATCAATACAGCAAGTAAAGGGTTTTCAAAAACGTGACAAGGTTAAAGCACAAAGATGGGAAAATCATCGTAATACCACTATGCAACGAACACAGCCGTGCATGGTGTAATGCCAAAGCCCAGGAGAAGGATATTGTCATAATGGGTAGAAAATTAAAGTCTGCATTGGCATTTTGGCTATGAAGGTGGCTTGGGAGACCCAAGCACTGGACATTCAGAAAGGATTTGCAGATGTAGAGATGCAGGATCTCCCATCCTTTCCCAAATCCTTCCATAAGGTGGGTCCAGGACCTGAGAAGGTTCTTTGTCTTATAGATTAACGGGCTGATTAGCAGCATGGGAGAAGAACTGGGGAAAGACTGACCAGCAGCAACCAAGTGAAGAAGGTGATTTGAGATGCACTCAGGATGCTGGAAAAATGAGGACGTGCCCCAGGAGCCTCCATGGCCACTTCTGCAAAACTGAAGTAAGCCAAGTGCCGAAATGAACAGAGACACCTGTAGGGAAGAACGGGGAGTTCACCACAGTCAGTTTATAACACAACAAACTACAGCCAAGTGCAAATAGCAGGTGGTGGCCTGTAGAGCCAGAGGATGCATCATGCCCCCATGCAAACGCGGACATCAGCATCCCACAGGCACCCTGGATGGACTTTGGGAAGGCAGACATTTATTGACAGTAACACCAGATTTTACCTTCTTCTGTAATATTTGAGGCAATACCCAGCTTGGCCAAACTTCCACTTCTCTTTTCAGGGGTGTGCTTGTAGCTTCCATAAAATACAAGGCCTGAAAATAAAAATTTGACTGTGCTCATGTTAAACAGGGTTTCCTCATTACACATTTTCTGTCTGAATACTTGATACTGCAGATAGAATACTTGATACTGCAGATAGTCATGTTTTAAAGCTCTCCCTTTTAACCCACCCATTTTGAACTTGCTTCTGAACACAAAATGAAGCAAAACATGAACATTTCATCATTTCTTTTTTTATTTGTCTTTGGCTTTATGTTGGCCAACCTTGCCTCTGGGCATAAAGTTATTCATATTGTACAATAAGATATTTACTACATTAATAAATATTGGATCAAAGCCTCAAATACCAGGTGTCCTGAACCATTTAGTATTGAAAATCAGTTTGCACAAGCCCAAATCTACTTGAAGAATGAGTATGAGGAGGTGCTAAGATCTTGTAAGGCCAAGCTCTTCATGCTTATACGTTTTCTTTATGATCCTTGGACACAGGTTTTCCATGCAGCATCTTGAAGCAGGATGCTGCTATAAAGAATATGTCAGCATTGCTGGTACACTGTAGATATGATTAGCAATTAGTACACTCATTTGTTACGGCATAGTATGTTTTCCTTCTTGACTCTGGTGCATGTCAGAAGAGATTATATAAATCCGATGATGATATAAAACTGATATTGTAGCTACCCAAAGAAATCCTTTGAATAGTTGAACTGCAATATTGATTCTCACTGACCAGAAATGTATGCTGTAGATTGCAAGGCATCTTAAGATTTGACCCTTCCTTGATTAGTTCCCAGTAAAAAGAAAAAGTCTCTGAGCCACTAGGGAATCCATCATCAAGAACAATTTTTAAGGCGATGAATTCTCCCCAGTGGTATCAAGTTATTTCCTCTGTTCAGGCCATTTTTCTCCTTCTGAGATTTTTTTTTTTTTTTTTTTTTTTTTGGGGGGGGGGGGCAGTTGGGGGCAGGGGGTAATCTGATTCCTTTTCCCTTTACTTTTTTCCTGACTTTTCAAGCCTCTTTTCTGCCACTTCTGAACTTGAAGTAAGGATTTTTACTTCTAAATAAATAATACAGTCAAGCAAATAAAGTTCTTTCACCTCTAACTCCCTGACTGATTGTAACTGAGTTAAACAACTACATGTCTGCGGCAGGGAGGGTACGAAAGAGAGATACAGTCCCTTAAAATGCAAAGACTGTCATTTTGCTATTGTCATCCTGCTGGCTATTTCAGCCAAAGATGTTTTGCCCTGGGGCATAACTATATGGGTTTAATTTTTGTGCATGTGTGAAGCTGAAGAAGTCATAAACTTTAATAAAATCCATGTAGTCCAATACTTGTTGGAGCTTATCTCATTCTCGGATGTGGAGAGGCTGATCTTGGAAGGAGACATACTAGCGTCCACCAAAACTTATCCCCAGGCAATTATTTTTTCCCTAATATTTCTCTATTTCCTTGCTCTTCTTCCGTGCCCTGTCATGCAGCAGTTTGCATTAGACCTCGGTTACGTCGTGCTCCAAGGCTCATGAGCATAGGAATAGCTCCCAAAGGTGACCCTAGATGTTTTGCTAACTAAAAGTACCCACCCAGGCAGTTGTGTGGGTAGGTCAGACTCAAACTGTACTTGCCATAAAACAGCTAGGAGCTGTTATGAGACTGGATATTTCAGATCCAAACTCAAGTGTGTATTGGTCCCTTGATTTGGGAAGATCCCTTTTTCTCCTCAGCTGTACAATTAAATCCCAGTTCATTCATAGCCATTCTGACCCAAGTTTAAAATGGGTTTATTCACCTCTATGAAACCAGGTTACAATAAAACACAGCAAAGGGTTCCTCCTCCCTCCTGCTTTCCATGATGCTTCCAGCAATGATTTTGCATCATTCCTTCAGCTCATCTCTGTGCCTTTCTGTTGTCATTGCACTTCAAATCACGGATGATTTAGAGCATCTGAGAACAAATACTAGACAACCCTGGTACTTCTAAACAGTACCGTCACACTTCTTGCTGGGAATCCTTGCTGGGTTCCTCTGCACTCAGCTTGCACAGAAACACACAAATGGCTGGGAAAGGCATGAAATACTGGAAAATATCTGCTCATTTTTTTTGTTAACCGTTGCCTACATGCTGTGTCACAACTTGCATCTGAAGAGTCTGTGACTGGAGTAAGGCAACGTAAACGATGAAAGGAGAACTTGACTTCTCCAGCCTTGAGAACGTGACATCCCATTCACTCCTGATTGAATCTGTTCCTAAAGCATGTGAGATAAGTATTTCACACAAAAGCTCCACTCTAATTAAGTGAGAGTAAGGCTGCTAAATATTTACACTTTCTCCTTACTCCAGGAGAGATGTTTTTTGTTATGATACTCAATGCATAATTAAAAAAAAAAAATGCCTGTCAGCTTTCATTAATTTATGAAAGCTGGAGAGCATTAATTAATGAAGCACACTTCTCAGGTGAGATGGAAGGATGGCTGTTGATGTATGTTTAAAACTGGTTGTGGGGTTTTTTTCAAACGCTTGACCATGGGGGGTCAGGGTGGGATATTACCATTGTCTTATCTGAAGACACACAGGTCTCAAAAACCTCTGTTGTAAAAAAGAAGGAGCTAGGAGCAGTTATGTGCTATTTTGGTTATGTAAATAGCAATACAGCAAAGATGAGAAAGGAAAAAAAAAGTTTTGTACTACATAGAATTTACTTGTTTCTCTTTTGTGATGTTTGCTTACCGTCAGTGGAGCACAAGCTTAAAATTTACAGCCAAAAAGCGTTATTTATGTGATGTGAGATCAGCTAGAGGTATTTACAGTCTGGCTATCACATAGAAAATATATATATTGGCCAAGATCCAAAAAGGTGTCTCTGCCATGAGGTGGTCACGGAAGACATCAAGAGGCAGTTCTGGATTTCCAGGTACAGACAACACCAGACCCTTGTAAGAAGATAAACAAAGGACAATAAAACAATGTGTTAACTTTGGCAGATTACTATCATAGAGGTTGAAAGAATTATTTTGAATGCGCAACATTATTTCTTTGCACAGGAAGAATAAGATCAGTGAACTCCACAGGAATAAAGGGAAGCTTAGCAGCAGCAGAGGATGGTTTGGAGGACATACATCCTCAAGGGAAAGTGGCTATGTGAAGCCATGAACGCAGCAGTGTAGTTGTCTTTGCTACATATAGGGACAACGTGATGTGCACCTGCTTTTGAAAAGCCACAACAATTTAGCCGAAAAGAAGACTTGTACCCCACAGAATGAACCAAAACTGTCCTAGTAGTCTGCCGATTTGTTGGACAATTGTATACTAGCATTTGCCACAAATTGAACAGTGGCTGCATTTGCATTGCCTTGGCCATCTTGGAATGGGTTTAGCCTAGCAGCAATGTCCCAGCTCCTTCAAGTATAGCCAAAACCTAAAGCCACATCACATCGGGGAAGGTTCGAGGTCTGATGCCTGCCAGCACAAGGTGACAGCTCTTGTGGGCTCCCCAGAGTTTCTCCATGGGACGGGGCTCGTCCAGGCAGGGGGTTTGCTCCTGCCCTGGCTCAGTAACACCAGCCACAGTTATCCTGCTTTCTCTCTCTTACGGCACTCCGTGCTGGCACTGCCCTCCCGCCGCGCCTGGGGCTTGGGGCATATCTCAGCAGCTGCAAACACAGCAGCCCAAACACAGCATCCCCAGCGCCATCCTCAGCAGCCTGTAGCAATCCCATGGCCTTTTCAGGATCAAAGCTCTGCTTGGAGTCAGCTGGGGCAGGGCTCGAGAAACAGGGCTGGATTTCTGTAATTCTATTAATCTCTCCTTTGGCAACTGTTCTTTTTTCCCTTAAGGTTAGCTCTGATGTGGTTAATGCTTCCTTGGACTCACTGTATCGAGTCATTCAAAATAGGCATATCTGATTTATTTTACCCCTGAAAAATGAAGGTTTACTATATACAACTGTAAAACTATGTCCTAAAAGGTAAATGTAAACTCACTTCCCTGTGTAATTACATGTTAGCTAGTATCCAGCATGCCACAAAGTTCAAAAGACCTTTGTAGGCTGAACCCCAAGCTTTTCCTTAACTTTCACATTTGGAATCTCTTCTGCAGGAAGAACCACCCACTTAGGAGTGACAGTAAGTGATGCTGTATATCCTAAGCACTTCTCTTATCTTTAGAAGACATGTCACTTCAGCAGTATATTAATGTCACTTCAGGCAACTTGAAAAATCTTTGTGTCCACATTGCCTGTCATTTTAAACTCAAATGTTTGGCTTTACAAGTACAAACAGCTGTTCCTAAGAATTTTCAAGGATTGGAGAGTGACTGAAAGTGTAGCCTACTTGTGCAAACACAGGCTGAAAGGTCTGTCTTAAAGTCCTGAAGAATTGCAGTAGCTTTTTAAAAAAACACCTGTAACCTGTAAACTGCTACCAAATGAAAAGCATACACATTTAAGCCAGTTTATCTAAAACTATAATAGCATATGTTTTATACTACATGTAGCTATTATATCGATGTGTACTTACTTGTGATATAACAGTTTTGTTGGTATAAATTCCTTGGTATAAATTCAAACTCCTCCCTAATACAAATTCAACATGGATTGGTTTTCCATTTCCAAATCAATACCCATGTGCTTTTCCTCCCATCACTCTTCCTGCATTTTTGCCTCTGGCATCACAACTCCCTTTCATCATAACATTATTTTCTGATGTTTTTTTGTCTTTCTTACTCTGCCTTTTAAAATGTCAGTCTGGAAAGCACACCCACAGGGAGGGAACCAGGCTGCTGGGATGTGAAGGACACAGGGATCAAAACATCACTTTTTCCAATCATGTCTTTTCCCTTAAAGCGTGTCAGTGATGGCACAGTGCAAGTAGACAGACCTTTGCTCCGACACACTGCAGATCCTCTTATGGAGATACCCAACAGAGATGGTTTCTGCAAGACTCGGTGGGGTGCAATTAATTTGGTACCATGATCAGTGACTCTGTGCTGGGTTTATGATTCTCTTTATAGCCTGAAAGCATGAGAAAATCAGCATGACCTGTTCAGCCTCCTGAGAGGAAAACGTCTTTATTTTCCCCCAAAGCAAAAGGGGAATAGCTGACATTTCAGCCCTGTACCATCAGCTGTTTTCAAGCTGCAAGTATGAGCCTGGCCACAGCATGGTTTGAAATGCACCAGAGTCCATGTGTTTTGTTAGCAGAGCACATATTCCCATCGAAATGACCTTTTGGGAGGCACAGGACATTGCCTCCAGCCTGGCACTTGCACCTCTGAGCTGCCTCATGCTGCAGGTCATGCAGGTACGGCATCACCTCAGCAGCCACGTGAAGCTGAGGGCTGCCTTCTCTCTCACCAAGAGATCGACGTGGAAAGTGTGCTGGGAGGGGTCGCCGGCCCTGTTATCCTGCCATATACTGTCCTTGGTCAAGATCTGAGCATATCTAGAATTGCCATGGTTTAAAATGAGCAAGATGCAGTGGAAGAACAGGCATGGCTTTCACAACCAAAGGGACCCTTCGTTCAGCGAGCAAATAGCACCATCAGCAGCATCTGCTGCTTTTTTCCAGTTTTGTAAGATTATTAAAAAAAATGTATTAACAAAGATGTGGTATGTGAGTGAGCCCAAGAAGTGAACCCTGAAGAGAGCGGCCTGGGATCCTATTGCCTCTGGAATCAAAATTTCCATTGCCTGCTTGGAAAAGTCACTTTTGGTTTTTTCACGCCTGTGAAGGAACAGGCCCCTTAGTAAGCACAGATTCGTCACCTGGATCTGCTGCAGATCTTTGTACATAACCTCAGCACTATTTTTTTCCCTACCATGCAGGAACATGATGTGTAATTATTACACTAAACATGTAGTGTAAGAAACACGGGACTAAAATTCCTGCCATTCTCCTGCTACTGAAGACAACCACACCATTTATCCCCTTTCCTAAACTGATTACACCCTGTATTAAAGTAATAAGGACTTTTACTGTCACAGAACTTCTCACCACTACACAATGCAATGTCCAGAGCTTAAAACCAGAAGCCGTGTAATTGTTCCTTAAGACTGCTGCATCTGTGCAGGACCACCGCCAGCGTTTGCCTTCCTTTTAGCATCCCCATTCTTCCAGCCATCACAGAAGCAGGCTGCTGGACCATTTCCAGCTTGAATTAATTTCTCCTGGCTATTGGCAGCTGGAAATCTGGAGGCATTTTAATATCATGAATCCACTCCCACCCTTGCAATAAATCCCTCATAATACACCTCAAGGTCCCATTTCTCTTTTTTTATCTGCATTTACACAGTAACAGTCTCTATAGCAGTAACATCCAATGGCTTCCCCACTTGAAAATATTTATTTTCTGTGAGAACTAAAATTTGCCATCAAATTGCACTTTACAGGCTCTTGGGTTTCCTTCCAGGTCTACTGCTGGAGTATTCAATTTATACATCTCTTTCAGAGTGATATTTCTGTCCTTACAATGACTATACTTGTTTGCTTCACCAGGCTAACAAGTTTTCATGGCTCTGCAAGCTTTTGTCTGTGATTTGTCCAAACTGTTTGTATTCCTTTCGACATTTGTCAGGAAAAGCAGTGTGCTCATGGAGTCATATGTACATTACTGCTTACAATCAATAATATAAGTTATATGTTTTCTCTGAAAAAGAATACATTTGCCTTTGTGCATTAACACTGTTGCACTGAAGGCAGAGATTTTTCTGGTAATTTTTGATATGCTACACCTTAAATGTTTCCTGGTGCTATTTTCTGCCTGGAGAGCTGAAGTCTACAGACAGCTTGAGCCGTCTTCTACCTCTAGGACGGCATGTTGCAAGACTTTTAACTGAGCAAAGAACATGACCACCCTTTTTCCCTACCATCTGGACTATGAGATAGCTCCGGTTCAGACCAGGAACGATTCACACCCCTCTGCCTGCAACTGCCATTGAGGTTCACAGCTCTGCCTTTAAGCCCTAGGAGGCATCTCTACAGCCGCTGCTCCTTCAGCAGCCCTACTCATGCTGAAGAGGAACCATCTGGTGGCTGTCTTGCGACAACAGCAGCAAGACTTCTTAGCAGAAAAAAACACGGCTCTCTCAAATGCAATAAGTCAGCATTTACAATATGGAAAAAAGAAATCAAACCCCAAAATTACTAGAGGTGCAGAGCTTTGCTGAGGATTTCGTTATATCCACATGTGATGCTCTCAGCAGGATCCAGGTTTTCAGAAGTCACGTAACAAACCTTTACATTGGTAGCTGCTCCTCCTCTTGCTTCACGTCATCCTTGGTCACCCCATGCTGCTGTGCTGCTGAGCCTTTTACCGGTCAAACTTGCACCAGATGTTGCAGTTTCAGCATCCCAGTGCCAAGGGAATGTCTCTGCTTGCATGTGCTGGGTTTGTTTATGATTAGACCGAAGATGCTGCCTACTGAAATTAAGGCTTTACACTTCAAAAAGTGTTGCAGATAGAGGCCTTAACCATACCTATACATTGAACCTCAGACAATGTTCCTCCAGCCACTGCCATGGCAAAGCAATTCTAACTGCAAAGCCCTCTTTGCAGTCTGTTGTTTCCATTGGCAGCCCCTAGACAGCTCGTCTGCATCTCGCTGGCCCACCTGTTGCATTTCCAGGGACTTGTGTTTTCTCCTACGTGGTTCATCCATCCCCAATCTCTGATGAGTCACTACTTCCAGCTGTACCTCAGGTGAGAGGTTCCCTAGAAACCAATGTCCCTCAAGGAGACCTGCTATCAGGGAGCTGCCTCTTCTTCCCTAGCTTCAAGGAGTTGTGTATCTTTCAGGGTGTAGCTGGAATACAGGAATGTTTCCACTAACTAGCACCTTCTCTTGCTATTCGAGAAGCTCTACTGAAATAGGTGGCCTGGCTTACTTCTGTCCTGTGTGGTGTCAGCCTCCGCAGGAGGTGAACCCTGTGCTCTCAGGTTTGTGCCAGGAAATCAAATACTGTCAATAGCTGAAGGGAGAGGAGATGTTCAGAATAATAATAGCCACTCTGCTGAGATTTTCGTGAGCACACAAAACGCAGTTGCTGTCGTGTGGCATTTTGAGCTCGGTGCACAAACCTGCAGCCTGAGCCTTGGCTGAACCAGATGCTCCACGTGCTGCTGGCAGCAGCCCCCAGGGTACGCGGTGTGCATCTGAGCCCCTTTAGGCTGATGGCTTCAGTCAGTGCCCCATCCCCTCCTAACCTGTCTGGCTCCCAGTCTGCAGCTGTTTCTGTATCCTTTGAAATGGCAGACTGTGTTAGTAGAGACAAAAAGTTTATGCAACAGCGGAAGCAGTAAACTACAGGAATACCACTCTGATATTTGTCTTGTCTGTACTTGGAAAACACAACTGAAAACAGTCTTCTGCCTCTGCAGTAGATACAGGCTAACACTGAAAAGTAAGTTATAAAGAATTCTGGTTTAATTTGAAAGCAAGAAAGCAGAGCTAAGAGACACTCACTCAGAAAAGTCAGTATTAAAATCTCCAGTTTTATCTCCTGGCCCTCTATTCCAATCCCAACATCCTTCCACGTACTGGAGTTCCGCGATGCTCCACATAAAGGAACCACGGCACTCGTGCCAGTGTCCTGCCTGCACAGCAGACCTCGTTCTGTGATCTGAGTGGGTGCATTTTGCAGGGGTTTGGTATTGGAACGTTTGTGGTTTAGGTCAGTATTAGAAAAAAGTCTCCAGAGCTGAATAAAATTCCATTCTCTGTCTCAATAAACAAGCATGGGTAACAGGGTTTTTTGGTTTTGTGTTGTTTTTTTTTTTGTTTTTTTTTTTTTTTTTTAATAAGGAATGTTGTCAGTCCTATTTTATTATGCGTAATAGAAGGAGTTGAAAAAAAGCAATATAAGCACTGTATCTAACCTATTTAAAACTACAATCACAATGTTATCTGAATGCCTTACAACATCGTTTAAATCCAACAAGTAGACAAGAGAACAACAAATCTATGCAGGGTTTTTTATACATATGGTGAAAAAGTTTGCAAAGTGTTAAAATATATTTTCTGTTTCTGTATGTTTCTGGTACAAGAAAGTGATGTGTAGAATACTGTATATTTATGAACAGAGCCTTGACTTATACAAGCAATAATCGACTTCAAAACATACAATGTATATCTTAAAATATCCCCTAGAGCTGCTCATATAAAGTCAAATCCAGCACTACTAAAGTTCAGCCAGCTGACTTCTTTGACTCCAGTGGGCACTTGACTACGCCCATGATAACTGTGAAGTACCTGACAGTCTAATTGCATTCATATGAAAAAAATCACATTGCATAGATTTAAACAGGAAGACATGCAATAACAAGACAAATCACAGTATAGCAAAACCTTGTTTCTTTGGTGAAACAGAAGCAGATATAAAAGTTACAAAGATTTTAGACTTTCATTCACAAAAAAACCAGACATTCACATTATACACTATACAAGATAATAATATAAATAGAGAAAAGTATTATGTGCATTGTTTGGGGGCAAGGGGTGGGGAATGAACCAGCCAACACAGTGATGCACTGCCATGTGGAACGCACAAAGATCAGGTATACTCAATGGCGCAGTCACTGCAATTTCTTAAGAGATGTTGTCTGGAACTGTAGCTACTGTTCCCAATGAGCTACGGCAAGGTCGCTCCATGGGCAGCTCTGCCTGGTACAAACTCTTGCATGTTGGCTGGGTCTCAGTTCTTTTTCTTTCCCTTTCAACTTTTTGCATCGTATCCCCACTCTAACACAAAGACGTAAACCTCCCATCTGTGTTTGTATTTGTAATGTTATTTTTAAAGGTATATCATAGGGAACTTACTGTTGTTTATTTTCACTTTTTTTTTTTCTTCTTTTTTTTTTTTTTTGTCTTGTGCCCAAAGGTGTGCAAGGCACTTGGCAGAAATAAGGACTTGGTAGTCCTTTCTGTGGAGAGGTCGTTTCAGACGTTACCTTCTACACTTACTGTACATATCCAGGTCAGTCACCGAGCTGACTAGGGTAAGAAATCGTAATAGAAAACTCCTACGTACACACTGCACCAACTACAACCTATAATCTTCTTGTGCACACACTTCTTTCTAGAAAGCCAAGATTCTGATTTTTCTGTAAGTCACACCGTTCTCACCCATCTAACTGCAAACAAATGATCCTGTTTAGCAGGAATTTTGCTCTCCAGGGAAATAGCAGTTGAACTTGAAAGATGGTTGCAAAAGTGGAGCTCAGGGGCTAATACTGCACTGGTGAGCTCTTTTAATCTTCTTTGCATGGGTAAAATAACATCCAATAAATTAAATCAGTATGGCTTACTTCATTTATTTATGTACGCTTCACAGCTGCAGCATTCATACACAAACATTCATTACTTTATAAAAAGATTAAAAAATGGTTATATATACAAAATTATTTACTTTTTTTATTTTTGTTTGTTTTTTACAAAAAAAATCCCCCAAACACCAGGTCTATCTCCATTTTAGAATGCAGAGACCTGTAATATAGACCTTGTGGTTAATGTTGTGAAAGCAATTTTTTAATTTTTTTTTTCCTCTTTTCAAAAAAGTGGCCCTGGTTGATAAAGTTAATGTATTAGCACTTGGATTTTTACAGGCCCTCCTTGTCATACACAACTCCTCCATGCAGTCCTTTCTCATGAATGGTGAAGCTGGAATGGAGGGCAGAAAAAAATTTCCACATTGCAGTCCCTAGTTCATGCTTTATGCCACTTCTATGTGCTCTGTCTAAACTTTGCATCACACGGATGCAAACTGCCTTGGACGGGAATTGGCATAGTTCCCATTAAAAAAAAAAAACAACACCACCAAACAAACAGAACAAAACCTCATGTAACTTGTGTGTTTATCTTCACCTGATAATAGCAAATTTCAGTCAGTGAAGTTATTTCAACCATTTCCAGCCTAGGTAAACAACATAAAAACGACATCATAAATGACTGAGGACCTCTGAGGCCATTCTAACCATAAATATGCCTGAAATTAGTGTGACTTTTCATTTTATATACA
Organism: Falco punctatus; assembly: GCF_963210335.1. Lineage (NCBI taxonomy): Eukaryota > Metazoa > Chordata > Aves > Falconiformes > Falconidae > Falco > Falco punctatus. The sequence goes on from NC_137586.1 coordinate 82,959,949, forward strand.
GGATTTTAAAAACAACACACAATTAAACACATTAAAATCATCTTATTTACATTTTCATTGGTGCTAATCGAGCTGTTTAAATATTGCAGAAGGCTGGTATACATCATAAAATGGTCCACACTGATGGCATATAGAAGACTAATAATCTTTATAGGCTGGAAATGGTTTCCTTTTATCCCCATAAGCACTTTCCTTTTTTTTAAAAAAAAAATCTGATAAACACCGTATTTTTGCAAAATGCATTGTGAATACCGCAGTCCATAGTTTCAAAACAATTTGATAATACTCCTATAAGTGATAGAAAAGGCACAGAAAGTTATGACTTTGGCTGAAATGGTGGAAATCCCCATTCACCATTTAGCTCTCAGCGCCTTGAGTCCTGCCACGTTCTGATCCAGCGATGATAGTGTTTTGATGAATTTAATGATGTTCCCTTTCCTGATGAAGAGTGTTTATAGTAGTATTTCTTAGAGTAAGTCCTTTGGTATGTGGATGCTGCAATGAGAAGGAAGAATAAAAGGAAATTAATTTTAAATTATTTAACTTTGAATGGGCTGGTTACACTTCACATTACAGTTCCACTTATTCTTGATGAATTAGAGGGTTAACAAATGATTAACTGGTTCTATGACCATGTTACAGACAGGAGAAGCATCGCTTACACACGGTTAGACCACAGTTGGAGCAAGAATTGTTAGTGTTACTAGTAACCTGTTGATTTCAGGGGCTTTGAAAAAGTGCTTTTCAATTCAAAAGAATCTTAGTGGCTTCTGTAAAGACAGATATTTTCATTAGTTTTGAAGTCCTGATGTTTTTTTCCCACAGAGTGAGCAGTATTGCTGTCATAATCTGTCATACCAGATACACACTTCTCTTAAAATATAAGTTCATTACTTATTAATCTTAAATTAGCCTATTGCTTCTGATCCAGCAGTGGTTTGCTTTCAAAGAACTCACGATTCATGCAAGTAATTTTAGGCATATCCCATCTTCCATTCCCTTGACACCGGATAGTTGGAATGTGACGCTGGATGAAGCCATCTTTGCAGTGATATCTGATAAGGGAGTTGATCTCATAACGAGGTTTCATCTTCCCAAAGGTCTTTGCGTTTTCCACGACGGGAGGCTGACCACATGCAACTGAAAGGAAGAGAGAACATAACCCAAAACACGAGTTTGTAAATGCACTTCTGAACATGGTACTGACCTCGAAACTCCGGCTAAGGGAAGATGTCAAGGGACCTCAGTTAGATTCCCAAGACACATCCAACTAAGGACCGGGAGATCAGTCTTTTCTGTAGTTCTCCTCCAGTCTTGCAGAGCAAATATGATAATGATGAAAACTGAAAACCAGCAGATTGTATGGTTAGTATTCCCTTTCTGGTTTAAATTTCTGATGTAAATTTGAGCCAAAAAGGCTGGTATACTCACATAAGTGATTTTCACTGGAAAGCTGCAAAACCTAAAAACTAGTGAAGCTCTTACAGACATTTAAGAAAAAAGTCTCATTTTCAATAGTTCTCACTTCCTCAACAACAGACTATTTAAAAGCACTCAAAACTGATGGATCCATCAAGGTCCAGGGACCACGTTAACAAAAAGTTGTAAATGATAATTGGGAACAATGGAGGCAAACACAAGATTCTGGCTGCTTCTTTACTTTCCCAGTCTGAAGAGCCAGAGGCAATTCCTAAAATATTGCTGCATAGCTCCTGGTGGACAGTGAGGTTTCCTGTCAGTATCAGCTCTAACAATGTATAAACCAAATGCGCTTTTCAGATTCTAGAACTGCTATTAAACTAGATGGTTTTGGAAAACAGGAAGACATAGGTCAGCATTATTTGACGGTGAAAATGATGCCTAACTGCAGCTGAAAAGCTAACTGCATACCAGTGGTCAGCTGCCTGCTCTGATTGCCTACATACTTCACAGTGATGACATCCCAGGAAGGAAGAGCTCGTAATATTTTCATGGTGTTCATGCTGTAAAGCAGGCCTGCCAGCTCACCAGAAATCACTTAGAATTTGTCATTTTAACTTTACAAAACTGGAATTTACAGAATTATGCTATTGTTACTGGGAAGGTTTTACCTGTTCCTTTCTTGCAGGTATAGGTAAGGTGATAATTGCATGGTACGTCATTCCACTGCCCATTCTCATGCCATATTATAACAACACAGTCTTCTCCAGCAGAAAAAAAACTGTCTGGTTGGTTTGGTCGCCAGTTCTCATATTGCTGTGGAAAAGGGGAGCAAAACCATTATTCGCAGTGCAGGAGTATATTTACATTCCATTTTACAGAAGAGCACTCAATATTACCTTTGGTGAAGAGCAATCTCAATTGTTTGATTCAGGCTGTTAAGCACAAATTAAACAAAGCTGGGTTTATAATTTCCTCCCATGTCATTAACAGATTATCTCAATGGGAAAAAATATTCTGATCTAACTTCTCACCTACTGTAAACTGATGTCAGGTGTACAAAACAAAGTGACCCAATTCAGTGCAAGAAAAATCTGATCCCAAGTGTGCTGAAACACACTTTTTCCTGCATAGACAGACATGAGGTGGAACGCCAGGCAATGCACTAAATAGCCCATAACACTCATTTACTCCACATCTGCTAAGTGGCAAATTACAGAATAGCTTCTCAGACTCAAATTATTTATTCTCTGACCTCATTTAATGAAGTCATTCAATGCGATGATGTGCAGAATTAGGTGAAAAATAAGTAAAAGTGTCAGAATGTGCCTACAGATCATTGCAGATTGGTATTTCCCTTAAAAAGGCCTAGGTGGCAGACTGAGAATGTACAGCAGCCTTTCAGCTTTAGAAATGATGATTCAAACTCCGCCCTCTGTAGAAAAAATAAATCCAGACATCTATGAATATATATGAATAAAACTAGAAACTGGCACACTAGTTTTAGAAACAGAAATCTGATTGTTGGTATGTGACAAACAAACAAACAAACAAAAAAAAAAACACCAAAAAAAGCCTCCTTCAAATGGCTGAAAAATATCTTTAGCATTAACGATAATAATAAAAAAGAGTTTCTTAGCCCTGCACCTGGGACACACATCTGGCATATTGATTTGGGCAGGCTGCGTTCTTCAGGATCCAAGCTGGCTACATGCCAGTCCGTACTTACTTAGCTATACTGCTCTGCAGCTTTCACCGCTGCATCTAACCTAAAGACCTGTCTCTACCAAAAGCTGTGGATGCTGGATGCTGGCAGGCTGCGCACAGCTCCACACATGGGCTAAGCCCACCTTTATGCCACCGTAAAATGCACTCTTTTGAGCACAGCTAAGTTCATCACTGCACAATGTCATTTTCGGATGAAAATTAGAGAGGATTCAGTCTGTTTTTTGATCAACAAGCAGGAAAAATAGAAACAAAGGGAGTGTCACACCGATTGAAAATCTGTGCAGTAGTCCTTGGTAGGGGATGTATAGCCTACTGTCCTTGCAGTCAGCAGAGGTAGCATAATCTTTATTACAGTTCTTGTTTCATCTTGATCCTAAATGAAGCACAGTAATTCAAGATTTGCATAACATTATGTAAAGAAAAGCAAGAGAAGATTTGGGAAACTATTCTTAATGATTTTCTTTGGGATTTCTGTTTGTGTCACTCCAAGAAGAATTTAATGAAGGATAAAAATAGATAACTGAAAGAACTGGAATTCACATAAACGCCAGACATTAACCAGGCAGCTAGCCCCTTGTATGGTCAAAATGACACAGTTTCTACAGCGCCTATATTTTCCTCAGTGCTTACATCTTTCTGTCTAGAGCTGGCCCATATAAATGTCATAAAAGTTTAGCTTTCTATTTTCTTAACTTTATGAAATAGCCCCTATTCACTGCCTGGGTGAACACATTTTAGAAATAAAGTTAATATACCCCACACAAGTAGTATTTACCTTACAATGAATCAAACTGAAAAAACTGAGTTAAATACTTAACCTTTTCCTACCACATGTCATCTTACCCATCACAGGTTTTAATTATCCAAGCGATTTAACAATCATGGTCTAAATAAATTTGTTCTGCGCTGAATTTATTACCTCTAATAAAACATCCCCCTTGTTATGTGGAACTAACTTAATTCCATCACTACATTCCAGTGTTTAATAGTCCTAAACTACAATACTCCCTAACTCATTTACTCAGTTCAGCATTTCACATTAGCTTATAAATCAGAGCAAGAGTTTTGCGAGCACAGTAGCCAAATACCACACGTATGAGTCAAATGGGATCTGAGGGCGGGGGGGGGGGGGGGGGGTGGGGTGTGGGGTGGGGCGGGTAGGGGGGTGGTTTCCTGCAACACCTAGCGCAAAAAAGAAAGGCAAGCTCTGTGTGTACCTCCTGAGCCAGCGGGAAGGAAAATGGGGAGGAAGGAATATGCCTGTGAACATTGTGTATTAATATAACTCAGAGAGTGCCCCAACACTCCTTCTCCAAAAGGGCATTTTTGAATGGCAGTAGCCAAAGGTCTAGCACCTTTTTACAGGTTGTACAGGTTTTTAAGGTTGTAGGAATCTGATCAGTAAAGTTCATGCTACCGCAACACGGAAACCTACTGCCTGCTGAACCAGGCATAACTGAGCACATGCACACACTGAGAGCTTGGGCTCGCCGGTGGTGCTGCCCCAGATACCTGCTCCATCTCCTCTACGTAGGGGGCTGTGATGCACCTTCAGGAGCACCACAAACCGTAAGGCAATGAAGGAAGTTTGGTGTAAGTGTCACTCATGCTGCAGGGAAGTCTGTCTGAGTGCCGCAGAGGTGGGGTAAGCAGAAAGAAATGATCACCTCTCACTTTGACCCCTGAATGGCGTACTACCCAACCCAACTGAAAAGTAAGATTTGCTAATGTCAGTCACAAGTGTACGTTAGTTACATTGCTCAGATGATGGGCAACAATTTCTTAAACTGAGGCAATCCAATCACTTTCAAGAATATGCCCAGAAAGACATAGAAAAATTACAGAAAACAGCCAGGTTACTGGTAGAAAATAGCATGATCAGTAACATCCTGACAGCAAAGGAAAGACTTCAACAAGTATTGCAGCTGTTTCTTGTGGAAATTATGCTAGAGAGCCATTTGCTTCCATAGGGATCAGAGTGTGGGAATGAAGGATATTTAATAGCTATTGGGGGCATATGAGCTGAAGGTGCTCAGCAGCTTGCCAGCTCCCACCCTAAGCACATAGACTCCATATGCTCTTACTTGCCTGGCCATGACTCCAAAATTTGTCTTTGCTTTGCTGGCCGGGCTGCCATAATGGCAAAGGATTATATCTAGGCCCTGTGGTTTATTCAAGAATGTCTGATATCCTCCAGTGTGCCTTGCTGTTACCTCACATCTGATATCGTCATTGCACGGATTTATTTTGGCTGAATAACTCTGATTTTGCTTGGGGTTAGTGCCAGAATTGCTTAGCAGAGGAAGTTCCAGACTGTTGAATTGCTTTCTTAGGTCTCCACCCAGCTCTTCTGTAGTTTTTCAATTCCTTATTTAGCCACTGGTAATGGGATAATGATAGAAAAAGATTCTCACAGTTTGAGCAGCATATGTGCTAAACAAATAAACAAATATTTTGCTTTCCCCTGATGGATTACATTTTTGCATGACCATGAGCATGATTCTGGTTTTCACTTACAACAGTGTAAAACAGGCAGGGGTGACTGCACTATCTCCAGTAAAGCTACATCAGCAAAAAAATTGATAGGAAAGAACCAAATCACGTAAGTCACGTACTGGTTTGTACTGTTTGTTTTCAAAAGTATACCTTACAATCTCTCATACCAGGTTTGTTAAGTGTAAAGACTTCACTACCCTTGCAATAAGTGCAGTAAGCATCTAAGATACTCAGGTCATAATTATTCTGCTGGGAAACATTGCTCAAAATATCCTGAATAAGATGCCCTTTTTGAAGTGGCTATGTCATTTAAGAGCCTTGTATTTCAATGCATTACTGTCTTTTAGAAAAGTGTATTATACAAAAATAATAATAACAAAAAAAAAAAAAAAAACAAACAACTTCATTCCTTGGCAACATGTACTATTCAGGTTTGTTTGTTTTTTAAGATAACGTCCAAAAAAGATCATCCGTATTCACAGACAAGCCAAAAACTGCTGGCATTGTTCCAGCCACCCTGCTGCGAAGTTGTATCTTCACGTACATTGTTACTGTCCCAGCAGACCAAAAAACCATGCTAAGGAGCGCTGTGTTTGTACTGGTACAGCCCGAGACATCCTCTTGCCGACATCCGAGCTTCAGTCAACACCTTTAGCAATACTCTTAGCTGTATCGTTTGTAAGGTACGACTGATGTTTCTTGAAAACCTGAATTCAGATGCTAGGTTGATACACGGAAGAAAAGCTGCTACAACCATTTTAGTCCTCAGCATAAATAATTACACGGGGTGATTGTTACTACCCTGGTTTTTAAACAACTCTACCATAAGACCTGTGAAATTTTCCCCTGGATTTAAATGCAAAGCACTTCCCGACTGTACAATCTTAATTATGCACATGAGTCAAAAGGTACCTCAAAGGAGGTGTGGCCCACTACACTCTTCTCCAGCTATGAAGCATCCTTTGCTGAGGTGGCCGTGGAGAAGAAAGTTCAGAGCAACGCAGGGGAGTGAAGGCTGGAAGCACACACTGCAGGCTCAGGCAGATACCGCTGCACCAGCCACTCTGCAAAGCTCTCAACATCCATGATGGCAGGACACAAGTCTTTTTATCAAAAAAACTGAGGTCTCTGTGCAATCAGGTTATTGCAGGACCTAGAGTTGCAGGCAGGATTTTGGTCCCTCTTCATTCATTTGCTCCTTTGGGAGCCACAACACTAGCCTGTCTTGCCATCATTTCAGGCAGAAAAGTGAAGCTCCTGTTGTGCTCTTTACACCTTTAATTATACTGTAATAATTAATGAGTCTTTCTTGTCTAGTTTTTTCTTTGTTGTTGAAACCAAAGCCCGAGCTGACACATTGGATCTACTTGTTCTAGCTTTCTCTGCTGAAGATTACTAAAAACCTTCCTGCAGAAAGAGGGTGGATGGTCCACAGGTTAGAGTTGCATCTGGGACAGGGTTCAGTTCTTCAGGCTTCCCATGTGGCATGAAACAATGCACTTGGCTGTCTGATTCTCCGTCTGTAAAACTGACAATGTATTCTTTTGCCTCACAGGAGGAGCTTGGTTATGACGGTTACAAAACCCATGAAGATATTTTATTAAGGTCCGTAATTTGGGGGAGGATTTCCTTATATGGCATTGAATTAACTCACAGCCATAATCTGCTGGTTGGGTAACAGGCTGACTTTTCACATAAATTAAATGTAAGAATGCCAGGATTAGAGCAAGCACTTCGAAGAAGCTTTATTGTTAGTCACTACTTTTTCTCATTCAGATGGCTGCTAATTAAACTGAATGAGCATCGCCTTCCCATCACAAACAAGATCTTACCTTGTGGGAGATTTATTATTTAAATTTTCAGATAAGCAGCCTTATTTGAGGGACTCATTTCCTTATTAACGAGTAATCCACTCAGCTCTTTCAGATGTTTGCACCGCCAAGGTAAACCTACGAGTAAGCAGTATCTCAGCTTTGTGACACTGATTTGGAAATGTCATCTGTTCCTTTATCTCCAAAAGGCACACCAAGTGGCTGAGATCAATCGCTTGAATTTTGCATTCCAAAATAGTCAACAAGCACTGTGTTTAATAAGGCGTAAGAAAATAAACTATTGATGCAAACAGAACTTTACTGCTTGACCTCCTTATTGTGGAAAGGCCAATAATCTTTTGTACATAAGTAAAGCCAGTAAATAATTTACTTGAAATACATTTATTTAGATTTACAGGGTTAATGCTTTTCCTCCTGAAAAAAGGAAGCATGTTTTCAACATGTTTAAATAAGCTTAAAGTACAAATCCGTCCTCATACTTTTTGACACTTGTAATTTCCAATGTGATTTTTATTTTCTTGCATTCTGGCTGCTTCCCTATCTGATTGCTTCTTAATGCACGGCTAATGAGGCAAATCAAAAAAACAAGGAAAGATGTAGGGACTTGTCTGACTGGATACTCTCTGTGCCATTACATTTTAAAGTAAAGCAACATTTCCTGCCTGGTATTTATCACTAAACTAGCAGAAACCACCAGCAAAGTTATGGCTATTGTCCTTTTCCCTCCTTGTAACTGCTAAGAACAGGAATACACTTTATTCGTAACAGCAGACAAATTCTTAGAAATCTTTGTTAGGAAAGCCTCTGAACAAGTCCCTCACTGTGGAGGTTCTCTTAAAATTGGATAGCTTAACCAAAAATTACATCTCACTTTCAGTAAGACCTGGCAATTACCCACTTCTATAGGCTGGCTGAACTACAGCAAGATCAGCACAAGGCTACAATGAGTATATGGATCAGCTCAGAAAACCCTTGTTTGTGGCTCATGCTGTTATACAGCACTGACTCTGGTACATGAGACACTCCTGGGACGTTTGGAAGGGATGGCATTTCCTTTTGATCGAAAAAAAGTAAGACAGATTACTGTGAAGATCTGGCAGTGCCTGTAATACTTCCACTAAATTCACCTAGTATTTAAATGCATTTACGCATTGGGAAAGACAAGAAACGACCTTATAGCACAGGCCTTGTTTTACTTAATTTCACCCCAGTCCTGCAAAGGATTTTTCTGTTCAATCTTATGAATGGGAGCAGTCTGACAGAACTTATCAAAAGCATTCGTAAGATTAAAAAGTCCATTCATCAAGTGTTTAAGCATATAACTTGCTTTAATGATTTAAGTGGTGCCCTAAATACTATAGGGTAGATCACATGCACAATTCAGACACATGTTAAAATAATTTGCTGAAGGAGGGGCCAACCTAAGTGTGTTGGTAAATCTTTGCTGGGAGAAATCCTAGTCAGTTTGACTGCAACTGCTGCCTTTAAACTTATCTACAAGTACACCCAAAAATCACATGTCATGATCCTGATATTTTTTAGATCATAGTTGAATGGCTTCCCTCAAGCCCTTAATCTGAGCTTTATTTGCATGGGATTTGAGAAACTGGCAGGATTTGGATCAGGCAGACACCCAAGACTCCCCATTACAGAGTCACACTGTGAGCAAGACAAACTCCTAGAAGCAGCTTTGCGAAAGATTTCACTTGAAAGGGATTTTTTTTTTTTTTTTTTGGTAACAGAGCAGTGGGATGTACTGAAAAACTCTTTGATTTCCTATGCAACAGCTTGCAAAAAAAGGACTGAATAACATACATTCATGTTTATCTAGCAATATCCACAAGCACTGATTGCAGACTGAGTAAGCAGTAAGATCTATGCCAAAAATAAATAATTTGGGAAGGAAATCTAAGGAATACAAATGAAACAAGTAAAAAAGGCTAGCTGATGAAGCTGCAACATAAAAGCCCTACCAGCCCTATCTTTTGGGAGGAGCTGATCGTGTGGTGGAGCAGATGGCTAGCTCTTTGACATTTTTTTTTTAAAAAACACCACCATAGCCTGACAGCTTTTCCAAGAGCAGCAGAAACCGCCGAGTACGGCAAGGAGCTCCCACTAGAGAGCACTGTCTGCTCACGGCTGAGGTCGGACACCGAGGGAGCAGTCCGGAGCGGTAATTATTCAGAAAAGACACTACTTTTATTAACTCTTTAAAAGCTAATTAAAGCCAGTGGACACAACTCCATTGACTTTGACCTGATCTGTACTGACTCTTCATAGAGCAATAATTTTCATCATCGTTTGCACGCTGCACGGTTCAATTTAGCGGGTGTGCTGGGTGCGCTGCCGGGCTTGCAGAAGTCACCTTAGCAAAGACTGAACGATCAGTAGCAAAGAGCTGGCGAAATTTTCTTGCTAACGGGCAGGTTCTACTGTGGAAGGTAAGTATGGTTGATTGTTACATGTTGGTTGGTATAATCCACGTTTTTTGGGAGTCACACCAACATAGTTATATATTATCAACATGATGACAATTGCGTGGGGTGTGACTTTGTCTTTTTGTGCATAATTACCAGCAGGGTGACATAAAAAAGGAAAATCCTGCACTTTGTCATTGATGTCAACAATTTCTGCAGGTTTGAAGCTGTCCAAGAGTTTTAGCCCAGAGCCAGCCGAAACGAGACCCTGAATTAACTGCTGACCCCCCTGGTAAAAATGAGACAAAAACCCACTTTGTCCAAGAGGCCCTCCTTACTGCCTACGACATACTGAACTGAAAATATACCTGTCATTAATAACATTATGTAGCTCTCCTCCATTTAAATGCAGGTCAAATGAGCATCTTAAAAAGAGGCTGTAATGACTGACTGCAGCACAAAACCAAAACATTTGGTAGATTTAAAATCTCCTTCTCCAAGGATCCAGAGGGACATGGGCACAATGAGCTTTTTGTTTGCAGCTGACTACAGTACTTTTTAGTTTGTTTTCTTTATTTCACCCTCAGAAGCAGGCTCCTTCTCTACAATAGTCCATGCCTTTTGAAGGTTTTTGTGTTCGATAGTTACTCTTTCTGAGAGGGGTGCAGTTACAGATTTGCTCAAGTTAAAGCATTCTGATTCACTGACCAATAAAGGAAGGAAAAGAGGGGGCTTTGTTTTTGCCAGAATTAAACTTCTGTTTCGTTTTCCCCTTTTTTTTTTTTTTTTTTTTAAGTAGCTACCTAACACTGACAACCTGAGGTCCAGCACTGCAAAACACAAAGCATAAACGCTCCTATGCCGAAGGGAAGAAAAACTAACGGAGAGTCTCTGGACAGTTTTAAACGTGGCAATATGCCCCATTACTTTCCTAGCTGGCAGCATTCTCTGAGTGACAGACAATATGGCCACAGACACTAGCCAGCTCCTTATTACAGCACTAATCTTATGTAATGGGAGTGAGCTCACTGCCCTACAAAGCACTAATTATCAACAGCATTTTCCAAAGGATATGAATAACTCCCCTTGTGAGACGGAGGCCCAAGGCACAACCCCAAGTAGCTATATGCGCTTAATCCATAACATGAATAGCTCCAAAGGACTCCTTTACTGCTGTGCCTGCTCACAAGGGTCCTTAACAGTGAACCACCAGCAATCCAAATACAATGGAGAAGCTGCCAAAAGCAACACCAGACTTTTTTCTGTTTGGATGGGTGTGCTTTACAGCTGTAAAAGTTACTATTCACAGAACTAAGTGAATTATTTAAATTCAATTTCCCTAAGATATTTTCAAATGTCATGTTCGTTCACTCTTCATTTCATCAAGCCAATTATTAAATGTTTTCACTGATAATGTAAGTGTTGTTATTCTGTATTTTGCATTACATCAGATTTAAAGTATACAAAGATCCAATTAGGCATGAACGAATTCCTCTTTTCACATAGTTGTGTAAGTATCTATGCCTTGCTTTCTTTTCCTGTATTACTGTGATTTCCCCAAAGGTATTTGTTCTTATTACTTACAGCTTTTTATGATAATTGTGGGATGAGAATTGTCCATGATTCATCCTTAAGGAGCTGTTCACTATCACAGAAATGCTGGGAGAAAAGTCTACTGAAAATTGCAAGAATAATTTTAATTCCATAATTTTTAGAATGTAAACAAAGTCTTACATATAGCCATTTTCATTCCTGTGTAGAATGTAAATCAGAGGAAAACTAATGCTTTCCCACACCAAATGCCAACAGAACAGCCCTATAACTACACTGCAATAGAAGAAAAGCAGAGCTAGCAAAGCATGCTCTTTAAAATACTGTATTACTTTCTTATGCCTCTTGCATCTGTCAGTGTAATTGTACCTGAAACGTCATGAGCAGAAATTGGCCTGATTTTCAGGAAGTTATGAATAATGAAGCTCTAAAGATGCTGGGGTGCTGCGAATTCTCTGAACACACTTCAGTAGCTGCTTTCACTAAGGTTACATTTGAAACAAATTATCTGAAAGTGTGGACTAGGCAGATACACCAAAGTTTGAAGCTTACAAATTCCCTTCCTACTGGCCCATGAGATCTTGGACGTTGCTGGTATTCCGAGCCCATGCTTGTGGCAGTGGCCCCTGATCTTCAGCTCTCACTGAACTTGCACCACAAGTGAGGATCTAGGTTTTCAGAAAGAGCATGCACTTTTTATGTTGTACTAACGTGTCTGCAATCAGCCGTTCCCCTTGACACAAAAAGGGAATGGCTGCTGCTGCCAAAGCATTTTTCATGTGGCCCATCAGCTCCAGAACATGAATCCACCTCTCCCAACCACCAGAAACACCGGAAAATTATTTCTTTCAAAAACAAAAAAGCAAAAAGAGCAGGAACCTATTGTAGATGAGAAAAGATTGCTTCCTACCATACAGAGACAGTACAAATACAAATAGAAAACACAGTACAGAACAAATTAGAATCATATGGGTGGCCAGCAATGGATTCCACAGTTTAACATAATTATAGCTTATTTTGTTCTGCATATTGGACAAGGTAGCCTAAGCTTAGCCAAGGAGCTCCTTTGAAGATGTGCTCTGACCTTAGTCAAGATGCTCCCAATTTATTTTTTTTAAAGAAATCACAAAAAAGACGAATATAAGCAAATTGGCCTGGCCAATGAAACCCTGTATAATGAAATATCAGTTACCTGGAAAGGAATTTGTTTATGGAAAATTAACACCTGGACTAACAAATAAACTTTAGGGCATGTGAGGTATGACCTAACTTATTTATTCATGTTATTTTGCACTTTTCAAACACAGTCTATGTTTGGGAAGCTCTAGGTACAACATGCTGAAAAGGTGTCTTTTACCAGGAAACGGTGAGATTTTATCTGCACAACCCAATCCATTGCATAAGATTTTGCCAGTCCATTTTGCCTGAAAGACAGGAAACTGCTGAACAGTTTTCCATTAAAAAATACTTTACAATTAAGAAAATTGCATGCCAAAATCCCCTAAAAGCACATAGATAATTATGCATCGAACACTTCTGTAAGACAGATCAAAAAGCCTCCTCAAATTTCTTGCAGGAACAGAGCCTGCAACGCAATGGTTTAGGAGTGTGCCCATTTCTATATTATTGGGATAATTTTCTTGTCTTAAAAGTTCTTGTTGTGGGAATTAGGTAGACTCAATACAGATACGGGCAAATGTCATGTGGCCCAAAAATTTTTGAATACTATTCCTTGATTTCTCACTGAATTCATTGTATTTGCTTTGTTATTCAAGACACCAATATTTTTCTTGAGGAACTCTGAGAATCAGAGCATGTATTTTACATGATGGCTCTTCGTTTATTCTAAGACTTGCTTGCTGGCATTAATTTTGCAAGTTAAACATACATTCCAGTTGATATATGAAAAACTTGCACAGGTACAGAGGGGCTTTTTGACTGTTGCTGGTTTTGATCAATTGCTAACGCCCAGTATTTTCTATAATGTTTAAAAGAAAAGAATGCCAAGATATCAAAAGTGGCTGACTCTAATTACTCCACCTAAATAATTGTCTCTGTTTTCAGTAGGGCTGTGAGCCTGTCACGGGTAGTTTAGGGTCTGTGTAGTTTTCCCAGTAAGAACCTTAATTCTATGTGTTCACTCTTTAAAAATCTTGGTCACCTTAAAAACCAAACAAACCTCCCACACCACTGAAGGGGCATGAACTCCTCTCATCTGGACACTGCATAGAAAAAATGGCTCTTGCTTATTTGTTTGGCGAAACGATCATCCATGGGCTCATGAGGTAAAGGAAATTTCTGCAACCTCATCTAAGAATTTAAGCTTTCTCACATTACTAGGCCAATGACAAAGGTGAGTTTATCAAGCTCATCTCACATGAATTGGCACAAAGTGTGCTCCCCTGTATTTGGGGAGCCCGGGGGAAGTGAAACAGCACAAGATTTACATGCCAGTGCTGCATATGACTATGAAGTCCACAAAAAATAGCTGAGGTAAGCATGTGTACTCAGTAGCTCATTGTAGCTAGAAACAATGTGCAGTGCACTTGGAAGTACATTTGTTGGTTTACTCTAAGGAACTCATGTACGTGCTTTGTCCAACTATCTTACTTAACAGTGGCTGGCACTTAGCTTCAGTTTAAAGAAATCTGGAAAAACACAACTTGGCAGAAGCTGAAAATGTCAACAATGACTGATTTCCTTCCATTGAACTCATTGGTTGAAATACCTTTTAGGTGCAAGGAGGAATAAAAGTATTTGATCCCTTTTCCATAAATTGATAATAAAATACATGACAACACCTGGCAAGAGTTCCTTTCAACATACTGAATATTTAAGTTGTGGGTTTCCTTATGTCTGTGGGAAATGAGTACAAAAGTAAACCAAACCTTGTTCCATAATCTCCAATGATAGAGCCTGAGGTTCAGTGATTCCCAATTCTAGGGGAGTATTTTGGTTCAGAAAGAAAACTCGTGTGGAAACTAAATCACTAGAATGTATCACAGCCATTTCAGCTGGGCAGTACTGGGTCAGCTGCAGCACTGGGCCAACAATTCTACCCATAACATGTCTTGCTGTGGTGGTGGTGGTGTTCATTTGTTTTTTATTTTAAGTCTACCAAGCAACAGAACTTTTTTTTTTTTAATCCAAAACCTAATAAATTAATGTAAGCATGACTTTCAGATTAATTCAAGCTGTTATTGGCAGAAAATTCAAACAAGTGTCAAGACAAAGATGAATGTACATCACTTGTAGATGAACAGCCTAACTAAGAGCTGCAGTGACTTTCTAATACAGTTTCCAAGAAAACTCTTACATCAGGGGAATCCTCAGCAGACTTGACACATTTTCCTCTGTGCCAGACGTGTGGAATAGAATTGTAGACAGATAATACTATTTTGGAACAAGCATGGAGCTGGGCAACAAAAAGTTAGAAACAGCTGACTTACAGATGCACCCTGATATGTAAAACACAAGAAGGTTATTTAGACATTGGTTATATGCAAGAGCTACCTCTGATCTCAGAAATTCAAGTTAGAACCTGGGTGTTGACAATAATGCTGATTTTTATGATCACAAATTATATTAGAGCATTTAATGCTGACATGACTACTGTTCAGCTGCAAATACATAAATAATGAAATATTTTGACCTACACACTATCCAGATTCATTGGAATTTTAAGACATCATCAGGGAAATACATTTGCTGCAAATATTTTAATTTTTTTTGTTCCTATTAATTACTGGAGAAGTAATAAATCACTGTAACCAGAAGAGTGGTTAGAAAGTATGAAAAGTAAGTTAAAAACTAGGGAAAAGGAGCAAATGAGAAAGCTTCTCAGAGCCATGGTATCCAGAAAACATATGGAATAGGTTTTGAGGGAAAGCTATTGAAGCAACGAACACAAATGATTTCAAGAGACACCTAAATTGTTTCCAAAGGAAGAGACAGAGGGAAGTTGTTAAAAAGAAAAACACAATAAAGTCAAAAAAAGATCAATCAAGAAAGAAATCTGTTGGACAGATGGTCTTATTCTGGTCATAGAATATCTTCATTTCTTAAAAATGAAAATTAAAGTAAAAATGTAATACCACATTTGCCCAGTAGCCTTAATTTAAAAATAGAATCTCAGTCCTAATTTTAATTTCCTTGAAGTCATCATTCAGTGAGATATCAAATTCGTCTTTGGAATGTATGAACATGTATCTTGATGTATACTTCCTAATGTAAGATGGGCTGCCTCTTCAGGCACTACATCTATGCCCAAATTTATCTCACCTAACTTTAGATCCCTTAGTGAAGTGTAGGGTCCTTGACCAACCACTGCAGATGGCTAGGACCACCCCTGAACTCCAGCCAAACCTAAACCACGCTCAGAGGGTCCCTGTTACAGTTAGTGAGGTGTAAGAGCCGTATCAGGAGACAGAAAATTAACTCATCCAGAATGAGTAGAGTTCCTGGCCGTGGCCCATCTTGTGCTCTCAAAAATACATGAGGATAGGCAAGAGAAAATGATGAAATAAAACTCTTCTACCTGCAAGACTTTAGGGTAAAAAAGCTAGTGAGCAAGTCCTATGAGGAGCGGCTAGGGGGCTGGGGAGGGTTTAGTCTGGAGAAGAGGAAGCTCAGAAGGGGACCTTATCGCTCCCTACAGCTGCCTGACAGGGGGCTGTGGGCAGGTGGGGGTCGGTCTTTTTTCCCCCGATAAAGAAGGACAGGACAAGAGGAAATGGTCTCAAGTTGCACTGGGGGAGGTTTAGGTTGGGTATTAGGAAAAATGTCTTCACTGCAAGGGTGGCCAAGCACTGGAACAGGCTGCCCAGGGAAGTGGTGGAGTCACCATTCCTGGAGGTGTTTAAAAGCCTTGTAGATGCAGTGCTTAGGGACAGGGTTTGGTGATGGACTTGGCAGTCCTGGGTTAACAGCTGGACTTGGTGGTCTCAAAGGTCTTTTCCAACCTTAATAATTCTAGGTTTCTGTGACTTCGTGCAAGCAGAAATGGGTGCAATCGTTACCACCACAGATGCGCTGGGCAATCAGTCACACAACAAAAAAGTTTCATCTTTTTCTTCCCCCTGTACTGTCACCTGCCACACATGTTAGATTCCCTAAGAAATGCCTTATTTACAAGTCAGTTTAGAGGACTTTAAACCTCTGGTTATTTACATGAAATGGTAATAAATGAAGCCTGTCTTTGCCCCAGGTGTCTTTCTACATAAGTTGTAGCCACATGGTATGCAGCAATGATCATTGCGTGCATGTGTGAGCATGTGCATATATGTGTCCAGATGCTTTCTGCTTTAAGAATTCACAACTGGAAAGGAAAATAATAAGCATAACCAGTTTGGGGTGGTTTTTTTATGTAATGTTCTTCAATGGGTGTTAAACAGCAATAAATCACCTGTCCCTTCTACAAAAGAGACTGTTTTGAATTGGAAAGAGTTCAATCATTTCCAGCATCCATCAGCTCTTTGCTTTAGGTTAGTTAAAGGTGGGTAGAGAGTGATCTCCCTCTCCTACTGATTTTTCTTCTTATTTTAAGGCAATAAGAGGTATCAACAGCACCTTAAAATTTTATGCACAGATTATTGGTTACAGGCCTCATGAACCACCTAAGGATATCTGCTTCTCCATCTTAGCTGTAAAGCTGCCATATAGACTAGGACAGTACTTGGGAGGCTCCTTGGTGCACTCTTACAGATCCATCAAACACAAGAGCTTGAACACCATATCCTTGTCCAAAAAATGCATTCTGGTCCATGTACCCAAGGGAGAGGAGAATTGCCACATACACCCTTCTGTAAAACCAGAAGAGCACAAATCAGCTCCAGAAGACCCTTAAATTACAGTGTCAGACTTCTGGAGTTTTTCTGTTTGGAAGCTTTGAGAGCTCCCATATATAAAATAATAATAACTAAGAATAAGATTTTAGAACCATACCACAAAACAGCAGTTATCCTGAAACAAGAGTTGGCTGGCTGATTGCTTGGGTGCATATTTAGTGACTGCATTTTTTCATGCAGTTTCCCTCATTGCTGGTGGGAATTTGATAAGGCACCACAAAAATAAATGAATGAGTGATTTCATTTCAGAAGCATCTTACCAGCGGGCTACCATCAGTCCAGCGGAAGTCACGCTCAAACATCTTGTCATTGAGGCCAATCCACTGGTAGTCATGCCCAATACCTAAGGAACCAGAAGGATATTTTTATTAACCTTCCCATAAATGGAAGAGATTTCATCAAAGAAAATAAAAAGAATTTGCACAGAATGAATCAGACATCCTGTTCTCAACATCCTTCTACTCATTATGCAAACAACTATTTACAGGCTGTTTTTCAGCTTTTTAATTTTAATCTAGGATGCCTATAAAAATGCAGATTCTCATCTAACAGTTTTAAAGAATCCTGTTTCTTCCCTTCTAATGGCATCTCCCAAAGAAAGCAGACTGGTTTCCTATTGGAGCACATATGACAGGGAGGAAAAAAAAAAGCAAAAAAGAGTAAAATAAGAAAAGTACATATTCTAATCTACATTTTTCATGTTTTGGTTAGGCTTTGACCAGTTTTGCCTAGATTGTGCAACACAACATACAGGGAACATTTCTTTATGCCTACGGTAATACAATACATGGTGGTGGTGTCATTGATGTCAAGTGCACCAAAAGTCTAAAGCCTCCAGAAAAAGATGTTTCATCAATTTCCAATGCCAAAACAATAGTTCCTGTTCTCTTCCTCAAAAACAAAGTAATTTTTATGTAACAAACAATAACTTTCATATTGATAGGGTAGGGAGCTTGCATTGATTGCAGAAGTAAACGTGAAGAACGTGAAGCGTGCCATTTCAACATTCTAAAAGTCAATTTTAAGATGGAGATGTAAAAGGAGAGTGATCAGGAGGATATTTCACCAGCTCCCAACCCTCAGTGCCTGCTTTTGTTTAGGGGAACCTCAACAGTACATACGGTTCACAAAGATCTGCTCCTCATGAGACAAGATGCTAGTCAGGTGTGCTCCCTGAAGACGGCATTCCCTTTCAGCTGTGTCCCACGTACGCCGATGGGCAAAGTATTTGTAGCACTGTCCTTGGAACTTGTGCCAGCCATAATCACAGGTCTCCGTGTCTGTGACAAACAAATACATCACATCTCTGTTAATGGGTGTGAAGCACAAGCGCGTTTCATGCAAGTGGAAGGATTTTCTGCAGAGCAAATGCTCGAGAAAATACTTGTCAAGCAGTACAAATACAAACAATCAACACTCATTCTTGAGACCTCACTACTTTTTCAGGTAGTTCTATTTACTCATTTTCTGTACAAGCTGCAAGAATATTATTTATGTAAGGAGTATAATTGCAACTAAAAACTTTGTGAGCTTCCACTGGTGGAATTGTGCTGTATTTGGACATCTTCAGTCCATAGCTCTTGACGAATGAAATGCCTGGGTGCTGGACTGAAGTCAGTCTACATTTCATCTGATTTTTCTGAGTCTGTATATGGCCATGGGGATTTTTACTTGCAAAGGCAAATAGGTCTTTGAGTGACTGTACTGAATTTCCGTGATTTGGAAGAAACTGATAACTGAAAATAACATGAAGAAAAGTGCTTGTGACTGTTCAGCGCACAGATGCAAAGCTGCAGTATTATCTTTCTGAACTTACCCCTCCAAATTCTCCTTCAAAACTCATCTTCCCTGACAAAGTATAACTTAATAAACTTTAGGCATCACCTTCTAAGGAATGCTGTAAAGCTGAAATACAAAGTGATGAAGTGCATATTGTCTGTGCTTGTATGAGGGATGGTACTGTTAAGAATGCATTATAGACACAAGTTCACATCAGCCAGTATATCCTTTCATCTAAAGAGAAACAAACACGAGCCTTGGAACGGTAACAATCCTTGAATTTCATGTTGATTGTTTTGTCAGTTAGGCTGCTGTAAGCAGAATAGATTGCAAGAAACAACAAAGTTCCGTTTCCAAGTTTGCTTCTGCATCAACACTGCAGGAACGATTCAGAGACAAAAATCAGCATTAATAAGATGAGCATCACAAATGTGATGCATGAATGTGTCTGAGCTGTGATGGATGGTGAGAAGATCTTGCCACTGAGAAAAGAGTTTTAGGGAGGAATGGGACAAACAATAGGGAAAGCTCAAGCTGGTTTGAGTTATGGGAGATGAAATGGCACCATAAAGGACTCTTCAGCACAAGATTACAGCTTGTTCAAACTACAGCCTGTTTCAGCTATCTTAAGTACATGATGGCTCACCCTCAGGGTCTCAGTTGCAGGATGCTGAAGAACAGAAATACAAAGCTTGACCTTCCCCACCCACCAAACAGGAATTTGCCACTTCTCACCAAGTTTCATCAATCCCCACACAAAACTGTGCCTGAAAGCAACTCTCTAGCCTTTCCAGTGGTATAGATATGTTCTGGGTATGAAACTGAATTTCTTATTTTCAGTATGTCAATATAGTCAATAACATGCTTTGGTCAAAGGTCTTTTTGCATAGTACAGAAAAGCCAAATATTACAGAATATGCCAATGACGTATAACCAAAGATTCTTTAACTATGATATTTCTGACGTTTGAGCAGCTTTCAAAAATTTGAAAGACAATTGTGGAATAATTTTTTTCACAGCACAAGGCTGGTTCTTAATTCATAGCAGGCAGAGGCCATTCAGATCCTGAAGCACCAAACTGTCTATGTCTTTACCTTTTTTTTGAAATTTCCTAAGATAAAAACTAGACTTTACATGTACATAAAGAGATCTAAAAGTGCAAACATATAACTTCAGAGGCTTACCACAATTTCCCTGACAATTCCTGGCAACACTAATAGCACGGCTGTCATTGTCTTAAGAGTCTTGTATCAAAATCATTTTCTACTAGTCATCAGTCAGACATAAATGTACCGAATACAAAGGCATAATAGAGCTCACACTGATTATCTCTCTTCTATTTTCAACAGGTTAAGCTGTAGGAAACTGCTTGTGCTTTGAGTAATCCCAGCTAGGAGAACAGGAATACTACCGATGAAACAGGAATTTAATCTATACTACCAACTTGCTAGTTTTTTATATTTACCATCTTTGTGTTTGTACGAGGTTGAAGGCTGCAGATACAGCTTTAACCTTCGGCATCTAGGCCATTTTAAAGTTTAGTCTGCCTTTGGTTTTCGAGAACATGTGTTTAACCACACGATGCTGACTAACACTGCTATGTGCTTTGTGAAGGCACTTAAGATTTTATTATTCATCTTGTCCAGGGACTCCCTCATCCCACAGGAAACAAGACAGATAATAACAAGCAGCATTGCATGCTGAGCAAATCATGGCCAGAGAGCATTTCCAGGCTATTGTAGTCAAGCCTTCCCTGGCCTCTACTAAGGTGCATTATTTGAGACAAGATCTGCTGAAAGGTACATGGGGGAGGCAAAGAGGCTTGAAAACACAAAACCTAGAAGACTGGGTTCAAAGAATGAGATATCACGGCCTGAGCATGAATCACAAATTACAAAATTTCTGTTTTTAAGCTAGAACATGCCGAACAGTGACATAGGTGCACTCAGTTGAAAAGCATGCGCTGCAGTGCACACACAGCTCCTCCCTACCATCCAAAATGGCATGTGGTTTTCCAAAAGGGAGAAGCTGAATAACTTCTGCACCTGTTTGTAGCCCAGATCTACAAAGACAGAAAAACACAGGGCTGATGGCTATAAAATACATAGGAGTTTTAGAAAGGGAAGAGAGAATTTTCTCTTTTTTTTGAGAGATGTTGATCAGAAGAGGGGGAAAGGAATGGGGAAAGGGAGAGTCAGGAGGATAGACGATGAAATATGCAAACCAGGCAAGTAAAAATGTGTGAATGTTTCATCTCTGCAGTCCGTTGTCCTGAGGCAAGTAAATATGTGTGAATGTTTTATTTCTGCAGCGCTTTGTCCTGAGTTTGTGTATCTTACTACACTAAAAAAGCTGAAATGGTGACACAAAGGGGTAAAGGCTCCATATGGGTATAAGTTTTTAATGCCTTTACTGAACCAGTAAAGTCTAATTGCAGGTGGCTGTAAAATTTCCGACTAAATCATCTGTGAGCAGAGTAGGTGCAGGCACTTGCTGAACACAATATTCCATGTTCATTGTATACTTACCCAGGAAGGTAATCACAGTTATTCCAGCACATGAAGGAAAGACTGAAACGCTGCTTGCCATATTTATGGTGTTTTAAAAGTTGTCTGACTAGTCTTAAGATTTATGACAATTTGCAGGCTTTTTTCAGTGATGTGCACAAGGAGTTACTTACACAGCTTCTGTTCTCTGTGACTGCAACTGTATATGTATAAAAACATCTCTAAACACTGCATTAAAAAAAAAAACAACATTCTCTGTAGGTTTAATGCATAAATAGGTACCACTTTTTCAACAGCTGCAATAAGCTGCTGACAATAGATCCCTTGTCTTTAAAGAAATTCCATAAGAGGCTTAAAGAAAATAAAGACTGAAACACAGGTACTAGAACATAATGAGAGTCTTACTCAGCTGTAAATTTTGTTTGTGACTGTCTGCCTTCAGCTAATGAACAAATGCCTGAGGCCCATTAGCCCACACATCTTGAGGAGAAACGCATTTCTCTGGTAAATATTAAAAATAATCCCTTCTCAGCTGAAAGACATCAGTTAGAGACCATCTGTTTTCAGAAAGTATCTTTGCACTGAGCTTTTCTCAAATACTTCCATCCCAAGCTACCAAACCCTGGGAACAAACCGAATCAAATGAGACCAAAGTAATCACAGACATTTGAACAATGAACTTGGGTTATAAAAAAAACATCGTTCCTGACATGATGAATAAAAAAAGCCATTGTTTTGTTTTCAGAACCTGGAAGAGAGCAGCTGGTTGTATTATCCCAAGGAGGTATGTCCTGTAACAAACACATATGTGCCCTTTTGGCACGCAGGTCCATGCATGCAGCTGCATTTGGTAAACAGGCTAGCCTAGGTGTGCCTGCAGACACTCTGCAGTAGAGAAAGCCAAATCTTAAGTTTAAAACACAAACGCCATTCCTTGAAAGCAGGTAGACCCCAGTTAGAATAGCAAAAGGAGAAAAGAAAAGGAAACTTTAGCCAGCCAAGGAAGGAAGAAGAAAATCTAAACATGTACTCATTCAGTTCCCATAAAGAACGCTTATTCTTGAAACTGAGGCTCAGATTGTAAGTCTCTACCATTTTATGGTTTCCCACATAACTGTTTGTGAAGTAAGGTACTCTTCACCACAAATGCAGGTGGCCAGATAACGCAACAACAGCCTCAGACTCATGCACCTCACTAGTCCCTGGGAACTATTCTCTACAGTTGGTTCCACTAGCCCAGAGTGACTCTGGGTATCAAACAGCTCTGCTCTCCTCTTTCCTCAAACACGGAGCTTGCAAAGCAATGCTTCGGGCAGGGAAACCATCAGGAGCTGAGTTCTGGGCTCATTTATCTGGACACTGGGAGCTCTCGTAAGGGCTTTACACAGAAGGATGCAATGGAAAGACTGATGGCTCCGCCAGGATAAGACTCGCATCAAGATCTACTGTAACCCACAGTGCCACCCTTTGAAAAAATTGTTTTGGGGATATTTCTGCATTTTAAGAAGTGATGTTCAAATGTCACCAAGTGGCATGCAGAATATGCATCTGTACTTTGAAAAGATACATGTGGTTGGCAAAAGAGGATATTGTCTAACAGAGGTACTTCATTCACTTTTAATCTAGTCCGAACCAGAAACGATGCTGGCTTGCTGAGCTACCAATCTAGTTTAAAAAGGAAACACCCTCAGCTGCTCTGTTTCGAACATCAGACAACTTTAGCTCTTTTCAGGAAGAAGTTCCTGGGCTCAGATTGTCTGCTGAACTGTTTCCACCTGGCAAGAAAAATGTCTGTCAGGGAGCCAACTACAGCTCACTGAGTCTCAGGACTGATTCCCCTCACCCTAGGTTAGATCACCCTGAAGGCTCCTCTAACTTCCACCACCTGCTGGAGCTCCCTGTCCTCTGGTCACATCCTAACACCGACACAAGTGTAATACATCATCCAAAGATTTCTTAAGCCTAGAAAAATCTCACGGGGGCATTCGGGTGAAATTCTGAGCTCTACATTTTTTCCACACCAATATCATGGGACCAGGTCATGGTGGAGTTGTCTCCTGCTTTGAGCCTCATTTCCAGGGGCAATTCATGCTCGCTGCTTCTGTTCCTTTCCATGGCATTTTGAATACTCAGCTCTGTGTCTAAGAAAGCCCTTCAGCTTCATTTTCTCTTTTTTTTGGAAGTTTTCTAAAATTAGTATATATTGGAG
Source organism: Falco punctatus (assembly GCF_963210335.1). NCBI lineage: Eukaryota > Metazoa > Chordata > Aves > Falconiformes > Falconidae > Falco > Falco punctatus. The sequence goes on from NC_137586.1 coordinate 82,983,733, forward strand.
GAAAAAAAAAAAAGTAATGAAATACAATCTTGGTGTGCTCAACTCCACCTTTTCCTGTGGCACCGAGGTACGCATTCTGTCGTTCTGGCTGGTCTTTAAACCTAGTGAGGTCAGGACTGGTGCCTTGAAATAAAGCCTGCTTGCCAGACAACTGTGTCTGAATCGCCAACACAGTTTTATTTTGTCTGGTGGAGTGGAAATTTGGCACTGAATGCTTTTCCCAAGTCCCAAACCACTGCAGGACTTTAAGTGGAGGAAATTTAAATTCCAAAGCTGAGTGAGCAGGGCTCTGGTTCTGATTGACAAACTAGGAAATGTTCCCATTAACCACCTAAAATGCACTCTCAGGTTGGTCATAAAAAGCAGCTTAAAACTACCATGGTACTCAGAGTCACTCGCTACTATGGATTTGCTGGAATGAAGGGGAGGAGGAAGGGAGTGAGAACATTTATTTCGTTTGTTGTGAAAACACTGTCAACTTATAATTTTGGAGAACAGATTCAGAAAGCCCTTTCAAATTACAAGGTTAACCAGACTACTGAAAAAGTTAAACATTGAAAAGTGGTAGAGCTGGTCAGCTTTAAAAGTTTTCAGCTCTAACAAATAAATCTCCATAGGTTAAGCTGAAAGAGCTTGCAGACTGCCTTTCACTGAAGAGGAGAAGCAAACATAAAAACACACAATATTAATTAAACAAATCCAAAGGTTTAGTTCATTCCCCTGTGACAGAAAAAATTCAGCTGAAGAAAAAGAGAAAAGTATTTTAATAAGCTTTAGAAAGTACACTTTGAAATATCATTTATTTTTCCCATGGAAATGCCTTCATTAATTTTACTGACAGAACAGATTTTGCTACCCTTATTCCTCCTATTGCATGCACATACTGAATAAGCATCTTGCACTGTAAATATTTCTTGTAAATACAGTGGGATTTCTTGCAGGCAATGTTTTAACAGTTACAGAAACTTGATGTTTAATCTGACCAGTTGTCCAGTTTAGAAAGACTTTTACAAGCTCCTTGCAATGGTGATCCTGCACTTGTTTTTCCTAAAATGATCACAGAAAAAATCAATTTGAAAATTCTGGGATGAAGTTGTCAAGGCTATGGTCCCCAGTGGATGGATTTATGATCTCGTATATTCAGTAGACTATTCCTACTTTCCAGTGATGCCTATTGGAAATGACATGGTCTGATATGTTTTTCACACTGTATATGATTTTTTAAGAGAGAAGTGTGGTCGTAGAGTAACTCTGCCCCTAGTCATTATCCTGTAAGCATCACTACAGTAATAAGACAACCTCGTTATGTGTATTCCCAGTAGTTTGCAAGCCAACATGAGCAGGCCGTGCTTGCCTTGGAGCCACCTGAAAACTACGGCTGTTGCAATTTTGACACAGAAACTGCCCAATATATCAGTTTATATTAGGTACAGCAATGTGACTTGCAGTCAGGTTAGCATGTGGATAGACTTTGCTCTTATCCCTCTGCAAAAAATGGTGCAGATGTAACCTTAAAGAAAAAATCCTGAGCTACAAATCACGGGAGTCTAACATACTCAAAAATCATAATCTCTCCTCATCACTGATGACATCCCACAGATTTTGACAGTTTCATCCAACCTCTTGTTTTTACTAGGCTTTGCCTAGTTACTCCACAAGGGTGTTGAAATGGAAACAGATGACCCAATCCCCACAGATTAAAGAATACACCTTACCTTGTTCACAGAGAGCACCTGTATAGCTTGGCAGACACAAGCAAGTAAAGGTATTGAGGCCATCTATACATGTGGCTCCATTCCGGCATGGGTTAGACTGGCATTCATCGATATCTACAACATAAAGATAAAAGTGTTTTTATGATACACCCACCTCCTGGAAGGGAAATGTTCTTCAGCCTTAGTCATGCTTATTACTAGGACCAGCGCAATCCAGAAGAATGAAGTATTGCAAAAGGTCCAAGTGACCGGTTTATTTGTGTGATAACTGATTTCACTATGCACAGCCTTCCTTTCTTTTCATCTGCAAGCCAAGAAGGAGTTTCCTCAGGAAATGTGACATTACTGATCCACAATTTTCTGTCCTGCACTTTGAATTCTGAGTTAATTCCTAAAATCCAGACCTTCAGTTCCTCATTGTGTAGCTGAAGAAGAAGTGTTGCTGTGCAGTATGTAGTATTTTCCTGTACTGGTGAAAAATTTGGCTTGAGTGAGTGACCACGGCATGAAAAATTTTCATCAGGTACAGGAGACCTCAAATATCTTCACGAATCTCAAATACTGGAAATCTTATCATACCATTAAACAGACTGTTAATTTCAGTCTGCAAAGCAGCATGCCTTAGCATCTTACTGGTTTGCATTTCTCTTTTCTTCCTTGTCTAATCTTATCAGGATAAGGACAAAGCATCATAAAGACAATCTCAGGCAGATAGTTTACTGCTGAGTCTATAGCTCCAGAGTAAACAAACATTTCTTTCCTCTGCTCCTCTGGCTACTAAAATACCTTGTCTTTGCCTTTTAAATTGGAGCACTAATTCATTTAATATAATTTGTGCATGTATTTGCACAGGTTATAAACTAGTATGTCTCATAAAGATCATACGAGGTTTTTTAATGAGTGCTGTTCCTCTGAAACAATCAGCTTGAACTTCAATGTAGATTTTGCAAACATCTTAGTCCAAAGTGAACTGCTGGTAGCGATCAACTATTAAAATATAAAAGAGAAGTTAAACATGACTACAGACCAACAAACAGCTGTGCAATCCTAGGAATCATTGCTGCATCGTTTGAAAGGCGCTTTTAAAAATACATTTTTATTTTAAAAAACTACTTCTGTTCAAATTTTAAGCTAGATCTTATTTGTTCCAGCCATTTGGAAAGCTCTCAATATATGTTTTATGCCTTATATCCAGAATATCCCTGAATCCAGGGCTAAAAATGCTGAGGTTTACTTTCTTTGAACACCACAGAACATATTTCTATATGGTGAGTGGCTGTGGAGTGTCTCACTCCAATTCATTAATAAACATAAAGAGTTCTGGGTGACAACTGGCCATATTATCCTTTTACAACCCGAAAAAAGGGGAGAAAATTATTATCTGACCTCTGGTTTGCAACCAGGGGATGCTGTATTCCTTGACAAAGAACATTTAAGATGCAACATCTAAAACTTGGTATCTATCAGCAACAACCCACTAAGGAACTAGCAAACTCATCAATATGAGCTAGGCAGAGAACACTGGCTAATTATATTTTAATCACATACTGTCTTGCAGAGCAGAAATAAAACCATAGCAATCCTAACAATTATGCTGCACTGATATCAAACTTCGGGTAAGGTTGGGGTTTTTTTTGTTATTTCCAAAGCCATATATATGAAAGGAGTTGAACCCATTTTATCAATGTTGAATGAGGTTTTTTCTTTCAAATTTGGCAGGCAACTGTGTAATAGAGAAATCCATGGTATTTATCAGGAAATGAGACCTACATCATTTCAAAAGACTAAACCAGCTGTACACTAAACAACAAAAACTACCACTTTTATCATACTTCAGTTTGCTGGTTGGAAGGAAAAGCTGGTTATTCTAAACTGTACTGGTGAGTTACTTGAAACCCACAGTCAGCAGGAAAACACAGATGTCACAGGCAGCTTGAAGAGGTCCTCAGCTAGAAAAGTTATCAAAATACTAATTTATACTAAAGTTGTATATGATTAGGATCGTACTTACAATTTCCTTGAAAAAATATCTAAGTGGCCTTCAGTGCTCAGCTTCCCAATCACATTTGGAATTAGTTTATTTTACTCCTCTTTCCAATAATTACACAAAGCTCCTCAGAACTATGCTAAATATTAATGTTTATTTGGCGTTATTTGATGTACTTATGAATGTAACGTTATGAATTCTGAGTCATGTAGTTTACTTACATTCTCTTCTGTGTGTGTACAAATCTGTGCGCTTCGTGGGGGGAAAGAAAAAGGATAAGTGGACCTCCTTCATTTTATTGTTCTCTTCTTAAGTAAGGCCTCACTGTAGGATTTTTCAAATGTCTATGTGTTCTTCAACTTCCAGACACAACACTTCTGCAGATGTCATGAAAACTTTATGCTCCATTTAATCAATACCTAGATGGCATCAGCTTACCTAATTCACACTGCTCGCCGTTGAAACCTGGCAAACATGTACAGATGTAAAATGAGCCACGTGGATAGCAGGTACCACCATTAAGGCAGGGGTTGCTTTTGCATGGATCTTGGCCTGTTAAACAAGTAGGAAAAAAAAATTGATTCTGTAGTTTCAAGGAACTGGTGTCTTCCTGATTTTTTGGAAAAATAAATCTTTGGCAATTCCTGCTTTGACATTGCAGACTTTACCATACTTAAAGAAATTCTATCGATATAATACACTACTGAGAATAAGATAGTTTTGTAAAACAGTAAAGCTTGTTTTCAGGCATCACTATTTTCAATTTTAACAACAACATGGCATTTACTACGAACCAGTATAAATAATTTTCAGAATTACATTTTTTCATAGCAATTTGCGGTATATTTGGCAGTCATGATATTCTATTGAAGATTTAGTTTGCATGACATGACAATTAATTAGAGCTGAAAAAAGTTAAACATATGCGAAATGGGTGGAAAATGCTTTTTTTCTTTGAACAGGGTTAGTTCATGTAGAATGATTGGGTACACAGAACATACTGGCTGGCTGCTGTTGTTTCACTTTGTTATATTTAATCAGTCAATGCCCATGAAGTCTTATTTCTTTGAAAGGATGTTGTCATACATACACATTTCCCACCTGTCTTCCTTAAAAACACATTTCAAGAATACAAATGAAGGTACTGAATACATTCATAGCTGAACTAAACAGTAAGATAAAAGCTTACCTGTTGTGAAATCCTCAGTTGTTACAGCAGTTACCATTTAAATAGCTTTTCCTTGCAGAGCTTTATGACTTCTAGTGATGTTTATTTCAACTGAGTTTAGATACCTAGATATTTGCATTTGATTTAATGCCTATTAATGATCACTCACACAAACAAGTATGCACTAGGTAACCATTTCTAAGTATTAGCTTCTCAGAGTCAGATGAAAGTCAGGAAGACAGTCCTGGGATACGAGAAGAAAGCCCTGGCTTTGAAAACTTACAAAATTGTTAAGAGAGTTCTGTGACCTAAGTTAATTCAGAGAAATGAGAATAGTTTAGATTTTTGGTTACATTTTTCCAAAACAATCTGATTATGATTTATGAAATAAAAGATAATTAGCATCTCTTTTACCCTCGCAAGTTAGACATTCAGAGAAGTCTTCTTAAAGTACCAAGCTCCCTATACAGTCACTGGAAAGCAGAAGCTTCTGTTGAAAACCTCCAGAAGAAAATCCTGTCTACATAAATTTGGGATTGTAATTAAGTGGGCATGATCTCACTTCGGAGATTTCAAAAAGAATCTGATCATATCCATAAAATAGGATGCTTGGTTTAGGACTGCTTCACTGCAAGTTCCCAACTTGGGGCTATGCTAAGTACTTAATGATGTTTCTTGTATGTTTACTGTCCATTTGTCCTCCTACGGACTGAATATTTTCCCAGTAAACATTTTCAAATTGACAGCTACCTGGATTATTTGAGGAAAAATAGTAGAAAGCCCTACAAAATTAAGCCAGTTCAGTTCTTGGTCCTCAGCTATATCTAAATAAAATATGAACTGAAGCAATGCAATTCATACCATCCTACTTGCATCATCTGTGTATTCGGTGAAATGGTGTCTAATAACCATTATGTAAACCAAAATACTATGGCAAATGATGTCTAACAATGAGACCTGTAATTTATAAAGAGACAGACACTGTATCGACCAGTTAGAACTACAGACAGGCTGAAAACATGAAGTCTCTGTTTTCTCTTGCCTGGAATGTTATTTTGTGGACTAAGAGTTATTAATTTTTATAGAAAATGCTGATCTTAAAATGTGCACTAAATCTACTCTCTAAGTCAACTGCAAGATGTTATAATCCAAACCTACCTGTAAATCAGTTGTGCAAGTCCTATCATCATGCCAACACAGAAAAGCTATCATACAAAATTATATATTGGAAATTGGAAAATTAAATAATTACAGATGAATTCTGTACCACAATCAGTGTTACCTTCCTGTCTTTTAGAACTGGCTGATCACCTCAAATCTGATCCAGAGCTCCACGATGCAAACACTCGGGAAATGTCACTGAGCTTGAGTTTTGGTACCCCCATCCTCCTGGATTTTGCAGGGGTTACAATCATGTTGATTTCAAAGCTTGAGGCTTATGAGTTCTGTTGTTATATCACACGGTGCTCTGATTATTATACCTCTTATCAGAGTTAAGACACACATTTACAAGTATCACAACAAACATATACAACATTGATCATATTTGAAAGTTACCTGGAATTTGCACTGCTGTGCCTTCAACTGAACCCACACTGGTGCCAATCAGGAAATCTGATCCATTAGTGACTTCCGAAAGGGAAAATGATGAAGTTACAAGTTCAATGGTATTTGGCTCCTCAGAGCTTATCGTTGACTGCTCATTTTGAAACGGGCTGTTTGCAGGGGCAGTGCTGTTTGTTGCAATGTTAGAAGCAATTGTTGTAAACTCCCCTTGACCAAACAAAGGTGATTGTGTTTCCATGCTTCTGTCCAAAGGTTGTGAAGATGAAGCTAGCATTGTAACTGCTTCCTGGTCAGGTTGAAATGCTTCGCTTTCAATATGACTGGGTGAATCTGAAACAGGTGTGGAAAAGACCCATGGGATATCTCTGTCAGTACTCCTGCCATCTTCTTGATGGGGTTTGTTCACTCTCCCTGAGGAAGCTTCAACTTCTATTGTGCTAACGTTCGGAACATCCGTGCTCACTCCTTCTCCAAAATTCAGAAAAGCAGTAGGCAAGACATGTATTGATGGAGAATCTCCAGAAACAGTAGAACCTTCCTCAACAGCCAAATCAGTTACAGAGGTTTCTGTCTCCTCTGTGCTGTCTGTTACAAGTCTAGTAAAATGAGGAGTACTTTCAGTAGCTGTGCTTTCTGAAACGGGCTTAGAAGAGAACTCCAACAGAGAAGACTCTGTTCTGTCAAGAAAGTCTGTAGTGGGTGGTTTATATGTTGCCGCAATATCAGAACTAACCTCTTTGAAGGTTCCTTCTGATGAATGATCAGACTGATCTGTATCCTTTAATGATGACGTACTTGGAATGATTACCTCAGGATACTCAGATACTCCATTATCTAACTGAACAGTTACTGAGGATTTAGGAGTTTGAGGTACAGAATATAAGCTCACTGGATCTATCTCTTCATACTCTGCTGATGCTGATTTTGTGTTTGTATATGCTGTAGGATGCTTTTCTTCATTCTTGCTAGATGATATGGTTGTCAGTTGGGATGTATGCTGTGTGGTGACAGTGCTTACATCAAGTATGTCAGTTGTCAAAGCTTTTTCTGCCTCAGTAGTTAAAACTGGTGTAACAGAAGGAACCACAGGCTGCTTATCATCTAGTTCTTCTTGGCCCATTCCAGAAAAGCCAGAGACAGAGATTGTTTCGCTTTGATCTGCTATTACTTGGTTGTTTGCTGAAGTATTCAGCTTGTAGATGTCTTCTGTTGTGCTTGTTGTATGCTTAGACTCATGCAGCACATGAGGGCTTGCCAGCGATGGTGCTGTAGGAAGGAAAATGCCCAGATCAGAGAACTCAGTAGTGATGAGAGACTCTGTTGCAAACTTCATGGCATTCCCTGAACCAGAATCCTTGTCATATGATTTTGGCCTGTGCCCAGCTGTTACTGACTCACTACTTGGCTGACTGGAAGTAGTCAAAGAAAGACTATCACTGGATCCAAGTGTCTTCCCTTTGGTTATGGAAAATTTAGGTGTTGAATCGTATTTCTCCCCTTCAGCTGTCATGCTATCATCACTGCCATATGTTGATTGTATAAAAGGATTTGGCATTGTCTGCACACTTATTATATCTTCAGGCATTGATTTTGAGTGATCCATGTCTATAATAGTTGTCTCTTCTGACAGGATTTGAAGTCGTTCTTCAATTAGTGTAATATCACCATAAACAGAAACGTTCAATATAACACTTCTTTTATCATCAATCACAGGAATAATTTTCTCATATATCCCAGTATCACTTGTTAGTTCTTCTGATGTAGCTGTCTTTGGTTGAACAGCAGATGGATTTGCCACATCTTTTTCTTCTGTAAAAAGGGATGGTAGTCCTGTGATCACAGTCTGTGATCCATCTACCGGTACCTCTGTTGTCATAACTTCAGAATAAACCTCCCCAGGAACACTAGATGAATCATTTATTTCTACTTTTGACACAGGGGGTATTGACAAATGAGTAAACATATCAGGAGAAGATGAATCCATAAGACCAACCCAGCCAGATCCTTCTCCAGAGCTTTCAGGTAATACTCTGCCTGGCATTGATGTTGGTGGTGTTACAGGCGATTCTTCTGTTTCATGATTAGGAGTTCTACTCAGTATTACAGAAACAGGAGTTACAACATCTTTAATCAACAAATGTGATGTCTCCTCTTGAGAAACAGCTTTAGCTGTGTCAGAAGTAGCTGTTGTCCTATCTGCTTCATTTTCTCCTCTCCTATAGTCAGTTTCTGTATTGTTAAGTTCTTCAATAGCAACAAAATAATGTGTCATGTCTTTAATCTCTTCAGAGCTGAAGGTCTTGGAACTCTCTTCTACTAAAGCTGGAGAACTGGTGATTGCTAAGCTGGGGAACTGGTCTTCTGTTTCTAACATCAGCAGCTCAGTTACAGCACTTGTAACTTCTTCATTCACTTCACCATTTGATTCAGTGCTTCCTCTTTCAAAGTCTTGTGTCTTGTCAGTTGAAAGTTTGGGTCCCATATTTGCAGGATGAGGACTTAAAGTACTCGTGATTTCTTTGACAGCCAATCGGACTATAGAAGGAATAACAGCAAGGTTGTCTCCTGATCCTTGTCCTGAAAATGGATCACTGATGAGATCATTACTTGTTAGCTCTTGTTCTCCAGGTGTCAGGAGTGTTCTGGGAATATTATTCGTAGGGAAAATGTTTTGTACCAACTCCTCCTCTTGCTCTGTGTCTGTAACTGGAGAGCTTATGTATTTCCTTTCAATCTTTACAGGCTCAGTTACTCTGTCATCATGAAATGGCAAAAGTATTCTTTTAACAGATTCAGTTTCTAATTCCTTTTCTTCTGAATATGGACTGACAGTCAGAACATGTAAAAATCCCGGATGTTCATGGTTAACCTGTGTACTTCTAAAGAATGGGTCTGTTGTTGTTTCTTCAGAAGATTCTATAGCTTTTGGTGACATTTCCCTTGGCCTGTTTTCCTCAGAATGTAGATCTTCCACCAAAGGACTCTCTGTAGAAAAAGCTTTCACTGTCAGTTCATCGGTTGTTTTCTCTTCCATTCTTATGTCAGCTACAGTTCCCATTGTGGTTACTTCATGATCGGTACTTGTGACTAGTTCATCGGTTTCAGCAGTGAAGGCATGATCTGTAGATGGCACGCTAACAACTGTTTCGTCATACTTCTCTCGTGTTTGTGCTCTCCCAGTGGGTGAAACTGCTGCTTTTGCAAGTGATTCAATGAATGTCTTTGCTTCTCCAGATCCCTGATCAATAAATGAGAAATTACTTCCAAGTATTTCTTCAGTAGGTCCATTAGACATTAGTTTTGTGGTGCTGGCATCACCTTTGAATTCTTCTCCAGAGCCATGCTCAATCAGGAGAATCTTGCCTAACGCAACAGTTGAAGAACTAACTTTTGCATTTTTGTTTTCTGTGGATTCAGCCACTGCTTTTATACTGCCAGTACCATGTGCCACCATGATGTCATGAGGGCTGTTACTGACTAGTGATTCTGGAGATGCTGTGACCTCACCTGTTTCTAAATCTTCAGGTTCAACTGCTGACGCAACATGAGACGCTGTCTCTTTTCTAGAACTAGGGCTGGATTTTACTTCAGAAGGAGCTGTGTAAGTTGATTCAGTTCCCTGGTTTTGTTCTTCTGGATTTCCTGTACTAAACACATTCTGAGACATCTGACTTGCTACTCCAGGCTCCTTTGTCAAGCCATCTGACCCAGTACTTGAAGCTGATATTGCTGATTCATCTGTTCGTGCATGCTCTTCATATTCTGTTGTTGCCTTCTTCAGTGAAGCATCATCTATGCTGTAAACTTTTCCTTCATGCTTTTCTGTTTGTATTTCAGGCCTTAATGGAACTGAAGTCAAAGTGGCAGACTCAATGATACCTTCTACGTCTCCAGAACCCAGACCAAATAATGGGGAGTCAGTACTTACCACTTTTCTTGTGGGACCCCCTGAAAACATGCCCACTGGTTCTTCAGCTGATCCTTCATTTATAAATAGCTTCTTGTCTCTCAAGAGAGGAACAGTGGTGACCTTTTTGATTTCAGAACTTATGGTACCTGTTACAGTTTTCCTAAGCAGAGTGGGCTCTTGACTTACAGTTCTGACTGCACTAGTAGTGCTCCCAAGTTCATTCAACTCCAAGTTTCCCTCTGCAGCGGTAGCTGAATTTTTCTGACTTGAAGACACAGTAGTCTGTATTTCTTTTTCATCTTGAATATTCTTTTCAGTTACAAGAGAGCTGACAAGTACTTTTTCCTTAATAAAGTCAGAGACAGAATCGGTGGCAACAGTCACTTCAGAACTTTGATCAAAGGCAGAATAAAGAGTGCCTGTTTCTCTGGGCAAAGTAGAGGCAATTCCTGAAACAGTTACAGAAATTTCTGTTGGCAATACTGTGCCAAGGCCCAAAGAAATATCTTGCATTGAAAGTGTTTCTGTTACTGCTGTTTCCGTTGTCACGGCTGAAGTTACAGTGATGTCCTCTTCTACATCTCCAGAGCCTTCCAGAGCTATAGAAGAAGCGCTCACCTGAGGCTTTGCTGTGTGACTACTTGTTTCCAGAAGTATTTCAACAGGGGAATTTGTATTAAGTTCAATTGTTGATTTATAATGATCTCCTGGAGCAGGGGTTGCCTTTTCTGGAACAAGGTCTTTCACAACTTTGCCTACTGTAGCAGTATTGAAAACTGCATCCAGAGAAGCAGTTACAGCAGAACTTTCCACAGTAAATGCATCAGGAGCAGAAGTTACACCAGATTTTTTTTCATCATCTTCCTTTCTTGACATTGTTAAAATTTCTGAGAAGACAGAACTGGTTAAATCAGATTCAGTGGATCCGTCTCCAGAAGATTCACTAGTAATCAAAAGCAAGTTTTTTATATCTTTAGTGGAAGTCTCCTCAGTTCCGTGCCATGTTACAGTCTCTTTATTTTTTTGCAGAGACTGCTCATAGGAAGAAGTAATGGCTATTACTTTATCTGTTGTGGCCACTTCTGACTCACCACTATAAACAGGCTCTAACATTGCAACATCTGCTGTAGGCTGTGTAACTTCAAATGCCCCTATTACTTCTCCAGCTTTGCTTGGTTGCATAGTACCAGAAGCTTCAGTTTCAGGTATTATAAATGTGTTGGTTTCATTGATTTGAGAAAAGGTTACATTTTTGGAATGTGCAACACTTTCAATTTGGTCACTTCTGGCTTCCTCAGCTTTTGTGCTCTTAGGTGCACTAGTAACTTGTTGCTTTCCATTGATGAACTGCAAAGCTGGAGGAGTTGTAACATCAGTAGTGTTTTCACAGTCTTCCTCTTCTTCAAAGTCTATAAAGTTTGGAAAGAAAGGATCCAGTATTATATATTCAGACGAATCCTGCACAGAGTCTGAAGTACAGGGTTCAGTCTGAGCTGATTCTGCATCAATGTGGGGTTCATCTATTGCATGAGGAAGCATGTGGCGACTGAACAGATCCAAAAATTCTTTCACCGGATGATCTGCAAAACAAAGAGAGCTTTTCATAATCCCTAAGTGACAGCGATGGTTGTGCATTATAGTAGACATTTGAAGCACAAGCAATCCATTGGAGAAAACCAAACCAAAACAAAACAACAAATTCAAAATGAAACATAGTAAATTCAGCATGTTCTTCTATTGACACAAAGTTAAATGCTGCCACCACATTTGACTTTCTAGTTGAAGTCTTTATGTATATTGAACACATTGATTATGTAATGCTGTCGATTGCCATGCATGTTTAGTCCCAAACCCACACCTGAACTAGCTTATCCCACGCTATTCAGCAGAGATAAGAAACAGACAAGATGAAAAAATTTTTTAGACAAAAACACTTATCCTAACCTGCAGCAACTGCTTCTATGGATTTGAACTAGCTAACCTTTACCAAAAACTGAACTTAGACGAAACTAAACAAGGCAAAGTCTAAAATAAAATATGACTTATACAATATGCCTCTGCAACTTGATTTATTCTCAGTATAGAGTAATTCAAATTACCAGGAACACCATAAAAACTACATCAATTGTTATTCTTTATACTTGGACCCTGGGTCAGTAAATAAAATCTCACTTTACGAATTTGTTGCTATTCAGCATACAGCATTGTGAAGCAAATAAGAAACAATAGCTCGCATTCGAACATCAGTCACCATTCAGGCAGCAATGTGAATAAAGTCCAGCTATTTTCTTATGCTTACCACTCACTTTGAATTATTTACACACTTTCACAGATCACAAACCTCTCAAACTTTTTTCTAGGTGGCCAAGTAGGTAAAAAGGAGGAAGAAAGTTCTAAGTGGGAAAGGGTTTAGCTGCAGAAGTCCTTATGAAGTCCTCTAAGAGTTATGATTCCAAATTCCATAGACAGTTTTAAAATGTGCCCTCTCAGCAGAAACATTACTGTAAACCTTCTGTCCCAGACAATAGATGTTACCATCATTAAAAGAAATGAAAAGAGAAGAGAAGAGAAGAGAAGAGAAGAGAAGAGAAGAGAAGAGAAGAGAAAAGAAAAGAAAAGAAAAGAAAAGAAAAGAAAAGAAAAGAAAAGAAAAGAAAAGAAAAGAAAAGAAAAAAGAAAAGAAAAGAAAAGGGGAAAAAAGCCAAACTTCAGGCTTGGCCAACTGACTTGAAGCTGGAAACTTTGTGCTGCAATCTTACTCCTTGAATGTATCTTTCTTCTATGTTTACAACTGTCTTGTCCAAAGCAAAATTACTGCTTGCTGATATAAACTGGTATAGTCAATGGAGCTTGGTTTACGTCTCCTAGGTAGAGGATCTGAACCAACATAAAGGACTCTGGTCTTACAGAACTGTCAGCAATGATTGCTCACCAAAGAATATTTGCAAGTATTCTGGCCTACCTAGTATAAGACAGAGACAATTTTTAAGTAAATCTTCCTCATTAAAACTGTTTACAAGATGCAAAAAATGAGAATGTGCCAGGTAAAGTATTTCATTAGTCTGAAGTAATTCCCCCACCTATGAACATTTAGCCTCTATGACCACTGAGCCCTCAGAGATAATCAGGTGACCATTCTGGAAAAGAATGTGTTAAATCACATTAAACTGACACAGAGCACTGTGAAAGGCTTCTGATTTTTTGGCTTGGGGTGTTCTGTGTGTGCAAATTGACCACAACCTGGGTCTTGAAAAGGTTATTGCAACTCTGTTGAGGATTAGTGTTCTAATATTTCATGTTTTATTTACAGCTAAACTCACAGAGTATTACTGAATCTTCATTTTTCTAAATGTTCAGCTGAAGATTAAATGGCAACTTAAGGGGTGTTTTACAAAGAACATGTAATAAGGTGCCCTGAATCCAAGGCTTTGATCTAATTGTTAAACAACTTGGCAAAAATTAAGATCCATGCCAGCCTTACAGAGAATAAACCACCTTCAGCATTGTGCATTTCCACTAAAATATTCCATTTGTACAGCACTAACCTCAGCGTTGCCAGTGCAACAAGCAAGGCTGATTTTAACCTCACTTCTGTCTGGCTATTCTATATTGTCCCAATGAAGTCTGGTGTATACTTTGTGCTATGACAGCTCTATTAGCTGACTACAGAATTGAAACTCCTCTTCCCTCCCTCACATGTGCGTGTTGGAAGCTGTTTTATGCAATGCTTGTAAAAAGAGAATTTCTCCCTATTCCTTCCTTCAGTAGGTTAGAAATATTTATAGAGGCTGCCCAGTGCCACAGAAAAATATAGCTTCTGCAGCCATTTATTTGAGTCTTCCCAGATCTCCCTTTCAAATTTTGTTCAACCAGAAAATCAGGAATTTAGTCTTTTGTCCAAGAGTTGCAATATGATGTGGAGAAGCGTGTCTAATAACATCACTTTCAGAATCCCCAAATCTGAGCAAACAGCAATGTTAGTCATACTGAGGAGTCGTATTTTCATAAAACTGGAAGCTCGCATTGACACAGAATTGTACACTTTCTTTACAAAACTGTGAATGCAAAAATACATAGGAATTCAATAAGTGAAAGAGGAATGGCTAGTGAGCTTTGAGAATTTCTGATTCTCAGTACATTCATGATAGAATAACTCTGCCAACATAGAGGACCAGAGAACTACATATAGAAATGTGTATGGGCAAGAAAGTTGGCTTGTACTGTGTGCACAGCTTAAGAAGGACCATGTAAAAATAACCCAGTATATTGACTAATGTGGCATAACAATTAATTATTATTTCATACACAGCTGTTAGGGTTGTGTGCACAAAGCGTGTTTTTGGCCAGAACTATACATTAAAAAAAAAAAAAAAAAAAAAAAAAAACAACAACAAACCCTGGATGGGACTGGATAGGCTGTAATTTGTAGGAGGGTACCATGACTAACAAGTTCTGACCAGTGTATTATTTTTGTAGCAGTGCACACCTGGGAGTCCCTCAAATTACTAGCTCACGCTAAATCATTTATGGTAGGTAATAAATTAGTGAACAACATCTGTTCCAAATTCACCTAGAAGACATACACAAATTCTTACATACGCAAAGATCTCTATCAGACCTTACTTTTACTTCGTTAGCTTTTTCAAGATCTCACATGTCACAAAGATCCACATAAAAGAACCTTAGCTAAAGGTATGATATTCCAAAAATAAACTTTCAGGAGGCTCTTTCATTTAATACTAAGGGGTTTTGGTTTGGTTTTTCCCAAGAAAAAAACAACCACCTTTTAAGAAAATAGTAAAGAATGCAATTCTATTATTTTTTTAGTCATAATTTCTTCTCCTTTCTAGAGCTTTGATGATTCAGTGCTAGCAATCAAGTTGCCAGTGCTCAGGGTTAACAGCTATGGAAAATTCTCTTAAAGCCCAGAGATGGGCAATAATCTAGGTAACAATATAGCTCATATAGCATAAAACCTTGTCCTCTAAGAATAAGCAAGACACTAGGATGAAAACCTAAGGGCTACCGTAAAATACGAATACAGCAGAGGAAAGTTTTATCTGTTGAACTGGTTTGTTAGACCCTTAGGGCAGACACACAAACACTTGCAATAGTTTTAAACTGGCTAGGTGCAGCCGACATAGGTTGCCCCTATTTATGTTCACGTCCATTCCAACTGCAGGTAAAGACATACAGACCTGAGACTATGAATAAGAGATGAAATGAGGGCTTTAAAGGAAAGGAATTGGGGTACTAAGTATGTTTAATGATAGTTCACATATTATCATGGCAAACAAGCCAAAAGGAGCATTTGTCCAAGATGTGCTTTGTTACTGTGACTCCCAGAAAAAGAAAGTAAAACCACGTAGATTAAAAGTAGTAAAACCAAGGGGTGTCAGTTCTGTCTGCCAATCCAAACAAGTCCTAAAGGAGATTTATTAGTAAAGCCTCTTACTGAGAAAAAGGGATGAGGTACGCACTGACACAGCGATGGAATAGATAGGTGGATGAGTGTAAGAGGCCTAGAGTGTTTCTTAATCCATGTAATATGCCTAGATGTTTTAAATTACCTGTATGGAATAGGTATCTCAGTAACAATCAACTATGTGTAAGAAATAGAAATCAATCTGGCTACAGGGTGCTTCTTGGCCACAAGAGGACTTGACTGCTACTACATACAACCACGAAGCGCCTGACTGAGGTGGCTTTAATTTCCATTACAACCATTCTAATGACAATTGGTTCTAAACCGACATTAATTTTTCACTGGATCAAATATAAAAGTTGCCTCCGTGTTACTAAGGGACAAGCTAACTTCTATACATCCAGAAAGTATGCAACATGTAGTAACTTTTTCTTGAGAAGACTTTTAATATTCTACAAAGAACCCTAAAAGGCTTTTACACAATCATTTTTGAGGGGGCAGGCAGTAAGAATTTCCTATCAAAAGTCCTTCAGATAAGCAGCTGAAGAAGAATTAATAAAGAATTAAAGAGAAAACAGATTCTGATGTTTTCCAAACTTTCAAAACGTAAAATATTTCTTTCAGAAGACTTACAGATTTAGCATGAATGTGTGAAGTCTAAAACAAAATGAGACCATTAATATCTAATCTGGAATCCTGCAGATAACAGAATTTCACCTATAAATTCCTGCAATTTGTCCATTTATTGCTTCAGAGCTACATGCTGAGTTGTGTGTGAGAAGTAAAAAAGTTCAGTCATTTGTAGAAGGACTAGAGTTCTGATAAACCCATGAAATTCAGAGAAAGATTCATAAAATCTTCTGTGGACTTTGAATCAGGCCCTATATTTTGATTAGAATAGAACTAAGAGAAATTTAAACAGAAGACCAAAACAATTTTGGACTGTTTGCTTTGAAAGTGTGTGTTTCTTCGCATAATGTGACAAATTCTGTACTGGAGCCCCTGGCCCAGGCTGCCCAGAGCAGCTGTGGGTGCCCCATCCCTGGGGGGGCTCAAGGCCAGGCTGGACGGGGCTGGGAGCAGCCTGGGCTGGGGGGGGGGGGGTGTCCCTGCCCGTGGCAGGGGGGTGGGACTGGGTGGTCTTTAATGTCTCTTCCAACCCAAACTGTTCTATGATTCTATCACAAACTCCATAATGTTCCCTACCATAACCACAAGACAGGTTAGCACAAAAAAAATAGTTTGTGTTAGTCTAATTTCTTCCTGCATTTGATAACCTGAAAATTTCTGGGTTTGGCTCCAACAGAATTATATCAAGGTGAATTTAGACCATAGTACCATAGTATGACTAAAATGTCGTTAAAATACTGTATATATGTGGTTTTGTCTCAAATTCCTGCAAATATAATATTCAGTGACTGTGACAAAGGTAATGTGGTAACTTGCAATGAAAGTAAAAAACATTTGATGCAGAGAGAAAAGCAATAAATAATTTAAGATAAAAACTGAGAAAAATCTGGGTGGTTTTCCTCCTGTGCATACTTGTTAACTACTCTGTTATCCATGTTAAGTCACCTTGTTTCTTCCACACAGATACGTACTCTACTTTTATTTTTATATGCCTCCTCCTCTTTACTACCATTGGTCTGCACAGTACCATGGTCATCACCTCCTGAAGAAGACTCCCATCACACACATGATGATAAACTTGCACTCCCTGGCAAAAGACTTAACTGTCATCTCCAATGGATAGGATGCTTTGAGATCAAGGTCAGAGGTGTCTGGGACTAGGACCAGGGGACCAGCAAAATACCTAATACTTAGCAGATCGCACAATGGTTCAGTTCATCATGGAAGAACAGATCATCATCTTGGGTAGGCTCTTAAATGGCAACTCAAGCCAGGTGTCTCAAGCTTCATAACAGCTATTGATTAGACCCTCACTTGTTCAAAAAAACATTTATTCTCAGAAAGTCATTGCAGGAACAATGCAATGAAAAGCACACTGATGGCGATGAGGACCGAAGGCAGACTCATGAATCATTATCTTTTGCCTTGTAAATTCATGGAATTTGCTGCAGATTGAAGCTGCTACAAAAAGCAGCTCCAAATGGACAATCCATGGAATAATTCAGCAAACATGCACACTATGTTTGATTAAGACTCGCTGAATAACGTAAATGAGTGTCTTTAATGGGTTATCCCAAAATCCCTGCACATTTGTGGGACACTCCTGACAGGTTTGCAAAGCTGACCTACCAAGAGCAAGCCTACAGTCAGCAGACTTAAAATCCAGCCAACAGGTGTCTCCACCTTGAAAATATTTAGGATTCCTCAAAGTAGAAGATGTTAAAAACGGTTTATTTAAACCCTCTGAAAACCCAGTGAATCCTCATATCCGTGCTGGGAACAGGATCTATCATGAGGGAAGACTTAAACAGCTTTATGTCAAATATTAACTCCCTTGAACCTCAGCTCTGCCAGGGACTAGATTTGCAGTCTGAGTAGATTCAAGCAGTTTTATGACTATGGCTTGCTGAAACTCTTCCAGTGAAACAAAACTAAACCAATTCAACAGGAATGTGTCAGTACCGTTGAACATGTTTTGTTTTAAAAGCACAGTGAAGATGTAAAGAAGTGATCTGACAAGATGACCCCCATACAGAAATATATATTGAATGTTTTTTCTTGCAAAACCTTTGTATTAAGGGGGGTTTCCCCCCCTTAAAATATTACATTTAAATTGGAACAGAAAGCTTCAATTTTACAGAAATGAAACATTCTGATAACATCTTCTGGGCCATTTTGTTTCATAGAAAAGGGATTTTTTTTTTAAGTGTTCTTTTCATCTCATTTCAAAAGAAATAAGATTTTGAAATATAGATGTTTCCTGCTGAAGGAAAATTCCAAGTGTCAGCCTTCGGTACACGCAATTTCTCTAACTTGTGCCATCTTGTAATATCATTAACCTACCTAAGCACGGTCAAAGTGCAGCAGTGCTTCAGGCATACCCCACCTCCCCTGTCAGGAAAAGGTGGGAATACTGCCAAGGAGCTGGTCTAAGGTGTTAAAGAAACATGGCTACTATTATACACACCTAAGTAAAAGACAACAAAGAAAGGTCCAGAAATAATTAAAATTTTTATTATTTTAATCCTTCTACCTCACATTAACATGACTAGTACGTATGATGAGGTCTAGTAAAATCCAGTTCTTGATTACTGTTCAGTCTAAATAAACAAAAGGTTTTATTTAGTTCACTTAAAAATGTTCCCCAGTTGGTTATATATTTCTGAAAGTTTTGTTAACTTTGGCTCCTTTCAGAAATGCTTAAGGATGTAGGGACATTTCAATAGTTTGGGGTTTTTTTACGTTCTAAATTTTATCCAAATTTATGTTTTGCTCTCCCTCTGACAGTCAAAAGAGACGTTTGCACTTTTAAAATCTCATCAGCAACAAAAAAAAAAAAACAAAAAAAAAAAAAAACAAAAAAAAAAAAAAAAAAAAAAAAAAAAAAAGAGGATCATATATAAATTGACCTTGCATAAAAAATCTCAACTACTCAAGTTAATTTCTGGAAGAAAGTACTCTAAAAGCAATTTTTGCACAGCTGGCTGGGTAGGAGTTGAAAGTATTTCAAGGTGGGTGGTCAGTCTTGCCTACTCAAATTAACTTCTCCAGTCTGCTTTGCCATATTTGGGTGTCTCTGTTTCCATGCAAGATACAGCCCTGTTGAAAACCTGAGTATCAATTGCTGGCATGTTCTGAAACTGCAGCCTTTTTACAGCTATACCATTCCCCCAAGCTCCATCTTGACAGAGTTGTTGGCTATGACCAGAAACACCTGTGGAAAGTGGATGTCACTTATGTGGACATCTGTTTTGCACAGGGCTCTGGCCTGCATGGCTGTGCTTAAACACCCCTGCCAAATTTTAAAGCAATACACATGATGATGCAAAAACCATGTCAGAAATAAAGGAACTGTTTTATTATAAAAGCGTATCATGAAGCCTTCTGGCAATCTCTGGTGTTTCCTTCAGCCTCATTGCTTCCTGTGTTCCCCCCTGACACAGTGGTAAACTTGTTAAGAAAAAACAGATTGAATAAAATGTCAAGTTGTTAAAAATGGCAGCCTCGCAGTGTCAAGTCGAAGTACCAGCAAGTGCAGGATACAGTTCCCTGAATGATGACTGAGTATTTGTCACACAATATTCTAAGGACAACCATTCCCACTTCCTTTCTACTCCAATCTGTCATTAACTACATGGCACTCCAGCCAGTGCTGTCTCCTCCTGAGCGGTCCCTGACAAGAGCATCTTTCCAATGACAACATTTTATTGCCTACAGAGAAGACAAATCTAAAACTCTGCAGGGCTAAACTACCCAAACCCAAACAACGGGCGAGTAATAAATCATTTTCTCCAGCTGAAATCCTAAACAAAGCAAAAAGTCAGACTGTGCAGTCACACGGTATCTGGGTTAGCTGGTCTGTCTGGAAATATATATATAGAAAAGTCCAACTCCACAGGACAACTCAACAGGCCAGTTGGTAAACAGAAGAGCTGGCTAGGAAGGAAAGCAAATGCTCACCAAAATGACTTCAACCTTGATCCCATGTGTGGTACTCCATGACTGAAGTGGGAAAATTGAGATCTGAATGGGTCTTGCCCTTTCCTAGCCCACTACACCACCAACCAGTGGTCACATCCACTCACACTGGGACAACCTCAAATGCTTCTGCCATTACACAGATGGAACAAGAAGGAACCAGTTCTAGCCCTATTAACATAAGAAGAGAGTGTCCCCTCCCAGAAGAATAAAAAACAGCTTATCACAACAAAAATTTGGGGAAAAGTCAAAATACTACAGTTACAATGTCAAAGTAGATGACCACCTTCCCCTGTCCCTTTCTTCAGTAATGTCAGCAATATTTGGCTTTAGGCACAAATGCGCAGTACCCTCCTTAATGTGATAGGTCTGGGAAAAAAAAGGTTGATCTCTTGTTAGTGTAGGAGTAATAAAGGTTGCTTTACATAGTAGGCATGTGCTCAATTTTACTTTCTTGATCAAACTAATTTTTCCTAAAGAAGGAATTTTTTGTACCAAAAAAAACCCTAGGAAATATTCTGATGTTCAAGCTCTAAGACAAATAGTAGTGTTTACATATGTGGCTGGGGGGGAGTAGGGGTGTGGGTGGGGGGGTGGGGGTGGAGAGAGAAGCGGGGGCGGGGTGTAAAGGGAGGAAGGAAGAAAGGAAGGAATAGAAAGAAGAGAAAAAGAAAGGGAGACAAGAGAAAGGGAGAAAGAACGAGACAAAGAAAGAAAGAAAAAATGAAGGAAAAGAAGGAAGCAAGGAAAAGAAAGAAGGAAGGAAGGGAGAGAGGAAGGAAGGGAGGGGGGAAGGGAGGGAGGAAAGAAAAAAATAGAAGAAAAAGAAAGAAAGAAAGAAAGAAAGAAAGAAAGAAAGAAAGAAGGAAAGAAAGAAAGAAAGAAAGGAAGGAAGGAAGGAAGAAAGAAAGAAAGAAAGAAAGAAAGAAAGAAGAAAGGAAGGAAGGAAGGAAGGAAGAAAGAAAGAAAGAAAGAAAAGAAAGAAAGAAGGAAAGAAGGAAAGAAAGAAAGAAAGAAAGAAGGAAAGAAGGAAAGAAAGAAAGAAAGAAAGGAAGGAAGGAAGGAAGAAAGAAAGAAAGAAAAAAAGGAAGGAAGGAGGGAAGGAAGAAAGAAGGAAGGAAGGAAAGAAAGCAGAACCCAAACATATTTTCAGGAGGATTCTCCCTATGCAAAATGGCTTTGTTCTGAATAACTCTGTTCAAAGAACTAAAGCTATGATGATGATTACCCCACCTTATCTACACCACAATTCTCTTTTTACAGCTATCTGGAGAAGTTTATGTATCTGTACTGCCATTTCTCATGATAATTTTCTGACATTTTATCCCCTACAATTTTCCAAGCATCTTTCAAGTACCTCATAAGCACAGCTTTAATTTAATGTCTGCACGTGCCCACTGGTCATGCAGCCAGCACTCAAAATCACAGCTGATTAGATACATAGTTTGGCTGCAGTCCCTGCTCCTTTTTGGAAGATATTTAGAGCTACTAATCAGTGTGGCAACATACACTTTTTTTCTCACAGAAAATATTTTTTTAAGCTCTAGTTTTCTTCATTGAAATATGACCAAAGCTTTGCTGGAATAGACCATTGCGGGGCAAATCATGCTTGCCCTACACCTGGCTGCTTGTGCAAAATGACTTGAGTTACTACAGCAGCAGGAGTAGTAACTCAAGTTACTACAGTATCTTCATCATGTCTTTCTATTAAGACTTTTAGCCTTTAAGCCACTTACAGAAATACCTCTATTTAAATTTCCAGGATCACATCCTTCATTCACTCAGAGTTTCGCTGTATCCAATGAATTATTTCATGTAAAGTAAAATGGTTTAGATAATATTCTCTAAAAGAGGCAAAAAAGATTATATCCTCATTATAAGTACTAACATTTGTTACAATCTGGATACATTCAGAAAACTCTGGTACAGGAAAACACTTTCCTCAAAAAAAATTAATTCATACTGTGTTTGTATGTAAAAGACAGCCCATCTTTTCTGCAATAAGACTTAAGACTTCTAAAAGGATTCCTCTCCTTCAGAACATAAGTATGAAAAACTACTTTGTACCTATGAATAAAATTCCTTCATTTCTCTGATGAATAAACAAAGAGCTATATGAAAGCTAGAAGTGTGTAATCCCTATGTCTAGATCTGAGACGTTTCCTTGGAAACAATGCAAAAACAGCAGGGAATGTGTAGGCATCCTCTGAACAGTATTTAATGTGAGGGCACTGTTCCTTGTATCTATGGAAGTCTGTAAAGGAATGTGAAAAAAGAAATTATTGTTCTATAATAAGTCTTCAGGAAGAGCCAGCAATAGTGGCCTAAAACCTACTTATTAATTCACAGTCTTAGCTTCTTGTGAAACTTTCTAAGTATCAAGTTTCAGCTCTGTTGGATATGAGGTTAGTTTTTTCTTTTCCTTTGTTTGGAGGAAGGAGCAGCCTACAAAAAGTTTGAATTTGCTACAATTACTTGTTTATTAGGGCTTGTTTTCATACAGGGCATCCTTGCTCTTGCATTTTAAATATGATTTACATTTGATGATGTCCAACCTATTTTGAAAAGCCCTCCACAGCACCAGTAACAACATGAGTATTCTAATACAGAAAAATTCCAACTGGTTTAATTAAACAGCAAGGCTACCAGTTTGGGTTAAATATGTGACACAGACTCGTTCTGAAGAAAAAATCACCTAATTATTGAGTGAACCAGAAGCTGTAAATGTTATGAAGACACTCTGATATCTACCATCTCCACATCCCCATAATAATTCTGCTCTCAATCACCTCATTGGAATTACTATGGTGTAATTACACTGGGGAAGATGATATCAGAATCTGGCCATGTTACTTAGCATTTAACACTTCAGTTACTCTAGACAAAACACGAACTTGGCTGTCTCTATGCCAGGTTTTACAAATAACACGGAGAATTTGGTCATTCAGGGCATGAAAATTACTTCAGTAGCTATTGAACATTGACAAACCTGTTTCATTTGGAAATGTGTTTCAAAACCACTAGGTGGTTTTCTTTTTTAGCTGAACACACAAGCCCAGGGCTCAAAACAAAACACTACCAGGAAGGACTGTATTACTAATTCAAACACTGAAATAAGACCACGTTCATTGACTGCAGCGCATTCAGGGCAGCAGGGAATGTGATCTTTCTCCAGGGTTGATGAGGAGCAGCAGCTGCCGTAGTCCTCATGTCAGCTGGAACATTACAGCTAATAAGGAGACAAGCCTGCCCTCCTTTAAATAAATAGGAGATTTTTCATTTAATAAGATGGGAAGTTGGTTCAGCCCACATGAGGCCACTTTTACTATTGCTTCAACGTCCCAACAGAAATGAATTCAGGTCAGTGTAGTTGCAAAATACAAATAAACCGTGGCCACAGAATACCATGTCCAAATGCATACAGGTTGAAATGTACTTGCAAATTAAAAGGTACTTTGCTTACCACAATGTTTAGGTAAATTGGGAACTCTTCTCTTGAATGTATGCAATCAAGGATTAAGCATTTGTTAAGAAAGCTGAACAGGTTGCACAGGCAGGGAAGTCCTATTCTTGCACATCACTTGGGTGTTATCAGTCACTGCATAATGTAGCAGAATGCAGTGAATGCAAGACAGCATCTTTCCTTTACACTAAACTTTGATTTGAAATAGGTCCTATGAATAAATAGTAGGTTTCAGTAGCATGTACTTCTAATTTGAGGAAAAACAAATGGTGATTTTCTCACATAAAAAAGAAAGTCTCCACACCTTCAGCAGAAGTCTCTCTAAACAATTATTAATACAGGTAATTTTTGAAAGGTACACCAAAAATTGCACGTAGCACATGTGTGTATACTACAAAGAGCAGTGTCCAGACACATATTTGCCAGTAGGCATAAATGAAATAACTTAAAAGAGAACAATGTGGGTACAGGTGCAGGCAAATAGAAGCCTACATGCTACATGCTTTTAAGCTGGTTCTGTTGCAATTGAGGTGCTGCCTGGAAATGGTGTTGTGAGGCATGCAGCTCCTGTCCCTCCACACCATCATCTGGTCTGGTCATAGCACCATCCTGACACCCACAGACTCCGGAGCCAGCATCTTTCCTCCCAGCATGCTCCCAGAGCATTTCCACTCTCCCCCACACACATTCCCCTCAGAAGCTAGAAAAATGAAGGCTGAAAAGGGACATGGTTATTCTCTATAACTGAACAGAGAAATAAAAGTATCAAGGGATAAGTGTCAGAAAGAAAAAAGACCTATTCAAGCTAAAGACAATGCTGGCAAGAATAAACACAGGTATAAACTGGCCAAGAAGCAATTCCAGCTAGATATTAGAATCAGACTTAAAGAGAGCCATGACGATCTGGGACAGCCCTCCAAGAAGGAGCTGAGAAAACAACAGGATTAAATGAATTTTAAGACAAAGCCTAAGACAGACCTGAAAAGACTCTATTCTGCCTTCTTTGTTAAGGTTTATGACTATGACTCATTACCATTCTACATTTCATTCAAATTTCACATCCCCTCTTACACTGCTAAGACAGAAATATGCATGTCAGAGAATTACATGTTGGAACACAAAGGTTTGTAACCTCTTTCCATAAAATTCCACATCTACAAAGCGCAAGTTCCTACAGTTTTGTTCTGTTCAAAGCTGGAGGGGACAAGCAACCAGACAGAGCTGGTGTGAGTCCCAGGGTCCAATAAGCACTTTGAAACGTATTCACTAAGTAAAGACTTTCAAATGTCTCCAAAAAATGCAGGTGTGCAAATTACTCCTGATACAGACAAGAGTTATGTTTCCAGCATCCCCTCAACCACTGTTAAACAACACCCCCACAAGCATTTTTCAGCTCATGAAAGCTTTATGAGCTGAAAGCTCCTTCAGGTTTGGGGTTTTTTTTCAGCTGCTAATCCATTACCTTCCAGCAACAGCATCACCCCTCACGCTACAACACATAGGAGCTATGGGAACACAAAAGGGCACGAGGTGTTGCGTTTTGCATCTCTGCAGTGAAAGACAAACTACTCTGTCCTATCTGATGCAGCGGAAAGCTGCTAATGTGGTAACACATCACAGTGCAGGGCTATTTTGCTTTCTCACTTCCACAACACAGTCACTAGCCCAAAGGAATAGCCTGTTGTTCCACTCAAGTGAATGAAGTTCCAGGCTCCTTCCATTGTGATACATGTGCCTGGTCCTTTTTGTAGCATAAAAAGGGATGTTTCCCCATGCACAAATATATTTTCCTTATTAACTGGGACACCTGCTCTAGATCTGCCCATGTGCCATAGGCTGTCAGAAAAACCATTTCTTACATCCCTCATTAAGTTGTGCACCTGCCTCACACTTGCTCACAGGAAAAGTATATGGATTGTTTGTACAATACATTTTCTCAATGAAAACTGCTGTATTCTTATACAAATAAGCAGCTTAATCCATTCAGTGGTATGTTCTTTCTTGCCAGCATTAGAGTGCATTTTCCAGTATTTAAGCTAATGCGTTTGACCTTCCACCAGGCCCCCAAATTACTTGTTTCCATGGGTAATTTTTTTTATCTAAAAGTAACCGAAACTTTCTTTATGAAAGTTTTAATCGATCGCAAGCATGCATTTTAAAAACTAAGAGTATAACTATTTACCTCTTGGATGGCACATGGAAAGAAGTCCTCTAGGACAAACTCTTTCTGGTCTAATAAATATAAGGTCTTATTGTGTTTAGAAGAATAAAAATATTTAATATCAAGTTTCAGTTATGTATTGTACTACTTAATGTTAAGGGGTGGGTTGTGGGGGTGGTGTCTAAGACAGCCTAAGATCCTTGCCACTATATTTAATTGAATTTAACCCAGTGAACATTCAACATCTTTCAAGTGCAGCTTGAGTCTACAACAATAATGAAGAATAATATCTTCCACATTCTATGTATCCATAACACATTCCATACATCGACAGCACATTCCAGTCACAGGCTTCAAAGCACTTCAGCAAAGTTGGTGCCCGTTTAGCAAGGGTTTGAGACTGAGAAGAAAAGCGCGAGAAACCCTTCCTGCTTCTCCCTCTACCAGTGCATGGCCACAGGTGAACTCACCAGAGACAGAGCAGCAACAGGCTGCCCTTGCCACACTTCACCGGGAGGCAGGACACCCACCGATCACAAAGGGACGCCTGCGCCGCAAGGGATATGCTCTCTCCTCCTTGCTGGGAACTGCTAAAAATGTCTCCGTCTCTCAAAACTCCATTCACTTGGCATGACCCTTCCCTTCAACATGGAGCATAAAGTATTGCTCACAACAACAAAGCCTAATGGCACCTCCATGGAGCACTTAAATATTATTATGCCTACACTACAGATGGAGCTGCAGAGAGTAATATTCAGCGTGTTAGTATAATAGCAAGTTTTTACTGCAATTAAGTGATACGGCTGATAGGAAACAAAACATGGTACCACATTTCTGCTGAGGCCTGCTTCACTATTAAACTGTTGCTTCTGGCAAAAGCTGAATAACAAGGAGGTGAAGAAAGATGGAAAAAAATTAATATCATCAATATTTCCAACACTTGTGTATACACAAGAAGGAAAATATTATATTCATTTATACGCAATACCGCTTGTACAGCCAACCTCTCGGTATTACTCCTATTTGAAACAGCTAGTATTTGAAGGGCTTTGGTAAGCAAGTTGTCATTTCTTAGAAGGCTGTTTTGGAGGCTTGACTTGAAAATCACGCTGGCCTTTGCTTGTAACTCTCCCTGATTATTTTATTTAAGAGTGTTAAGCTATATTATCTTGAAAACAAGTTAAAGTAAAGGAGGAAAAACCTTTATTTTATCAGAGAGATGTAGTGATGACAACTGTCTGTCTTTTTCCCATTTAGCTGAGAGCAAGAAGTGAAAGGTACAGTTTATGTAGTGGATCATTATGACTGTGGATCAGTTTTCAAAGAGTGATAGAATAAGAAGTTGAACAATGTCCTAGTGAAAGGCTTATGTTACTAAAATTTGCCAAATTCATTCCTCTTCAGCACCTCCTATGTACATTTTCTTCAGTACAAAGAAAAGTTTATGGATTGAGGAACAATGGAGTGAAACTTGGGCTTGACAGGATTTTTCAGATGCAGTCTTTCATTTCTGGAGAAAGGAGAGGAAACACTAATTCAAATCCTCAGACAGAATAAATCTTTGGCAGCTCTGACTTAATTTGTGGTAAGTAGGTATAGGGTGCCTTTTCTTTGTGGATAGCTAAATAAAAGAATTTCCACTGCCATACACTGAAAACAGAAAAATAAACTCCTTTTTGACCTTGCACCAGATAAATGATAAATCCCTTTATGTTTAAAGAGAATACAGATGCTGCCATATAGAAAATGTCATAATATTTCAAGAAAAAGATCTTTTTTTTCCATGCTGACAGACTAAATCATTCCTAAAGGCAATTTTATGGATGTATAGCTTTAACTCTGCTTATAAACACCCACACACATATGCACATACATACCTGGAAAATGCATGCACAGCTTTAGAAAGCCTGTGAAGGTACATAAGGAAAATACTGAAGAAAGTCTGTCCTGAGGACCTGGTCACCCAAGTGAAAGCACGAGTAGCTATGAGGAGCAGTTATGCATTTATCCACTGTCCTTTAGATAACACATTTTGAACTAATTCCTAATTTAATGCATCACATACCCACACCATTTGAAAAACTATAAAATAAGGCTCTCCTTGATGTATATGCAGATAAATCCCGCATTGTATATCCTGTGCACTATCTGAAAAACCACCAAGTTTCCACATCCTTCCAGACCATCCTACTTCTTTCCATCCACCTGGAATGTACAGCTGCCCAATACAATCCCCTCTGTCATATATAATAAACTGTAGTATAACTCAGCAAAGTAACAGGGAAAATTAGTTCACTACTACACAGTCCAACTATTAATCATTAAGCCAAAGTAACTGAATTTCCACAGGTACAAAACTATTTAATATGTGGCTTAACTTTAGTCTTCAGAAATTACCTTTCTGTTGGGACTTACCGGACTCGTCTCATTTAATTGAGACTTCCAAGACACTGGCAACATCTAAAGCTTCATACAAAACAATGATAATATACCACAGAAACAAAAGTAGTGTTTAACTGTTAAAATAGCAGAACTATTATTTTCTGAAATAGAAGGTTAAGCTACCACTGATATGACTTGTCCTGTATATATGAAGTAGAATAATAAGCATGAAGTGAATAAATATACAAAATACACTGTATGAAAAGTCTAATAGTGGCATGGCATGTCTCAAGGAAACTACTTCTGCCTTTTGATTTTTGAATGAAATTCTATCAAGCACCTACTTGATGAAACCAACAAAAAGACTTCCAGAAATTATGCGTTCTGTTGGATGAGTTCTTTAAAGACATGGATGTTATGGAAAAGAACCAATGAGAAAACAGTTTCTTATATAAACATTCAAAAGCATTACATATAGTTAAAATGTATAAGTCATAAAATGAATTTTTACTATGTTCTCTCAAAAACAAAAACCAAACCCCTATAAAATAACTAAACAGAATGCAACATTTAACCTAATAGATGTTTTGAGCTTTATCCTTATTGTCAGTTCTACATTCCATTTTAAAAAATAAGGTTTTACCAAAACATCTTAAATAATAGTTGGTTCACAGGCTTCTTTAATGCAAAATTGCATAGGCTTCAACTATTGCATTAAGGAGACACATTAGTTATAAAACTCAAGAGTACATTGCTACTTTAGGAATTTGTGTTCTGGATACCCATGGAACTGAAGCTACATACACATGTACAGGGCCATCAGCTAAAAAAAGTAATGAAACTAAAAATTATGTCAATTTGCATCACAGATTCTGTGAAACAAATTTTTGAAAGTGTTATGATATGCTACAAAAATGTGCAAAAACCCTTCCCCCAAATCACAGGACATCCAATTGTGGACGCAGTAGAGTGCCTTAACCCTTTTTAGCTGGCTACACTGTACATGGCATTGTTAATTGCTACAGACTAATGGAATGTTAAAATAATCTAGTGCTTCATTTAGGACTAGTAATGCATGGAATGGAAGCTGTGAAATTAAAACGCTTGTTTCACAGATAGCTGAAGTTAAATCAGTGACTTGACAACGTTAAATAAGAAAACTGTACTATAGCCATCATGACTTTTAAGAGGAAATATAACAGTTTCATATTCATTCTTACATAGAAATTAATCTCACCCCAAACCGTATATATGACACATTTCTGAGTTTTTTAAATGGATAGAAAAACAGACCTACCAATATCTAGTAAGTTGCTGTCTAGATAAAACTTGTGTTTTGCATTCTTCAGTGATCCGAGAAACATCTCCAGTATATGCTAAAGTACACCTGTTTGTTATGATAAATTGTCCATTCTGATGGACTGCATGTCTAAAAGGCAAAATCTTACCTGTATCATTGCCTGTGATTTGAATAACATATAATCTTATGTCATTTCCACTATCAGGGTGTGAAGTAGAAGGAGACACCTCTTGAGGTTGCAAAGCCTCTGTGGCCTCCTTCACTTTCGGTGGTGCAGTAGGTCGTGCAACTGCAGTAGCAGTGGATGCTGTGAAATATTCCTTATCGATTTCTGGTTCTAACATCTTTCCTGTCAGATCATCATCAGTAGTGGCTTTACTGGGAGAAATAGATTCATCAATTATGATGATGTCATTGCTTGTTACCTCCTCTTCTTCCTCAGGAATGATACGCGGTGACTTTTGAGCAACAAAAGGTTTGGATGCTGATGTAGGATGAATTTTGTCTATAGCACTAATGGAAGGTGTAGTTACATCGCTGAGAATTATTGCCTTGTCTGTTGTATTAGCTGAAAATGTAGCTGGTTTTATTTCTTCAGGTTCTTCTGATATTCCTGAACCTTCCAGAGTTTGGCTTGGAGAAGCTCCCAAAGTCAGATGAGTAATGCTTTCCACAGTAGAACGACCTGTTGGCATCATATGGGGAGGCAACACAGATTCCCAGCTCCCGACATCACTGTCTTCTTCCCTGGAGGGCATTCCTCTGCTTTCGTGTGCTTTTGCTTGGGTACCCACTGTGACAGGCATCCCTTCAGTGACCTTTTCTTGATCAGTAGCAGTTTCGGCTTTCGGAGTCACTGTGAGGTGCAAGGTCCTGGTGCTAGTTTCATCAGGTTCCAGAACTCTTCCATAATCTGTGAACTTCACTGCAGGCACTGATACTTCTGTTGCTGGATATGTCTCATCATAAGCTGAACCTGTCTCATCCTGTTTTTCTTGAACAGCTGTCTGAGATGCTTCAGATCCTGGTGCTGTCTTTTGTTCATCTGTTTGGACAGATGTCACAGATAAGGTAGAGTCTGTGGCAGTACCTGGTTCCTTATCTTGCTCTTTTGTGGAGAGTTCCTCTGGGAAGACCTTACTATCTTTCCCAGTTGTTTCTGTTGCTTCCGTATGAAAGATATCATCAAAATCAGTCTGATCAGTAACTGGCATATCTCTAGTGACCTCACTCTCTACAGTAACTGGAACTAGAGAAGCATCATGTTTTTTCTGTGGAACTGAAGTATCTACCTCTGTTACATCTGTAAATACAATAGATTCCTTTGTCCCTCCAAAGCTAGCTGATGGTGTTCCTTTTCTGTCTTGAAGTGTTGCCACTGACTGATCCTCAGCTGATGTCGCAGTGCGTGTCTGGCCTTCCTCTGCCACTGTGTATTTTGAGACCTCCATTTCAGCAGACACTTCTTCAGCAGGCGTTGTTACCGATGTCTCAGCAGCCTCTCTTTGTTCGGCCTCTGGGGTTGGAATGGACACTTGCAAAACATACCCTGATGTTTCATCTCCTTCATGTTCTGTTACCTCCATGATTGTGGGCATAACAGTAACACTTGAGGAGCTAAAAGACTTTATTGTTGCACTACTTTCATCCACTGATACTTTGGATACTGTGGTTCTTTCCAGGTCCAAAGAGCTGCCTGTGTGGGAGACACCTGTAGTATCTTTACTCTCAATAAAATCAGCTGATACAGCTCCCTCATCACTTTTCATTTCCACTGGCTTCATGCTTGTCTCAGTTCCATCTGTAACTGCTGTAATCAGAGCTTCTGGATGCTTTGTATATTCTGTAATTTGCCCTGGAGATGTAGGCTCCATTCCAGAGATACCATCTTCTGTATCTAACTCATGTACTCCCTCAGTACGAGATGACTCTTCTGTCATATACCCCTGACCTTCATCTGTTGGCAGCGACATGCCAGAAGCCAGAGGAGTCTGTGTGAACTTCTCACTTGCATAGCAACCCTCAGATTCTGCTGTAACACAAGTAGGAATGACAGTAGTGGCATGAGAGATCTTAATATCCATTGTTCTTGTTTCTGGCTCCTTTGTTTTCTCCTGCTCCTCTAAAATGGCTGATTCTTCTGTTTGCTGAGATGAGTGGATAGTGGATGTGGTGCCTTCTCCAAAGTTTTGGAGGGAAACAGTACTTCCTGAGAGAGTGATGGCCTCAGATCCTGTTTGATTAACAGTCGATACAGAAAAGGATACAGGTATTCCGGATGACACGGTAGGCTGCACATCTCTCAGGTCCTCTCTGATTCCTTGAGCTGATGCCTCATTATCAAACACCATCACAGAACTAAATTTAACATATGGAGTTGACTTATCTGCTGTAGAAAACTGTCCAGTGGTTACTGCATGCTCATCTACGAGTGTCTCTGATGCAGCAGGCACATCTGATTCTGGGGTGCTACCAGTAGCCATGCCAGAAACTCTATCAGGCATAATGGTGTACATGCTCTCTGTGCCCTCCCCCTCTGTAGTAAGATCATACTGATCAGTTAACAAAGCTTTAGGGATTACAACAGTTGTAAGTTTCTTGTCAGATTTTGCCTCCATTGACTTTTTTGTGGGTTCTTTTGTTGAGTGGGCACCAAGATACTCTTTTGTTAGTGAAACTGAAGTCCCTGTCCTGGGAAACTCTCTCCGGGAAGTTGGTAACAAGCTATCTGTAGCTGCCATCACAGGACCCACTTCTATTTGTTCAGTCTGATTATCAGCATCATGTTTTTGTGTATCTCCTGTTTCAGTATCTTCCCACAAACCAGCGGAACTCTTAGCTACAGCTGTGCTATCCTGAAAAATTATAGAGGTCAAGAAAGCGTCCTCAATGCTTTCAGACCTACCTTGTTCCTCGGGCAACTCTGCTTCAGAGTAAGTGTGCTCCAGTTCCAATGCTGCAGATGTGCTCTCTGTTAACCTAGGTGAAACATCGTATTCAGTCCTTCCCAGCGTATCGTAAGTGCTTATTTCACCATCTGTGACAGTCTGAGGTAGAAGGGTGGTTAACTTAATGTTCTCCATAAGCACCTCCATTTCCCTTTTTTCCTCAGCCACATCAGTAGTCATTTCTGTATCTTCTTCAGTTTCTATGGTTGTTTCCTCCAAAGCAGGGACCTCTGTTTTGGTGACAGCCACTTCAGTAATCGGAGTCTCAAAAACAGGAGGTTTAAGAGTAACTCGAGCAGATGATGATTTCACACTGTCGGTTTTCAGAGATGTGATCAGCTTAACAGTTGTAGGCTCTGATGTGATTTTTTTAGCTTAAAAAGAAAAAAAAAAAAAGAAGTTAGTGTATCGTTCAGTCAGAACACAAATGTTACTTTAGTTCAGTTTGAATGTTCACAACAAAAACTAGATGCTACACTGAGAAAAAAGCATAAAGGTCAAAGGCTTTAGGTAGCTGTTCAGCATACAACAGAGCCTTGAATGACATGAAATAACACATTATAAAGCTGCAGAACATCTAATTTAAAGTCAGATGAAATGACAAGAGCAGCAGTATTCTTCATATTCATTGTTTATATAATTACCCCTAGAAGTACTCATACGAGTACCAATCATACAACTAAGTACCTATCAGGGAATATAAAAGTTTATTTCATGATGACATGAATGAGTGTTACTGCAAACCTGTGGGTTTTCTTCAAAGCTTACTGTAGCATACAACTCAAATATATAAAGGGAGTGAAATAACATTTTCATTTATTTTCAGCACATAATTACAAATTGCAAAAAGGAACCTTCGCTGGTATGAGAGCATGCTTAAGCAACAGGAACGAACATGCCATCAGAAAGTACTGTTTTACAATGCCACAGGAGCTGCTGCCCTGCATTTAAATTATACTGAGAGAAATTTATTGTGGGGAAAGGTGAAAACAGAAAACCATAAGATCATAAACTTAATACTATAATGATGTTGATCTTTGGAAGACATTTCAAAGATGTACATCTGAAACTCCTCCAGACACAAAAGTGTTTCTATGGGAGTGTTGAACATGAAAAGGCAGCGTTGAATCTTCTGAATGATGGGAAGAATAAGGGGATAGCTATCCCAGATTCATAAAAGACACAAAGACAGACCTGTCCAGTGAACCAAATTGTGATGTTTTAGAGCATCTTGCTGCCGTATGCCTTGTCCACTACTTCTGCCCCAGATTTCCATCCTGTCTGAGGAGCAAATGTGTGCTGACAGCCATGACACTGTAAAGTCTGGTATCTGATTTTAAACTCCTGAAAAATGTGAGTTTGTGCTCAGAAAACAAGATTTACTCGGGAAAATCCTATGGGAACACCTTCCCTTCTTCCAGTTCTTCCAGCTCAGTAACCTTCAGAAGGGAAATGGGAGCAGACAGGTGGAAGATGTGGATGTCTTAAATCAGTGCTGTTAATTGCAAAGTGACTGAGAGTCAAAAGCCTTATATGGATGCAAGTAAAGAGCAAAATATGGTCCTTTAAATCACACTAAGCATATGAAGAATGCATTAAACAGGCTGTGTATATAAGGACTAACTGCTTACCAGACAGACACAACTACATGTATAGCTTCTTGCCAAAGAAACTATGCATGTGCTCAACTTCATACAGCAGTCTATTACCCTAACATGCAGGAAAACAGTTGCAGTATTTTACAAGAAGATACTGAAACTAAAGGTTCATTATTACAGCTGTGAATTAATAAAAGAGATCATGAAATTTTACTTAATGTAAGGTATGAATACCAGTTATCAGGGGGAAATGTGAGTTCTGAAACCGGAGTTGTATTGCCTTGCATATGGGGATGGAGACATTCTAGATGATGGCGCAGCCTCTGATTGACTTGGGACTTGCAGGAGCTAATAGTATGAGCAAAGAAGATGAAGGAAATAAGTGAAAAATTTAGAAAGACTCAACTTAGTCACATATTTGTGCAAAGACAGTTTATACTCAAGCATACGCAGTATGTAAGCACAAATCAGTTCTTTTCACACACCCATGTCTAATTAGGTGCCCCTTTGATATTTGCAGATATGAATTCCACATGTGTAAGTTAGGGTCACACAAATATTTGTTTAGTTTCACACACCAAGCTTTGAAAACGTCACCTTTGCAAAAGACCTATTTGATTTAACCTGAAGTAGACAGACTTGCCAGATGATGGCTGCTTAGGATTTCTAGAAGAACGGGTAGATTTACAGAGTAGAGAAATGAGGGAAAAGTTCTGGTATTTCAGCTTCCTTGAATGAGAAGTGAAAGTGAAAAGGAAATTGTGAGAGTAAGAAAATATGACGTCGCTATGTTTAGAAGCGGTGGTGTTCTTTGCCAGCAGAAAAAGGAATGGATTCTTTTCCCTACCATATGTTAAATCTTTTTGTGGTTTTACAAAGAAGACTTCTTATATACTCTTTCTTTTTTGTAAGTTAAAACATTCAGTTGAGCAAGAAGGAGTAAAGTTCTTGAAATCCCACTAAGCACAGCCTTAATGCAAGTGATTTTTGTGTTTTGAGGTTCTACAAACTAAAGTGGATGTGTATTGCCCTTTTCAATGCCTAGGTGATTCACGGGTGAGATGGTGTTCACACAATGAAGAATCAACAAATTCTTGTAATTTTTTTCCCTCTTTGCTTGCATGAGGGTGGTTTAAACCACAGTTTTGCTTCACAGCTAGGGAGTAAAGGGTGCACACAAGTTAACACTGTCCTGAGTGGTAGTTGTTAAATTTCTATCAAAGAATACACCAATTCACCTTAACAGCTCTTCCTTATAGCAAAATGGAAAGGACGCAGCACAGTCTGATATTGTTCCTTCCAACCATGGGATGAGATTCCTTAATGCAGATTGAATCTGTTTTGTAGCCAACATCAGATACTCATTCAGATCTTAATTACCAGATTTTAAGTGACTATCAAGATCACTGTTTGAAAGAATATGAAAATGTAATACCCTCTAGCAAAGTTAGACAAAAAATGAGGGCATGAGAATAGAGTCTAATATGTGGAGGAAAAAAAGGAAACTTTATCTCATCACTGCTGGGAAAACTTACTCACAACCATTTATGTAGCTTCCCATTTTCCAAGAAATGTCTGGAAGTCCCAAAAGTTCACATTTTTATGCCTGAGACGCAGTTATTTATTGTTCATGGCTCATTATCTCCTAATTACTTGATAAATTAGGTACATATTTATGAAGTAAGCCTGAAAAAACACCACACGTATTTGATTCACTTACGTTAATAAGTGACTCAATAAATATTACATTCATATACTGGTATAAGAAAAGAACATATTTTTTAAGAGTTTATCAATAAACAGCCAGATTTTCTCCTGTGGAAACTGACATGTGGTTACTAGTGTGCAAAGAACAGTTCTGGTTAAAATCAACTACAGGGCCTCGAAAACTGCTTTGTCACAAACACAAGATTTTTCATCTAGATCATTCAGGTTTGCAAACTTATTTGACTGGATCAAATGCAAACTTATTTGACTGGATCAAAAAAAGATGCTTCTTCAAGGAGAAATCTGTCAATGTTTTTTGTTTTTTTTTTTTTCCTGGGGAAACAAACAAACAAACAAACAAACCAAAAAAAAAAAAAAAAAAAAAAAGAAAAACCAACCAAAGAGAAGGTTGCTTCTTTAATAGACTGAACATCAGTTTGAACTGTCGTCCACTCCACCCAGATGTTTTGCATTACTGTACTCTTTGCATCATGCATGCAATATGCTATCTCCTTTGTCCTTCTGATTCAAGACATGAGGCAGATTTTCCTAATAAAATTCATGAACTTATTAGCAGCAAGAAAGCAAATTATCTCACCAACAGCTGCTCATATCAAAGACTATCTTGACATTTTTTAATCTATCCCTTTTATACTGAACAACCTGCATGAAGTTGATTTTGGATGGAGCATATGACTTTAAAGAGATACTGTATTTTTTTCTCTCTCTATTTATTTTATGCTTTCACTGTGCAGCATTTCCCCTCCCCCTCCCCCCCCCCCCCCCACCTTCTCTCTCACCACTGTTTAAATAAGGATTCAGAATAATGGAGGAATATTAAAACAATATATTTTCAAGGAAATCACACTACACAACTTTAGACATGGTTTAACTTTGTGATGACCAAATAAAGATTTAAATATCTTCTGTGATATTTAATAATAATTTCAGGATATCTGGGTATGCTTTGTGGAGGAGAAAATTATTATTTTTAAGATTATATATATTAAATATATAATAATTTTTATATATGCATTTTCAGCATAACCAGTTCCAGAAAATTTTTAACCATGTGTCTAATTTGAACCATTTGAGCAGTTTCTCTGCACTCGGAAATATGGTTTGTGTGTTTACATTTAAGTATGTACTTTAGAACCTGGAACAACACAGACCCTACAGATAGAAAAAGAAATCGGTTTGAGTCACTGCCAACTGCCAAAACAACAAAAAAATATTTTAAGTTAGAACAAAACTTGGAAATAGTGAATTATTTCTGTGAATAACAGCCAAAATAAATTATTTTAAAATATAAGTAATGTTGAGACAGTCAAGATTAATGGTTTGACATCTTCCAGCACGTTTAGAGCATGATGCCTATGCAGAGAAGTTGCTTTACTCAATTTTTACGTACTTTTGTATGTTAATTTGTTTGCTGCTCTGTTAAGTTTGTTCTGTCTGTCCTTTCCGTGCTACCAACTGTGGCAGAGGACAGTCTGGAATGTTCCTCTGACTCTGAGAGTTACGCCAGCTGGAGTTTAAATTACTTCCAAACTGGACAAATCTAAGAGTGAGAACAGACTAAAAAAAAATAAAAATTCGTGCTCTGGGTTACAAACTGAGCCAGAAACCTCTCCTTATGACACTGACTCAGTACCTGTTCATTCACTCATTTCAGGAAGCAGAAAGGTGGATAGGGAATGTGGAGTTTTGTTCATTACTTATGAGACATGTGGTAGCATAAGGATGATTCAAAATCTGATAGTGCAGCTATAAGAGTTTCTCTATAACTCCTACTGTATACTCCAACTTACCCAGTGTTTTGACATCAAAACATGAGCCAAGTGTAATGAAAAATAATTTTTAAAATCTAAATGCAGCGTTTATTCCCACTTACAAAATATGTACAAGATTAGAGAAAATTAATGGGATTCTTGTAAAAAGAAATTTAAAAACTATTAGTCTATCTTATTTGTAAGATAAAACTTAAAAACATAACAAAAGGTCATGCATCCTCTTCACACCATTGCCCAAGGTTCTTTTCTTCCAGCTAAAAAACCAGCAAAGGCAACAGCTCTATCAGCTCTATGAACACAAACACTCTTAAGTAAAACCACTTGCTATTTCCTAACTTCGGAAGCCAGACAGTTAGATGGGGAAAGATACTTTATTTCCTGGTTACCCCACATATAAACATAGTATTGTGAAAAAATTATAACCTGTCAATCTATGCACAAAAGAACAATAACAAAAAGCATTTATCTTTCCACATGATTTATACTAAAACTGCCAAAGAGGACAAAAAATCAGTGAGTCTCTTTAGTCAGCGCTTCCTAATGAAATCTGTATCCCAGCACCAAATAAAAACAGTAATCTTTCATTTCTGACCACAAAGAAACAATATAAGAACAAGGATAACCAAGACTGTCACTCGGATTAGGGACTAACAGCAAAATTGTTGCTGCTTTGCTCTCATCATCTAATGGGAAAGCAGACAGATTACCTGCATGTCCCATTACTGGTACCCAGTTCCCACAGCAGTGAGCAAAGGTGATAAAGAGCAAAACCAATTTATCTGTCCTGGACACCTAAAGGGATAGATCTTTTGCTTCTTCACCTTGTTGCTCCTAATCCTGTCCTTGTTACCTGACCCTTACAGTGATCTGAGGGAATGAAAGGCAAATTACTTCAACTGTGTCGTCTTTTCTTTCCTCTTTCCCTCTTTTCACAACATTTGCACTTAGCAACTATTCTTAAGGAACACAGATTTGAATCACTCAGATGAATGCAAGTTCACCTGCCCTGGCAAAGAAGCGTCTCCCCCTGAAGCTCTACCTCCTGAGGCTCCAAGTAGTTGCTCCACACATATCACTTAGATTAATAAATCAGGTTCTCTCTGTTATGCAGCATTTAAAAAGACAAGCTGCACCCAACCACCACCACCTCCTCCTTCTTAGGGTGAGGTACTAGTGAGGTCTATGGCACAGGATTGTCTGAAACAGATCGAGATCTTGCCATTTTCAGCATGGTCTGACTGACTTCTCAAAAACTCCTTCACCATATGACTGAAGCAGACCCGGGTAAGAAACGTGTTGCTGTTAGTGTGCACGGCCTCTGTGATGTTTGCCTGTTGCTATAAACCCAGCAGAGAGCTTCAGGGATTTATTCCTCCTATACCTGGTCCAAGATATTACTGGAGATCTCCACAGCTATGTAAGCCTTGCTAAACTGCATATCTGAAAGAAGTACAGAGATCTACCTTCTTAGCAAAATAATAAAAGTTAAAGAATTGTTATATGGTGGTGGCTGCTTTGGTAAGGCGGCTCAAGCCCTTTGCGTAGCTTCACCTTCACCGAGGAGAAAGGAAGCATAAGCAGAACCAACAGCCCTGTATACATTGTGGTCAGTGCCGTGACCTTGAGGTGTTTGCCTGCCCAAGGCATTTTATCTGTGTTGATACTGGACTGCGAAATGGTGGAGGGCACTAGCTTTATCATGTTCGGCAGACTATTGTGTTCCATCTAAGATAAGCTTTTTTTTGTTCTTTTTTTTTTTCAGATTGACGATTTTGTTCCCTGGGGGCCACCACGCCCTATGCCTTCAGTATTCTGTGGTCATTCCCAAACTGATCAAAAATCCACAGATCTCCCATAGTAAAGTTCCTGACCTCAGCCTGGAAATAATTCCCTCATCCAGGAAATAGCTGGAACATGTAGCTACCGACAGTTGCTGTGGAGAAGGACAGCACTGCCTAGTTATTCAAAGTTTTCCAATGTAAGTCACATGCAGCAAAAGGGAAGACAAGATTTCTTCTGCCAGCTTTTGAATTCTGCCTAAAAATCTTATCCAGTCTGCTGGTGGACAAGTGGAGTGCAGCTGACATTTTCTGAGCCTTAGCCTGCAATCACAGTGGCTCATGCTATGGAATCACACAAAGAAGAGACTTTCTTCTCTTTCCCTGCCCTGAAGTTCTCCATAGATGAGCACTGCTTGCAATTCACCTTGCATTACCAAACACTTCTGTCCTAGCGAAACACTCTTACTTGAACTGACAAAAACCAGAGGGTTTTGGTTGGAGAGGTCTTGGGCTAGGCAGTGGAGAAGTTTGCAGAGAGACAATTATTGTCCACTCTCATCATACAAAGGTCTGCCCTGCTACATACTATGAAGGCTGCTGCTTTCTACGTTTCTTCTATAAAAGCTCCAATTTTGAGCTTTAGACAGATGAAGCACTGAATAAAGAGTCCCTCGGTCAGCAGCAGTGGTTGACTTGGGTACATTCTTGATGTGGCTGTATTGAAACAATTAAAACAACAGGGACCCCATTCATGACAACAGTTTTGTCTCAGAATTGGAAATTTCCAATCTCCAGCTAAAATGAAATCATAATGCCAAACCAAAGTGGCATAACCAAAGAGAAATAACAAAGGTGCATGAAACAAAGTCAAAATGAAAGAGCAAATCTGAAATAAAACGGTCAAATCCAGAGCAAAATTGTCAACACATGTTTTGAGTCAAGCAAAACATGTTTTGCTGAAAGATTTGCCAAAATCAACACAGATCTAGGAACGAATTCAGGTTTAATAAATCAGTGTTTTTCAGCAAAAAGCAGATTTATGTTTAAAAAATTCAACCACCTCTGTGTATGAAGTTCACCAAGTTCAGTTTTGCTGCAGGTATGTAAGACAGATCCTGTATACTAGTGAGTTTGACTAGTGAGTTTCTGGAGTGCGGTTACACCAACTGCAGATGCTGTGGTTTAAATGCCCCATCCAAAGCCATGATTCCCACAGACTTCAGCAAATTAGATCTGGCAAGACCGGGGGGCTGTAGGATGGAATTAAATAAATACCCTACAGCCCTTTGCAACAACTAACTGTTAAATAGGTACCCATTAAAAACGATATTTTTTTTCCGGATTGGGTATTTTCCGGATACAATGTTTTATTCTCTTAGAAATAGATGTAAATGTTCAGCATCAGTTGTTCTGCCCTTTTTTTTCTTTTTTTTTAAATTGCAAATATGTTAATCTAAGTCCTATATGTTAACACTTGAAAAACTTTTTCCTCTGATGATGGTCTTCAAGGAGCTTCAAGCACTTAATCATGTGTCTAACGTGAAACTTCCATAAGCTCCATCATATACATAATTAGGTACCTTTCAGAAAAAAAAACACAACTAAAAAGTCTGGCAAAAGCCTTGGAGGGATGAGATGAAACACATGGATAATGTTTCAGAAATTCAGAGCCATGTGGTTTCTGTAGAGTGAAAACCACTTGTGATCAAAGTGAAGAAGGTTTTTTATCTTTTTTTTTTTTAACAAGATTTTTAGATTCTAAATCATGTATTATTAGTCTGGGCTACTTTTATTTTCACAAAGTCAACGAACTTTGTACAATGTAATTTTGTAACCAAAACACTGCTGAAGTTAAAATCCTGAACTTAACTGTACTGTTAGATGTTGTCCAGGTTGGCTCTTTTATTGAAACTAGTGCATATAATTTTCAGGTTGAATTTACTGCTTTGGTTACTGTTTTTCATGCATTTTAATGAATAAGATTCCTTTTTAAAGTAAGTAAAATACAGACTGAGCTTCCTTTTAACTGCAATTTAAAATTAATATTTTAAGATTTTCCACCAAAGAAACTTTAAAGAAACACTAAAAAATCACAGGATAAGAGTGAAGACTCTAAGCAGGGCTGAAGAAAGAGATATCCTCTTTGTCTTTGAAATGACTAAAACAGATGCCTGTTTTGCCACAAATCTATTGCTTCAGACATCAGACTCATCCTTTTTGTGGCTCGGAGGCATTTGTTTTGGTGGCTTTACTCAGGGAGTATAGTATTACTCAGCATAAGTAGAAGTGGCAGATGCGGGTCCTTCATCACTGCCATTTCACTTCAGACTAAATGTGCAACACGTGGCCGTTACCCTCAGAGCTGAGTCAACGGGAACTTCCCTAGCATTCACACAGGAGGCAGAGGGAACTTTATGGGGATGCTGTAAAAAACCTGAGATCATTCCACAAACTTCTGTGCTGCAGACCTTCGACGCTGGTTCTACCTGGATAGCTGGCTTGTGTTCTCACAGACACTCTGTATTTTCCCTGTAGCTGACCAAGATCTCATGAACACATGTAACAACATCCCTTTTTTTCTTCTTTTTCAGCAGCAGGCATGTTTTGCTGCTGTGACTGGGTATTTGGGTGAGGAGGGAAACATAGCAATGTAATGTGAGACACATAATGAGCACAGTAAGAGCTATAAGCACTGGACTGGAGTTACATGGAAGGAGTTAAGGTCTTGGGGAGGACAGTTTTTTGTCTGGCATGGTGGGAATTGCTGCGTAAAAGCTTCATATTGGGCTAAAAGCTGTCAGAGCTTGGGGCTAGCGGACTTCATGTGATAGACTACTGCACTGAAATTTTAAAGTAGACATAATGGGAAGTTCTGGAAGAAACTTCCAGGCAAAAGATTATTTGAAACAAGGACTTAAATTCAAGCCTCCTGTTATGCTGTAGAGACATTTTTTTTCTTTCTCTCCAGGAGAGAGTGACTCACTCTACAGCCAGTGCTTCAGGCAGCTGCTTGAGATGTGAAAGACCAAGATGTTAGGCAGCGAGTCTCATTACTCACCACTTGCATAAATCTTTTAGCAAAAGCAATAAAGAATTACAGCTGGTTCCTCTGAGATCCCAAGCACCTTCTGAGAGAGGGAGAGAGCTTTCAGTAACTTCTGAAATACGTGGTAAACAGGTACCCTGAAAGAGGGTACACGGTTCAGCATTACACTCCTTCATTTCCCTACACAAAATCAGATGTATCTGGCAAAACCTGAGTCATCTAGCTAGCAGCATTTAACTACTTCTGATGTAATGTTGATTGCAATTAAAATTGCTAGAGAGCAGCCCACTGTCTACCAAAATGTGTTTGTTCTGTTTAGTCTTCTTTTTTCCTTGCAGAAGCGTTGATAGTCAGACTGTCTACCTCCTGGGTTGCAAACATGAAATAACTATTCTCCATGTATCAAGGGCAAGAATTTGCAGAAAAAGCAGTTATACAATAGGCAACAACCCAATACTTATCAAGGATGTTTTTAGAATGAATGGTACGTCGCTAGGATTTGTCAACCAAAACTTCCAGAAAGAACATTGAAAAGGCACATGTTGTTCGAAAGGGGTGAAATTCACACAAACAAACAGAAAGCTGGAATTTCTTCTGACTAAAGGCAAGATTACAGGCAAAATGCCCAGCCCCTACTTTGGTCTTTTAGGGGGACTAATGAATTTCATCCCCATTAAAGTCAATTTTACCCATGACACCTAAACCCAATCATAAAACAATTTAGGTGAGGAAAAGAAGGAGTGATATGAAAAAACTCTGCTCTACAGATTAGAGCACACGCTCCTGAACTTAACTAGTCCTTATTCCTATATGCAGATCCCTTGAAGTCCATTAGGACTACTTCCATGTGCAAAGTTTTGGAACTTCTTACCCACAAGCAGTAAAGGAAAAAAAATATCCTGTTCTAAAATATGGTGAAGAAGAGTGTCTGAGAACAGCTAGACTGTAATATTACACCAGATGTTGGTATTTGTTCTCAAGCAGTAAGGTTTGCTCATAAATAAGTCTTCGATGCCTGAGTTGGAAAGATCTGCAGCTGCAGTTAGTTCATCATCCACAAAAATGGGGACAGTACAGGCTGAACATTTCAAACAGTTCTGACTTACAGCCACAGGACTACATCCAAACCCCCTAGATATTCATAGTTAAAGGCCAAGTACTGAACTTTTAACTCAACGCAAGTAGCCTTTACACATTCATGTCAATGGTACTACCTGCAACCACAGGAACTTCCTTGAAAAGAGAGGCCTGCAGGAAAACCATTGAGCGGTCCAACCTACTTTGCTGCTAAGAAGGCTGCACATCTCAGGGAAGCAGGATATTCAGCTGGGAAGAAGTACTCATCGCTTAGAGGTGACGCACCTTCCAACAGTATCAGTGTCCTCTTGCACCAAGAATGCTCCTGCACTGGAGGGAATCTTAAAGGACAGAAGTAAGGTGATGGGATCCTCTCTTAACATACACAGATAGCTGTCTGTGGTATTTGAAAGGGCTACACAGAAAGTGATATGTTGCACATCATGAGACACATGGATGGGGTTTTGGAGGTGTAGGGAAGGGGTAAGTAGTCATCACTAATGACAGAGAGAAATGTTGGAAGGATGTTCTGGAGGAGGCCAGGCAGATGAG
This sequence comes from Falco punctatus, assembly GCF_963210335.1. Lineage (NCBI taxonomy): Eukaryota > Metazoa > Chordata > Aves > Falconiformes > Falconidae > Falco > Falco punctatus. The sequence continues at coordinate 83,027,920 of NC_137586.1, forward strand.
GGCAGGACTTCCATGGTGTTGGTCTACGAAGCACTGCCAGTTCCAGGAAGGAGTGGGAGACAGGCAGGGATCTGGAACTGATGCACAAGTGAGATGATATAGGGAAGAGAAACCCATGTCCACTGGAAGCTGGTGAACCTTTTGGGACAAAAGGAACTTATGCAAGGATAGGCTGCACTGTAGTAATAGCAGAGGCAGGCTGTTGGCACTGAAGATGGAAGAGATCACAGAGGAATATTTAACTCCAAAGCCAGAGGAAAGCCGACAGGTGGGGAGGAGATCTGGTTTAGATTAACGTACTCTACCAAGTGAATGTGGCAAATGCTTTATGGGCCTCTGAAAATACCAGGAGTGAAACAAGGAGCAGTAAGAAAGGCAATTTAGACCATCCACAGTACTAGCCGACTGGCATACGAAATACTGAGTAAGTGAAAGGAGAATTTACAATTGCTTCAGAAGCCTAAAAAATATGATGGGACAAAATGCCCAGAATCCAGAGATAGGCCCCAAATTACTTGTGTCTCAGAGACCTGAAAAAGGCCAAGCTTGTATCCAGTCAGTATACAGCCTCTCACTGCCATCACTGGAGGCAGAATACCAAGTTAAATGACAAGTCATTCACCTGGATCAGTAGGACTTTTCTTCTGTTCATATGTTCATTGATATGACACAAAGATAACAGGGTGCACTCAGGCACCAAAATTTGTAGCATCCACAGATTCATGGTGACTGTAGGTACACTGTGTGTAAAAGCACTACTCAGTCTGAAATCTTACCTTGAAGCTTTGCCTATCTTTATCTGCCAGTGTTACTTTAAGACACTTGTTCTAGTTTGGCTTTTCTCTCTTTTTTGTAAAGCCATAGTGATCAACTATTTTGTAAAAAATCATGCACGCCACAAGAACTGAAACAAAAACACATATTAAAGAACACATTTTTCAGGTTTAACTTCATAAGTGTGCTGAAAATAATAACTAAAAAAAGCTTACGTTCATAGCAGTAGGCATCAAACTTGCTATCTGGGTAAGGAAAGCCTGTTTGGTTCTCATAGCGATACAGGGTTCTCACCCCAAGTAAACCTCCACCACACTGGGGCCTTGCCACTGAGGCTGGGTAACGAACACTGCCATCCGCCAGCCAGCCGTAGTCACACTGGTCAAAGCCATTCCTCCAGGCAACATACAGGTTCCCAACAGAAGCAAGAACACCATCTCTTTTCCGACACAGCTCTTTGGCTTCCTCAAAGGTGAGCTTCTCGGGGACTGAGACATGAACCACTTCATCTAGAGGAAGAAAACAAAGATTACAAAGACTGAGTATCACATTCCACCAAGTCAGCTTAGTTCCCTTCTTCCAGTCAGTGTCGTACAAAGTTGGGGATATTTTCCAAAATTTGTTTGAATACTTTTTTTGCATAAAAATAATCAGATAGTTGGAAAACCAAACATCCCAGATCTGAATATGAAAATGAACCTACCACAAAGCATGAGCATTTATATGCAAACTTTATGCCATGATGTACACTGTGGTTGGAGATTGAGTTCCTCCCTTGAAGTCTTGAAGCTTCTCTGTGACCTCTGTTGGGACTAGACTTTCCAACTAAACTGCACTAATTAAATCCAGTGCAACATAATTTACTTTCTCAGTAAAACAAATCTTTTACATCTGCAAGCCTCTTACCTCACCTTTTTAGTTATCACTAGAATCTCACCTGAGACACACAAAAAAAGCAAATGTTCTTTGCTGCTCCACAGCAGCTTCTAATGTCATATTGCCATCAGTCTTCATCTTGTCCCACAGGGAAACAAAGGTGAGGGAATGCACTAGACTTGTTGCATACACAAGGCCCCTTTCATGTGAAAAAGCTGAATTAGTCTAGTATGCTGGTAGTATAGTTTAGCTTCCACAGAATAAAAATTTGTAAATAATAGCCATCCAGTTGGAAACTAAATCAAAACAAATAGCACATATAATATTTTACTTCCAACTTAAAGCACTATTATGCAGTTGGCTTGGTTGCCTCATCCACCCAAACACTATAAACAAAATCGGGGATCTAATGTTCCTGTCCTGGGAACGAAACAGTAAACTGACTCCTTTCTAGTTTTTCCTCAGACTTCAGATGGAACTGGTGAGATCTAAAATCAACATGTTCACCTGTAGAAAACAGTGTGAATTCAAAAGATTTATTACAAGATAGAAATTTCTCTTCCTCAACTACAGTAGCCCAGAACACAACAGTCATTGTTGCAGAAAAGCACTGCCTATTCATATTGGACATGCAATCTGTCTCACCTCTGCAGTTGTCTCAAGGCAACCTACCAAAAGGCAGACAGAAACTACATCACCCCAAGCAGTTTCATTCACATCAATATTACGCTTGTTTCAGTCTTGAAAGGAATGCAAGTGTGAAAGGAGGCAATGTGCCAATTTTCTTTTTCCTCCTAGGTGGAAACTCTGATTTGTTATTACAGCTGTAATATCAATTCCGTAGTGTAAATTTCTTTATACATGTCGAAGGGAGTTTCTAACTTAGAAATAGAGACAGAGCATGTCTATTGGAGAGGGACAGATGAGGAAAGCAAAGAATCATTCATCCTCAGAAGTAACAGAATGCTTCATTTAGCTCTTCAGACCACACAGATAATGCCCTTTTTTTTATTAAACACTTCTGCAGAAGACAGTTTTATCTGCATCAAGGGTCAGGTCTGGTATCACAGCCAACACAGAATGATGGACGCAGTTATCCCACCATACTGTCCCAACACAGTTTCATGAAACAATGCAGCAAGGAAAGACCACTGCAGACCATCCTCCTTCATGCTCATTTATCCTCTCACACAATAGCCATGATGTATATGAAAAAACAGCACTTCAAATGATTGCAATGAAATAGCAGATATTCATCTGGTTAGCCAAGAAAATGAGACGAGTAAGAAAAACAATGTGTTTAAACGCTTTCTAGAAACAAATATGATGGATCAAAACTTAAATAATGTTAAGCAATCCCACAACATTCCTCCTGGGAGAAACTTACTGAAGACACAGGAAAATGCGTAAACAGTGCAAAATTACTAGCAAAGCAATTTTTCCATCAACTGATCTGGACACTGCCTCCAAATGGAGCTTGTGCATAACATCATTAAAATTAGGGTTATTTATTCCTCTGAGCTGTCATCTGCACTCTGCTGAATGAAAGAAACTTAGTGAAGTGTTATGTCTTCCTATAAAATTTCTAAATGCAGGGCTCAGTCAGTACTTGTGTAAGAGGTCCCTTTACAGAGAACTTACTTATCCAAGTTGCACCAGAGCATTTCTATATGGAAATCTGCCCTAAATTTGCCTTGGATTATGCCTATATATGCAATATTGATAATACTGCACATATCATATAAAATGAGTGGCGTATCTTTCTTTGTATTGAATCTATTCTACTGACCCTACATCTATTTATTTGGTTCATCTCTTAAAGTCAGCTGCTGTCATACAGATACCAGCTTTGCCAAAGGGTGTTTCAACAGGTAAACTAAGTAGTAAAAACCCCTATGTATTTAAGAAAAAATGCATCCTAACCAGAACAGTCCAATAAGTGAAGTCCAGTCACATTGTTTGTCACCTACTTGGTATATTAATCTGTGACAATAAATTCACAAAGAAGGCAAAAATGTGCCAGAGCAATCGGGAAAATGCCCTTATTGTCATTCCATCATACCACGTAAATACTAACTTACTTCAGGAATGCAGTGATAATATAAAGGGTACAGAGATGTTAAAACATGGCACCTTGCAACTGCTGTAGTTAAAGAGTGTTTTCATATGATTCCAGAATTCTTATTTTTAAAAAATCCAGCGAAGTACAAAAAACAGATTCCAAATAGCAGTCATTTATATATGACTCCACAATTTGTCTGTCCAATTTGAAAATAAATGAAAGTTCTGTATGATTGAGCGTGCACTTAATGTGCATAATAATTTTTGGAACGAAATGTGAAAAGACAAAGCAGGAGTTTAATAAAGGCCTTGCTTGCTATATAAATCCAGAACACTTAGAAGCTGTCCTGCAACCTTCCAAAAGCACCTTACAAAAATTTTTTTTCTAAAAAGAGAGAGAGAGAGAGAGAAGTTTATGTTTTCTGTTGAGCGCTTGGGAAAAAAACAGTGCTCAGAACACTTCTTCAGCTCAATGCCATCAGTTTGATTTACAGCAGATAACCTAAATTATGTGATGAGAAAGTTTAAGTAATCTTTCCAGCACTTCTTACCTGGAGTGGGCTGTGGGCATGCATGTATACCTCATCCAGAGCAGACTTAGCACTTCAGGGATATGGTGACTCATACAGCACAGAGACAACTAAACGGGACCTACTATTTGCATACAGTAAGTGCAAGCGCTTGGAACATGCAGGGATGACTTTCTGTTACCCATGTCACCTCTCTGACGTGATTACTGCTGAGGCACTTGCTCACCACCAGTCTCCTTGGTCAGAAAAAGTTGGCTACCACATTACTGATATTTTGGGTGCATGTTCTGGAAGCACTATCTAATAATCCCTTACTTTTTTATCCTCACAGCAGTGTGGAAATTCAGTTTACCAGTAAGTGAAAGAGCAATGGTCCTACTTAACTGTCAGCATGACTTCTTTCCTCATAGTGAGAACTTGGGTTAGAAACTACTTTTTTCCCCCCTCAGCCTACACATAAGCAATAGAGCAGGAAACACAGAAGAAAGCATGTGAAGAAAGGTGCTGATTGCTGAAGGGAGAAAAGCAAGAAGCTATAGGAACTTTCCCTGGCACTGCCAATCACTTGGGGAAAAATTGTACAGTGGAACTTAGGTTCTGCTGAGCTGTTTCATGGACTTGACCTCAAAACTGACACAGGCTTTCAAAAGGCCATGGAAAAAGGACTTTTTCTCCAATCCTGACTTCTAGCACGTCAGTCAATGTAGCTGAAACATCCTGACTCCTTCAAAGTACCAAAGAGAAAAGGATTTGACCCTTGCACAGAAACTTCCTCTAAAAATTAAAAAAAAATAACAGTGAAGCTCATAAAATGTATTTAATTGATGCAGTCTCTAAAAGTAACTGCTAGTCTTGGAAGCACAACAGGTTCCATATTTAGCATAAGGATTCATCCTGTCACGCTCGTAGAATGTCTTTATTATGATGTCTGAAAGCACCTAAATTCTCCAGCCAAAACACTGGAAACCAGGAAATTAAGAGACAAAACTGGTCAATAAACAAATGACATAGCCACCGATACCAAAACAGGGCAGATTCAATTTTGTGTCTGTTAAAAGTCATGTATGATGTTTTTATAGCTGGAGTACACTACAAGTAACTTAGCAATACTATATGCAGGCAAACCCCAGGGCTTAGACCAGCAGATGAAGAGAAACTAGTTCTATAGTACCAGGGGGTGAAATGGAGACCATGACAGTGTTTAGACTGCAGACAATAATATAACGTATATTATTGCTGGCTTCTGTTTAAAACCAAGCTTTAGGTTGACCATCCAGCCTCAGCAGTCAGACCACTCAAAGAATCCCCAGGACTTTCCTGTTACATGTGTTTGTTTTGCTAGGTTAAAATAGACATTTGATATAAGTCATGGTTCCCCCCCCCCCCCCCCTCTATTTCAAATATATCAAGCCAGATAAAGAAGCCAGGTTTTTCTCTTGAAGACAAAAGCTGATTCACTGCAACCCCCAAGGAAAAAACTTAAGATCTACAGACTTATCAGCTGGTTTTATAGCAAGCTTCATTCCTTTGAAGGTTAATTCACTTGTTTTCTCTCATCGGGAGATGTCTCACTGACCCGGGCATGTTTTTAGATGTGAATTTCATGAATCATACGTCTTCAAAGCAAGCACAGAAAAAAAGGCAGTCTAGAACCATAGCCGGGGGTCAATACACAACATGTATTGACTAGGGTAGAAGTTATGAATCTGGATGTAAGCCCTCCAGCACAGACCTCAGCAGTTATTTCTTTTTCCATAGATGAAATGACAATTAAGGGATTGGTGCGCTGCTACTTCCTGGAGGAGATCTCAGAGCCTGACTACATGACACTCTCCTCCCGGAGCACAGCATCGTCTCCTCAACCTCACTTACCATCACCCACCATGCCAGAAACAACAAAATGATCTTCAAGTCACTTTCACCTACCAGATGAAGGCATCGCATGCAAGTCCATGACAAAAGTTTTACAGATGTCTGAAGGATTCTCCCGAACTGCAGAGAAGCTTAAGAGGTAACCTGTCTCGTACTGAATGCTTTCGACACATCTGGTAACACACCAGCTGCTGTGGATGGTGGCTGGTCAGCCACCTATGAAATGTCCTCATTATTATCCAGTCCGCATGAGGGAATGACAAATACGAAGGAGACACTTATAATTATTTGATTGGAGTGTTTTTAGTCTTTTCCCCCATTTTTCTCTCACAGAGCAACAGGAGCTTTCATTATTACTATCACATCTAGAATTTGGTGCTCACTAGCTTTACTTTGTGGCTGGGCACTCAGATTACACAACTTCCACTACCTTCAGTGTCAGCTAAAGAAAGACCTAAGAACATCCAAAGGGATATTAAATACAAAAAAAAACCCCTAATCATTCCCATAGCTGGAAATGCTTAACTCTTAACAATTTTAAACAAAAACAAGACAAAAAAGTTCCAGTACCTTTCCATCTTAGCTTCTTGGTGGTGTTCTTGTTTAAGGAAAGAAACATTATGACCCACAAAGAATTTGGCAGCTCCTTTTTTGACCATTATGGGTCTGTGGTGAACAGACCAGATCTCTTCATTAGCTGTTTCTGAGAGGTGGTGGAACCCACTGAACTCATCAAGGAAAGATGCCCTTACAGGGATGTTAGAGCTCCAGGTTTCTGTGACTGCAGAATGCAGAATGCAGATCAGGGTGCCAAGGGACAGGTATGAAAGATGTCTAAAAGTGACAAAATACCATCTTTTCTTGTGTTATATGAAACATTTTAAGGACATTTCCCAGCCTGCAGCTATAACCTGATGTTACTGCTCCTCATGAACATTTGGTCACAGCCACATGGTTGGCAGTTCAAAGCTCAAGCACACACAAGACACTGCCATCATGACTTTCTTTTCCTCAGAAACACAGAATCTGTCCCAACCTTCATTTCTAGGACACAAACCAGTGTCCAAATAAGCAAGGAATGACATGGCCCCTTTTAGGGCTAGAGCATTTACCATGGCACCTTGAGGACCACGTGTCCCAAGAATTTCCATTTCCTCCTCCTCTGTTTCTCCCTTTGGCCAAAAGGCTGACACAAAAAGGCAGCAGCAGCCACCAACAGGACTACTAGACTGCTTGTACACCAAGAAGGGAAGAAAGACTGCCCACATCTATCTGTCCTCTCCATGCATGTGTGAAGATAATGGAGACCACACTACCCTTGCCTTGAACACTCTGGAAAAAAAGTTACAGATACATTTGAGCCAAAACACACCTGAAAACTTTCATCTGTCTTCACCATAGTCGTGGGCCCTGCAGGCTACATTCGGTTAGTCTGTTTATTGATCCAGCTCACGCTCCAGCCTTCTCCATCTTTCCCAAACTGCACAGGCAAAACACCTTGTCTCAGCTGCAGCTCTTTTCCTCCACCCTGCTACTGTTAAGGGCTGGTTCTCTGACACACCAGACTAATAAAGAGGTATCCTTAACAAAGTCACAAATTACTGTGAAACATTTTCTAGGACTGGAAAACCACAAAGACCTAAGCAGCTAGGTTCAGCTTTAAAGCAGAAGGCTAGACAAGCTGAAGAAGTCTTTTTCTCTTACATGTTAGAACAAGTTAGTTGATTCCTTCTGATACAAATCAGCATTGTTTTAATTAAACTCTCCTGAATGTCTTAGGTCTATTCTATGCAAAACCATAAGCTCAGCAGGAATCCGCTGCAGTTGACAGGGCTGGCAGAGTATACTTTTCCCATAGGCTTGCCCTCAAGCATGAAGAGTAGCATGGCAACTGCTATACCCCTACAGAGCTCTGCTGTAGCTGCAAAGTGTCGCTGGCTTTTACTAATACAGAGGGAGAAAATGAACTTTGCATTCTGTATGATTCTTCTTTTTTTATACCTTACTCTTACAAAAATCATTTAGACTTCAAGATTTTCAGATCTCCTCAAGGATGAGCTTTATCACATGATGAGCTCGAATACATGGTGCATGAAAACCACCATGGCAGTATTTCCTTCTTGGTTCACTCTGTCTGGGCTCTGTACCCATCTCGAGAACTCTTGGATCCATGACCCTGCATTAGGTCACACAGTTCAAGGCTGGAGAGGTGTCCAGTATAAGCCAATGCAAAGGCTGTGACTCTACCACAGGCCATGAACTAGGAAGAAAAGACCCTTTTCTCTGTGTCCTTGTTTTAAAATCAAATCTAGTAATTTCTCTAAAATCAGGATGGACTCCAGAGAAGGATTTCTGTTGTCCAAAACACAGAAGAAACTTCTTACCTGAAGCCATATTTTAGACTATGGTTTCTTTAATTATTGTTAGTAGTAGTCTCATAGAAATTTCCATGACAACAGCAAAACTGCATGAGACTAGGTGGAAAGTATTTAAAGGACATCTGGTTTTGTTTTTTTTTTTTTTTCTTCCCTGCACTCACTGTGGCGGGGGGGAAATGGTGCGTGGAAGGGAGATTGTATAATCTTCCCCACAGCCACCCCAAAATAACTTTCTTAGCATGAGTCCCCATCTGCATATTACATACACTTGTTAGACATATATGGCTTCTGGCTTTGGCCAGAAGACAATGCTGCATGGAGTAGTTTGTGCTTTGGCTCCACACCACACACTCACAGCCCCTCACTTCATCAGTGGGCTTTGGCAAGCAGATCTCACTTTGTCTCTATTTCTGACACCACAGCACTGTCAAATCAATCACATACACGGTTATCTGAAGACAGAATGGAAACCCCTCCTTCCCCATCACCCATTTCCATTCAAGGGATTACTCCATAGAAGACACTGGTGCAAACACCGCTTCAGCTGGAGGTGTTAATAGAACCTCAGAGTTATATCCAAGTGTTTGCAGCTCAATCACTTTAGATTAAAATCTTTATTAGTAAATGAACTCCCACAGTTAAAGGTATCCTAAATGTTTTTGTTAATGCTTGGTACACTGAATTATGCAATGAAATATGAGGAATGTAAATCAGTTTGTAATAAGAGACTATGCCCAGTATCTATTTAATGATATTTTGACTGCAGATTCTTATTTTTATCACTAGGAGCTCAGAAATTTTAAATCCTTCCCATAATTATTCTTCTGTGTGTTTTAGCAAAACGTAAAATATTTAACTTATAATTGTGCAGTCTTTAATCTCTCTGGCTTTCCTCAGAACAAGGAAATGGTAACAGTTAGCCTAGACAACTGGTTTTAATTTAAGCTAATAGTTTGGGTTTCAAGGAGAAATCCATGTCTCTGGCTAACTTCGTGATTTCATATGGCCAGAAAGGAATAAAACTGAAATGGTGTTGCTGCTACAAACCCTCAGTGCAAGTACCCAAATTAGTACTCTAAATTCAATACACATTTATTTTAAAATGTATTGCAAGAATTCCCACCACCATTTATGGCTTTCTGGGGTAACATGCTAATAGCAGCCAACAGACCAATAACTGTTCAATGACTTCTATGTTGACATTCTCATTATAGCCCAGAATTTTGATATCATTAATCAAGCACCATCTTATTCCATGAATAGTCATCCCACTGACACAGGCTTTCCAAATAAGGACCTTTTTAGTGCAAGTAAGTCTAATAGATTTGGCATTGATTTAGAATAGGCTATGCAGATATGAACTTTCAAATTCACACGGAAGAAATCATGTTTGAGTACAGTTCTACAGTATACCAAGTACCCCTAATGTCCTTTTATTAATGAAGTGTTGAGAGTGCTTATTACAAGAGAAAAATACCTTGCAGAATCAGCCTTTGGTGGACAGGGCAATCAGAAATCTGTCATAACCTTAAATCTTGAACTGCAAGTCTTCCACTAATGTATGACCATGTTACAATACAGCAAACAAAACACAGGGTCTACTTTACTGCAGTGTTCACTTTGTAATATCCTCTGTTGCCATTTTATCTAATTCTTTGTCTTCTGTGGATGTGTGGTTCCAAAGCATTATCTCATTGATGTTATATAACTTCAAACTAAATCTGCGTTTGAACTTAACCTTTGTACTTAGAGAAACTGCTTCCGTCATATAAGCAATGCCATCTTGGCTCCATAGCCCCATCTCAAAAAGGAAGTCTGGCTCAGAGGCTCAGGTTTCTGTGAAGGCACTGAAAAATAATTTATCCTGCACTATACCATGACGTGGTACTGTGTCTTCTTAACATATATATGCTTCTCTTCATCCAAACAGAAAAAAATTAACTTCTCTGCATGTCAGTATGTCTATACCATGTCTATAGCCTATATCCATAAAACCATCACTCCTTCTGACTCCTAGAAGTTATTTTCACAATCCAGTTCATTTGAAAACTTCTGAGAAAATACAAAAACCAAAAAAAACCCAGACAACTAGAGAAAAGGGTTGGAGGTGGGGAATTACTGTTGGTTAACTACTGTAATAATCTGGCATTAAAATTAATCAATATAATCAGAAAAAAATTAAATCTCTGTGCAGCTCATTGAGGCTGTACAGCTAATTGGCAATTAACACATTCACAGCAGTCGCCCCTTCACACCATACATAGGACCTTCCTGCTACACAAACAGGATCCTTAAGGATGAGTTTTCCTGTGTGTTCACTATTGACCTGACTATGCTTTCTTACTTGAAGTCGATGGTAAAGTGGTTAAGGGAATTCTCCGTTCTTCTCAGATTCAGCTTATTACTACAATAAAGTGCTTCTCGTAGCAATGCCATTATCATAACATAACAAACCATGCAGCCATCATTTATGACACTGTTTTGTCATAAATGGATTTGGGGGCACAGAAATTGCTACAGGAGCAAGTCAATATTTCAGAGCAAAACCACCTGCTTGCTTTTCTTTGTTTCTACTGCATTCAATGAAACAGGATTTTGTAGGCATATTTCTTAGTTAAACAGGATTACGCTCAAGAAACAAAAGTTTCTTCTAACAGAAACAGATCTGCAGGAGGCCAGATATTAACTAAGCGGTCAGTCCGGAGCAGCCATCCTAGTTTACATGTACCCTCTTTGGATGTGATTTTCTCCCTTGCTTAACCCCCATAGTTCCCACTGAATTTGTCTGGACTTCTGGGAGATTGCTATCCTATAGATGAGGTTGGGACATTTCTGTGGCTATCCAGCGATTCCACAGTTCTCACAGCTGTATCAAGCAGTTTGAAATACTATATTAAAATAGCCTGTCATTCTTGAAGCCTCGGTAGCAATCCCAGGAAGGCAGGCAGGGCAGCACACAGGGGCTGTGCCAGTACAATATGTACCAGTCTAAGATGGAGTGCTCTTTTTCCCTAGTTTCATAGAATCGTAAAGTGAATCATGGAATGGTTTAGGTTGGAAGGAACCTTAAAGACAATCTAGTTCCAAACCCCTGCCACAGGCAGGGACACACACACCCCCCCCAGCCCAGGCTGCTCCCAGCCCCGTCCAGCCTGGCCTTGAGCCCTGCCAGGGATGGGCCACCCACAGCTGCTCTGGGCAACATGCTCCAGCACCTCACTACCCTCACAGTAAGGATTTTCTCCCTAACACCTAATCTAAATCTAACTTATTGTAGTTTAAAACTATTACCCCTTGTCATACCACTGCTGGTCTTACTAAAAAGTCTGTCCCCATCTTTCTTATGAGCCCCCTTTAAGTATTGCAAGTCAGTTATAAAGGGCCCCCCAAGAATTTGGAAGAAAAGATCACAGAACTTTTTTATAAATGTGTATTTTGAGAAACATTTAGATAAAAGCTAGGTCAAACATATTTTGCCTTTGGGAAGGACGATAACTCACAGGCATCGTTGCTTCCTGCAGAGTTTCATTCTGAACCTGTACCCATCTCTGCGGTCATTCTGTCACCATACAATGGGTTTTGTAAGTCTTGGTGAGTTTCAATGGATCCCAGAGGTGAAGTGGCCAATCACAGCCTTCAAGTCAGACCTTCAAGCCCCTGTAGGTCTTGTTCCTGTAGGTCTTTAACCCTTGCCCCACGCTAGCCTTTTAAGATAAAGGCTGAAACTGTGCATTTGCTTTCATCAGTTATCCACAGGAAGCTACTGTGCAAGGAAGAAGGTAAAATGGACAGGCTTATTGTTAACCTGGGTTGATAGACCAGTTCTCCCCAATATTCTATGCTGGTTTGTATTTCTGAAATACTGAAGGTTTCGTATCCAAACAGATCACATTACAGCAGTACAGCTGACAGGCCACAAAGACATGCATATATTTAAAGAGATCATCATCCACATAAATAGGACAGAAACATACAGCTATCCAGACAGGAAAGCCAGGTCATAAGACCTGCTAAATGAAATTTTGTAACAAAGAAGAATCAACTATTTTTCATGAGAAACTAAAAACCTATGCATGTGCATATTCATCAAAAAAGACTGCACAGTCGCTGTAACCTCTTTGAACCTCATGGCCTGGTTCCAAGTTGTTCTGAGCACAGGACACTAGCCTCAGTGAAATAGGCTTTAGTTTTGAGGTTTTTTAGTTTTTATTTTTAAAAGCTCAGTGAGAATATTTGACTCTGAGAAACTGCTGGCTCACACGCATCCAGGATAAGCTTCTACATATTAGTTACATTTCTCTGTTCTTTAAGAGGGAAAGGAACAAGACATGGCTTTTCATCCAGGAATGATACAGATTAGTCCAAACTTCTTTTTTTAAGCTAGGAAAGATCCAAATTGAATTCAATTCAGGGATGATTCAGAAGTCAATCCCATCAAGGACTGATGGAGAATCAATGTTATAAACTCTAGGTGTTCGTATGTGCTGCTCACTGACAGATATTGATAGAACATTAAATAAAATTCAGACAATGCTGAGCACTAACAAAATTCCATCACTTAATTTTCAGATTTTCCAAGGTTATATGTTTTTTGAGTCATTGCAAGACTTGTATTGCTTGTATTTTATAGCTTCCCAAGGTGAACATAGTCTGGGGCAGATCCTCAGCTGCTAAAAGTAAGAGGAAAATACTCACTGATTTCAATGACTAAAGTCTCTATAAGTTATCAGCAGGAGTAAACTTTGCACGACCTGATTAATTTCTGCTCTAAGATAAAATACAGACATTGAGCACCTTAATTCTGCAGTTGCTTGTTACAAATATTTGTACACATACAAAGGCAGGCTTGCTCAGAACCATGGCTGATTTATTGTTCTGCTGACTCCAAGAGCACTGGACTGAATGCCTGTAAGTCAAATATCAGCCCAAAAGATATTTAATTAGTAAATATAGATATTTTTTTAAAAGGAAGAGTGAAACTGATATGAATAAAAACCTGTCAAGACAGAAGTAGTGTGACACACTCAGACCACTGCAGTAGACGGAAAATGTACTTTGGTTCTGGTTGCAAAGTATTTCTGTAGCAGAAGAAGTTCCCAAGTGCATAACCAGCACAAAACCAAAAAAAGAGACTGCAGGACAGCAAAGGCTATTTCTGCCTTTCTGTTTTAAGTATATGTATTTAACTAGTCACCGTAATTTCTAAGCATAGGGATATCTGGTGTCTGAAACGTTATCTATAGGTCCACTGAAAGGATATAGTTAAATTCACTTCCAGATGACAGATTATAAGAAGCAATTTCACCATTACAATATAATACAAAGATTTATGCATGCTAGAGCTGCCCAGTCACAGAAAAAAAATTACTATATTTTTCTTTTTACAATCAAACTCTTTGTTCAATAAATATCAATCACAAAGCCTAACCATGGATCACAAAGTATTATGGGGTTCACAGTATGACTCATAATATGATTCTATGTGGCAGTATCATAATAACTCTGCTGCATTAAAGCCATTTATTTAGCAGTTTGGGCAAAGGCTATAGTTGTACTATGGAATTGCGAAGAATTTTACTAAAGAAGATCCAGACTCCTCAATGGAAATTTTTTGCTTGTTTTTTTCTTTTTGATTCTGACATGCCCCTTTTTTCAAAAGATGTTATTAAACTTGGATTGCAATTAAATGTTTGTATTATTTTATGCCTGGCATGTAAAAAGCTTAATCACATACCTTATGAACTATAATATAGTTAGCACATGTACTATATCCATCGTGGTTTATATGTATCTCTCATACATTGTTTCTCAAACATTAAATTAGTTTCTTCGAAAATCCTTTTATAACATTCAAAAAATAAGATGCTTCAACAGCAACTTTTGTAAGTTCTACTGCACTAATTATAGCAGCTTTAAACCTGACTGTCTCTTTGTAGACTCCACATTCATCTTTAATTAAGGCCTGGCTAGACCACAAACTATAGGTTCACTTCAATCAGCAATTCTCTTTGGATTCAAAACAGCCCACACTTTTCTAAGACAGAATTACTTATCTCTTTGCCTTTCCACATTAGAATCTCCGGTCATTTCTGAATTTTGCAGTGCAGAGTAAATATGGACCTATCTTACCTTCCATGTGTTCCACATAGCAATATACATCATAAGTTTCATTAGGAAAACGGCGCCCATATGTTCTGACTCCTTTTTTTCCCATTTTATCTCCAAAGCAGCCAATTCTTGGATGTCTAATCGGATACCTGAAATGCAGCATGGTTATATTTATTATTATGATAAGTTAGCATTGTAAGTCTATGGTAGGCATATTAATTCTGGGAAACTGTGTCAAGGGGCCTTTTAAATGTCTTACCTAACAGTCTGGTCAGACAACCAGCCAGCATCACATTGCTCAAATCCATCCTCATAGGCTGCTTTCAGTTGTTCTGGGCTTGCTATGACAGCACCGTTGTCGAGACAAGTCTGCTGAGCTTGTGTAAAATTCAGAGTATACCTGCTGGTTGCTGCACGATAGTGAAACACAACACCTGAAAGACAAAACAACTGACATTAGTGGCACATTTTGCATCATCTCTGCAACCAGCATCATACTGAAACTTTACATAGGTGTCTTTACAATGCTGAAAACAGATGAGAAGAATAAAAATCATAAAAGGCTAAGAGGTATGCTATCATATAAATGATGTCCCCCCCTCTAGTGGCTACTACCAGTAATTCTGTAACACCTTATGTCATAAATAGTTGGTGAAATTATATTCACTGTACGCACAGAAAAAAGTAATTGAACCATATAGGTATTTTCACTGCTGTATTATAGGAATTCATGACAAAAAAAGGAGAATGAACCCAGGCTTTTCCAGTTGCAATTGCTGGTCAGTTGATTGTGCTGCAGGCAAGGTTGCTCATGTTAGCAGTGGTACCTGACATGTCGGCTTACTGGTCTACATGGCACATCCAGTTGCAAGTCAAACTGCGTGACCAGACAAGACTAAGCACATCTGATCCTTGGAAGAAGTGGGCTTAAAAACAGACTTTCCAAAGCAGCCAGCTGCAGGAACTGCACTCAGAATTGCCAACAGTGAATGGGGGATCCCTTGAGTGCTTGAGTTCTGCTAGATGCAGTGAGACAAATGACCAATGGGGACAGCAAAAAAATTGTGCTTTTGATGCAGAATTGTTAATCAGTGATGGCCTTGATGCCTGTTCCTATGCATCAAAACTTACTGCAAATACAACTCTTACAAATATATGGCTGTTGGTCAACTTTTCAAAACCATGTCTTCCTGCACACACTACAAATGAAACAGACAAAACAAAGCTTGCTTTTATTTGGGGCCTTTCTGGTTCTGGAAACCATCTTGACAATTTCAAAAGTTACTTAAGCACGTCAGTTTGGAGAGGGAGGCCTAGAGTTATCATGGCTTTGGCTAACACAGGATCTGTCTAGAAGCCACATTCTGGTTGCTATACACACATAATTCCCACTGAATTCAGCCACAGCTGCACATGCACACCTTAAAAAAAACCATAAAGGGCTCCAACTCCAAAGTGGCAGAAAACAGATATTCCACCTTGCCAAATCACTTCCCCCCCTTGCCAGTGTTTTAAACAGTTTAGCATCAAAAGGATGTTCCCTGATGATCTCTGAAAAAAAACATTCAGCCTCACTTACTGCACTCTAAAATCTTCAGACGCATTGCAACACCATAAAACATCCACTATACAAAATGGCTACAAAGCAAGAAAAATGAACCATAAAATCTTCCTTTTCTCTGACGATTTTATTGGAGTACTTCATAAGTAAATGACATACTGTAATACAGTTTGGGGAAATGGTGGCATTGTAGCAATAATGGAATTAACAACAAGCATTTGTTATTAGAGCACTGTTGAAAGAAAGAAGTCTGCTAATTTATGAGTAAACAGAAAAATGGGTAACTTGGAAAAATGTTGATTCAAGGGGTCCCAACATATTTATAAATACTTTTTCTTATGCAGAGAAATTCAGTAAAATTTTGCCACTTATCAAAGGTCTGGATATGGCTAATTAACAGAAAATACACATTTTGTTCTTCTTGTGATTCACTAAGAAGTTTTCTGAAATGAAAATAGAATACATTATCTGAAAAGTACTCACATATAGGTTAAACTTCGGTGATCAGACACCAATTTCATCAAAGCTACTGGCAGAGAAACAGGAAATGGAAAAGGAAATGCCGGGAATCCTCATATTTCATCATTTAATACGGAGCCACACCAGCTGCAGCCACTAACTGGGAGCTTACAGACCACCAACATCTCCCTAAAACGCCTTTTCAGAACACGGACTGCACCCATCACTAACAGTGCTTCTTCCAAGCAACGATGTAATTTCAACTTCAAATGGACCCAAGCATTGTTTGGCAACAGTGACAAGTGAGGAGTTAGACCCCGAAAAATTATGGCTATTTTTATATTAATAAGTTAAATATTCCAGGTGCCTGAAAATCAGTCATCAAGTCTTAAATTGTTAGATTAGTTCATGCATTGTTTGGCCCGGGCCCCATAACATCCTTCCAAATGATTTCTGGGCAGACTTCAGGAGCTAGCAAAGACCAGGGACAACTTCCAACAGGCATCTTCATCCTGTTCTGGGAGCCAAAGGACCATAACAGCACGGATGGGGCCACACTGCTCCAGGCAGCCTCCGTGCTAAAAGCACAGCCTCAAGGACATTTTCTTATTAATGTGAACTTGTTCTACCAGGAGAGATTGAAAGGGAATGTCAGAAAGATAACTTAACTAGCTCCAGTATCCCTGCATTTTCTCTGTTATAGGACATGCTCCATTGCCTGGTTAGGGCAAATTTACATACCATTTACATTGTCTTAAGATGTGCAAAACTTCATTTATACATATATGTATGTATTTAAACATGTGCGTGTGTACATATCTTGGCTTTGTGTACCCTAAACAGCACTGCCCCTTTCCACATGTCAAACAGAGCACTACCTCACAACTTAAGAAGAGCTGGGCAACAGCAACGAATCACATTTGGAATTTAAAAGCTTAAAATAGCAAAAATATTATTTGAAGATTATTTTTAAAGCTGTGGTATGCATTAAAATACTTATTTTATGATACTGAGACTTCAGTAACATTGGTTGACACTGTGAGCAAGTTAACTGCTGATGTAAGTGATCATTATTATATACAGTGGTACAGTACCAAATAAAAACATGAGTTCAAGTGACCTTCTTGGTGTTCTGGGTCTAGAAATAAGAAATGAGTAATTTTTAGAGAGCTTACCACAGAAGCAGATAAAACATTTACCCTGATTCATAAATATGAACCCAAAATAATATTCACAAGCTGAGCACCTGACTTTACCACAGGTTATTGTTGTATATATACAAATATTTTACACAGTTTGGGTTTTTTTTGTTGTTTTTGGGGTTTTTTTTTAGGGTAACGTTGGTGTTTCTATAGATACAATATTTGACACTGGCTCTAAAACTCAGGGTCAAACCAGAAATGCCCAAATACGTGAAGAAATTTGTCCATTGAATTTGTTGTTTTAATTTTAATTAAAATGTATTTTATATGCATTCAGATTAATTGCCTCTTTTTTTGTTGGATGGTTTGTTTGGCGGGGTGTGTGTGTGTGGGTGTGGGTGTGTGTGATTGTTTGGGTTTTTTTTCACAATTGCTTAACTGATGCTGTATGACTTCAACTAGGCACAAGAGCACTGCTTCTCAGTACAGCCACAAAAAGGTTCATTAACTTAGCAGTAGATGAAAACGTCTTTATCTGGACTTTTATTTTTTTAAAGCTTCCTACTGCTTAAATATATGAGTGCATTCTCCACAACCAGCTATCACTCCTCTCATTTCCTCCATGTCAGAAGCAACCACTGTCCTTCCTAGCTGGCATACGTTTGGGATCCCAGTGATACCTGAATAAGGCAGGACTAAAGAGTTAATATCGCTGCCAATTTAGAGTAGCTTTTGCAGGGCCGAGAGGAGACTTCGGTCATTTGTAAATCCTGGAAAGGAACTCGGAGAATGCTTTGTTCTCCTCACCCTGATCCAAAAGGTAAACTTCACCTATTGTTTAAGAGTTGAAGGCTCTTCCATTTCCAGTGAGGAGCTAATGTACATAAAAGAGCCTCCAAGATGAATGGGAAGGAGGAGGTCAGTATGTATAAGCCTGTGCAACAGCTGCAATAATTAGAAGACCCCCTGGGGCTAAGAAGATTAAAGTGCAAGTCTTTCATTGTTTCAGTTAGACACAGAGAGAGGGGCAAAAACCATTCTCTGAGGTTTTGTACTTTAAAATATTTGTCAAGGATTTTTTTCCCTTTGTCAATTTCCTCTCTGAAAGAAAAGGCAAGAAAGGAGCTGTCCTCGGAAGAAATAAAGCAACTGGAAAACAGACTACAGCAGTATAACGTTGTCACCGAACATCTGGCAAACAAAGTCAGTGTAATTACAGGAAGGAGTAGCAGCATCTGCAACAAAGAGCATTCACAGTAAAGTAATTTGTAGCATCCAGAATTCGCTTCTGCCTAAGCAAGACAGAATGTATTTTAATCGTTTATCTCTCTCTTAGACCAGAAAACAAAAATGTAAAGTATTTCAGTTTTAACAAACTAGGGCTTTCCACAGGTAATAGCCTGGTTCTGTGGTTTCACACCTTTGGGTTGCAACTTTGCTTTATTACTTGCCAGGGTATCATGTAGCAAAACCTCATGGAACTGCAAAGGAGGGGGTCCTGGTATGGTTAATGAATTACAGTTCACTTTCACTAGTGAGATCACACTGCTGCAAGATGCACTGTTGGAGACACACAAAGCCTCAATTTCAGAAGTTGTCTCACACAGCAAAGAATATCTGAAGTGAAATTACTATGATGGGAGTGGTTGTTATTGTATATTCTGTTGATTTCTACATTCTGTTTTGTGTTCAAACCTTAGCCACTGTAGTGCAGACCACTGCAATAACCCCCAGCCCACTGCCAAAGCTACTGCACAGTTTGGTGATCCTCCTCGTCTTTAATACCGAAGACAATTTACATTACAGATACATGCCAAGATACAGGTTACAGGACTGAGCGCTGTATGAAAGGAAGCAATAGGGCAGCATTTTCAGTTTCCTGCATGAATAATTCATTTGTGTTTCTTATTCGAGGTTTTGCACCCATCTTCTGACCCCTGTCTTAGGCTTTGGCAACCTGAGAAGAACAGGCTTGCCTTGAACCAGCAGTAGCTCCCTTGCCAGAGGCCTCAGGGTACTTCTCTTTGTGGGGAGAGAAAGTACATACCAACCTCTCTGCTCTCTCAGCCCCAGCACCTCCTGCTCTCCAGGGACAGAGCTCGCATATTGCTCCTCCACGCAAAATCTTTGTGTTTGTCCTCAGAGAGCAATGCAGTTGCATGCAGGTGTACACAAGGTCCTCTGACCAAGTTGGTCCAGATACAGAAAGCGATTAATGCTGAGCTTTACCTGTATTTTTCTCAGGGGGAGGACTTCTTTACTACATCTGTATTAATGTCTGAATATATGTTGGGATCAGCTGATTCACCCTGTTATCTCTGTACAGCAGCTTACTAGGTCACACAAGCGTTCACTGAGGCCAAGGCACTGCTACTTGAAATTACTTTTAAAAAAAAACAAAACCCAAACACGGACTCTCAGAACTGTCCTCACAGATGACCAACACCCTAAAACCAGTTTAGCCATTTAGTACTGGCCTCTGCTCTACCATCCCACACGTGAAGGCTTGCCACTCACTTCCTGGGCTCAGAGATCTCCCACCAAAGCTCCTCCATTCAGCCCAATGCAGAAACCCCACAAGCTTGCCCATCAGCTATGGCAGCTGATATGTTCCCTGTCCCTGTGTGAAGGACACAGCAGCTTGATCAGAACATTTCCTTCCCAGTTCCTGATGTGCACTGCACATAGGCACTGGGTCTTTCTCACCCAGAAGTAAATTTCCTTCTCACGTCCTGTGATAGCCACTACCCATTGTGCTTTTTCCTTCCCAGCTACAGAGGTTGGAGATTCCTTGGGATCCACGATGCAGGAGAGTAAAACACAAGCTTAAAAATGCAGCAGCCCATGTTAATTTAGTTAGCAAGGATGCACGGAAGTTCAGCATCAAGAGGCAGTAATATTTCAAGACAGATAAATCTGAAAGATTAAATAAAAGCATCTCTTCGAATGCCATACTTAAGAGATAATGAAGGGGAGTTCTGGCTGTAGAGAGAATAAATCAATTAGGTTGTCAACACACCATCTCTCAGGGCTAACAGCACAATTGTGTGGCAGCGTTCCCACATTGGAAACAACTCCCATTTATTATCATTATAATGCCTGCAAGAAAGAAGAGTTTGCATAAAAATGAAAATGTGAATTACCACTACTCTGCTTCCCTAATTGCTGCTTCTTTCCATTAACAAGGTCAGTATTTTAAGCCCAGGATTTTCTTTACTGGCTTAAAAAAAAAAAATACAAACAAAACCCCCAAAACCTACAAAGACTAAAAAACTATCTCAGACTTGCAGCAGAATCAAACAGAAACTACCAAAATGAGGCCCATGAAAACAGTGGTCTCCCAAAACATCAGTAAGAAAATAATAAAGTGTTCTCATTATCAGTGAAAAATATTCACTGACAAGATACGAAAAAAGAGCAATGAAACTGGAAGGATCCCATTTGCTACTCTGATCCACTTCAGTCCAATCACCTCCAAGGAGGATAACCATAAAATCAGCTCAAATGAGTAATTTGTTCAGACTTTTTATTTTTGATTACACTAGGTCACATTGCCCAATACCATGGCACCACACAAAATGAGAATTTCATTAAATACCCAGCTGTGTTCCAGAATGAACAGTGCTGTTACATTACCTTTCTAGGTCAGCTTTTTATAAGGCATCCCAAAACTATTTTATATAAGTGGATTTTGTAGTAAATAGAGGGAATAAATGTGGACATAGAGATGTACAGCAATACTTTTATAAAATCCTTTCTGGGACACAACTCTAACTAAAGTTTGCTTTGCCTAAAGGTTAGAAGTCTAGTCTAAACTAGTCATCTAAATGTCTCTAACTACTGACCAGGGATATGGACACCCGGAGAGCTCATCTCACCCAAGATTCTTGTCAGAGAGGAGCTGAAGGCAGTATGGGTCTGTGTGTTCAGCTTAGACTAGGCACATGACCTTAAACACTCCAAGGTGAAATAAATCACACCCCAACTTTATGTTTCCTATTTTCAGACCTGACATCCAAGTCAAGGCTGTGAATTTGTGTTTGGTAAGCTATTAGCAGGAACACAGACACTTGGGGATGATCTTCAGAAGGCATCACCTGCTGGTCGTCAACCTCCAACTTGTTCCCATGTATCTCTACTGGGATATAGTGGAAGCCCACTAGTGTCCAAAAGCAGCTTAAAGTGGGAAAAAAAGTGGCAGCTCAGTGTTACCTACTAAGAAGGGAAAAACATCTCTCTTACGTATCTGAAGGATTCTGAGACTTGACATTTTCAGACTAAAAACGAAGACAAAATAACATTAAGCATTCAAAAACTTTAAGGCCAAGGACTAACGTGAGACAGTTTGACTTGTGGGTTTAATAACATCAAGAAGTCTCAGAAGAAAAGCTCAAAACACTGTAGAAAGACAAAATTACAAGTGCTGACAGAGTGGCTCCAGAAAAAACGGGGGAAATTCAGAGAGACGTGCAGAGAAGGCAGAGAAGACAACATGTAGCAGGAAAAATTAGTATGAACGATGTGTCCTGCATATTTATTTCCTTGTAAGAAGCTGAAGCATGTAACACTGTAATACTGTTAGATACATCTTGAACATGAAATATCCCTGTCTGAGAGGTCCATGTAATTGTAACAGCAACCAGGGTGTAAAGGAAAGCAGTTCCCACAATTAC
Organism: Falco punctatus; assembly: GCF_963210335.1. Taxonomy (NCBI): domain Eukaryota; kingdom Metazoa; phylum Chordata; class Aves; order Falconiformes; family Falconidae; genus Falco; species Falco punctatus. The sequence goes on from NC_137586.1 coordinate 83,050,354, forward strand.
TGAACAGGAAAGGCCGTAAGTAGTGTGATGAAACGGCCCGTCTGTGCAAACCTGCAGACCTCTCAGCACTGGCACTATCCCCAGCCTCAAGGACAAGCTCTGCGGTTGCAATTAATGAGCAGGGCAGGCTGCCCCAAAACTTTCTGCGCGGGCTAATCCTCCCTCTTACACTTTAACCAGCAGTAAAATGAAAATAGTAACATATAGGGTACAATTCAGTGTAACCCCACTGAACCTAGAGATGAAATATGCAAATCACCTTATAACCTCTGTGAATGGGTGCCTTTGCTTGATTTCAGGAGTAATAAAGGCACATAGCACAGCATGAAACATGGTTATTTACAGTACCAAAGGAAATACAGTAAGCGACCTAGCATGTCCTTCTAACCCTACATGGCTTGACTTTCAAGGATCAAATCCCCAGGACCGTACACAAAGCTGAGTCAACCTGGCTAGTAACATGAACATAACCACTTTTATACCCCTAGTAAAAACAAGTCAGTTCCAACTTAGCTTTAAGCTGGGCAGTTTAAAAGGAGTTCATACCAAACTATTTCATCTCTATCACAAGCTGCTGGTGCACATACAGGTAAGCACTGCTCAGCAGAAACAAGGCACCATGTTAAGCCACAGTGTCTTGGTGATGTCTCTGAGCTCCTAGTGAACAGCTGTTGATACCCAAGTAGTTGGCATAGGTTGTGCCTATAACCAAAACAAAGGAAAAGCACAGTATGAAGGCAGTTTCCAAGATCCTGCAATCTTTAGATTCTTTAGAATCTTTAGATTTTTTACAAAGATTTTACCTATCAAAAATCACGTAGTAGAAATATGCAAAGTAGAGACAAAGGCAATGTGGGTGCTTAAAGTATATCTTCCTTTTGAATAAGAACTAACTGAACCAGCTGTGGTTAAGTGGTGGCTTAACCAGAAGTCCAGCTATGGATACAAAAAATTTACATACATTCAAAAAACAAATAGAAAAAAAAAAAATCAGTGCAAGATTGTCTAACATAGAGTCACCACCACAGGAAATACATGGGTGACAGGTCTCTGACAGCAATGAAATACACACTAAAATTTGTTACGTTTGCCTTTTGCTGTCAGCTGTTACTGCTTTCATTGGAACAGGACACTGGGACAGACAGATCTTTTGTCTGAAATGGAACAGACTTGAGTTTGGTTTTGGCCTAATTTGTTAGGAACATAAAATTAGGCAACAGTTGATTATATTAAAAACAAAAACTTCTACTCAAACCCTACATAAATAACCCTATGGGAAGGCAGGATATGATGCTGAAGCATTTTGAGTCAAAGAACCAAAATATGGGTTTGTCACTGTTAAAGAAGGCAGTTTTGTATTTACATTCCATCTTCTTGGTAAAGCCAGCATTTATACAGTTGTTAATAACATATAAATCTGACTTTTCTGAACTTAAGAAGTTCACCTGACATCTAAAAAAATAGTAAATTAACTGGATATTTACATACAAATTATAAAATTTGTCTGTTGTGATAGCTACACAGAAAATTAAAAAAAGATGCACAACTACACACATCTTTTGTAAACAGTCTTGGTCTTGAAATTCAGGCATAAAATTTTTACTATTAACTTTCAGTGACTATTACCAATTGTTCAGCTTGTACAGCTTAACCTGGGGAAAATTATATGCTACAGAGAAAATTCTTTCTCAGAAATTCCACTTTTTATTCACAGCATATTCCATCACTGGTAAAATATGTTCATTTGCATGGGTTCAATAGCAGTTTCATATTCTTGGCATACCTAAAGGAAAGGATAGAAATAGCAATTACAGTAATTTTTTTCTTAGTCAAGTTAGGTCTCCCAGTTATCTTTTACTTGATTTATTTGAAAAACAAAGAGTACAGCTATCTAAACTTATCTGCCTGGCTTCATTGATGCTGGAATGGGCTTTCTGTTTGAAAATTTCAAATGAAGCAATGTCTGTAAAACAAATGAAAATCCTGAAAACATCTAGAATTTAAGTCCTACATTGGTTTAAAAATACTCTAATGAACAAGCATACAAACCCCATAAAGTTATCATAACAACAAAGGAGCAATTTTACCTACTTCACCAGAATGGTGCAGTTAAGTTTTGGCCTACTTCATTTGGCCATTTCTGAGAAATTCATTAGATTAGACTTAACAAATGTAACAGTGGTGGCACATAAAGAAAAGATGAATATTGTTTTCTGAAGCATTAGTAACATTTCTTCCCACACCTAAATTACCCCACAAAGGGAATTTTGCAGAAGCTTACTATCTTTAATAAAATTGTTCTGCTTCACTTTAGGATTAAGCCATGTGATCAGGCAAGTACGACCTGAGCCAGAGTTACCACTTTTTCAACATACATACATTCTACGTCTACTGAAAAACTAAAGCAACACGTACCTGCTGAGTCCTCAAAAACTGCTGCACAAATGCATTTTGTCTTTCATTTGGGATGAGTATAAAACATGCAGAATAGCAAAACGGGTGATAACTTTACCAGGACTTCATGGGTCACCCTGCAAGCACCATCCCCAGCTCCAGCCGGGAGAGCTGACCAAAACACAGTGCTGAACCATGCTGGCTGCCAGCTCTGAAGTTACCACAATTAATGTGGAAAGATCTCCCCACACCAGGCTAATGAGGGGCAGCGAAGCATGCACAAAAAGAGTGTCAAGAAGATCACATATTCCCAGTTGTGCAACATAATGGAAATAAATTACATTTGGGCCTAATGATTTGGTTTGGTTTGGTGTTTTGTTTGGTTTTTTTGTTTTTTTTTTTAATAAAAGCTGAAATCAGCTTTCTGAAATGAGCCAGAATATATGAGTGGCAACATTCACATGAAATCCTTAGGAGTCTGATAAATGGCATTTGTTTGTTTTATGTAGAAAATGGAGAACAGAGTGCACAAATGACAACCTAACAATATCATTTTCCATTTGGGTCAAGACCTAGCTTTTCCCCCTCCTGAAATCTTGACATTAAAGGAATCATGGAAAAGAACAGTTCCAAAAAAGTAAACAGAGTGTGTGAAATTTTCTTTCAGTTAAAAAAAATAATCTGATCAGTTCATCTCATTGCAGTGTTATACAGGAGCACTAACTACAGAAGCTAAATTATTACCACAAATCATCAGATATTTTACTGTAGTGAACATCTGCTGCTCCTGGATATAGATATGCAGTCAAGGGAGCACTTGTAAAGGAATGAGGAATGCCAGGTACACTAGTTACTGGAAAGTAATGTTCAAACCAGGATTTCTTTTGCTTTTGCCATTAGGACTAAGCAGTTTATGAAGTTATATAGACATTAATGGTTACATTGAATTATTGTATTTCCAAATCAAGACCGCGCTTCAACATTTTTCATTGAATCAATGCCAAAAGACTGTTCAAGTTAGGTTAAGCACATTGGAAGAACAATGCAGTATTAAGCTCACTAAAAAAACCCATCTTAGCCGAAGTCATAATTTCCAGCAGCAAATATTAGTGTTTTGGAATTCAGTCATCTGAGTAAATACTGAACTTCCAGAAAACACCTAAGTGCAAAGAAGTGTGAGGCAGAGTCCACGTGAGCTGGTACATCCACACAGCACAGTGTTGTTCTAAGCATGCAGAGTAATTTGGATCCAGAAATTGCATTTACATGGCACAGAGCCTGGGCTAATACGTCCTGTCTTTCAGCGCAGTTTGTTAGCTCAGGCTCAGTGCCAAACTGACAGGGCTATACAGCACCAGGTTCTGGAGTGGTCTCTATGCTGTACTTATGGTGCTGTGTAAGCAGGCTCTTAGCAGAAAAACACCTATAGATCAGATGTCCCCTCTGCCACTTTACACGATTTTGAAAGTCCCATCTTTTCAGTATTTTTACATGCACACTTCTCCCCCTCAAAGTTTCAGAGGTTATTTCTTTAAAGTGATGACCAGAAAACTCTTAGTCTTGGATCCTCCACATGGAAGAACATTAGCAGCCACCTCCCTATTTGTTTTCCTGCAGTTTCTGCCAGATGGGTGCCCTCCTACCTATCCAACCTTTATTACTGGGACAAAAGAAAATCCTCCTTTGTGCTTGACATTCCTGTCACAGAAAGAGTGGTTCCCAGTTTTGCTGGCATTATGGTTGTGTACATCAGGTAGCAAGACAGGCCCACCACAGCTCCAGTAGCAGGGCAGTTGCTCCTTTTCATCCTACGCAAACAATTAAAAAGAAACTGTTTCTGCCTGCCAAGTCTGTCATCTTGTAATGACATTTCCAGACAGATGCGTTAGTACAGTATGTATCATGTTTCAATGGGCTGGTCTGAGAAAACTTAAGAGGTATCTCCTTAAAAAAAAAAAAAAAAAAAAAAAAAAAAGAAGAAAAAACTTGTCTTGCAAAGGGTATAAACCAAATCAAAGTTTTAAACTACTCTGGGAATAAGGAAATAGCATTTGTTCCAGGAATCAAAAGTAGCCTCCCTGAAGGTGTAAGTGATAGAGAGCTACAGATTGCAAAATATGAAAAAGAATAAATAAGAGGCAGAAAGAGAATGGGAAGTGAACAGTTAAGGAAGAGTAAATTGCTAAAGATAATCCTTTAAATACCCTCTCTTTATATGTTAATTACTAACTTTTACTGTTTTAGCTGAAATCACTGTTGACTACAAAGGAAATGGATAAATCCTTACCCTCTACAGCCAATGATACAATGCCTTGTGTGTCTTCAACTCCGTACATAACATCACAGCGATATACCCCTGCATCACTTGCACGCAGCTTAGAGAAAGTCAGCGAAGCATCACCTGTCTCCTCTGAATTGGTTGGAACAGACACTCTGTCTTTGTAGCTTTGACCTATTTTGATGTTGCCATTTTGGGCCACCAGGACTGTGGTTTCTTTTGCATCTTTTCCACTTTTATCCAGTTCAACCTTTGACCATTTGATTCGAAGATACTCAGCTGCATAGCTGGAGGCTATAGTGGGTGTGGTTGAAAAGAAGCATGGCAGGACTGAAGTTCCAGAGAGGGAACCCTTTACAAGGGTTTTTTTTTCCGCTGTAACTAGAAAAAGAGGAGAGAGGGGGAGAGAAAGGACAAATCACATCAATCGAACAGCAAAATCAGAAACAGATACATTTCATTGTTACTTAAGATTCACAGACATGCAAGACCTGAAATCCATGACACTGAGCTGATTTGTAACAGGACTGATCAGTGTGAGCTAAAAAAGAGTTTGCATCAATATCCTAGGCTGCTGATGGAGCCCTTTTCTGTTTGGGCAAATCTAATTCACTGCTCTCTGATGTTTTTTCTCCATTTTTTATAGTCACCCAGTAATTGACCTTCTTTGGAAACTGTTTTGAAATTTTAGATGACAGATGAATGCTAAGAGCTGGCTTTGTACTTCATAGGAGCAAGACCCTTCTGAGTAAAAAACAGCGAGTTACCTCACATTTATTGCTGGCCAGTAGCATGCATACAGGAAAGCTACTGATGTTTACACCTTGTCTTACCTCACAGTAGCTTGTTCATTTGCTCCTATCCTAAAAGCAAAACTATGACTTTGCATATATGGCATCTCTTACTCTATTCTTTCAAGGGTTAACTCTTTTTATTGCACCCCCACAGTGAGATTCTCCCAAATAGCCATTCTTTTATAATAATTTCCTTGTCACTTCAAGGACTTGAACACTTTGCAGAAATAAAGTATTCCAGGGTGTTGAAGCAAAGAAGGAAGTACCGTGCACAGAAAGTCACAACTTGGCTCAGACTTGACATGATAGGACCTTTATAATTTTTTATAACATCTCCATCTGCAAACATTTTACAGTGAAATGCTTCCATCTGATAATATCCTGAGGGGGAATTTGACTACTGTTCATCCAGCCTGCACACAGTAACTGTCTGAAGAGACGAATTCTGTTAGATTTATTTTTATGTGATTTTGTTCCACCATACGCAATGGCTTAATGAAGATTAAAAGCTGATGCACAACAGTGTCTATCTTACCTCTTTCACTGTCCTGCAATCTAACATTTTTTGAAAGGTGGAACACACTGATCATTAATTTTAAGCAAGCTAGGATTCATAAAGTTTAGAAATACAATAACTTCAAATACTAGCCACCAGAATGATGAAATTTGAGACACCAGCACATGACAATTATGTATCTATTTATCTATCATCAAAAATATCACGTCTCCATAAAGAGCAGAAGATTTTTTGGGGAAAAACCACGAAAGTCAGAAACACAGAAAAACTGCTCAAGCTGATTATTTTTAACAGAGATGACTTTATGCAGGATAAAGTATTTAATAGTATTATTTTTAAAGGTTCAATACAAGAATGATCAGTTTGATGACCAAGCATTTTAATAAAAAAGTACTAACTAGAAAAAACAGAGAAAAAAATTAACTGACCAAGGAAGACCCAGAAGTTTAAATGGCTAGTAGAAGTTGTTCTTGAAGCAAAGCAGTCTTAAAACTCAGGGATGACTGTTTTGGAAGGACCCAGTTCTGCACTCTCCAAAGGAATTCCTCGGGTCTTTCCATCCATACCTACCTAACTGGAAATTCCTGGGAACACAATGCAGATGCACTTAAGATGACTGTATCAAAACTGATTAGACCAGAGAGAGTACATCAACAATGGGATAGTGCTGTGCCAAAACAGCTGCATTGCACCCAAAGCTCAGCGGAAAAGTTCACATGGAATGGCACTATCTAAGCAAATTTACCAGCAAGATGCTCACTCTGTGATTCAGGCATGCAGTGAGATTCTCGTTTTTCCATTAACTTGTAAGCAGAGACCAGTGATGGTACAACTCACATTTAATAGTTAAACAAACTGATCACTTCATACACTTTGGGCTCAGACCTAGCAAGAATCTAGCTGTAAAACGGAAAGACAAAAACAGGTCCAATATGAAACTGAAGACTGGAGAATTCACAAGACTTGAAGACAAGCCTGTAGAAGTTACTGAATACTAAACACTAGCTCAAAAGCTTTGGTTGCGTGCACATTAATTTAAAGAAAAAAATCCACTGTGTTTTTTGGTTGGTTGTTTTGGTTTTTTAATTTCCTTAAGAAAATAAAAACTTAACTCGCATAGAGCCAACTGGTTGCCAAAACCTAGAAAGGATTGATTTTATCCTGAAGATGTACAGTATGGAAATACCACTGGCTTTTATATAATTTTTAATTTATTGAAACTTCACTGAGTTACAGTGGGGTATATACATAAAGAAACAGAATGAATACTCAGTCCTCTCAGTTGTGATGACATTTCTGCCAAATTGCACAGGTGGAAGATTAAAATCAGTCTCAAAATATTTAGTAATTATTATGATCTCTTGTCATCTATATACATTACAGGAACTTCTTAAATGAAAAATGACCTAGTTATAATTATCCTGATTGACAGAATTTTAATAAACTTTTGAGAACGATGTTTCTGGTTATGAGTGGTCCGGAATATTAGCACTGAACCCTGAGGAAATTTCCTCTCTTTAAAATTTGTCTGCACATCAGCAGACTTAAACCCTTGGCAAACACAACATATCAACATGATATGCAAACTAGATCTATCCTTAATTGGGCTATATCCCAGAATAGGAGACCATGTAGGTACAAACATGTCCATCTAACCAATGCCCATAGAAAGCATTATAAAACTTTATTTTATACATGTAATATTTTATTACATAAAAGCACTCTTTGTTTTGATGAGAAGAGGGGAGAAGCAGAAAGAGAGGGGAGAGCTTTACCCTATTGAAAAAGAAGAATTAATATTTGGCACTGAAACATAAGATTAAGTGATGTTCCTGCACAGTTCAAAAAAAAGCTTAATTTCCTGCTGCAGTTCAAGTTAGTTAATTAGGCAGAATTTACTGGCCAATGCAGCAAGCATCGATACCTTCTATTAATGCATATAGCCCTTTTGTTCCTTTAGCATTTTCCCTACGCTTATACTCCATGTTATGTCTCCTTTTCAGCCATTGCCAACGGTATGTGATAGACTATTCCTTAAAAGGAACATGGCAGGGAAAAATATGAACAAAATGTTTTGTAATTGCTTGTGAATTGGAGCACAAGCTGAGAAAAGCAGATATTTGCCAACATTGTCTCATACCATATCCCCATCCCACCATGTAGGACCTAGAATACTTGTTACATCACATAGTCTTGAACAAGAGGATGGTATTAACATAACTAAGCTGGCTGACAATTAATATAAGCATTTTTTCAGTTGCTAACTAATATGTATCAGTCATGCATAATTTATTAGGGAAAATACATACACAATAAAGAAATAAAATACACAGCTAAGTCTAAATCACCTGGCCACAAACCATATCTTGCCATAACTCCCAGAAAAGTCAATGGAAGATTTGTAAAGGATAGTGGGACTGCAGCGCTGGGCCGAGAGCAACACAATGCAGTCAGATTACAAACAGAGTCAGTAGACAGTGTGCCTTAGCAGCTGAGTACTTTTGTTGTCCTCCCCTGTTTAAACATTAAATATCTCCAAGTAGCAGAAAGAGAATGTATAATGAAAACTTCTCCCATGAGATGTCCTGACAGAAGACAACTCTAACTTACTGCATAGGATTTTGCCATAATTTATTACTGTCTTATTTTCTCCAAACCTAAAACTACGGCTATGCATTTGTATTGGTTTATCATGCAGTTGATGACATGTGGCACACACTTTCTTAAAAAAAGTAAAATACCAGCTTGCCTTTTCATGCTTTTTTTCCCCCATCAAAACCACCTTAGGTCCTCCCAGTCCACAATTTCAGCTGCAAAGTCAGCTTATCCTAGCAATGACACATAGCTTGATATCTTTCCTTTGATGTGGGAGGCAAACTACAGAAGAACTTCTTGCTTAAGAACAAAGCCTCTTTCCCTAGAATTTCTACTTTTTTGTTTGTTTGTTTTAAATGTTATAAAATTCTTAAAATAGAAATCTAAAGAGGAAATAAAAAAGGACAAAATCCTGCTCTTTTGTATTACATTAACCATAACTATCAGACCAATGGGTCATAACGGACAAGAAGTCTGAAAAGAATGCCCTACATGAAGTGACACTGCTTAGAGCAATTTTGCTACGTAATTAAGCTCAAGGGAACAGAACGTTGCTACTGAGCATGCAGACAAAAACCACATGCTCAAAGAAAAAAAGATTCTATGTCTTTTAAGCCAAATTTATGAGACAAAAAAACCCTGAATACAATTTTTTAGTTCATCAACAACCTGCTTAGGCATATGGTATACTGCCCTGCCTACCAGCAGCAACAGAAAGGATCAATGTGTTCTGTTAAACTGGCTACTAACACTGAGCCCAAGTCTTTTCATTAACTATAAATATTTTAATGAAGATAATGATAAATTAAAATTAATGCACCACTTAAACTTGCATGAAACTGACATCAGAAGTAACAGACTGAGACCCAATAAAAACACTCACTGAGTTCTTTGCCAGGTGATTTGTGGTCTGAGCAAGCAGAATAAGAGAAGGAGGCACAGAGTGATGAAGAACTAACTACTTTCATATTCTGCAAGGAACTCACAGGAAGCCACACAAATGTATGTCTCAGCTGCAGAACTCAACGTAACATATGCAGACATCATAGGCAGGCACACATGCATTTTATAGCACCTACAGAACATAAATGTGATCAGATAAACTGATGTTTAGTATATTCTCTGACTATAGCCTGTTTGGAAGGGACGGGATCTGTCTGCCTAGAAGAGGCAAGGGAAGCTTCGGCAGCAGGCTGGCCAGCTTGCTGAGGTGGGCTTTAAACTGATGGACTCAGGGGATGGGGTCCAAAGTGGCAACGCTGATGCCATTGCAACCAACTAAAGAATAAGCCAGGCCAACCAGAGTAGCGATATAATCTACCTTAGCTGTCTCCCAAGATGAGTACCAGATGGCCAGCCACCTCACGGGTGTGCATGGCTATGGTGGACCCTCTTGTGCCCCTCCTGGAAAACCTGCATGCTCAACTGCCTCTCTGAAACACCCGTACACTGACACACGCAGCATGGGGAGCAAACGGGAAGAATTAAGAGGTCTGTGTGTGGTCACAGGGCCATGATCTCATTGCAGTTACAGAGACATGGTGGGATAGCTGGCATGACTGGAATGCTGTCATGGATGGCTACGTACTTTTCAGGAAAGACAGGCCAGCAAGGAGAGGTGGTGGAGTTGCTCTTCATTGGAGTGGGCAACCGGGCTGTATCGAGCTCTGCCTGGCGGTGGATGCAGAACAAATCGCGAGCTTATGGGTAAGGATTAAGGGGCAGGCCAGCATGGGTGACACTGTCGTGGTGTTTGCTACAGGCCACCTGCTCAGGAAGTCGATGAAGCCTTCCACAGATAAGTGGATGTAGCCTCCTGATCACATGGTTCTCATGCAGGACTTCAACCACCCTGACACCTGCTGGAAAGCCAATACAGCTGGGCATACACAGCCAACGAGGCTCCTGCAGAGCACTGGTGATAACTTCTTGATACAGGTTGTGGAGGAGCCAACGAGGCAAGGTGTGCTGCTGGACCTTGCACTCAAAACCAGGGAAGGATGGATTGGGGGTGTGAAGGGTGGGGGCACCTTTGCTGCAGTGACCGTGAGATGGTGGAGTTCAGGATCCTGTGTGGAGGAAGCAGGGCAATAAATCCGATTGCAACCCCGGACTTCAGGAGAGCTAACTTTGGCCTCTTCAAGGACTTACTTGGAGGAATCCCATAGGTCAGGGCTCTAGAAGGTAGGGAGCTCTGAGACTGGCTGATATGTAAGCATCACTTCCTCCAAGCTCAAGACAGATCCAATCTTATGAGTAAGAAATCAAGCAAAGGGGGAAGGAGGCCTGCATGAATGACAAAGGAGCTCCTGGCAAAATTCAAACAGAATACAGATTGTGGAAAAAGGGACAGAGCACTTGGGAGGAATATAGGAATGTTGCCAGAACATGCAGGGAGGCAATGAGGAAGGCTAAGGTCCATCTGGAATTAAATTTCGTGAAGGAGGTCAAGGACGACAAGAAGGGCTTCTTCAAGTACATCAGTAGCAAAAGGAAAACAAGGGAAACTGTGGGCCCACTGCTTATTGAGGTGAGTGCCCTGGTGACAAAGGACACAGAGAAGGCTGAGTTACTGAAAGCCTTCTTTGCTTCAGTCTGTACTGCCAAGGCCAGCACTCAGATTCCCCAGACCCTAGAGGCAAGAGAGGAAGTCTGGAGAAAGGAAGACCTTCCCCTGGCCGAGGAGGACCACATTAGAGCACATAGAGCACTTAAGCAAACTTGACACCCAGAAATCTATGTGCCCTGATGGACTGCACCCCTGAGTGCTGACGGAGCTGGCAGATGTTATTGCTAAGCCACCCTCCATCATCTTTGAAAGGTCATGGAGGACAGGAGAGGTGCCTGAGGACTGGAGGAAAGCCAGTGTCACTCCAGTCTTCAAAAAGGGTAAGAAGGAGGACCCAGGAAACTACAGCCCGGTCAGCATCGCCTCCATCCCTGGAAAGGAGATGGAACAGCTCATCCTGGAGGACATTTTGAAGCATGCAGAGGAAAAGAAGGTTGTCAGTAGTCAACATGGATTCACCAAGGGGAAATGCCTGACCAACCTGATAGCCTTCTATGATGGAAAGACTGGCTGGGTAGATGAGATGGATGTTGTCTATCTTGACCTCAGCAAGGCTTTTGATACTGTCTCCCACAACAGCCTCATAGGTAAGCTCACGACATGTGAGTTACACAAGTGGACACTGAGGTGGGTTGAGCTGGCTGAACGGCAGAGCTCCGAGGGCTGTGACCAGCAGCACAGAGCCTGGCTGGAGGGGTCAGTGCTGGGTCCAGCCCTGTTCAACTTCCCATCGGTGACCTGGGTGAAGGGGCAGAGGCACCCTCAGCAGGTTCCTGATGACACAGAACTGGAGGAGCAGCTGACACACCAGGAGCCTGCACTGCCGTTCAGCGAGACCTGGGTGGGCTGGAGAGTTGGGTGGGGAGGAAACTCATGATGTTCAACAGGGGCAAGTGTAGGGTCCTACCCCTGGGGAGGGACAGCCCCGTGCACCAGCACAGGCTGGGGGTGACCTGCTGGGGGGCAGCTCTGCAGAGCAGGACCCGGGAGTGCTGGTGGGCAGCAAGTTGCCCATGAGCCAGCAGTGTGCCCGTGTGGCCAAGGTGGCTGTGGGATCCTGGGGGGCACGAGGAGGAGCGGGGCCAGCAGGTGGAGGGAGGTGACCCTCCCCCTCTACTCTGCCCTGGTGGGGCCGCATCTGGAGTGTGTGCCCAGTGCTGGGCTGCCCAGTTCACCAGAGACATGGAACTGCTGGAGAGGGTCCAGCAGAAGCTACGAAGCTGATGACGGGCCAGAGCATCTCCCTTACGAGGACGGGCTGAGAGAGCTGGGCCTGTGTAGCCTGGAGGAGACCGAGAGGGGATCTCATCAATGTCTATGAATGTCTTCAAGAGCAAGTGTCAAGAGAATGGGGCCAGGCTCTTTTCAGCGGTGCCCAGTGACAGGACAAGGGGCAATGGGCACAAACTGCAACCCAGGAAGTTCCATGTCAATATGAGGAGGAAAAATTTTTTTACTCTGAGGGTGACCAAGCACTGGCACAGGCTGCCCAGAGAGGCTGTGGAGCCTCCTTCTCTGGAGACATTCAAAACCCTGCTCTAGGTGAATCTACTTCAGTAGGGGGTTGGACTAGATAATCTCCAGAGGTCCCTCCCAACCTCAACCATTTTGTGATTCTGCAAAAAAACATATCACACACAGCAATCTGGGGTTTTTTAAATGTCTTCTGGATTACAAAGCTTTCACAAAAGCATACTCACTCATGGCAGGACAAATAGTCACTTAAAATGGGTAAGATAAACTCCAACACTTATCATAATCATAAGGCCCAGCCTGTAAACGGCAAACCCTAACACCAGCTAGCTCAAAGTTAGTAAATGCCACACGAGCCATAGGCATAAACCTTGCTCTTGAACTTCTGTCATTAATCCTTCACATGTACCAGAGAAAACAGCAAAGGTCTCGCAGAGGGGCATTCCCGTGACCCCAGAAGCTTACACAGTAATTTCTGCTGCCTTCCTGACACACATCTTCTGATAATTTAAAGTCTCAAAGAAGCCATGCGAGACCATTCTCAATCTGCTCTCAAAGGAAAAATACTTTTGTTGCTACATAAAATCTAATAAGCATGCCATGCAAACATGCTAGATATTTATGAATGTGACTGTTCACAAAAATGAGTGGAAAAGAAAACAAAGATTGGAATAATGGATAGCAGTGAACGCATTAAACTTTGCATGCTTATAACTTGCTGTGTTCTAAATTAAGCTTCAGTTGTGTTATGGCTTAACATTAAGACTCACAACTCCAGGATTTACACTTTTAAAATAACTGCTGTTATTGACAAATTTCTCATATGACCCTTGAAAGAAAAATGTTAAACTTTCAGATCAATTTTGCCTGAAAGGTCTTTAAAGGAAATATTGCTATGCATCATATTAAAGTGACTACATGGAGTGATCCAATTAATTGTGGCACTGGGAGCATGGGAATTTGTGTTTCATTAAAGATTTCAAGGCTGCAATTTTATATTCAAATTCAGAACTTAAAAGGAAAAAAGTTGAAACTTAATATGTCTAACTCTTCCAAATGCAGATATATTTTTATTCTTCACGTATTTTTTCAAAGAAAAGAAACTTCTGTACTTGTAAAGGTTGTCTATAACCTTGTAACACTTGTCCTCAAAAATAGTCTGACATTTCTACAAAACAGAAGGATACGAGTTGATCCCACAAACTCTATTGGATCAATTAATGAAAAAAAAAAAAAAGTTTTAAATCTTTGCCTTCTTCACCATGGCCATACTTCAAATATCTTTAGGACTCTCTATGGCAAAAGTATGGCCCCTCCCCTTCAGACATAAAATACACAAAGTTCACAGGGTATTGTAGGAAGATGAGGGTGTTTCTGAACTTCTTCCAAAAGATTCAGGCAAATAGGGACCGGTCAGAACCTGGCCTATCTTCAAGAGGAGCCCTTACCAGGATGTTCATATGGAATTTGCTTAAGTACTAAAAATTCTGCTCTGGGGAAAACATAGCCATTTAAGAGGTGAGAAAAGGTGGAGTAAGTCAGAAGACACCTAAAGGTGCCATCCTAAAGGATTCATTCCAGCCACTCAGAGGATCCATCCTACTCCTCCCCACTCCCAGTGATGCACTCCCAATCCCTGAATTCTGCCAGCACTAGCATTTGTGCAAGGCAGTGAGTCAGATCACAGTTCTGACCCAGTGGAAAAATAACCTGCAAGAAATGCTACATGCTCTTTCAAACAAGTCGTTCACCTGATTCAGCTGGCCATATACCCACATAAATATAAGTGTCAGCACAAAGGAAAGCATAAAAACTAGCACCAGGGGATGGAAAAGGGGCAGGACTATGCCATTCAGTGCTAAAATGTATGTGTGATTAGACTGACCATGGAACTATGCCCTAAGTAAATATGTCCCTAAGAAGGGACTTTCAATATGTCATAACAGAAACATTGGTTTTAAATGTGTTGTCAGATTCCTTTGCCTTACTTATTCTACCTCCTTACATGTTCTCCATCCCAAGGTTGATTTTCAGGTAAAATCTTAACTTTAGACCTCTCTTCATGTGCATGATATACTACCATTTTGAAGCTGAATGGTTATTGCTAGCAGCTCTTCCCTTTCCTATACCTTAAAGCAGACGTTTCTGCCTCAAAGAAGGCTGCAACTTGGAACCACAGAGTGGTTTGGTTTGGAAGGGACCTTCAAAGATCAGCTAGTCCAACCCTGCTGCCAAGGGTAGGGACATCTTTCACCATATCAAGTTGCTGAAAGCCTCATCCAACCTGACTTAGAGCACTTCCAGGGAGGAGATACCCACAGCTTCTCTGGGTGACCTGTTCCAGTGTCTCACCACCCTTACTCTAAAAAAGTTCTTCCTTGTGTCCCATCTAAACTTTTCCAGTTTAATACTGTTGCCCTTTGTCCTGCTCTGGTAAAAAGTCTCTCTCCATCTTTCTTATAAGCCCCCTTTAAGTATAAGTAACTTATCAAATAAAAGTTTCCAAGTTCACCATGTAGACTTACGTTGCAAGTCCAAGACCTCTTCTGACAATCGCTTACTTTGCCTCTCCAAAAGCTTCATACAAACAAATTATTAAATGTCAGCTGTGGATCTGAGATTCATACACCAGTCTACATCTACAAACATTTTACTAAGTAAAAAAATGGGTGGAGAAAAAAAACCACAAACTTAACCTTTAATAACCAAATCAGTCTCAGCTCTCCAGGAAAAAGAAAATGGAAGCTCAGTTTTAGTGACTTGCCCCTTGCCTGAAGCTTTGACTCTATTGTCCCTGAGGACAAGCCCAGTCATCCCGGGTTGTTTTATGTTTAACGAAGAATGGAAAAACAAAACCAGAACCAGCTTTAAGGAGGAAGCGATGGTAGGAAATGGTAAAGGAGTGTGCTCCCAACCAGCTTGAGAAAAAAAAAAACATTTTTTGTTAGTTGGCTTCACTAAGCACAATGGTCTATTCCATTATCTTACAGGACTACCTGAAGACTTAGCTAGCAACAGTGTTCAAGTTGGGGGGGAAAATGAGTATATCTGACTTTCCCAAAGGCTAAAATCAGTCTGAGGAGTTCCTGGAAAGAAAAGGAAAAAAAAAAAAATCAAGGAAAATCTTGCTCTGAGGCTTGGGAAAACTATTATGTGAATTTTGTGAGTCTGTAGCAGGTGAGAGAACCCTGTCCTTTCTAAAGACTTGACTCAAACTTTCAAATAGCCATGGCAACACATGAGTACATGCTCTAGTGTTAGCATGTAATCACCAAGAGAAGTAGTAAGGGCTCCTCCTTCCCACCCAAACTGAAGACCTGCAGCTGCCTTAATGTGTCCTTGCTCCAGATCCCAGCAGCCAAGGGACCTGCCACCAAATTAGCTCATGGCAGCCTTGCCCCACCCCAGTACGGGGCTGGCAGCCAGACTGCCCGCTCCAGAGGCATGTCCCCAGCTGCTCTGTGATAGATCACAGGGCAAAGCAGAAACTGGGGCTACTGGTTTCCCCTGTATGCCACTTGCACGTGGCACCTTTCACCCTGAATACAGAGAGGGTGCAAGCTGTGACCTATAGACCCAAAAGGCTGCGGTGGCATGACATATGTGAGTACATGCATTGGGATCTGATTGGGAGGCATGCCAAACCAGTACTCCTATAGCCCCAAAACTCCCCCTTTTCATTCACCACTTCTGCAGCCTGGCTAGGTGCATCCCAGGAACCTGCTCCTCCTGTTCCTATGCCACCAGCACCATCACTGCTCCCTCCCTGGCACCAGGCTGAAGCCCCCATGGAAGGTGTCTGCCTTCCACTAAAATTAGCCCCCCAGTCAGCCCTTACCTTATCTACTGCAAGGAGCTCCTTTGTGGATTGCAGAAAATGAAGGTGCGAGACATACCAGGCCAACAGGACCAACATTTCAGAAGCACAGGTTAAAGGATTAAAATGCATTCTTGAATATTTGGAGAAGGCAATCTATTTTGCTTTACACAATGTAACTCTATGGCACTTTCTTTATTATTACCTGAATTATAGTAATAGCAGTTACAAACCTCAGGAGACATCAGAGAGGCATGTAAACCTTGTCAAAAACATGCCCCCTCAGTAGGAATTTCCTGTATATATCAGTAATGTGATGAGAACACATAAACAAAGTCAGTTACACAGTGCAGCAAAATGAGTGGCAGCAGCAAGACCAGAAACCGAATCTCCTGAGTCTGGGTTGTGTCCCAGGTCCTGGGAAGCACTCTACTGATTGGAGCATTAAAATGAATTTTAGTAAACGATTCTATGTATAACAGACTTACCTTTAGGTAGCATATATGTTATAACTAATGTAGAGCACATCCATAAGATACTTTTTATACTTAACAACATCTTGACCTACAAATAAAGAACAAAGGAGTAAGTAGTTAGTATTGCATTGTGTCCTTATCAAGTGTTGTAACCCAGTATATCAATATTTGTCATTGAAGAATATCTACTTAAAAAAGATGCTCAGCAGGCCAGCAAATAATTCTTACTATATTGATCTTCAGCTATTTTATTTACTGTTTTAACTTTATTCCCATACAGTGGTAGCAGTATATGAGTATAATCTGATGACTTTTCCCTGGTGTGGTGTTGCCAGTTCAGATCCAACCTCTGGATAATTTTATGTCCGTAACACAAACGACCTTGTCATTTAGCAACAGCTAACAACCCAGCTAATGTCAGAAGGAGCTCCCATGACAAACTTCTCGTGAATTTTGATGGTGAGTCACACCCACACTATGATCCTTCCCATCTGCAAGCAGGTTGCCAGATGACTTCCTGCTTTCACGATTTCTCCACATAGTACTTTACAGTGGAAATTTGTTATAATGACAATGTGTCCCTATCCAATACAGATTCGTAATGAGCTTCAGGTTATTGAGCCCAGAGTGATACTCAGACATGCCAATTCCCTTTGGGTTTGCTTCTCACCTCCTTTACAGGCTCCACCTTTTAACAGCTGAAAAGTTCTCCACATATATTGTATGTACATAAAAATATATTGCATGTTCATAATAGTATATCTTCATTTTTACTCCAATTCTGAGGTACACATGTTGAATCTGTAAATGTCCTAAAAATTTCAAAAGTACACTAACAAAAGCATTACAAGTCCCATAAACGTTGACTAATATAAAGGGTTTATAAATAGTCCCTCTTCCATATAGTTACACATATGTACTACCTAGTCTACATAAGAAATAACTTTCAGCCACACTTGGTCAAAAACTGCTGCTGAAAACTTTTACCACAAAATCCCGAGTTTCCTGATATTGCTGTCAAAATGTGCTTCTTGGGTTCTTTACTTGGGCAAGTAACCTGAATTGGTAGTTTTTTCCTGTCCAAGAGAGATTACGGTTGAATGGCTTTAAGGAACAGTGAAACAGAGATTTGATAGATACAGATCTTTGTTATAACTATGGAACTTGTATTGCACATAGATATTTTGGCATTTTTTACATTAGCATTTTAGTTCTTTAGTACTTACATAATGCTTTAGGGTTAAAACTAACTCATACATTCAAAAACCTTCACAAATTATACTGAACATAATAGCAAGACACACAGAGAAAGACCTTCAGAAAACTACTGGTGATATGTTCAGTCTCGGGAAAGTTTTCTCCACAGCTTACAGCTGCAGCTGAAACTTCACATGAGTCTGTGTGAATTGGCATCTATCCTGCAGTGGCTGAACAGTTCAGAAAAGGTGCAAAACATCTCAAACCAAGCCCTTCCAATGAGGCAAGCTCTACCATAACAGCAGCATGTTAAAAATTCCCACCCAAAAGGGCTGAAAACCCAAAAGGTTTTCATTCCCTATACATGGATGGCCAGAGCTAGCTGGTTGCACTGGGAAACAAATGCAGCAATCTATTCCCAGGGCGTGGAGGAAAGAATACAGCTGCTTTCTGTAGAGCTGACTGCACACTGCCAAAGACGCCCCATCTCTGCTTCAGCCGCTCAATAGAGCTGAGTGTATAATGTGATATCACTTATTTTGCAATATTAACTTCATGGAATTCACACTTTTTATGACTGGGCCCCAAACAAGAACTGGGACTTCTTTGACTTCATTCAGTTCGAGCCCTATATGCCATAAAACTTTTTCTGAAGACTCTAACACATACCCCAACACCATCCAGCCAGTTTTACCTCTCCCTACACCTCCACATGCCAAGCTGTACATGGAGAAAACAAAAGTGCTTATTTAATAACTAACTTTAAAAATCTGTAATGTGTCCTGTCATACTAGGTATGCCCTAGTAATCCTCTGTAGAAGGTTATTATGAGTGAGGAGGTTGCACAAGGTAAGAGCTGCAGACATCCAAGTTCTTTTAATGCAATGGACCAGCTCTGAAAAAGTCATGTGTTTGCTTAAACACTTAAATGATCCTCATTATTACACAACATTTTGAAAAAATGACAGGTCATGCTGAGCCTACATATGTGCATACACTAGAAGGCCCTTCAAGCAACGTTCTACCCTGAAACTGCTGGAAGCCTCAAGCACCAAAACCACTGCAGACTAGTTCCTCAGTAACACAAGCACTCTGAAGAGAACACAAGACAACTGACAGACTTCACCATCAAAGGTGGTGAACGTTGGGCCTGCCTGCAAGACAATGTGAAAGCTCTGGACTCTGTGAAAGCAGAGCACCTCCAGACCTCCTTTTGAGATGTTTTGTCCCCATGTGTTTCCCATGTGTCACACACCGGCTTCATCAACAGCTAAACAAAAATCTAGAACAAACTGTTTAGCCTTCCATGTTTACCCATACGATTTATCTCCCTTCTCCCCCAGAAGGCAACCTCAGCATTTGGGACTAGAAACAATGGACTTAAAGAAATTTGCCAAGAAAAACAATAAAGGATTTTCTTTTCCCTGGAAGACAAGCATGCTGCACCTAAATGGGGTTAGTTGCACATTGCAACCACCACCTGCTCCACTGCACCTGCCCTGACCAGGAGTACCTGAATATTTGGCGCAAGCCAACAGGAGGCCTGTTGCCCTCAGCAGCTCATTGCAATACTGCCGTGACAAGAGGTGGTGTAACCGCTTCCACATTTGGTAAGAAAACAAACCCTGCTCCTATGCTCAGAGCTGGCGAGAGCTCTGAATATGAGCTTCTGCCCTGCACCACAAGTCCAGAGTGCAGGAGGGACCTCATCTTCCCTTTCCTCTCCGCTTTGTGCACAAGCACAGAGCACTGATCCTCCAATAATGTGTTGGTGACTGCATTACAAAGGCAATTTGAGAAATCTTATCGATGAAAAAAACCCACAGCTTCAGCTTCCAGTCACTGAACAATACATACACCCACAATGAAATATGAAAACAGAAAGACAACTGTGGAAGGATAATTTTCAAGATATCCAGTGACTGCTGAACCCCACCATAGGTACAGAAGAGCGCACTCATGGCTGTGATGGCTACTTAGCCTTTTACCGAGTAGTGCAAGAATTACACCTGCTGCACTAAGAGTTTGGATAGCTCAAAAAAACTGCAGTTTGAGAGTGGAGCTTAATATGAGACACCTGCCAAAAATCCCCACCCAACTCTCAGAAAATCATCTCTCAACCGTTGTTTTTTTTCTCTTAAGTCCCCTCTAACCCAAGGTGCTTACTCAAGCAATGAAAAATATTGGGGGAAGGGTCTGGTTTTCAGCACTTAGGCTCACAAGCATGATTCCCATGCAACCCTCCATGCACAAGGGTTTTCGCACTCCAGTCCTTGGTGGGCTCCCATAAACACTCCTGGGTTACCGAGTGCTGTTCCACTACAGCTGCCAGAATTAAACGTGCTATTACCCTACTCTCAAAACAACAGCATGCAGATCGCAATGGCAGTGCCTCGATCAGCCCCTCAGGGCAGCCTAGTTTAGGAGAAAGCAGGGTTCTGCAGACCTGGTACCAGCAATCCTCCTTTAAAAGCCACAGGGAAGGCAGAGGCTGCTGCTTACATCTAGCACCCTGATTCCTGTTCAGTGTTGCCCGCACTCCCAGGCCACTGCTATCAGATGTGGCTGCTCCTGCCTCCTCCCTGTTTGCTGGCAGAAGCTGCAGCTGACTGTGCTCCCTTGTAGCCTTCTTGAGCAAAATCCCTGCTCTAAAACCAGTTTGTATTTCCCATTCTCGCACTTTACAGTTTACAAAAGCCTCTGCTGGCTGGCTGCCATACTGCCCCTAAGTCCACTGTAATCAGCCAAAATCCTTCTTAACCATACCTTTTTCCAGGAGCCTTTCCCCCCACCACCGTCCCTTGGTGTCTCTACACTTAGAGAAAGCCATAATACTATGGACACAGTAAGAAAATCCTGCCAACTCAGGACTGCAAGATTTGAGTAAGTGTTTAATTTCCACCTTCCTTCTGTTAAAAAAAGTACCTCACTTAACGTGACCAAACTCGGGTTGCCTGCTGGCTAGTTTCCAGCTGCACTGAGCCATTCTATTAGGAGCTACTACAGGCAGACCGATCTACAGTAGTCATTTGGACTAAATTTTTAAACTGGAAGCAACCCTGAGCGCAGCATCTTTTAACCCAAAGATGCCAAGTCCTTGACTAACTCCACATCTTTAAAAACTAGCAGCAGAGGTTCTCTCTGTGGGGAGAGCAAGGCTCCTGTTTTTGCAGGCATCACTACCTTCCCTTACCACAGTAAAAAAACTCATAGCTGCAGTCAGTTCTGATCAGATTCCAGCTCATGTTTAGTTTACAGTGTAAGCTTGATCTCACACCAATGCTATTTTAATTTAACCAGATGGGAGAACATCACGTCTCTCTCTCTCTCTGTTTTAAACTGCAGGTTAAGAAAGACAGAGAATTGTCCTGATGTGTCACACACTAAAATCTACCATCCAAGAGCTAGTCCCAGTTTCTCTGAAGTTGGGACAATGAGAAATTAGCTACTTTCATAGAGGTGACACCGTCTTTAAAGGCTGCAGCTTCTCCAGTCACACTGAGATTGATTCAGTGCATGATTTACAGCTGTATTATGAAAGCTGGACACATTCTTTAAACATTTAAAAAGCAGCATCTGCCCACTGATCCTCCTTGCCTCCATACTGGAAGTCATGTTCACATTAAAAAAATAAAATTAAAAAAAAAGGCGGGGGTGTGGTGTGTGGGGGGGTGGGGTGTGACACAAACCCTAGCAGAACATGGCTCTGTAGAAGTGAATTGGGGTTGCTGCTCCTACTAATGGATAAAACATTAAATTACAGAGCTTTCTGTGAAACCCCAGCACGCTAGAAATGACCGATCCCAGGTGTAGCACACCCCTTGTCCGCTTTCCAAGCTCTGCCAAACCTCCACGGCTGCTATCCTTCCCCAAGCGCACACAGTCCTCTCCTTTTGCTTTTGCAGTCCTTTGATCCTTTTATCCCATCTGACTGTTAATTGCTGACATGTATCAACCTCACCATTAAGTGCTGCCTCATTAACTTCACCGGTTTCACCACCTCTCTGCCATGTGATTAATTAGCCCACTGTGCTGCCACATGGCCAACCCGGCCTGAATCTGATGCATCGGTGGCGCCTGCCTAGCCCGCCATCACTTGCAGAGGTCCTCCTCAGGCCTCGAGAAGGTCCCGGGGGCATCTGCACCACCCCTTCCCCACCACCCCGGCACCCGCAGCCGCAGGGAACCCCTCCCGCCCTGGAGCCTCGGCAGCGAAGCCGCTGGCGCAGGCCGGGCGCAGGCGGGAGAAGCGACATGAGCACAGCGTGTTCTGGCGCTCCTCGCCCTGGCAGCTGCCGAGGAGCTGCTGCCTGAGGACATCCCTCCCAGGCCTGCGCTAATTTATGCCAGAAGTGGCTCTGGGCTCTCCGCAGAGACACAGCAGAAAATTTATGGGAGGCAGCGCGTGGAGCGAGGTGACGGGGACCGCACGGCTGCGGAGCCAGGGGTACCCCCCTGCTCCTGCCACCCGCCGGCTCTGCCTGCTCGCCCACCTGCCTGCTTCCCAGGACTGCTGTGGCCCCCTCCCGCTCCGGCGCCCACGCCACGGTGAGGGCGAGCAAGAGGCGAGCGTGAGGAGCAGCAACGGGAACACGCACAGATGCAGCTCATGGCGCCCGCGGGGCTCGACGCCGCGCCGTTCCCGCCGGCCTCCGCACACCGGCCGGCCGGCGCGCCGCCTGAACGGGCGAGGGTTTCCTCTGACATTTCCCCAGCGCCTCTGGCGGGATCGCCCGGCGTGAGCACGGAGCGCCCGGGAGGCCACGGGTGCCCCTGCGGCCCCGCCGCCCCAGCCGGGAGCGGCGCCCCCGGGCCGCCTCAGCCCTCAGCCCGGCCGGCGGCGGGAAACGCGCCGGGCCCGCCCCGCTGTCAAACAGAGCGCCCGTCGACAGCGTCGGCTCCCGCATCGGTCACAGAAGCGTGAGAAACAGCCCGAAATGCCACGGCGACAATTAAAAAAAATATTTTATTATGATTATGATTTTTTTTTTTTTTTTTTTTTTTAACACACACACACACCCCCGCCCCTCCCCTCGAAGCTGAGGGAAACCGGAGCCCTCTGGCGGGAAAGAAGCCACTGCCGAAGGGACGCGGCCCCTGGCTCGCCGCCAGGGGGCGCCGCGGTGCCGCCACCGCCGCGCCCGGCCCGTTCCTCGAGAGCGGCCGGGGCCGCGCCCGCCCGCGGCGGGACCCCCCTGCACCGGCCCCGGCACCCCTCGCCTGCCTCCACCCCCTCCCCCGCCTGCCCACGGACCCCCCGACGGACTCGGGACGCGTTTGAGCCGTAGCCGTCGGCGACCCCCACAGCCGAGCCCCGGGCACAGCCTCTCCCGGCCGCCCCTCCCCGCCCGGCAGCGCGCCCCGGGGGCACCCGGGTCCGCGCCGCCTGCGCGCATCGCCGCCGCAGGCAGGGCTCCCCGCCGGGCGCTGCGCCCCTCTCGCTCCTCCAAGTCTTACTCACTCCCTTTGGGAAGGAAACTTCCCCTTTCGCTCAGCCTCTTTGAGCAAAAAGCAAACACACACAAAAAAAACCCAAACAAAAAAAAAGCGGGGGACTGCGGTTACCCAACCAAAAACCTCCACAAAAAAAAAAAGATCCCAAACCCACCCGACATTT
Organism: Falco punctatus; assembly: GCF_963210335.1. Lineage (NCBI taxonomy): Eukaryota > Metazoa > Chordata > Aves > Falconiformes > Falconidae > Falco > Falco punctatus. The sequence continues at coordinate 83,074,081 of NC_137586.1, forward strand.
GCACTGTTCCATCCTGGGATGGGTTTCTGCAACACGTTTCAACACTCACGCCTTTTTTTTTTTCTTTTTTTTTTTTTTTTTTTTAAAAAAAAAAAAAAAAAGAAAAAGAAAAGAAAAGAAAAGAAAAGAAAAGCCATCGGGGCTTAATCCCAAAGCCAGTGCCCGCAGGGAGAGGGGGTGGCCGGGTAGGACGTGACAAGGGGGACAATGAGAGCTGGCCCCGGCCCTCGCCCGCTCCCCGTCGCCCCTTTGTGTGGGGACGGTGCCTGGGGGCCGGATGGAGGCTGCCCGCGGGGTCCCATCCCCTGCCGCGGGCATCCCGACCCTCTGCCGATGCCGCCTCCCCACACCCACCCACCCGCTTTTTCCCGCCGTCGAAACTCCCTTAATTCCTTCCACGATGCTCTCACTTTTTCTTTGTAAAACAAAGGCGAAATCCCCAGGAGCGGAGTGGGAAGGCAGTGCCCCTGCCCCAAGAAGCTGGCTGTGGGTGTAAAAGGGGGCGTTTTGCTCTACTGACCTTGTGATCCTCCTCCTCACCCACCGCCCCCCTTTCAGCAATGAAAATGTGGCTCAGAGGACGTCTGCTCTCCGTTTCCTCTGGAGAGATGCTGTCCGAGTACCTCAGCCCCGCTCTGCCCTGTGAGCAGCTTTCCAGGAACATCGGGGAGGAAAAAGAAAGAGGGGAGGGAAAAAAGAAAAAAAAAAAAAAAGAAAAAAAAAGATGGGGGGAATACACCAGAGCGGAGAAGACTGAGCGCACGCTTTTCCCAGCGCAAGAAAACCTGGTGGCCGGAGGAAAGGTCCATTCTTGTCGCTCCTGTAAGACGGGCGCTTTGTGTATTTAACACCCTCACGAAATAGCTTCCTCCTTTCTCCCTCCTGAGCCCCACCGCACACCAAGGTGCACCTCTACCTTCCCGGCCATTCAAACAACCAGTACCAAAGACTTCTTTCTGTCAGGGCTCCCACCCCAAAGTCTTTTATTTCCCAGTTTTCTTTGTTCTCCTCTTTGCACCAGGGGATTTTTGTGGGTCCCCGAGCATCCCTTCTCCTCTCCCCCCGCGTGTCGTTGAACTTACCCCAGGTTGTTTAAATTCACCAATCATCGCTATTCTCTCCCGCTCAAGATTTGCGGTTCAACTCTTTGTCCTAACAGGTACCAGCACTAAAACAATCGTCTTAAATCTTACACTAGGTGTTTGCTGGTAATCATATGTGAAGGCAAAAGAAAGAAGAAGAAAAAAAAGAACACAAAAAGCACAGAAAACCAACCCGCATTAAAGGAGTTATAGTTACCTTAAAAGGTAGCGTATTGCAGAGATTGCAAAAAATCACAACGTGGTGGCTAGGCTAGTCCAGAGATCCCAGTGGCCGCATGAAAGAGTAAATCCCCTCGTTAGTGCTGGAAAGGAGACGGTGGTTCCGGGGTCTCCCCTTCTCCCAGAGCTCGGTCTCCCCTCCCACCCCGCCGGCGAGCACCTGACTCCGAGCTGCGGAGCCTGAACCGAGTTGTGGGCAAAGGGAGCTCGCCTGCAAGTTCAAATGCGAGCCTCAGCCACCCATCATTATTATATCGTTGTACCGTCAGCGCTGCAGAGGAGGGGCGCTGGCTCGGGGAGAGGAGGGTTCACAAGCCTCCTTGCAATTTGCAAAGCTCCCGCAGCTGCTGGGCGCAGGAGAGCCCCCAGCGCCTGCCTCCGCGGAGCGGCGCGCCCCGGCCCCCCCGCCGCCCGCCCCCGCGCCCGCCAGCCCCGCAGCGCCCGGCCCGCAGCGGCCCCGCAAGCGCCGGGGAGCTCCGCAGCCCGTGCGGCGGGACGGGCCCCTCTGCTCGCCCGGCCCCGGCCCTCCGGAGAGGGGCAGGCGGGTGCGAAAGGCGCATTGTTCCCCAATTAAACAATTAACCGGGAAGAGAATGGAGAGACCTCCTCCGCCCTGGCTCCCGACGCCGGCTGAAATGGGGAAAGTGACTGGGACCGAAACCTCTTTTTCCTTTTTGCCTCCCCGATCTCAGCGGAGGCTGCAATGAAAGAACATAGTGGTGCTATGTTCCAAACTTCCCCAGCCGGTGCCAATTCACAGGCAGTCTCGCATCGGCAGCCTCCTGAGCCAAGCTTCTCCACCCTAGTTTTACGCATCTCCAGCCACTTTTCTTCCCCCCCCCCCGGTTTTTTTTTTTTTTTTTTTTTCAGATTAGACTCTGCGCTTGCTGTCCAAACCTCTCAGAGATTAAGTCATAAGCAGAAACCACCCTTTTACAAGGGACTTTCACCAACTAATAAAGGGTCTGCTGTGCTCCTCGAGCGGCTCCTTTCCTAAAATGTACCTATCTTGGCAATTAGCAGATGCTTAAGGCACCCTTAACCAGGCACAAAATGCTGGCAAGATCAGCAGCTCTGGCATGCTCCCTCTCAGAGAAGCGTGTGCCACAATCTCCCCTGCGCCAGGAAGGTGTAAACCTGGAGCCAGAAGAGAAAAGCCTGGAGAAATAGGTGTATCTCCTCACACTGCTCTGGGCATGTTTTTGTCAGCCCGCGGTACAACTGCTAGGAAGAGGCAGGAGTTTTCCTCCAGTGCCTCTCAGTGTTACTGTTCCAGCTACTCTGTCCCCAGAGTTATGCTGACAGTGAGTTTGAGACCAGCCCAAAGCCCTCATTTCCAAAGACAGCCCTCAGTGCCAAGTTGGAGGAGCTGGAGGTAAAAGAGATGACAGCCAAGCAGGGTGAAACGGAGACCTGGCAGCTTAAACCAGATCAGGTTTGTGCGAGCTGTGTCCTGGGTGTGAATGGAGCTGGTTCCGCTGTGAAATCCTTATCTCAGCTTCGCACAGAATGTCAGTCTTTCCTTCTTAAATAGGGTAAATCCACATTTGCTTACTTCCTAGCAAGGGCATTGAAGTGGGGATGATCCCCTTCTCCCATGTGAATGCAGACAGTGTGTAGCAAGCCTCCCTACCACTGCCACCCTTCTGGCACCAGTCCCTCCAGTTCTTCTTGCAGGGTTTGTCCCTACACAGCATGCGTGTCCCTTGGGCAATGCCCCATCGCAATAGACTGGACCTGCTCCATGCTGGGTTGTAGGTTTCATCCTTAAACCTTGTGCAGCAGAACTGTTGACAGATCCGAAACTCTGTGCTATCAAACAAGCACCGTATTTAGGCTTTCTGATGCAAATTCACACAAAAGTCACAGGAAAGGGGCTTGTCAGGCTTAACCCCCACTTTGCTAGGCTGTCCTTCCCTGCCTCACCATGTGTAGATGGCAAGCCTCACTGCTGAGGCTGTGGACACTTCCTCTGTAAAATAATGTGATGCAAGGAGAAAACTAACACTGAATTTCCCCAACATTTGTTCAGACAAGGCTCTCTCAGATGTACGGGGGTTTATGTGAGATGCACACTTAGGGCACTCTTCCCTCTCCCCGTACAATCTCAGCCACCACTCAGGCCGCAGATGAAACCCTCTGAGGACCCAGGCACATGGTGGGAATCCCTCTGGACAAATCTCCTCCTTTGCACCAGTCCCAGTGGCCCATTCCCTGTTCTAGATGAAGTGGTGGGACTTCTGCCACCATCCCGGGCCTTCAGGAAAGGAAGGGCAGGATGTACCCTGTGGCATCGGGTGTTTCCCCTTCTCCAAGCCACCCTCCAGGACAAATGGGGAACTCAAAAATGATCAGGCATCATGGTCAAACCGAAGGTAGCTCAGCTGTCCTCTCTAGCCTCCACAGGTCTTTCCAGCTCCATCTGTTCTTACTCTGCTACCTGCCTTGGCTTCAGTCAGGATGGGTGATCTTTAATAGAGCAGAAGCCACCTCTGCAGTCCTGGTCTTGCTTCTCCACCACCTTTTCACTCTCAGCCACTCGAGATTGAGCAACTGCTCCTGGCAAAGGAAGGAGAGCTGGTGACTCTGCTTGCCCGCCACTGCGTGGGGACATCTGCTCCCCTGCAGAGCTGGGCTATGAGCTGTGGCCACCCCAGGAGCAAGTGGGACAACCCCAACAAGGCAAGTTGCAGCTGCCCGTGCCCACTGGGGCACCCGCCGTGCTGGGGGTCCAGCTGAGGAGCTGGCCAACCCTCCTGGGGACGGGGAGGCGCTGGGTACGGCCAGAAATTTGAGGGGGAGTGGGGGGTGGGGTGCTGCTCTATTTGCCTGCAGGCACCACCAAGAAGCACCGAGGAGTTAAACCCCGTGGCTAACCCAGCTTCAGGTCTGCTCGCTTGCGTCCTTTTATTCACGACGGGAAAGAAAAGAGATTATTTTTAAAGAAAAGAGCTTCCCCACCTCCCTTTTCTCCTCCTCGCCCCCCCGCCCCCCCGAACCCCGGAGCCCTGATGGGAACCGGACGACCAAGGCGCTCATTCGCGGAGCTGCGAAGAAACCGGAGCGCGCAGCAATCACGCCCCCGACCCCGTCCCCCCGCTCCTCTTTCCTCCTCCTCCTCCTGCCGCCGCTCTCCCCGCCGCCCGGCCCCGCTCGCCCCCGGCGCGGAGCTCCCGGCGCCCCCGCGGAGCCTCGCGGCCCGGGGCCGGCAGCGCGGAGCCCCGGCGGGGGGAGCGGAGCCGCCCCCGCCCCCCCGAGCGGGGCGACAAAGAGCGGAGGCAGCCGAGGAGCCGAGTGTCGCTGTGTGTCCCCCGCCTCCCCTCGCCCCGCATTTTCCCTCCCCTTTAAGCGTTAGGGGGTCGTTTGTGTCCGCCGTGGGATGGAGATTTCTGGAGGGGGGGAGACTTTCGGGCTGGTAAGACAAAGGCACGGGCGGAGATAGTGAAGGTGGTCGCAGCCCCCCCGCCCCTTCCCTCTGCGGGATGTGCTCCTGCCGCCCGCCAGAAACGTGGAGCCGGGATGGGAGGGAGGAGGAACTCATCCTGGGCATCCCGAGCCCGGGACGGGAAGAAAACCCAGGAGGAGGGAGAGTGGTTTGCACTGGAGACCCTCAGGACTTTTAAAAAGGGGGAGAAGGACTGGGGAAAGCGAGGAACTGACCAAGCATGAAAAGCAGACCTCTGCAACCCCTGGGTATTTTCATCCCACTTTATTTAACTCTCCCCTTCTTCCTCCAGAGCTAAGGTTTCCAAAAAATATCGGCCAGACAGACTTCCTCCTTGAGTTGTCAGAGGCCTGAAACATTGTCTGATTTACTGTGGATGCTTCGTTGTAAATATTTTAGGCAAAGTAGAAACAGTAAACCTTTGCTCGGGCTGCCAAATGTCTCCCATGACAAATCATTGTTTTAAGATGTTCAGATTTGTGTGAGAAAACCCAACAAAGGGAAAATGTTTAGGCTTTGTCTCAATCCTAAAGCAATATCGTTGGAGGGAAGAAAAAAAAAAAAAGAAAAAAAAAGAAAAGAAAAATAAAAGATCCTGCTAGCTACATTGTAGTCCTGAGATGAAGAATTTTCATTACACACTTTTTAAGCACAGGTTTTATGTTACTGACTCAACAATGATTATCGTTTAAAATGTGAAACACAGACCCTAAATGGTTCTTTATGAGAAACCATTGTTTTGAAATATCTGAAATTAATTAGACTATGGCTACAGCCAATGTGCAAATATCAAACTGAACATCTGTAGAAAAAAAAGCTTCCTATCACTTGAAAGAATATTGTGAATCTGAAATACAGCCTACCAAGGAAAAACTAATTTGTCTAGCATAGGTTCTCTCAAGCTGTCTCTTGTGACTTTTCCTTCATCTTTTCTTAGGCATTTTTTTTTTTCTTTCTTTCTTTTTTTTTTTTCTCCTGAGCTGCTGTGTGTGAAAAGCCTTACATAAAAGTCAAGGAAATAATTCATGTAATTTAGATGCCAGAGTAGTAAGGTCAGTTCAGGCAAGTCAACTACCCTTGAAAATGATTCTACTTGGCCATTAGCTCTGAAGGTCTAACTTCCCATTCCCATCTACTTGCAAAGAGCTGTGCCATGCCGCCTGTGCTGAAAACGAGTCTATCAGTTCCATTTTCCTCTTAAAGGTACCGAAACGCAGGCTTCTTCCTGATTCTGCTGTGATTCAGTTATCTAAAACCCAATGTGTTTTCAGAAACCACAAATCTTTCGAAACAATAGACTTTTGTAAGTTCTCAGATTCTGTGTTTAAGAAAAGCTTTTCCCAGTCCTTTTCTTTCCTCTGCTTCAAGTCAAATATGTTTTTAGACCCAAATTAAAACTCTTCAAAGGAGTCAACATTAGTAGCAGTGGTAACCATAGTGTATACAACCACTTTCTCAAATGAAACACTTGATGGCTTATGTCAATGTTTCTTTTGTGGCAAAACCCTTCACCTATTTTTACTCCATATTTCTGCAGCAGAGGAGAGAGAACTCCAGCTATGAAAAACTATGAATAGAGTGTTTCATTTGGTAACAGAACAAACCACAATTGATAGCTGGGTATTATTTCTGCATTAAATGTAATGATGCAGACATGGCATTATCTCCACTAAGATTGTCAGCTTCCAGAACAGGGTTTATCAGGAGGATGTCTACGACACAGAAGCTTTCAGCGGCACTTGACCATGGCAAAAGACAAGAGTATGTTTCTTTCCTGTGTTTTGATGCTGCATTCTGTTCTGCCACAGTGCTTCTGCCCTGACTCCAAGGACAAGGGGCCAGGCTGGGATATTTTTGCCGATGCTTCCAGAGCTAAGTCTCACCAAAATCTGAGTCAGAAAGGTGGTGGTTCTGCCTGGTGTAAGCTAAAGTATCGAGCTCTGTCTTCAGGTCAGGCTCAACAAGCAGTCTGCTTTATGTAGCGAGCTCTGACTTGTTAAAGAATAGTTGCTTTGTAATTTTGGGGAGGAGTTGTTAGGGTGGGCAGGTCACTGCTGAGATCCTTCTTGACACTGATCCCCCTGAGGACCAAACCCAGGATGAGGCAAGAAGGGGAAAAAGAAACTAAGAAACTTATCTGCATCTGGTGGCCTCAGCCATAGTCAAGTGTTGCGCTAATCCATACTGTCCTGGCCTTCCTCTGGTAAACTCCATCCTGGACACACATTATTTTTGTTTTGATAACTCTGTGCCTGCATCATAAGCTTTAGTGCAGAAGTAATCCTGAATAATCGAATGTGGTTTTGTTCACTTACTGTTAACAAATGAAATGAGCCTTTCATAACTTCTTTGGTTGTTTTTTTTTCTTTTTCTTTTTTTTTTCTTTTTATGATAGGAAGGTACCACCATTGTGCAAAGAATAAACTTGCTGGGTCTGGTTCCACACTGATAGGACAAGCTCTTGAAACGGATTAAGAGAGATTTTCTTAACTAATCTCTTTTTCCTGGGCCTTCTCATCCTTTGCTAAAGCCATAACAAACATTCGCAAAGTGATTATCCAAAACCTACTGAAGTCACTAGAAAGATCCCGCTGACTCCACAAGTGTCAGTCAATAGTTTCTTCTCCTTTGCCATGTGTGAAAGGGAGAAAAGAAATGGAATAAAGCAGGAGGACCCTAAAAGGAGGAGGAAAGGGAGACTGTAGGCTTTTTCTTTGTCCTCCATCATGCAGGCAACTCTCTACATTTCTTCCCTGAGGTCTTCTTTCTGCAGATCAAAATAAAAAGGTGGGAGATGTTGGTAGCTGTTAGCAGGCAAGGAAAGATGAAAAGATCCACATCTACAAGAAAAGTCATAAACTACCTTGAGCACCCTACATGTTCTGGCTGGCTCTCAGACATGGTCAGGATAACGTTTGATATCATCATTTAAAATGAATAAATAAATAAAAAGTGCAAGATGGTCTGCAAATCTTACACAATTTCTAAGATCCTTGGGGTAGTTGCAAACATTTCCTTCACAAAATGCTTATCATTTCCTATGTAGGAAGTGATCCTCTTTTGTTCAGTGGGGAAAGGATGGGTATAACAGCATGGAGAACTTTTTAGTCCTTCCACTGGAGAACTGTCTCCCTTTGGTGCTGAGGACAGGGTTGCACATTGTACTGGCTCCTGCCAGCAGCTGTGATGGCTTCTTCATGCTGCTGCAGGTTCCACCACTGCTGACCCCCAGCACAGCCTCTGATCCTTATGCTGCTGGAGGAGTCCCTCTCTCTGATGAAAGCTACACCGCTTTACTGAATGGTCTGTGATTTTTTAATGCCTTTTTTTTTTTTTTTTTTTAATCAAAGGCCTTGAAGCACCAAATACAGTGCTCAAGAAGCTCGTTTGCATTTGACACAGCACATGAATCACGGTGGTAGCAGGGAAGAGTTTGGAAAGAGGAAGCAACTTTGCCCTGAAGACCCAATGTGCAAATAAAATTAATCAAAGACAGAAAAAACTGTGATTTGTAAAGCAATCTCATTGTTTGAGAGGAAGATGGGCCGAGTGTTTTGGGAAGCCTGGAACAGTCAATAAGTGAGAATCCATGTGTGGCGTACACTGCGAGCACCAGCGCCGTGCTCTGCAGCTCACGCCTCTTCCAACAGCTGCAGCAGGCAGGTATAGCCAACGAAGACACCTCCCAAGGTGTGCCCTGAAAGTCAGGCATTGAGCAACGCTGCTGAAATGCCTCTGCAAACCAAATCAGGGCCCTCTGCCCAAGGAACCTCAAGCTCCATATGTCCCCTGTCCCTGCCCCCCACCCCCTGCCCAGTTTCCAGGTCTCCGTTATGAGCAAGTATCAGGACTCTGATATAATCAAGGACTGCTTACCTGTTTTTGCTACTCTGTTAGCAATGGCCACCTCCTGAAGACACATGCCATTATCTTCTAGCTGCTGAAGGAAGGATAATAAGAAGTGCTTCTAGTGTCCAGATACTCAGCAAAAGGTTTTGTCTGTTGTGGTGACAGGGGTCTCTCAGGATGAGAGAGAATGGGAACAACTTTAGTTGTTACAACATTGGCTATAGGAGCTAAAAATGCCCTTTTCAGTATAAAATCACATAACAGTACCATGAACTTTGTGATAATTTTCCACACAAATGCCAGTGGATCTACCACCACTGTTAGCCTGTGCAGGAGTGCAATGGAGGGGTCCTCTTTGCTATTTTGAACAGGACACCTGGCTGAGCACACGCCTTCAGCACAACAGCCCAGCAGCTGACATTTCTATGCCCAAAGTGCTTAGATAGCAGCTTGTGCTATCTCTTCTGGCTGGTGAGTTTGCAAACAGGGTCAGTGACATGGTCTGCAGCAGATAAAAGGCTCTTACACTGGGGGCATAAGCTCCCCCGAGACTCTCCAAAATCTGCTGCCATATGGATGTTTTATGATCCCTGATGGTCCTTCCTGATGGTCCTGCCACCAGTAATGGTCCTGTAAGCCAAGAAATGATGGTGACTGTGGTACCATAAATACAGATAAACCCACCTGCCTGGTATTTTATTTTGGAGGAGAGGTGGTTCGGGTCTACTCAGGCTGGGAGGGCATAGATTTCTTGTCTTTGGCCTCAGTTACATCATTGCATAGAATATTCCAAGAAAAGCCACTTAAGAAGGAGTTATTTGATCACCTTCCTCTTTTTTTTTTTTCCTCCCCTGGTTCAGATGCATAAGGCACAAGTGAAGCTGTGGTTTTAAGTGTGTCTAGGGAAACCAGTAGTAACGCTACTCAGAAGCATACCCAGTTGCACAGCTTTGGTGTCTTGCTTATTACTAACATTGCAGGCTATTGCACTTTTTTGTGTGCAATGGATCAAACAGGTAACCAATTGAAGACGGCGTCAGCCACCCCAAGGGCCATGCTGGTTATGGGATAGTAGGAGAGAACACAGTTTTGGGGAGTTTGCTTCTTGCAGGCTGCCTTCTGGGTTGTTCCTATTATGTATCCCACAGTCCCAAAACGTGTAGAGCCTATCAGGAAAGCAAAGTAATACAGAGTGTGTAAGTTAGAGGAAACCCGACAGCATAGAAGCAACAACTTCTAGTGGAGCAAAAGCTGGCTTGTCCTTTGCACATAGCTGCTGCATGCCAGCTATGACCAAGCTGTTATAACGAAGCCCTCCAAAGTATAGCAACCTCTCTTTCTTGCATTAAACAAGTGTTTGGGACTGCAGGCTCAGGTCAGTCCAAAGGGAGAGAGGATGCACCTCCCACCCCAATACACTTCAGGGGAACAGCTGTAAGCAGCTCGGGGCATGAGGGTCTTCCCGGTTCAACAAATAAAAGCTGACTTTTGCACCAGGGAATTTGAGGGGCCATTGGGACAGCAGAGACAAAGAATGGACCTGGCGTCAGCAAGGCGGAAGTACTCTGAGGGATGACATGGCCTGATCGCAGGAGCTGTCTGTCCTGCATGTAGCCAGGCAGAGGTAAAGGGGGTAGAGGAGCAGCAAGATGCCACGAAAGCAGGAGAAACCAGGGGACGGTATAGCCGAAGGAGAATGAATGTCAAAACAAACTCTGCAGGACAACAAAAGGCAGGGGAAAAATAAGTGTTTGTTTTTCTCTCTGTTTGCTTTTTAATGAAAATAGGCAGGCCAGTATTTGAGAGTTGTTAGCATTTCTTGCTGACCTGCAGCTGGCGCATTTTTCACCCACTTCTGTCAGAATTTATTTGAGTTTGGTACTGAATGCTGATCAGACTTTGCCCCTTGCTTTACTTAGGCTTGGAATTGCTTATACAGCAAACACTCTCTGCTAGGGTTCTCATTAATCCACTTCTTTGTTGAGGTTTCCTAGAGGAATTCTTATTTGGTAAACCAAACAGCATTAAAAGGAATGCATCTGCACGGGGGATATCCATCTTGGGTCTCTGGGCCCTATTGTCCCATCTAAATTAGACTAGGAGGCCCCCTGTGTTTGCCTGGTGCCTCGATTCCCATTGGCACTTGATAGGGAATTAATAGCGTGCATTAGCGCAGGGCATGTCGCACGTTTGCGGGGGCCTCCGGCAGCGCCGCGCGCCCCGCGCCGCTAGGTGGCGCTTCCCTTCTTGCCAATTACCGTAATTAAGCCGAGCGGCGGGTGCCGCTGATGAGCGCAGCCCGCGCTTTCTAATCGGCTAAAAGGGCTGGAAGATGATGCACAATTTTCACTTTTTATTCTTTCCAAGGCAAGATTGGTGAATATGCTCCGGCTCAGCTTCTTCTCTGTTTGGGCTTTTTTTTTTTCCCCCCTTTTTTTTTCCTTTTTCGGATGCTCACAGTGATTTCTTTGCCTCTGCATTGTTTTGTTGAGACTTGTCAGCCTCCTACACGTGTGTGAAGTTAGATCCTTTCCTCTTGAGATAGTGCCTGTTATTGAAAACAGGCAACTTAACGTCCCAGTTCAACAATCATTCCTTCTTTGTTGCCTTGGTATCAGACTCAGCCAATACGCCATGAAAGAAGACAAGACAGGAAAGCCAATTTGGGCCTTCCAGCTACTCCTTTCACAGCACCCGCAGAGAAAGTTTAAAATGAGTGAAAACATTAGTTTCACTCAAGGAAACATACACTTTCGTTAAAAAGGAAGAAAAAAAAAAAGAGCCAAGTTTTACTGTGGATTATGTGACATTTCACCTTGTGCTTTAAGTTTCTATAAAGCCTAGTTTAGGTCAAACTGATTTTGGCAGAAAACCAGGCATAACTAAGAGCTTCATACAGTTTCCATCTGAAAACATAAATCAAGCAGCAGGCTCATGGACAGTCCAGCCAAGGTTTGCTGAATCTTACAGCTCCAGACAGTGAGGCTTTCAGTGAATGTAGTCTGATATGCAGTTTTGGCTATGATATGCAGATACGTAGTTTGTTCGTTTTGCACAGCATCTGGGCACAAGCAGAGGAGGAAAGGTAAGTGAAATGTGGCTTTTTCCAAGCTCGGAATCTGCCCCTAGATCCCTGGTTGCTGGCGAACAGTGGGCTCTTTTACACAGTCCTGAGTGGCTCGGCGGAAGCATGTGGGATGCAAACGGGAAAAGGGTACGAAGGGATTTATACACTTTTCAAAATGTGTGCACAGATGTATTTATACTGTATCATCTGTGATGCAACCAGATATCCACTCATAACTGCACACTCCCACTGCCCCTTTCACTTTTTTATCCATCCGTCTTTGTTAGCTCCATGTTTTGGTGGACTTGGAGGCCTCGGTTTTGCTAACCCTTGCATGCTTCTTTTGTGCTCAAACACTTTCCTCTGTGCTTAGTAGGACTGCTGTCGTATAGGGATAGAGACCTTAGTTTGCGGGGCAGGGTTTGTATGTTTTTTTGTGGAGTGCCTTGAGATGTTCAGTTTAAGAGATACTTGTATGGTTCTAAAATTGAATGAGAACACATAATTACCTATTTGTGGAACGGTCTAATAAGCTCTCATAGGCTTAGAGCAACACAAGGGCTTGAACAATGCTTTTCCTCAGCACTTACGCACTTTGTTGTAATTTTGTTTCTGCGCTGTGAGAGCCTGAGTGGTTTCTAGTGAAACCCTTCACGCAGTGTAACCTCCGCCGATTGCCCTCCGCTTCCTGCACCGCCGCAGCCATTTCACTTGCTTCACAGAGGGCTGGCTTGTTTCTTCCTGTGATTAACCCTCAGGATTAATACCTTTTAAAACTTCCTAACATATTCCGGTCCATTCTGCTGCTTTCAGCATCACACTGAAGACTTTCAGTGCACCGCTCTGTACTATGGATTTGGTGCCTTATTAATGAATACTAATTATGTCACTGCAGCTACACAACTGCAATAGGTGCCTTATATGCAACCCAGGCATGGAAGGGGTGGGGGGGGTGGGGGGGAGGTGGGGTGGGGAAAGAAGAACTGTACGGTACAAAATGCTGAGGGATAAAAGGTGAAAGTATTTTTACAATATTCCAAAGCTGACAAGAAGAAGTACTCCAGTTTCTGAATGTGGGGCTGAAGCTGAGAGCTGTAACATTGGTGAAATCCCTTGAAAGTGATCCGTGTCTGAAGACTAGAATTTGTTCATTGTTGCGGATGCTGTATTGACTATGATTTTTCCCTGGACAAGCAGTGGGGCTGCTGGACGTGTCAGAGGGCTGTATGGATGCTGGACTGCATCAGGAGACTCTACAGAGAGGTGCTTTGGGGCCAGTGGAGGTCCTAGAGCCTGTTAGCTCCTGGTAAATCTACTACTGTGCTCGTCAGCAGCAACCAGAGAAATCTCTCCATGAGCGTTACTTCTTCTTGCAAAGTTTGCCCAGTGTTTTCTGTTCATACATGTCTTTCTTGAATGTATAACGTGTCTGCTTCCTTCCAGTGCCTGTCCTTTTCTTGGGCAAACACTCCTTCTATTCTGACTTAAAAGCTGAGAAAATCCCGACTCTTGGTTTGTGTTTGAGTTCCCACACACCAGTGCTTACAGTATCTCAGGGTGCTGATGGAGAACAGGATCCGAGGTCTTGTCAACATCTATTTTCACAGGGTCGTTCTTCAAATTCCCAGTGCCGCAGAGTAGCTGCTTGTGTCCGAGGAGCCTTCAGCAGCACTGATTCTGTTCCTGAAATCATAATCACTTCAATCAGCATGAGGGAGCCTGAATCGTGGGTGCTAATACCCCCATTGCACGTATGTTCTTGACAGTCCTTGTTCCTCTTAATTACTTTGACCAACTGTGACACTAAAGAGAGGAGGGCTGAACAGGGCAAAGAGAAGAAGACAAGATTTTTACTTTCACTGCTTTCTGCTAAAACTTTTTGCAGAAGCTTTTCTTAAAGATCTTTTCCAACCTAAATGATTCTACGATTTTGATGTGAGAATGGTGTTAATTCTAACCCAACAAAAAAAAAAATATCTAAGCAAATAAAGCCCTTCTCTTAAGAAGGAAACTTGAGGAAATCTCTACACTGTTAGATTTTGATTCATTCTTTTACAGATATTAAGTGGTAAAAATAAATTAACCAGCTAGATCAAAAATGCTCCCTAAGATCTGAAGTAGTAATAAGTTATTCACTGTAGTTAGCGTCACAATTAAAATACCTGTGGGATATCTAAGTGCCACCCCTGAGACAGTTCCACAGCAATGTCCTGCTGTTGCAACGTACTATCCGACTATAGATGATCCTTGGGTGCCAAAAAGCTATAAAGACGCTCACTGACTTTTAAGACTGGAAGTAACACACGTAACATGCATACTTTACATGAAAGTCTCTACGCAGTCTTTTTCATAAGAGTTGATGTTTTTTTCAGCAAAGCAACAGCAAAGGTTTAAGTCAAGAAAAAAATCAGCTATTTCTTATGTGCTGTAGCTCTTCAGGATTCATTTGCAGTCTTCACTTTGCCAAAAGATAGCTGGTACCCAACCAACAGCAGTACCCTCTTCAGCCTGGATGAGCAAAAGAGATGCCCTGAGAGAGAACGGGGGTTTCATGGGAGGATGCAATGGAGGCAGCCCTCCACATGCAGTTCACTTCTGCAGCAGGTGAAGATGGCCATGAGTACCGTGCAACTATTGCTGATAGTACAGCACAGAGCTGAGTCTGATGAGAAACCTTCTCTCTTGGCAGTAGAAGGAAAAAAAAGACCTCAAAACAATCTGTTTTGGTTTTTTTTGTTTTTTTTTAAACTGATTTTTTTCCACTAATATTCATTACTTCCTAGTCCACATTCTTGACCTGATGATGCAGGTAAAGAGCCTGAGCCATGGTTACAGATCTCAGCGACAGAGTGAGCAAACTCATGAATGTGGAATCTCTGTTGAAAGAGGCCATTACATCTTAAAGACAACATTTTAACCTCTAACAGTTTAAAACCTGGCTACTGAAGTCTTGAAGGGAAACATTTCTGGGTGAAGGGAACAGGTATTTGGTCTCTCTAGCAGAAAATTAACTACAAGGAAGGAACACTGAACCCAAAGAAACTGGTCATAGGAGGTTACTCCTGTAACTACTGTCAAGGAGCCATTGCAGTCTTACCACTGGGTTTTTCTGAGTTCCCAAGGAATTAAAGGGATTCTTAAGGCTTAATTTGCAATTTTTCCTTGTGGGATGTGTATATGTAACCACATAGTTAGAACTTATCCATATACCTTTGCTGCATTTTTATTATTTTTATTGCTATTTTATTAGCTATTATTAGATTTTATTATTAGATTAGCCCCATTTTTTAAAAAGAAGAAAATATTGGAGGTATCTTTATCTCTTGTGTCTTTTTACAGTATATATCTAGGTCTTAATCCCAAGTCTTTGAATTTCCTCAGAGTTCTTTTATTGACTTCGAAGAGCTTTATGCTCTGACGTGATCAGTAAAAAGGTCAAACAAAAGGAATATGTTGGCTGTGCTTACGCTTCTACAAAAGGAAATTTGAAACCATTTAAACAGAAAAATGTTATCTTTCTGAAATGCATGTTTTCAGGGCCACACATTTAAGCCTGCCCAGAAGACTGCAATAAGCTCTTCACATAATAATGCAATTACTTTAATAGGCTAAAATAGGATGCCCTGTTTGTGTGAGTTCATGCACCCATGCCCACGCACACATACAGCACACACTTCACCTATCAAGAGGACTATTAGCATTCCCTGGGTTTTGTTATTGTGTGCCTATTACCCTTGGAAAAAATACATTAACATTCAGTTCAGGGGCTTAGTTCACAATTCTGACTTTGCAAGCTGAAAGCTGAGCCCTGATTTGACTTAGGCAGGCTTTGAAGAAAGGCAAGATAAGGTAGCATTAACCTAAGTGAGCAGTTCTTTTTGCCTGAAGGCAGAGAGAAAGAGAGAGCTCCTTTGGGAGAGCGGAGACCACCTGGGCATTCATCCTATCGGTCCACAAATCTGTGTGTTAATAGCATGTGTACAATAGCCTGTCAGAAAGAGCGGGAGGTGTCTTTGAATGGTACCTCTAAAGAATGGCCAGAAACTGAACGTTGGCTTTTTTGTTTTCTGAGCCCATCCCCAAGACAGGAAAAATAGATACCAAACACGGAGGAATATAGCCCAATGCAGTAAGTTCTTGATAATCCTGATAATTTTGTATCATTAGTTAGATGTAGGTACTCATACAACTGAACTTTTATGTATACAGGTGAAGTGTTTTATTGAATGAGGAATTATGGAAGAAAACCAACATAAATGCAGTTGCAGCTGCTTTATGGGCACATTGATGACTGATTCGGGAAAATGATCACAATTTTAGACTGAGATTTTCACTCCCGGAGTGAAAAGCCCAGCTATAATGTTCATGTAAGGACTGGCCCAATAAAAGTAAGCTCTGAATTGAGAAGCTGTGACTTAAATGCACCAGTACCACAACTCCTGCTGGCATGTAGCATAAAGAAGCTTTAGTTCAACCGCGGATCATGTGTCCTTCAGAAGGATTTGATATTAGAGGCCTTCTGCTTACATATTACCCATATATTAACATTTATACTGCCATGCAGCAAGTCACACAAGAATGTTTTCATATTCCTAACTTGAAAAAGTGCTCCCACATACAGAGCAATTCCATTATTGGGTCCCAGATAGCAAATGAAAGCTCTTACAGAAAAGGACTTGCACAATGACCTATTCAGATCAAAAGTTATACAGACATGCCTTTTTTTAGAGCAACAGATATGCTACCAGCACCCAGACAGACTAAAAAGAGCAGATATTTTAATATTGTAGCCATTTCTAGTTTGGTGGGAGGCATCGTTCAAGAGATCTTAGCATTCACTCCCCAAAGCCTTTCCAATTACCCATCACTAACCTACACCCATACTACTGCAAAACAGGTAATCTGTCTCCACGTACAAAACGTGGAACTAAAATATTCATTATCTTTATACATTGCAAGAACACAGAAATGGATATGGTATAAAATACATCTCTCCGCTCTAACAAAGACATCAACACCACAACATCTGTTCTTTCATTTCTCTAAACGCATGGTAAGACATCACTGCTTTATCACTTTTCAGCTAGAAGTATTTGGAGCTTGAGGGAGCTTTGTGTCTGGTGAGAGGTACACTAAATCATCTGGGAGGTGGTCGCCTAACACACAACTGCTGTAGAGTGGCAATACTGTATTCCTTCCACCCTTGAGCGATAACTTAAAACCTTTACATCATCCATGCAATGTTTATAAGGCAGCCAGACTGAAAGTGAGTCAGGGAATGGTGGGAACTCACAGTGAGCAAGCACTAAGAGTGACTGAGTGTTTCTTTGGAAAGCAAGGCAGATGGACGAACTAAAGTCATGAGGTACATGTAGCATATGGAGGATTATATGAACTACAGGGATGGTTGGTAATTTGCTGAGGAAATTTGCAGGAAGGAAGATGAAATCAGTAGATCGTATTCAGATCACTTCAGCTGTATCTGAGAATGCGTACCCAGCGTCTACCACTTTTTTTGCACGATGTGTGATTTCACCTTCATTCTTTGTCACACCAAAATGTTGCGACAGACACCTGGCATGACCTTACTGAGATGTCATTGCCACAGCATGTCGTGACAAAGAAGTCAAGACTTTTTGGTAATGAGACTGAGCTGGTCTCTCACCTCCAGAAAATAAATCAACATGCAAACTTTTTGGCAACTTTTTGGTTGCTTTTGTTCCTGTTCGAGCGCTAGGCTGTACCATGATTGCACAGAAAGGACCATAGCTTGTTAGCATCCATGTGCACACAAAAAGGGACCAATCCCACTTTGATTTAAAAATTACAGGTCACCTCTTGCTGTTCTCTCTCCTTTTAGCATCTTCTCCTGTAAGTAGTTTTCTACCCAGAGGTGAGGCACCGGTGTACAGAAACACAGCTGTCAGAAGGATGCCATGAAAGAGGGATATAGTCCTGCTCCTGATGAGCTCAATCAGCTTTTAATGTTTCAATTTCTGCAGGCTTTGGGACCACCAGCACACAGTGGCTGAAGTTTCTGTTCTC
Source organism: Falco punctatus (assembly GCF_963210335.1). Lineage (NCBI taxonomy): Eukaryota > Metazoa > Chordata > Aves > Falconiformes > Falconidae > Falco > Falco punctatus. The sequence continues at coordinate 83,091,809 of NC_137586.1, forward strand.
TCTCTTCTCATGTTGTGTTTATCTAATTAGCCTCACACACCACTTATGTCTGATGTTTGTGAGGCTTATGCAGAATGTAAATGCAATAAATGATACAAAGAGTTCAATACATACAGCTCACAGAAGCGTTACTGCTGTCTTTTTAACACATCACTTTCCACTGACTTTACATGAAAATGTAAAGCTGATGCTTTTATTATATAATGTAACAGTACTTTCAGTTGCTAAAGAGAGATTTTGAAGTTGAAAATGTCAGAGGCGTGGGGACATTAGTAATGAGCATTTCAATGTTCTCTTTTCAGACCTATTTCAAGAGGAAAATAAGTTCAGCAATCATAAATTTCCACTTTCATTTTATCATTGTTAGAAATATTTCCGCCTACAGCCCAGTCAACAGCAATCCAGTTGTGATTCATGGTTTTAAAGCCTGAATTATGACAAAAGGAGTCATAAATTGCAGGAATTATTTTACTTTAAAGATGATGGAGTATCTGCTCTGACCAGAAGGCTTTTAATCTATTATATTTCCTAAATAAATATGCCTAAGCAACTAATCACTTGCTATTAGCACTCTCCTATGATCACTTCAACTAACATAACACTGTACGACTTAAACAAACCGGCAATGTGCACAGCATAGATTTATGGGACTTAATTTCTCAGCTCACGCTTGTCTCTTCTGCATTCAAAACAAATCCAGACTGTAGCTGTTGGCCAGTGTTTGTAGGATCCATTGGTTTCGTATTTTGAGAGTAACTATAATATTTGTCAGCTAGTTTTTGCCTGCATGTTCTGCATGATAAAAAACCCTAAACAACTAACAACACAGCAACCTGCTGTGCCTCTGGATAATATGACAGCATTGGAAGACAACTTTTTTTTTTTTTTTTTCCCCCGCATGATGACATGTTATCTACATGGTTTCTCTAGTGGAAAAGATGTGGTTAGCACCAGCAAAAGCTTTATAGCTCTCAGCAACAGGGAGTCCAATTGGTATAAAAAGGGGGTGTCCCAAGGGGTTCCCTGCTTAGCTGCATTGGCATATGTCTCCTAGACAGAAACCAGGTTCTGAAATCCTGGCGTTTTGTCACCAAGAGGGTCCCCAAGCAGGTCACTTTTTAACTTGTTTAATAAGCATGTAGTATCCATCGGTTGGTGTTAGTCAATGCAAGTTACACGTCAGAATATTTGAAAAGAACTGTTTCAAGCACAAAAACAACAGAAGAAAAGTTTAGCATGAAAAAGCTTATTAATGCTTATGGCAAAAGGCGTAACTTTTAAAGCAACTCTTCATCAAAGATGATCTCATGTCTGAGGCAGTTTTTGTCCTTCACCTTTCCTAAATACATTCAGAAGGCCCCAAGGGCAGAAGAGTCAGGCTGCCTGGGGAGGATGGGGAAAGGTCGAACTCTCCTCATTGCTTCACTCTGATAATTCCCAGCAGCTCTGTTGGCACTTCTCACCTATAATCAGAGCTGAGGAGAAAACAGATTTATTTTTTTTTAACTGCTGGTTGAAAACAAACAAAATAGAGGACAAACAGAAAATAAGACCTTTATTTCAGGCTGATCCAAAGTTTACAGCTTTCAGTCAACTAAAACATTACTTTGGGATTAAGCAACATTTTCTCATCCTTAAAAAATAATTTTGCTTTGGATTGAGAGTTTCAACCTAAGGAAAATGAGGAACAAAAATCTGGCCTGAATGGGAATCCCCAAAATAATCTGAAGCAACATTTGGACTTCTGTTTACTTCTCGTTTCCAGTTTTTCCTGGACTTTCTGGGAATTTTTATAGGACACACCACCTGGCAAAAACTGAATTTGAATTTCTAAGATGTTATGTTATCACCACATCTGCATGTTTCCTAGAAAAAATGTTTAGCCAACTAATCCACTGGACAGAAGTGCCACATGGCAACAATAATAAATACAGCTCGGAAAGGTGGTTATTTCCCATTAGTAACTAGTCCATCAGTTGAAAGTGAAAATAAAACCAGTTTCCCTATTTGATTGTAGGACAGTATCTTCTCAAAGAAGTGTTTCACTCTTCCATAATTACTCCTTTCAAGCCCATTGGATGTACAGGGATGTGGTATGGCACCAAAGAGGTATACGGTGGGAACTTGGAAGCAAAGACAACTTTCATTTGCCTTGAAATACCTCGCTGCCAACTGTGTCACGCCAGGAGCTGATCCACAAGCAACTCAGAGATCCAAACCCTGAGGCAAACCAAGGCGCAGATGCCGCCGCACCGAAGCTGCCGTGCCGTGAGCTCGGCCTGGATGTGGCTGCAGCATCACGAGAAGAGGCTGGCGCTGGCTGCGGGCGCCCTGGTGTGCCGCTCGGCGGACAGTGAGAGGGTGCCAGCGCTCTGCAGCACCCTGGGATGGGACGGCTTGTGTTGGGTGTCTGGATTTCTGGGTCTGTGACCTCAGAGACACAGGCTGCCTGCGCCTTTCTCCGGCAGGAGCCAGCTGTGCCCATGCTTTGAGCTGCTCGCTAAGGCTGTGGTATCGCCGAAGCTGAGCTGTAAGTGCTGCCTCGCCGCATACACTAAGAGCTCGCTTGCCTTTGCAGGCGGCTTAATAACACGTCTCGTGATGGTCACTCCTCTTACACATTCTCCAGATGCATGTGTAACCAAACATGGTCTGGTGTGTCCATCTGCTGCTGCTACTGCAGGGTCTGTGGCTTGTACACAGTTTATACCAGCACTTTCCAACAGCGCAGGGACTTCCATTCATTTCCTTCAGTCTTCATTGGGAAACCACTGATTTGTGAGAGCTTGCTGGCAGTATTTTACTCCCTAGATTTTCTTCAGGAATTTTTTGCTCTTTGTCTTGGACCAGTCAGTTTGACCTTGGTAGGAAAGAGTTTACAGTAGATGATCCGCAGTGGTTGAGTAGTAGTCATGCACTGTGGCATCCAGGTAAAACATCCCGTGGGGAACAAGAGTCAGTTGGTTATTTAGAAGATGAATGACTTGACATTGAAGTTTGGGTGTGGAGGTGGTGGTGTCCTCCCCTTCCCCCCCAAAAAAAGCCCCACCAAAACCCAACAACTTGGTTTGAACCTTAAATCCCCTTGTAAACATAGGTGATACCTGAGAGAAATACTATATAGAAGCTCAAAATTTTTTACTATGACTTAAGCCAGGTGTAGCTGTGTCACAATAAAGCTTGGGTTTTAAACAGGAGTTACATACCAGGGATAGCATCCTGGAAGGATCTGGTGGATAGATGTTTGAGTGTGAATGTAAACTTTGTAGCAGGTAAGCTTAGTGCTTAGACACTGGCCTTTAATTCAGGTGACCTCCAAAGAACATGTACAGAGCTTGGTCTTCTTTCCTAGGCACTTCAGGTAGCAGAGTTCTTGAGAGATTTCAATGGTATTGAGACAAATTCAGATAAACAAATCTCTTGTATTTTGGTATGCCAACCCCACTCCTGACATACCCGTCATTTATCAGCCTGTTACCCCAACTAAGAAGTGCAACTGGATTTAAATTCAGGTACCTGTTGTGGGGAAGGTGACTGGGAAGGATAAAAAAGTAAATCAGTATTTTTATTTATGAGAAAGTGAAAGATCAGGATTCCAGATTGCTCTAAGTTCCCCTATCTTACCAGTGATTTAACTTTGCATATATTAACTGCAGCTATCACTAAATTTATTTCTGGTCTTTGCAAGCGAAGAATAGAATTGAATAAGATGGCATCCATGTATACCTCCTCCCCTCACACGCACACTTGTTTTAGGTACATACCAAACCTGATCAAAACCAAGCAAAAAAACCCTACCCACAAACCAAAAGAACCAACAAAATTGAAGCTGTTTCTGGTGCTACGCCACTAACACCATTCTTTAGATTATTGAAGGCATGTGGCCTACAATGTGTAGATCTGGGCTTGTTTTGTGAAGCCAGAGTCTGAATTCATCTTTGGTTCATGTACAGTCAGAAGCAGCCAGGCCATCTGCTTTGGTCTAATCTGGGACAATAAAGATGTCCACATGGTAATACTGAAATGCATGGTAATTCAGCCTAGAAAGCCATGCCTTTTCCCTATTCACATATTCTGTTCATATCACCCTCTAAGATTGTCTTGGTTCTGTAGGAAGTATTTTTGCAGAATCTAAATATTCACTTTTATTTAGTTTGTGCTTATTTTATGGAAAGCTACATGTTTTCAGGTCAATGGTCAATGGGATTCTTTTTACAGCTGCCTCCTCCTGTTTATCTGTCAGTAAAGTAAACTCTCTTCTAGTTGTTTAGAAATGGAAGTATTCTGCACTGTTGTGTCTAGGCGCCGTGTCGCTCATGGCAGAGTATGAGCTATCATTACGTTACCGGCCATGCTTAGAAAACCATGCTCTGCACGGTGGGAGGCAAAACGCCTGCTGAACAGAGCCAAGAGCTCTGTGTCGGTGCGCAGTAATGACGTTGCATCTTTAGAGCCAAAGGCAAGTTGCAGATGCCCCATCCCTGGAAACATTCAAGGCCAGGCTGGATGGGGCTTGGAGCAACCTAGTCTAGTGGAAGGTGTCCCTGCCCACGGCAGGGGCGTTGGAACTAGATGACCTTCAGAGGTCCCTCTCAGCCAAACCATTCCATGATTCTGTGATAAGCAAAATTAATCCTGTTTGTTAGCTCAGATCTACCAAGATCCACACCTACAAACCTGGTTATCTGGGTTAATTTAACTTACCCCTTTCTTCAGTCTCTTTGTAGCTGGCTTTCCTGCTGCCCTCTTGTACTCTGACCCATCAGCACACAGAGGACAGCCCCCGAGAGGACACCTCCATCACCTCACATCCCCTAGGCCAGGCACACTCATTGGATTTCACCCCAATCTAAGCCACTCCTTGCACCTTTTTTGCTCAGTGATTCTGTCACAATGTTTGCACTTCACTTGGGTCTCTCCCTACAGCCTTACCCCTATGGCTGAAATACAGTTTCTCACCAGAAATTACCGTTGAAGTACACTGCATGTCTTGAAGCAATATCCTTATATTTTGGAAGGAAAGCACAGAGCTTAGCTGCAACTAACAACATATCTGTGCTCCAGTGAGCTTTTGCCTTTCCCTTTCCATGAGAAGAGCATCTCCAGAAGGCTGGATCCCTTCTTTTATTTGGCCATATGCTCTTGCTGTAACTATGTTCTTTTCATAACAACCCTACACTAACCATACATTATCAACCCCTAGAGACAGAAACTTCATTTTAACATTTTCCTGTAAGCACCGTGCAAACCTAGAGTATAATGCTAATGTATTCCCCCACCCCCCACTTACACTTTAAACATAAAGAGAAGGGAAGTCAGCTTTAAAAAAGAAAAAAAAAAAACTGATCCAGTGTGAAGCATCCAAATCTGAATTATTTTCTGGTAGAAAAGACATGCAGGTGGTAAAACATCTGTTCTCTCTCTGGGCTTTAGGTATCCAGCATTGGCTTGTACTTAGCAACTCCTTCCTCTTCCATATGTGTTTCTTACAGAAGTTTTAACACTTACTTGTTGGGCTCTCTACAGCATTTTAAAATTCAAAACAGAAAATAACCTGCTTTAAGCGTAAAAGATAATATTATTTTTCAGAGTTTCCGTAATGAAGATTCCCCTCTAAGTTACAACAGGTTGTTTTGTATAAGGTTCAGTAACTTGCCCAATAGATGCCCTCTGTAGGTGTATCTGCAGTCCACCAGTGCTGGTTGCACCATCATAATCAGTACACCGAATAGATCTACCATGTATGAGCAGGACGGCTCAAGAAACCTAAGAGAGAAACGTAAGATATTAAAATGAAGGTGAAATAACACATATCCTGCAGGCTAGGACTCCAACAAGAAACAGGGTTTGCCTTTTTGTCTTCCCTTGCTGACTGCGTGAAGATGTGACCTCAGCGGTGGACTCCTAGCAGATCCACCACCGAAGGGAGATGCTTCATAGGAGGAACTGCAGGGCGTTGGTCTCCAGCACCCTCAGGGCACCAACTGACGCTTGCAGCTCCTGAAGATAAGACCACTTTGGGGGAGCAGGAGCAGAGATCTCCTCGACAAAAGCTATTTGGTGTCAAGCCAGCTCCCAACCGAATTAGTCTTTGGAGAGCTGTGGCACCCGGCATGACAGGCACCAGTGCTGAGCACTGCAGGCTGTCGTGTGCAGCTACGGATGCGGCGTGCAAGCACACGGCCAACGGGTTTTCTGAAGACAAATCCTGTGTGCCAGATAAATGGAGAGTAAGTGTAATTCACATCTCGACTGACAGACTGAGCACGGTGATGTTTATAAGAGCAAAATTTTTTTTTTTTCTGGCCCTTGTTCCTGCACTTTAGGGGAAAAAAGTTTGTATCAAGAGATCTCAGAAAATCCTGTGATGTCTTAAAAGTCTCAAGCTGAGGCCTGTCAGGATATAATTAACAGATGTAGACAGCCACTATCTCGGCATGACTAAGCTAGTTTTACACCGGATAAGCCCGAATTATATTTATTTTCATTTCACAACACGTTCATGATTTTAATGAACTAGTGTGAGATATGAACAGAGAAACAAGGCACCATGACCGATCGTCCTCCCTAAGCTGCTGGCTCTGGTATGTTAATGGAGACAGCTAACAAAGCAATCGCGCTGCAACAACCTTCCCAATAGATTGAGCAACATGAATGTGGCTGACAGGGAGAGGAGGGGAGGGAGCAAGCAGCTACTGGGGCTGATTCCCTAGTACCAGCTCTGTTATTTTCCATTTATGATCAAATCAAACAATCATAAGAACATTATCTCAAGAACATTGCACTTTAATCCAAAAGCAATTGGCCACGGAAACCAAACACTATAATTAGCCAGCAAAATGTGTCTCAGGCTGAAACACAAGAAATGTTTTTCACACAGGGGAGCACTATGAAAATGTGTAGAAAAGTAAATGGAGACCAAGATGTTTAACAAGAAGACACACGGGTAGACAACATGCCGTAACACAAATTAGACCTTGTCCAGCTGCAAGGTTACAAGTTCTGCACTTGAAACAGAAACTGCATTTTTCTGCCACTGACCTCCCACAAGCAGCCTACGGATGCTCCAGGGTTGTACCTGTGCCTAATATTGTGCCTTTATGGGTTGATACCTGTCCCTGTCGGCAGCTGGCCAGATGTTGACTTGCACAGCAAAGGCTTTGCTGTTGCAGCAGTTGCAAACATATGCACCTCATTTAATAAGTGACTACATGGTGTTAAATTTAAATATCTGAATAGGAAATTTTATGACGCTGGCTGAAACACAGCTCACTACACTGCGCCAAATACCATGGCAAAGCATTACTTTAACCTCTGGAGGCTGAAGAGAAGACAAAGGGCCAGACTCAGCTCTGACCTCATATGGAAGGACACAACGATCACATTTGGTGCTGCCGTATGATGCGCAGCAGGGCTACCCACGGGGAGACGGGCAGTAAGGAGCACTGTGGAGATAACAACCTGCCTTACTCATAAATCGAATGACTGGTTGTAAGGCAACATTCCCCAGGTTCATTACAACACCAATGTCTGTGGGAATTTCCTTTTTGGTCCTGCAACTGCTTTACTTCCTAGGCAAGGCATACAGTGACCTATTAATGAGCTATACCCGTAAGAACAGTCATGGCTAGCTTAGATCACAGCTCTACCCAGTTCAGCATCTCTTCACAACAGCAGTGAGAAGCAGTAGCTTAGGGACACATAGGAACAGGGTAATATGTATGATACCTCTCCCCCGTTACTCTCTCATCCCCCAGATGAGACCTTCTGGGCCAGCATTTGGTAAGCCTTTTACAGAACACTTCAGCTGCTTCCTCTTGGAGCCGTGTTAGCTTTTAGCATCCACCCTGCCTTTTGGCAACGAGCTTCAGGGGTTGCACGAAGAGCCACTTCCTTTTGTTTGTTTTAGTTTGTTCAGTTTGTTTGTTCAGTTCTTCTTTGGCTATGCTTGAAGCTCCGTTACTCGCTCCCTCTCACATTTCCCACTGCCTAATGCCACCTTCCAAACCCTTTTTGTTTATGATACATCTCTCTTACAGATACCCTCTGTGGATGACAAACATCAGAGGATGCTGAAATGTGACCTAGTATTTCTGCTTAGGATTTTGAAAGATCACAAAACGATCCATCAAAGATCTTAACAGCAAAGGTAGTTTTTGGTTGCACAAGCTCACAGGTCTTCAGTCAATCCTACATTCAGGGCAGCTATACTCAATTAAACCCATAGATGTATGAGTTTGATTCAGAAGTTATCTGAAGCCCCTAGTGCTGTTTTTGGCACACCTGGATAACTCGGAGAATCCCTCAGCAGAGACAGAGGAAGACAGAGAGGACCTCTTAAACTGCATCCATCTTTAGGATTGGGGCCACTGGTGGTACCACAGCCTGCAGCCTAAGCTCTTCTCTTCAGTAAATAAATAAAAAAATAAATCAAAACCTCCTGCTTTTCGAAAACTCCGCCAAGGACTACCCTGTTCCTCTAAAGCACAGCTAAGGGAGATCCCTTTTCACACACTACCCTGACCATCAGAGCCCTCCTGCCTTAAGGTGCTCCTATGCATTGTCTGGTTTACTTCTAGTCTGTCATCTTAGCCATGCAGTACCATTTTCATGAACTTTAAAAAGCACGTGGGTCACATCCTTGCTTTCCTGGTCTGCATGAGCTTTGGGGTTGACTGGAGTGAGGTGAGGATTTGAATCATGGACCCCCTTAGCAAAACTCTGTCAAGTAATTATATGCTACAATGGAAAGCAATTCAAGAGGGCTGAAGTATAAATCTAGCCAGGCAAATAAAGAAAAGCACCACTGTCACTAGAATTTATTGAGACATTTTCGAAGCCCTCAAAGGGATTTTATTTTGTGACAGTTTTCTATTCAAATTGTAATCACAGGGCTGGATGTGGAGTAACTTCTATTTGGCAACGCAGTCCCGGTGAGAGGGAGGGTGGATGTCTTACAATCACAAGCAATAAGAGAACAAATAACCTCGGAGCAGCCCGACCAAGATGTGAAGATCAATTTGAACATTTTCGCCTGAGCTGGGAAACAGAAATCACTGTCAAACAGGAAAAGCTGCCCAGAATGTGACTACCTCCACTCTAGCCTGATTTTTTTTTATTATTATTTCTCTCAATATCAGTTACGTGCTGAAGGGGAGCGAAATAATACGAAGAAGTTGTTGTGAAACACACGTATATCTTTTGTGAAATCAGAGACTGCATCTTTCATTTTTTGGCTTACGTATCATCTTGTGCTAGTTAAGTTTCATTTCTCATTTTACGGTCTTGAACCAGAGTGATGAAACCAGCAGGGTCACCCTCCCCCATCCCATTGTTTTAAGAACTGCCAGTGGTTTTCATGCATAAAACTTTGGCCTCAGCTGCCTAATTTGGGGACTTTAACTTCAGAGATGTCCCCTCTGCAGGGGTCTTGCACCAGGCAAGCCTGCAGGTTCCATGGCGTGGACCCCTATGCTTTAGGAGGAACTTCACACAACATCACTTCTCCTGTAAATCTTACTGATGGGTCACGTATGCCCTGCTGTCATGAAGGCAAGTTTGTCCATGAACTTTGTGACAGGGAACAGCTCTAGGCAGTGGTGAACGGTACCTGAAGCTCCATCTCAGATCTGAGTGCATCACTCCATTAAAACAGACATCTCTCTAGTTCTGCTTGAGTCTTCCCTTTGACTGATCTTACCTCCTCTGGTGGCCTGAATCCCAATCACATGCTCATACACGCCTCTGACGAAGTTTTATTAAGCAAATGCACCTGCTACAAGATGCAAAAAGCATCTGAAGGCAGATGAATCGTGCATTGAAATTGGTGATAGCAACGGGAAAGGTCCTCACCACACTTCCAGTTGGAGAAAGAACACTGGAAAACTAGAATATTGCTAGTTAGTTCCTCTGTACAAAACTGAAAGCAAAATCAAGATTAAAAAAACTGCAAAACAACAGCTTATTCTGGGCTAACTGCAGCTTATTATTGAGCATTTGCAATAAATCATCATCCAGTTTGGCTGCTCAGCTCAACTGAAGTCAAAGGGGAAGACACAACATTCCTGGGATTTGTCATGAGGAGGTTTGTCACATCTTTCCAAAGCTTGCGTGAGGAGGAATGAGACAGGCCGCAAGAGGCCAAGTGTTAGGCAGAAATTATTTCACTTCCTCCGTGTCTTTGCAGCATAAAATACTTCTCACCATAAATCACCTCTGATTAGTTTATTATGGATGTTTAGGTTAAATGTCTCAATTGCTCTTTTGTTCTTGGGAATCCAATCTTATTTTTATAGATATTTATTAGTACAGCTTCTAGACAGCTGATTTCATTTCCCATCCCTTTGTTTTTGGCTCTGTTGTGGGAAGGATAGAGTCATAAAACTAAAGCACCCGCAGACTTAAAAAGCAGGACACATGCTTTTCTCTCTATCAGCCACACCGACACCACGCTGCGTGGCTAACGGGGGGAAGACGAGAAGCCGCTCAGAAACCCACGCTCAGCTATTCTTTTCTCACAGACCTGCCACGGCTTTTGGAAGAAATGTGGTTAGCCAGGCAAGCCTTGAACACGACCACCGCATGATAGTTGACCCAAGACCCAAGGCTGCCTTGCTGTCCTTGCTGTGCAGCAACACGTGCCTTTAATTCACAAGTAGGAAAGATTCATAGCATCGTGTATTTTTACTTCTACTTCTCCCTGTTTGAAAATCACTGTGCTGCAGTGTCCCGGGTAAATGAGATGGGGATGGTCTGACGTGAGCAGAAGACTGGTGTTCCACATCGCCGAGCTTTCTCCACTCTCAGGTGAACAGCTCTGTGGACAGTTCGGGGTAACTGGCTCACTCATCCTCAGTCACCCGCATTACGTGAGGGTTACTACCTGCCCCTTGCACCAGCTGTAGGGAATAATCAACCAGCATTTGCAGGGGTAACACTGCAGGAGAAGTATAGATGTGGCAGATGTTATTTTCTTCCCTTTTGAACCTCGGTTATTTAATATCTGGGTTCTACTACGCATGTCAGGCACCTGAGTGCTCAGCTTTACATATCCATTCCTAAGGACCGGCCGTACTGCTGCACTCACTACATCCACACCTAATATAACATTTGCACTTGGCTTCCTCCTTAGCTGCTGAAAAGAGGGTGGAGTGAACTTTACTTCAACATGTCTGGTAAAAGTTCCCTGCAGACAATGTGTAACAAGGTTTTGATTTTCCAAAGTAAACTTACAGCAGCTCGTATGAATGCAGGATCCCTTCTGCTCCGACTACTCCCCTTGCAGAAGGAGTTCGCGCTACCTGCCTGCCAGCCCTGTCTGCCTCGTGCGTGCCAGCAGCTCCATGGGATGCTTTGCACCGTGCCTCTGAGTGCAGCGGGGAAAGCTGGACTACGCCGCCTTTAATGGGACTCTGCTGAACCCAAAGTGCTACAGCAGTTGTTCTTGGCACTGAGAAAGCTACCTCCTGGCAGCATTTCAGTTTGAACATACTCATAAATGCCCTTTGGGCTCGGGACAGGTTGTAGGGTTTTCTGGATGAGGCTGCAAGACAGAGGCTAGGAGGGATGGAGCAAATGGTATTTAGATCGGGGTGCACTCCAGGGCTGCCAGCAGCCTCCAGCAGGTTACCAGAAAGGATAAAGATTAACTTCTTCCCTCCCTATGAAGGAACATTAACCATGTGCTTGCTATGTGGAAATGGTACCAGCGAGTATTGCTAGCACTTCCTTTCCTAATACAGTGAGAAGTCAAAAGCAGAAAAAAAAATCACCCGGATGGTGTGGGAAACTCCTAAGACAGGTCTCTGAACAACCCAGAATATCCAGACCCGCCCCCCCCGCCCCCCCCCAATTAATCTGTGTCACAGTAGATGGATTTGTGCTTGATCACAGTATTTAATATTTTGATATATCTTTTATTGACTATTTAATAAACATTTTTCTTTCCTTCTCTGTCTTCTTAATTCTTTGTGGCATAAAAGCTTTTCCAGTGTCCTTGTAAATAAAAATCTAAAAGCCAGCTTCTCCTTTGAGGTGACTTTGCTTGGCATCTGCACGATACACGAGGAACAAGCAGCAGCCAAGGCAGCAGAAGAATGTACCTTTCCCCAAGAGCAGGCCCTGGGGGCCTGGACATCAGCAGCGCCAGGTGAAACACAACAGACCACCTTCAGACTGTCTACAGACACATCATCGTGCGCTGTGACTTTTTTTGCATACCACCTTGAACGGGTCTGATAACCCTGTACATCAGGGACTCTCAGCCACTCTGTTGCTCTCAGGAGTGCAGAAGCCACAACAATGGTGGCTAGCCATCACCCACCCATGGTCACCTACCCAGCCACCCATGGTCACCTACCTGGCCTGAAACAGCCACAAGCTTCAGTGTTTGCCATCTACATTCCCTCAGTACTCACGGAGAAAGAGAGGGCTATCACCTGGGAGCAAGTCATCTCATCCCAAGACAGGTAAGCTGAAGATACCCAACTTTTCCTTGCTGCCAAAGGAGCTGGGGTGACTGTCTTGGGCTGAACATCTCAACCCGTACGTTTTAATTCAGCCCAGACCGTTTTCCACTCACTTACATCCTTCAAGTACAGTAGCTTCCCACATTTGGGATACTGCATTAGGCTGATAGGCTAACGTTCCCGGGCTCACCGCAGGAGCCAAAGCCAACCTGGCCACCAGGACTCCAGCATGGGGTGGCTGAACAGCTCCAGCACCCTGGGAGGAACGGTGCTCTCTTCCTTCCCAAGCTCCACCCGTGCCTCACCTCTCCAGCCGGTGCCTCTGAGCGCAGTCTTGCAGTTTTCCCCTCCAAGTCTGACAAAAGGGAGACGAGGTGACTTAATTGGGCAGCGCTTTCCCATCGCCAGCTTTGTCATTTATGACACAGGTTCTCCCTTCACACTTCAAAGCATTAGGAACAACCAAGCGCTAAGGAGGCATTAGCAAAGCTGTTCCTTAGTTGGTTTTCTTTTTTCTCGCTTGACAATGAGAATACCATTAAATTTAAGTGGTTCTGGGCAGTGGTTTTAATCTCCCCCTGGAATCAGCTGTCTTTACTGGGCTTGTGAATAGTCCTGCAAATGTATTTTACTACCTTTTTGTGTTTTATATGGCCTGAGTTGTCTGCAGGATAGTGTGCAACTATCCCCAGCCTTTTCTGCTTAGAATTCTGGCTTTTGGTTAAAATTAAAATTGATTTTTAAAATAACTTTTCATCTACCTTGGGATTCAAAGAGGATCTTGTAATAGCCCAGAAAGAAAACCAGAAGTTAACGGGTAACATGAGAAAACTGGGGTAGATGCTTCGACTTAATCCAGGGGTCACACTCAACCAATGTGAATCAGGACCATGCAGTAGAAATGAAAGGCAGGACTTCCAAGTGATATTTAATTAAGCGGGAAAAGAAGGACAATGTGATCTTATTATTTTATTTACTCAGAGCAACATAGGTACTTCATGCTGTAGTCATGACTACTACATGATGAGTACTGTAACAGTAGGAGTTGCATAAAAACATCTGCTTAAATATGTACCTTCATGCCCTTCAGAAAGTACTAGAGTGGCTGTCTACATCTGGATCTCAACTTTCCCATCAGATGTTCCTCTCAGTCTCTCTCAAATAAACAACAGCTCTTTGTGGGAGAGGACCTTTGTAAACAGAGGCGGTAAGGACAGCAGTTTTTGGCTTAAATGTTTAAATGGAATTGATAGTTTCCCAGTTGTGAAGACCATCCCAGCTAGGACCCACCGGTTTCAGCCTCAGCAGAGGCATAAAGCTATGACTCAGAAGAAACCTTTACAGCACCTAGGGTACATGTAAGCATTGAAGACAGAGACTTGCAGTGGGATGGGACCGCAGCATTCATTAGCAGTGCTGCCAGGTGAGTGCAGAAAGCTTTATAAAGTCCCAGCAGAGTGATTTACATTCAGAACTGCTATTTATATTAAAGCTTTTTGGAAGATGCAGATGAATGTTATTCTCTGCTTGCTAAGTAACAACCGACTAGGCACAGCGCGAGCATTGGACTACATGGTCTTCAGAGTCACCTTCCAACCCCAGCTGTCCTGTGACTCTGTGATGTTGTAGGTAAGACGGTAAAATCTTCTTCAGTTAAATACTTCTGCACAAGACAAACAGAGCCATAAAAAAAACAAACCAGTGCTATCCTTCCTTTCCAAGAAGTAACCTAAAAATAGTATGGTCATCCCTTTTCTCAAGGGCATTAACAAACAGCTCACCTCTGACGCTATTTAGGCAGCTATAGCTGTTTGACAAGACTTGAGAATTCTGGCAAAAAAAGCAATTTCCAGTTGTTGTTATCCTCTGTGACCAGTGGGATTAGCAGGCAATTCAAGATCAGACAATGCCAGGCATCTGCTGCAGTCCTGCTCCCCAAACAGAATGAATTACACAGAGTCAAGTGTTTAGCTCAGGCTCAGTCCTCATCCCTTTTTCCAGTCAATATTTAGGCCAAAAAAACTCTCACTTTCTCTTTGTCTCTCTCTCTGTTTCTCACATGCTCTCTCTTTTTCTCAGGCTGGGCTCCCAGAGCTTTCCCCACCCATGCTCCTGGGCTTTCACAGCTTTACTGTTTCCCCCCACCCCCTGCTCTTTCCCTCTGTGAACAGGCATACACAACTCCACAACACGACCCGTCAGAAATTTTTGATCCCGCATGCCTTGCTCACGTGTTGTTTAAAGGTGGCAGCTGCTTTTACTTCAAAAAATAAACAGCTATTTCTCATAAGGCTTCCCAGACACACATCCTCAGCAGGTTTCACTGGAGTTCCTACTTTTTGTGTCAGTGCCACTGATGAAAGTGACGAACGGATGAGATTGGTAGCAAGACTCATCCTTTAAGATCCGCAGAAGTCATCTTCCTTCAGCTTGGTATCTTCCATTTTAGTCATGTCCATTTTAAAAATACGCAGTGTTTTTCTAACAGTAGCAGATTAATACTGATAGGTTTTATGAATGAAATTGGTTTTGGAGTGTATTTTATAATAGCAGGGAAATCATGTAATGGTCAGAGAAGGATGAAAATTCAGAAGCTGACCAACCTTATATGGAAAAGAAATGAGATGGAGGATGACAGATTGCCAAAAGGAAATTTAGGAAAAAGATTTGATAAGACCTCAGACTTTGTGAGGGGAATTAGAATCAAATTAGAGCAGAAAAATACTTAGCAGAAAAGAGGTACTAACCCCTGATGCACTATGGAGACAAGGGGGAACAGAAGAGGTTTTCCAGAAGATGTGAAGCTTCTCCTAGCTGCTGCCCTTTCAGTAGGAAAACCAGCTCCTGGCACATTTTTCTAAGCTGGTATTGCTCGGAAGACGTTCATTACCTTCAGTCTCTAAGCAGTCTGGACACACTTTCATTGCCGTGTTTTCCTACCATTTTTACTTCACTGTTTCCTCATTTTATTTTTCCCTCAAAGCAGATGGCAAGTCAGGAAAAAGAGCAGCTTAACCTTAAACATTTAGCAGCATCTCAGTTCTCATGTGTAAGGGCTTTTTCTTTCCTCAAGTACCTCTGGGCTGCTAGATCAAACCGCAGAAATTGTCAAAGCCAGCTAGACTGTACTAAACATTTCAAGACAATCATGTTTATACACACAATAATTTATATGTTACAGGTGCAAAGCAAGGAAGAACAATAGAACGAATACACACATATAAACACACGGGTGTCTACTTTTGGGAATAACAGCCAGAAGGTAGTTACAACAGTGATACAGATAGGCAAAACATTATCTCAAAGTCAAAATAATATTTTCATCCCAAAGGCAATACTTTACACAGCACTTTCTCAGGAAAAGAGGTGGGTTTTCTTTGGTTCACAACAATTATTTTGCTCTTGAAAAATACATTGTCAATCTTTTTGAACTAAAAGATCTGCTGGGTAAACAGGCAATTTTCAAACCTCAAATGACAAATTGTTATGCATAAAAATGTACACCCTGTTTAAATAGTTACTTTAAAAGTGAAAAACTCTAGATGAGTCTAACCTTTAATGAAAGATAGCACGACTTTCCTCCTGTAAAACAAATGCATGTTTTGTCTTCCTCAAAAGTACAGTTTAAACAGAAGAAAAAAAAATTATTTGGGAAATCATTTGCACAGTAATATCAAACAGAAGTATTAATTAAAGATGGCCTTTAAAATCTGATCTGCGTTTCTTAACTTTGGTTAATTTCCTGTCTTGAAAAACCGTTCGTGGGCATGTTTCTCTATTTTGTCTTCTGTCACCACTGAAATATTTTGGACTAGGGAGAAGCAATTGACTGACGTCTCATGTCAGGCTATTGCATGTGACAGTTTTATAGGCATGCCTGGAAGACACGGCCTTCCAAAAGGTGAGTTAGAAAACCGTGCTCACAAAGTAAGTCTAAGTTTAGTAGTTCTACTAAATAGAAGGTCGAATGGAGTGAGGCTTGAGTCCAGGACTGTTGGTGTTTTCACTAATGGGCTGGATGTTAGCAATGGAGAACGAACTTACAACATTCACCCGTAACACCCCAAAAAGCTGAGGAAGAATGAGCATTCAAAATAATCTTGACAAACTAGAGAAATCAGCTCCAGAATGGGATGCAAGTCAATAGGGTTAAATGCCAGTTACGAAACCCACGTGGGAATAGTCAGCTGCACAAACACAGAATGGAAAAACAAGTGACTACCCAGTAACTCTGCACTGAAGAATCCAATGATTATGGCGGATCACAGCATGAACATTAACTATGAGATGTTATGCCATCTCATAGGTGAGATATTCATCTCATGAAACAGGTGAACATTATATTTGATATATGAATAGGAGCACCGTCTGTTGACTCACAAGGGAACCCTACTGCTCTGTAAGCTTTGGAAAGCCCCTGCAGCAGAAACTCCATCGGCGTGGAGTGATAGAAAAGATCCCAGCTTTTCTTGGAGACTTAACCAAGCACCGCTGAGTATCATATTAATGCAGTAGGGTTTTAAAAAATACGTAAGAGGCGTTCTTACTGAGTTCCCTTCCCAAACTTAATCACAGGTTAATCTGAAACAGATTTTACTTGGCTTGGTCAATGAAGGCCACTGGGTCTATTTCAATGCATCCGGATGAATGACTTTGAGGATAAAGTGGACGCCCCCATTCCTTGTGGACAAATATGCATCCTAAAGAACTTCCACGGATTTTCTGCAGCTTTTGCAATACTAAATCTGCTCTCACAGATAATTTGTGCTCATTTTGGTGGGTCTCTCCTCTTCGAAGTCAACTGGAAAATGAAACCTTATCAGCAGAAAAGCAATCCTTTCTCACACACGTCTTCAGGAAAGAGCATTTCGCTAACACTTCTTAGACAGTTGTGGAGACTGACATAGTGCAAGGCGTTGAGGGAAGAGGAGGTGTCCCTGCTTATACAAACAGTTTCAGCTGGCTGGAAACTGGCTCTGTACCACAGCTACCCTAACTAGACGACACACCTGTGCTCATATAGCCCAAGGTATGTATCCACCATCACGTAATTTTCTGCTCAACTCCTCGCTTGACTCTATAAACTTCAAAAAAAAAGAAAAGAATAAACATTCTGACAGACTTTATTATATCTGCCAACTGTGTGTAACATTTCCTATTTATACAAGAACGTTTTACTATTAGAAACCAACAGTTTCTTGAAAGCAGATTTTCGCGGGCTATTCAGCTCCATTTACCTTCATTTTACGCTGCAGGCACAATTAAACCAAGCTCTTGTATTGTGGGTTAAGTCATGGAACATTTTCACATTAAAACTGAAACGATATACAGGCTTTTGCTGAAAGCATTGTCAGATCAGCGCTGGAAGATTTTAAATCAGGCAATGTCTATGAATGGCTGTATGAATAGGTCTTTTGTGGTCCTGTCATTTCTCAGGCACAAAGTCTTTGTAGCAAGCAAAATATTTTGGCCATTCACGTTTTACTGTGTGATTTATATCATTGTCCCAAAGCCCTTTGTGAATTTAAAATGCTGTGACCATGTTTTCCAGAAAGGAACGCTTAAATATAGTATTCCCAGATCCTCATGTAAGTTCTTAAATGTGGCCCTGATCCTGCAAATACCGACACGGATGCTTTCAGTTAAACACAGGACTGAATTCTGGCAGAATCAGGGCCTAAATAAGCTGCCTTTTCAAAAATACCAAGTAGTTTCCAAGGACCACTGCAAGCCGCAGAGCACAGAGGCAGGACTACGTTGCATAGTCCTGCTGACTTCAACGGGATTACTCACATGTTTAACACCCTTGCTGGAGCATGTCCTTTCTGAGAAGCACTGGCTCCCTCTGCCTCAAACGAGAATGGATTCAGGCTCTTAAAGCCGCAAAGCAGAAACCTGACATGCATGCTTAGTTCCGTACACTTGATTTTGACTGCTGAAGGTAAATACACGTTGCTACCTTTTTCTTCGATGAAGCCCTAAACCTAAATGTATGCACCAGCTTTGGGCAAGAAAAGGTCATGCACTAACACACTTTGCTAACTAGTCCCTTTACTCATACAGTGTCTAAGCAAATAAAGCCAAAATTGATGTATTTTTAGAATGCGGGGGTTTTTTGTTGGTGTTTTGTTTGTTTTTTTTTTTTAAAATCACCTTAAGAAAAGTGATGAATTACCAAAAATTACAATTCTAAAGGCTATGGATTTCTACAGAATGTTCAAATACAGTCAGTATTGACCTGATTAACACTTTACTCCCTAAAGCAGGAATACTTTATAATGCATAATGCTGCAGGGAACCTTCAAGTAAAGAGTGAAAGGATATTTCTTTGGATGCTCCAAGTCAGAAGATATGGTTCTGAACTCACAGTTTAGGAAAGTTGTATTTCAGTCGAAGTGGAAGATGATTTAGCTAGACCACGCCTACACTGAGCTGCTCAAAAAAGGGGCAGCATATAAGGTAAGTACAGTGGTAGCCTTAATCTTCTTTACATCTGACATCCTCTGGGGACAACTGGAAACCAGTTGATTCTGGATACAATCGGCAGCCAGAGACTGTTAGGATGTAAAAACACTATGGTGGTGGTCTCCTTCCCCACGCCACATGATACAAGATCTACACTGCAGCTAAGCTGATTTCAAGGCTGTCACAAATCAAGTCTAGCAGGCCAAGGGTCTACAACTGTGTAGTGAAGAATGGGGACAAGTACAGTGCAAGGGGATTACAGCAATATGTCATCGAATACTACCTCAGAGCAAAGATTTCAGCTCAGTGTCTACAACAAAGCCTTTCTGTTTTGCAGTTTATCTCTATTAGAAGCGTCAGTCTCTCAGTTTCTCAGCCAACAGATAGCTAGATGTCACCAAAGAGGTCCTCTGGCTCACAAGTGTTTTCCAGTGTTTCAAGATTCATCACATCCGGGGAATGCTTGCCCAATGTCTTCTGTGAGGCCAGACTGGGTCTGGAAATATAAAGCAGAGAGATTTGATACAAATTCAGATACAGATATAAACAATCCCAACATATACACAGCCAAGGTAACCACTTAATAGTGTATTTTGAGCTTTTTGTTAAGGCTACATGTAAGAGAAAAGTGCTTTTTTGTAAGAGCTAATTACTTCTGAGAGGGCAATGGCAAAACAAACAGATGAAACTCAGCTTATAAATGTCAAGGCTTCAGCTATTTCGTTACGAATGTTAGGACCCTGAGAATGACCATTTCACCCACAGTTTTCACATGGAAAGCTAGGGAGAGCCAAATGCAGAAAATATGCAAAGGATCTGCTCTGCTGCTATTGCACAGCATGATGCTCTACTAACTGCTCTTTATTTTTTCCCTGGTGCTAAGCACGTGTCTGTTGTCCATCAGTTTGACACGGAGGCACACGAAGAATCTGAGTTGTCTCAAAGGTCCACTCCCCGAAGGTGCAAGCCTCGCTCCCAAACAGCAGAGCAGAAGAAAACAAAGGCAAAAGAAGAAAATCCTTTCATAATACAGGAATCCACAGGGAATACAGGGACTTTCAAATCCATGGCCTTTCCCCCTATGTACGTTGTGTTTACATTTGCTATAAACGTATGCAAAGAGAAGCACTTGCCGTTCATTGATGTGTATGCTGAGGTGTGCGTTTGCACGCCTATAGCTGGGCATCACAGAGCCCTATCTGAAAACTTCAGGCCTGAATCAGACATCCATTGCACTGATTAACGTGCCACTCCGCATCAATCGGTCCTACCTAGCACACCTTTGGCTGCCCTCGTCAACGCAGACACTTTAAATGTCTCTTGGCTATAATGGCGCCTTGTGTTTCTCAAAAACCCACGTTCACTGTTTCTCCTCTCTCAATGAGACACCACTCTGGTAAAGACGGCTCGTGTTTCCAAAGATGGTGGCATGTGCAACAGATTCTGATCCCCACAGGAATTAATCTTATATGTATAGGCCAGATCTGCAAAAAATCTTTGAATCCTGAAGAGTCAACTTTGCTTTTGCAAGCTTTAAGAGGAGAATTATCAGTCACAGATACGGGTGTTCTCAGTGACAAGATACACCAGGTTGATATCACTAGCTGCTTTGAAAATAAGACAGAATCTCTTAATCTTGGCTCAGTATGCCCCAGGGAATCAATGCAGGAAGCATGGAACAGATGTGATGTGCTGGTATTGCAGGATTTTGGACCGGTTGAAGTTTCATAAGGGTTGATGTCTTCATGCCCAGGTATATTCCAGTGGTGTAATCCTGACAGAAGGTGAAAAATTCATGTATTACCAAGGCCAACACATGAGCCACCGGGATGGAAAGAACTAGACAGAAGTGATAGAAAGTGTTACTCTCGAATGCTGCCATATGGGGCTTAGCGCAATGAGGCATAGGATCATAGACTTATAGAACCACTTAGGTTGGAAAAAACCTTTAAGATCAGCAAATCCAACCGTTAATCTAACACTGCCAAGTCCACCACTAAAACAGTCCCTAAGAGCCACACCTACAAGTCTTGCAAAAGCAATCTTTACCTTCAGACTAACTCAACCATTTGCCGTTAATTGCTCCATGTTGTAGAGCCAACATAGTTACAAAAATTCAGTAATTTTTCTTCTTTTTGAAGAATTTCCAACAGATTCGGAACCAAGTTTCCCAGAACCCCTACCCAGAAATCTCTAGGGAGCAGAAGGTTTTATAAAACATTGCAGTCTTCAAAGTACAGTAAGTTTCCTAAGACCCCAGCCACTGCACGATTCATAGCCTCTCACACTTCAAGTCTGTCAGGCCCTTGGAGGTTCAGAGGTTTCACCACGATGTTTCCTGCTGTGGACCTGAGGAATGATTTTCATTTCAAGGTGGAGCCCCCTGTGCTCCTGGAGAATCAGCAAAAGCCCAGTAAATGCCGACTTTGGAATGCCGTCACTTCCAAAGAGCTCTCTGTTATTCACAAGGGTTTCCTCACCATGCTATCCATCACTCCAGCTCTGCAAACCATGGTAAAGTCAATGTACTGGTATATCCAGATTATGATATTTTCTTTCTCTGGAAGTCTAACTAGCGTTTTCTGTGAATTCTTCCAAAATGCTTTCCTTCAGGTCCGAATAAATCGTGTCCAAGCATATTTTTTTTCCTGTTGGTATGCAGTGACATCTAGACAGATGGGTGTCTCATCAAAAGTCACTTGGACTAACTGTGGAACAAACCTGCCAGAATCAGACCCTTAGCCAATGACCTCTGGTCATCAGGATCAGAGCACTCCACAGCCAGCAGTCAATTTATTTGTACCATAATTTTCTTTTAAATATAGGTAGCATACTCCAACACAGTGTGATGCTCAAGGTTACTTATTGAAGGCGTGTCGTGCCTTTACCTTTCTAAGTCTGTTTAAAGCACTAAGACTCCAGTGAGAATGTATGTAAAACACACAGTATAAAGCCACACATTGATAATTTTAATTAATTCTGAAAGGTCACATCAGCAAATAAATTAGGCTGCAAAGACCTCTGTACTACCACAGGCTACTTCAGGCAGTGGAATATTTTTTTTTAGAGCATATCCTCATACGCCATACAGGCACATGACTAAAAGACTTCCGGGACTCCACATTTGTGGACTTTGAGGTTTCACCTATTCCAGCACTTTCTGATTTTGAAAAGCAAGTCTGACAGTGCTTAAGCAACTTCAACAACAATTTTATCCTCATCGGCTAAAATAACCGTTTTCAGCACCATACACGAGATCACATCTATAAGCCAAATCACTGTGGAGTCTCAACTTTACACAGCTAGGACTATTAAGCTTCTGTGTTCTTGTAAGAACATGGTCCTCATTTAATCTCCACAAGCTGTATTACCATGCCTGTGAATAAACCCAACGACACTTGCAAAGTGGAAGCATTAGGCTCTTTACATGAAGTTCACAAGCAACTTAACTTTGGTTTTAAGACTTGATGATTCCTATTTACATGGCAATTATTCACTGAATGGCAACAGCTTGCTTTGTGCTGTGAAATTATTTTGAACCTTGGATTCTCACTGAAGCTGTATTACCATACGCTAATGCATAACTGACTTAATTTCTTTAAATTGCAGTGAGTTGTATAGTCCTCTCTTGCCAAAAAGCCTGCAAGTAAGGCATTCTTGAAAGTTTATTCTTCTGTTGGATCACTTTTTGAAGTCTTGCCTTTTGGTAAACTTAAACTCCATTAACACATCTGGAGAACTGCTGACTGTAAGAGATCATTTCATATTTCCTGACATTTAGTTCAAGCCCTTCATAAATTGAGACAGAAGACCAGATCCACAGCTGGTGTGAATCACTGGAGCACTAATAATGTCAGTGGAGCTCTGCTGACTTACACCAGCTGAGATTCTGGCCCAAGATTTGGAAGAAAGTGGTTACATTACTTGGTATTTCTTTCCACAGCTGAGTAACAGCCATAAGAAACAGAAGACACACAACACTTCAGTACTTAAGTAAACAGCAGAGAAGCTCAAAGCTATGCAGGGTCACGGTTTTGCATAGCTTGGGAGAAAATCCAACACCTTTTGCAGTAGGACAGATGGACCACTCCCACCCGTTTCTTGCGATCAATTATTCCTGAGCTCACACAGACCCCAGAGAAGATCTGCACAACGTCGTTCCAGCTGCAACAGACCACCAGTTCCACAAGATAATGTTTGTGAAGCCGTATAAAATAGAAAATAACCTCCTACGTGACTGCTACGAATGACAGGATTAAAAAGATCTTTGTAGTGGCAAAAAGATCAAACAAGTTGTAGTTGCACTGAAGGAAAATCAGCTCCAACATCAGCACAACTGCTCCTCTCGAGGTACTTCTTGCTGGAAATACGAAATGTTCTCGCACTTAGCTATGCTTGTATTGTCAGCCTAGCACATTACAGTTACAATTTTTGTGTTCTCCAGCAGCTCTCATGGGATTTGGGAAAAAAAAAAAAAAATCCTTGTAAATTAACATAGCTAGAAAAGTTTCCCAAGAAACTTAAGCAATCTAGGAGGCATAGTTGTCTCCTTGGACCACTACATTATTTTCCTCATTTTTTAGAAACGGAATTAATCAGTTCCAATCAAAAGTTGGCATTTTACTAAAAGAGGAGATTTTGGCTCTTCCAGAAGATGTGTGGCAGTGTTTTAGGAAAAGGCTGAATTTCTCAGCGTGCATATCTTTCCTTAGCCTGGTTTAATGCTTCAGTTTTGTCATTAAACTGAAAAAAAAATGAAGGCTTAATACCATGAGCAGATATTAACAGGGGATATAACCTGATATATACTTTCTTCGGTATCATAAAAATAGGTGGCAGCAGCAGCTTATAAACAGAGAATTGGTAGCCATTGCAGCATAAACATAGGAACAAAGGTGAGGCACCTCAAACGCTAACGAGCGCTCACATTGCAACTGGCAGGGTGAAAGCTCAGAGCAGCATTTGTGCTCCAGAGATGGTATTTTCAGTTCACCCTGAGAAAAGAACTTGGATTCTTTGATTTATAAGCAATCTGCAGTCTTGGCTGCATAAACCTTCACAGAAGGTCCTCAGAAGAAAGGTGCTCATCAGCCATTGTTAATAAGGATTGTGAAAGGAGCTCATGGCTCATGGCTATACGTAAAACCTTGGCCTTGAATAACCAATGCCCTGTGGTGCAAGCTCTTGGGAGACATCATATTGATTGCCTGTGGCTACTGGACAAAAAGAAGAAACTTCAACCATGAAAAGAAAAAGAAATGGTGTAATAGAGGAGCGGGGAAAGCCTCTTATGTGAATAGATGCCTCAAGTACACTGTGTGCAGACAGACCCCTTTAAAGTTGGGTATCAAAAATGTAAGGAGACTAAATTGAAACTACATCTGATTAAAAACACAGTGACACTCCCCTTTACAGAAATGCTACCATGATTGTAATTTAAGGTCAATTATAAAGGCATTTTTATTTTAAATTCAATTTATAATGGAAAATCAAACTCAGTAATTTGGTTTAGGTTTTGGCAATATTATGAGTATTCAACTTCCAGATATAGTCTACTCTGGCATTTATTCCTAGAAATAATGTGAAAACAAACCCATATATTTCTAATTGATCTTGCAAAAGAGGAGAACTTGCTGGACACCATCACCTTCATGATCTGAAATTACAGTTGATGGGCTTTTCCCTAAGCTATGTCAGTGATGAAACCGAAAAAATTTCTGCCAATTTCAATCATCTGAAGAGATCAGTGGTGTCAGAGATCATCAGAGCTCAAGCTGTACCTGGCCCCGACACAAATTCACAGAGGCTAGAGAAAAATACTTAGGAAATAGCTGAAAAGAATTATTTCTAGCTTAAGGGATACTGTCCCATCCCTCTTAGAGAACCTTCCATGCGTGGCGTTTTCCTACACGCAGTGTATTAAGCAAACAGTCTAGTCTCAGTTAACGTCAGCAGACAGATAATAATAAGCAGCTTGTTCAATTACACAGTTAATGAAGAATATTTTCAATGCAGCAACCACAAATTTAATGTTCAGCCAGGGAATCAATGTTCCTTAATAAGCTTCCACCTCTGGCTGAAAGCCAAGCTGTAACTGCACCTGCATTCATCACAGCCACTGCGCAGCAAGATAAGTCTGTAGTTCCCTCAATAAACAAAACTCAAAGCAAAACTTCAAAAACCAGGACACTGTCTTAAGCTCACGCAAGCACCACTCTTTGCTCTCTAGAACTAGAAACTATCAAATAGGGGACAATTTTGATTTATGCTTATACACGCTCTTTTTCTTTACATATCCCTGGAATCCTCCAGAGGGAAAAAAGTGAACTAGGAGTCCCCAAAACGTCACAGAAATTGGTATAGTGATTGTGGCGAGAACAAATTCACTAACAAATCTGCTACACTGAGATGATATTCATACATCTCCTATTGATATAACTTTTAATATTGATATAACTTCCAATGACTGTTTAGATCTGTTCTCAACATTATTAATAATCCACTCTATTTAGTCCTACAAAACAGAAGTCCAAAGATCCTCAGAAAACGGTATGTGACGTCCAAAACGGCTTCACAGACAACATGTCATGTAAACAATACTGATCGTACTTTTTTATTCAGTTGCAAATTCCCAATTAACTTCAGTTGGTGTAGGTGCAAGTCCTTATTTCAAGAGAGCATTCCAGTTTAATAATATAGTCTTGGATCTTTATATCTGACTGAATGCACTTGCAGATGCTTACTAACAAAGATCGACTTAAAAACGTAATAATAGATGTCACTTATAAGGAAAGCCCTAAACCATGTTTGTTTTAGACAAGTGGCACATATTTCTGTGGCTCAGTTCCACTTAAACTCCTTCTTGCTTAAATAAACTGGACCAAACTGCCTTTGAGGAACATACTAGCACCACTGCCTTCACTGGGAAAAAAACCCACAAATCTCTTAATCATAGCTACAAGAGTACATAGTAAAGGAAAACTTAGTTTGTTTAGGAATTTTGTCAAGGTCTTTCATAAATCCAGTACATCGCAGATTTATTGGCAAATGCTAGAAGCCATTCCTCATAGCCATTAAGAGCTATTTATCACATATACATTTATATAACACCAGCACCGGCTAAACTGTGTCATAACCCTTTTCCAGGCTGTCAGACCCTGGAGCTGCTCTCTCTCCCTAACCCTTTCTTATCCCCTCAGTGTGATCACAAACAGTAGCCAGAGACCTAAGGGGGCAAATAAAAATCCCCGAACCAATTTTTCATGTAGGAAATGTGTGTCCTCCTGCTCCCCTGTCTGCTGCCCTCCAGGACAGAAGGGGTCGAGGTGGCTGTTGCACAGTGGTGGAGCATGGAGGGGCAGGTCTTCCACCTGAAAATCTGAAGCCTGCAGACAGCAGCTACAACTGCAAAGCCACCTTGAATCAAATCGCAAAAAATAAGAGCATTTAACTGGAGGAAAACCCAGCAACCCTAAAACCTAGATTGTGCTTCAGATGTTCCATGTCTTTTCCACTCCTTTCCAGTACCGAGGCTCTGTTTAAATCCAAATGAATTCAACAGGAGCTAAGCGCTTGCCTGGAGTTTACAAAGCTTCCTGAACCTGAAGTTGAAAGAAGCACTTCTTTACAAAGCTTCCTGAACCACAGCTTCAGCTCGCAACTCTCGGGGGTCTACCCTTCGCACTGACTGCTATAGAACGAAACCCACAACTTCACAAATTAATAAAATTTAAGTTATTCTTAAAGAAAAATGGATTAGTCCAGCATTCATAGGATGAAAAGTTTCCTCTTAATACTAGACTAGGGTACTCTTTTTACTAAATTACTAGGTATAGCTAAAAAAATCCTCTTATCAGAAGGAGGTAGGAGAATCGACGGACATAATCCTTAAAATGATCTTTTAAAAACTCCTGTGATTGAATTAGGCAAATTCTTTCTCCCTGCTGAACACTTCGTACACATATACTGGTGCCCCGGCAGAAACCTATTACTGCCCAGATCACCCACTATCCAGAGATCTGCTGGGCAGGTTTTGAATCATTCACTTTAATCAGCTTATTGCAGAAAACCACTCTGGGTTGGTACAGTGTACGGATATGACTTATGTATGTATTTTCTGATGACAAAATGCACTTAGAAAGATAAAGTAGCAGTGAGTTATTAATAAATCCGGAAGCAGTGAATTGAATAAAATGGAAGGGGTTTTCAATTTACAAGTTAAGGTAGAGCAGATAAAGTATAATGAGCCTTTTTTTCCTCCCTGTAATAGGTCTTTATTGAGTAGAAAATTGTTTTAGTACCGATAATTGTACTTTCCTTTCTGCCGTCTCTTAACTCCTGTTCAGCCTCTACTATGTTCCTCCTGCCCCCGCCGTAGCCACAGATCTGAACTCATTCATACTTGGCTGAAATAAGATCAAACCTTTGATATTTAACATCAAATCCCTGCCTACAGTGACACCTGTGAGAGCTGCAACATGTTCAAACAGCAGTACAAAAAAAAAAAAAAAAAGGGGTGGTGGGGGGTGGGTGGGGTGCCTGGGACACAGCACATTCAGCCCTTTGAAAACATAAGGAGAAATGTAAAAATAGGAACCGTGGCTGAGACAGAACAGAGATGGACACTGCAACAGCCAGGGTTTTCTGGCTAAAATGGAAATTTTTCTCCTTTGCATTTTCATCATGCCTTACCCATTCCTGAGGTACCTCCTCACCCCGGGTAGAGAACATACATTGGCTTTGTCTGCCTGATGCCAACCCTGCCCCTTACTTTGGGGTGCATAAAGCAAATGAACGTGGGCTGAGGAGCCTGGTTCTGACTCCTGAGCTTCTTAACTTGCTAGTAATAATACTTCTTTTTACTTTGGACATGTGGTTAAGATGTTTTAACAACCTTCCCTTTAGAGAGCCTGTCTATCAAAATGTCTGTTCAGTGGAGTAAAGAAGCCACTTTGAAAACCTATCTTCTATTATCATATGAAGCAGAAACCATCTGCAGCTTATGACGGAACTGCTGTAAGACAGTCTGTATGGCAGGCTTCAAAACTGATTTTTTCTCCTCTGACACCCCAACTGGTCCCCATCCATTCGAGCTCTCAGGGTCTGCCTAAGCATCAATATCTGCAGTAAGTACTTTAACAGGAGCACTTAACAACAGACCAAATACCCAAGTCATTGCTTGTTGAGTAAATGCTGCAAAAGAATCTAGACTATAAGATTTTTAAGAAAGGTTATACTGCCTCCAAAACAACAAACCCCCCAACTAACCAAAGGGACAGGACTGGCCCTGTGTGTTCCTTTTAACTGAAATCCTTACATAAAGAGGGGTTTTCTTTCTAATGAGCCCCTCTACTTTTTATTTCCATAAATGGTCATAGTCACAGAAAGATTCTTTAGCCCCTAAATTTCAGATATTTCCTTTTCTGGCAGAACCGTTTGCATCCATGTTGTACCAGGATCTAAGGGACAGTCTCAGCTTTCACATGCACACACGGACCTCCCCCAGCAATGAAGGTCGGACAATTAACTGGTGCTAAGCTGGCTGTGACTGTGCTGGGATTGCTGCAGATCTGTCCCCAAAGGTGCTACGGAGGGGAGCCAGAATGGCCACCAGTCAGGTCCTGCCTCTGCATCGCAGGCCACCCATCCTGGTTTTGAGAAAGGAACCGAGACGGCTGATGGACGGGAGTTACATGGCACAAATTAATGAACATGGCAAGCTGAAAGACAGCAACCAACTCGGTACCTTAGACACAACTTTCTGATGACGACCTTTCCATGAATATAGACGGACACAGTTTCAGGGAGCCTATGCACCACAAGTCCCTCTACCAGATACTCCTTCTCAGGCTCCAGGCTTTCAGAGACACTTTGTTAATCAGGAAATTAAGAGCAGGGTCTTGGACAGACTTCAGGCATCTGAGGCTGGACTATCTGTCACTTGTCAAGACTACTAACCAGATGCACAAATGCAACCATGAGAACATGCAATACTGCTGACACACAGCCAGGCTGCTTCGGGCTGCTGCGCTCCCCTGCTCACCACCCTTACTTGGAGAGATCACCTTATGCTTTAGGCTCCAAGCCTGCTCAGCACCTGTCTCGGCACGAGGCACGGACACCTGCAAGCGTTATTTCACATGCAGTGTAACTAAAAAGCATTCAGCAATTTTGGTCACTGTGACCCGCACTGGGCTTCCCGCAAGGAAGAAACAGGCCATGTCAGCCAGTCTGGAACAGGTAAGGGAAAAGGTGATTTACCAGGCACCTACAACCTGGGAACAGCCGTCCTTGGGTCAACCCAGTGCTGCTCAGAACCCCTTCTCCAGCAGCGGCCAAAAACAGATGTCTGCTCTGTGAATGAAGAGTACGGTGCTTTCCCAGCGTCCAAGCGTTTGCAGCTCAGAGGCGTCCTGAGCCTGGGGTTAATTTCTGTGTATTCAGTAATATGCAGCACATTTCTCGTTCACAAAATGGCCCTGTTCTCCCCTGAGCCCGTGTAAACTTCTAATATTCCCAAAAATCTTGTAGGATCTCCACAGGCAATACATAGGAATAGGAAAAACAGCAGAAAACATAGAATACCATGAGAAGGGTGAAAAACATGACGAAATTGATTAGATACCAATATGCAATAATTTTCTTAACACAGCCATTTCAGTTCTACAGCCGAAGACAGATTTTATCTTCAGTTGTGATATATTAGTATAAACCTGAAGTACCTCCATCTTGTACCAGTCTGGTTCGAACCAGTATTCAAACTTTATAAAATTTTAATCCAGAGAGCGCTTTGATAATTGTGCTGGTGCTGCACCACTGACAAATTTAGATACTTTGCCTTTTTGTGAGTTTCAGCATAGTGCTGTAGGAGATTTTTTTGTCTTACAAATGCATTAAGAGAAAAGGGAGCACCATACAGGTGGGCAACTGGGACTTTATTAGGAGAAGGTGGATGTCAATCAGAGTAGAATAATCATGGTGAAACAGATGCTGCCTGTGTAAAACAACCCAGTGTGCTGTATAGATGAATCACTGAAAGTGCAATTACACCTGCATCTTGGGTTACTGGTAACAGGTCCAGTTATTGGAAACCCAGCTGGCTTGATCCACACTACAGTACTGGGAAACAGGAAAAGAATAACACTCATTTTTCAAGTACACCTCCTCGCTTGATGTCTCCATTTTTTCTTTTCAGAGAAAAAATAAAAATCGATAGTAGGTTTATAGCCCAACAATCGCAGGTCTTCTGTTAACTAAGATTGTGACAGTTTTTATGTTTTGTATCTTGATTCTGTCTAAAATGGTTATCTTCGCAAAAAAGAGAGGGAGAGAAAGTGAAAGAGCAAGAATAAGAGTTCCCATCTGAAACATAGCACATAACTGCCTCAGCCCTGGCATAAATTCTCATGATCAGAGTGAACAGTTCAGATAGTATAAATGGATGCGAAGAATTTAAAAGACCTAGTTGTTTAAGGAGTTGTGGGTTTTTTTCCAAGGATTATTATAAATAAAAATGGTTGTTTGAAAAGCTTCCCAATAATTGTGGCAGACAGAAAGCATTTCTGGTATCATTAGGGAAAGAAAGAATTTTTCAGAATTCAGTCTGAAGCCCGGATTTTCAGTCCAAACTTAGCTTAGCTCTCCTTTTGACAAAATCAGCTTCTTTCAGAGCAGAGTCAGACTAAGTTACTGGCACTTCGAAAATGATTGCACATGGAATTACCAAAGCTCTTCAGCTCTGAGGATTCATCTCAGGGTTGATGAGTTCCTGCTTTCACTTGTTCCAGCACCGTGCAGGGTAAGCTGCAATTCCCTACATGACATTGCTGGCATGCAGCCCTCCTAATCCCCCACTGAATCTTCCAAAGAATTTTATTACTAACAATATGTAGCATAACAATTGACTGCATTGTACATACACATATATACTCTTGCCTATTAAAAGATTATAGGTCTGGTCATGAAAGATGGAGTTTCCCCACTGGCTTTATTTTGCTTTGTATAGGTTCTTTGTACACAACGTGCTAACATCAGCCTCCCAAAACACAGCAGGAGGTCAGCGGACTGTGTTTTTAACCTGTTTGCTTTGTTTCCCCACACCCGTCTGGACTCACTAGTCGGACAGAAGTCCAAAGTATATGGCCATCTTATTTTTACCTTTTAAAACTAAGGTCAAAACGAAAAACTAACAAGTAAGACTGCCCCGGTTGCGTGTGCCATTGGGTTTTGACACAAACCAGAAGCAAGGAAAGAAACCCAAAGCACATCCTACTCACTGGTTAGGTTTTGATGGTGATATTTGTGTGCTCGCTTTGTATGCAATTGCTTGTGCATTGTTCTGCCAGGTACACAGCATTCATTGGAAACGCCTGCCTCAACATAAAGCATACAACAGAATCAGTAAGAAATTAACAGGTGCTGACACACTGATTCTATGCACTTTCTTTAAACTACGAGAACATTTTAAACATCAGTGAAATAATAAAATAATTTATATTGATCCCTGCAAAAACCATGACGCAAGATAGGTATTTGGAACAAAGCAGCAAGCTGAGAAAGATGTTTGACTGTGTGTCTGGTTTAATAACCAATGTAGCTTTTAAAAAATTTTGTTGACCAGCTTTACACCAGCCACTATGAGAAGAGGAATCCATTCTACCTTTTCATACTCAGTATTGCTGATTGTAATAAGATATTCAGGCAACAGTAATAAAAGCTCATTCAGATTTAGAACCGATGAAAGCCATTATGGTGAGGGCTTGGTACTGTCAAACTGTCAAGTTTCAAGCTTAATGTAATTCTTCAGAGTTTATGCTTTCTCTATTCCAGAAGAAAAAGACTGCAAGCCATTTTCTGCTGAGATTGCTGTGAGACCAAGGAAGCAAGCCATTTAACTACAGAATGCCAAAACACTATATAAGGCACCAATAAAACTATATGTCATGTTACAGCAATTCTTCAGGAAGGGAACTGTCTTGCATTCTTGGATATTACTAGTTAAAAAATACGACAAGGGCCTTGAGGCCCTTGGTGGGGTGGGGTGTGAGAAATTTCAGAGGTCTAGGAAGCGCGTTCATTTAAATTTTATTAATTGTTTCTGTTTTTCTATGCTAGAGACATGTTCCATTGTGGAGGAAACAATGAAATAATATAAAATAATAATGAGTCATTAGGTTTAGCCTGAATACTGCCATTTATCAGCAGAACATATTCTGCCTGAAGTTTTTTCTACAACTTCTTGCAAAACTAGCACTGATACGAATGCCCTACACACACTTCCAAGTCACACAAGCTTTGTGATTGTAAAAAACACAGAACTGCCAAAACAAGGTGCATTCTGTGTCCTACCTGTGTGAAAGTCAAGTATGGCATGGATAGTGGCGCTGATGTGCGTTTCCTCTAATACCCAGTGGAGCTGGCTCCACAACGCTGACAGCCAAGTGCCACCAGGTCTGTGGAATTACAGAAGATCCCAAAGTGGAAGGGAGCCATAAGGATCATTGAGTCCAATTCCCTGCTCGTCACAGGACCACCTAAAACTAAAACGTGTGACTAAGAGCATCATCCAGACACTCCTTGAACTCTATTTATCAGTCTTCAGCTCCTCAGTTGAAGCTCCCTGTGATGATGAAAATCATCCTGAACAATGACTGGATGCACCAGGAGGCAGATCTCTCAGGGAGGACAGATTACTTCACCTGTTCGTTTCCAATATTCCATGAAACAACAACTGTCAGTTCATAGTGAACCTGAACTGGAGTTGAACCACTTGCCAAGCAGCCAGTGAGTAGACAGCAATAAATAACGATGCATGAAGTCAACCTCAGTGGAAATAATACTCCACTTTGAGTTTTAATTCTATGCTGACGGAAATAAGATTTTCTCTTTCACTGGGGGGCCAGGCGTATTAAAACTCTGTGAAAGAGAGTACAGCACAGGGCCACGTAAGGGACCCAGATAATGTGACGGAGATCTGGCAGAGATCATAACCCAGGCAGGAATGACCATAGAAGGAAACCCCAGTTCCAGATCTAGGAGTGTTGAAGTGCCATCTATACTATCTATGTTACATCTGCTCACCTCCAGCAAAGAGGAGGTGCGGCCAAACTATAAATAAATCAGCATGGTGTAAGAAAAACAACTGAGACTTTGATAAAACTACTATTAATGACTTTGGCTTGTCACAATTGCTGCATTAAAAAAAAAAACAACCAAACCCAAAAAACAACACAACTTTCCTCTGTTAGCCAAAAAATTCCCAAGAACAAAAAAAAACAGTCATGTGTTCATCCACAGCCTAGGAGACTACGCGGGAATGAATTAAAACAAAGCTGTGCCCAGGCACAAGGGGTAGGATGCCGTAAATATAAAAGCAACTGATGGGCATTGTACCATTTGCTGCTCACAGATAAGATGCCTATACCTACAGAAGGAGAGGCTGTTTGGACTTAAAACTACTTCTGTTCTTCCCTGCACGACAGTTTAATGAACAGATACACACATCTAACTGACCCTTGCTTCATAACAGGAAGTGCTCAACAGGCAGAAGAAAGAGTTGGTAGACAAGGCACAAAGAATGAAACCCCTATTTGATTACTAAGCTGCTGCAAAACCGAGGCAGAAAGAAATACTCATGCTCCCAAACAGAAATTGTGTAGTAAGATGTTCTTCCGCTTCCTGTAAGCATCCTAGAGCTGTTCCCAGCAATACAAAAGCAAGCAGATTCAGAAGGCTTGGAACTAGACTGGAGGCTTATCAAAACCACCCAGTTCTTCTCAAAACTTACAGCAGAGAACAATGAAAGGGTACATCTAAGATTTCTGCAGTACTGCTTTCAGAAATGAGAGGAACAAAAAAGCCATCCACTTTTTACAGAGTGGGATGAAAAATGGGATAACATGAACACTCTGGCCAATTCTTTTGAAGTTTGGATCAAAAAAGGAATGAAGCCTTGGGGGCAGGGGTACAGGAAGAGAAGTCACTACTTTATCATATTCAGTCATTCATCCTCAGCATTTCTATGCTTATTACATGTCAGCAATCACAAATTAGACAGCAAAAGTATGATAAAAGTAGCCATGCCTAGAAAGCGCTTCTTACAGACAATGCTTAATTCACAGATGTAGTGTTTTTCCTTTGAATCGTTGGCTGAAAAGAAAAAAACTCTTAGTGAAACTGTCCCTGGTGAGAAGTCTAGATCAATATGAGGTGAACAGCTAGAATGAAATCAATAAAGGGAATAACGAATCCAAAGACACTTCTTTTTAAAGCAAAAAACACAGGTGAATCAAATTCCCTCACAGATACTGTCCTGCCTCACTGGAGTTTACTGGCCTCCATAAGGGTTGAAGTTCATGAACCACCGCTGCTAAAATGCCCTAAAATAAGGAAAATAAAAATCAGGGAAAATTGTCCTGTGCAGTATTGCATTACTGTGTGAATTGCCTTCAGCCTTGTCCTTTCTCTCCATCCCATAACGTGGAGAAGGTAAAAGCAGCCGCAAAGGCACACAAGCCCCTTGGGAGACCCATGGCCTTCCACGCCGGTGTCCCAGGGCTCACTAGCAGGCACCACCGGCGTGCTGCCCTGTGTCACCTCAAAACAGCACGTGGTTGCTCCATGGACTCTGTTAGCTTTTGCCTGCACCAGCAATGTCACATCCATCCCTACTTCAATGCTAATACATACGAAGATTAAAAATTGAAAAACCTGGGTGAGGGAGAGAAATGTACGTGTCTCCTGAGGACCACTCACAGCAACACAAGTATGGACAAAAATTGCATTTGGAGAGAAGCCGTCACTGGCAGACTGAAGGTGGCTGCTGGACAGAGGTAAGCAGATGTCACGCTATGTAGTAAGAGCAAGTTGTTATTGGCAGAGGTTAGAATAGCCACATTGCACATGTGTATCTATGCTGCGGTGGCTTACACAGCTTGTCCCAAATGAGTGCCAAAAACACCTATTTTCCCACCGTGCCTTTCCATGCATTTCATTCATTGCTTCCACTCTCATCGTCCAGCAGTCCAAATTGCAAAATCCAAGTGCTGCCTCTGACGGGAAAAGGAACACAGTAGCTGGCTGGCACAAACGGTACAAATTGGGAGAAACTGGATCTGGGCCAGCTACAGAATAGGCAGCTTTTGGTGGCAGAACAGTTTTCAAAAGTTATGTACACCATGCTCCAGCAGAACCTCCAACGGATGATGTATTGCTTACTCTTTCCAGACCTGAACTCCCCTAACGAGAAGCAAATCCTAGAATCACTAAAGGGTTTGCTGAGTTAATATGTTAATAGTGCTTCTTTATGCTACAGGAAATTAAGAGAATCTTCTGAAAAGAAAAAATATCAAAAAAACAATCCCGGGAATAAGCGCACTGCGGCGGGCTGGCCTGTGTCCGGCGGTGCGAGGCGCTGCCGCCCGCCGGCGCCCCCCGCGCGGTGCCGGGCAGAGCCCCTGTAACCCCCGGCTGGTGGGGCGAGGCCCGGGCAGGGAGAGCGCTCGGCAGTTCCCTCCCGGCACAGCGGGCTCCGCCGGGGGAAGCCGGGGGCCTTTGGGGCCGGCCACAGCAGGGCAGGGCGGGGAGAGATCCCCCCGGCCCTGACACACACCGTGTGCTGCCCTCCCCCGCGGGGCCCTCCCCGGGCGGGGGGCACGGCCTGCCCGGCCCTGGGCTGCCCGCGGGCTGCCCTGCCCGGCCCTGCCCGGCCCTGCCCTGCCCTGCCGGGGGGGCTCTGCTCCGGGCCGGTCCCCCCCGGCCTCCCCCTGCCCGGCCCTGCCCTGCCGGGGGGGCTCTGCTCCGGGCCGGTCCCCCCCGGCCTCCCCCTGCCCGGCCCTGCCCTGCCGGGGGGGCTCTGCTCCGGGCCGGTCCCCCCCGGCCTCCCCCTGCCCGGCCCGGGGGCTGCAGGGCCGCTGCTCTCAGGCAGGCTCTCTGCTCTCTCCCGCAGCTCCGTGGGCCATTTCCCCCCCTCCTCAGCCGCGCTGCCCCCGAGGGGCTCCCGCCGTGGCGGCTGGGCCGGGCCGTGGCACGCCGGCAGCCCCCGGCACCAGAGCTCGGCCGCGCAGACCCAGCAAGGCACAACCCTAGCTCAAGGCTTCTCAAGATGTCTGTTGAAAAGACTGCAGAGAACAGGAATCACACCGAGAACAGTCGTGGTAATACAGTTATTATTGCAAAAAACCCACAATGATAAGTAACGCATGCCGCACTAACAGCTATTTTGCAAGGCTGGATTCCAACCTTACCATTCAAGGGAAAAATAGAATGATGCTAAACAGGAGATCTGGAAACAGACTCTTCCATCTTGAAGTCAGTTTGCTGAGTAACCGCCCAGCCACCCGTGCAGCCTCTGGGCTCCAGCAGTCATCACCTCCTGCAATATCCTGCCTCCAGGAGAAGTCCAAGGAAGTATCTATGGTCCACAGACCCCCTGAACTTGTCCCCTACACAACAGCTATTCAGGGAGCTCTGCCGCACCGAGGGTATATTGTAAAGCCCAACAATCTCTTGTTATCTGAAACTGGAGGCTGTTAGGCAAATTTCCTGAGGATATGTTCTTGCCAACCCTCCTTGGAATAATCTATGTCTATGAAGCTATTTATATGTATAGCCAGTTGGGAATTTTCTGGCTGTTTTTCAGCCAAATCAAAGACGCATATTAAATACACATCCATGTTACTTTTAAGAAATGTTGGGAAAGTAGGGCTTGGAGTTCATAAACCAATGACATAGTTACACTCGCCCACATAGAGCATTTTTCCTATTAGTGACAGATAAAGTGGCTAGCAACCTTTACTGCCCTTCCTCAACTTTGTTGTGCAATGTTCCCGTCACCAGTGGTACTCCTGTCTTTCTCAGACACGACTATCTTAGAGACTAAACCACACACATTGTCAGAAATTCATTAGGTCTCCCTCAGATCTAAATTTCTAATTTTGGGGAAGAGACATTAAAAAAGGTTTACAAACAAGAATGGAATGTGGGCACTGTTCAGCGTTAAGTCTTGCACCCAGTATTAATGAATATTGTGACACAGTGTACCTGGGCCAGACCTGGTCTGATCTGCAGGGGTGAAACAAAAAAACCCACACAGGACACCATCTGATGAATCACGGGTGTCTTGCTCCCTGCAGCGCTGAAGTTGTTACCGACAGCCAGTATCGGCCCTCCTCGTCTCTTGCTCCACTCAGGTGTGCATCTCAGTGGCTCTGAAGTCCATCTGGAAGGATGTGACAGCAGCGAACCATTTCTAGTAAAATGAACGCTTACACCTTTTAATTTGGCATTTACAAAAAGTGAAATGCAGATTATACTCGCCTTTTAAAAGCGTCCTCCCCATCGCAGAACAAAGGTATTAGTATTTTGCTTTAAAATATACCGGATTTATCACTGTATAGTGGAAACTATCTAAAACATGAGGGGGAATACAGTCATTTATTTTATATGTTTGCCAGATGAAAATGCAGATATTAAGCACCAACTTAAATTTGCATTTGAAGAGAAGGGTACAGACGAGTTGTTCTGTTTGCTGCTGTGACAGGACAGTCCTCGTTCTCAGCTTTTTCAGTTTCTGTCATACAGCTGAACTTGTATTTCTGGGTGAATATGCTAAAGAGAGTCTAGAGGTAACTATTAAACCAATAACTGCAAGGTGAATAAAAAGCCTCCTCCGAGACAATCTTTTACTTAAAGTTAATCATTTCAATAGATTAATCACTTTGGCTTGAATTTCTGTGCTGCTGGAAACTTGCTTAAAATAATCTAATAAAACCAAATGATCAAACAAACATGCCATTCTCTAGATATTTGTATGTTAATGGAGCATTTTATGAATATGAATTGGACCAAGTCTTCTGATCTGGACAGCCGTGAATTTAAGTTTAATGGAAATTTCCAACAGAACTATAGTTACCTCAACAAAAGACATGTAAAAATAACTTTGCATATGTTTATCATAGCAATTCATCCTTATGTACTATTTTTCAACTCAAACTGTTGATTTTAGAACAGAGAGGACTGCATCTTGGTTTCTGTCAAGATAAACACTTGTGACATATAGTGGACAGAAAATAATCCAAAGTGGCAAAATTGATTTTGGAAAATGACATTCACTAACACAACTAATGGTGAGTAATTCCAGATTGGGATTTACCAGATTTGATTTGAACCACAAACTACTTCTTGGTTTGTAGTCTATGGAGTAATACTTTAATGTAACTGTGGCAGATTTCCCACACAAAAACCCCTCATTCTAAAGACATAACCATTTCCTTACACTAGTAAACAGCGTCTCATTATACTGATGACATTGTAAGAAATGCAGGCTTTTGATTAAGAGGATTATCATTGAAATAAAGACAGATCACCTTTTAAACATGGTTGGATTAGCTGGAGTTAATTTTGCATAAAGATATCATGTTGGTTATATTTTCTATGGGTTGATTTTTTGCAAATGCATTTCACAAAATAAGTAGGATCTCCTATTCTGAGACAATCCTCCACTTCTCTTTTCCCCTCCCTACACACATTCTCTGTACGGCAGGCACATGGATGACTACAACATCACAGGCAGCAACAGGCAGGAAACACCCTCAGAAATGTGCCTGCCTTTATCACAGGTCCAAGGACTAAGCAGTTTTCGCTCCTTTCCATGCACAGTTGGAAATCCATTGCCGTCAGCCTGCACTAGCACTGATTTTTCAGCACCTTGTATGAAACAATCAACCGACTGATTTTGTAAGGATTCCTGTGAATGAAAAAAACCTCCTTCCCCATTCCTTCTGCTTTTGGTCCACATACCTGACTTTCTACTGTCCTCCCCTCTGATACTGTTTTCTGCATTACAGTCCCCTATGGTTGGTGCACAAACAGCTGAACCAGAATTGCAAACTCCTCTGACTTTGGACTCTGCCAAGAGTGTGAGCCCAGCGTGAAGAAGCAGTTTAGGGATCCAAGTTCCTGTTGCCTAATCGGTCCTTTCACCCTAGCCAGGAGGCAGTCATGCCTTTGCTGTGGTTTTGCAAAAAACATGAATTATATGTCAGTACAATGAACTATCAATTACTGACTCAATTTGCAATGCTGGGAATCAAATCCCAAGGAATCTACATGATCAAAGAAGAATCGTAGGTTGCAAATTTTATTGCCGTATTTTTACTGGAACACAGTTTACTCCTCCTAAAATCATCTGCATTAACACAATACTTACATGGTCTGGAGCTGTTTAAACAAAACCTCATTCCACAATTCCACATTTCAAGGAAATTAGCCAAGTAATAAGACAAAGCATTTTCTTAAGAGTATTAGAAAAAGTAGGAAAAGTTTTAAAATTTACCTTTTGTCCCTGAAGCCTTGAAACTTTGGAAATAAAACATAAAGCATATCTTTTCTAGATAACGAAATGTATTTGTAATGGATTTTACAATTAAATGAATGAAAAGTTCTAGAGTCTGTTAGGGATTATCAAACTAGTGTAAAGAATTCACTATTACGTCAAATCTACCATTAAATTTCTTGAGCATTTAGCCACAGGCATTAGAGAAGAAATAATATTTTAAGCTGAAAGAGAACCACTTATTCAGAAGATAAGGACTTAATTTAACCTACAGAGCAAAATGTGAAGCATCAGCCAAGGGGATGCATATAGCATAACGCATATGCAGCAATGGAAACAGCTCTTGTTTTTCATTGTTATTTTCCACTCTGCATCCTGTTGATGCATTTTTTAAATCACTGGAAGCAGACGAAGCACATGTTGGCATGAGTGAGGTTTAAATGGACAAATTTACAGAATTTTTTGCTACCACCAGCCACAGCTTTCATAGAAGGAGCTGCAGAAAGGAAAGAATTTTTGGTTGCTTTCCAGTGAAGTTAAATCTGCAGGAGAAATTTAGGCAACACCAGACCATAATTGCAAAACAACATGCCCTGTGAATTCTGAAAGGCTTTGCCTTCAAGCATCTCACCGAGCAATGTCCCTAACTTATAACTGGGCTGAAAAAAGACCTGTTCTG
The DNA here is from genome assembly GCF_963210335.1 of Falco punctatus. Classification (NCBI taxonomy): domain Eukaryota; kingdom Metazoa; phylum Chordata; class Aves; order Falconiformes; family Falconidae; genus Falco; species Falco punctatus. Next base: position 83,131,752 of record NC_137586.1, read on the forward strand.
AGGACAACCAGAACAGAGTATATGTCAGCAGGAAACATGGTTGGGGTTTTTTTGGGTTTGGTTTTTTTTTTTGGTGTGTTTCCCCCTGCTCCCTCCCATAGTGGACAGATAAAAAAATTTTGCTCTTTTCCTCTCTTACTAATAGTTTATTCTTCTTGAGTGTTGTCAGTGGGGTCCCTCACGCTAATAGGTCTCAAACTTATTAGCCTTCTCTGAGAGCACTTGCTTCAAGCAGCCTGAGGCCTCAGAGGCTTCAAGCTTTTTTTTTTTGCAATTCTGCACGCTAGGGTCTTGCACATTAAAGAAAAAAGAAGGGACTTTGAATGGAATCTCATTCTACTAGTCCCAGCTTAGCTATCATAACCCTACTGAAAGCAATCCTCCTGGTAGCAGGAGCCTGCAGTAAGATTCAAAAAGGTGAAGCTCTCTCAAACAGGCAGAAAACACACTTCTACTCAGTTCAGAAATAGGTAACACGGTGGATTTAACTGATGATTTGAGAACATAAAAGGAAGGAGAAAAAAAAAGTGAAATTGAATGAACAGATGCATATACCACAGCACAGTAGTTCTGTTGGATCTGGCAGGGGTAAGGAGTAGGCCGCTCTACTGCACTCCAGCCATGTAGATCTAACCAGTGGCTTTAAACACTCACATATGGATCTGAACATAAAGACTAAGATGGTTCCCATCTTTGGCTGCTTACTTTACACATACCTTTGTAGACCAGAACATCAGATTCTCTGGCCCTTGAGCCCTCATGCTTTTGCAGCTCCTGCGTCCTTGAAAGTAAAGACCCTGGGCTTCACCTGTCTGATTACTGGTGGTGTGTAGTGCAAGAGAGTGACAGACAGAAACCCCAGAAAGGCACTGATTATTATAAAGAGTTGTGGATGTAGTCCACAAGAGCTGGAAATCTGACTCCACAAAGGATGTGGATAAATATCTGAAGAATAAATTCAACAAAATGCACAAATTAAAAGGCATAAGCAGACTTTACAAAATATACTGTGCTGTACTGATCCTACAAAAGATGCTTACGTGCTATGGAATGCTATGGTTGAAACTGAAAAAAATCCCATAGCACTACTCTTCTGTGTGCTGCTGCTAAGAGAGAGACAGGATTATTCTCTTTATTATAGTTTGATTAGTTGAAGAGCCCTGCTCCCACCTGCCCCTGATGGAAGGAGACCCAGCACAGAAAGTCAGATATTGTGCTTTCCTACTGCCTATCTTAAATAGGTTTACAAACCTATTCATGTGTTACACTTACCTATTCATGTGTTACACTTACAGGATCAATCTGCCTACATTATCTACGTATGCATTCAGTCCCACTAAAAGCTAAACCAGCTTTATTCTTAAGTGTCCAGGCCATAAGATTTAGGTGTCCCAGTGTTTTCAGTACTTCAGAAAATGGTATCCTTTCCTTACAACAGACCCAATACTTTACCTTCACTTGAGAACTGCAGGATTAGACAGTAGAGGAGGCACATACCCGTATTCTCCGCATATGAACTATGTACTGAAAATGCGGCAGGGTTCTTTCTACACAGACCAAAGATGAGTTTTTCAATCACAGTAACTCATTTCAGCAGAAAGTACTCCTTAATGTGGATGGGGACACCACATTTGAACTGGTCATCTTGATACCGTCGAAGAAATCTCAATTTACACCATGTTGAGCTCATCTGAACACAAAACATTAAAGCGTGGTTGCAAGAAGCACAAACAGGGAAAATGAGGTAACACCAATGCAGAGCGTACCTTTTATCCATATAAACAATTTCTACGAAAACAAGGTGCACAACAACGAGGCAGGATGCCCTGACATCTAAAAGAGAAATTTGTCAGAGACTTCAGTGCTTGCATCTATTTCTGTATACAAATCTAGAGCTGTACTGGCTTTCTTGCATGCACAAGCTAATTCATTTCTCTATTTACATTGGCTTTCCAGAATATAGTGTTAGATGAGGGGTCTTTATTTAGCTGTAACTCCTTACAAAGGACTGTGAAGGGTAACAAACTGGAGTTTTGTCAAACTAATCTATTTCCTGCTACAGAAGAACTCTTCATCATTACTAGCATTTTTGCAGTGTGGTTTTAAATGAAACGAGATACTGCTTAATTTTTCTCTGGAAATGCCATTCTGCAAGCCAGTAAATATAACTGACAATTTCTTAATATATTGTCCAAAAGCTCTTTCTCATTTCAAGTCATCTTCCTTAATCCCATTTCTCATATTACATTCTCTGCTTAATGTTGATACCCTTCAAGTGTTATCAAATATTTCCTTTGTTGTCCTTCCTCCAGCCTGTATGTATTTAACGTAAAGCTGTTCCTTACAAATCCAGGCTCCAAATACCTTTCCTGTGTATGCTGTTCTTTACTCCATCTCTCCAGCTGTCAATACCTTTCTGCTAATGAGACTTCAGCATCCCAAGTGACAGGAGACCTCTGCTTATTAGACTAAAATTGAATTGGTCTATTGCTGTCAAATCAGTATTCTAAATTAATGCTTAATTTCCTGTCAGCTACTACTTTTAAATCTCTTTTGGCATTACTGCTTTCGAAGGTTTCTCTCGCCCATAGGAATCCATGTCTCAGATTATTTTCCCCTTGATAGGCTTGCACTAATTAATGTTTCTAAAATGCTTTTAAAAAGGAAACCACTATATAAATATTAAGTATCCTTATCTGTAATGGGAAACATGCTCCATTACCATTGTCACATAAACTTCACATCAACACACTTTATGCATCGTCCTTGGTCATGGGTGCTTGATTTTCTAAAAAGCATTACTAACTGAATACATTAATGGGAAATATTTATATGCAGCCTATGTACACATAAGAGCTGGGGCAGGCACTGCATGTGTTACACACACAAAATATAGCTCAAACCACTCTGTTGTTTATGTGTTTAATGTAAACAGAAACTTAGTCGAGTTTGCAGTTTTGCATATGTATTTTGCACCAATTTTCATTGTATAAACACTGTCTTACTGAATTATTGACTGTCTAGCAACGTCTGGTGCAGGGAATTGTTCAATACTGAATGAAATTATGTTTGGTAAGTTTAGGCAGCTTAGGTATTAACCATTCAAAGAACAACAAAAAAGGCCCTGTACTTTTGCTACCTAGTATTTCAGACAATTGAGTTTAATGTGTGTAATTTCAAAGAAACCCAAAATATTTCTGTACAGTTTAGCACCCTTTATCGACAGGTATAATGAAGAAGATGGCAAACTGTTGTTATCGTGGATGGTACTGCGCGGCATCCATTCTCACTACTAGAGTTGATGCCTCACGCTGCCCTCAGGGACTCGCAGTTCATAGCTTGTGGGTTTATAATACAAAGCACGTGCCCAAGGGGCTGATGAGTGCTGGGGGAGACAAAGGAGGGAAACTGACCCAGATAATTTGTTAAAGCAGGCATTAAATAGGTTGGCAAGGTTTGTTCTTCCAAAATGCTGCATTCTTGGTCCTGGTCCAATAAATCACTTACCGCAGAAGTCAATGGAGTTCTTCAGAGATTTGAAGGTTCAATTTTTGTTTACATGTTTTGTTTGTTTGGGATCCTCACAGCCAGCACCCTCCAGGACTAGTCTACCACTTAGCTCCAGGGTTCTTTGAATTCTGCCAACTTTTGACTCAGAAAGCTCTGTGACAAATTTTCTGCAAGCCTCACTTCCAAGGGAGGTGGATGGCATATCTTCACTTCCACTTGTATTTTTTGCCAACAAACCTAAATTCTATGAGTCATGTTATGAGGCATTCTATCTTATTCCTTTTTTTTTTTTTTTTCCTGGACTAGCAACCCTCTTCGAATTCCAGATCAAAGAACAAAAAACAGCACTTAATCTTCCTGAAGACTATAAGAAAGCCATTCTACCCAACCATCTAATATTTTTGTATGAGAGCTTATAGCTGTTGAACTGTACGTGGTGATGCCGAGTTACTGATAGGTGTGTTCCCACTATTCCTTTCCACGTGTGGAGGCTGATACACCTGTGTCACATTTGCTAAACCATAGTTTCAGATAAACCGCCAGCAGATTGCTTATTTTGGAGATTGTTTAGGCAGAACAGCACGCAGCCAATGCACTCGTCACGCTACCACAAGACCAAAAAAAGGTGTGTTTGCCTCCCTTATAAAACACAGTAGGGAGCCCTAAACTCGTATAAAATGTCTAGACTCTGGATAAACAGTCACCAAAGCCAGTGCTGTTGCTAGTTACTAAATTACCATGAAGATGAAGCTGTACTTTAATAGTATGTCAATCACATTCAAGGATGAGAAGCAGGTTTAAGATAAACTTTGCCCTCCAGAGATCTGCATGGTCACCTACAGTCATGAAGAAGCAGCCCCAGGACCAGTTCGGCAGGCTCCACATACCAGAGCAGACCTTCTCAGTCCACCTGTAGGTGATCCTCAGCCTGGTTCACTTTTCAACTCAAGTACATCTCATCTTCTGAGACCCAGCTGGAGTATACTAGGACTTGCAATATCTCTGTCAGAATTATTATTATTTATAATAGTTAACCCCAGTCTCCTCGGCAGCATGACAAAATGCAGCTCACCGAGTTGCAAAGGCATCCCCCTGCAGTTACTGTGTGCTCATATAGTTCATGTAAACATCATTAGGAATTCAGGACAGTCTGCACAGACAGGAGGGAAACTTAAAGAGAATCAGCAAAATGTAAAGGAAAAGGGCATACTTTACTAGATACGGATAGTTTCCTTCAGGAGTACAGTATACTTTGTTGTAGATTCACTCTGTTAACTTGATCTTACAAGTTAAATCTGTCTTATTTTCTACACGATGATACAACACTTTTAGTTGAATATTACCCTCCATGCATTTTAGTGTGTTAAAATTGCTTCAGATTTTATTTCCTGGGACAAAGTACACAAAGTATGGCAACACGGCTCTGGAAAAAAAAAATAATAATCCTGTATTCTCAGGGTGACATGAACAACATGCACAATTTTTATTTCTACTACTATTCACAGTAAAAGACAACTATAAAGATGATAAGGACTACCACAATTGGTTTGCAAGGGATTTCTGTAAAAGAGATATCTGAGGTGATTACAGCATCCTCAGCAAACATACTGGAAAATTCATAGCCATTTTAAACAAGTGACAATGCTACATAAACCAAATGTATGTATGAGTAGTGATTACCTTCCCAGTTAACATCTACCTCCTCCTTTCTGTACTGCAGGAAATATTTATAGAAAAAGCCAACCCTAACATGAAAGAAAACCACCTGTTGCTGTTTCCACAAGCAGCAGGTTTAAAAGACCTAGAAAATGGGACAGGTTTAAAAGAATTTTCCGAGATTTCATCCAGGAATGCTTCTTCCCTGGCTGAAAACCAGCTGGGCTGCTTGCTTGAAAACGGCTGAGCAATATTTAATCAAATTTTCTGGTGGGTGTCTGTGACAGAGAGAAATATTCAGAAGAACTAGGAAAAGAAAATCAGATCCATTTACACCAGTGACCTAAGCAGAAGCTTAAATTGAGATTTAAAGACATGAAAAGTGAACAAATGCACTATTTCACTCTGCTCATATTCCAAGTTACAGAGACATAAACAGATAAATACGGCAATAATTTCAGTTGGCTTTTACTGCGCAGCAAGCTCTTATGAATGACCAACTTCTCCCCACCACATTTTTAAAAGAATAATTTGTTCCTAGTCAAAAAGCCTGTATGCCAAGTCTCAGCACAGAATAAAATCTTTACAGTGGAGTTATAAATTTTTGAAAAGTGGGTTCTATGTACTCACATACACTTAACCATTACAAGGGTAGCAGGTGTCACTATAACAAATGATGTAAAGTTCAATTTAAACATCAGAGAACATACTGAAATACTTTGGAAATTGCCACAGGTCACTAACATTTTATATGAAAGAAAAAAAAAAAAAAAAAAAAAAAAGAAAACCAAACTCCCCTCCCTAACATTTAATTTTTCCCCCCATAAGGCAAAGTAAAGAAAATACAGACACAGATTCTTTGTAATTAACAGGACTGTGGTTTTACAGCTAAACATGGGCCAAGAAGTGGAAAGTTAACAAATCGTTAGACAACATACATTGCTCTGTATGAGAACTGTAGCAACCTGCAAAATAGTTTAGGATACATGAGCATGAGGTCAACTGTTTTCAGTAGATAATTGTACATATAAGCATCTTTACCTCATGGACAAGGCATGCAACATAACACAGGAATATTCTGGCAGCTTCAAAACAATCATATTTGCCTTCCACGTAATTTAAACAAATACAGGAAGTAAGGTTGCTAATCAACAGTTATGATTTAAATATTAAGAAGAAATTGTATTTTCTCTTCCTCCCCACCCTCCATTTTTCTGCAAGTCACCATAGTTTCCATAGCAGCTACACCGTTTGGAACACACTGGCCTCTTCCCCCTCCTTAATGTCACGAAGCACTTTAACACCTACTTAACTTTGAAGCTAGAGGGTTCCTGTGGGAGGCTGGTACCCTGTGTAGATGCTTTGCTCAATTCAGGGAAAAAGAGGGGAAACATCAGGTCACCCAAAGGAGAAATGTAACTATCTATACACTTAAAGATACTCCTCCTTTCCCCAACTGTCCTTCTGATAAAGTGCTCAATTTTCAACATGACCTCCAGGTTTCAAATGGGAATCCCTGCTCCTCCCAAGTTCCGTGTTGTACCTGGTAGCACTCGAGCCCTAGGAACATTGCACAATGACCAATGTTTTAAGCCACATGTTGTCACCATCCAAAGATCAGCTGGATAACTGACAGCAAAGAGCAAGTTTCACCTCCAGCCCAAGGTACCCTCTGAAGTTCACAGGAGCTGTGGTGAGCCTGGATGTGAGCCTGACGGCTCGACGTGGTGGCCCAGACCACACAGCTCTCCTCCTTAACCAGATGCTTGATCTCTGCTCTGCAGCGACACATCCTACACGGCAAATCTAGCCGATGGAGGTGCTTATGCAGTACGACAGTGCTCTTGCTGCTACCGGTGTCACTACCTGTATACGACAGCAAACAAGTCACAAAAGCAGCAATTTTAATTTAAATTTTTAAATTTTTAATTTTTTAATTTTTTAGATTTTAAAATGTTAAATTTTTAAAAATTTGAACCCTGCAAAACCAATTGTAAAACCACACCGAGTCCAGACATCAGAGGTTATTAGCAGCATCAGCAAAAATTAATACGCAAGCAAAAATATGCAGGGAGAAGTTTTAAAGGGATGTTTTAGTTTTTAGTTTTCTCTTAAGAAAGAGAAAAATATGGGCTATGGGGAGATTGGGTGTGGGACTGGAAGTGGCCAGCAGCTGTGAGTAAGGTCTGTTGCTTTTTTTGCTCCTTCCTCAGTTTACCCGGGGCTGCTAAGTACCCTCAGGACAGGCTGTTAGGAACCAAAGACCCCTTTGTCTCAGGCAGCTTCATCATCCGCAGCGGTAGCTGCTGCTCCTGGTAGCTTGACCTCCCGGTTCAGCAGGATCTGCAGGGAATCACCCGGCCAAGCTGCAAATACTGCTGGAATAATCAATCTCATCTCCTCTGCCCTAGGAAAAGCCAGCAATCCACAGCTTTCACCAGCAATGTCCTGCGCAGCTGCCTGTTTCACCTGTGCTTGAAGCTAACTGATAAATATTTAAGCCCTTACTCTTCTTGAAAATTAACATTTTAATCCGAGAAATACGAATATTATCTGTTAGACATTTTTTGTGGGGTTTTTGCTTCATCATAACTACTCTGGCCCTGATTCAACAATGCACTTAAGCATGTGCTTAATTTTAAGTAGATGAATAGGCCTGTTGAAAAAATGCTCCAGTTAAGCATAAAATTGATAACGTGTTTCAGTGTTTTGGATTAGGCTTTAATTGCAGGAAAAGTTTAAAGCCATATTGTATAACACTTAAACATCCACCCATAAGCAAGTTTATGCTTTCCCTTAAAAAAAAAAAAGTTACAGCACTGCTCCCTGCAAGAACCAAAGTATAGCTTTAAAGATCCCTAGGATGAAACCAATATTATCTTGCAACGTGATAAATGTACTGTAAAAAATGATACGTGACTTTTCTGCTAATCTTTGCTGTCACAGAAAAAAAGAGATTTTTTTTCACCAGTCTCTGTAAGTCAGATTACATAGTTTAGAAATACCAGTGCAGTTAGGGTCTTTTTTGCTAACTTGTTCCGTTTTCAAATCCCAAATGCAGTAATTGAGGTAATCGCGATTCCAGACCACTGTGATGTCAGCACCTCTTACAAGCTTTACAGTACACCTGATTTTTTTTAAAGTGAGAAGTTATAATTCCTTGTATCACTATCTTCCACAGCCCACTTCGAACAGGAAAACTATATTTTAGTCTTGTTGTTACATATCCCAAATAAGTGACTCAAATGGCATACAAGCAGTACAAAGAATGAACATGGAATATGTGCGCCTTTCTTCCCTCCTTATGAAGGAGGTGTCTATCAAGATAAATTCAGCAAGAAAGGAGATTTGTCCTGGTCTGAGAAGTATGATCCTGTTCAGTGTTAATGCCCATCACGATGAATTTCAGCTATGCTTGTGAAATGACAGACAAAAGCCAAATCTGGAAATCTGAAGCACTCTGGCATATTAGTGGTATGTTGCACAAAGAGACAAGCCCAGAGATGTGCAGAATGGAGATGTCTTTGCAAGGAAGACTTTCTAGATACTAAGGCAATCTATAGTGTGGATCAGAGATAAACACAAATACAAACTGTTCATGACAAAGGACACACTTTGGCACTAGCATGAATAAATATGAATTGGTCATGAAACATCAAGCATCTGACTGAAATCAGAGAACAAGAGGGACTGTGAAGTTCTTAAATTAAGGACGATGATCGGTATTCAGGCTTAACCTCCAGCTGCCTTAAAGTCGCTGCTTCTCTCTTAATGCAGATTAAAATTACATGTTCATTTCTGATGAGGTCCTGAGCAAGGCACATCATCTGTGCCAGTTACAGGAAAATATTTATGGGGTACTTGATAGGAAAAGCATACAGAAAGAGGAAGGGATAAAAACGCCAGGGGACATTTCTCTCTGCAGCTGACAGTAGGAGGCTACACACCAAAAAAAAAAAAAAAAAAAAAAAAAGCTCCAAGAAATTTTTGCAGTGCTTTTTTCTCTAGAGACATGGATACAACGATACCTATTCAGTAGCCTCAGCCTCAGAAACACAAGAGAATTATACTTCCCTACTTCTATGTGCAGTTCTCTGTTCACATACATTGTCAAACAGCAAATGAGACAGAGAGAGAATAGTTTCTGTAACAAAAAAGAACTCTGTCTGCTGGGACTCTCAACATGTTAGAAATGCCAAACTTTTATTCATAGCATCTATGTAGTAAGACTTCTCAAAAGATGAAGAAAAATATTTTATCAGCCTGAATCAATACTGGACTTTCTCATCAAACACTGCAGCATTTTATTCCTACAGGGCTCCCTGAGAGCTATTGTCTGAAGCCACTGCCATCACATAAATAATTTTTTTTATTATCAATAACAAGAATTTTCAATGCAATTGTAGTGGGAACAGTGTTCATACACTGATCTCTCCTAAAGCAGTTCCAGTATAGTAGTGTAACTATCCTATGTTGCCACCTTTGCAAACAAAAGTCCCCACAAGTTATAAAAAAACTCATGGGCTGTTCCTCTAAATGATCTGATTTCTCTCTTGTGTATTATAAAAGACTTTTCAGTGACACTTCAGTATGGGAGACGTGCGGCTATACAGTTTTCTTTTATTTGTACCTGTCTATTAGATGCTTCCAAACCAAGCAGGGCAGTACAATGCCCAGGGTAAGAGAGAAGCAACCTACCAAGATTTGATAGACAGTGCTGAAGAAATTTTCAAGTATACGTCAAATAAATTATATTGATGGTAAGACTGCAAAACAAACTCATCCACTGATTATTTTAAAATTCAAGCTGGTATAATATTTTCCCCTCAAAACCCCATGGTAACAATGGTAATAAACCCTATCGGATTACAGGGAACAAAGATATTACCATGTAGCATCATTCAGAAAACAAACAAACCAACAATAGGACATTTCAATACATTTTTACTTGATGATTTTTGTCTCTTTTAAACTGCATACGGTCTATACCAGACGTGGTTGTATTAGTATCTTCCTTAGATGATGCCAAAATGACAAGCTGTTGCAGTCAGAAAGCAATGAAGAAGAGATCCCATTATCTCCTGTGCTCATGAAGCAAGAGAAAATAGCATACATTTTGATATATACACTTGGTGGATTGACTTAGATTTGAACCATGATCATATAAAAGAGTATCACCTCTGACACCGCATTAGGTGCCACAGCAAAGCACAGTCATTGCAGAACAAAACTACTACGGCTGGTTCTTTTGCTTGACCGAGTATAAAATCAGAATGGGGGCAAAGGGAAGCACAACAAGTTAGAGTGACGTTATTAGTCAAGATCTTGTATTTCATTAATATTATGGCTTGCATGGCTGAGTAATTTTTGTGCAAGTAGGAAGGACTAACATCTCAATTTCATCTTGAATCAGGTCATCTATTTATCTTACATTGGTGTCCTTTCACCATTCTCTTCAATAAACTGTACATACGGGAGTCGGTGGTGGGGAAAAGCAAGTTTAATAATGAATAATTCACATGATGTAGAATATTATTTTCTCTGGTTTAGGCCAATCAAAGTAATGTACAATGCAATGATTAGACATAGTAACATTTATGCATGCTAACCCTGAAAGTAACAAAAGAGTAGCCAGAATATTCAACACAACTGTAAAAAGCCAGAACATTTATATGCAGTAACCTGCACTGCAACTGAAAGACTTACCCTCCTGTATGACTTAACCATTATTATTCAAGAGATGCTTAAAATTTCTCCACATCACTCTACAGCCATATGGAAATAATATGTACTAGAGCAAAATCATGTCTGGCAATGGATGAGCATTTTGAAAATGCTGGGGTTTATGCTCTCATTTGATGAAGAAATACCTCCATCTTTGCCTATAAACCAGATAGATTGTATTAGTGAAGTAAAATCTGTGCAAAATTGTTTGCTTGTCTTTGGACTTAGTGATTTCAAAATTTCAAAGCAATATGGCCTCTGGTGCATGAAGCAAGTTGTAAACCCCTCTTCAACAACTTTTTTCAGCTAAGCAACATAACTACAAAAAAAACCCAAACAACAACCACCCAACAACCTTTGCTACATAAACATTCAGGCAGGCCTAATTCAGCTTTTTCTCTGGCAATACCTGAAAGAAAATGAAGTGGTACAGATTTGCAAGGTGAATGCCTGGAATTGACAGCCTTTTTATGAAGCTGTAGTTTATTGGGATGCAATAATGAGTTGCGTTTTCCATACTTGACTGCAGTGATATTAGGATGCCTGATTGTGAAAATGGGAAATTGCATGGAATACAGGAAGACTGATCAATATCTCCTTGGAGGTGGATTTCTCTTTTGTTATAAACAGTTTGCCATGGACATTTAATTGCACCAGCTCAACTGTGCATCCCACACTGACAAAAACTCTTCATAGCACTGCCATAATTTTCTTGTTGATTTACAAGCTGACAGCGGATTTACATGAAGTCAGATTAAAAAATTCTAAGTCTTCTTTCCAAAGGGGCTCTTTTACATAGTTCTGCAGTGTACAATACTCTTCTCTTACTTGCCAGTGACACTGTGCTTGTTTTCTTATAATTTTTGTCCTTGGGCATTAAGTTTGAAGTTTTGCTTTGTTTACATCTAAAAGTTCTCCATTTCACAATGAAGTCCAGTGTCTCATTTCTCTGAACTGTAACACATAAGCGCTTCTGAGATTAATTCATCTATTCTCTGAAGATTTTACCGAAACTTTAATTCTCCTGTCATTGGCTCTGCATAGTTGTTTTTCACTCGTTTAGTTTTCATAGTAAATAGAGGAGCTTTAGTTACAACACTTTTGTGGTCATCATGGAAAGACTTCACCAATGAGGAAGATGAATACGTGGTAGTTCTTATTCTCTCCACTATACTCTGTCCTCCCTCACAAATTTATTGCAGCACTATCTGTTACTGCATAGCAACTACAAAAAAGTGAAAGTTTCTAGCATAAAGGAATTATGGATTTTCTTATATTTTGTCTTGTAATGAGTTGAAAACCAGTACGAAGATATTTCCAAATTTGTTTTCAATTATTGGGAAAGTAGTATTAATATGCAGGTAACAGCTGGCTGACTTTTTTATTTCAAGAATATGAACAATTAAGATATCTATACTGAGCTAAGATGATATCTTTCTGTAAAGTGATTTGGTAGGACAGGTCATAAAACTCAGGATTCAAATTGCAAAAGGCATACTTTTCTGCATTACATGCAGTAAAAAAACAGCAAACTCCAAAACTGCTTTTCCTGCACAGAAGGAAATTCATCCCTTGTACTACTATTTAACATTTATAAATGTAAATGGAGTCAAAATGATAAAATCAGTTTCAAAATGACAATATAATTTCTGTCATTCTTCTGTTTCCTGTGTTGTAGTCTATAGCTCTCTGTACGCATCTTAATTCAAGACTGAATCTTTCAAATGTTTACTCTCAGGTGTGGCACTTACTACACTGAGAAGTCCCACTGAAGTCTGGGGACACTGTTAAAGAAAAAAGTATCCCAGGAGACCAGTTTAGACTGAAGAATGTAGACAGGGTGTTTAAAGGGTGCTGCACTGCGAATACAAAAACAGTCTGATATTTACGTTGGTTTTGTAGAGTCTTCCCTAGCAGCAGAGATGGATTTTATGAACTAAGAGAGGCAAATTCAACGTTAGTTCAAAATGCATCAGCCTGCTTCAGAAATCTCAGCTCTGCGTGTTTAAGAGTAAAATATAAATGCCTATTGTTATTGTTTTTACACTGTCTATCATTCACACATGCTTTAATACAGATCTGTTACTAATTCAACTTCTATTACACTCTTCTTTTAAATCAACAGTACACGTTCAAAGCCACCGTGTTTACCCATACAGAATAAAGTGGGGTATCATCATAGAATGATACTAAAGAGACTTCAAGAACAACCAGCTTGGAGGTCTCTTGCAGCATAGGTTTCAGATAGCTAGGTGAGAAAATGCATGGGTTTTACTCTCGGATGCTTAGCACCTACCATGAATCCAGTTTAACCAACACCACCACAAGAACAATAAAAATCCTCTCAACTCCCACCGAGATGCTCAGTAGGACCAGGTTTTCAGAATGTTTCAGAAGGTTCAGAAGATCTCTGTCATGATACTCAGTAATGGGAATTGCTTCTGTTGACATCTTAGTGGACGACAGACTTTACAAAATACAGCTTTGTTTACGTATACTGAAGTTTTAAAGTAGCTGGCCATGATTCTTCACCACAGAGATTTATATTAGCAGTACATCTTCCGTTACCTTCAGTGTTCCCTGCGCTGTTTGAGAAACTAATGGCTGAGTGGAAACGCATTTTAAATGAGATGAGACTAGAACAAAGAACCCCCTCACGGGTTTGCTAGCAGTGATGGAGGAGGAGTATGTGGTCATCGTAGCCACAGGTATGGTGGGTGCCAAGGGGCAGCTGAGAGCTTCCCCTGTGAACAGTGCCCTTCCTCCATCTGATAAGCCAACACTGCCGCAAGGAGAGCAGGAGCTGCCTACGCAGCATCCAAGCACGTGTTACACCCACGCCAAACAAGTGAGTGGAGTGAAGTACTCACATTGTATAAAATACATGTTTAACCAAATGACTCACTGTATCCTACAGAGGATAGTAGGTGAACAGAGTTCCTCTATGCTTAATAGCTGGTAGGAAAAACAAGCAAGTAAATCACAAAAGGAAAATGAAGTTGTAGCGTTCAGATAATGAAGCAATTATCCACTTCACAATAATGAGAAAAGCACCTTCCACAAGGGAGTTTCTTCTCTTTCTTTTTTTTTTTTCTTTTTTTTTTTTTTTTTCTCTTCTTGTTTTTTACCCCGTGGAAATATTCTGCAGTCTACATCCCTTTTATCCTTTCCATTAGTTATTTTAAGGGCTACAGATGATTCTGCCGTGAAACAAAAACAAAAGGCACGAGTATTTCACATAGTGTATCAGAAAAGACAGTTTTAAAAATGCATAGCCTTATGCCTTAAGCCTCTACAAACACTTAAAATGAAGCAATTCATTGCTTTTCATGTCAATCATATACAGAGGTCTCCAATGCCTCCAAATTTTATGAACTGCCACTCATTCCAATCCCAAAGGTATGCCCTGCAAATACAAGCCTAATGATCCTAGAAAGTATGGTTGAAAATTTTTGCTCTACAAAAATGTAAATTTAAAGCACAACAGTAACAGAAACTAAAGAAGAAAAAAGCCTAGGAATTTCTTATTAATGAGTATTTTTATGCCCTTGGATATAGGCTGTCTTTGTACATACTGAAATAGACATTTTGGTCTTGGATGGATGAAAATGCTGCTCAAGGACATCTGCAGACAGTGAGTGTCATCACCTTAAGTCAGTGAAGATTATAGAGTATCTGGATTGTTTCATTACCATTTTAATCACTTACAATACATGATGTCTCTCGTTTCATTGTATTTGAACTTTTATGATAAACCAGAAAAATTGCTGTTATTTGTCAGACTTTACATACTAGCTTATGCAAAGCTTCCAAAACCTGCCACCGGTGCAGACTTGGAATTTAAATCGCATTTTCCTTTACATTAAAGATGGGGTTAATCTGCAAAATCTGTGCACTCCCCTGAAATTCAGTATGCATGTGAGCTGTTTCACTGAGAGGAAGGTAGCACTAAGAGGGCAGGTTAAATCACAGATATCGACACTGTGTTTTTTTCAAGGGACTCACAGAGTGAAGAAATGAAATATTAATCATTTGTAGAGCAATGGACAAAGAAACAAAATAGTCCAGCAGAAATAAAGAGGGAACAAATGGCTGTATCTATTGTGTTAATCAGCCTGGCAGCAGAAAATTAACTGGGTACCAGGTGTATAATATTGTGAAGAACTTATGCCTCCATTTGCCATGGGTAGCACCAGAACCGTTAGAAATAAAGTTAAAATGGCCTGGAAAATACGTTACCTGCTTGCCTCATTGTTCTATCTGGTTTTTAAGGTCTGTTTGGAAGACTCAGGTGAGCGGATTCAGCTAATACAAATTAACATAGTCCTCAACTTCACTCTTTTACATAAACTAAAGTATTAGATTAAATGAGGAAGCAGAAATAAACTGAAGAGTTAGCTCTTTTTTTTTTTTTTTTTTTTTTTTTTAATCAAATTGTTCTGTGCTACCAACATGGCAACTCTAAAAATCAAATAACCTATGTAAACTGACCTGAATATGCTAACACTTGCATTTTACCTTTTAAGTCACTCCCATTATCACTTTTCATCTGATGTATGAATACAAAATATTACCATGACATTGTCATTGTTACACTACGCGTTAGTATTTGACATGTGAAGGCATTGTTAGGATGGTGCAAAGCTATTTTTAATTCTTATACACTCATAAAAAACATTTTTATTATAAAACTGAGAAGTAATCTACCTCTACATAAGTTCCGACTAACAAAACCTATGAGAAAAACAGGTATCATTGGTAACAAACGGTTCCTGATACTGATGAAAATGCATTCCCTAATAATGCACATAATTTCATACTCGACAAGTGGAAGAGCTAGAGCTATGAAAAGTAATTTTTTCTTGAAATGAAAAGTAGTAACGAGAAACTTTTGATATGAAGATTTCTTGCCCACTGAAATACGTAATAAAAAGTACTAACCAAGAACTTAACTTTCACAAAAACCATCAGATTTGCAATTGCAATACCAAATTCTTCTCAGCTAGTAAAGTAAAAGATTCTTTGCAGCATTCCTCAAAAGATCTTGTCTCCCCAACTCCAGACCTATGCGGTGGGTACCCATATAACATGGTCACCATTGCAACTGCCGTTTCATGCACACTTCTTGGCAGCCTCAGCAGAGGACAACGTAGGATTGAATGTGTCAGACCAGTTTGCAGAAGAAATTTAATCAGAATATAACGTAATTTTAATCTACACTTTCCAGCCTTTCTTCAAGTGAATTTTATTTTGTCAAAGCAGTCCAAATAAACTAAATATTTAGAGATCGATATATTGATTATATATGCAATTGCATTTTGCAGTTTGGGTGCACGCTGTAATTGAACTATTACAGACAGCCTTATTAATTGTTAACTATACAGTGAATGTGCAAAAAGCTTATCCTCTAATAAATCCACTAGATTAATCAAAGTGTTATTGCTGGTTTTGGTATTCTTAGGTTGGTCTCACTAAGTCCTACTGATTTCTGTGTATGTAAATTTTATTCTTTTTCATTTGGCTTTTCTTAATCCCACTCCCCATCCTTAGCCTAAAATAGAGCTCTGTATATCTTGAGAAGTATGTGAAATATGGCATAAAAAAATATAGGTCAGAAAAAAATTACTCTTTTTCAGATTTTGTGTGTTGCTTTCTTAACCCCACTGTAGACTTTCAGACAATGTGAACTGAATGGGTACAGGCTTTAGTCACAAAGATATCACTTGCTCTCACTTCTCAGTTTTCTTATTTTGATACAACAAGAACAATAATAATAAAAAAAATATCTGGGGTGTATTTTACGCTTTTTATGGAATAGGAAAGTTTTGCACATGGAATGTGGCTCTGAGGAATGAGCTAGCTAGTAATTACGGTAAAAGTACTAATAACCTCTAGGGAGATTTTGCACAGACTTTACTGATACCACTATAAGGAGTAAGAATACCTCAGGGTAAGCATATGGCTTGTCAGTGCATGTCTGCTAAGATATGTTATTTCTCAGGGTACTATATTTGTACCACAGAATTCTGAAACATGAACACGAAAATAGTCCCTATCCTTAAAATACATGTCTTTCCTGAACAGTACAAAACCAGTATCATAAATGGCACAATCAACGTTTGTCTAAATTCAGAAATATGAATCAAATAGAAACTCCAGGTCCTCATTAACATACACAATCAATTTCTTATCAAAACTCTCCGGTTCCCTTGCTAATGTTTCTACTTCTAAAAATTTGCAGTTCATTACTTTTTCAACAATGGCCTCTGCAAGATAAAGCTGCAATGTGAAAAAGAAACAGACGTAAGTGGGGGAGATGGATATGGACAGGGTCCAGGGATTCAGATGTTCAGATTCTGAAAATTGGGCTAACGGTGGTGTTGAGAGCAGAAAGGGAAGCATGCTAGCTCTCGGCTCCATCAGGAGCTTGAGGACCGAGATGTGACCTGTGATACACAATTCTGCTCTCCCTTCCACACAGCTCCTTTGCAGGCAAGATATTTAATAAATACTGACTTTTTTTTTTTTTTTTTTTCCCCAAAAAACCCCCGCAACAGTCATTTTCCTCACCGAAACTGAAATCAAATCACTGCTAGCATAACACCTTGGGACAGTGAAACAAATGCTATTTATAACATCTAGCAGTAACCTAATATCATCAGGTATTCAAATATATGCCCTCAGCTACAGCATTTCCTTAAAGCATTCAATCCTTTTAAAGATCCAGTTTTTGTGGCAGCGGTTGAAAAAAATGTTCCTTCTACTTGACTAAGAGAACCATTTCATTCCCTAAAGGTATCAGATGTTACCTGTCAGGAATAGAGACAAGAACTGAGTCTTGTTTCACAGAAGAAATATTAAAAACACTAGACAAAATCAGTGTCACTGCAGTAAGTTGATGAAATACAGCAGTTGGGAAACAGAGCTTTGGTTAAAAGCTGCTGGCTAAGACTTAATCCAGGAAACAGCAAAACCAACATGCACACACACAAAAACAGAAAAAAAAAAAAAAAAAACCCAGAAAAAAAACCAACCCAGCAAGCTGCTTGGAAGGGCTTTTAGAAGTTGATAAAGGCTATCAGCAAAGGCTTGTGTTCTCTCGTAGTTAAAGAAGTAGACAGGCTGGGAGTCGCTGTGTCTAACCTCTCCGAACAGATAGTTTCAGTGTTGTTTTTAAGTGCTGACATAAGGTGAAGGTGGTAGCAGAAGGGACCTTCTGTACAGACTAAGGGAATAAACAAATCTGTTTATAATTATTATTTTTATGGGATCAGTAATTTTTATGCCTGATAAGTAATTAAGGAAAAAAAAAAAAAAAAAAAAAGACACGAATGAGGAATTCTGTATCTCCTGTGCTGTAGGTCTGGGCTGTCTGAGGGGGTGAAAGATGAGTCAGACCATGACTCAACGAGCTGTCATGCCGGCACAGGGGGAATTGAGAGCCACCTTCTGTCTTACCCTCAAAGTGGGTGATCTGGTCTCAGCAGTGCTGTAACATTAGTCATCTGATGGCAATAAATTCGTGGAACATTAAGAAAACTCTCTGCCATAAACACACACAGCCATAGAAACAGAACGAGGATAAATGAGCAAAGCAGGAGCAGAGCAGCCACGAGGATTGGATGCTCTCACATGACGCAGACCTTTTCAAAAGGTTCCTTGGCCATCCACGTGCAAAAACAGTGGTCAGGAAGCACCTCCAAACCTGATCAGAGACTTCGAAGCAGACGTGGATTACGTGTCAGCCTGTGTCTAAATACACCAGACCTACAACCTCACACCTAAAGGGCGTTCAACGATTCAGGAAGAATCATCAGCTGGATCCTTACACTAATTTCGACAGATCGTGTCAAGTGTTGGGCGTAAAGCCTTGCCATTGCAGCGTGGATCTTCATTAATTTTAACAGTAAGATCGCTTCTCTGAGTTAATGTTTCCAATCAAGGTAAGAACTGCAGAAGGGTGGGGAAACTATGTTCCACCCATGGAGCACAGCTCAAAAGCATTAAAAAAATGATCAGGAATTAAAACGTTCACAAGACTAAGACCAGAGAAATGGAGCACTGTTACAAAATGCCCTGTTGCAGCCCAAGGGCTTCTCTGCCGCATCTGCAAAACCTGGATTACTGGCAGTTCCTTCTCACCCATCAACCAGCTGTTGTGAGCCACCACCTCCAACATGGTCAAAACACACACACAGACCTGAAAAGGACTTACTGTATGGCTGCCCCATGGCGTTTCTCTGGAGGGCATAGACAACACAAAGACTTCATACATTATAAATATATCCAGTATGAAATTACAGACTGTGAGCTATCAGTCTGGAAAAAAAAAAATGGTCAGGAAAACAATCAAATAAATTAAAAGCTTTAATCTCTACAACATTACCATGACAGGAAAATAGCCTTCATGCTAGGACTAAATCAAACAAGTCAATCTGAACTGCACGCAAATAATTTTTTGCTAGGGACAAAGATCTGTCAGTTCTCGAGTTGTTTGAAACACTGAAAAAAATTTCCCATGAACAGTTTCAAGAAGAAAAAAAGAAAGTCCTGGAATGGGTATCTAAACGTGGCAGTAAGTAAGTAAGTATGATATGACTGTAAACAAATGACAGCTGCAGAGTGAAACTTTCAAATTTAATTATTCATGATTGTTAATTATTGGTTTTATTGCTAAAGTAGTATCTTCATCAATAGTAAGTGGAACAACGATATATATAATTTTACAGCACTTGTAACAATAAAATTCTTTGATATATGGCACAGAGCATGGTTTTAAGAGAAAAAAAAATAACAATTCATTAAGAAAGAAAAGAATATACTTTCCAGAATATTTTCTGGTTTCATAAACATATCCAGTTGTAACTTCCTCTTCCCCCTCCCCCACCTGCTTTTTTCTTAATCCAGTAAGATACACAGGAACTTTCTAACACTCAGGCTTGAAGCGGATAAAAATAAATGTGTAATAGAACAAAATTAAATTACTGTATTTTCCATCCAGGATATATAAGATGTTTTAGCCTAATTCTCTTAGTTACAGAGGGAAGTAAAAAGTAATGTGAGAACACCTTTTGTATTTTTCTTTTTAGAAAGGTAGCCTTTGTCTCCCAAACTGACAAAAACTAATCACCTGGAAAAGATAAAAACCGTAAGGATTTCTACTGCCCACAACTTTAGATGAAGCTCTATTGAGAGTGCTTAACCAGCAGAAGGAAAGGAAGGGCAATGCAAAAGCCGGAAAAAAGGAAATAGTGTGTTATCAAAGGACTATTAATTGCTCCCAAAGTAAGAGCGAGTGATCATCTTCTTCCTTTATTTACTTGGACTTTCAGCTGTCTAATCAAAGAAATGTTGTGTTGGTTGTGCTGAAAGAGAACTGTACCTTTTGTTTCAGTTATTGCCCACTAGACCTTAAGGGCTTTCATCGGACTGGTTTTATAGCTCACAACTGCACTTCAGAGAAGAAAACGAGCAGCAGACAGCTCCCGATGTCAGCTTACGTGGTTAGTAAACAGGAACAGGATTACAGAGCACCACTCCGCTCACTGGAGTTCTGTGGCTGTTATTACTTGCTCCATCCTTCCTCCAAAGCTGAAATTTCTAGTTATAGTAAATTTACTGCATTTGGAAATCTGACTTTCTAATTATAGTTAGCTTTAATATTCAAGCCATTAGATCAAAAAAGCTAAAACAAAACATCTTTCCACACGGAAGACTTAGATTACAGGTTTTGAGTACTTATATTCCCTGCTCCCAGAGCAAAGCAGTTTGGCACGAAGTACATTGCCAGTGGCCCTCTTGCAGCTAGTACCTGACTAAGTAAATTAAAAAATGCTTTTTTACTGCCCTGCAGACCTCAGTATACTAGATCTTGGTCTTCAACTCTAAAACCTGGAAGAAGAAAAGACAGAAATGCACCTCCTGCTTTTGTCCTTTGCTCCCTGCATCCCTCTCGTACAATCCACCTTACCGAAGTGTGCCCTACCAAAGCCACGAAAGCATAGAAGTATCAAGTCCTCTTTTTGTTCAGAGCACTAAGTTTTATAATTTGCCTGCAGGCAGGAACAAGCAGCTTTTCAAGGCTTTTATAGCATAAAAGAATTCTTAAAACAGCAAAATTATTTTGGAAGAAAAATTCTAACTCCTGCTGGAGAGAGCAAAGATGTTCCAGATGATCTGTAAATAATATGTAATATATGCTGATGTTTTTCCTCTAAATTTGCTCTATTCTGCCTTTTTAAGGCTTTCTGAACATTGAAAACAGAAACCATTTCTAATAACGGATGCCATTAAAGAATTCATGTGTACTGGCTGAAAACAACCACAAGCACATTTCTCGAAGCATGTAAGACTTTATAGCTATTTCTGTCCAAGATGAGGCCTACAGGAGTGAAGAAAACCTACGATACTCTGTACCACCATTTTTTATTCAAGATGTTTACTCCTCTGCAGATGTTATAGGTTTATTTCTTTTCTTAGATGCTGACTGAACACAGCAAATCACTCCCCTGGGAGTTTGCGAGCCAAGGCACATACAAGTATCCCTATAAACGTCTGCCTGCATCCATAGGAATCCAGATACCGTTAAAAAAGCCAGTCTTTAAGGGGTTGACGAAGCTCACGTTTTACCGGACCTGACGAGAATTCTGGCATCTCGGTGAAAAAAAAAAAACACCACACCCACCAAACACAAAGAAAATGGGCCATTTATGAAAAAGCTTGCAGCACAACAGCGTCAGCTCCGGCTCAAGCCCTGTTATTTTATGTCCCACTCACCCCCCACCTCTTACCCCAGGTGGAGAGGGGGGCAGTGGGAGATGAAAGGGGTAATCGGGCGCAGTAAAAGCGCTGAACGGGCAGCGGCGGGGCAGGAGCACTTGCTGCGGCTGCGGCAGGAAGCAACAACACACGGCCATTGTATCCCAAACCTGTCCCGACAAAGGCAGCTCTGTCCATCTGTTTACTTTTCCCAGTTTGTCTTGCTTCGTGCCTTTGATAAACTGTCAGGACTAGTTCCTCCAAGGACCATATACCCCCCCCCCGCCCCCCCCCCCCAAACGCTCTCTGCCAGCCTCACATATGGTACCGTTTCTTGTGCCTCAGAAAGCCTGCAGTTCTCATAAGAACTCTTCATGTTTTCCATAATAATTTTAAATACTTTTCGCATTATTTCTCCAGCTGTGCTGTGTACAGACTGAGCAGCATTGCAAATCCTGCCCTATAACACCACTTACTCTTAGCTGGTGCTGCGATCTTGCGGGTTAAGCTGCAGAAATATTAAACGCTACAGATCAGATGGCCGAGTGCCAAACGCAGTGCCAGTGTTATACAAAACAGGTAACTTTACCAATGTTACCCAGGTGCTGAAATAAAGCAAATTTTAAATCAGATTACTTTTAGCTCATTTGGCTCCAGACAAACGGAACACTCGGGTTTCTCAGCTCCAGAGACATTTTTTTGTTTGAAAGCTGATCAGGGTGAACTACGTCCCAGAAATCACCACTGTCAGCAAGCTTATAGAGCAGGACATCTATTCGATAAAATAACATTTTTCAACAGTCAGGACTTTTCCATTTTTTAAATGCCCCGGAAGAGGAAGGGGAGAAAGTTTCTCAGGTGGGGACTCTCGTGGTATATGACTGCTTCCCTGGGGTCCTGCTTTGTCACCCCATGGAGCTGGGGACAGCTGGAGCACAAAAAGGGATAGTTGTGGAGTAAGAGTGTCATTCATAGACCTGTACAATACTGTGTCATTCGTGGACCCATGCAATACTACTGCTCTTTAACTCCACTTATTAAACTAATAGCTTATTTTGCAATAATTTGTTTGCGTAATCAAGCTCATAGCAAGGCCTGGAATACAAGAACTGTTAATACCAGGGTGACTTGTAAAAGCCAGAGAGAGAAAGGGGATAAAATGCATGTCTGACGGCAGAAAACATTCCGCACTGAGAGGACAGAGTGGCCTTTTTCTGAAGAATCGAGCGCTCCGCAGCTGCCCTGACCTCATTATATTCAGTCCGATGAAATTCAAACTTCCTATTCTGACACCATCTTAGGAAGGTGAACGAAGAGGTTTTCAACCTCACTGGTCATGGATGAACAGGCACCTTCCTTCCACTGATAATTAAGAGAAGTCAGATGCCTAAACGGCACGCATGCTCTCCAAAGCCTCACTCCTAGGAATGCAGCTTCTGGCAAGCAGTGTTTGCACTGAAAAATTTCACCGGCCCATTTTCACTCACTACCCCTCCAAGCTTCAACAGCTACGGTTCAAAATGAGAGATCCCCTCTGGCAAGGCTGAAGCAGATTGGTGATAAATTGCTTCTCCTCCTATTAAGCCATTTTCAGCACATTATTCTGGTCAGTTCGGTAGGTGACCATTCTCCCTAGGAAGGCACAGAGACCTGAGGGAATGAAGATGAAAGCTTTTTTCTCCATACATAAACATGGTACATTTAAAATTTATTAAGATCCTCATCTAACTCCTCTAAAACCAACAGATTGTTCACAGTGCTCTTTTAATGGGAATCATAGTGGATTACCGGCAAGTACAAACTCAAAGATAATCCATATATGAGAATTTAGTACTCCCCCACAGCTGCATGGCAAGTATTGTTTGCCTGTCATCAGCATTTTTGAGCATTTCTTGTGTTATTATGCTTTCACTAACTGAAAGTAGCAATGCAAATATTTATGCCCAGTGCAGTTCGAACTGGTGGTTTCCCTGGGACATCACACGGGTGCTGATTTCTTCACCACACACCAGCCTGAAGTATCGCATTCCAGCCTCCTGTCCTTGACGCCACTGAAACTGTTCCCATTTACTCCAAGAGTGCAACCTATGCTTTAATATTCTACCACAAAACCTTTTGCCTTAGAAAGGAGACGCATTCCTTTCCAAATCAACGGTGGCTTCCTGAGAAGGTGGGCAGACCGAAGAGCAGCCGCCAGAGACATGACGGACCTCTGCTACACAACCACACATGAGACTGCTGCTCGTCTCACACCACCCCTGGCTTCCTGCAGTTTTTTGGGGAGCCGCAGGACACAGTGGCTTCCTACTTTCTTTTGTTTCCATATGTTTGAATGGATGTCATACACTAAATCACAAATCAGGATGAAATAGGTTGTTGCCGCTGACTTTTGGGCTGACTTTAACCTTTTGCAGACCACCTCTTTACAAAGTTATCTTTTGATGAAAGTCCTAATGATTTGGGTGACCACAGGAAGAGAGATCAGTAATTGTATTTTCCATAATTACCCTTTAATGTTGGAGAACAAAATAGGCCTTTTTGTTTCCCAAACAAACCCCCACATGCTATGTAAAAGAAATACAGATGAAATTTTGCTTAGATACAAAAATCCCCTTTCTTTACCGAAGCCCTGCACATTTTCTAAGAACTGAGATCTTAAGATTTTGGTCGCATCTTTTCTCACACATTGAAATCACCTATGAAAATAATTTCTGTGAAATGTACAATAAGAAATTTAAATTTCAATCCACAAAAGTCAAAAGTAGTTTACTCCAGCTCCATGTAGTTATGACATCGCCCAACATTAAGACCTGCATTCTGAAATAACGGAGGATTCAGTCCTCCAGAATTAATATTTTATGCTCCCCTTCTTTCTGACTAAAATTCTTAGAAAGGCATACACACAGTGACACGGTGAGATTACATAAAGAGGAGACCAGAGGCCCCATTAAAGTATTCCAGCAGGTAAGCTCAATAAGCACCTGACTGATCTTTGCATAAACAAACCATTCAAAGGCTAAAAGCAGGTCCACCTCCAAATGATTTTTACAACTGATGAGACTAAGTGAGGAGGCTGGGTCCATATATCAAAGGAAAAATATTTATTTCAGTTTTGCTAAGTATCTGTATTCATCCATTCAATCACACTGTATTGATCATGTGTTTGTTAGAAAGGATTCTTTCCCTAATGCAAATGATCCCCAGCCTATAAGCTCATTCTCTTACGCTTAGTACTGTGTTAAGTATATATTTTTTTTTCAGACAACGAGCTGCATGTAATTTTTTCATTACTAGAACAAATGGATGCATAAGAAATCTTCAGTCGCTTTCTAGTTAGGGCTACAAAAGCCCCATATCATCTGTGTAACAGTTTTGCATTATTTAATACCATGAATAGTTGTATACTGTACTAGAATACATGGTACAATAAAATCAGTCTAAGATGTATTCAGAGAGAAAATATTTGTGTTTTCTGAACGTAAAGAGAGAATTGTAAACTGCAGTCAATTAACCTTTTGTGTTGATGGGTAAGTCTAGGGACCACACGCCACGCATGCAATACTTATTACTCTCTTCTTTGTATTTCAGAGGTAAGTACATAAAATACTTGAAACACTATAGCAATTGTCAGACTGGGCTTTGGAGATTATGTAAAAGACATCTCCATTGATAGGAAAGAGACTATAAATAAAAACACATGATAGATTTTATTGATCTAACGCCCTCTGGACAAATAACTCATCAAGGTGTTTGAGAACATTTAGATGTCTGGTTTGAGCAGCAATCCACATCTGTCCATAATTTGAATTTTAAATTCTCACATTAGCTTCAGGGAAAAACAGTGGGTGTACTCAGCCGGCTAGAGGTATGAGGAAGAAGAGATAAGAAACATTAAAACAGAAAAGCAAGAAAAAGTGTCTATTTCAAAGTGTGTTCTGTTAATTAAGATGTTACGAGCCAAAAAGAAAATGCATAAATATTCCAGAGATGGGGCTCCCAGTTTAAAAATAAATTTAAGTCAGAATTCAAAACAACTCCAGCAGACATTTTTTATTCTAGTAAATACTGGCTTTTTCAGTTTATGAACTACTTTTCCCTGATTTTTGAATGCAGGGACAATACGTTTTATTTAAGACTGAATCTTTTCTTAGTAAAATTCATACTAATTTGGTTAATGATCAGTTGCTGGATAGTGACAAACCCCAACAGATTACGCCTGAAATACATGGAATATACTTAATTGTTCTGACCTAGGCTTGAGCCTACAGTAGTTGCAGGAAGGCACTCAAACAGGCGTCTGCCCCAACGCACCGTGCTGAGATAAATGCCTGACCGATCAGGTTAGATGAGTGATCCTACCGCCCACTGACTTGCGATGCAATTAATGCAGTCCTATTATTTTAATTATATTTTAATTTTTGCGGTCCCTGGGAGGACCAGGAGGTGTCTCGTTCCATGGATTCATAAAGGGACCTCTCGGAGGTCTCATGCCTGCGTGGGATCACCTGTTCACGGTTGAAGAAGAGGTACTCTATTCATCATCAGATCCGTACAGTGATAAGCAAGGAAAATGTCTGCCCCGCTATAACCAGTTTTTGGAAGTGTCTAATACCTGCAAAGCATACAAGGAGTGAAAAATGTCTAGCTTTGGAGTCTAGGTATGAGAGTAGAGTCATGCAATGAAAACTGTACACTTGAAGCCAGCTTCTCTAGCCTAGGATAACCGTGTACTGCACTTCCTAGTCACGTTTACACAGAAAATGCTTCCCCAGTTGGATAGTAGGAGGACCTGAGTAGCCTACATAAAATACATGGTCTTGATTGTTGCCCTACAGTTGTCACTACCTCCTTAAATCACCTGATCCTGAGATGATCTGGCAAGCAGAAAGCCATACCACAGCTGAGACCCGATCTGTCTCCAACCACAGAAAG
Source organism: Falco punctatus (assembly GCF_963210335.1). NCBI lineage: Eukaryota > Metazoa > Chordata > Aves > Falconiformes > Falconidae > Falco > Falco punctatus. The sequence goes on from NC_137586.1 coordinate 83,158,332, forward strand.
CTCACCAGCCTGCCCACAGTACAGGGACACTGGAGTATTCTGTAGGACAGTCTATATAGTTCACAAACAATATGAAACAGGGAGGAGGAAGAAGTAATGTTCCTGGGAGGAGGAGGCTGGAGCAGGTTTTCTGCTGTCTTCACAGCATCAGAAAATACGAAGTTGCAGAAGATAGATACCACTCAAATTGTCGTAACTTGTGACTCTGGAAACCTCCCAATAGGCAAAGTCTAGTGTGGTGGAACACCTGACAACCATCTCTTTAATGCAGAAGGTACGACAGAAGCTGGCAGGCATAAAGAAATGGTCAGGTCCGGCTAGCAACACGGCACAACTTGAGGTTTGGGAAAGCGGGAGGACACTGTCAGGCTCTATACCATTAGCCTCCCAGAGGTTTGCTTAATGTAGTCTCTAAACAGACCAAGATTTTTTCTGTCCCCTACCTATACCCAAGCACTGTTTATGCCTAATTATGCTTTCTTCAGAAGTGCTTTTTAATAAAATTGAAGCCTGCTGCTTAAGCCTTTGTCACACATCTGTGCCATCCTTGTGATGTCAGTTCATTTATAATTAAACACCAGAGCTTTATGATCTGTCAGTCATCATTCATCTAGGGGGTTGTCCCATTTATCCAATTAAACAGGTACACATTGTCAATGTACTATATTTTTTCTTGAATACTTGCGTGGTGCTGAAGCTCTGTACCTTTTCATTTAATTTGTACACACTAAAATCTAGAGCAAAATCCTTCTGAATTCAGAAAGTGTAACAATAAAAACAGTAGCTTCAGAATTGGCATTACCTATGAGTTCTCATGTAAGCTTCATACACAGACTGAATATGGAATTGCTATGGTATACTTTAATGTGGATTACTGCTTTAGTTCCCTTTCAAGTTAATATAAATTTCATTATAATTTATCTGATGGCTTGGTTCCTGGCAGGAGAATTCATTTTGCTGAAAGAACCATAAGAAAATAATAGTACCGTATGGAAAATAATATGAAATAAGGAAGGAGAATGAAAGAGTATAAATTTAAGTTTTCCCATTTCTGGGAAGAAAAAGACAGAAGTCTAGGGAGATTCTTGCTCACACTTTTATAATAAAACTTTGTCAATTATAGCCCAGTAATATCCTGTCCTGCAGCACAGATTACTTCCCTGGCTAACTAAAAATTAATTTTGCATAGTATAAAAACGTCTTTTGAAAAAAAAAAAATGAAAAACAACAAACCACAAAAAAAAAACAACAACCCACCTTCTTCTCTAAGACTTGGAAATTCTTCTCTGCCAATAGATCCGTAATAGAAGAATTGACATGTTAATAGTATCTATAAGAATTTATTAAAGATTGAGGACACTGATTGTGTCCTGTCACCCTGCTGACCTTATTTAATTTCCTCTGTGCTACAGAGTCTAAGTATGAAGAGTATCGGGATTCCAAGTATACAGATCTTGCCATCAAAGCTTTAAAATTATCTTGAATATTAATTCAGAGGTTTTTAGCTCAAGTGTGATTTCACACTACAAACATGATGGAATCAGTAACCCATAAATTAATATATAAAATTTTTGAAATCTCTGGATGAGCTTGGTCTACCGAGAGCCCGCTTAACAACCAAAACAGCTCTCTGGTCTACATAGTTTCTAGCAATGTCCAATTTCACAATCATCGGAAATGATTAAGCAGCTCCCTAGATAGCCTAAAAGTTCCTTGGGAACTTACCATTAGCTACACACGTATGTCCTCTGGTACCATGCACTGAGCTCTGATATAATCCAGAATTAGCAGGCAAGCCCCAGGACTATCAGCAGAATCTTCTAGAGAAGCTCAGAAAGTTAGATGAGGTGAAATGAAATTAATTTTAAGCTTGACATTCACACCACACAGTGCCTCCTTCTTCTCCAAAGTCTAGATGAGAATACTTGTCTAGTGGAACTCAGGATGCTAGACGCTACACAGCCTGAGAGACTGAACTACACCTGTTTTCCAGCAGATGGTTCAAATACTCAGATGCAAGGACCTAGCTTTTCCTGTTGCTTCCCCAGAGTCCCCTGAGGGACTGAGCAGCAGCTAATGGAGACTGTGTTGAATCTAAGATAGATGAATCAGATTATTCTTCACAGTTCTTCCAAGGTACCTGCTTTTGTCAGTTAACCCTATAAGAAATTTAGGCTGATGTGTCTGTCAGACAGGACCTGCCTTATCTTGGGCCAGACCTAAAGCTGAGGTGATGTAATTGCCCGAGTTAGACACCATAGGTGGAGCAGACTGGGTTCCAAAAGCTGTTCCAAGATGCTACTGACAAAGTTATGAGTTGTCTCAAGAAAAAACCTCCAGCCGTGGATCTCATATTTGTGTTTCCGTCATCTACATGTTTAGGTGAAACTGCTCAGAAAAGCAATCTGACTTTCTCTTTTCTTCTTTGTTTCTTCACGTATATTAAGACACATTTTGCTCTAGCAGACAATACAGACTGTGTTAAAGGAGTCATCATACTTTTGTAAGAACATGTAATGGAAGAATAATATTTGGAGATGTGAGGTGACGGCAAGTTAACCTACACACAGGTGCACCTTTGTGCGGACAGTGCTAGGCTCCACTTTGGCTCATTTTCTGAATTCCGTGTCAAATTGACTAAGTCTAACAACTGGAAAGTTTTCAAGATGAAAACTACTTGTCAACATGACTCAGCCAAGGAATATATTTAAAAGCAGAGAACTCAATTACGTTTGGAATGTCTGTGCCCTGCTAAGGACAGCAGTTTTAGGTGTGACAGAAATTTTAATGCTAATGATTTGGAAGTCCTAACTAAGACTCAACTTTTTAATGCTAAGGTAACAGAATTTGAATAAATATCAGGTGAATGCTTTAAAGCTAAACACTGCACTTAAATATTACTCAAGATGGGAATGTCTAGTGAAAAAGTGACAATGTGAAACAAAAATAGGAAGAGCCAGCTGAGATTCAGGGTGATTCAAGTCATTTGAAAGGCTTGCATAGAACATGCAAAATTAGCTGGCCAACAACATCCAAGCCTGCTTACATCTATAACAATTGATACTGAACTTCGTTAATACAAATGTCCCTCAAATTATCATTTTCTTTCACTTGCGTGTTTCTCTATTGGAGAGAAATTTATCTTTTGGTGGATATATCATGAAACTCAAATGGTGTTTGGAAAATTCTCAAGCACTCAGTGCCACTGTTTTGAAAGCTGGGTAAACTTCCAAGGCATCTGAAAAGCACTTTCTGTGCTTTAAAAAGGCAGGTCATGTTGCCTTTATCTTGTTAGCTGTAAAAACCTTGCTCAGTCAAATGCTGACACCAGAAGCTACACAGGCCAGTAACACACATCATATTCAATATGACCTATCTACATATGGGCTGGTTTTGCAAAGGGACCTCAGCAACAGAAAGTATAGAACTAATGAAGAAATAAGTTGTGTCTTTTCAGCTTGAGAACGTGTCAGGACACAAGATCTGGTGCAGGACTGGGAGTGGAAAGAGGAGTGTCTAGCTAACATTGTCATAGGGTAACATGAAACATTGACTCTTTTGTATATCTAGCCTAAGAAAAGGTTATAACAGCATTAGAAACGTCTCAGCCTTGCAAATCGTTTCACTAGAGACACTGTGAACTTAGGATTGCGGTCTCTGGCAACATCCTGCACCAAGTCATACTGAATAAAGAGCCTAGCGTGCATTCATACGTCTGTCATAAGACGTGATGGTTGATTTGGTATTATTTAGAGCAGAAAAGGTGTAGATGCGTACCAGGCATGCAGAAGGCCATTGTTATACACCTCTGAAATGTTATGCAGGGTAAGAGAAAGTATGAAGGCAAATAGGAGACAGAGATCTTGCACAAGAGTGGATAAAGACTCAGTTGGGCAGCCCTATATCCCTCTAGCACTCTACCCCACATCACTATAAACTTTCCAGCTCTTACAATCCCATCCCATTTATTTCAGTTTTTCTAAGTCTCCTGCTATATACATAAAAGTTTCTGCTTCCTCACTGTCCTATTGCAAAACAACCATGTCCATCACCTCCCCACTAGCGTGCTCTCAGCTACCACCCAACCAAAGGTGCTAACTGGGCAAAACCCATGCAGACGTGTCAGGGGAGCTGTGGCCATGCTGTTTGTTTGGCTAGCAGTGGTACACCTGAACCCACAGGCAGCTGGACCCGTAAGCATCACCTCTGTTTAGACTCATCAGCCATCACCTGCCCACACAGGGTCAAACAGGACATTGCTTCTTGGTGGCTTGTTGGCCCAACCAACCACTGTTGCTCCCAGCTTTGGGAAGTACAGCATATACCCTGGTAATTATATAAGCACTAACTTGATATATATTGTACAAAGACTGTTTTGCTCCCTTCTGCTTCTGTTCTTGCCCTTGCCTCTCTCCCACACCGTTATCATGGGTTGGGGGATACTGGTTTGGAAGTTTTGCTTATACTAGCTCTGGGATCACTCTGAGTAACACTGATAAAAAGTTGATGCTTTTGGCTCTTTTTAAAACTTTTAATCTGGAGCTCTTGAAGTATTTTGTATCCTTTAGAATCACCAGCGAACTCATCATATCCTGATGACATTTTATTTTTATTTGGAGATTTTCTGTTTGTGTTTTCAGATCTGTTTTTACTTTAACTGAAACAGCTGTTCAGATTCGATCACTTTGGAATTTGTCAACACAACTGGGTATGAACTGACTTTTTTTCTCATTGAACATCTTCAGGCAATGCTATAGTTACACAGACATATAAGTACAGGGGAGTATTTACATCCTGAGGGACTCTTTCTCAACCTAATGTTTCAGTACAGCTTGACAGTGGTAGAAACCTGAGCAGAAAAATAATTCTGTAGTTGTGATCAGCAGCAAATCCAGCAGGTATAAAATCTGTAGAAATGTTGTATTATTTAGTGGTGTATTTTAGACTTGAGGAGGCTTGAGGAGATTCTTAAAAAAAAAATTATGTATTTCTCTCTATATATAGATATATATAATTTTTCAGGATACTGTAATAGAAGTAGAATTTTGTTCAGGTAGTTTAATAGTTATCCAGGGAGCAACTCCAGAGAGACAAAAGCAATAATAGTCTGGATGGTTTACACCACCACTAGAAACTAAATGACATGATGCATCACCACTTCAGTTTTACACTTGAGGAACTTCAACGTCTAGTGAGTTGCACTGGAACACTGAAGTGATACACTCCTTTCTGAGAAAAAAAATAACCCCTGTTAAAATATTCCAAAGTGTTGCTTGGGAACCTAGGGAGTGGAGTGGTGCAGATCACAATGTGAATTTAGTGTTGATAACAGTTTTCTTCCTGTGGCCAAGTAGTAATTCAGAACCTGATAATTTTAAATAATATGTAGTTAACTTCTCAATATGGAAAAAAGAGATCCATCATTTTTCCAAACTTTTTCTAAATTCAGTGAAGCACTCTCTGTGAATACTTAATTCTAATTCTTAATTCTAATACTTGAACCAAATTTCTTTCAACCTTTTTCTAAAATTACAACCTCTTTCAACAACCTTCTTACATTGTGTTCTAAAGTTAGGTACCTTCATTATCTTTTCTAGAGAAACACAAGGCTAGAGGTGCCATTTTTTAATTTAACTGATGGGTCTCTTACTTTGATGTCACATTTTCTTTCTGATACCTAAATAAGTGGTAGAAGCGCTATACAAAATATTTATTTCTATACTCTTGAATAATTATCAGCCCTTAAAGAAACACATTAGAAATGTCTTCTGGAATGGAACCTAGTATGAAACTTACCCTCATCAAAGAGCAGTGTTTACATGCACATTTGGCGCTTTTTCTCAGTTTTAGTCATTATTATTGTGTTCATTCTAAATACATAGGATGAAACATTGATGTCAATGGCTAGACTATCATAAAGATTTGAATTGACATTAGTACTTCAATGTCTTTTGAATCACTAAGATAATCTTGAAAAGATTCTTTTATTTTATCTCACTTCTGCTATTTAACGTGCATTACAACACTGACTCTTTTGCTGATAATTTTTGAATATTGACCATTCTCCTTCAGTTTTATACCAGGTCCACTTATAATAGTTGGTATACAGTTAGCAATCTGAAGAAAATACAAGCACGTAATTAATTTTCAAGTTACTGTTCATGTGTCGCTTGAATGATGCAATAGCTACATAAAAACTGTTATGCATGGTTTGACAGCTGAATAAAGTAAGCGATTTTTAAAGTGTTATTAAGTAATCAAGGAAGTCCTTCAGCAGTATTCTGTGTAAGCAAGGGCTGTATTAATCTAATTCCGTACCTCCTGCAGCTTCTAACAAGCTCTTGTTTTTATTTATGTTCAAGGAGATTGAAAGGGTAGTTCTATTATTTTAAGAAAGACATAATGTGAAATTTGTCCAACTCTTCCTCTTATTCTACAAATTTTTAGACTGATGCATAAGAATGTGCTATATACCCCCCACAGATGGCAGAACTTATCAGAAAAGATACTGATTAATGTCATGCTGAATCCTGATTCAAGTTGACAGAAAGAGATGAGTCCTCTCAACCAACCATGAAAGTGCATTTGCTCATACCGTATGTATTAGTCACAGTGTATAAATTTATGAATATTTATCCATACAGACCAGATTTAGGGATGCTCTAAATATTATTGAAAATCCATTGTCATGGACTTCAAGTGCTTAATGTACTGCTTTGGGGAAATGTGTACATGTGATAAACGGGAAAATAAATGCAGAAATCAGTGCCTTTCATCACATTCACTCTCATCTGTCTGTTCAGTCATGTGCCCACCACTATCTCTCTACATGTTTCTGTAACCCTCTCTAGACCTTTTCTTGCTCCTTCTCCAACTCATTTTGAAAGATCAACTGCTTTATGAGGCAGCAGGTATAGGATTAGAAGAAAGCTCAGCACAAGTCTGTTTACTTGAAGTCCTTATCCCTTTGGTTTTCCTATGTTTTTTCACTAGATTTCAAGCAGTCTGGAACAGAAATGTCCTGATACCTGTATCTTGCTCAGTTCCAACAGCATCCTTGGCAACTATGAAACAGTAAATCTCAAGAACCTGTCATAAAAGACATAAAAATAGATGGAGAGAAAGCCACAGGAAACGTTGCTGAATAGGTTCTGCATTATACATTATATACAGGAGGTCTACCAGGTCACCAAAGTCTGATACAGTATTTCTTACTGGATAGATGCAGGTCTTCACCATCCACAGTAATAAGTGAAATTAAGCAGGTAAAAACAAATAGGCAACCTAGACAGAACCTGCAGTATTTTGAGAAGCAATATCACTACTGGAAAAAATAAATTCCATGGATTTAGTTCTGTGTTTTTTTAACAGAGGATTAATCGCTTATTTTAGCATAAAGAAATAGAAGTGTTGCTAAGTCCAAATGGCAACCTTTGCTGAGGTGTGACTGTTTTTGGTGGGTGGGGGGAGTTGGTGGGGCAAAGGAAGGAAGAAAGGATAGTTCATTGGTAAAAATACAGAAAAAGGGCAAATAGAAATAGAAGTAAAAAGATTAATAGCTTCATGCAGTGAATCTGACTTTTGAAGAGCGCACTGAACTGAGCAGAAGCGAAGCAATCACCTCAACAGAGCAGAGGCATTTGCAGGTGTTTGTGAAATTATTTCCCAAATCCTGAGTTTTAGTGTATTTTTGTGTACGGGGTTTTGTCCAGAACGTTTCCTGGGATCCATAATGAGTTAAGGGATTACTGGTCTTCACAGACAGTTGTGCTATACGGAATACTCTAATCCAGGTAAGAAGACAGACTTCATGATCAGTCTAATGAACAATGAAAACAGATACCTGAGGCAGCTTTATCCCATTAATATAGGCAAGCTTTCATCTCATCCTGTTCTGTGCTGTCTATCTTTGACATCAGAACTAAGCCGGCAAGCATGGTTACTTAGGCTTTCCATCAGTCTAATCTTAACCTCCTGCCAACGTGTATAATCAGAATCTCAGGCATCTACATTACCTGCTTCTTCCTATTAAAAGTAATGTGAAAATAATTCTGCCTGAAGAGCTGTTTTAGGAAATTGAGGTTTAATTGACACCATCATCAAGAGCCCTTCACAGAAGTGTTCACAGAGTGTACACTTGCTGCCATATTCTAATCACAAGGATGTACAAGGAATTTGAAATATGGCCTTCTTTGTTGTTCTTAATGCAATCTCCTTTTCTTCCTACCCACCCTTCCCCCTGGAAGACTGAAAATATTGTATCTTGGTCTACATCAGAAGCCAAAATATTCCAGCACTGCCAGTTAGCTCGACCCCATGCAATCTTTCCTCCTTCTTACTGTAATTTCCTGTCAAGGAACAATTCTTTTGCCTCCCACGTTAAAACACCCAAGCGGGCATCACTGTATTTAACAAAACTAATCCACAGTGCAATAAATTAAACTATACCAACGCACAACCTACCTAAGAGAGGCTTAAAATAGAAAATTGGGTTCAAACATCATTCCAATATAAAAACTTTACTAGAAAGGTAAGGGAAAAAACCACTAAAAATTTACCAGAACGGTAACGGAAGAAGATATTGTTTCCATTTATTAAGCTATCCTCTTATAATCTCACAGCTACCCATTTCACTGAAATGCACTATAGATTAATCATTTGAGACTTATATCTCACTAGATTTGTCACAGCAGTAAAATCGTGCTGTAAAGAACATGCCCTGAGAAAACACAGGGTAGAGTCCTGTCAGTCTTATTGAGTAATAACTTCTCCATCAGCAGGCGATTATTAGGCTATTACTAGTGACAAAAATTGGTGAGATGTGATATAACTAGAGAGCTGAGTGACCTCACTCAGGAGAAACTGCAACCTCGGAGGTCAGTGGATAATGATCATTTTTCCCTGCCCCAGGCTTTCAGCCTTAATATTTTCCCATCTTTCCCTGGGGAGTCGGGAGAAGTGGTGATTGTGGACACCAGTTCCCTGCACTTCCCAATGGAAATAAATCACCCCTTCCCCACATGGATGGTGGAAGCCTAATTATCTACTGCTCAGTTAAAACAAAGACACTGTCTGCACAAGAAGGCAGGATACCACCAAGAGAAAAGCAACTGTACTATGTTGTATTTATTTCTGCCTTAATTCATTGCAGTTGAGTATGGAATTGCAACCTTTTTTTTTTTTTTTTTTTGCAAATATTGCTATACATTGTGATCAAAGGTTTCCATCTTGTCCTCTGGTGACACACCTCATTTTCGTACAGCCACACTCACATAACACAGGTATTAAAACACAGCTCTTCTTTCCACTGCAGCCTTACGCAACCTCGATTATTTACAGGTGACTGTTCAGAAGATGAGTATCACCTATCAACACTCCTGTCAGGCCACACACAGTTACAGGACAATTTTTAATGTTTGCACAGGTGAGTCAAAGCAGTCTGTGTGGTATGACCAGTGACTGACCGCTGCTGCCAACGTCATGGCAAAAAGGGAAAGGAAGAAACTATCCAAGTGTAAAAAATTGCTGAGCATGAATGAAACACAAAAAGGACTTAATTCAGCTATTTAAAAAATCTGTGGTTTGAATCTCATGTTAGAGTATCAAGTGAACCTAACTGTCCACTTATAAGAGACTTCTTATACCTGTGTACATTTCTGCTTGAATAAGTTAATTATAAAGAACTTTCTAGCTGCATTCCATAAATTTTCCATGGCAGATACGAGCTTATCACTCTTGTGCACGGACACTACGTTGACTCACTGATATACCAACGACCATAGTGCTTTGTCACACCCTGCAAGGCTCTCTGCAGATTCTCTCTAATTGTATTAAATAAATACACTTGATGAATAAAAGAGTGGCATGTCAACGTGAACTCTCAAATACAACTTTTTTTAGAAGTGGGTAACTGTGGTGCAAACTTTATACCTCCTCTGGACCATGGAAGTTTATAGGATCATTTTCAGTGGAATCCAAATTTCACTTGGTTAAACTTTTATGAGAAAGAATTACTGGTGTGGACAGTAACACAAATGCCTGTGTGTAACCCTCTGAGAATGCCAAATTCCAGGATAAATCTATGTTTTTGCTACCTGAGTCACTGGTGGTGGCAAACCACATTTTAAATAAACCTTGCATTAGGACTTTAAAAATGTGAACCGCAAGCAATAAATTAAACAAACGCAGAGAGATGATCTCCGGGGGATTCCTGGCACACCACAGGCTACGAGTGCTTTTAAAGGGGTGGAAGGTTATCAAAAGAAAGACAAGTCCAGCTTATTACAGTATTGTAATATAATGCTAAGAGCTTTCTTTTCAAATAAATGATATATACCTACGAAGACTGCAAAAACCTTTTGAAGGTACAGAAAGAGAGCATGAAAATTAACCACACCCCCCCCACCCCCCCATTTATCATTAACAAGCAAAAACTAGGCAGTTGATTCCACCCACAATTACATGTGTGACTAACGTTAACCAGACCCTTAAGTCCAGGACAAACACTGAGCATGGGGACCATAGAAATTGTATTTAAAGTAAAAATGTCATTCTCTCTTTGGACTCTTCTAATGGGGCAGGTGATGGCAATGCAAGTGGCACAGAACACCCCTTGGAAACCCCTGGCACTTCCAAACACCCAGTCAGCAATCGGGATCTGTTTTTTTCACTTCATTGCGATGTTTCTGAGGACTCCAAATACCTGTTGCACACTTTGAGCTCTTTGAAAAGGCAGAATTCATATGTTGAAAAGAAAGATTTAAATTAACTGGTAGCAAAGATCCTATCAAAATCAGTGTCACCATGACTGCATGTAAGTATTTGAGCAAAACCAAACATACCCAAGTTAAGGGAAAGCATCCCTTTCCTTCATTTTAAATGTAGGCCTGATTCTGACCGTCACTCAGTTTTATCAATCAAGCAAGAAGTGTCAAGCCAGCAAAAGTAAAATTTCAATAATAAAAAAAAAATACAGTAACAGCCACATCAAATGTACAAAACTAGACTTACACGAAACTGAAAGTTTTGGCACACAGGCGAAGTCAGAGCCACAGTGCTTGGTGTAAACACATTTTTCTTTATAGAAAAGGCAAGTAAATAATACCTGTTGTTTCTCAGTCAACTGAATTAAAAGTTTCTTGCCACTTGCTTCTCAGAATTATGAAGCATTTTCTCTGTAATAACATATTTTGGCTGTCTCTACTCTTATTCTCAGGAGAATCCAGCATATTTGCATCCATAATAAGGTTTTTCCTGCATTTAAGATGCTTTCCCCAAAACCACTTCTGGATTTGTACATATCCTCAACAGTATGTACACATTCAACAGCAAAGAAATTATAAACACTATGCAGTAGCCAGAACGGATTACATTTTGAAACATAAAGAATAACTGTAAAGAAATTTTGGGTCTTATCCAGTAAAGGCTTCCTCCTGTGTGGATGAGGACCATAAAACTCCATCCTTTATTATTAGGAATTAACAGACTGACAGAAAAAAAAAAAGGTTTTGCTTTTCTCAGCTATTTAAATCAAAATAATTTTGATAAACCAAAGCAGAAAGACAGCTTTTTACTTATGGAAATAAAGCAATAGTTCTAAGCTGTAACAGAAAAGGAAGCTTTTTCCCTGACTTTTGTTTTATTTACAAATATACCAGCACTACTTGGGTTGCACTGTACTCTGTGACTACAGATTGTACAAGCTACACAAAGTATTCTGTATGCAATGACAATGATTAGTTTATAAAAGTGTGTAAAATTTTTTCTCATCTTCAGTAGGCACTATCTTCTCTCAATCCAAGGTCCAAATACTTTTAAAGTAAAACTATTATAGAAACATCCAATTATTTATAGGATTCATGCTGACAGGCCATACACTTAAGCCTCTATATTGAATGCATATTCTACATAGCTAATAGTGTTATTCATACGTAGTCCCCCGAGAGCTTTGGGTAATGCATCAGTAAGCATAATTTCTAACTGTGGATTGGGATTGCTTTTATTAATTTTTCTCCTCTAAGTATGAAATGCAAATTGTGAAAAGTAGAATTTGCATCTTAACTTGACTTACACATTATCTCTGCTTTGCACCTTAGGAAATTGGCCAGATATTAAGTTACAGTTAAAGCTTCGCCAATACCATCAGAGTTTACTGGAATCAGAATAATTGTATTTTACTTTCCTGACTCAATCATATTTTGAACTGTAAGAACCACCCTTTGTGACATTTTAAAGATGTGTAAATTGTGAACCACAGTTTGACTGTTATCAACTATAAGTAACATCTGTCTGCCTAAAGAAGCATTTCCTTTCATTGGGTACCTCAGATTTGAAAAACAACCTGCCAGAGACCTGGATAAACCTGAATCTTGGCAGTTCACTGACTTTTTTATTTCAGAATATTTTTATTTCAGAATATTCAGAATAATTATTCTGAATTTCCACTTTATCCTAAAGAGTATCTTTATCTCAGCAAATAATTAAACAGTCCATTTAGCAATCCTTATTCCACTAATCCTAGCTCAGTCCTTTGCTGATCTCATGTCTATACTTTCACTAAACTTAATATTATCCAAAGCACATTTCCAAGTTTCATTAAAAACGTTCACTCCTTGAATAAACTGCCACAGTAATACTAGATATCTATACAGACAAATACAACTTAACTCGTTTTCCTGCCACTGCACCCACACACAAAGCATGAGAAAGGCAGTACTCCTTTTGCTCTAATTTCTGTGTTAAACAGATTTTTATTTGCATTTTTCTCAGTATTCTTGGTCATATCTAAGAATATATTTTCATTCCAAATGACTAGAGAATTGCTAACATAACTAGCCTCAACATCCATAAATCTAAAATACTTGCGGAAACAGAACCCTTTCATTTTTCATGACTCACTGTTTCCTTTAGATGCTCTTAATTTCAAGCATAAACAGTACTTTCTTACCATACTTTAAAATGTTAGGAGAAAGACAAAGAAGATGTAATACCTATTATGTGATAATAATGACTGTGCTGAAAAACGCTGTGTTTTCAAAAAACAATCTAAAAGCCAAAAAGAAAAGAAAAACTTGGATGTTCTCCTTCAGTAAAGAGTTTTTTTTTCTTCTGATTTAGGATCTCGTATCAATCAACTTACGATGCAACAATATAAAGACAGCATTATGCTCTTGATGTTTGGTTTGTAACTGCCCCTTCATTGCCTGGCAGTCATGAAACAAGCACTGATGATGTCAGCAAAACTCACAAATGGAAAGTAACTCTAAATCAGTTTTAACTCATTAAAGCAAGAACCGTGGGATACAATTCTATGTGATAGCACCTTGAAGTATTTACATTACAAGTAAAGAATCAAATCTTTCTGCAGGTCTGTGCAGGAGAGCTCAGAAATAAGGATTCATTCGTGCATTTGCAAATGTGATCACAATCTGTCATTTGATCCTCCTGCCAAACAGAAAAGCATGATACGCTTCCAAGGGCTGTATGTATTCCATATTTGTGATGGAGCACTTCCAAAGGTGAAGGAATTTAGAGGTTAACTTCCTCCCTGCCTCCCCAGCAGGCTGGGGTGGTTTGCTTGGATCAGTAGTTTTTTGTTAAGTGACACAATACTGGAAAACATTTTGGGCAGGACCCCGATGTACCATCAGCTTAAGATAAAGCCTTTCACACTGTGTAGGATCTAGCCTTCCGTCCCTACAAATCACTGAACAGGCTTCATAAAAAGAGACATCTATATTTGTGAACTGGGTTATGATACTAATTCTGTATCTCCCTGCTTTTGACAGGCCAAGGAGTAGTGAAAATTACTAGCCAAGCAAACTGGCTGAAAGGTTGGTTAGCAGCTGGCAAAAGACAAGGTGAAGTTCAAACCCAAGAACTAAGCGGGGACATCGAGAAAAATAATCAGCAAAATGGAAATTGTTACAGTCCGGCTTTTGTAATGCTCCAGGTAAATGAGGAATAATACCTTTTTATCCAGTCGAACAATTCACACTGCCACTGTATTTTAAACTAAAGAAAGGACTGAAAAACACACTCCTGTACCAAGCAATTTCACATTTGATTTCTGAAGTCACCACAGGATCATAGAGCTACGTGGCTCTTTCATTGTCCGATACACCTCCACCGTTCTGGCAGGTATGTGCCAAGCAATGTCCTGACCCGTAGTGCAAAACTGTTGTTTACAATACAATTGACACACGCTTACTGCAAAAAGAAAAATGGGGATAGAGACTGAAAGAATGGCTGTTCCATATGGTAAGCCTTAAAATATTACTGATTATGTTATAGACAAGAAGAAGAGCCCATCTTCAGATGTAGCCCGACATGATTCTAGAAGCATATTAGAAATTATTTGCACAGTACGAAAAACACAGCGTTGTGCTGTTTTTTCTAAGACTTGCAGTAATTAAAGGAATTAAACCAAAAAGATCAATATCCTCTTAGCCCTGCCCTTAAACACAGGACTCCGGTATGCATACACCGAGGATTGCTCAGCCCAAGGCTTCTATATACCTGCAATCATTTGCCTCTGTAGGTTTTCCTTCCACAATCAATACTAAAAAGAATGAAATTGTATTTCAGGCAAACACAGTCAGGCTTTCAAAATCAAACTGACTACGTACCATGGGGAAAGGGCATTGTTCATTGTAATATACTGGACTTTAAATGAACAGAAGAGCAGAATTTGAAGTTTTTTCTAGACCGTTCTAAAAAATATATTATTATTCTTTTTTTAGTAATAAAACAGGATTGTAAGTATAAACATTGCCCGCTGGCATCAAGCCACAACTTTCTACGTCAAAATAAGATAATTATCTCCCTCATTTGAACTGAAATCTTTGCTAAACACGGGAAATGTCTTTGTAGTCTACTTGTGTCCATGTCTGTTTAAACAGTTTATAATCCTTTGGATATTACAGAAAAAAAGGGAAAAGAAGTATTTTCAAATCTAACTTACCACAGATCTTAAAAAAAAGATCAGTTTTTGATGAAAATACCACCAATCATACTGCAGCTCCGAAGTAATTCTATGCATAACTAAGCACCTCCCCGATCAGGTGAAAATGTTTCTAAAAGTTGAGAGTGACACAAGACGAAGACGACTTTTATTGTGTTATAAATTCTGACCCCCTTGTCTTTAAGAGTGAATTCTTTCTTCTCCCCACTGATCTTATTTCCAAAAATCTATTCTTGTTTGTTAACAATGGTATTGTGAATTAATTTTTACCGAAATTACAAAGACAGAATCACAGGATGGTGAGGTTGGAAGGGACCTCTGGAGGTTGCCTAGCCCAGCCTCCCTCCTCAACCACAGCAGGTTCTCCAGGACCATACCCAGCTGGATTCTGAATATTTCCAGAGATGGAGACTCCACAACCTATTTAAGCAACCTGTTCCTGTGTTTCACCACCTTCACCGTGAAAAAAGACACTCATAATGCTACTAACTTTCGGTGACACAGCTTAGCTGAATCTGTCCATCTTAGTCTGACACTTGCTATAAATGCATCCGTCTTTGTCTGCAGGGTTACACGGTAACCTACAGAACATTGTTTTAGTAGGCTTCAAAGTATTTGCTTAAAAGTCATCCAAGGCAATTAAAGAATTTTACAGTTGTTACTTCAGAGCTGTATTAAAATTACTAAGTGATTGGGACTGACAATTTAATCATTCACATCTATTGAAAGTTGGGTAAAATTACTGTAAATGACTATACGGAATGCAACACAAGAGTACTCAGTCTGAAATACGAAACTGCACAAGAGAGCGCAAAGAAACCCAAACCACAAACTCTCTGACATCTTTAGATATAAAAACATTTCATTATATACGAAAACTGCTTACTGTTTCCTGGCTGGCAGCTCTGTCTCGTACGCAGCCATCTTTGCTCCCACCCCGGCAGACTTTGCTGTCCTTTGTCTTCGCTTTCTTCTTGGAGCAGCATCAATGACGTCGGGGCTACGCAGAAGGGAATCCCTTCGTTCCAGTGCTGCCAAAAGGAAAATGATCAAAGTTGAAAAGAACTTGGAAGTGTTGCAAGACGATGCTTAAAAAATTTTGTTTATTTTTATTAAAATCTCTATACTGCTAAGATGGGGTCAGATTTGACAGCAGTTTGTGTCAAAACAAACAGATGACATAAAGGGAAATTAAAAAAATACCACATTTAAACTAGACAGATAAGCTGTCCTCAACATCTCTTTGTAGTCAGGAGACAGAAAGATGGGCAGTCATAAACCAGAAATATACTGATGGTCTCCTCATTCCTCCTTTCAGATTCTACAGTAACTAGAGAGGTAGCTTACAAAGCCCAGGGTCACCTACCTGAAGTTAGTCTTTGTTACATACAAAATAACTGAGGAAGACGTGCACATGGCACAGGGACATGACCCTGAGTGTTCCGCCTGCTACACGGCTTTTGTCAGACTACTGGTCTGCAGTATGGACAGCTATATACACCCAGAACAAAAAAGAATTAAGTAACTGTCAATGTTCATTAGGATAAACCCTTGAGAGAAGGTTACTGTTGTGGTCCAGCATTGTATTTTGTAATGTACTAGTCATTCCACTAACACGGACCTCCAGGCAACGAATCCTTACAGGTTCTGCTGGAGACAACAGGCAGAAAGACCGACGGACAGCCTGACGCCTGTTCAGTGAAGCATGGAATCATCCGTCTGGAGCAAACCCACGCGTAAGAAGTGGTCACACCGGCTCACTGGTGGAACCCGTGGAGCAGGTGGCCCTGGTTCAGACTAAACCTCTCCAAGTGACAAACAGTAGCTGCAGTCTGAAAGGAAGACAGGGAGAGCTCCTAACAGCTCACAGCCCAAACCTGCACATCCCGTCCGTGATTCCACCGACGCCTCTGCTGAAGGAAAGTAAAGTAGGCTCCGTTCAGGTTCATTTGCCTACAATTCTAATCTCCATCATTACCACAGAAACTACGATTTCAGATCTGGTTCACACTCACATTATCATGTGAATTCATAAAAGGTGCTTTACCATCACACTAGAAAAACAATCCCTGCTCTGCCTTGACAGTCACCTACTGGAAGCAAAAATGTCAAGACAACTGGATCCTTCCTTAAGCTAAACCCCTCCTTTCCCTTGCTATTAATGCACTCAGAAGATACGGAGATATTTTTATCCCAGCTATCAACATCACTGTAGCATGCTTTTATTTGGCATGCCTGTTTTAAAAATAAAATCTTTAATTGCTTTGAATTTTCAAGATGATATCCAGAACAGCACACATTTCAACTGAAATATATGAAATAATAATGTAGTGACGGAAGCTGATGTTATTATGGGAAATTCCCTGATTATTACTTTCTGTGCGTTTTAGGAAGATTGAATCTCCATGTGGATGAAAGACACCATAATTTGAGATTCAATACCAAAGGTTTTCACTGGCAGTGCGTAATGGGTCCCATTTCTTCATTCCTTTCACAGTAGCTATCAGCCTCTACTGACAATGAAATGGGAAGAAAATATGCAACCCACAAGTAACATTTTCACTGTATCACAAAAAAAAAAAAAAAAAGAAAAAAGTTTCTGACCAATAACACTGCAAAATTAAACATGTAGATAGAGGCTCCCTAGAGCAGGTGCAACCACTGCTTACAATGAAGCATATGCTCAAATACCAGAACCTCTTAGTTTTTACTTTATACTGCATCACCAACTTAGATTCGTAGGGTGAAAACAGGTGCTAGTGGACGTATTTTGAAGGCATAAGTCCAGTACAGACAAGACATGTTGCCTATAATAAATGCTGAAAAGGATTAAATTACAGCCCAATTGTCCACACTAAACTTTAACTAGCTGTGAATACTTTCCCAGTGCTAAATGTCGAAAGTATGTTTATGATAGTTACTATTTACTGGCAGCACGTTCAGGGTAGTGCATCTAACATTTACACTAACATTATTTTGTATATTTCAACATCACTTCCTAAAGTCAGCCCCTTCTTAATTAATACACATAAAATAGTTTATTACCAAGAACCTTGAACAATTTTATTATGATAGCTCTTATCCTTTCTTGTTGCTGTTCTCCTCCCACACTCTGCTTCTGCCAAAAAGCAGATCCAGAAGTTAGCTACATATACATAAACAACACAATGCTGATGTTAAATAAATAATGTCTCCGTGCTTTTACTTGTGTAATATGCAACGGTGCTCATGACCCCCACGCTCAGCATTCTTTACTGTTTAGACACAAGTATGGTTTATCTTCTACTAGTGCTCCAGTGGTGCTCGAGTGAGAAAAATGGAAGAGAAATGTTTGTATTTGCAGCATATTGCGTTTGTGAAACTTCAGGCTGGGAAATGTTCTCAGTTTTCTACTAAACATCTCAATCTAATCTTTCCCATTAAAAAAATGTTGCTCTTCTGACATATTTAAACCAAGCAAAATAAAAAATACTGACCTAAATGATTCAGTTAAACCTGTGCAATAAAGTTGACAGTTTCTATTGTGAGAATGTTCCTTTTTAAAACACCGAGAAGAACGCTTCTCATTCAGACAGCCTAGAGTGAAATGTTACAAATAGTAGTAAACTGGCTCAGAGATAATTGCTGATCACCATAGGTTTGGGGTTTTTTTGTGGTTGTTGTTGTTGGGTTTTTTGTTTGTGGTTTTTTTTTTTGTTTGTTTGTTTGGTTTGTTTCTTTTAAGCCAAACTACCTCTTAGGTTAGAACTGCTAATGAAATGATGGCATATACTTGAAGTTTAAAGTATCATGCATCACCATATGACTTTTAACACACACTCACTACTGCTGCCCCAAAATAATTCTCATTAATGGATTTATTTATAGCACTTGACTAAAAGCCAGAGAAAGCTTCAGCAAAATATTATCCATTGCTCAACACACAATCATTTGGAAAAATGAGAGACAGTCTTGAACATAAACCTAGTTTTTAATTCTGAAAAACTTTCCTGTCTAAATTTCATCACTATTCTAAGGAAGTTAAGTTCCTTGAATTCTCATGAAATTTAATTTCTTCCATCGGCATTATGTAATACGATATGAATGACTGTTATACCTTTGAGAAGAACAGTACCAATTCAAATACAGACAAGAGTATGATTTGATGAAAGCCAGTTAATTAAACCATGTAAACCACCAGGGCTGATGAAGAAGACAGAAGTTCCCAATATATAACATAACTTCTGCTGGTGAATAAGTTTGCAAGAAATAAGATTGATAAGAGAGCAAGAAAGGGAATCATAGTTCAAGAATATTTGTGCTTAAGAGGATTAGAGACTTTACATAAAAACTTTATGTTTTTTGTTTTTTTTTGCTGTTTGAAGAGTGATACTATTCTGTGGGTAGAGGGAGTTTTCAAAGAAGAAAGGATATTCTAGAAAATAATTTCAACTGAAAACTAAAAATAGCTTTCACTGGTTTGGAAGTCAGAATGAAATTAAATCAATTTAGGCTCATAATGTTGGGAGCTTGGAAACAGACGATGCCTTTACTCTAATACAGAAAAACACCAGGAACTCATTCGCAGGACCTTTGGTACATAGCACCTTGCATCCACAGAGAACAGCACTGCCTCTTCCTAGCTCTCTGCTGGGGGCAAAATCATTGCGGGGGACATGCCGGCAATGAAAGGGGGCAGATATGTTCGCCCAACTCCCCGCATCAAGGTCTGATCCTGGCAGCATTGTTTACTGTACTAACATAGCATCATGATCTCTGAAAACTACAGGCGCCTTAAAATTAATTTCTATAGCTCCCTTACAGCTATATCTTTAAATTGACTTTTGTGTTAATTTATTTTGATACACAGAAGTCAATTATTTAAAAATAAATACCTTCCAATCTACCACATTCACTTTTCAGTCTCAAAAAAAACCTACCCACCTTCATTCCCTGTATATCATTACCTATAACGAAAATTCTACAGCTTTAACTTTTCTAATTATTAATGACAGTGTTGTACTCACAGAAAACAGAATCCAGATCCTCTCAGTACAAGCTCTATTCTCATTAAAGGACTAAAAGCAGTACTAAAAGAATAGCTTTGCCATAAAAAAAAAATGGAAAGGAGCATAGCAAACAAAAAATCAGTCCACATTTGAGCAATCTGTTTGCCTACAATGACCTAACTTCACACAGATAAAAAACATAGCCTCAACATCCACATTCCTGACAGGTGTACTGCAAACAGGAAACAAAAAGTAGTAGTGCATGAGATTTTACATATAGCAAACACAGTCACAGACATCACTTCTCTTTACCTTGCTACCATATATTTAAGATATAACAAAGGATTCCCAAACTTGAACACTTATTTCATTCCTATCATTGGAAACATCTCGTGAAGCTGCTACATTTGCTTAGCTGAACTGTCCTGTGTAGGTCCAGATTAAAACTCTGTACCCTAATAGTATTTTGAAAATGATCTATTGCTGACTTTTAATGCAATATGGATGGCAGCAGAACATAGACCTTGTTATTTATAGTTGAAAGACTACCTCAGTGTCCTCATCTACTTATATTTCTATCCTATTGGTAACTAGCCTCAAGTGTATCGTATGTTTTTTGTTATCTTAATACCCATCATTTGTTTCCCTTGATAAAATATTTCTTTTCCTCTCTCAATGTTTGTGTTCCTTACCATGCTAAGTTACATTAGAGGGGGATGTGTCCTTTGCAAATACATCCCTACAGCCACAGGTCCCGTGGGATTAGTCCCACTGGTTATAATGCCCAGGACAGATTCTAAGTTAACCACAGTAACTCCAGCAAAGGAGACACTGCAAAGGGAAACATATTTAAACTCTGTACTGCTGTCAGATTTACTTCATTGAATTATCAGGACATAACACAAAACCAGTCACCAATGTCAACGGGATTCAAGGAACATTCACATTTCTGGCACGTACCACTAGATTAAAGGTATTTAGCATCGTAAACTTGCTTCCTCACAATAAAGAATTTGCATTATAAAAAAATTATGTTATAAAAAAAACCCACCCAACTTTATTTTTGGATTGGAATGGAACAGGAAAAAATTATAAAGGATGCAAGCATTTACCCTCAAGAAAAGGACTGGCTTTTGTTTAAAATGATCTCCTGTCCTGGAGATTTTATCAACAGCAGCACAAAAGTCTGCCAATTTTAATTTCTGTTCTGAATGAAAATTTACCTGATTCCTTTTTCATCAGAGTAGTAAGGACATCCAAAAAATCAGATTTTCAGATATTAATGCCATCACAGGTCCCCTAAATTCCTCTCAGAGCCCCCCGTTAACAGAACAGAATTTCCCGGCTGAATTCTGCTCAACTCCAGGCAGCACGTGTCGCTCCACAGAGGTATCAATCGAACTTCCAAGTTCTGCTGTCTCTCTTTAATGAAGCAGATGAGAAAAGGAGGCTCAGGGAGACCTTGCTGCTCTCCACAACTGCCTGACAGGGGCTGCGGGCAGGTGGGGGTCAGTCTCTTCTGCCAGGTAACAAGTGACAGGACAAAACGAAACAGCCTCAAGTTGCACCAGGGGAGGTTCAGGTTGTGTACTGGGGAAAACACCTTCACGGAAAGGGTGGTCAAGCATTGGAACAGGCTGCCCAAGGAGGTGGTGGAGTCACCATCACTGGAGGTGTTTAAAAGTTATGTAGATGTGGCACTTAGGGACATGGTTTAGTGGTGGACCTGGCAGTGTTGGGTTAATGGTTGGACTCCATGATCTTAAAAGCCTTTTCCAACAAATGGTTCTATGATTATACAATTTAACTTAAAATCAGTCCCTTGCTCAAGGACCTTGCCATTTTCACTAGGATGGTTTCTTTGGGAAACAACCAGGCTGCACACAAAATTACTGCCTCTTCTGCCTGTGCCTTTACTCAGCACTGGTAGAAGATAAACTAGACTGAAAGATGACAAAGTGGTCACAAAATGGGCACCAGGACTACCTGTGACAGCTGCTCCCCAAGTCATGAAAGAAAGAAAAAAAAAAAAAAAAGGGGGGGGGGGGGAAGCAGAACTTAGCGCTTTAATCCTTGACTATAGTGTAACTTCAGTAATTATGTGGTTTCTCAATCTCAGCCTAATTCCTAAGGGATCACCATAGCTGATAATAATTAGCGTCTCTTTGACATTCTCAGCAGAGTCTCCTAAATGAGCGGGTATGGAAATGAGTGTGTCTCACTGATGTAGGCAATTCCTGCAAAGTAGGATTAAGTCATTCTTGACAGGCAATTTAGGAAACATCACTTCTACCTATGCTAAAGTTATCCTGTATATACATATTCTGGCCATAATCAGGCATTTTTCATAAGAAATACATCTATTTAGATCACTCAGAGATCCAAAATTAAATATTGGTATTTATGGTTCATGCATACGCTTCAGTGCAAGTAACAGGAATATGTCACTATTTTAATTTTAGGAAAACAGTGAGAACCATTTTCCATTCCCTTTGTTCTGTTCTACTTTATATTTCATTCTTTGTATAAATTTGGGTTTACTGTACCATAATACCCTGGGGCCTACAGACAGTTGAGACTGCAGTTCTATAAATTTTCTGTCAGTTAGTCATTAACATTTATTTTTATAAAGAATATCTCCAAGGGAAGTGTTTATGAAGACACATTTTAAAACTCCAGCAAAAAGTTTAGATCCAGCTATACAAAATTTATAAATTGTATCCAGTTCAGTAAGGACGTTTACATTTCACCCTCCTAGACTATATTACCACTGACAAAGCGCTCTGTCTTAACAAGTAGACTTTTCTATTTACAGACTGCTCTTTCACTGATGCCACCCCTTTTCAAAACCTTTTAAAATACAATTATTTTCTTTAATTAAAAAAAAAACTTATTTCAAACCTGCAGGGAAGCTTATCAATTTATAATAAAAGCATGGTTTCCTTCTCAATGCTTATTTATGGGAGATACCTCAGGTGCTTATCTGTTACCAGTTGATATCATCTTGAAACTAGATGGCAAAAAAAAAAAAAAAAAAATCAGTGTAAATTTGACAAATAATAATTTTGGACAGGAAGCATAAACAAGTCTCTTTTCATATATCAAAATTTCAGAGGAGAAAAAATAATTTTTAAAAATACCTGCAGAGACTCTAAAGGAGCTCGTTAATTTTAAACATCAAAACCATGATCTCTAATAGAAATCCCTCGATTAAAAATACTTCGATATGGGATATTTCAATGAAACATATGCACTTAATCGATGAGATACTAATTTTCAATAATCCATAATAATGTTTGTTGCTAAAAGTACTTTAGTAACACCATAATTCTAAGAAAGTCACTGCTTATAAACATGGTTAAAGGTTACGATTTACCAGTAACTCAGCGATCTTGAAAATTCCCACAGTACACAGCTGTCTACCATATATTTGTAGTGTCTTTGGCCCCTAAAAATTATTACCTGCTTTACAATGCAAACAGAAAGCTTTGCAACATGCTCCAATCTTTCCTGACATGGGTCGGGTAGGGGCTCCATCACGAAGCAGTGAAAGCTAAGGGATTGCAGCTCTGATATCTGAAATCTACTAACAATTACCATTCCTTTCCCTGCCCTATTTGTACGGATGCTTGCAGAAGCAACGGCAACGTTGGCGGCTCAGGTGCTGTGGTGGTTTCTGACTAGCCAAGGGCTGTTTGGTGACAAGTTGGGCTGCTCAGCAACAGCATGTTCCAGCTTTCCAATGGTCTGCTGAAAGATCAGGTTTATCACATGTAGCTTCCGAAGTCCGTTTCCACCTCTGACCCTCACATCTTTTTGAAACTCTGCATTAATGCTGCCCGAGGAGACTGATTTTTGTGTACCACGGCTGGACGTGCTGTCGCCTAGCACACCAGCAAATCCGAGTTCAGGCAAAAGCATTTAAAAAGTCGTTGTCTGAAAAGGTTTAGATGAGCTCAGTGTCCTGGGTGTGACTGTTTGCTGGAGTCATTCTCTGGACTCCCTTGATGTTCTCTTTGGATCATCTGTACCACCCAGGGTGGAGGCAGGAGGCTTCTGAACAGCATCCCCAGGAGACATTAAACGGCATGCAGGTCAAGTAAACAAAACAACAAAACAGAGAGAAGAATTAAAAACATCAAGCTAAGAAAAGCTTTGGAAAAAAAAAAAAAATCCGGGCTGTGATCTCTCGATGCAGCGTGAGGTAACAGAGTACAAAGTCATTTCTCACCAGGTATGTAAAACATATACCTCATGCCTGCAATTCCAGCTGACAGCTTTTTTGCCCTAGTGAATTTTTCTGGTCTACAGCTTATGCTGGTTGCTGAGCCTGCCCAGCTTATCCAAGCCCTAGCACTGACAGCGGTGGGCTTCCAAGTACCACCTCTAAGGTTACCCCATACATCAGACATCACTTACTATTATGCCTAAACCCTGCCTGTGCGGACGGGGGGGGGGGGGGTTCTGGTGTTTGAAAGTTGCCTTTCAAACACCTAAAACACATAAAACCCCTAAAGAGGAGGTTTAATAATGGCAATTATATTACTTTATCTATTTCAAATCAGTGATATTTTGTTAGTCTTTATGTAAAATTGTCACCATAATGCTCTTTAGAATGCGAAGATAAAGTTGCATAGCTATTTACGAGCATTTTGAAACAGGGATTCTGAATTCAAGCTAATGGTAAGCCTCAAGCCCTTGGACATGCGTTTGTAAGAAATATAGCTACTCCTGCACTAACTTCTTCACTCAACATCAGTATATCTTGCGTGGTGAAATACACAACAGTAACTGAAAAGATCTGTAAACAATAAAGACTTCTGACTCCTTTTTTTTTTTTTCTTTCGTTTCTTTAGATAAAGCACTGGGTTGTCCTTGTGCTTGACTAGTCTTTAGATTATATAGTCTGCCTCCTGGAATTGTACATAAAGCCAGTTCAGAAGATGACCATCTTGACACACATATTTTATTCACCAAGAAGCCTGCAGGAATCATGAGGCCAGTGAGATCCACCTCTGTGTACCAAAGGTAGTCTTAAATTAAAAGCAAGTGCGAGCTACGCTCCGGCCATAACCTACCCAGTGCCCTGAAGTTGCACCACAGGGCTTTGAAATAGCTGAAGCTTAGACTCTTATGCCATGAAAATGATTTCTTTCCCCATTACACTATTTTTGAGGAAATCAATACAACTCAAGGGAAGCCACAGGCTGCAATAACTCTGGAAAAATCTATGTTTTCATAATGATGGCATTTTATGGTGAATAAATTACTAACCTCTACCAAAAGCTTTATTGTGTGGCATTTTCTAAGCTGCCTTAGAATTTATTTATTTATTTTTAGCTACTATTATAAATTCCGTTTTTTGGGGTATAGATACTTCAGGTTGAGAAACATTTCAGGCAGAAAAATCTAAAATAAAATTCTATTTAAACATGAACTTTGCCTGCCTATATTTCACCGTATATTAGTAAGGAAGAACAATAATGTTTAAACAAATGCTACATTCAGATCGGAAACTATTTTGCTACTTGCTTATATAGCAACATAAACATGTTGTCCTATCTGTTTTCTCCGAGAGACAAAAAGACAGATTTCAAAGTTTAAAACAATTTACTCTAAAATTTAGTGACATAAGCCCTATGTCCCTCTATAACAATATGCAACTTTAACCTTGGAACACAGAACAGCTACATTAAAACTGTCCTTGTATGTGAAAATGCATAGTTAATGATTGGATTGAGCCTAATCGTTCAAAATTTCGTTGTCAAAGGGAAAACGTTGAGGAAGCATTAGACGACTGAAAAAGGACACGGAGCTTGCAGTTTATATGGTGGCTCTGCATCCCTAACAATAGCATCGGAAGCAGCCAAGGGCAGCTGCTTACTCAAAAAGTTACTAACATGCTTTTTAACTCTAGCTCCCCAATTATAATTCTGTGTATGGTTGTGCCAACTAAAAGTCACCACTACTGGTGGCTGTTTTGTAGTAGTGTAAAATGGCTTAATTTCATCATGCTCCTAAAGGAATATCTGTTACTTGCTGACATTTGAGTAAGACGCTGGTACCTAAACATGGATAAAATCTTCTGGAACCTGTAAGCAGAAGTTAAGTTTAATATTTTTTTCCCAACTCCACAATATTCTGGCATCCAATACTACAAATAATTTTCTAAGGATCAAAGTTATTCAACACGCAGAGCCCTGCACCGCATGCAGGGGGACTCAGGATCTGTTCCTGGTCCTACCACTGGCCTTGATGCATACCCATACTTGGTTTCTTTGTGTGTAAACCATGAGCAATGTCTGCTTGACATTATCTTCACACTGGGGAATGAAAAGGATCACACAAGCCAGGTCCAAAGGACAGAGGCAGCTCTGTCATGTAAGAGCAGCTAAGAGGTATTACTGTTTCTGCAGACGCCAGTTACGTGCCTGTGTGCAGGGACTCTGGAGGATGGAGAGGGCAGGGAGGCTAGTTGTCTGTGGGGCAAACGGTGAGTCTTGGCGGGGGTAGGTGTGACAAAAGGGACAGTTTTGTCCAGCAAGGCCCAGCCACAAATAAGCTCGGGATCTAACAGTACAGTGAGCCGCTCCGATGACCGATATGATTCTTCAGCATGTGAAAGATTGTAAAGTGCTATTGTAATCGTCCAATCAATGTTGATGGAAAATAGCTGAATGAATGGAGACTGATTAATACAAACAGTACTACTGACAGGATCAAAGGTCATGTCAATATTATAAACTGTGTAATTAATAAAATAAATTAAGACACTCATGGGTCAAAACTGTGGGATTTTTGTTGTGGGTTTTTTTAGAATTTTTACTTCTATGTAAAGTAAACCTTTAGAAGAGTAATCCACTGCCCAAAGTATTCAACATCTTGACTACTGAAGTGAAAAACTGGGAAGTTAGACATGACACCATGAGACATGCTTGGAAAAGCCCATGCTTTGCTTCCGCACCCTCTGGGCTTCAGTGATGATTACCAAAAATTTTGGGTGTATCCCGTAAGATTTAGTACTGCCGCCTTTTCCATCTATTCCCCTGATCCCTTTTCTGCCTTCAGCAAATTTTGAGACAAACTGAGTGTACTGTGGTGACTGGTAAAAGGAGGTCGTTGCCCATAAAATGACTATGCAATGTCCTTGACAGAATTATAACAAAGTACAAACCCGTTCCTTCTGAAAGATTGTTCCAAAGAAGCTCGTGCCCTTACCAAATAACCTTGCTACAGAAAGGATTACTAGAATATTTATATTGTACTTGTTGTATGTATATACCCTCTTTCCAAATTGAATATGCTTTAGATATTCTATTTCTATTGTGCATTTTAAAATTTTACATAACCACCTGATACGCTTCCAAACTCTGGCATGCATTTTCTTACTCTTGCTGTGAAATGAGCAAGCTGACCTGAGGTCCCAAACGCCGTTCACTAGGAACAAAGTTCTATTTACAACATTAGCTTCCTGGACCCATTTATTTATAATAAAATTAATATAAACCCTTCACTAAATAAAAGACATGCCATTAATATTGCCCACAAATTGCTGTTAGCTACCTGCTTTTTTCATACAGTGTTTCTAAAAGGCTTTTCACATGCTGTGAATTTAAAGACAGCATTTAAGATGTCACTATGGCATGTCTTTATATACAGCTGCCATTAAGGTCTTTATGATGGATTCAGAAATAATGAACATAGAAGGTGCATGTGTCTCAGTCAGACATGACATTAACGTTTTTATGGCAGATGCACTGGCACAATTTCAATCAACATAACAGGATAATTTTGCTGTGGAAAATGCTACATGTAATTTCGGTTACACTAAGAGGTTCTGAGAATGTATTTCAAGAAATTTAAAGATCTCAATAAGCACCCTGAGAGAAGCAATACATTAATATTTATTATAACATTTACTGAGCAATGAACATGAAATCTGATCATGTACAAGACAGTAACATATTATGAACAAGAAATAATCAATCAGCATGTCTCAGTCAGAACCAAGAGGTTGGTTTAATCTGTAACAACATCTATTTTAGATGCTTTTAAACACTTACAATGCAGTCTGCAAGACATACATAGCACAATTTCAACTTTTATTAATCATTTATTATTCGTTGTGAATGGATCATAACATTTATGGTAGGGCTCAAGACCCGAGTTTACATTCTGACCTGGGCTGTTTTTCTTCATCAGGTCCCTGGACATCTGCAGGGTTCTCCTGATCTGGCTGGGCTGTACACACATGCAAAGTTCACCACTAACAGACCACGGCTGAAGATGTGGTTAGAAAGGAGCTCAACTTCAGAAGCGTTAACCTACACGATGAAACACACTGTTATTGACAAGCTGGAAGATATTCAGGGAGATTTTAAAGGGTAACGGTGACAATGAATGGCAAAGGACTATGGCAAACAGCCTGGCCCAAAGTTAATCGGACAATAAAGATTCACAGCCAGGACGCAAGATGAAGTAATTGTGTGGTGTGATGGTAAGAGTCACAGCCAGACTCATTATGCAGAACTGGCTTTGTTCCCCCTGGGATCCACTAACTCTGGGATAGTCTTTCCATATGGCAAAAGCTCCACTCCTCAGTAAGAAAAAACAGGCTCACGCCCTGAGCTGCGCTAATGTTCCATGTTTCCTTCCCCAGCCGATGTCCCTACGACTCACCAGGGCCAAGAGGCGCCACACAAATTCTTTAGTAAAATGCAAAAGACAAGTTTTCGATTACCTAAATCACCAAACCCACTTGATACAACAAAGCAACACGTGTTCAAGTCTAGGAAACATACTGTTTTCTGCTGATAAAGAGTCTTACTAGTATGCCCTTCTGATACTCAGACTAGCCTTTTGCAGCATGCAGCAGCCTGAGAAATTGCTTAAGGGTAGAACACAGCTCGGACTCAACAAAGCTTCATGTAATTCCTCTACCCCTCCATCAGCATGCAGTGATGCTTAAAAAAAAAAAAAAATTCTTTAAGTAAAAAAAAAAAGTAAAAAAAAAGTGAAAAAAAGGGGGGGGGAGTGTCTCTTTCTAGGGATAATTTACAGCTGCTTACTATTTTATGCAAGCTCAAAATATCTGTTTCTATATTTAATGTTTTTATTTTGTAATTTCATTACACTGGGAAATTCTCATGCACCTTTAGCACCAAAAATTGATCTAAACTACTAGGGCCCTGTGAAGATTTAAACACTTACTGATACTCCTCCAAAACAACCGCCACTGTAATGGGAACGCAGTTTCATTACAAAAAGTAATGCAGTCTCGCTGTAACTAAAGCAAGCTTAGAGAAAATGGGATTTCAACACATAGGGTGTAAGTACACACTCCTTTTACCCACAACACAGCTCAAGCCTCATCTACAGACCCTGAGTTTATCAGAACAGGATTCCAGAAGATCAGTGAAGGGTAGAGGTGACCCCCCCCTCCTCTTTTAAACAGCTAAAAATCCCCGGTGAATACGTGCGTAGATCATTTGATGTGAGTACAAAGAAATGCACAGAGGTTAATTATTTCATCTATTCTATTTCCAAGAAAAAGTAACTTGTCATCTGTGAAATGGAAGAGGTGGGGAGAAGGCAGCATGGTGACATTGATCTCATGAGAGAACCATGAAGGCAACCGCAATGAATGCGGCAAATGGCAATGGAGGACTAAAAACCTTTTCTTAACCAATGGTTCAACAAATGCTTCCACACTTTTCAAGAAACAGGCATAAAAGGCATATACACTGCTTGAAATCAATAATAAAAAAAATTTCATTATTCTAGACCCAGCAGACAATTTAACAGATTGGGAAGAGTTCTTTCTCTGGCATCTTGCTGCAGGAAGAATATGAAGGGATGGTCACTGTGATATAAACCACATACTAAATTCTAGTGATGAAATACTATAAAAACATGATGTATTAAAAGAAAGAATGTTAGTGGGTTACTTCCAGCAAAATTTCCTGAAGATTTTAGAAAGCATGCATGATTTTATGACATTTTCTGAAGAAAAAAGAGAGAAAAAAAAAAAGCACTTCAGGCTACAAAGACTTACAGAATTAAGTTCACTAACAGTAAAATCAGAATAAGGTCATGAGGTTAAGTGGCTGATGTGTGAGATGACAGAAAGCCATAACAAGGTTATATAAGCAGAAAATATTTTATCCTTTGGTTTTAGACTTTTTTTCAAGAAAAAAAAAAGTACAACAGAGAATCTCAATATCATATTTTCCCACATTACAGATTACATCTTACAAGTACTCCAGCTCTCCTAAATAGTACTGTATTTGACAGCTTGATCCTTAGAAATAATGAAGTTGATATTATTTAATGATGGAATTTTTGCCTGTAACTGATATTGTTTCTAACCATCATAATACTTGTCTAAAAAGACTTTTGAGAACCTGTAATTTTCTTTTATTGGGATGGATTAATCATTATTATACTGGTATAGCTGACTCAAAAAAAAATAATAATTAGAATCACAGAAAGTTCCAAATCAGACATTTAAAAAAAAGTCTTTTCTTTCCTTGACTGCTCAAGTTTAAGCAAGGAAGTGTTAACAGTACTGCCCTCAGTCCCATGGTCACTGGTACTGACTGTTATTTTGGCAGTGCCTCCCAGGAAAAGCACTCTGATTAGACTGCCCGTGGAGAAGAATATTATGCAGAAGAGTAAAAATGTCAGAATACAGTTCAAAAGCAGAGAAAGATACATCTAATCTTTGCCCATGTATGCCCTGTTGTGCACAACACCCTCTTTGTTGATCAACAAAAAAGACATTAAAACATCCAGGACTGGGTACAAATTACTAATGTGAATAACGGCTGCTAAGATGACTAACACTTTTATTACATATTCAGAATTGAACACTTCAGCCAGAAACGAAGCCAGAATAAACCAGAGTAGCCTCTCTGAAGGTTAATGGAACTATAATGAATTACACCAATTGAGGATTCAGAGTATTATTCTGGGATAGCTTGCTGTTGAAATACACAAAAAAAAGCAAAAATCCAATTGCATGCTATGCATTAGCATAGTAATTCTAAATTGTATTTCCTGAAAAGGCAGCTGAATAATATCACTACCTAAGAAACACCTGGAATCCTTGACAATTTTTTTCTTTAGTAAAGCTGTAGATAGTAATTTCGTACTTTTTTTTTTTTTTTTTTTTAATTATACAATACAAAAGGACCTACCGTCAATTCCTTTTTTCTTTCCCCACAAGCTCTCAGTTAGCTGGGAAAAAAAGCATCACCACAACTATTCTGTAAAACATTTCTTAACCTGTTAACACACCATACCTATTCCAGAATATGACATTCTATTTGATACAATAAATCTTTCCCAACCTTTGGGAGTTGCACAGCCAGACCAGTTTGAGGGGGATGTTCTTGGATGCTCCAAGGGGCTCCCAGCCCATGCAGCCAGCTGGTCTGGTCCCTGGGCTGCTGGTAGCCTGCATGGCTGTATATAAAGGCAGACATTTCAGAGCCTCTTATTTTGGTGGTACAAAAAGGGAAATGCTGTGTACCTTCATGATTTACTTTCAATAGTCTCTACTACAAAAATACCTGTTGTTTTCTCTACAACTATTTTTACTAATAACAAGCACTGTGCTGACCTTGTTATCCAAGGATATCTACGGAAAATAAAGCTACCCCCTCTCTACCAGAAGCCGTTCAGAATCTTTCCTACCATAAATCACTGCATGAGCTCAGCGGTTCAAAGTGCTGCTTTCTCCCAACGGGGATTTTAAAGTTCCTCAGATCCCTGTGCAATAAGGGGACGATTTATTCCAAGATGGGGCCACGAATTAAAGTGTCAGTGTATTTCTGAACGGCAGCAGCAGCAGCATGGATCCAGCCTGAGCAATCCGGAGACAGGAGCAGTTAAATCCTGGACACCAGACTGTTGGAAGGAAGGGTTTGCTTTTTTTGGTTTTGCTTCCTAGTCTCCTACCCCTGATGCAGGATACAGATATACAGCACAGGTCAGGGCTAACACGCTGCCACAGAGGTAAGGGTCAAGACTGACTGAACCACTGGCTACTGTTAACAAACGGGATTTGACTTCACTCTTGTACTACAGTATTTTAGCAAGCCACAGTAAAGAGAAGAGGGTGCAGCGGGAAATAGCTTACGCTCATCAAAAAGCGGTGTCGCTCCTTCCCGTCTGACATCCCATTTCGTAAAAGAAATAAAAACGCAACTTGATCTGTCCTTTACTCCTACGACTCCTTGCTGCAGAAAGATGGAGCAGCACAGAGTGAGAGAGGCACGGTTCCTTCCTTCAGGCTCCTGCCATCTGCAAAATCCCTCATCTGTACCACAAATTTATTACCTTGTCTCCCGCCAGAAAAGAGGAACTGTGGGTTCTCTCCTTGCTGTGCTACAGCACATCTCCCCCAGACCGTGTAGTCTCCCTCTGCCCACTACTCCTCTCCTTCCAGCTGGACATAGACTGGCTGACATGCTCCTGCCCAGGGGATTTGCCAGTGAGTTATTTTAAAGCAACTTTGCATTGTTTGTGCACAGAAAGTTCTCCTCAATAGGCTAGAGACACAGCCCTACTAGGGCTGTAGCTTTAGAAAACTATTTTAAATGATGTATTTTAGCCATAAAATATAAACATCTCCTGAAAGTGCCTTCTTATCTGGATGCTCAGTGCAGCTCTCCAATGTCTATGCCACTTCAAAGAACAGAGGAACATTCACAGAGTTGGCCTTGCTCTGCACATAAAAGTAACTTCAATCCCCCAAACATCAGCCAAGCCTCACAAGCAAGGCACACAGTGAGGGATGATATACTGCTTACAATGGGATGACTGTATTTCCTCCATCCTTAGTTATCCTGCCTTGGGGGATAAGCAGGAAAGCAATAAATCAGCTCCTCTCCTTAGCTCTCCAAAGCTTAATGATTACCTTCTCAAAGGTCCAGCATGAGGCAGACAAGACTCTCCTTCTCTCAGGATGCAGAAGGAATGATGCTTGTTCCCCAGATCTGTGGGATTTTGCGTACTATGATTGTACATCTTTTATTTTCATAGATTACTAAAATTTAATTACGTTACAAAGCTAACGAGGAAGTTCTCAGACATCTAAACATTTTTTTGATGTTCACGTGCCTAGAAAGAAGTTTATTTTTTCACTAAGCAGTTTGTGAACCAAATGTTGTAACTGAGTAAAGAATAAACCGTCGTTATACATTACAGTTCAATAGCCTAGAAAGTAATACGATCCACTCACACAAGCGCACAAATGAAAGGCCAATCACTGTTCCGACCTTGCTGATGCTTTGTGAAAATAACTGACATCAATCTCATGGTCCAAATATCTTCAGGATGGTTTGAAAGCACTCATAGCCCTTAAAAATATTCCAGAGAGAATCTTCTAATCCCTGTCCTGTTTCACAGGTAAGAGACTCCGGACATGCCAGAACTCATGACAGAGATCCAATTTTACCCTTGGTCTGACGGAGTCAATGTCATCAGCCTGCAACATTCGAGGTCAGCTGCTCAGTGTAATAGTTAGCTGTGAGACATCTTTTGGTTGGTTGGTTGTGGTTTTTTTTTTTCAAAAAAAAAAAAAAAAATCAGTTTAGATGCAGGCAGGTGGGAAATTAAAGATCACACTTCCATCATTTATAACCCACGTCCATCTCCGATCACAGAGAAAAGACAGATGTATTTGTGTCAAAAGTGTCGAAAATCTTTATCAATTCCTTGGTGGCCAGAAGCACTTCTCACATTTCCTTGAAAGCTGTAAGCCTCAACTGTTTCTTGGACATACACACTAGAAATTCCTGAAAGAAAACACCCTTCTCTTCCTGATGAAAATATAAAACATGCTTATATAACAAGCTTCATTTGCAAAAGCTAAGTGCACAATACAACTTTACTCCTCCGGGGCACTTGGAGAAGATGTGTATATAATTTTCTTCTCTATCTTGATGGCAACTTGTGCTTGGTTAGTGATTTGTTAATATTCTCAGAGCTTACAAACACGACGGAACACATTCCTAGATGTCACTCGTTAATGATATGGCTTTAAACATGGGGGGACATTAAAAAAAACAAGCAAGTGAAATAAAAATAGGGCACATCATATGAAAATGAATGACAGTACTGTCTAGTGATTGAAAATTCATTTAATTTAAAGGTGCATCGCTATTTTACATCTATCCAAAAATCCCCAAGTTTCTTACCTTCTCTATAAATAAACATCAGCCGTGGACCTGCTCTGTCACTGTCAGTTCAGCCTTCTACACGGGCTCAAAGTCTTAGCTACCAAACAGTCCAATATAAAAGTAAATGTAGCTGTATTTGCCCAAAGTGATTGTATTTCAACAGCCGTAATTACCAAAAAGCTAAGCAGATGTTTGTCTAACTTACCACCACCCTTCTCATGCCATTAAATCGACAGCCAAAGGAATGAAATTAGATCAGCAGTAAAGTCACTTCTGTTCCTGTGCCATTTTCTCAAAAATTGACTATTCCTATTTTTTTTCCTCCTTTCTCCTCTATTTGCCCCCAAATCATCTGACTTTGTTGCATGGAGGGCACTCTTCAGTGCTGTTCCTCCTCTGCTTGGGAGACGTGTTACGTTTCCTTTGACCCCACGGCTGCATACCTGTATTGCTTTGCAGCAAGACAACTGATCGCTTCAGTAATACTCATGAAAATCCACCACTTCCCATTCTTACGAGCTACTCTATCACACCCAACACAAGACTTTTAACTGATGTAAGTCTCTAATAAGTCAGAACCCAGCTGCCTGAGCGTGTGGCTCTAACAGTTCAACCACCGTCCTAAAGTCGATGGCTCATCTGGGTGCTGTGTCCCCAGGATAATGCACCTTTTAATGGTACAGATTTCTTTTAAGGAGCAGGGCTAAGCTATGCCAGTGAGCATTTTCTTTTTAAACACAAGGTAGGTGACAATATTCGAGTTGACCTTTTTGCTGAACAGAACCGAAATAAAATCAGATATAATTTACAATCAGCTTCAACTGGAGGACAAGAATCAACATGTTTTTCATCTCCTGCATAAAGGCTCATTTCTCACGGAGCAGCCACGCAAACAAGCAGCAGTGTTTCGTAGGGAGATTTAAGCACACCTTGCTACACCTTTTAAAAGAAGTGAGCACTGGGAATTGTGACTCAGTTTTGCTGTTGTCAAGTAAGGAAATCAGGGAACTGAGTATTCAGGCAGCCTACAATCAGTCTCAGTTAAAGCAAACTGTGAGTAAGTGACAGACCCTTGCCAAGGAACAAGTAATGAGCTGAATACTCTTAATGCTAATTTGAACTTAGGTTTGAATAAGCTGTGGATGAGGATTTGTCTTTGGATACAGGCGGGAGCTGATGCCAAGCAATTAATGTAAGTGATGTTTCACAGCAAACAGAGAGGCAGGTGATTTTGGTCATACAAAAGTCCTTGTTACTAAACTTTGTTTAGCACTAGGACTAAACATAAATGAGCTGTTATGAGTTGTGTTGCAATTACATGCCAAGAAAAGCAGCTAGGTAAAAACTACAGGCATTAGAGATCTACACACAATTCTGTTTTGTGGGTTTTGAAGGATTTTTTAAAAACAAATTGGCTAAGAAAATTATTTATTACCATGTATCCTGTTCATATTGTACATTTGTTTTTGTTTTTTATTTCCCATATCAACACAGTGTTTCTGGAAATCCCAACAAAAAAATGCTGCAAACCTTTCACATTTAGAAAACAGGAGTCGTTGGAAGGCAAGAACCAAGTATCTTAATTAAAGGATATCCAGTGGTTCACAACATGTAACTGCTTTGGAAAAAACAGCATTTCCATGAAATTCTTCCAGCGTTGCCTATGGGGTTCTCTGCTTTGAATGCTCCTTCTTAATGCATACAATCCAGCAGTTAGATTCTCTGTCATATAATGCCATGTATGCTGTTTCTAATACAAAGGCATATATTTTACTGTCTGCTTCATTTACATTCCCTTAGCATACACTGATCAATGATGCAAGAAGCCAGTGTCTGACTTCTCAGAGGAGAGTCCCACATCATCTCCTTTTTGCTGCGAGACATATTCCGTCCATGTCTCTCGTTGGCCATGGGGCAACTTCAGGGAAGTGACTAAGTTTTTATAACGTGCTTTCTCTCTTCACCTCTTAAACAAGAAAGAACAAGCAATGAAGCTTTCGTCTCCATCAAAATTCTGAAACTCCTGTTTGAATTAAAAGACTGCATGTAAAATGTTTCAATGCTTTCTGCAGGAGCGATGAGTTACTAGTGAGCCATTTAGTTAATGATACTGTTCCTGAAACAGACCAAGTTTTATGCATAACTAAAGAAGTTAATATTTGTTGAAGTATAACAAAGTAAACTACTGACTAGTGAGTAAACAACAGCTTTCTTTTCCATTTGAATTTTTGAATTCCTTTAAATTACCTTAAAGTCTTCAGCATACAAGTTGCATTCACACAACACGGAGGTACAAAACTAAAATAACTTTACGCAACGGAGAGAGCCAGAATGCCAACATCACCCTTACGCAAGAACTCCCGGAGGTTACAAACAGGTTAAGCACTTAGTTTCACATACTGTTTCTCAGCTCCCACTCCAAAGCCTTCTGATTGCCTGCCCCACATGTTTCCCAGGAAAGGTCTTAAGGAAATGGCTGGCAATCAGACACTCATGACCTGACCCTTCTCTCCCAGGAACCTAAGTAATGAGTATCCTTGTGAGAATTCAACTCGTGGCTATAGATTAAAGAGCTATTTTTTACGGACTGAGACAACAGCTCGCAGTATGGCTGATCCCAAACAAGCATTGCTTTTCCCTTATTGAATTGGACGCAGCTGCAGGATCAGCAGATGGAAATCTAGGGACAGCTTGTATAAGCAGAGACAACAGTTTAGCCAGGTAAACAGACCTGGAAGATCCAAAGTCTCAGTTCCCGAAGCAGGGCTGAGCTTAGCAGCCCAAGCACTGCTGGAAAGGGTTCTCCTACAAGTTGAGTTTATTTCTCCATTTGAAACAAACAGGTTCCTTACGAAGACAAAAATTAGTTTACTGCCATGAATGTGTTAAAAGACTGTAGGCAAAAAGAAAGTGCATGGTGGAGAGGAGGATGAGGAAAACAAACGCAGTGGCTAGTATAAGAATTAGACAAAACGTTCTTCTGATTTGCAAAAAGGTGGTGGTGAATATAAACCAGTATTTTACAGTCAAAGGCATATGTAACAGGGATTTGTGCAGTGTCAGCAGTTTTCTCTAGTAGTCTACAGACCTCAGATCTGAGTAAGAAAAGTCACAACAACATAAAACACTGCATAATAAAACATAAAACAACATAAAACACATAAACGCAGCTTTATATTAAGTTTAGCCTCTCCCTATTTTCTGCATTCTGTTTTTGTCCCCACTCAGTTCCTCTTCCCCAGCTCACAGTTACAGTTCTCCTACTCAGGCCATACTGTCTGCTGAAGATGGCCAAACCTGAACGCAACAGCCTCCTCTACAGAAGTTTCAGCGTAAGAGATTTGAGATTTTTGGTCTTGTTTGACCTGGTTGCATGCAATAACGTTCCAAGCTATTGACAGAATAATTAATGACATTATGGAAGTTACTTTGGTCATTCTTGAAATTTGAGATTATTAGCTACTGGCACAGTTGCCAACAAGGTGCTTATTCACTTTTGTGCTAAGAAAGTTTATTTTTTGTTTAGTAAAAAATATTAAACTCTCCTCTCAAACTAAACAAAGAAATCCCCTGGCAGTAAAGCGGGAGGCAATTGAAACTGGCAGAATAAACTGGTTTTCTGCCATGGACACCAGTACTGCAGACTAGTTTGTTTTGTCTGTGTTTTTCAAATGATTGAGGCAGTTATTTGGTTAAGAGAGGTTAAGAAATATTATTATGGAATAACTGATGATTTTTATTTTTTATTGTACTCTTAATAGATTCCAGAATACTGGTACATATGAAAGTATACTAATGTACCTTTTTTCATTTTAATTTTGCTCATTTTGGACGCAATTAATATATACACAAAGGGCTAAGTCCTTTTAATCCACATTCCTTAACAATAGAGAGTTAAAAATGGGCACCTGTTCTCATTTCTCTTTAGATATCCAAATGTATGCACAAATTTCTAGAACAATGTACCAAGCTCATGAAAAGAGCGATAGTGTACCTTTTTACATGCTGACAGGATCGGTAATGACTTATAATTGAGCTATGAATGACATTTTTATAAGCTATAAGGGAAGAAAAGGATAGCAGGTTGAGTACAGGGGTACCCCTTCTTGGGCAAGATGTATTACTAGGTTTAAATTTGTGAAGAATACAAGTGATGGCCCAGCGATTTCAGTATGACGATCAGTCCCAGATGACCAAGGCCACACTACTAGCTGCTGTCTCACAGGCATATGAAAAAAGCTGTCCACTAGGTAAAGACTGGTGAGCTGGGGATGAAAAGTGCAGAAAAACTAATCCATCTCAGGTCATGCTTTTCTTTAAATCTACCCTTTTTAAAGAAAGTTAGATCTTTAGCTTCAAAGACAGGGGAGTCATAGTCAGGATGCACAGATCCATATCATCATTTTTTTCTGAACACACAGCTTTCAGACAAGAGATTTAATCTAACCACATCCAAAACTAGCCTGTTTTAGACCATATACTGTGAAGTACTAGAGAACGGGTTTTGCACCCGTCTTTCTATATATATGGAAAGCTCTGAACCCGATGAACTGACGTTTTACTTTTTACAGAGGGTTAACAGTTGTCATGTTGTACGTGTCAAACCAAAGCAAAATACATCAAACCTATAAAGAACCATGTAAATAAAGTGAGGCATTTGTAAGCATAAGGATATACATCCTCTCTCTGTTTCAGGCATGCTGGGTTCTAGTCTCCACTCAATTAAAAAAAAAATAGCAGAAGACAGAGTTTACAATACTTTGGATTTGGCATTATATCTTTTGTTCCTCTTAATTTATACAGTAAGTCAAAAAACTAATAAGATACTGCTGACAGCTCCCGTTTGGAAAATGCCTTTCCTCCATAAGGTCACATGTGAGTAAGCTGTCTTTCGGAGGGTGTAACTTAACGTTTGATCTCCTTGAACGCAGGCTTTGTAACTGATAGCTGCTTTATGAGATAATTTGGCCTGTTGTACGTAAAAGCATAAATCAACAATCTCAGGTTAATCTTTAAAACCAAGCGGAATATAGTGAAACGCACTATCAAAACCGGAGCAATAACTACAGATGTCATCTGCCTATTGTTATTTTTTTTTCCCTTCTAAGTTTTGCAGATGCCTAATATTCTACATGAAACTTGTATATGCGATGTATGTAGTATTATGCAAATTAAGGAAAAGGGTCCCGGAGAAGAGCCTTTCATCCTAAAGATGAAAAGGAAATTCTAAACTTTCCAGTACAATGCTCAACACGAAACTGTTTTGCAAGAAGTATGGCATCATGCCAAATGATTTCTGTGGAATCTGTGTATCAGCTAGAGCTGTCATTTAGGGCTTCTATTAATTAGAGCAACTTTTTTCTAATACAATTTTATCACCTCACCCTCAATAACTTTTAGATTGATCTATGTGCTGTTTTAAGAATAAAAGCTAAAGTACAAATAGGAAAGTGATTTTGTGACAGCACCTATTACTTGAGATGGACATAAATAACAAAAATATTCAGTAAAATAAGCAGAAGAGAAGGAGGGAAGAAGTAAAAAAGAAACAAAAAAAACCCCAACAACCCACAAAACCCTAAACATAAAAAAGTTTAGGACAGTACTACATTCATGAGTTTTAGCTCATGAAGCAAAGGGATTTCCTTCTTCTTAACCTAGGGTTATTTACAAGATTAAAAGAAAATGTAACCTTTTCCTATTCTTATTTCATATTGTATGAAGATTTTGACTTTTCTTTAGATGTAAACTGTGTTTCTAATCAAGTGTGCACTGGGTATAAAGAACCAAAAAAAAAAGGGTACAGAAAGCAAACCCAAACAGGGAAAACAACTCTTAAATCTAGCGAAGACCTATCAGACTCTTAGTATGATGTTTAGTTAAAAGAAAATTTCAATTTAAAAACAAGGGTGCGTGCTTTAACCTGGAAAAGTAATAAATCAAGGAAACAACCAGAGGTTATAGTACAATCTTCAGCAACCCAGCTTTTACTCAAGATACGCTGTTTGCTCGAATGAGACGTACTACAGTTGGGAAGTAATTAAGATAATTATTACAATGAATGTTACACAGGTGGCCAGAGTATGTGCCCTTCCACCATTTTGTCAGAGAGAAACCAACATTCAAAATACAGAACTGGAAGGTTGTTACTGTGAAAAAAAAAAAAAAAACAACAAACCGAAACAAACAAAAAACCCCAGTGTGGGTAAACAGCAGCGGAAACGTTTGATTACTTGAGTCACTACCTGCCATTTAAAAATATCAGA
This sequence comes from Falco punctatus, assembly GCF_963210335.1. Classification (NCBI taxonomy): domain Eukaryota; kingdom Metazoa; phylum Chordata; class Aves; order Falconiformes; family Falconidae; genus Falco; species Falco punctatus. Next base: position 83,198,734 of record NC_137586.1, read on the forward strand.
CAGGAACCATGAAGTTTAAGATGACAACCTACAAAATACTAATCTTCAAGTGAGAAGAGCTGTTATAAAATGTGCAACAGCCACAGGCTTCAAGTCATGCCAGAAAATGCAGTTTGAATGCACTGCTCACAGAACACAGGACTCTGGTCTAGCAAGAATCTGCAGTATCTGGGCTTTGCTGGTTGCCACTGACATGCAGCCTATTCAACAGCTGAAGATAAAGGCTTTTATATCCTCATGCTCATGATTACAGAAACTTGCTATCAGTACCCCTGCAGGAACCATTTTTCTCAAGAACCAATATTACCCTTTGATGAAAGGACACTTCTCCAAGATCTGACACTGCTAAACCCAAGATGAGCTCTTCTGAAGCACATCCATATTTCCAAGAGGGAAATGATTACAAATGCATGGCATTATTTGCATGTGCAAGGTTTTATTTGTTTTCAGTACACCATGAAGTATATCTAAGTGTTTTCTACGCCTTTTCTCCTTTCTGAATTGCATGTCTATATAAAACCATCCAGACACCAAAAGAAAATACCTAGCTTTGTAAACATGCACAAGAAAACTATCATAATAAATGCTGTGAACTGGATAGAAAATAAAAAAAATCCCATTAAATTAGACCCAATTATTATTTACACTAAAAGCAGTTAAACCCTAACACTCATGATAAAGTAAAACATCCTTTACAGAAAAAAAAAATAAAAGTCTGGCTCAGTTTTACCTTTCCAAAATACCCCCCAGGAAAGGTAAACCTCTGATTGTACCTTCTGGTAAACCAATTTATGACTTACAACTCAAAAGAATTGTTTAGAGAAGGCCTATGGCATGAAGATCATAATGAAACCGTGTAACAGCGTGGCTTCAGTGGCAGGTTCGCACAGACGAAGACACAGGAAGGTAATTTCTGTAGTCCATAACACATGTATGGAAGCATATTTTGGTATAATAACAATAATAATTATTGCTAGTTCTTTTAATTACACCAGATCCCCAAAGGACCACTATGCTGGACACTAAACAAATACATACAGAGCCTGTGAATTAAAAGCACACGAACAAACAAAGTATTAGCGCGGGGATTACCCCAGGGAGGTTATATATGACTGGCAGAAGTTTCCTATTTACCTGCTAAGCAGTTGTTGTTTAACTATTTATCGAAAGAGGATGAAACAGAGCAGGGCTATTCACAGCACCGCCCCACGACCACTAATGTTACAGTTTCACCACTGATTAATTACATTCTCAACTAACAGGTGTTGAAATAGGTCTTCTACAGTTCATGAAGAAGAGAAAACAAAGAAAGGGTCCCACCGAATTAGTGTTGTCTCGTAGATGGTCAAGCTACAGGGCTTTGCAAAGGAAACAAGTATCAGAATGTGCATGCTCAGTGCAAAAGTGCCTTGACTCACGGAATTTATGTCCCACTCTGCTCTAATTACAGCCTGTTGGGTACACGTCAAATTGGTGTGAAATACGAGCAAGAACAGAAGGAGGGTCTGCATTTCCTTTATGTGCCCCATAGGAACATGTTGGTACTCTACACAAATACAATAAGGATTTGTTATCTCTGCCTAATGCTGCTTAATACTTTCAGGCTCTCAAGCCGTAGCAAAGCACAAGACATTTTGAAGAGGAGTAGAGGGAGCGTTAAAATGCCAGCGAGCCAGGTACACACACACACAGACAGTTTGCTTCCTTTGGGAGAAAACCTGTTTAGTCATGGAAGAAGACACAATTTATAAAGGTACTGCTTCATTAATGGATTTGATTTTGACTTTTTTTTTTTTTTTTAATGACAGGAACTTGATGTTATTTGTTCTTCTTTGCATGGATATATTGAACCCACAGGAAAAAATATTAAAAAATTCCACCTCTGTTCGAAAAGTACATTGCTAGTTTAAACTAGCTTTGTTTTTAAGTAGAGGAACAAACCCCAACAGTATTCATGGAAGTGTCTTAAGCTTGGAATTTCCAGGTTGGACTAGAAACAATTCTAAAATCAGAGTCTTACTATTTGACTTAAATCTGATAAAGACAGTTAATTTGATGATTTAAGTAAGGCTTTAATTGCACTTCAAAAGGTTTTACAGCTGATCAGGCTCCTTCTTATGTAACATTTAGTAATATGTGACTAATACATAAACAAGTATTTTTAAATTTTATATTAGTCAGTGCTGCTGCACCTAACCTGCAGTGTGGTCATTAGGTGCTCTTACTTTTTTGGTCAATCACCAAACTTTATAATCGGCAACAGTCTAACCAAAGCATAAATCCATTATGATTATATCACATTGTATCACTTCACTGAATAAATATTGACTCATTTAAGGGCAACCACATTCAGCTACATCACTTTAAATACTGAAGCATGCACAATAAGATGCACGCAGAGGTATGAGCAGTTTTGGTAATTTTCATAGTAATATTTTAAAGCAATACCTTATGAATCCCTCAGTACAATATTCACGACAGGATTTTTAAAGGGATACGAAACATATTGATCTTTTTACTGCAAATGCATTTTGACCGTGGCACCTAGTGTAAGACAGAGGGAAAGCAGTTTGGCAACTGCAAATGCTTTACAGGCATAAAACTATCGGAGAGGTGTGGTGGTAGTGGTGGGGGTGGTGAGGACCAGTATCAGGTTTAAGAAAAAAAAAGTATCTGCAGCTTTAAGGGAAAGGGAAATGAGATTATTCCTTGGGATGAATCACTTCCAACTATAGCTTGACAACAAAATAAAGTAATAATTTAAGCTTGAGGTCAATTAAAATGGTCAAGTTCTGAAACTCCTTAAAATAGGCTTTAAAATAGAAGCCTTCACAGATGGAACTTTAACTGCACAGCACAGTTGGGTGCTGTTATAACAGGCATTTTTTTTTTTTTTAAAACCAACTTTGATCAAAGCTTATTAACCAGCAGCATCAGTGGTTTGGACTACACAAGACAGCTAATTAAATTTAAAGGGCTATAGCCCTCTGAAGGCACAACATGCAATCCCTGAGGCAGGAACCTGAATGAAGGGGTTGAGAGCATTTGCATAGTAAAACAGTGGAAAATGGCAAGGTGCTTGCTCTTATTTATTCTGAGCATTATAGCGAGTTTATTAGAACCAATTTTGAATCAGTCCTCATCATAAAACATGTAGAAAAGTACGCGTATTGAAAGTCTGAGGATTCACTTAATATGGAATATTTCCATCCATATGGCAAGAAACACAGAACATAAAAGCTTTCATTTAATCCAAAAGGCCACATTGTGAGATCCTTCCTTACCCTAAGGAGCAGTAACTTCTACCAATTTCAAAGTGAAATATGACTAAGGATTTCATAAAGCAGAGACAAAGCAAGCTGACTTTAAATTGGTGCCCAGTAGCCTTGTTCTGCCTACATGTAACCACATATAATAGCATATTTCCTGAAAATAACAATAAAAATTTGTAAAATAATTTAGTCCATTGCTTATCTCCTGCCTGCTACATTATCCTTCATATCTATTACAAATCTCAGTGCATAACATCTTTCCCTAGAGTTTTGTCGTATACCTGGGAAAAGTAGTAACATTCTCTTCTCTGGGCATCTTCCAAACACTGTGAAGAGGGAAACTATTACCTTTCACCTACCCTTTCAAGCTCCTGGGAAGCAAGCAGAAAGGGTGGACGTTTACCCAATCCCTATTCCTGTTTTAAAAGCTTCCTGACATATGGACCACTAAAGTATTTTCAGTTAATAAAAGGTTTTCATTTGTGTGACAAAAACATGATTGCTAATCATGACATCAAATGATGTTTTCCTAGCCTGATAACCTTACTGTCATTTGAGGTCACGTAGGAGAAAGGACTCAATAGCTAGAGTAAATAATAAGAGTAACATTTAGCACTGAGCAGAAGAAAAGAGGAATCAGCAACAGCTGCGTTGTGTTCTGGATTGTCCTTAATCAGCAAAAGTCTTTCTGCATTCTAAAATGACAAGCATCTTGCATCACTGTGGTGGCATCACACTGAGTCACCAAGTCACTCTTGCGGGCTAAGAGAAATACGAATTGGCAAATTCCAACCTTTTGGTTTAAAAAAAAAAAAAAAAAAAAAAAGGCTGGAAATTGCCAGTCTGTATTTTTTAAAATATCATGCTAATATTAATAAATATTAATATATTCTGTATTAAAAAAGAAAACCCACACACAACAAAACCCACCACAGGTCCTGTTGGCAACAGAACGTGACAAGAACCACAGTCTTATTCAAATCTACAACTCTGCAACCTTTCTAAGCCTGCTCCAGATGTTTCTCATCTATGTGTGTGTATCATTCTCTCTACTGCCACAGGACCTCACAGTCCCAAGCAAAAGCGATGACCTAAAAATGCTAGACACCAGCAAGCTAAACAAAATACCAGACATTTGATGAAAGAGTTGAAGGTGAAAGACTAGATGCAATGTGTGACGGAGGAGTGAAACAACAAGGCAGAACATCAGCAATCTCAAGTGTGAGGCGCCTGCAAAGTTGCTGGAATTTTGTTGAAGTCGCAGCAGTGAAAGCAACAACTGTATCTGGTTTTGGTGCCTCAACTAGAGCCTTAACAACCCTGGAGTAAAACAAATAACAAAACAAAGCAAAACAACCTCCCCCTGCTTCCAAGAAACATTCATACCTCCCCCATTCATGAAGAACTGCTGAAGAGTAGGATTTCCTTCCTGCCCTCCTTCCAGGGCAGAAACTCTCTCAAAGAGCACCCCAGCATTCACAAGGACCTGGCACATCATATATAGCTGCTGTTTAAGAATTTATTAAACTGCAGTGAAGGCAGGAATCACGTGCCTCTTTCATTCTCACATTCACAATCCTAACCGATATGTCAAAAACATACTAATACATACGTACCAATGGCATGATGGGCAAAGCTGTTGTACACAAATACACGGAGTATTATTCATCCAAGTTGTACTGTTCCTAAAAGCTGTACTTCTCATATACATCAGTTGTTTTCCTGAGTGCTTTATGCTAAAATACCTAGTAATTCAATTTTAATTTGTTCTTTTACAATACAAAGCATTAACTACATCATCATGTAATTAGAGACAACACTACCATGTTTCAGATGATTTTGGCTTAAAGCTATGAAGTAGAAACTGCTGTCAAAAACCAAACCATAAATCATATGTACAAATGGTACTGTAAGTGCCAAAACACTACATTTTTAGGTAAACATTTAGGTTACTTTTTAGCTGCCATTATAGGGAAAAGGCCTCTACACAAAATTTATCTGAAGCTGAACAAATAAATGTAACTGACTGCAGAGGCTGAAAACCTACCTGATAGCCATGCCGGGTATTCATATAGGAGTAAACTCATTTTTGTAGAAGACACAAGAAATTCTGCAATTCATGTGCTGTTATAGAGGAAAAGCTGTCATAGTTAACAGCTGTTTGCAGTGCCCCACACAACACAGGCTGTGTACTTCTTTGAAGTTCACACTTTTATGAACAGGATCTTGTCTTTTTATTACGAGCGTGCCACTGTGATTTCAGTGCTGGCAGTGATGGACAGCACCCATCATAACTTGGTCTAAAATATTGCAACAGTTAATTATGCTACCAGGAATAACGTCCCACTTTTTGTCTTTGTCTAATGTTAAGTTACAGTTATTCAAGTTCATTAAACACCTGTACCTGCTGGATGGAAGGGCCATCTACAATGACATCGTTTACAATGTAGTTTCTTTCAGACCATGAAAACAATGATTGTTTAAGGTCCTTCTCAGCATTTCATTTAAATCTTTTGCAAATCCATCCACTGTTAACACAACATTATTCTCCCCAGCTTGCTAACATTTACCTTTTTCTTAAATCTGGATGTCCAAACTTGACACAGCACTGCATCAAGGAGCCAAATCTTATCTTGACTCAAAATCACACAGTCCTTTTTGCCATAACTTTGCAAGTCTGCTTATTTCCAAACTCGATGTCATCTTTGATATTTTTTTTTGGTTTTGTTTTGTTTTGTTGTGGCTTTTTTTTTTTTTTTTTTTAATATTTAAAATCATTGTTTCTTCAGATAATGGTCTATATGTTCTTTAATACCCAAAGTAGCCTTACCCTCGATCAGTGGTTCCCCATCACATGAGGCAGGTAGAACTTGGAGGTTACAAACTGATGAGAGGTCAGGCAGAGACTAACTGAACTAATGTGGCTGAGCCCCAGCTGATTCCTACAAGGCCAGGCAGGACAGTGGTACGCTCCCAAAACAGGTGCCGTACGGAGCAGAGCAAAAACGTTGTGCAAGTAGCTTGTGGCTTTGCTAGACGGGTCCACATGGGGAAGAGGATGGCAATCCATGGAGGTACCCAGCTTTATGTGGCAGAATGAGCTAGAGAAAGCAAAGCTTGAGCCACTTTTGGTTTTCTCAAGTGAATCATAGCTGTCAAATGACCAGGAATCATGGCATTACATTATTAGAATGCATATGTTTTGTTTATAGTTGTTGTATCACGAAATGCAAATTGGTTTATATAAACTATCTTCAATTTCACACTCCACAGATATGAATTATAACTTCCCATTTATATTTTGAGATAGACATATTACCTCACTGAAGAATATATTTATCACGTGTTACGTTAATTTCCATATTCTAATTTCTTGAATAAAATGTGGTGCAGCATGATATCATGGATTTATGGAAGTCAGTCTATTACTTTGCTAATTTTACCTTCATCAGCCAGCTGGTGATCTCATCACAGAAGACAGGAGTACCTAGTTTTCAAGCTCCAGTTTATGTAACTTCACAAAGATTGTAATTAACCATTTTTACTCTTTTTCTTAATATTTTTCTTTATTGGGTCTTGTTCCAGTATTTGCCTCAAATCAACCCTAGACTGATACTCCCATAACTGAATGTGCCATTTCATTTTCTTTTGGTAAATATTAGCAGCTTTTTTCCTGATCCCCTGGAATGCCCTCAGTGCCCCAAAAAATTCTAGAAGAAAACCAATTATTGGTGGTTAAGACAAGTCCTCAGCCAGCTTTTTAAACTCTGCAGTTCAACATTTCCCAGCTGGCTAACTTGAAAATGTCTAGATTTCACAGCTGCTGTTTCATGCCCCCTCGGTTGCTAAAACAGAACTACACCTAGTTTTCCCCTCTAAACACTAAGCAAAAGCACTTACTGAACACAGCTGCTTTGTCAATTACTGGTGAATTTTTATCATTGCACTAATGAGGCCAGTAACAGCCACGTATGTGTTCTCAGCTGAGCTGAAGACTGGTCCTTGACCTTCTACCTCCTGGCTTGAGATTCTCTGCCTTTGTATCCTGTGGCTTTCTTCAGCCATCTCCCACAGCTCCTACTTTTCATTTACGACAACCAGCATCCACTTCCTGCTTTTTAAAATTTTGGACCTGCACCTATACAAAAGCACACTTAATGTGTGTATCTGGCATATACACACCTGCCTTCACTTTCCTTCAAAGTATCTCTCCTGTGTTTTTCACCAGTATCTATGAAAACATTCTCAAAGATCTTCTAATTCCCATTGACTCCTAAAACCCACACAATGACATTCCAAATCCAAAAGGAAAAGAAATGTAATTCTGGACTAAAAATCCAAACGTTATTTGTACCATCTTTTATGCCTTACAGTCCTTGATGTTTGAAGTAGCTATAAGCTTAAATATGCTCATGCCACTCACCCCGAGTCACTGTTGTCTTCATAGAGACACAGACTGCCTCAGACATCTTTTTGCACATGAAAATCCTTGACCACACTTAAGATATTCATCTCCTGTCTGTGCTTTTCGATTGTTCATGGAAGACAAAGCTGTGAACACAGGAGGAGTATCAACTGACCTAAGTGATAATTACTGTGCAGGTTCAAGAATGCCATTACCCTGAAAAACTTGAGTGTTACCCAAAGGATTAAGCTTATAGCCTTCATATTATTTACAGATTTTGAAGTTGAAAAAACTCTCTAGTCATGATCAAAATCCTGAGTACTGCATCCCTCAAAGGCAACAGAAAGCACTTTTTTTTTTTTTTAACCACTCAAAAATGCAGTTAGTATTTTTTCCTGTAACATTGATCAGTCCAGTTCCTCACGATTGCCCAAGTGGAGCAGTGGGGGTTTGTTTTCATTTTTAAATACATTTCTATTTCAAAACTCTCACTGAGCTAGTTAAGTCCTACTGAATCTAACAAAAGGATCAACACCTTCCATTTCTCCTTGCCTTTTCACTACATGTATTTCTCCCCACGTTATCTGAACTGACTAAATACCACTTGAAAGCAAAGATTTCTGAAGAGCACATTAAAATATAAAGTGATTTTTTCCCATGACTGCAACTTTCTCCATTTGCCTGAAGATCTGCCTACTTTATATGTTGAGGACTTCCTCATATAAAACAGGGTCATATGAGATATAAAGCTGAATAGCACTGGTGTCAGGGTCTTGAACACTCCTGGTTCTCAGTACGCACAGTAAACTGTTGTGACAAGTTGTTGTTTTGGATACTTTTACCTACGGTGGAAACAGAAAGCTCCAGTGAGAGAACCCATAGCAAACCGTGCAGACCTGAAGGGAAGTCTTCTTCTCTATATAAAACTATATGACAAGTATCAAGGCAGTTCTAAAACTTTGATAGCATTTTTCCTGCATATTCCTACTAGTTTGGCAAAACATGCCAAAATTTTATGATTCACTGTTAAATATCTTGTATTTAGAATGGGCAGTTGCTGCATCCCATAGACTCTACAAGTCTCTAGTCCTGGAAAAATCAGACAAATTAAGTTTCATAAGCATCTTCGTGAGGCCAAAAATTCACTTACGAATTAAAATTAATTCTGCTATAAATACATTTTTATTCCATTTATGCACACAGTGCTTTTTATAGCTGTTAAACCTCCTCTTTCCCCTTTTAAAATGCTATTGAAACTGTCAGAATCTACATTTTACATTTTAGCAATCACTGAATACACATCATGATTCCTAGAATTTAAAATGGAATTGTTGATGGTTCAGATACCGTTAGACTGTCATTAGTTCTGCAAAGTACGTAATTTGTCATTTTGAAAGAAATGACAGTACCTTCACTTGTACAACATGCTTTTAAACTTCCTCTCTCTAATTTGAAAATGTCGGTATTATACTCTGCTTCAAGAGAGATATTTTTAAGGCTTGCAAGTTGGCTTGTCACAGAGCAATTTGTCAGGTAGTATTTTGTCTTCATTAAGGTTTATTCACATAAAGTGATTGGCCTGTCCGTGATATTCCCCAAAGACAATACATTCTGTCTTACCTGAAGGTAATGAGGCCCCTGTTGAATTTTCACCTTCCTCATCAGTACTGCCATCATAGTCATTTTCTCTCCCTGTAGCCATCTGAGTGGTGGTAGCTACACTGTCCCTGGAGGTGTGTGAGGGGAGGGGGGGGGGAAGGAGGAAAAAAAAAAAAAAAACCAAAACACACCACATGTTTGCCATCTAGTATTCCTGCAAAAAAAATTTAATTATTATACAATGCAAGCTGATACACATCAGCATAGTGTCCCCTTGGTGAATACTCTAGCATATTCATATACAAGGGCAGACAATTAAAAATACGATGAAAAACCAGAATGAAAACAGCAAACAAATTGAAGTGTGTTGTAGCATTAGAATGATTCACCTTTTTTGGACATTTTTTAAATTAAAAAAAATATTAAAATGTTTAGATTTAGATATTTTTCTTTCCCAAAGCATAAAATGAATGAAATAATTCAGTGAGAATGCATATGAAAATACCACCTATGCAAACGGCAGGGGCATACACTGACTGGAAAAATCAACTGCAATCTAATAGAAAAAAGGACAGATTCACTGAATATTTAGTTCTTGGCAACAACATCCAGAGCAATACGCTGCTACTTGCAGTGATACCACAAAGAATCCTCTGCTTTCATGACTAATAGTATTGTCTTGGATAACCGAGCACTTAAGCCAGGAAGAACTGTCACTCATGTTAGAGCCAAAGAAATGGAAACTAAACTAAACCAAGCATCAGACATGATGGAAACTCAGGAAACTTAAGAAATACCTTGTACATTTGGCATCTGCAGCAGATTCTTCAGCTTCATTCAACAACCTCTGTAAGTTTCTTATCTTTGCCTTCTTTTCATTCAGCACCAAAACAAACCGGTTGTAAAGATCTGCCTCTAGTTCTTCTTTAGCTTCCACACATTTTTCCAGCCTACAATGTAAAATCAACTGTTACACTACTTCTTTTTAAAATTCTGTGTTTCCTGGAAGAAAATTCTATAGTGAGGCCAGCCTTCCTATTACAGGAATCCCCATATCAAAGCATGCATGACTAGTCCAGCATCTTGTGCCTGAAAAAGGACAGAAGAAGCATTATTTCCCCCCCCCCCCCCCCCCCCCCCCCCCGAAAAGTAAAATGATCTTTGCTACCAAAAAGGGAACATTCCAAAGGGGAAAATTTTCTTTTCATGCTTTTTTGATAGGTTTTTGCACACATGTGTCTGAGACAACAAAAATTTAAATAGGCAAGTATTCTCTAGTTCCAATGCTGAATTCATCACAGTGGGCATATTTTAACAGGATACACATAATGAGATTACGAAGAGATATGATTAAGCTTGACAGGTCCCAAATCTGGACCACACACTATAACTTGAAATATATTTGATCGGGGTGGGGGGGAGAAGAAAAAAAAAGAGACAAGAAATAGATAGCTGGTGACCCCCAAATACTTTACTCCCCCTAGCAGACCTCTGCCCGACCATTTCCCATCAACAGCCTTGCAGGTATTGTTCTGGTGAACTGGCAAGGTACAGAAACCAGTTCCTGGCAAATTTCAACAGGACACTGCAGCAACATCTGATGGCGACTGTAATCCCCCCCCCCCTTACGGGCATTCAGACAAATTCACTGCTAACAACCACAGCGCTGCAGACTCCATTTCGAACTACACAGATGCAGAGCCGAGATCTTGCAGCCACCTTTACAGAGACTCCTCCCCACCACCACCCCAAACCGGTCACAATGACTTGGCCGAGGACTAACACTAAACAATGTATTTAAAAATGTTTTAAAAGTTCATTATTCATCTTCAGAGTAAAATATTCTTCAGGTTTTTAAAGGTTTAACGTGCACCTGTAGGTAGGTCAACGTCAATACAAGTAAGCACGACGGAAATATAAAATTAAGAACATGGACGTATACTGTCTCATAAGCAAACCAAAACAAGAATATAAGCAAACATGAGCACAATAAATGAGATTACTTATAGCAAATGCAATCCTGTATTTGCTTCTTGTATTTCATAACTTTTTAGTCCTGAGGTTGAATCACAAATGTTTCAGTAGCTGCGTTCATAAACAAATAAACACCCTGATAATCTCATTGACCATGGTAACTCCATTATTACAGCAGAGAGTCATAACTCATAAACATTCTTTTCACCAACCTGTGCAAGGTTGTAAAAATGTTTAGAAGGCTTCCTTTGTTATTAAACCCAAACATACAGCAGATTTAAAAAATATTAATTTATAAAGGTAAGAAATTTCAACAGACTTCCTATATAAATACTAATTAATTTGTCCATAGATCAAAACTATATGTAAGGTAAGAAGAAACACAATAGAAAATAATCTCATGAAGTATTAAGTCTACTGTGCAATGCTTTAGGGATACGCTTGATAGTTGATAAATAATTCATCTAATTTAAATGCAAATAGCGGAACATCATTTCCATATAGATCGTTTCAATAATTCCTAAATGAAAGATCATATGTACTAATCAACTACCAGGAGACTTTCCACCTACAAAAGGGAAGTTAACTGTTTAGTGGGGAACAAACAAACAATTCACAAAGAATCATAAACCCTAATGCAGGGTCCTGAGGTGCCTGAACATGTTTGTAACTAACTATGTCTGTATACATAAAAATGGAAAAACAAGGGTTTTGTGTAAAATATGGTAACCCTTACCAAATCCTAAAGTCTCCTCTCCCACACACAAAACAATACCAGCTAAAGGAAGTGCTAACCACCGCGCCTCTGTTTTGCCAATGGACTGGTTTATGGTTGGTTTAAATAGTTACCCGGAGACACTCTGCTGACTCAGCCAGAAAGGTGTCGTATAAGGTAACTTCGGTGAGGCCCTCGGATCCTGCAAAGACACCTACTGATGGAAAACCACATAACTGTAAACTCTCCGTGAAGTAAAGCTGGTGCTGTGAGAAGCACAGTATAGGAACCTATTGCAAGACTAGCCAATTTCTTCCGCCTCTGGAGGAAAATATTAGTGCCTCAAAATAAACAAACTGACTATATACATAGATCAGAGTATTAACTATTCCCTGTAGGAAAAATCAATTAGTAGTATACCATCAGTTCATCTTACATGATTGTTTCCATTTATGTGAACACTTCCTGTGATTTTTTTTCCTGTTTAAAGTAATCCATATATAAATTCCATTCTCCACACATAGATACAACATTAATTTGGAGTAACATTCAATCAGTGTAAAATAGTATGACATTAATGCTATATTTACAAGTTAGGAGTCTTTAAAAATATACTGTTGTATGGCGTATGATGATACTTAAAAATGGAATAGTAAAAAGCAATAGTCCTCTGCTGCTTGGGAGCAGGGATGTATTAATTATGCAGACTGTACGTGTGTGTGGGGGTAGCTCAGGCTGTAACTCTGTGTATCCTTTAGGATTCACCCAGCATACATTACCTGAATTACGTGACCACTAAGCAAAGCTGGCTGGGTTTCATTCCAATACCTCATCAGTTACCAATACAAACTTCAATTTCAATTCATCACATGCTTGCACCTGTCTGCAATTTGTCTCACTACAGGCCAAATAGAGGCTGCTCGTCAAAAAGACAACTTTCAAGTACAATGAAAATAAAGTAAGTGAGGGCTAGAGTAGCGCAAGTCTCATCTGCACATGCTTTCCAGTTTCCATATTCTTGGACCTCTCCGTTATGTAAGTGCAATGCTTTTGATGTGCCGACACCCAATTTGATAGCCACCAAAAAGCTTGCACAACCTACTGAAAGCAGCTAGTATTAGGAACGGTTATGATTAGTAATTGAGAAAATAAGATAACTGTCCATTTCTTTGATTGGTAATTGAGAAAATAAGATAACTGTCCATTTCTTAAGTGCTGCTTAAACACAGAGCAATCATACATGCTTCACAGAGGTTAATGTGAACTATGTAAATTAGGGGCCTTTATACACTTCCCACACTCCAATATTAGAAAGAAAACATTCAAGATCTCTGCCATTTATCCTTGTCCTCAGTGCTCTAAAACAACTACTGGTCTTAAGGCACTGCTCTATTACATTTCAGATTCACCCTTCCCCTAACGGTGCCAACGGCATGGAATCTTGATGAGCTAATGCTGAAGAGTCAGTTTCAAGCACCAAACTAACTTGCATTTTAATAAGCTGGTTTTGATTTAAATATTCTGTCACTATAGTTGACCACAACATCAATTAGCAGGTGTTTTGATTTTGGCTTGTGTACATTAATTTTAGATGTTTGATATAAAATACATACCATACCCAAATCAGGAATTTAACTTGTATTTTATTGGCAAAGGAATTATTTTGCTACAGATTGTTACATTTACCATCTTAATTACCTATATGAAATAAAAACTGTAGCTGTCCTGCTCTGATATTTTATCTCATCCATCCTTGAGGTGTGCACACACACTCGCCCCCAGGCACCTGCCTGCAGCATTTTCAAATAGTCCTTTTGAAAATTCCCATAGCCTCTCTATCTAGATCTTGCCAGATGGTGTCTTAGTAATTTTTGCTTTATGCTTTTAGATCAAACACTGAAGAGTCTGGCTAGCCAACAACTCTCATACCGACATCACCTACGTAGGGGTCATTTCCTAAAAGCAGGGAAATGTTCAGCCAGGTAAAATTCTACACTTAGGTCATCTCATTAAGCAAGATGATGAAAATTCTAAGGGAGTTACAGCTTCTACAAGAAACACTCTCAACTCCTTAGACCTGCACATCTTAGACTAGAGTACATAAGTAATTAAACAATTTGGTGATGCAGCGGATTCCTCTTCAAAAGGATTTTTGGCCAGCTCGTGCCCTTTACCTTTACATGAACCTGAGCTGCAGAGGGAAGCGGCAGGAGCTATTTCTGTATCTGGCACAGGGCTGAGAGCAGCAAGCTGTTTACATCTCATGTACATTGAGGCAATTGCCAGCAGCAGACTGGGGCTGGTATTCAGCCCACAGATTGCTCACTAGGCAGATTTAGCCTCGTGAATGAAGTTGCTTGCCATTTTACAGACTGAATGGAAAGAACAAGTTTATACCTCAAGAGACCCTGAAGAGCTACAGGGCAAAGATGCTGAGCTGAGCTCACAAATCCTTTATGACTGTAGAGAAAATTAGAGTAGGGAAAGGGAAATGGGATGATTGAATTATTCCATCCAGTGCCCCATGCTTATCCTGAACAAAAACAGTTCTTGGAAGCCCACACGCTATGTTTCAATTCTAATGAGGTCCTGAAGAGAGATACTTTAAGCAAAGGGAACGGCGGGGCTGAAACACTGGAGCTGATGTGCCTTAGCTCCAGGCGAAGAGGAAGCACAATTCTCCACATCACATGCTTTATATTTCATGTTTTACCACTCAACACCATGAGTGATACAGAATGTGAAGCCTGAAATCCTGTCTACTGAAAAAAGACAGGCAAAGGTTTTGTTCAGCTCCAAGAAACTCACAACACTAGGTCCAGCCTTTGGAGCCAAAGGAGCAGGGAAAGAAGGGTAGACTAGGCTGTGGCACAAAGAATTAGAACAAACAAACAAACCAAAACCCCAGCACTGTTTGGACAAAAATTATTTTTATTCTCCATTTAGCAGACATGGCCAAAGTTTGGTGTCCATATGCCTTTTCAGTATTCATTTTGAAAAATAATGTTTCAGCTATTCAAAATATAAACACACTAAAGAAAACCACCAGCTTTCGAAGCTTGGGTACACTGCTTTCGAGAGCAAAGGCTGTCAGGCAACTGTGATTTTTTTTTTTTTTTTTTTCCTTTGGGGTTACTCTTTAAAAAGTGCCACACCACCATGGAAATTGATACAAGCACTAATGCCTATTACACGTTAGCGTGTAATGCAGTGCAGCATACTGGTTATACAATACACTATTGTTCAATAAACTGTTAAGCAGTAAAACACTACTTAGGAAGGCCATATGCTTGTCAGGGAGATTGTCAGGAGAAACTGTTACTCATTTTAATGAGAGGGAAACAAAACTAACTCCTCCCGGAAGTTAGCTCTCTTTTTCAAGGTAAATTAACCCCAGTTAGCTACATTCTTTCATCAATCTTCCTAAACATGTTTTTTTTCAGATAAAGCTAGAGAAAACCAAGATGGATCTCTGACTTGTATGTACTAAGTGTTTTATGCTAACTGAAAGAAACTTACATCGTTTTACTATAGAGTGCAACGGCAGACAATTCAGATCATAAATGCAATGGCAATTATAAAAGTCTCTCAAAAATAATGGTACTTCTTTCTGTAATGACGCATTGGTTTTCCAATACTGGCTGCTTTGACAAGGCAAACAGATTAAAGCAATGGCAACTTATTTCCCACTCATAAATGTAAACAATCTAAACTGCTAGTCCTAAGAATTATAGCAAATAATGGAAAGAAAAAGGCTTCCCCTGAAGAAAGTGGAGATGATTCTACAGAAAAGAGGTAATTTGTTTTTTCTACTTCCTAAATCTAAGCCAGTTTTAATTGCAAAGTTTGTAATACCAGTTGTATCTTTGACATAGGAAGGAGAACCACAGCTACCTGGGCTGTAGATAACTGGCCTCAAAACACTTGTCAAGAGAAGAAAGATGTGTCCTCCTTTCCATGTACGACTTCAAAAATGCTCATCAGTAAAATCCGCGCTGACAGTCTTAAGTATCATCTGTGAATGCATTTTTAAACTTACCGCTTCTCCGCATCACTCCAGTTGCTGAAAAGTCTTTCATTTTCTTTTTGCAGATGCTCATTTTTTGCCTGCAGTCTTCCGAGGCAGTCCAGACAGTAACCGATCAGCTCCTTAACCACATCTGCCGGGCTCGAAACTTTATGTAGCTTCAGACATCCAAGTCTAAACTAGGACACAAGGAAAGAATGAGTTACTTCACCTGTACTAGAAAGATCACAAAACCTTGCTCCAAGAAACTCGAATACGTGCATCATAAGCATAAGAAATACTCCACAGTCCTTCAGTTCAAAGTGATATAACAAATTTGTCACAAGAATAATTGTGGAATAATCTACAAGCCCATTATTTATGCAGCTAATATGTCTTAATGGTCATCTATCATCTAATAAGCACGGGACATAAGCACTGACATACTTTCTAATGGGCAGGAAAAGAGATGCCATGCAGCAAGAGTAACACGATACAGCAACGACCTGCACTTGTACAGATCAGAGGAGGTCAGTAGTACAAAGGTGCAACCACAGGATTTATATAAAAGCCATTTTTGCTGTAATACACAACCGCAGGAACTGAAAAACTAATGGCATTGCTAACACGTTCTTGCCTTCTGCCCAATTCTGGTACCTGCAACAGCAATACAACCACATAAACATTCCTGATAAAATTAATAAACATTAATTACCTTTGATTTTAAGTAGCACTACATATGCCTCCCTATAATGCTTGCATGCACCTGAAGGATGAAAACTAGCCCACAAGTTCTCCCCTTCAGGGCTCAGACAAGAAGTTCTTAATAATAAAAGGAGCCCTTCCATTAAATAGGTAGCCTCAATAATTCAATGAGATTAAAGGATAAGAGCTATAATGAACAGTTGTATTTCTTCAGCAATGAGGATGTCATACAGGATATACAAGAGTTCTGAACAGATTTGTTTGGCAGGAACAACAAAAAACTGTTGTTTCTGTTATCTTAAAGAGGGAATAGCTCAGCCGTACCTACAAAACAACATCAGCTAAACTATAATTGTGCAAAGCTGGATGAAGATACCAAAATAATCAACATGATAGTTTAAGTCCATTGAAGAAAGATATTAAAGCTGCATGAAAAAGGTCGCCCACATCATCTTAAGAGAAGCAAACCAGAAATGAAGGACACTAGTGCTCTGGTGTAGGCAGATGATGGGGAATCTGAACTACCTTAAGGTACACTTCTGCAGCTGACAAAGCCTGCAGAAGCCACAGGAGGCTTTCCCGATGCCTCTCTGCACCTAGAAGTGCCACCATTTGCCTGGCTTGACAAAAAACTAGCTGAGGGAGCAGCTCCAGAGAAAAGCAAAATGGGCTGGATGATGCTATCCAGACTTTGGCGAGGCTAAACTACAGTAGAAACAGATCTTTCAGGAAAAAGGCATCAAAATGACCTGGCTTTGATTAGAAATGCCTGCAGAAACATCCAGTTGGTGAGGGGTACTTGGAAGGAGAAGGGGTCCTCTCTCACATCTTGTAGTTATTAAAAGTATTGGCAAAACTGTTGTGGCATTTCCCTATGAATAGAACCATTACTCGTCTTTTCAACTTGAACACACAGCAATAACATCTTAAAAAAAAATAAATGTCGCACATGCTAGGGAAAAGTTCAACCTATGTCGTGGCACCTCTGCTATTAAAATCAGAAATGGCATTTCATTAATTTTTCTTCTTGCTTTAGGTCCATTTTACTTGGAAATGCATGGAAAATAACTAAATAAAAGACATTCATGGAAAAAAAAAAAGTGTAGCATTTGTTACCACTTTTTTAAGAGAGAAGTTTACTACTACTATACATAAGGTTTTGCTGACAAAGGCCTTGTGAAATTGCTTACAAAGATTTCAAAGGCACCGTTTCAAACAAATAACAGTCCTTCAACTTAAGATATTTTATCTGTGAAAGTCTCTGCTACAACACATGATACCATCATGACCTTCTTCAGCAAGGTTAATTTACCAGAAAATGCAGCACACTCAAATGTTTGATTTCAAATTAGCCCCTTATCTTTCTTCCAAATTCACATGTACTGTCTCTAACATGTTGCTTTCCTTTCGCTTACATACATCTGATGGCTATAGATGAAAAGATGCATTTAATTTATTTTTGGAAATTAGATTACATTATCAGTAACCCACAGAATGACGTGTATTCCCTGGATATCACACTTGCTGTTTGACAGCTTTAACAAAGATGGACATTTACGTAAAGGAAACTGTTTTTCATCACTTGCAAGCCACCACCATACTATACGGATAAAGAATTCATGCCACACTTGAATACTAGCCACAGAGATAAAGAAGCAGAGTAGCAGAGATAAACAGCAACACAATCTTCTACTTGTACTATGGAGGAAATAGCAAGAAGAGTACATCTTTTTATCTTATGCTTTTAATATAAACAGCTAAGACAAGGTATAGGCAAATATGTTTAATCAGGACAAACAAGCATTGTCCAAATTACAGTTTAAGCTGCACAAAATAAAATACGAATGATCCTCAAACAGGTTAAAGGGAGTAAAAATAATTTCAGCTGAAAGCCTCGTTCCACTCACAACCAAAATCGTGCCAAACACACATCAGACATTGCAAAAGCAATTGTAGTTATAAATAAACACCAGTTCAGCCTCTTACTTAAACGTATTACATAAACCGATACTGCTAGTGCAACGTGGAGTTCTGAAACTACAAGATACATCCCCATCTTTATGGACCTCTGCCATGAAAGGATTTCTGGAAATCTGAAAGCAAAACCACTATCCTTCTTTTTATAAAAGTTGATATACTTAAATCAAACCAGGATTTGGGGCATGAAACCTTTTTTTATGAGTTCTCAAAACAGAGAAGGGGGAGAGATCACGCTGTGAAGAGCGGAGCAAGGAATGCATGCCAGCCTGATGAGCTGCTGCTAACGTGTCACCCAACAGAGAGAAGGTGCTGGACGGATTTGCCACATGGCTACAGGGACACAACAAATTTGGTTGGCCACCTCTTTAGGCGTTCATTTCAAAGTCCAGTAACAGTTAATCTTTAAGTTAATCTTTGATTCAGTCTTTAGACAAAGCAATTGACTTCCCTAGATCAAACTTCACTGTACTGTTTTCTATGTCTCACACACTGTGATCTCTGGACCTCTTCTAGGAGGCTCACAAAAGGTAAGCAAAGCAAGACCATCACCTGGAGGCTTAAATTTATTTGGCAGGTGGTCACATGTCAGCTGGGGGGGAAAAAAAACCCACCAACAATCATAAAGCTTCTGCAAAATGGGTAGTATTCCGTATCTTTTTTCCCCATCCAGTCATCTGATGTTAACTTAGGATAGTGGTAGGCATAAATTATCCAGGTTACATTGCAGCTACCTCTAGCACCTCAGCGCAGAAAAACATGGGACGTTTAGATACAGCCCTAATTAAGCCAAAAGTAATGTGGTATTGGATAGTGGTTTTCTTTTGCCTTCTTCACACAGAATGTTATACAAAGTGTACCAGGCTGTCTCTTCAGCATGAAGTCATTTCTAACAATGAGCTA
Source organism: Falco punctatus (assembly GCF_963210335.1). NCBI lineage: Eukaryota > Metazoa > Chordata > Aves > Falconiformes > Falconidae > Falco > Falco punctatus. The sequence goes on from NC_137586.1 coordinate 83,218,290, forward strand.
TTACACCATCTATTTAACTAAGAGAAATGTTAGCACTAACAATAGTAACATTGTTATCTGAGCAAATTACAACTGATTGGCATTTGCCCCTGTAAAAAGCCAGTGCCGAGAGACTGATAAGCCATAAAGACAGCCAGATCCATTTCATTTCCAAAGCATCAAGGCGAAGCAGAAGCCATTTGTAAAACAACATAAAGAAAATGACATCTCAGGAGACTTCTGCCCTGCAGTCCTGCTGGCATCCCAAATTTGAAACCAAACTGGGAAAGGATCAGTTGCACAAAATAGCACAAATATAGACCCGAGAATTCTGAATTTGGGACAGACATGCAATACGCAACACTGATTAAGATAGATTTCTATTAAAATTGAATGCTTGGAGGAGAGGTGGGGATCATTAAGAAGGAGGCATTAGTTTTCCTACTTATTGCTTAGATTTTACTTGCAACTTAACCAAAAAACAGTCCACCAAACCAAAAAAAATGTCCTTCATCACCAAAACCACAGTAGTGAAACTGGAAACAATTCTAGAAAGATTCAGTTGAAGTAGCTAAAGACCAGGATACTATAAGAAACAGTTAACTAGGTGGGATATCAAACATATCTTGCTTACTGCATGAATGAAAGCTCAACACTAACACTTCACTAAGCTAATTTTACATATAACATGCCTACGATTTGGATCGCATTTCCAAGGTGAGCCTCATTTTGTAAATTCCTGCACATTGCTGCTCTCTAGACCGATTTATATTTCTTGCCATTCTTCCAGCTGCTGTAGCTTTCCATCTTCACATCATCTGCAGATGTAATTTATGTGCATTTTATTTCCCCTTTCAGATCATTCAAGAAAACATTATGTAAAACAGCGAAGCATTAAACACTTCATTTATACAGATAACAAGCAGCTCTGCTAGAGGTCCCAGTAGACAACAGACTGACTGTGACTGATATACTGCTCTCCTTCAATATCTGTTTTATTTGTGTGTTCGGGTTTTTTAAATTGTTGTTAAAAACACATGAAGTGAATACAGAGTCACTTAGCAAGCCGTGTTCCCTTAATCAGAAATCACAGTCAGCACTTATCCATGAGACCAGTATTTTAGGTTTAGAAATAAAAAACAAGAATTAGAAGCTTATGACAAAACTGCCATTTTCACATCTTCTCTCATCCTTCCCACTGTTTGTCTCCTACAGATGAGGACAGGGGTGTCTTAAGCATAAGACAGAAAATATTTCAGAAGGAAACTGAAGAGCTTCTCAAATAATTTTTCCTCTACTCACTGATATTTACAGGAAGATGCTTCACATAGAAAAAAAAAAAAGTCATTAAAATATGAGCCAACACATTTTTTCATGGAAAATTCTGAAACTACATGAAAACTAATTTATGCTATAGAGGTGGTGGATTTTAGCTTTGCATTTAAATATATATATATATGCCGTCTATTCTTTGCATTAATTCATTCCACTAGAAATGAGAATTATCCTATTTAAGGCAGTAACTATCAAAAGTTATGCGCTGAAAGGAGAAGCCATTTACACGACAATGCCTGCATCTCTTCTAAGGCAGAATCTGAAGCTGGATACTAACAGTGAGCTAATTTCCAGTAACAATTTTTCATTATGACATACTAGTCTGTAAGAAAAAAAACATTCATGCTGGAAACTCTCATTGCATCTGCATTGCTGGCCATGATTTCTCTCTGTATTACTTAAGTATCTTGACAATCCTCTCTAACAGTATTTGTTACCCAAAATATATTTAAGGAAGTCCATACTTATTTAGACAGATTTTGTCTCTTCTTGTCCTGGCAGGCTTAGCAGCCATGTAGTGTGTCTCTCTTCTATTCATATTATATACTTAAATCCTAAACTTTGGTGTTTTGTTTCTTCCTTCTCCATTTTTAAAATGATTTAACAAGTAATTTTTATAGATAACACTTACAGATACTTATATTTGACTTTGAAATTAAAATATTCCTACTATGTGAATTAATTGATGAAGTTTTAATTGTACAAGCCAAACTACAGCCTGTAACAGAATCATCTCTAACTCACCTCACTCATCTTCCACTTCTCCTACACCTTCAGAGAAGGACTCTGATCTGTGCACTCTGCATCTAAGCATAGTATTTCAAACTACATTAACAATCAGCTGGGTTAGCACAGTTAGTAACGTCTACATCCTTGCAGACAGATGCTGCCTTCTGCAAGGTATTGTCTAAGCAAATGTCCTTTCACCAGGGAAATATTAGTGAAGAATTTGAGGGGAGGGAAAATTCCACAGCAGCCCACCAGCATGGAGCAGCTGTGTAGTCCCTCTGTCTTTACCAAGACCTGCCGTTTGCAGAAGCAGCTGTGACCCCTGCGTTGAGGCAGGAAAGCCCTGCAGACCCATATAGCGACAGACCCTTTTGTCACAACCCTATCCTGAGCACCTCTCAACACCTTTCCTACGCTAGAAGGGAGCTACACCGGGAGCAATGTTCTACGACGGAGTTCAGTCTTACTAGAGGTTGGTCTTTCCATGCTGTTAATCCCAGTTCAACTGGGTATTCGGGAACTAGGGCAGACAGAGGAGAAATCAGAGTGGTTTTTATTAACAAAGATCCCACAGTCTGAAGCCATGTTTTCATTACTCAAAAAGCCATCTCAATAATCTCAAAAGCCAAACCAAACCAAACGCTTTACTCGCTTCTTTTTCAACACTTGCACAAATTTATACCTAGAAAATCTTGCTAAGACAAGATATTAAAAGCTATCAATTGAACTATCCTGAAGTCACCTACTCATGACCTCGCCTATGGCTGGTACTGAAAGTAAATTCTTCACCACAGAGTTAAATACGAGCCCTGACAGACAACATCAACTGTTAATTCAAAAACCAGAATGCAGAACCCCTTCCATGCTTGCGTTACAGTTGGCAGTGCAAGACACAGCAACTTTCTTTTCCCAGTTGATCGTTGGAACTCTTGCGAGAATCAGCCCTGCTACTGCTGGTTAAGTATCAGCTACCTCTTCTATTCCACATAAGCACAGACTCTGACCTAAGACAGAATCTATACTTTGATAAAACTAAGTTTTCACTAAAAAAATACCTATGAATTTAAAAGAGGAAAATGTTAATGAAAATTCATGTACAGGGTTAAAGAATATGACCTACAAATGAATGATGCTGACACTTATACAAAGAAAGTATTGTTACAAGCTTGAATCTGGAAAGCATTATACCATTTTTATTTCTTAAGTCCATCAGTGAGTGGTCTTGATTTTTTAAAGCTGTGCCACTATTATCTCGAGGGAAATCATTCAACAGTAACCATGACATCCCTGGGTGTGGTAATAAAATGAGTACACTAGACTTGCACAATACAGTGATGACAATGTGAAAGCAGAAGTTGCTTTTGTAACAGCAAACTCTAGGAAGCTAGAAAAATTACAAAGCACCATGGAAGCCAAGAAATCTTGCCGGTTACATTAGTCAGTATAAAAATATGATCACCAGTTGCAAAAATCAAATTGAAGATAAAAATTCTGCCTTTACCCACTCTTGCCTTTTCCTCCTGAAACGTTATTTATGAGCAAAGTATTACTTCATCCTCAAAAAAAAGTATCATCTTGACGAAGGCATTATTTCCATTCTAGAGCAAGACCGCTGACAAGTGATTGCTATTTTTCTCAGGTTTATACTACAGGCTGCAGAAACCTTCCACGTAAATTGCTGTCATATTAGCTCCACATCAACAGATCAAATTCCATCTGGTTTCACTATTTTGTATGGCAGGGGTTCCCAAATATTTTGGGGAGTGCTTCACTGTTTGTCACACCCTCAAATCCACACATTCATGGCACTGTGGCCCCCGTAATAACTGCAGTGCAAAGAGACTACATCTGTAAACTAAGCAGAAATTGGGAACGTTGTCAGGTGTTGGAATACACCAGTATCATATATATCTAAGAACTAGAACGGCCACAGCGTGTCCTTGGCCCATGCCATTCACCACTTCACCAAACACCCTGTAGGCACATTGCAGGAGCTGGAGCATCCCAGGGACCACTTCCAAGAGGCAGTTTGCATACAGCCACCCTCTTCTGCAGGCTGAGGGAGTTTAATATCATGGACACAGACGGGTCCCCAGCAGTTGGCGTCTGTGCCTGAGTACCTTCCCAGGAAATTTTAATTTACTGGTGCAGAGGCAACCACAGTTTCAGGTTTGCAGCAGAAGCCACTGTATTTTACAGGATTAAGGAGGACCAAGGCACACTGCAGGATAAGGTCTCAGATTTCCCTATTGATCTGGATCCTGGGGAACAGAAGTAGAAATAAGGCTGAAGAAGGCTCTGCCACTTACAAGTTATTCCATTCATCCCTCATCAAGCTGTACACTGCAGCATGGGCCAGACTGGAAGCAGATTCCTATCCTGAAAGCTCTTCTTAGAGTCATTGATTGGAAGGGACTTCTGGAGGTCTCCTATTCAACCTCCTGCCCAAAGCTTAAAGGTCAGATGAGGTTGCTCAGGGCTTTATCAGCTGGGTCTTGGAAACCTCCAAGCATTGAGACTGCACAATCTCTGTGGACAAACTGCAACACTTGACTGGCCTACTAATGAAAAACCTTTCCACTACATCCCATCGGGAACTGTGGTTTTGATTTATGTCTGTTGACCCTCATTGTCTGAACACGCACCACTGCACATTGCCTGGCTCTGTCTTCTCAGTAACTTCCTTGGAGGTGCTGTGCAGCCACACCTGAAGTTTGCTCTTCCCCATGTTCAAGCAGCCCTGGTCCCACAGCCTCTCCTCACAGGGCAAGTGCTCCAGCCCCACAGCACCCTGACAGCCCTCTGCTGGACCCACTCCAGCCGAGCAGTGTCCTCTTTGTACTGGGAACCCAAAACCAGATGCCGGATCAAACTGACTAAATGCCAAATGAAGAGGGACAACCACTTCACACGTTCTGTTAACTGTACTCCCGCCCATATGGCCTGGGATGCTGTTGGCCGCCACTGCTGCCAGGGCTAGGAGCTCAGTGCCCACCAGAACCCACTGCCTTACCTCCCCAGCCCCACCAGCCCCAGCCCATCCCCCTGCAGGGGCTCTCCAGGCCTGGGAACGGCTTTGCATTTGTCCCCTGACTTTCATACGGCTCCTGTCACCCCATTCCCCCAGTCTGGCATCTCTGGGTGGCAGTCCTGCCCTTGAGGGCATCCACTGGTCACTCCAGTTCCGCATCAATTGGAAACTCAAGGGATGTTCACTCCATCATCTCCCCCAAGTTACTGTTAAAGATATAAAACAGGACATGTTCCAGGAGAGACCAACACTTGTTACCAGCCTCCAGGCCCACAGGACCCACTAATCACTGTCCTCTGCATCCCATCACCCAACCAACTGGCTCTCCACTCACCCAAACCATAACAGCCCAACCTGGGCATGCTGCGGGGTGCAGTGCCAAAAGCCTTTCCACAGTCCAGACAAGTGGTACCCTCCACTCTCCCTGCAGGCACAGATCCAGCCATTTTATCAGAGAAGGCGTGCTAGATGGCAGACACAGTCTGCATGGTCTGGCACGGTGTAAACTTGGCAAACCCACTCTCCTAAACACCACATTCTCTTTCACGTGCACAGAATTATGCTCCGAGAGCAGCTGCCCCACAACTTACCCAGAAATCAAAGCAAACTTGACCAACCTCTAGTTCCTCTGAGCATCAATCCACCATTTTTTGAAAACTGGTGGGAGGTTTGCCTTTCTCCAGTGGTTCGGCACCGCTCCCAATCTCTGTGAGCTTTCAAATTTGAACAGGGAGTAGTCTCATAAAGGCCAGCTCTCAAAGCACCCTCAGGATGCAGTGTGTCTGGTCCAGTGGACTTGAATGGGTTGTTGTGGTGGAGAAAACAGTAACATGAAAAACCAGCTCTGCTCAGCAGTCTAAAGTTCTTATCCTTACTTGGATTTTGCCAAAATTCATTAAGGTCCTTGGAAGCACTGCATTTTGACTCTCCATATTTGAGATCGTTCCAGCAAAACGCTCTCAAAATCCCACTGCTCTGTTCAGGGGAAAGAAGAGGAAGACTTCTTTGAAGACTTTGATACTGTAATAAAATCTGAATATCATTTGCCTGAGACCTCACTAAAGCCAGCTCTTTGCAATCACAGGAAACAATGTCCCATAAACCCTTTTGTAGAGGAACTGAAATTTTAGTTTCCTAATCTCACTAGTCTAGCTGGAAAGCTGTTTGGGACAGTTTTTTCTAATTTGCCTCCTAAACACACACATGCCCAACTTGCATCCATTTGCTCTTGGACAGATACTGTTCCTTAGCCTATTAGCATTCTTCTCCCTCTCTAGTGTTCAGACTTAGAAATTCATAATTATTTTTCTCTGTCAGTATATATTCTGTTGAACTAAAGCTCAGTGTTGTAGCTTTGGCTACACATATGTTAGGGTTCTCTATTCCTCACATCCTACAAGCTTCCTCCCAATTTCAATTTGCATTTCTCAACTGTAGATGACCAGAACTATACATGTAATTATGAATAGACAACATGACCAAGTAGACTGTGCAAATACACAGAAAATAGACAAAGAACTTCTGTGACATTTGTGAGTCATCAATATTGAGTCTATTTGCATGTTTCATTTCTTTCTTTCACCCTTCACACCTTACATTTACCCTGTAAGAATCGCCAAGATATGGTGATTATCTGTATTTCAGGAAGCCTCGTTCTTCAAATAGTTTTAGAGTAAAAAATTATAAATGCAAACTGTAAGCACAGCAGATACTGCTTAAACACCCCCTTTAAAATTTAAAAAAAGAAAAAAAAGAAGAAACTTGAGCTACGTAGGCAGGTAAGAGTTGTTGTGTGAGCACTGCAAAGATGCCTACTGAGCAAGACACTAATTGGTTTATTTAATGAATAGCGTTATATCTGTATGTCCTTCTTTAAAGTCTTTGGAAAACTTCCTACTCAGAAACATCATGTTCCAGGTATCGATACAATCAGCTACTCCTGCAAAGCTTAATGGCACCCATGCTGAAATGGTCTTTAGCTACTGAATTTTGACAGCTGTGACATGGTCTGGGCAAAATCTACTCAGGCTGTGATTCACTACCTGAAAGTGCTCTGCAATCATTTCCCCAAACTTGGTCTAAAAACTGTTGCTCATCAGAGTACTTGCTCCTCCGAACTTCAACCCGTATGTATCAACAAGAACCAAATCACACCTTTGTGAAAAATGAGATACATGTCAAAAAAGGCATGAACTGAGTAAAGTTACGGAGCATTTGCCCTAAAGCAATGTTTATCTCTCAAGGTGCTAAGCTACAGAAAGCTGTCATTGATTCTCCCCTCTATTTTCTTGAACACTATGCAACTGAATCCCTTAAAATCAGAAATACACTGAATACTAACATGTGCTGCAGCAGTAACACTCAGCACCTGTGATATTAGGTATTTCTTCCAATTCTTTGCTAATGGTCATCAGATACAATGTTCCATTTCACTAAGAAAATCTGAGCAACTGGAGTAGAACGGCCAAAGGCAAAACTCCAGAAAGATCATGTGTAATAGCTCGTTATTAGAATAATAAATATGAAATGGGCAACTATATTATAGTTCCACATTTAGTGATAACAGAGTCATCATGGTTACGAAAAATATGAACAATTTGAGCAGTTTATTGAATTTGGGATGAAATCACTACACTTCACCAAGCAAACTGGCCGGCTTGCGTTTTGCACATACATCCAAGCACTTTATCTTCTTTTATGCTTCTCCTCTTTTATCATTCCCTTCTATACTTCAGGCAATAGTGTTCGTTCTGCTTTCTGCTAACAGTCTGCTCTGAAGCGACTTCACAAAGACAGCTGAAGCAAGACATCCTTAGAAGGTCTTTTTTTTCATCTTTTTCCTCATTAATTCAATGGCTCCAGGAATAATCGGGCACTTTCCTACCTCACTGAGTAGCAAACAGACCATGAGCAATGGAACTACTGAAGGCTGGTTTCCTATGTTTATGACTCTTGTGCTGGATCCCCATATGTCTAAGAAGGTGAGAAATCCAGTCAAAGCTTTTCCCTTATTTAATGCATTCATAACTTCTCTTTCCCATGAGGATTTGCTAGTGTCTAATAATACAGTTGATCTCATTCCAGAGTTTTTTCTAAAGCAGACATATGAATAGGATCTCTCTTCTCGCTCCAGCCACCCATTTCCATGAAACTAGTAGGAACCTGATATCTTTGAGACCTTTACTCCTGTCAAATCTGTTTGAAATTGGCTGGTAGTTTCAGAAGTTATTGGGGGGGAAGGCAGAGGAGGCAAGCAACTGGCAGTCAGAGGCACACAGCATGACCACATAATCCCCGTTTCCTTAGGAAGCGGGGGAAAATAATCGCACATTTTATTATTTAAAAACTCCCATAAATTAATTAGGAAATGAGCTTTACTTTGAGTTCTAAACTTGTTTTCTTCCTTGTTTTTCACGTAACTTACAGTGTGGCATAAATACAATAGACTCTAGGTATAACATCAGGATTCGGATCCCAGGACTCAAATACATGCACAATTCCCAACTATTGTTAATTTAGATTTCTTAGGGAAAGCCTAATAAGACAGCTCACATCAGAATGCATTTCCTACAGGCTAAGAACAGAACATAGGCCATTACCATCAATGATACACAAAATTATCACACAGCAACTTGTGTTTGTGGCTCAAGTCTCCCAAAAGTATGAAAGAATACCTCCCAAGGCTTTTTAGCTTTATCTGCTGGATATTCTGCATTTACATTCAGGTTTCCAACTCTAAAATTATTCCAGGACCAAGCTCATTTAAGGAAAATCTTTAAAATAGGAGTGTGAAGCTCTTTTTCTGAGCAGTTAATCACAAAGTATGCGTAGCACGAACATGTAATACTGAACATCCCCCCCACCACGCAACCCTTTTGATAACATCCAGAAAAGATTCTGTAAATGTTACAAAAGGTAGACCCAGATAAATGTACTTTTAGCAAAGATCTCCAAAATAAAAACAAGGCTTGCAGGAGTGCTTGTGATATTACTGTCAGTAAAAGTTCCAAGGTAACGACTAATACTTCCAAGATTAAAAAAAAAAAAACACCACATTATGTGTTAGCTGCTGCATAATGGCAGTATTTTAAGACTACCTGTCAACTGATCATATTCCTACATGTGAAACCCAGACTGCAGCTTTCTTCAAAAAAATTAATAAAATATAACTGAAATGTCTGGAGTAATAACTGTCAGATACGAAGACAACTTGTCTTGGGAGCTACTTCCCCTCAACCATTGACCTTTAGGTTTGGGAAGTAATGGAAACTATAAAGTGCTTCTTGAATACACCCTTGGAACTAACATGCCAACATTTTGCAGTAATTTAAGCCTGACTCCCCCTAAATATGCTGTACTCTGGTGGTTAACAGCTCAGTGATTGCACGATTCTTTGCTTGGAAAGTAAATGTATAACCACGTGAATAAGCATGAGATAATGCCTAGACCAAGGCGAAATAAAAGTGTTCCCAGCTAAGTACTACAAACAATTTTCCAGTGTGACTAATAACATTTAGAACAACTACTGACTGTTTTCAGGGTGGTTTTTCACCCGTTGTTTACAACGTCCTTTCAGGACGCTGACAGACACTTGTTAAAACCTTTAAGATCCAAACATCTGACTACTTAATAAGGAGTTCATTGAATGGAGTTATTTCACCCCATTCAAGAAAATAAGAAATTGAAGATTTTCCTCTGTTGTAATAAACTCACCTATCTGCGTACACTTGCCCCACCCACAAGCATGGAAATATTCTGTGCATCTCGAGATATGTGTGGTGAATATGCCACATCTCTGGTAAAAACAAAATTCCAAGCAGTGTTAAGTCCATAGGAGAACATAAAGGCTTCTGTAAATTATCAAGATATGAATAGCGTATTTTTATCTATCCAAGAGTCTAACAAACAAACAAAAAAGCTAAACTCATTTTTTATAGAAAGAAGCACAGCTCAGATTCAGGAATACAATGCATGTGAAATAAACTTTACTGACCTATATCTGTTTACGTTAATGCTCCTTTTCTTACTGTTCAGTTTCACCCATCCCCTTTAAGACTTAAACAACTCCACAGATATGCAGAGTGCGATCCTACACACAGAAGCTGAACCCTTCTAGCCATCCTCAACGATTATCTCTTCTGCCTTCATGCAGGAATACATAACTGCCTTCGTGGCATCTTAATTTTACATAAGCATATCACACACACACCCAACTATTTCACAGGAGTATTTAAAAAAACCCCACAAGGTGTATTTGCCTCTATTTCCTTCTAAAACACTGTCAGAGACACAGAAATTTGACAACCAAAACTTGTTCTAGACTATATGGACCTAAAAGGCTCTAGTGGTAGTAGGACATATGTTTTCACAGTTAACAGAGATTCTCACTTTGCTGGAGGGTGAGGGGTGTGCATCCCCTTTTTTGTCAGAATACTCCCCTCCAACAACAACGAGATGTTTGTGACCACTATCCCATCAAGGACCCACCAAGCAAACCCAAATCTGACATGAAATCACAACACAAGGAAGACAGTTCAACCCTGAGCCATCTACGGGCCCTGCAGCAGCAGCACATCTGTAACCTGAAAGAGGTGGGACTCATAGCGTCCTTTGAGCTGTTCTTCTCAAAACCTCTGCAGGGACCATTGCATGACACTGTTCAGAACGACAGCTCCCAGCACCGAATTCCCAGACTTCTACCCAGTTCCCTTTGGATATATGCATCTCAACAGAAGGATGTAACGAAACAGCAGATGCAGATGGTATGGGACGTTAAGGAATTAAGATGCCATTATTAAAAGTAATTTCCTGTAACTGCTCTAGTCAGTAGCAGTTCAACACCTAATACTTACATACAGGGACTCTGGAAAATACTGTATTTCACATTGTCCAGATGAACTAGCAGCTCACAATACGGTTTTGGTCTTCAAGCAGGATCTAAGGAATTAAGGTGCTACAGCATGTCCAAAGAAGAGCACAAACTGGTCTAAAGCACAAGTCTTATGAGGAGCGGCCGAGGGAACTGGGGTTGGTTATCCTAGAGAAAAGGAGTCTGAGGGGAGGGAGACCTTATCGCTCTCCGCAGCCACCTGAAATTTGGAGGTGGCACGCAGGTGGGGGTCGGTCTCTTCTCCCAAGTAACAAGTGACAGGACAAGAGGAAACAGCCTCAGGTTGCACCAACTGAGATTTAGACTGTGTATCAGGAAACATTTCTTCACAGAAAGGGTGGTCAAGCATTGGAACAGGCTGCTCAAGGGAGGTGGTTGAGTCACCATCCCCCGAGGTATCTAGAAGATGTGTAGATGCGGCGCTCAGGGACACGGTTTAGAGGTGGACTTGGCAGTGTTGGGTTAACAGTTGGACCCGACAATCTTACAGGTCTTTTCCAACCTGAACAATTCTATGATTCTACAGCATCACTGCACTTTGTTTCAGGACACCAGTATTCAACTGTTCATATTACATAGATATTGCTTTGCTTCTAGGCTCCTTAAAGGAACAAATGAATACACAGAAAAAAAGTATAGTTTATTTCTCAGAGGTTTTCCTACAGTCAGAAAAAAAGGTAATTTACTACAATCTTGTTTATGCCTTGTTGATGCTCTGGGCACGAAATTAAGGTTTCCATTCTCAAGTCTGGCACTACCTAGACTCATTACAACACAGGACGATTTAAGAACATGTACTACCATGTTGCACATTCTACCATGTAACTAAAATATGACATTTTTACTTCATAGGTAAAGGTCATTTCAGAGTACTGATTGATCACAGGTTATTTCCAACTGATCAAATGTCATTCCATACACTGACTGATTCAAGGTAATTACTAAGCTGATATGTCAGATGCATTCATTGGTACTACAAACTCAGCTCTAGCAAATAATTGTTCCATGTGGATTATTATCATGACAAAACGTGTCAAAAGTTTTGCATTCAAGAAATTCACATTAAATTCTAGTAAAGATCAAATAAAAACTAATGTTTTCCTAAAAATTCGAATCCACCAAATCTATTTTTATATACATATGTACCTATATATATATATATATAAAAAAGGACAAAAAAATCCCTTACATACAAACAAACCAATGCCTAAAATACATTAAATTATAATGTATGTCTTTTCCTAAGGGAAGTTTTTACTGAGATGGACTGGATTGGATTCAATTAGAAAATATTTTCCTTGAATTCTTATAAATTCTCATCTGCAAAAGAAATACGGTTAACAGATAAAAATGTTAAAGTGGTTGCTAGCAACACAAACCAAACATTTACTTTTTTCCACATAATACTGTTTGCAAAAGCTGTTGTCACAAAGTATTTAGTCAACTGGTGTTTTCTGAAGCCAAGACAATCCTGGAAGAAGGAAGGCATTTCTTTCTCACAATGAGAATTCTATAGAGCACGACTGACTACTTCAAGGGACAGCGTTTTACAACACGTTAATACACAGCCTGCTAAAGCTACAGATCCTAGTGAATTAAAATGCTGAGTTCCTGAATCAGTCCTCCAAAAAGTCTGCACGCTACTTGCTTTGGAACGTTCTTTCTATTTTTCAGATGAGTCAGTGAAATAGGTTCCTTCATTACACTTCTAGCGAAAGGTATAGTGAGTATATTTTGTAACTGGACTGATACATCACCGCTAGGAAGGTTATGAGCCATCAGAAACAAATGCCAGTAGTAAAAAGTAATTAAGCCAATTACTAAGGTTTCAGCCAACAGTGCTATGAGACAACAGGGCAGACCACCTACTCTCCTCACCCTACAGTTACCTGCATTGCTACACATCTCAGCCTGGTGGCATGGTGTTTTCCCTGATAACTGCTCAGCCAGGTGGCAGGGTATTTTGCAGCTGCTGGTTAGACTATGATTTCAGGTGAAGCACCGTAAAGCTACACTGCCTGCACCCACAGGTCACAGCCACATCATATTGTTTGCACAACACTAAAGGCAAAAATTTTCAGGGACCCAGGGAAAAGAGTGAAGTCTCCTTTATATTACAGTGTAATTAGAAAGCATGAGCCCTATGTCTTCAAACCCGGAGGCACGGACAGACTCCCTCTGGACAGCCCCAGCTGTCTGTCAGACATCTCAGAGGCCAGCAGAAGTATGCTCTACTTATCACAAAAATGGCTCCTTGTAAGAAAGAATCAAAGAATTTCGTCTTTACTGTAATTTCAGTTGAGAAAAACAGTATTTCTCAAGTCTGTTATATTTCTATATCTCATTTAATATTTTTACATATGCAAAATGGAGAATCCACTGATGTTTTTAAATCCCTGAGTCTACAGTAGTAATGTAGAAGAACTAAAACTTTCATATGAATCAGAAAATGGTGGGGTTTATTTGTTTAGCTTTGGTTTTGTTTGTTTTTTAAACACCCACATTATTTTATTTCAGAACAGTAAAATACTAGCAAAGGAGTACCTTAAAGAAACTGTAATTGGGCCAGTGCTGTTTAACATTATCCAAAAAAAAAAAAAAAAAAAGCAGAAAACAATGCATACAGTGGTCTGGCAAACAAGGCAAAACTCAATAAACACATATTTCAGTTAGCAACAAACTGGAAAAAAACCACAGAGCAGCAAATGCAAGCAACAGCCAAAGATGGAAAGGCAATTTTTCCCTTAATGTCACGTTAACCATCAGTCATCAGCATTAAAAAAATATCAGTATGCTAATATATGGGTAAAACAAGATCTATAGAGGCAACATGTCTGGGAAGAACCACAGTACTGCTGAGAACTCAACCACTTTTCAAGGCAGGGTCCTGGTTTTGGTGATTTGGTCATCCGTGTCCTGCTCAGGAAGCTGTGATGGAAAAACAGACTCAAAGACCACCCTACATTGACAGGTGCCCAGCCCAGGGGCCAGCACAGAGAGGGAGCAGTAAAATGCTTAGTTTTACAATTTTTTAAAAATTTTATATCTATATTCCACTGTCAAAGGGTCACTGCTCAGTGAGACAACAGAATGTCCTGAGTTAACAGGATCCAATATGTTCACATAAGTTCTTTTTTGAGTAGGATAAAGCAAGTACTCCCACGGTTTGAAGTCTCCTCAGGCAAGCAGTTACCTCTCTGTTGCCAAATAGAGCTTTGCTGAGGTCCTCAGCAGTCTGGTTCCATGTGCAGTCAGTTAGAGATCTGCAAAAACTTCTTGATCCCAAATAAAAATCTAAATCTATTTCTACACGAGGAAAAGCAAAGCAAAGATCCACCGCTATTTCTGAAACTACCGAACTGATCACTAAATTTTCTTCCTATTAGAATAACATAATGGTTTTCTTAGGCATATACAAAAGCCACGAAACCGCTCCTTTACACAAATCCCATCTCGTGTACAGAAAGCACATGGATTTGAAAAGAAGCCATACCACATTCTGGGACAGCTAGTTTAAACATTTAAGATGTGATTATTTATTCTGAGCTGTAAGCTTAAGGAAGTAGTGCTTTCGAGCCCTACGCAGCTGAACTGGAATGACTAGTAGCACAAAATAGCCCAGACTGTGAAGCAAATAGCGTAAAGTGACTATACGAGCCCACACAAACACAACTGAGAGATAAGCCAGAGGTTCAGAACAGAAGACTTGAAATAGTTCTTCACTGCCGAACACCAAAGTATAAGAACTCATTGCAGTGTGTGTAAAGTGAGGAATATCACCTTGCAAAGTGAGAAATATCATTTCACCTTTTGCAAGACCAGTGTCCTGTAGTCAGTAGCCAATACCACTCAGGCAAACCTCAGAGCTGGCTAAATTCTTTGGCAGACCAAGATTTAATCACTCATTAAAATAAATCTAACTTCAGTAAGGATGCTCAACACTGTTAAATAATTCCTTTCCTCTTTAAGCCAGCTGAAAGTGATGATGGTAGTTACAGCACATGTGGCTTGGTTAAGTATATCAAGGAGCAAAAGAAAATAGGTAACTGCTATCCAAATTTCTGTTACAACATTAATTATACGTTAGAGCACACTGATACTGGCAAATGCAGCACATTTATTCTTTTTATATTTGTTTTTAATCTACTGAAGTGTAATGAATCAAATATGCGAGAAATTGAAGTGAGAATGATAGAACTCCAACTGAACATGGAGACAAAATTTCCAAGAAGGAAAAAGATCAGATAATCACGAAGAGAATCTGTGTGAAATCCACCTGCAAAGCAGTCTTCCATAGCAAATGAAGGAAGATTGTTTAATCTTTAGAAATAAATTGGAAATATTTAAGTCTTCACAATCCACAAGTAAAACTTCAAAATCAAATGCAATTCTCCATGTGCCATCTGCCAGTCCTAACTTCTGGCAAGCTGAGGTTCTACAGAGACAGTAAACGGACTAGTCCAAAATACCAAATGCCTGCATCAGGAACTACAGATTAATTACTTGCAAAACAAGTGCAAACAGAGAAAAGGTGTTAAAAAGGTTACTAGAAATTGCACCAAAGTGCAAAACGAACATTGCCTTTCCAAGTTTTCACACTCTTTACCAGCAAGATTGTATATAATGGATCTAAGCATTTATATTTGGAAGACTTCATAAAGGGCCAAGATAAAGGATGGCAAATTGCAAATTTGCACTAGACAAATAAAAGAGAAGTTGCCAGCATTTCTCTAGGGGATAGCGAAACAACTGTAAACTTGTAAGAAGATCCTAAGTTGCACCATAATATTTAGAAGAACTTCTCTGAACCTTTTAAAATATTTAAATATAAAATACTTACGTTATGGAGTTATGACAGAAAATGTTCTCCTACTTACAGTGACAGTACTGTCCATCTCTTTGTCATTTGATAAGGTTCTATCACCTCTGTGTCCACCTGCTTATATCTGTGTTTAATACCTACAGCCATCTTCGATTTATATTATACTATCCACAACAGCAGTGTAAATGCTATCAAGATAAATCTGAGCAGGATCTTAGATCACCTGCTCTCTGCAGAACCAACATCCATGTGTACAGAATCATCTACTGTGTACAAAATTAAGTAGTTACAACTCACTGCATCCACAATTTCTCCTTAAACCTGAAGGCAGAGGTAGTTACCCAAAAGATCACAGTCATGAGTACCTGTGCCACGTCTGAACAAGACTCACGCAACCACTTCCAAGAAAGAAGTCACACTACCAACTGAATAAAGCCTATGGAGTTGTAAAGATAGAGTATAATGAGAATCTCCAAGACTGGAAATAAAGCTGCAGTTTTCATCTGAATAAAGTTTGAGGAGTTAACTGTTATCTTATATGAAGGTAAGTTTCACAGACTAATACTTTTGGGTAGTAGCATATGAAAATCATAGAACTGCACCTAAAATTGTGCAATTGCAAAACTGTTTTTAGGGATATTATCTTCTTTCCCCTACATTACGAGGCAGCTCTCATCAACAAAGAACAAAACATTTTTGTTATACACCTCCCAAGAGAAAAGATAGCTCTTTGCAGAACTGCAAGATAATTCATGCCGCAGCTAGGAGAAATCATAGCTACTATGAAAACAAATACTGTATTTCAAAACCCACTGGGAGGATCCTGTTGTGCAATGTGTCAGAATAGTTAGTGCTTTTGTACTTAAGTTCATTAATTGTAACTAAGGATTGATTTATTTATAAATATAAGTTCTGTATCATACCATGATTTCCTTTCTTTTATAAAACAGTAATATGAGTCTTATATACATAATTACTTTTCCCTTCCAGTGATTCTCAGGTTAAAAAATCGTAATTGAAAAGTAGAACCCAAACAGGATGACTCCACTCACTTTTTTCTTGACAAATTAAGAGCAATATTTAAATATAATATCATATTTAAATAAGCCATAAGTAAAACAAACAATAACACAGACCAAATGCTTAACTGAATTGCTCAACTTGTCCAGAGAGAAGTCGCATTTAGACACATAAGTTAGGAAGCTGCAGTGTTACAGAAGTAGATGAAACAATTCCTCCCAGACCTGGAAAAGCCTGTATCATAAGGAGCAGCTCCACAAACCTGCAAAAACCTCAGCCACGGGCAGGTGAGAAGGGCAAATACCCAGCAGATTTGAGAGAAAACTTGGGCCCAGTTCAGGAAGTTTAAGCCCCTACGTGTACTATTTCTTTCAGTCAAACACCATGGATCCAGAACCACCCAGCAGGAGTGGGATTTTGGCCAAAACTAGGCTGTTGAAATGAGATCTTCAGAGCATGCCATGCATCACCACGCACTAAGCATAAGTACTTGAGCTCTGCGGTTTTAATTTTACTGAAAAAGAAAACACTTCTTAGTTCAAGGGAAGAGTTTCTACTGCTACAATTCTTTTTGTTCCTTAAACTGGATCCATACTGTTTAGGACTGATCGATTTTGTAAAGGACTCTTGGATCCAACAATGACAATGTATAGAGGGTTGAAACATGGAATCTCACCAGCCTTTAATCCTGTCCTGAACAGATAGGGTCCCTGCCCATGCACAATATGTTGCGAATTCAGATGCTAGACAGATTCTTACAGAGTAAAAATCTGCAAATACTGAGACCAGATTAGACTTTTAGCTCTCCCTTTGCAGGTCACACTGACTCTGCAGCATTTTCAGCACTGGGCCATCACTTTACGATGCTCACAGATACACGTTGTTCAGACATACAAAACTAGTGTTTCACAGAAGGAATAAGCCCCCAGTTCCTTCAAAGCTTGCGCCCCAACAGTGAGCTCCTCATCCCTTGCATTCCTTCACTCAGCTGAAGAGCCAGTAGCCTCTGTGGTTCACTGCCATTTCCCCTGCAGCAGAAACAAAGGAGCGGGTGCAACACATTGCTCAAGAGGAACACAAAATTCCTGTCACTTAATGAAAGATAACAGCTGCTACTGAATATCAGCATGGTGAACCTCACAGTTACAAACTCTTACAACTAGATTTGTAGGCATATCCAGTTTCCTACTTGTAGGCAGAGATGAAGGACACATTTTTTTTCAGCCTAAACACTGGCTTCTCAGTTGTACTTTTTTCATCTTGCAGTTAATCAAAGAAACTACTAACTTCAGGACACTTTGAGTAAGGAAGTCTTCAAGCTGACACCTCCCAGGATCCAGAAGACCTGTAGCCTTATCTCAGACAAAGGAAAAAAACCACCAAAAAAACCAAAGCAAAACCTTCCTTTGTTATGAGCCAAACTTTGATTCAAGCATCATCATGCACCCACACCATTGTGAGGGATTTCCGAGAGAAGATATATGAGCAGTCTGTGATGCAGGTAGACAACAACATTTCAGGTCCCCCAAACACAGTTTGCTAGCACTGAACAAGCTCAGTCTACACCCTCTGCTTTGATATCTAAGCATATCCCAAGATCATCACCACCCTCTGGATCATAAACGTTGTTATGGTTAGTTAGTACTGCGTACTACTGTGCTATATACGAGGTGCTGGAGAAGGATTTGTCTCTGGTCAGGTCAGCTGCAAAGGTTTTGCAGCACACAAGAATGCATTAACACAAAATTCCTTACTGCCATTATAATTTCTGTATACAATATAGAAAGCTTAGTAAGTCCATTCTTACTTTATGTAATTTCATCCATCTAAGGTAACAGGAAAATGTGAGTGCATCATACAAAATATACTCATAAAGAGGAAACAAAATTAAAATTTTCCTCTAATTAAATGCGTAAATGTGAATACTTCTTATATAAAAACAAACCAATCAACCATCCTATCAAATGAGGAATACACTTACCCAGAAACATATGTCTTCAAAAGAAAATAATGAAGTAGACTTTAAAGTCAGGCAGTCAAGTAGTGAAAAGTGATGCTATACAAAAATTAGGGGCAATTTCATGCCTTACAGTAATGAAACATAACCAATATTTTTGTATAGCTTAACTCAACCTTGTTCTGAACTTGCTCCTTCTCCTCCTGGAAGCTTCCGTAGACTTCATAACAGCATACTGCAACTTTATTGTTCTTATCATAAGAAGTCTTTTAAATAAAGTTAAAAATCAGAAACTATATGAATAAACAATATGTAACTTACTGGAATCCTTGATCTAGACCTTGATGATGTGCCTTGAGCTTGACTTATGACTGCTAATGTTTTTCCTAACTGAGTTACTACTTTTAAGTCACACACAAAGAAAAAGCAGCCACTTAATAATTTATGTCAGAAGCTATTTCTTTCAAGGTGTCAGTAGATAAAACTGAGACATCACTTCTACTTTTGTAGAACAATATAGGTGGCTGGGAACTGTGGAGCTCATCCTGTCCAAAGTCTGATGCCTACTGACATCTTATCACCAATATAGTTTTGTGGAGTACAAAGGAGTTTCCTAGATATTTTCTTTCCTAATAAGCAGCCCACTAATGCTATTTGGCCCTACTCAGCTTGTAAGAATTTTGTAGCATTCATATTTTAAATCTTGGCATCACTGTGATTTCAGGGAAGGTATCACATAATTTCTGAGAAATGCTTATATAACAACAGGCTTCTCTGCCACTCTGTCATCTTGTAGAATACTCAACCCACTGCCAAGCTCCCCCACCTCCAAAACAACAAAAAACCCTCCAAAAGACTAATGAAAGTTTGTTTAATATTAATCATATTCTGGAGCATATGGGTTTAGAGTTCTACTTTCCATAACATCAACCGGTTTGTAGTTGTAACAGAATCAGCCCTATTTCAGAACAAACGTGTGTTTACAATGACTTACAATAATATGCCAGTCATGGAAGAGTTTTTGATGTCAAGGACTCCATTATATGTTTGGGTACAAGTTCAACAACAACAGCTGCTCCAGATTTAATGAAGGTAGTACTCAAGGGACAGACATTTCCTGGATTTATTTATGGGGGCTTACAGAAAATGTTCAATATGTACCAAAATATACATTGTTCAGAGACTTTCATGCTTGAGAGTGAAACTCTCAGTGTTTGATTCATAATGGCTATTTCACAAAGGCTTACAGGAAATAAAATTGTTTGTTTTAATTGCATACAGCAAAATGTTAGAAAAGAAAGATTTATATTCTCCAGTGACAGTGCATGTTTTGGGCTAATTTGTCATGGTTACCATGGGCAGAAAATAAAGGATTATTCAAGGACTACTACAATACATAGAATTCTTAAAGTCTAGTATCAGCAAATATTTACAGTACTGTGGGTTCTCTTTTTAATCTTTCATGTACTCGTACAGCACCTACTACCCGTGTAATTTTATCATTTTGCCTTTGTCATTCTTCTCTGTTAATAGGAAATACGAATAAACAGCCAAGACGTCTGCTTCTACAACGGACTCAAACTAAACCAATAAAATGCAAGGTGATACTAATTACGGGATTTTTATTATTTTTATATTCACATTATTTTTAATATGATTAAAATAAAATGCATCTACTCACAAAAGTATTTTCTGTTTCTGCCTTTTGCTCATCCCCTTACTGTGTGTATCATCATATGCATACAAATTACTTACGAAGTTTTGTATTTCAGTTTGAGACCCTTGAATTGAGCAAAATTTTAACAGCAGTTATACAATACTTAGGAGGCTGCATACTAGCAATCTCTAAGTGTGTCAATGTAGTTTTCCACTCCATCTTAGACTTTTTTTTCTTGCTGACTGTAAATATGACATGTTCTTTCAAAAAGAACAAAAAATTTTAGAAAATAGAGCGTCTTCCTTTTTCACTTGAATATTACCCAACAAAACAATGTGACAGTGACTGAAGAAACAAATGGAAAACAATAGTCTGTGGAAATTCTAGCTTTGCACTATTTTGGCTTATCTTTTCTGAATTTATGATCATAATAGTATCTGATCACACATTACTGGTTGTTACTGTGTCTTGTTACAGGCTGTTTCAACAATCAGGGTGTTAACTGGAAAGATGACGGAGCAGAAATAAATGTCAGGGTATTACAAATGCATCTTGTCTGGCTGTTGAAATACTTCAGTTTCAGCGTCATAGTGCCTATTCCAAAACCTTTTCCTTCCATATTCCAACCTGCCAACTCTTGCCTTCAGCAAAAAGAAAACAGAAAATACCCCATAAATGTGCTGTCATCGCAGCAAAGGATGAATTCCAATACAATTCCAGAGAACATAATTATCCTGTGACAATTAAAACTCCTGGAAAGCTATAATCTTTCAACTGTTTTAGACCTCACAAAGCATTAGAAAACACAGATATCTTTCTACGAGCGTGGCCTTCATTGTATCTCATTTGCCACAAACCACTTGTACTGTGAACTATGAGACACCAAAACCAGAAATCTTTCACTTGTTTTCATTATTCCACTATTTTTCTCCCTGCCTCCACAACTTAATTGAAGCACTGCTTTTGCCATAGACTATTTCTATACCACAACTTTTCCAACTTTATCTGTATTTTCTAAATTGAAAGTGTGTTTTTTAAACTCAAGGTATTTAAGAATACCTGCTACTTCACTGTTTTTAAAATAAATGTAGAAACAGAATTGAAATCAAAACCAAACCTTGTTCTCAACTTGTTTCTTTTCATTAAAAAGTGACAATACCTGAGTTACTTCATGTCAGCCTGAAACTGAAGCATTTTTGCAATTTACAGTTGACTGAGAAATTCGTTATTTACACCATGTATATTTCCAGAGTTACAGAAATAATGATTATTTGCCTTAAAATTATCTGAATAAGTATCTCTGTGAGAGAATGCCCCAAGATCCACACACATTCAAATTTCCCTCCAACTTCACAAAATCAGATTAGAGACTCTTGGATGTCACTGAGAAGGCACGTTAGGAAAACGCAACATCCATTTCCTCTTGCTCTCTGGCAGCACTAGCAAGCACTTCTCCAGTCTTTACTCACATTCTCCTCAGTCTGGACTCAAACATGCCCCCCATTCTCAACCTGCCTTTATCCTTTCTTTGGGATTTGTCCTTTCCCATTTAAGCATTTCAAATCATTGTTATTCAGAAGGAAGGAGTTAGTAATGGCACTGGGAAACAAAATACTGTATGCGTTTTTTCACATTAAAACTTCAACATTAATAACCCATCTACAAATTTGTAATACAGATTCTTCATGATCCCAAAATCATAATATCAGTTTAAAATGAAAACCTTTTTAAATAAGTGTCAGCTTTAAATCTATTTTCCCCTAAATTATTTTCTGTATTTTTGAGATTTTAAAGGTTGTATTTTCAAGGGGTTTTTTTCGTAACATGCACAATGGGGACTCTCAAAACTTAAATGAAAGCTAAAATTTTTTACTCCGCTAGGCAACTGTGGGAGTTGGGCTTTAAATAAACAAACCGATCAGTAAAAATGCACATGCTTCCCCTTCAAACCTTGTGTATTATTGTTTAGGTTGGATGTTTCTCATACCAATAATTCTTTTTCTTTAAGATATGATCTAAAAAAAAGGCTCTAGATGACACAGTAACGCATACAAAACCCACAGGAAAAATCTGAAGCACAATTTAAAATTCTACTTCCTGTATCTGCTGATCGAAGCATACTATAATGTCAAGGAAGCACAGATATTTTATTTTTTTTCATGTTTCCTTCTTTTCTGTACCATTTATTCTGCAACAGGTTTCCACACTAAGAATCCTGTGCAACCCCAACAAAGTTAACATCACCTCTACAGTCCTTGTGATAGTTTGAATCTATTTTTCATGTATAACAACATAGTTACCAACATCAGAAAGCTAGTCCTAAGCCTGTTAATTGACTTTGCACTTCAGTTCCTTAGGAAGCATGACAAAAAGTTAGCAGAAAGCAGTTTAATGCGGTTTATAAATAACAACAGTAAAAAACATTGAATTGTTTTATTTCTTTCATGTTGCTTCTCAGCTTGCATTATTCTTTACATTTAGTAGGGCTGAATAAAAAGTAAACAGTTATTAATGGCTTTCTCTTCAGTAGTCATTAACTAATTTACGCCCTTTTATGGAGCTGGCTCCCATCCCTGCATGCTGCGCCGCCCAGTGCCATGACTCAGGGCATCCGCAGCACCAGTGATTCGCTGGACCTTTAGTGGAACTTTTATGATGCAGCTGAGATTTCTTCCTCAGGTTTTCAGCCACTCCCAGTAGGTCACTCCCTGACAAGGCAGAAACACTCTTCTCAGAAATTGTCTCCTGCCAGTAAGATTATGGCAGAAGTCTCGGACTATTTAAATCCAGACTCCTAATTAATCAGTAGGCATCTGTTATTTTATTCTGCAATGCTCATGTTCCCATTTGCTTACAGCTACTGAGATTTATAACTCTGCCTTGAAGGGAGAACGAACAATTGCTGACCTAAAGTCCTAGGTACATGTGAAAAAATCCTCAACTCAAATTTATCAGGCTTTCTTTTCCAGTTGGGTTGTCCCTCCTGTCAAAGGGTGTATGTCAAAGGATGAATGAGAATAGCTTATATGCTAATAAGACCATTTTCCACAAAGAGGTTATCAGATCACTCCACTCAAGGGCCACTAATCCATCAAAGCTTTCACTCTGTCCCATCACAGGCCTGAAGGAGACAGATTTTCTCCAAGATGCACTGAAAGGCCATTCATATTGTTTCCAGTGTTGCAGCCGACGGAGCACAAAGGAACACGAGTTTTCCTCTCAGTATTACAGTACATCACAGAAATAAGCAGGAGCACAGCTGAAGGGCTCTGCACACCCCAGCCACCTTCCACGAGCGGTTATCATTAGCGTAGTTCAAGTGTAGACAAAATTTCTGTGAGCATTACTCTGAACCCTCTCTGAAAGACAATCTTAAACCTGCACAACTGAAGCGAGCTCAGAGGATGCGTATCTCTTGTATCAAGCTATATACAACCATCACTTTGATGCTCCTCCTTCAAAAATCGTACCTTTAATACAGTGTTTTGCTTTCCAAACTGATGTAAGTACGTGGTACTCCCATTATTCATTCAGAACGAGCTACTGGTTTATATTGGATCTTCTACTTACAGCAGTCAGATTCGGGAGGGAGTTACACTACATCTCAGCCCCACTGAGGCTCAGAGCACAGTAGTCTCTCTGTGGTTCTTCAGTCAAGCCAAGAAAGGAATAAAATGTAAGTTTATATGAGCCTTAGCAACAAAGTTGAAAGAAACTTCTTTCAAAGAAAGACCGAAACTTTTATTCAACAAGACTGCTAGCCTGCAACAGAGACAGTTAGAGGAAAAGGCCTTAAAGCAACTCCAATCTGGATCAACATTTCAAAACTATGTTAAGAATACAAATCCCTAGATATCATTAAAATTTAAAACAGCTGCTTTCCTCCAGATCAAAAGGTTTGCACCTGTCACACAAGTCAGGAGGCAGAAAATAGCCTAGGAATGGAAGTCAAGATTACTTTATAATTACTCGGTGTCCAGACGCTCCTGAATGAACTGCATGTTTATGGTGAGGGGCTGAAGAGGCAAGGAGGGGCACTCCATATCTGGCTGCGACTTCACTGGGAAACATCAGCATCTGACCGTCTACAGTATATGGCTGTCATAGGCATTGCTGTGGTTTTCTTTACAAATAACATAGCTGCTGTAGTTACGACCCAAGGAGCATATAAGGTTTTCCTCTTTGTCACCCAGATCATCAGGAACTAGATCCATTCAGGTTAACGGATACTGCCTGAAAATAGCCATGAAGAGAAGGATGAATGCAGCATCTGGACTGTGTAAAGATTTGCTAGGAAAGTTACAAATATTCAATAAATCCTTTTTAAAGATTAGCACGGAGTATTTACAAAGTAGTCCACATCAGAACACTAAAATTACACTACCAAATGCAAGTTTTAAAAGGCATTTCAAAAAAACAACTTAAAATGATATACGATAAAAGGATGGAAAGAGCAGTCATTCAGGATTTGATGACCTGTAACCAGAGCTGAACAGAAGTCCTTCATAACTCAAGAACTTGGTGAAGACAGCAGTGCTGCAAGCTTTTCCACTGCTATTGTCCAGTGGGTGAGTAACCAAGAGGAACCACCCTGTCTTGGACCAGGCCCCTGCCTCCCCGCCTGCCAGCTCAGGCTTCGTGTCAGCTGCAACACACATTTTTAAGGTACATATGCATAGACTAAAGACCTGGCTCAGCTTGATTCATTTGTTTATGAATTCAAAGAGAAGCCTGGAGGAAAAAACAAACAAACAAAAAAAAAAAACAAACCCAAACAAACCACACAACAAAACACCAAACCAAAATGCAAAAAGACAACATTTTGTATCAGGTTTCTAAGATCATCAGAGCCATCCTCACGGTCTCTTTTTTCTTTAATAATGCAATCTTCTTAAATCTTCACAGAATCTTTCTCATGTTTATTGAAATACAAAATTTTATGAAGACATACAGAGAAATACCAGACATCTTATACAAATATTTTGTGCTGCTACAAAACAGTGATCATACTCTGCAGATTATTTTGTTCAATGAATCAACTGCTCACATATCGTGAATTTAAAATAGACTGTATTTTTCTCACTTGTTTATTGTCTGGTTGCCACAGCAATACACTGCTTGTTTGTTTTGAACATTACACGGACAGTACATTCACTAAAGGCACTTTTTTCTCAGCTTTATACTGTACATGCACTGATAACTTCAGGCATAAGAGGACACAGGACTCTGAATGCACAAAACCCGAAAGAGTCCAAAATGAACGTTAGCCAATCCTAGTTTTAGAGCACCAAAATGTCAAACTACAGCTGTTCTGCCTTAATGAAGAGATGTACTGCCCAGCTTAACCCAGTCCCTCTCTCTGTCCTCCCCAGAGGGAAGCCAGTGACCTAACGTCAGTTTATCTCACTAATGTATGTATCTCATAAAGAAGCATCCTGCTTTATGTCCTCCTTTTCTCACTTGCATGTCTGACTTGCGCACAAACACAACCTACTTTAAAAACTGTGGAAAAGAGTTTTTCTAAAGGCTTTGAAAAATATTTATTACTTCGGCATGTAAATCGGCCTAGAAAAGTAATTTTGCTAGATGAAGCAAAACACGATTTCTTGCATGGATGGAGTATAACCTGTTGAGATTTTTTTGTTTTAATCTCTTACAAAAAAATCTTACATACAAACAAATACTCTGCGAATTTAAAAGAAAATTGTGAACTGAAATTGATCAAAACATCACACATTCTTGTTCTGCTTATGAAATAAATGCAGCACGTAATTTCACATTAAAAATACTTTAAGGCCAGGCAAAAGGCAACCAACATTAGCTGTTGCAGTTTTCCACAAATTTTAGATTCATTCCAATCAACCTACCAGTACTCTAGAAATCATCACAGAACACATCACACATTTTGAAATTTTTGCTTTACACAACTTACACTGATGTCAAAGTTATTTAATGCTTACCTTCCCATATTTAATGCCAGTACATTACCACATTCCCATCCCATTTCTGAAGCATAGCAGTCCTGTTCATCATACTCAATCTAACACAAAGGTTTCACAATTGCATTCCCACTGCAACCCCACTTCATCATGGGATGTCCCAGAATGCATAACTAAATTATCGATTTTCTTTTTCTTAAGAAAATATAGCATTTTAATCTCAGAATTTTCATGAAAAATATACAAAAATATTACCTTTTAAGTTCTTTAGGAGATTAAATTGTAAATATATTTTTAAATGTGTTTCTTCCTTTGGTATACAAGAGAAGGTGCTTGCATACATTCACTTTTTAAATCATCTGAGCAATGGCATGAAATTCATTACCATTCTAGCAAAACAATGAATAGCATGGTCTGTGTTATGGACTATTATTAACAGATGCAAACTATAATGATATTTAGGTTTTAGACAGCCATTCCTGCTAATAGTCTGGAAGTGAAACAATTAAAACAACACAGAAAATTTTGACAGTGCACTCATCTGACATTGAATTCCATGATAAAAAAGTTCAGCCTTTTTCATAATTTTTAAAGGAGACTGTAAAAGCCGAAAGTATATACAGAGGAATACTATTGTTTATTGTTCAGACAAATGTATTCACAAAATAATACATGAACAACTTTCAGAGAAAAAGAATTGTGTATCTGAAATTCTGTGTTGCAGGGCTCCCAACTACACAAAACTTAACCTAGCAAAAGATTATTTTTTCCCAAGCCTTAAATCATCTGTATCTAAACTATCAGAGCTACAACCACACAATTACTTTATTCCTTAATAGTACTGGCACTACCAAAAGTTTACTGGGATAAAACAATTGTTTGCTTTTCCAAGTGTTAAAAAGCATCCACAAAATACAAGTACCACAACAAAAACTGTACCAATGCCATTTCCCGTCTCTGAGTTTTGCCCTTTGCTCAAATCACTCTAAGATATCCTCAAATGCAGCAGAATTGCTTGGCAAAAACTACAAGCCTAAATTCCCCCGGACTCCTTTCAACAGAGATCCTTCTCTAAAGAAACTTGAAAATATTTCTCCTACATTGACTATCTTCATCTGTTGAATTCTAAAGTCACTCAGGTGTTTTTGTTTTCCTTAAAGAGATCACATCATTAAAGTTGCTTTCATTATGATCAGGGAAGAGGCGCTTAGTTTCCTCACGCTAACCTACTGCTATTGCCACCATTAGCGGAATGCACTTACACACTCCTAATTTGTTCTCCATGTCAGTCTAAGTGATACCATATCTCATCACTATGTAGATGATAAGCCTTAAAACAGATCTATGAATGAAGAGCTATATCACTTCCCCACATTTTAAAATGTTTGGTTTCTGATACAGTTTTCATTTCTTGATTTTATTCTGCCTTATCTAATTCACCAAAAGGCTGCAGTTACAGGTGCTAAAGAAAAAAAACCCCACGAAATCAAACCAAAAGAAACATACCAAAACAAAGAATCCACAAGGCTATGACTTTTAAATAATGTTGTTAGGGGGAAAAAAACACTACTCTAGTCCAGTTCTACAGATTTGCAGCCTAAACCACTGTAAATGGTTTAAGCTGTAAAGAAACAGAAAATGAAATTGGGGACTGAAACATAGAACTTGCATGCCAGTTAGCTACTCTATGTTTCAAAGCAAGGTAGGATAAAGGCAAAGAATAATACAAGGTCTGAAAAAATATCACGGGAATTCACTAACATTTTATTACCTGAATACAGTAAAATACAGCAGTTATACAACATGAATACAACCTGTAGGTATGTTTTCGGTTTTCAAGGGAAAATAGTTTCAAGGGAGCAACAAATAATTCTGCTGCTGACAGGTCAATAAAATACTACCCACTCACAGCCCAGAAGTAAGTTTTGAGTGAAAGTATTCCTCAGAAGCATGTCTCCAAGAAGGGGCTATGTCAAATCTTAACAGAGGATAAACAGCCTGTTCCCCTATTACTTGCTGTATGTAAACTTAGCTAGACTCAGCTTCCAGCCACAGTTCTTTCCTCTGATTTACCATACTTGATAGAAAAGGCTGTTGTGGCATTTTGTCATATATACAGCATTTTTAGAATTATGCTGAAAGACATTGAGACAACAAAATATGCAATACACTAGCATAAGTCTTCAGTGCTCCATATAATAAAACAACCAACTTCCTACTCATACAACTATGAAAAACGTGGACCTTTTTACCACAGGACCAGACTGGCAGGTCTTTTTAAGCTGTTTTCCATCTGAAATCCCAAAATCTTTTTCAGAACTGCTACTTCTAACACTCTCCCATTCCTCTTCGCAGCATCCTTTGTTCAATAAAAGTTTTTACAATGCTTACACCTGGAGACTTCCTATCTGCAGTAGCATTTCTAGAAATGAAACGTACAATACTTACTGTAAATTTGATGAATGGTACAAAAATAAGAACCATAGCTATTACTTATTTCAC
The DNA here is from genome assembly GCF_963210335.1 of Falco punctatus. NCBI lineage: Eukaryota > Metazoa > Chordata > Aves > Falconiformes > Falconidae > Falco > Falco punctatus. Next base: position 83,247,151 of record NC_137586.1, read on the forward strand.
TGAGTCTTAAATACTCAGGTATTTCATAGGAAATAATTAAAACCAGTTTTCATGTAAAATATGGAACACCAATAAGTCACCTCAGAAGAACCTGCTGCAGTATCCCTCATCCATAGACTTCCTTAACAATCCTTTCTTCACTTTTAGGTCAGTCTAAGTGACCTTGACTTTCTTTTCTTTGTAATTGACTAACTATAGGAATTTAAAACTTGGTCCTCTCCTAAAATTCTGAAAGGCAGGGTTTGTTTGTTTGTTTTTAAAGGAAATGTACCAGCAACAACTACATTTTCATTCTGTAATACCCTAATATTTTAGCAGACTTATTACTTTAACTCCAGACTGACTACAGCATAGGCAGCATCAGATCTCAACACAGACAAGAGGGACGGGATACCCAGCGTATGCTGACAGAACAGTAGCACATTTTCAACTCTTCCATAACTTCCTAAGGATATGGCATTAAAAACATACTTAAGCAAGTCAGAAATCAGTTCAGTCAATTCTTTTTGCTCCCTTGGGCACAAATTGTTTGAAGAGGATGATAACTTATATGTACTGATATCTATGTAATATCTTTCCTAGTAACTAATGGATTGTCTTTGTGACATGGAAATGTTTTTGCTTTTCAGATTCATAACAGAAATGCTAATGGAACATCTTGGCCTGTTCTGAAACGATGGTAGCATTGTTTTCATCATCATTCAGTAACAGAAATACAATAAGACTAACAAGAATATCAGCCTAACACGACTCACAAAACTTAAAAAAAGCATTTCTGCTCATAATTCTACCAATTGCAGATCCTTCCCTAAAATTACTCTTACTCTGACCTTTTTTTTTTTTTTTGTAAATTCATTTTTTTCCCTATCTATTCTTTTGTATTTTTAAGCTCCTACTTAATCAGGAAAAGCCACATTTAAATGTGCTTTGTTAAATAAGAAACAGTGAGATTTTTGACCATTTAAATGTTCTAAAACCTGTTGATATACATCCATGTATTTGACTGAACCATCTCTATGGTCATTACTACTTTTCCTGAAAGTAATTCAGTATGCATCAAGTTAATCAATCGAAGATCAATCATCCTTTACATCAGTGTATAGGAAATCCATCGTAATCTATACAAACAAACCACTAAAGAAAAGAACTCAAAAGTATTTGTTTTGTTGTTATAACCACCCACACCACGACCCCCCCCGCCCCTTCATTCCCATCATGCAGCATTATTAATCCAACCTCCTGGCTGCTGTAACATTTTAATAGCTCACTTCATGGCAGCCGTGTAAAGATGCACAAGATTTTAATAACTAAAGTGATGGGAAGACAGATACCAGGTTAGCTCTAAATTCAAAAAACCCCCATGCAGCAGCCAAGCATGCTGCCAGAAGACCACAAATGTATACCATATGAGCAGCTTAAACTGCGATACTGAAGGGGAAGCCACGGAAATTCTTTGTTTATAATGTAGTCATGTAATTCTAAGGTGTAACATACAACAGCCTGGTATTTTACTGGGTTTGTTTTTCAGTTTTATAGCTATACTAAGAAATAAACTTCAAGAAAAGAACTCAAAAAGCAAAATAACAGTAAACTTGCAAGTGAAAACAATGCAGAAGAGATTAGTATTATCAACAGACCATGAGAGAGAGAAATAGTTTTGAGCTGATTTTTGAGCTAACGGAATTTAGCACAAAAATGTAATTACATCTTTCTTTACTAGATCCAGACACTGATCTTATCACAGTGACTTTTTAAAAAAGAAACTGGCTTTCTATTCTGTTAAGAATGAAGTCCCCAAGTTACAACCTATATGTGAACGAAGTCTTTTTGTCTTTTGATAATCAGAACTATCTGCAGACAGAGTCAAGAAACAGCTTCTGTAACACTGCTAAATTGCAAATGACTAATCTAGGGGAGTGGGGTGTAAAAGGGGATGGAAATCTGCCTGGACTGAAGCACTGTGAAGAAAGAATGATTGCTGTGTACATCTAAAGCTATTGAGACATAAATTGGCTGACCTAGTGGCCAGTTTTTAAGGCTTGGCACAAATATAAGAACCAAGCCCTCCCTTGGTATCTTGCACTTCCCCTTTCAACAAATTAAACTTTCCAGTTGCGTTAATTTTGAACAGAGACATAATTTTCAACTGATGAGGATGCCACATTGCTGAAGTGATCAAAATTTAGAAGCATCAGCTGAAAAGCTGCTACTTCAGCTGAGTTTCATTGTTTGTTTCAACAGGATCCAAGTAAGGGACTGAACAATAAATAGCATTTCTGAAGCCCAAACTCAGATGTAATTGTGTTTGACAAATACGTTAAAATTTCCAGGTTCTTTTTCTTGGCTATCTGTTCTGCTGCTGACTTAACTACTGCACATCACTCTCACTTGTGTGAGCTTTCTCATGTAAAGTCTGGAATAAGCAAACAATTAATAAAAAACACAGACTGGGATTTCTCAGAGAGAATATGTTCAGCAAAGTCTCCCCGAAGACACAAAGGACAACAGGCAGCTAGATCACTTTTAAATGTCATCATGTAGGGGACTAAGAGAAATTGATTTCAGAAAAAAAAATCAGCATTTTTTTTAGTGTTATTTCTAGTGGAACTTTCAGCAAAAACATATCGGATTTGTAGACAAAAGTAGCCAAATTGAAATGCCAAGTAGTAGCACTACTGTAAAACTATCTGTAGTGTCTTAGTATGCCACTGTCTGCAGCCAGTGGCATTTCTATCAGTTACAATATTGCATGAAGTAAAATAAAGAGAATACAGGCACGTGACCTAAAATGCTCTGAAATAATCAGTTCAACTGTTTATCTACTGAGTGTTCTAAAATTAGTTTCCATGCCCATGGGAAAGAACTGATGGAAACTCAAGATCTTGCCTATCTTCCATAGGTGTCAAGTTGATAATGAATGGAAAATTTAGGACCTGTGAAACAGCTGTGCATCTACTCTGACCAAAAGATAATCCTTGAAAACAAACACTGAAGGAAACCAGATCCTACCTCTTAAACAACTCTCCTTAGGCCATGGCTATGAATACTTACTTTTCTTCACTGAAGAGAGCAGCTGGGATCTGTAACAGAATGATCTCCAACTTAAAATGCGCAACTTCAGGGGAAACCAAGGGTTCATTCATACAGACAGCACTTGGGAAATTCTTAATAGTTGCAAGAAACCACCAGAGGCTTGACTGTGTCTTAATTACAACTTCAGGTTTTGTTGGCACCTTTATTTTCTGTTTTCATTTAAATTTTCTTATTTTTACTTAAAATGAGGTTTATAAGGAAGGAGGGAAATAGAAGAAAGGCCACCACACACAAAGAACATTTTAGTGAAATGGAGAGGACTACCTGGAAAATAATCCTCTCTTGTCCTCTCTTTAATTTAAGGATTTTGTTGAAGGGAAGATCATGGGGAGAATCCCTCTTACCCTAGACCTGGCGCCTTCTAGAGGGTCCTGACTTCATCAATGAAGAACTTGCCTGGTGCATCTGCTGAAGAGATCCTTTTGCCTACTCTGCTTTAGCCTGCTACACAAAATGCATACTGAATTTTTAACATAAGCACATACTACAGTATACCACTGAGGCAGGGGATAGGCTTTCTTGTGGGAAAAGAAAAAGAATAACTTAAAACAGATTGTGTGCATTGCGATACTATCATCAAGTTTTTGCTTCAGAAATCTAATCACGGCAAGAAGGTTGTAAGACCACTTGTTAAAAGATCACTTATTAAAATATCCCTCAAGACATAGATAAAATCCTTCACAAACAGGTCTATACCTTTTTTGTTTTAAATGTACCTCATTCCCCCTGCAAAGCAATACAGACTTAGTCAATGTCTCTCATAGTTTTTTCTAAAAATGTCAGCATAAACTCATGAGTTTCAAATGGTGACAACAGCCTAAAGGTTCCCTTGCTGTAGCATATTTAATCTGACCAATGCGCAATGACAAGCTGTATTCAGTGCATGGTCCAAACACATTATATTCTTTTTTAAAAGAAAGAGGTGTGCCATTTGCCTGGATCTCAGGATTCTGCTTACCTTCAGTCTGATGAAAAGGGAGAAATAACTGTGGCTATAAATTTAAAAAAGACAAACTTGTATAACAAACATTTATAAAATTAAATACAAAATAAATATAAATGTTACAAAATGCTTGACATATTGAGAAACTGCAATACTTCAAAGTAAGAAATCTTATCAATATTGTTTTTCAACACTTCTTTTTCCACCCTTGTGAGATTATAGCTAGTCTGTCCCATAAGAAATACATTGTCTGTATTCCAGAGTATCATTCACAAGATGACCAGCAGATATAAAAAAAAAATTGAATCTACAAAATATTTTTACAGATTACATTTAATACCACAGCTAAGATTTCTATCTCTTTATGGAACCAGGTTTACTGGGGCCTTACCAAAGTAACACCTCCTGCTGTCCTGTTATATAAAGTAAAAATATATGTTCACTTATTAAAAGGTACCGTCCTCCGAAAAGGCCACATAAATTGCTTAAGGAGTTCAATAGAGCTTTTCAAAACTAATTACAACTTCTGCAAGCTTCCAGTGGAGCTTCTGTAGAAATGCCAGTCTGTTTCAACTAACAAGACCATTGCACAATAGAAGCTGTGTTAATGTCAGAGACAGGATTAGTTTCTAAGGTAGCAAATGTCTATAGCTTGGGTGTTAACAACAGTCAATTTCTGTCACTTGTCAGCTGTAAGCTGTTTTTGAGCACTACCCAAAAGCTTTAATAATAAATGCAAGAAGAATGTCGATCTTCATCCCGTGTTGCAATTTGAAGACAATACCTACACAGTATCCATTAAGGATTCAAACATCCATTAGAGAGTCCCACCATATAAGTGTTATCTTTCCACTTTCCTGAATTCTAAAAACCAGAAAAAACACTTATTTCCATATCGTTGAAACTTTAAAATTATGCAAGCGATCCCAAAAGAATACTGAATTCAAAAGACTACTGACCTGCAAGCCAAAATTACTCCAATGAATCATAAATTGGTTCTCTTAAACAAGAAGAAAAAAAAAAATAGTATTTCATTTCAGAGTGACACTACTGAAATTTTATAGTGTACATCAGTAATAAAGAATAAGGATTCAAGTATATCAATTAAACAGAAAATTTAGACTCAGGGTCTTAGTTGCATCAGTACTACCTGCCCACTGAATAAAAGTATTTCCCACAAAGTATCTCAGTACTTTAAAAATTATTTCAGAATTTTATGTATTTCTTCCTCCGCTGTTACCTTAACCTTTAGAGCAAAATACGTATTTCCTCCTCAAAAAATCAATCAATGCATTTTGGTACTATTCTGAATTTCTACAGAGCCCTCAATAGCCTGGTACATCAGGGCTTTCAATCACATGCTAATGAGTTACATCATTCTAGCTCTCAAAAACAGTGCATTTGACAAAGACAACTTTCTCTTACTAACCATTTTCCCTTCAAAGGTATTGAAAACAGTAAAGCACAGAAGTCACCCACCAGACTACTGAAGCGTTAACAGTTTTATGCCCTAACTATAGAGAAACCCACATGAATTTTTTAACAAATATTAATAAATTCTTTACCATATGGAAAGGTATTTTTTTCCAGTGTCATGGTCCAGAATAAGTTTGAAGTTGTAGCTGAAAGGATAATGCTCATATGTTGTAGAATCTATGTGTTATTTTCCTAAGGCATATGACCTGACATTCAGGGACTTTTTTTTTTTTTTTTTTTTTTTTAGTTAAATTAGCTGCCATTTGTTGAAATACATAATTTCCCATGCTCAAGGACACCAACTAGCCATGCTCTTAATTTGTTGTAGTTTCTTCTGTATTCTTTCTTGTTTGGTTAGAGTTACATTTTAGCTAGTACTGCTCCAATTGAACGGTCTACAGCAGTTACACTTCCAGTACCCCACTTGAACTTGGGGGGTAAACTCCTTCTTGTCACAGTTCAGAAAGCACCCCAGGGGCAAAAAAGTTATCGCACAGGAGAAACTTAGTGTATCTACAAAAACACTGAGGATGGAATTGTGGATTTGAGCCTCAGTTTATGCTAAGAAAAGCAATCACATTTGAAGCGTACGTTCCAAGGACTGACGCATCCAATATCAGGAAAACTCTGCCAGATAATGAAATTTGCTCCTGCCTCCCTGCAGAGGGTACTGCACTGGGAGAAGGGAAAGTCCACTTCTTTTTCAAAAGACAGCACGGAGGCCAGGATCAAGACTGGCTATATATAACACCAAATTGTCACTAAGCCTTACATACACAAGCTACCAAGTTGAGTCACTCGTATGCCATGAAATACATTTATTTCTTTATGTATAAGTAACAGAGAACTAAAAACTAACTAACCAAAATCCTAGGCTGAGAAATAACTAAAAAAACATTTGATTATACCCACGTTTTTATAAAGTTCTGAGATGGATCAAAACTGAGTATGCCAGGTGTGGTAAATTTATCAGGAGGCATATAACCTAAGTATCTGCTATCAACCTCTGAATTAGCTGTACAATCACACTGAAAATCTTCATTCAAACACGGTAGTATCACGAAATTGTAAGCCTCTCTACCAAGGTCCAAAACCTTGCTGACAGACAGACCTGTCACCGAGTCAGCTTCTAGCTTCTTTTTCTCTTTCAACAAGGAAACTCAAAGACTCCTCAAAAAGCAGGATAATAAACCCTTAATATACGTCTGGATCAACCCCACTATTAAGACAGCTAGATTCTGACCTGTCTGAAGCCTTAAAATAGCAATCAGAGAAAAAAAGTTAAAATGCTAAAAATCAGCTTCTAAAAAAAAATAAAAATTTGCTCTTAAGAGAAGAGAAAGATCCATGACAGTTCTCTCAACCAGCTCTAGGAATACCGGGGTTAACTAGCACAGCTTTATCAAGCACCAGAAAACCTGAAGAGAGACATTTCCCTCCTGCCCCCTGCTACTGAATTTCATATGAAGAGAAAAAAAAAAACAAAAAACAAAATCAACTAACCACAAACAAGTCCACAACAAAAGATTAACTTGTCAATACGAGAGGTAGCGGTAAAACAAAACATCTTTATTTGGCATAAAAAAATACTAGAAATCAACAGAAGCACACCAAGTATAATAAATGCAAAAGATAAACTTGAGTAATTATGTAATTCAACAAACATTGGATTGGTTTTGCATGTGTGACTAAATATATATTCCTAATGCTTGAATATTGTGTGAATGCACGTTTTTCTGAACGCTACCAGGCACACTTCAGTTCCTGCTCTTACCAAGTGAATTAACACCATCTCAAACATACTTGCATTTCTACGTGTTCTTTCAGTACCAAGTACAAAAGGCTAGTGGAGCTTTAACACAATCAAGAAATTGTTCCATAAACATGTGGAACAAAAAGCTCATACTTTTATAATATGAACAAAGCAGCATAACAGATGTGAAATGGTTTTGTGGATGTTTCTGTTTAGACAAACCTGGAAAAATGGAGTTTGCTAACAAATAAAAGATAGCAACAACAACTATAAGCTTACAAATCTCCACGACAACTGTTGATTTGTTATTATTACCCTGAAGCTCTCTAAATGATTTGGACTCTGAATAATATACACAGAAGTAAAAGAGATCATGGATAAAAGGTACTAGTTCCAGAGATGCAGTACCCTCTGGAATATTGTTATCCTGAGTGCAACATGATAGAGTTAGAAAAAATTCACGGGTGATTCTAATTTTGGCATCCTATTGATTATGTATACTGCTCTTTCTAGCCTTTCCATAATAGCGGTCTTGATTAAAGACTATTGTTCAGGAAGGGAAGCACATGCATTTCCAGATGGCATAAACATGCTGCAATGAGTAAACAACTTTTGATGAACACATGCAGCTCTGGCAGTGCACTAGAAAGAAACCACTGAATTCATGATATAGAAGTACTGTCTGAAAAACTAGAGATAAACCACACAGCTAGATTAAGACGGGTAAAACCCAGGAACACACTACTTCCAACTCCAACTCTTAAAAAAAAAAGATTAGTAATAAAGGTTAAAAAAATTGTTATAGTGTCAACTTTACATATTAGCTTGTTCAACAGAAGTTAAAACTAAAATTAAGCTTTTTTTTTTTTTTTTCTCCTGTTTCCAATCAAGCACTTACTTAAAACTGTTAGCTCACAAGGACAGCTTTAAAATACTTGCTTCCTGTTTAGCCTGGTCTCTTATTTTCATGTATGTTAATTCCTGATGATGCTATTTACACTCAATATTCACCTATCCTTTCTGAGCTGATGAGCCTCAGTTCCATTTCTATTCCAAGACCTCATAGCCCCCTCAGCCCATCTCCTGAATACCTCATTGTCTGCCTAAGCTTGGCATGGCTAGAGAACATAAATGCTGCCTCCTCCAGACATTTATTTATTTTATTTATTTATTTATTTTCTGTAGGCTAATACAGGTATCAGCATCATGTCTGCTATTAAAGTCTGTGAACCAGGCAACACCCTCAGCTCAAATCTCTCCTTGGATCTTAGTCTATTTTTTGCTATTAAAGGCAGCAACATTTTGTAATTTCTTTCCTCCGCTAGAGAAGTGGGTTTATTTTCCTTGTGAGACATTCAGACATGAAGGATGTGTATCTGTCGTCTTTCCTCTTGTGTTTGGGTTTTTCGGTGGGGTAGTGCCCATGTTTTATGTTTCCGTCATAGCACCTACAGAGATCCACTACCCTGACCAAATAACATAATGGCAAGAAAATAAGAGTAGCATTGGCCCCATTTTTTTTCCCACAAACCAACACACTTAGTCACAGCAAATGGTCCCAGTCTCACCCTGTGGTAAAACACTGTGTAACTTATCTTCCTGGCATCCTAGCCACAAAGAAAACAGATTGCTTTAGAAAAATGGATTCAAAAATTCTCAAGGACCATAGACAAAAGGGAAAATTACATTAGCATGGTAAACCAAACCCATTTGCAATAGTCAGGCCTTCATCAGGTTTTCAGTAGTGACACGTGTGAGAGTCTTGTGAAAGCTGTTGAGCCCAAGCATTCATCTCACTTTCCTCAACCTCCAAATCAGTGCACTTGTCCATTTGTAGTGCCCCTTGAATCTGTTTTGACATTCAAAACACCAAGCAGTAGCCTAAGAGTTAACAAACAAGTCCTGTCCGCCCATCCCTACCACACACAGTCTGGTGGAGTTATTTTTCTCACAAATTCAGAACACTTTTACCTTGAATAATTTGCACTCTCTGGTGCATTGAACCACAAAGATGTTAGAGAACTATCTGATTATATTATCTTCTTGTATAGTTAGGCGTTATTAAAGATGGACATAAACACTGATTTTCTAACAATAAAATACAACGGTTTTTTGTTGTTTTTTTTTTTTAAAGATAGAGCTTAATATCCATGAAAATTGCTAAAGCTCTTACAAGATACACTGCGTGCTTGAAGAGAAAGAGCTTTTCATTACTAATCAAGCAATTTTGGAGGCTACTGTGGAACAGCTTCTGTACTTTGCTTCTTTTGCTTATCCTCTCTCAAGACAAAGTACTGGAGAAGAGGAGATTGGGGGGGCGGGGGGGGGGGGGGGTGGTGTGTGTGTGTCTTCTTGATCTCCTATAACTACCAGACAGGAGGCAGGAGGGGGTTGGTCTCCTCTCTCAGTTAACAGACGCCAGGACAAGAGGAAACGGCCTCAAGTTATGCTGTGGGAGGTTTAGAATGGGTATTAGGAAAAATGTCTTCATGGAAAGGGTTGTCAAGCATTGGAACGGGCTGCCAGGGAGGTGGGAAAACCATCATCCTGTTTTTTAAATACTGGAGGTATTTAAAAGATGCATAGATGCAGTGCTTATGGACATGGTTTAATGATGGGCTTGGCAGTCCTGAACTAGCGGTTGGACTTGATGATCTCAAAGGTCTTTCCCAACCTAAATGATTCTACGATTCTACTACAGCTACCTTATTTCTGCACCATATTACACAAAGATATTTCCATTTGCCAGTTTTTACAAAAAAAGACATCTCAAACTTTTTCTTTTCTTACGTTTCAAGGTAATTTCAATATTGAAAAAAAACTATAGCAGAACTAGTGTGTGTGTTGAAGTTGACTGGAAGCACCTACTCAAAGCTTCGAGGCTTAAAACATATCCATTCAATATTTTGTACTTGTAAAGGTTCCATTTTAGTGCACAAAAAAATGACCAAACATTATTACCCTGAGCTTGAGGGTTTTTCTCTGCCTTTGCAGGTAGAAAGTGGAATGCTTCCTCTGGAGCTGTACAAGCATTTCTGAAGAGAAATATAGGTGAGATTCTTGCTGTTCTTCAGGCTCTGACTGTTGTGCATTCTTACAGAGAATATGGGACAGGGTCTTGTAACGAAGTTTTAAAACTTCTAAACAGTAATCTTTTCCAGAGTAACTCTTGTCATCTTTTCCAGAGTAACTACTGTCGTCTATATTTTTCTTGGGAAACTAAGGCTTGTCAATATGCCATGATTTAAAGATTTTCCTCCTAAAATGAAAGCATTTGTACTCAGCTGTGTAAGTAAAAGTAAGCCTTGATATCTACATAGAGATTTGAAATGCACAGCAGGTATGCTTAAAAGGGAAAATCTGAAGGAATTGAGGAAGGGAGGGAAGATAATACAATAACATCAGGAGGGAGAAAGGACAACTGCCTTTTCTTCTTGTATAAATCACATAAATATCCATTATTTTGCTGTTTTAAGAACATTTTACAGTTATTTTTAATATATTTAGACTGTCATTGCACTCGTGAAACAAGAAAATGGCCTTGATAGTGTCATTTACAATAGGCCTCAAAACCAGTTAAATTACTATTTTTGTTTAGTTGGATAGTTCCAGTGAAATCCACAAATCCTAACAGGCAGGGAGAAAATGTAAGAGTACTGATTCATTGCAGTGTTTTGATTCTTCCTTTTTCAACAATCCCTCATTTTTAAAGGTATATACTACGAGCATTTTAAATGCATTTCACCCCAACAGTTCTCCAAACTACTGCTTATCAGAAGCAGCAACCAGACAGCTAAACAACCAAATAGCTTATTACAATCAAATAGCCTAACAAGGAAAACGGCATAAATAAATTTTTCCAGGCATTTTGTCAATTATTGTACACATATTAATATTTTGGGGGAGAAAATGATTTTTTTTTCTGAAAACAGCTTTTCTTACCTCAAGGCTACAGAAGTGATCCAATGCATTTGAAGAGTACCTACAAGTCCTAAAGAGTTCATCCAGGTGAGATGGAGAAAGTTATGTAGCACTTAAAAGTCTGAGATTACACAAAAGGTAGCAGTTGACAGTTTTACTATACAAGGCCCACTAGTAAGCTATTTCTGAACTGGGCTTCCAAAAAATTTATTCAAGCGTACACTCTTAAATCCTGAAGGACATAGATATAAGTGATACAGAAGAATCATTGCTTTTACAGTGATGTAAATTTAATCGTATTCTCTTTCTGTCTTTTCAGTTGAGCAAGTTAGTCGAATTGCCTGGGAAACAACCTGAACTCTCAATGACCTTTGTTATGCAAACAACATATCCTCAGTGGTTTGGAGCAAAGTAACTATTTAAACCTTGAACCAAGACAGTTCGGACAGCATAAATTCTACCAATTCTACTGCATTCATTCAGTATGCTGTGAAGATTCCTGGTTAGCATGATTTTCTCCAACGACTTAACTTGTATTAAGCTCATAATGCACTCACAGAACAGACCACAGAAAAGCAGCCACAGGAAATGGAAGAGACAAATAACAGCATCTCTTCCATCAGTCTAATTGGCAACAGTACTGCATCTAAGGTGGAATTTCTTAAGCATATATCCTCCTTGTTTACAAATTTATGTGAAAGGCAAGAAAAAAACCAGAGCCTGTCACATTACTGTAAGGACGACAACTGCTAGCACTCAAATAATTGTTTATCAAAGGCTATTTAATCAATTTAATTGCCAGTACCAAAAAAAAAATCTTGCCGGATTTCCATTATTTATTATATGTGGAGTGACTCGCTAAAGTACTTGGAAAGATTTACTTCCAAGTGGTCACCTACTTAGATCAAGCGCTAAATCACTGACTCTGTGATGGTGTTTGTTTAGGTGGCAGCAGTTTAGCTGGCCCAGCCTCAATGGCCCCTTACTGAGATCTCTGTGTGTGTGGCCCATTTTGCACTGCAGCTGGCTTGACACACAAGTCCCACTGTATACCAAACCCATTGTTATTTTAATGTGACTCTTAACAGTATACTTTGCCCTCACCACCCTAAAAACAGTTCCTAAGGGCAGAGTGCTGTACGCCCTACAGCAAAGCCACCTGTCATAAGGAAGATAAATCCCAAAACACATCAGAATTTTTAAAGGCATAATTTTTTAGGCTCAGCTACATCAGGCTGCAATGCAGCTAGAACAAGCATTTATAAAGCTTGTTTCACAAATACACAGCATTTTATCTTTTTTGATCACTGTTTCAAAAAGATAAGGAAGTACTAAAATCCTCACGGATGTCCCTTAAGTTAAAATTACATGCAACTGCGACACTGCAAAACACACATTACATAATTCATGTCTGATTCAGAGGAGATCTATCTACCACTTAAGTTTTCCATCCATTAAAAAAAAAACAACTAACAGCATCAACACCTAAGCAGAATCATTCATTACATAAATCCCACATATATTAACATCATTATTATATATTAATCATTATAAAGATTTTTAAAAGGATTTGGAGACACAGGTTTGTTTTCATCCTATCAGAATAGGGCTAGAGTAGTTGCAAGCATTTACTTTTAAGCATCTAAATTTGGTGGTAGGTAAGAGTTCATGTAAGGAGTCTACCTGTTCAGCAACTAAAGAACAGGTGAACTGTAAACTGTAGTCTTCTGAATGACAGCTACACAGACGCTGTGAATGACTCCCCGGATCTTTACTTGTGCGGATGGTAAAAGCTATGCAAAGAATTGTCACAGGGTTTTCAAATCTGGATGCAACCTGCCTTCTTACACTCCCCTAAGTTGCTACAGATCTCCCTGGCCTTCAAAATAGGGCTTTGGCCAACAAATGTAATTCCAGCCTTAATGAACCTGTACCAAAAATGGGGAAGTAATTTTGGAGGAATCATAGATGGGTTTTTAATCTAAAACTTGTTTATTTCCACAGGCAAGTTCTTCCCTATCAGCTAGGAAAGGAAAACCAAACTGATCTTCAAGGCCCTGTTTGTAAGCTTACCTCTATGAGATGTTTACAATGCCAACTTCCATTGCTATCTGAGAGAATCACTCAGCAGACTTACAGCTGTCCAGTGTTCCATCTAAGACTATAAATGACACAATAAACTTTGAATAACCAGCCTGTGGCACCTAATGGGAGATGATATTCATGAAGCAAATTTGCAAAAATTACATCCTCTGCCCTATTACTCTTCAACTTGTGTTTGTGTATCTGTCTACAAATACCAGTTCCTTAGTGAAGACGTTCATTGCACCACAGGAGCTCATATATGCAGTAGTCTAGGCTGGCAAACTGAGATTCACAGGTTTCATGGAAGAAAAACACCTATTAAGTCACGTAATGTACTATACTGACAATGCAGGAGAGTTTCTTACAGCGCATTTTCCATTCCTTTACCCACTCTGTTTTTAAGTAAATGATGCAATGGGGCTGCTACCACTCTCTCTGGCAAACACTTCAGCAGTAAAACAAAATTTCTATGTCAGAAAATATTTCCCAATAATAGGCCTACATTTTCCTTTGCTAAATGTCACTCCATTATTTTTATTTGCACTCCTATAGACCACCCAGTACAGTTTTGGCACATAATTCTATTTTAGGGAAGCAGATCTTTAAGCAAGCCACTCCAAAGAAGGTAAAAAATACTTCAAATACCACAGTTTAGTACAGTTATGGAAACTAAAAATCTGTATCTACCATTTATCATTATCAAGCGACAATTACCAGTCGCTAGTCCAAAATCACCTACAGATATTCTCTACCAGAAAACTGGAAAATAAATGTGCAAGTGCATCATTAAAAAAAAAAACAACTACTAATCAAACCCTCAGAAAAATAGACTATTGAAAACAGTGTATTTCAGATTTACACATTCACTAAGCCACTGCAAATTATGTATGCGTCTATATATTATATTATATGTGTATATATATATTATTTCAACATTGGTAATTACCAAGCTGAAAATTATGGTCATCAAGAGAAAAACAATGAAGTGACACTGGCAACATAGCTAACTTTACTCCACATCAGTCAATGATTAAATTACTGATCTGTAACACTGTAAAGACTGTTTTTTAAGGTTTAAAATTTTAAACACTAACTTCCGATGCACTATCGTATGAAAACTTTCATTATTTATAACAAATTAGAATCTGTTTACCAAGTTCCCAGTCTATATACAAAGCATGTAATCATGTACAGAGTATGTTTCACATGTGCAGATATTTGCAAGGAACAGGGATCAACAGATACACCGTGATGTACACAGATGTAGCAGTATACTTCAACATGGATGTGATATAAAAAAGGAGTTGTAGTTTATCACTCTCTCTGCTTTCTCAGGCACATTCTCTTTGTGAATTAAAGTAACAAAAACTAGTAAACACCATACTATTATTAACTAGTGTGAATAATAAATGCCTCTGTTATATGGGACTATTCATTTAAACTGTGGTATCTAAAAATAAATATGAGTTTTCTTAGCAAGACGACAGAATAAGCAGCAACATATCTTACAAGCTGCAAGAATTTACCATTGTGAATTCTTTAGGATGCTTTTAAAATGCTCATATCAGCTGAGGTATACCCATTCTGTACCCAAACCTCACAGACTTTTCAGCCAGCAATTATTTATAGACTGTGTAGATATCATTTGTTAATACAGACCCAGGACAGAATTCAACTGAATCTATGAGGTATGTAGAAGGAAAAAGGCAAATTCTTTTGTGGAAATTCTACTCTTCATTTTTGATGGGAATTAGTGGTTTATGCAGACTAGATGAAGAACTATAGCAGAGCACTTCACTGAAAATTACTGGCTGAGATGAGCCTAGATGACTGTTGGTAAGTCAACATCATGCTGTAGGCAGGTTTCATTAAAACCAATTCAAATAATCAAGTGTGTACACAGGCATGCATATATACCTCTAACAAAAGGCATACTGATTTTCCAAGAGCACAAAATTTATTCTTAGACACTTGTGTACCTGAGAAAATTTTCAGTAATAGATAGCTGCATGAATTGATAAGCATTTTATAACTCACAAAGTACAACAATGCATTTCAGAAGTTTTGGTAGTTTAACTGCATTATTTAAGACTAAACAAAACATTCAGTGTTCAAACACAACCAACCACATCTTCATGCACACTTTTCTGTGATCTCTTCTTTTGTCATGTATCAAATGATAAAAACATTGGTTTAAGAACAGTAACCATTTAATTATTCCTGATGATTTAATGGATGTTTCTCACAATAGTGGTTAATAATATAATGAGGTAGGAGAAAAGAAGCAGGGAACTTGAAAGTAGTATTAAGTACACTACTGTCGAAATCAGGAATGATTGTTCTTTCTTCTTTATGTCCACATTTTTAAACAAAAACCATGCAGAGTAACTGTATCTCTCAGTTTGACTGCAGGTAGCACCTCTAACAAAAGAAATGCAGTACTTTAACCAAAAGTTCCCCTCTCTCCACACACACATTGCCACCTTCGATCCATCCCCGCCACCCCACAATGCTCTTTGCAGGACTGTGAAGGTTGTAGTTTGCATATGTATACATTTGCTGAAATATGAAAAGAGAAAAATATCCATGACTAAATGAAAGACACAAAGACAAACACCCAGTAAGAAAAATAAGTAAGGCTAAGAGACAAACACTGAATTTAAGTCATGTTTAAGTTGCAGAGTAGTTTCTCTAGGCTTCCTCTGTGGTAAATGTACATTTAGCTGAACCTCAACCCACTGGATATACAGAGCCCAAGAAGATTAATTTCCTAATCTGATGCTGAAAGAGATACATTCTGAATACTTTCAGAGAGAATTTGCAAAATGTTTGAAACTTATACACCTGAAGCTATTTGTAATTCTGAGAAAAGCTTAGGCAATTTTATTTGTAGGCATTAGTTTAGTAGAGGATGAAAAAAATACGTGTATTTTCACCCAAGAAGCGACATCTTTTCTAAAAAGTCAAATTCTTTTGTCACCCAAAGTTAAAGCCATGCAGAGCAATCAGGACACTTTGTATTTTCAATTTCTTTGGCCAGATTATTATTTTCCCAAATTGACATAAAGATGTTTTCATATGAATTAAATTTCTTGTAAGCCTTAACTGATGGAAACACATAATAATTGGGCCCACATATATGAAGATATTTTTCCTTAATAAAAATATAGTATGTATTTCATCTGTCTGGTATTTAGAATATATTATGTGTGACACAGACAAGAAAAACAGGATTCTTAAAATTACTGCTCTGATTTTCTAAGTACAATTTGGTCCTAACCTTGTAATCCTTCTGTAATACAGTACTTTTGACCTAGACCCTTTGTGCACAGTACTGAGCTCTGTGCACTCACAAGAAGTGTCAAGAAGGGGGTACAGAGCCCATAAAGCCTTGCGTAAATACATAGAAATACTGATAATGCAGACTGGAACACTTATATCAACTAACTTTTAGCACCTTAGTCAAGAGCCAAATTGTGCTAAAATTTCCTATATTGCACAGGGAAAAAGGTCTATAATGAAGTACCCTTAAGAAGTTGAACTTCATTCCACTGAATCTCTTTCTCTGCTTACTAAAATGAAACCAAGACTGACAATAAGCACTTGAAGTGAGCTGCTACTGATCAGGTAATCTGTATTGCCCCCCTCTTTAAAGTGAGTTTCTCCTTATCCAGGAGAGACATACACAAAATACATCCATTCTCCAGCTTCAGGTTTGTGACAAATACCTGTACTGCATTCTTTGCCTATTTCCAATATAGAGGAAAACAGTATTTCCAGCTTCCACTTCCAAGAGAAACATCCCAGAGAAAGTAGTGTCTTTGGTTTCATTTTATGTTCCAAGTCAGACACCTCTCCCAGCTTCTTAAAAGATTATACCTGCTAAAATTAGCCAAATGAGAAGCAAAGGATGTCCCAATGGTCAGAAGAAGAAATATAACAGAAAGCAGGTGGGACAATCTCTAGACACTTTGCACTCAGACACAACCCCATCCTAGATTTTTTCCCCAGGGAAAAGATTTGTCCAGACATTCCTACTCTTCTCTATCTGCAATCTTGTCTCCATTCTCTGCCCACAATTTTCTTGCCCTTCATAATGCCACTGAAACCGATTGCAGAACTGTGCCCTGAACTAGATCAGTGCAGTTTTAAATCAGTGCTTTTTAAACCCAGATTACTTCACTAATGTGGCTGAGTGGTAAATCAGCCCCACTGCTATCCTAGCACAACTGAAGCTGTGACAAACCTGGGGAAAGGCAGAACATTAATTTCTGGGGTGTGGGAGGTGAAGTGTATAAGCAAAGATGACTGCCTTAAATTAGGTTCTTTCCCAGAAAAGCTTCAACACAAAACCACTACCTGAAATAACCAAAAGTGTCTACAGATACAGATTATACTGGGTTTTTTCTTGCTTTAAGAGGGTCTTTTCCTTTGCAGCCTGGAAACCAACATGGAACCACATTCCCAGTTGCAATTTCATGCATTTCCAAGCAGGAAACAATTTTAGTGTAGCTTTGAAAATCTTTAAAGCAACAGAAAAGCTCATTTTAAAATTATGTTTTAGCATTTGAAAATAATCTTACTTAAATTTTAATATTTTTTCGTATGTAGTTTAGGATAGAGAGAGAAAAAATAAACAAGCAAAGAAGAAATGCATTGGGGGCCGGAATTTTAAATGGGAAACACAGTTCTCAAGTTAGGAATTAAAAGCAAAGTTACAGTTCATGAAACATACCATCCTAATATTAAACTACAGCTTTAACGTGTAAGCATACATTCCTTAAAAAAACCTCAAAACACAGATCATAGAATGGTTTGGGTTGGAAGGGACCTTAAAGACCACCCAGTCCCACCCCCCTGCCCCGGGCAGGGACACCCCCCCCAGCCCAGGCTGCTCCCAGCCCCGTCCAGCCTGGCCTTGAGCCCCCCCAGGGATGGGGCACCCATAGCTGCTCCGGGCAGCCTGGGCCAGTCTCACCACCCTCGCAGCACAGAATTCCTTCCCAATATCTAATCAAAAACTATTTTCTTTCATTTAAAACCTTTATCTGTCATCCTATCACTACACTATTCAAAAACTTAAATAGAGAAGTAATACCGTTATTCAGTAGCATTTAAGAAAGCAACAATAGTTCTATTGATACCGGGTTTTGGGGAAACCACAAACTTGTTCCTAGTTTGGCCCACGGCAGAGTTCACAATATTAATTCAATCTCAAACATGTATCACAGATCTATTCAATTTTAAAGAAACTAATAAAATACAGAAATGTACCAAGATGGTTGTTCTCACAGTTTACCACTCAAATTTAAACATTTAACTATACTTACAGAGCCATCTTTCAGATTTTTTTCATAGGAGAAGTGACACTCCATATTTTCTTTATCTCTTGAAACAGCAAAGTTATATTTGCCAGCTGATTCTTCTCCAGCTATCAATGCTTTCTTCAGTTCTTCAACATACTTTTTTCTATCCATTTCCATGTCGGCAGCCTCCCTAGAAACGTCAGCTTCAGACACTATCAGAAAGAAACGTATGAGAAATCAATACGCATATGTGTATGTGAACACGTATATATATTTATATGCACATACGAACACATGCTCACACACCTTAAAGGACAGGCAAATATTAGACTATTCTTCCCCTGACATAGATCAGTATGCCAGACACCAATGGAAATGTAGCAGGAATACTGTGTTTTTCATGAGAATTAAGTCCTGTCCCTTTTTTTTCCTGTCTCAAAATGGTTTATTGCTACTAGCCCACAATTCTACTTGCCTAAAGTTATTCTGAATAACACTAACCTTACAACAAAGACTGGAATGTTTTAACTATGATTTATTGTGCCCTCTCAGTTCTCTTTGAAAGTACGTAATCTAAACCCAGTAAAACAACAGATGCAACTGTCTCCTCACACATTCTTGATCCAGTTCTCCAAGTTTGTAACTTACAACAACATAAAACAAAATAAACTATCAATTTACAAATGAAGCTACATCTGGAGACTTGAGAATCCATCTTTTACCATTCATATTCAAGGACCACTAAATGGGGAATGTTCCTCCAGTCTGCATTACATCAGGTCTAAAAAGAAGACTTTTTTCCATTCCTTTGAAGATGAAGAATGGTTGAATACAGTACAGAACAGGCCAATAAAGATATACTGTCATTGAGATCCCTGATAGCCTTTCCTGGCTGCTTTTGATCATTTATTTCCTCCTAAATCTTCTTTTGGTTAACACTCAAACTGAAATGGCAGCTTACCAAGACTACTCACCTTTCACTAGGAGCAGCAAGAAACAGTTCTTGATTTTACCACCTGGGCCCCTGGTTATTTTCCTTCCTTTTTATTTTATTTTACATACTGTATCCTCAGTACTTTTGAGATCATTATGCCGACTAACTCTAATGAGAAGTGCAGAGTTTCTTGCACAGACAGATATAAGCAAAATCTCTAAAGACAGGATGTGTATAATATAATGCAGTCTTTTAATGTGTCACCTAACAACACAGTATTTTAGATTGTTTACTTGATCAATCTTCTTCTGACCGATCTTTCTGAGGAAGACTGCTCTAAATTGTCACTTCTAGCATCTGCCCAGCATTTGAGAGACCAAGATGTGGAAAAGGACATTAGTTTGTGACAGCCTGAAAAAATAAAAACCACAAAAAAAAAAAAAAAAAAAAACACAAAACAAAAAACAAACCAAAACAAAGGAAACAAGACCACACACACCAAAAACCCAACAAAAAAGATCCAAAACACATCCTTCACAGAACTACAAGTGACTCTAAAAAAGCATCCCCCTTAAAATCCTCATTAATAACTATAACAACTGTATTTCTTCTCTATACAAATGCCTTTGAAGAGAATTTCATATTGAGACATAAGCCCGCACATGTATTGGAAATCCTACTGTTAAGAACAGCATTTCAAACATGAGCCTGTTCAAATTGCCTCATTTTTCTTTAATTTTCTTGATACAGTAGCTAACCTCATATTTCAAAGGAGGCAGTATATATCAAATCAATCCATCGTATAAAAACACCAAGAAAAGCCTACCTGCATCTTCTTTACTCCCTCTCATCAGACATTAACTAATACACACTGACAAAATCTCCTTGAAACTTCTCTCCTCCAGGCTGCACAGTCCCAGCTCTCTCAACTTCTAGCACTAAAGATGCTCAAATCCTTCAGTCACCTTCATCAGCTGTCACTGGACTCGACACTGTAAGTTCACATCTTTCTTATACTGGAGAGCCCAAAACTGGACACTGCATCACAGGTCTCACCAGGGCTGAGCAGAGGGGAAGGATCACCTCCCCTGACCTGCTGGCAACACTCTCAAATGCAGCCCAGGAGGCTGTTGGTTCTCTTGGCCACAAGGCCATGCTGCTGACCCATGTTCAGCTTCCTGACCACTGACTCCCAGGTGATTTTCAAAGAGTGACCTGCTTCCAGCCAGTCACCCAAGGCACCGGTACAGGCTGGGGGCTTCTTCACACCTAGATACACAGTTTTGTACTTGCCTTTGTTCAAACTCATGAAATTCCTTTCAGCCCAGCCTTCCTCCAGCCTGCCTAGGTCCCTCTGAATGACAACCCAGTCCTCCATCAACCCTTCCCTCCAGTTCTGCATCATCTGTAAACTTGCTGAGGATGCACTGGGTCATCATCCAAGTGATGGATCTATTATGTATTGGACCCAGTATCGACTCCTGTAGTACCAGGCCACTAGTAACTGGCCTCCAGCTAGATTTCACGCCACTGATCACAACACTTTGAAATGTGGTTGAACCCGTTGAGCTCAATCCACTTCACTGTCCAGCTATCTAGTCCATACTTTACCAATTTGTCCATAAAGGTGTTAGAGGACACAGTGCTGAAACCCTAAAGAAAAAAAAACCCAGCCACTGCCCTTCCGACATTCAACAAGCTAGTAGTTTCAGAGAAAGTTATTGGGTAGGTCAGGCACAAATACCCCTCTGTAAATCCATACTGACTACTCACCACCTCATCCTCAGTATTTTTTGAAATGGTTTCCAGGATTATTCCTCCAACACCCTCTGGCTGACTAGCCTCCAGTTACCCTGATGCATCCCCTTATCCTTCCCCAAAATAGGAAAGACATTTCTTCCAGTCCTTAAAAACAACCCTCGATCACTATGTGGCCTCACAATGACATGGGCCAGATCCCTCAGTACTCAGTCACATTCAACCAGGTCCCATGGACTTGTAGACATCCAGTTTCTTAAGATATTCTCTAACCTGATCCTCCTCCAAGGGTAAGTCTCCTTTGCTCCTGACCTTCCCACTGATCTCAGGGGCTTGGGGTTTCTAAAGCTAAATCGTAACCAGAACCAGCAAAGACTAAGGCAAAGAAGTCACTGAGTAGTGCCTCAGCCTTTTCCATGTCTGCTGTCACCAGTCCACTGCCCCATTCTGCAGCAGGCCCACATCTTCCCTCATCTTCCTTTTGCTACTGATTAGCCTGCAGAAGTCCTACTTGCCCTTCACATCTCATGCCAGATGCTATTCCAGGTGGGCTTTGGCTTTCCTAACCCCATCCCTGCGTGTTTGGTCACTGTCTCTGTATCTCTCCTTGGTCACCTTACCCTGGCTTCCAACTCTTGCATACTCCTTTTTATGTCTGGTTTATCCAGGAACTCTTTGTCCGTCCATGCAAGCCTCCTGCCACCTTTGCCTGATTTCCTGTTCCAGTGAGATGAACCATTTCTGAGTTTGGAGGAGGTGATCTCTGAAAAACCAACCCTCTCTCCTAAACCTCTCTTCTCTCCAGATCCGTATCATATAGATTCTTTCAAAGAGATCCTGGAAGAGGGTCTAAGTCTGCTCTCTTTAAACCTAGGGTTGTTATCCCACTTTTTACTCTTTTCTCTCCTCTTACAATCCTGAACATCAACTCAACAGTCACTGCTGCCAAAGGCTGCCCCCCACTTTGACTTACCCAACCAGCTCTTCCTTGCTCACAACTATTAGCTTTTGTAGTCTTCCTCTCTACACATCTCAAAATATGGAAAACATGATGGTAGACTTTACCGATCTTAGACTTAATTGAAGGGATTTTTGTTGGATTTGGGGCTTTTTTGTTGTTGGGGGATTTGGACTTTTTTTCTTTTTCAGTAACAGGTCACAATAACCAGTTAGGTCATCTATTCACAAACACATTAACTATTTTTGCACACAAAAAAGAACTACTAACTTGCTAATCACCTTAAGTGATTAACATATGTCTGCAAAATCTGATAAGGCAAGTCAGTCACTTAACACCCCACTCTATTACTCTGTTCCTAAGAGAGAGGCTAACAGGTAAAAAAGGAGGTGTAGGTGGCAAGAGAGAGCATGCTGATGTCACCACTGCAAGGAAACAAAGACCTGACACAAGGAGCAGCTACCCCCTTCTGCTGAAAATCTGAGCCTGCAGATATGCTCAGTTAAAAAGATAATTAGTGGGTCAGAATCACTTTAGTTATCCCCTAGCACATTTCTTCCTAGACAGATTCAAATGTGTTATTCAAAAGCTAGAAAGCAAAGGGAGGCAAGGCAACTGAACTGCTTTGGAGTTATGGTAAGGGAAAAGAAAAAAAAAAAGTAAAAAAAGAACAGAACAGAATTAGGCTCAATAAATACGAGCCAGTCAGTCTTCTGTCACACTAAGATGAAAAATGTCAGACTTATGGCAGTCTGAAGTCTGTCACAAAGTTCACAATATTCTCCTTAAAGAGAAAACACTTAAAAATGTGTGTTTTCTGCTCCCCTGTTCTTTTAAAAACACAAAAGAAAACCTGTCAGACTCATACTAGCCTAACATAAAGTAAAAGGACAGGGCAAAATACATAGCATTTTACCAGATCTTCAGAAACACAAACATTCAGCAGATGTAAGAAATTGCAGAAATGTTATTATACATTAAAAAGAATGTAGAAGTGCTGTGGAGCGTGCATTAGAATAAATCAGAAACAAAATAACTCTATAATCAGTATTACTAGATTGGGGAAGATGCTTATATCCTCACATTTTAAGCTGCATTGTCTATGTTGCAGAGAAGGGCTGGGGGTGGGGTGGGTGGGGGATGGGAAATGGAGGAGGTTGCGAAAAAGAGGCCAGGGACAAACAAGTGTGACATACTATGTATGTATGTCCCTCCAGATTTGCAAATTCAATATGTCTGCCCTTCATACATGCACATCTCCGGAAATGGAAACTCTGTTCTGCTGTCCATTGTAACAGATGTAATAGACAATCACACATAAATGTTTTTGTATACAGGCTAATACTGATGACCTTTAGGGCACTGAAATATGCTGATTCACCTAATGAACTAAACATTCAAAACATTTATATTTTAGTGTCATCATCTGAAGAATTCAAATTTATTCCTACAACCCAACAAGACAAATTTAAGCAGAGCAAAAGTAAGTAGCAGCACTCTTCATTAAGTTGGGGGTTAAAAAAATCTTTATGAAAAGGAACACAGAACACAGAGAAAGAGGAATGGAACAAGGTGTAACAGAACCCTTTTCGCACTGCATGGACATCACAACCATCTTTTTTCTAATACGTAATACCCTTCAGAGTCCAAAACAGAAGGTCACGCATATAGCCAGACAGTACTTGTCCTGCAAACAGGACTTCTGAGTGCAAAGCCACACTATTTCGCTGCAATGCTGCATCGCTGCCTTCTTCCTTATGCCCCAGACACAGCTGCAGCTGGCATACAGGGACATGAACTAAAGCAAAGCCAGCTGGCAGCACGGCAGACATGAAAAGATGTACAAGCAAGCAACTACTAAGTCAATGTCAGTTGTGCATTAATCCTCACGCATTGAGGCTGACAGGTATGAATTTCAGAACAGAACTTGGTACCATTACAAGGGGTGCTACAAAGCTGGAGGTTGTAAACTTAACACTATCCATTACACATGCTACCAGTTCTTCTGTACCTCATTGCAAGACAAGTGTTCAACCCTCAGCTCCAACATAACTAAACGTACCCAAGTACGTCAGATGAAGTAGTAAAAGTATTTTCCAAAATTTTTAAAACATAACTTAAGCATGAAATGGATGTTACCAGAAAGGCTTAAGACTTTAACAACTCACAGCTGCATCTTGGGTTTTTTTTAAAACTGAAAGCAGCACTTTTAACATTCATATAAAGAATGATACATTAGAAATACTGTCAGGAAAAAAGCTGAGCCTACATGTTAGTGAACAACTGGGGCTACAGTGCTGGTCAACACTCATCCTGCACAGCTAACAATCCGCTACAAATAGCAATGCAGTGGGAAAGACAGGCAAAAAATCTACCATCAAAACATTTCTATTTTATTATAAGCTCCAGTTACCAATCATTTCCACATTAGTTAGCTTATTGCTTGTATAGGACACTAGGCAGAGTTGAGAGAGAAAAGGCCACTGGTACATCAGCAATCCCTTTAAATCCCTCAAAACAGTACAGACAGAAATGTGGAATACCTTGCAGTATGAGGCAAAGAGGGGCAGAACAAAAATAAATCAGATATACTTGCAAAAATAAGTGTATGCCTACAATGATTTCAACACTGAGGAAAAAAATTAGATTTTTCATTAAAATAAGAAAGTTAAAAAACCAAAAGATACTAATACACTATAATAAAGCACTGTGGGGTTTTTTTTTTCCTGTGGTGCCTGTACATGCTGCATGTTACCTTATCTTATAAGGCTAGTAGAACTGATCAATCGTTAGAGAAACATGAAATGCATAAATTTATATAGCTGTAGTTCTTTAATCCTATACCAAGTTAATACATGAGATCATATTGCATATTTGTGTGCTTCTCCTCACCCCAAGATTTACTTTTTTTCCCTCCTTAAATAGGACTCCTAACACTTTTCATCATCACATTAAATGCACAAAAACCGCAAAAGACAACTCAGTCAGCAACCCTCATTCACTTCTTGGTAGGTCTTGCCAAGCAAAATAATCCACAGCATGAACAACCCAAAAGGGATTTCCCATAGCAAGCATTCTCTGACCACTGCTTTCCCTCTAGGTTTTGAATTTAGAATCTAAGCAGTCTCAAACATGATGCACTAACTTAGAAATAAGTGATCTAAACCAACACTGAGTGTATGAAAACACAGATCTGCACAGCAAGAAAGCCCTATGCATAAGGACTTCAACTCCTAATGAAATTATTCAAAGGACTATAAATTCAATAGGAATTCTTTAGAAATTCGGATTCTTGCAGAAGAAACAGAAGTACTCTTCTTTGGATGAGTACCTAGTGCTCATGCTAAGACTCTTGGGGGTTTCTTTCTTTCCTTTTGATAGAGTGAATTCCTCTTGCTTTCACTGGGCCTTTGTTTTGGAAAACCATCATCAAGCCATTCTGCCACACGCAGGAAGTTAACAAAATGAGAACCATGTTCACATATTTTTTTCTATACTCTTCCAGTTACAGAAAAATAACAGATTTAAAAGTTACAAAAAGCTGATTCTTTAAGCTGGGGATTTTAAATCTACGTAAGAACCACCAGAAAAGCTTTTAAACAGAAAAACCAGTATGCTTAATTAGTTATTTAATCAATGTTAACATTCTTTTATTGTTATTTTAAAAATACATAATTTGACTATTCTGTTGTCAAATCAAGAAAGAAAAACATGTCATAGCCAGACTACAGGGAACCAGCATTGAAATATACGTATTTGTCTTGTGCAGGAGCTCCTAATCAATAGTGTGTTTGAAACGTTAAAAGGAATATGGAAGAGTAGATTCAATACATATGTAGACATATTTTAACTTGGTCACGTTTCCTAGATCTGAAAGGAAGGTGAAAATTGTATTTAAAAGAAAGTTAATGAATGATTAAGCTTCTTTTCAAACACAGAAAGTATAGACACACACATATATATCGTGTGGATCTGTATATAGAAATTCTACACAAAGTCCTATTTTATTTATTTTTTTAAATATGTATCAGGCCTGTTTGAAAGCTTGGCTTATGTAGGAACTGGGGAGAAACAATGTCCTCTGGGCAGGGAGAAGGAAGGAAGGAAGGAACCACATGGCCTACTATTCTCATAATTCAGAAAAAGTCAGGAAAACATTTTTGCTTACAATACACTGTAACATATGTTATTTTTTCCTCCTTTTGAAACATTTTTGCCACCAAAAGCTTTTTCATTAAGTATTTGATACATTTCTAAAGGAACACACAGATCTTTCCTTCTTCAGCTACCCATGAATGAGAAGCATGCTCTCATGAGATCCATGCTCTTATTTAGGTTTCCAAGTGGAGAAAGAAAGAATCTCACAGGCTATTTTTTTTCTTCTGATAACTTAGACCTAGGAATAAAACACTTTCTTGTCTATTCTCCTTCTCAAAAATTCACCTCAGTAGCAAATAGAGCCACCTTCAGCTCTCAAGATTTTATGAAACCATATATAAAAATGCTTCATGAACTATTGTTTCCAAAAGGAACTTGCATGACACATTTGTTCTGGAATCTGGATAAAACACAAAAGTGGTACTCCAATATCACTGCAAGAAATTATATTCTTGAGGAAGGACAAAACATTGCATATACATATGCTAAATGACTTAGTATTGGGTTTGACACAAAATCTGTCCAGATTTGAAAGATCTCTGAACATGTCCGAGAGGATACCGAAAGATAACAAAACCATCTACTCCATCACTGGGGAGAGATAATGGTTGTAAGTTTCTGATGCAAGTTATGGGTCACAGTTTAGAAAGTGCTTAAAAATAATAAATAATAATAATGATTTCAAACTTTTGTTTCTTTCTACTATTACCTGTCCCAGTCCATGCACATTGCCCATCAGTAAGTATTATACCAAAGCCAGCGCCTAAATCTTTTTCCCACGACACTTGAAGAAAATATGTTGCTTCTGGATCAGAAACTGGATGAATTCTGTTCAAAGTCTTCTCCATTTTCCAGACACCTGTTCAGGAAGTAAGATAATCTTATTATAACCAGTGGCTTATTTTCCAGAGGTGCTTAGCAGTTTCATGTAACTAGCTGCGTAAATAAGTAAATAAGTAAGTAAATAAATAAATATATAAAAGACACAAATATAAGCATACTTAGAATTTTATTTTACCTTCCCGCACAAATTCAGTTTTTCAGAGAACCAGTGATATTTCCAAACAGAAAACTGGATTACAGTATGTAAAGTTTAAAAGAGCAGTGCCAACAATCGCATATATTTGAATAGTCCCAAATTAACAAACTGTCAGGAAGCTGGGGAACAGAAAATTACAATACACAAGCACTTCCCCGTGGCTATGTTTTTAACTTACTGGCTGGTATCACCCAACATACAGTGCATGGGTAATAATTCAAAATAATCAATGTTCATCTGGACGACTGCCATGTGAAGGCACGCTACTAAATTTCACTGCAAAGCAGAGGTTTATAATGAATGCCAGCAACTAAAGTAGTTATGTAGAAACCTGGATCTTGCAGAGAACAAAATTTATGATGCTACAGTGAATTTTTTGCTCAGTGTCGAAGGCACCTGGCAATCTGTACTTGACATAAGACCTTCTAAAGGGTCCCTGTATTTATACAGTCTAATCTGACAATAACAAATTCTTACAGTACTCAAGAACTTTAAAGCTTCATTTGGCAATTTGTTCCAAAGAAAAATGAAGAAACAGTCAATTTTGCCATTAACGTTGACATACAGCATTTTCATTGAGAATGCTTCATGCTATCCAGTACCTGAGGAGTTTGTTTTGGGGTGTTCAGTTGTTTTGCGCTTTTAATTTTAGAGTTTTTTTTAAAAGAATGATATGAATGAAAAAGGCCTACGAGTTCACATACACTAAATATAGCATGAATTAATAAAAGCAGGAAAAACCACAACTGAAGCATTTAAACTACAATGATGCTTGGGCAGATTAAGTATTAAAAGTTCAAGTTTTCTATCTAAAGTGTAGCAATAAGTAATCACGATCAGGCTTAGTTCAGACCCTCAGGGGACTGCTCTTTCTTTGCCCATAGACACTGAAAGCCAAACCTACATACAGATTTAACTACCACTGGCCTCCCCAAAAGTTGGCATTTTCAGGTTAGGAAGAACAGTTTTAACTGTAGTTGACTGCAGTTGTCTGACCTTTGCTGAACGCTGCAGCCAACAACATTTGAACATGCAAATGCATGCAGTAGTATTCAAAAGCAGCAAAATACATGAATATGACTTGTTTTTCAAGCATAAAGCTACATTAACACCTAGACAGCAGCTGCATTGTCAATAATATAAACATTCACTATAGATATCAATAAGGTTAATGAAAACAACACATTAAGTCCCTTTGGTGGGTAATTAAATCACAATATAGATCACCCTGCACTAATAAATAGCATTTCTGAACAACAAGAGCAGCATCATGGAAATATCCTGCTATTCCAGGCTGAACTTTGGCTAAAGCATGTCACTGGGCACTTCCAGCATTCCCATACATTTTTATCACCAAATACTCAAATACTTCATTTTTTAGGCTGAAAGCTTAAGTACACATAAGCACCATAACATTTCCCTGTTTAGAGAATTTTTCCAGAGAGTTTACGATTCAAAAGCTATGATAGGAGTAGAAGGAAAAAACCATGTACATACAGCTAAGCATCATAAACTACCAACACCACCAAGAAGGATGATTTTACATCTATAAACCACCACTGCATATACTACTACAGATGTGATACTCTATTACTATTCACAGAGTATGTGTCAAACTGAAGAGTTACTTAAAAGCAATATTGAAAAATAAGTCTGAGTAAAAAAAAAAGTCTTTTATTTCCTCCACCAAGCAACTGGCCACTTCTGAAAAATCTACACTACGTCTGTGCACCTATAACCAAGAACAGAAAATAAAGTATTTGGGGCATGGAGGCCTGTAGCAAGGCTTTTGCAATTAGTTATTATAGAACTAAAGCCATTTTAAAGACATGTAGTGCACTAACTGCCTGGGCATGGGTCAACAAAGAGCACAGGACAGGAAACATAGTAATGTCTGCAGTACATTCAAGGACACCAGCGTGTCTTCTTTGCCTGCCAGGTACCTTTTTGTTTGTTATGGAAAAATACAGAGTCCCTTATGAAATATTTTCATTAAAGTCCTTCTCTGAAAGTGTTTTTAAACAGACTTTATTCTTTTTCACCTAAACGTTGTAAATAGTTGCAGACAACCAAGACACACCACATACAACGTACTAAGGCACATATATAGTTCAGTAGGGACTTTTTGCTTGTCGCATTTCATTCTTACTACAAAGCAGAGCAGCACTCAGTGAATCAGAGGCTGTCTTTTCAGCGCAGATTGTTTGTAACAGAAAGCAAAGCAAGGGAGTTTTATTTTCTATTTATTACAGTGATAAAGAGAATGAAGTGTCAGTTCTCAGTCAGAAAAATTTATGTCGAGTCACACAAGAAAGGAAATTAATTTATTTAAAGATGCACTAAAAAGGTCTCTAATGCCTGAGATGAAATTCATCTGATATCATAATACTGTGTTTTGCATGCATCCATATTCACATATTTCACTCAAGTGATGTGGAACAGCTAAAAATTAAGATTCTGTTTAGACATCATTCTTAAGAGCTCAGCTGCCAGCATAACGGATGAGCCTGTTAGCAGAACTGAGAAAGATTCCATATGATGTCTACCTGTGGTAAAACACAACTTCAATAAAAGCAAACACACCGAGGAGATAAAACACAGAGGAATGTTCTGTATTCCATAATAAAATGCAAAATACACTTGTCAAGCTTTTACAGATTTTATTGTGCATCTTTGAACAAACAATTTTACAAGAGAACATAAACTGAAAATACTTTTTCTCCCAGCCTTTAAGTCCTTCATTGTGCTCACCGACCTTTTGAGAGAAGTATTAGCTACTACTACATGTTTAGAAACTGCCTTACAAAGCAGAGCTCAGCCTTGCTTGAGATCTCCGGGCACTCAATTGTTCCAACCCATCAGCAAAAGCTTAAGGATTCTTAGCTTTATATAATGGCTATTATTTAGTTCAAGAGGAACAAACCTTCTTCATGAAAATTGGTCTGACCTACACAACACATAGAAAAAATCAGTGCAAATAAAAACATTGTACCTTACTGCTTTTTTAAAACCTGTTTGGGATAAAAAAAAAAAGGAAAAAGGAAAAAATAACCAAAGCACACCCAAATAAAAAACCCACATACAAACCCCTCTTTCACAAATCTCCCAACAACACAATGCTTCCACAGAGTTTAATGTATTTGTGAGTAAACGGATAAACCACACAAAGTTAATGTGTGAATATAGGAAAAAAAAATAGCAAAGAGTTACCTAACTATTTAGCAACTAGCAATTACCACTAATAAAAGAAAAATACAGAAACTAAATCAAAGCATATTGTTTTCACTTACTCTAAGGTGAGTGTATGCAGCTCATACACTATAAAGGCAAAAACGTAATAACATACTTACACCAGTGTATTTCCAAAATATGAATTTCAGAGGGAGGAAGTTGGGACTTCCTACCTGAATACCTGAAGTTAGTTGTACATTCACAGGATTCACTAGTAACTTTGTTCAACATCTTTATACGATGTATCACTCTATACTTCAAGAACTGAACTAAACTATAATACCTTCCTTATAACTAAACTATCTCAGTTCATCTACCTCCTTACTATAGTCTCTCATCACCCTGTCAGCTTTCAACATGCCAAGCATATATGACTCTTCAAAAACCAAGTACTTGTGCATAAAAGGTGACTGTGTTCCTAACAGAGTTTCTGCCCCAGGGTTTTTGTGGTGAGGGAAATGCTGTGCACTGCCAAAAAGTCTGAGGGGCAAATGAAGAACAGATTTGCCAAAGCAGATTCTTCAGTTCCCCTTGCCCAAATTCACACTCAAACCTTGCCACCCACCTTAAAAATATTTTAGTTTGGCTACCAATGAGTGTTGTCTCCAGGCGTGCAGGAGACCAATAACACACCTCCAAGAAACTTGATTGAATCTACACTTCTTTAGTCGCTACCATGGGAGAAGATGTCACATACACGCAAATTGGACAGTTACCATAGCATCAAGGCTGCAACAAGTTAGGTTTCCCATTGTTTCTGTTCACTTCGTTACCTCCCAAACCCTAAATGTAGGTTCTAGAAGTGATACAGTTGGGTACCTATGTAATACCTAAATAATAATTTAAAAGGCCAGTTATGACAATGAATTATCCTGTTGAATAACTACCACACATGCAAAATTTCTGCCAGCAGTCCTGCATGTGCTCGTCTAAGAATCTACCTTTATACATTCAGAAAGTAGTCCCTCTAGAAATATTACCAGTAAATTTTTAAATGAACACCAAGCCTTTTCTCTGTTGTGGCTATTGTCTCCAATAATCCATTAGCACTACACCTACAACTGAAGCATTAAGCGTCACAGCTGTTTTAAGTACTCAGGGCCAGACACTCAGGCAGAATGAAATAACTGCAGATGTACAGACAAAGGGGTCTGAAAAATACATGTCAGCTTGGGACCTGACCTTCCACAGAACTGGTCACACAAGCTTGTAGAAGCTGGTACTGCTTTTTAAGGTTTTAATAACATCCCCATCTTCACCAAGTTATAATCTCCATATCAAAGACAGCCAAAAAAAAATCAAGGATGAGGGAGAGCTGAAACTTTTAAGAGTCAGTTTCACATCTTTGGGTGGAAAGGTAGGGACACAGGTAAGAACTGTATTAGTGCCTAAAATGGTTAAAACAGCCACCTGAATTTTGGTACTCTCTCTATTTAACATCCCAGTTGCTGTTGAAGCTTGTGAAAAAGAAAACATCATTGCAAAAAACCAGAATATTTTGATAGCTACACAACAACCTAAATTAATGAAATCAGACCCTTACTATTACAGTCTAAAAAGCACCTCTGAGTCAATCAGACGAAAGGAGTACCTCTGAGTGCCATTCAATACTCAGCAACACCATCTCTGCAGGCTCTTTCCATTCGCTGGCTCAACAAACTGAGAGCAGTCAGTACTTTCTTCCTCCCTTAATTATTATAAAGAAAACTGCAGAGAAACTGATTGATTAGGGCCATAAGAAAGCCAGTGTTTTTCTCCTTAAGGGCACAGGAGGTCATACCACATATTAGCACCTCTGGGTGTTAGAGCCAAGGCTTCGAAACAAGCTTGCAGGTGGGAACAGCTGAGTCCCACCCCAAATTTGTAAATCAGAGGTTTTATTGAGGCCTTCAAACAGTTGAGGATTGAGCTGTTTATCTTTAGCACTTTGTCTCTTTGTTTTTTGGCTTCTATGATCTACATTAGGCAATGTTTCTTTCTAAGGAGAAATCAGCTGTTGGCTGATGTGCAATTGACTGGAGTCTGCTCTCTGAATAAACAGTGTACACAGCTACTTCTGAATAAACAAGACACTTTTAAAGATTGGTTTACAAAGAATTTTATATGTTGTTTTGGATAGCACTAGGCATAGACCAAAAGCCAAATATTTTAGGCTGCTCCAACACAGCATCATTGATAATATTTTGAACTCCAGCACTTCATTTTTTTTTCCATGGAGACTAATGGCTTTTTTTCAAATTGCTTCAGCAGCAGGTGTTCCAAACTTCAGCAGCTATGCATGGAAGGCTACTAGCAGATCTGAAAGAGCTACTGTGTCCTTCTAATGGAGCAATTAAGTTAAGTGCTTTCTTGTTGAGAAAAATAGGGCGCTATCTACAGTGAGTTCAGAACAGAAGACAAGCACATACAGCACACTGCTATTAAAGTCTATAATGTGACCCTTTCTATCATTGGCTTGACCACAACATACACTACAAATCTCAGAAGAAAGTGAATGGCTAACCTATAATCAGAGAACAGGTACGATTCAGAAGATGCTATATGTACTGATAAGTGGATAATTGCCAATTTAAACCAGTCAAGAAAAATTCAGATTGCTTTTAAACATTAAAACTGGCTATTACCACATTTTCTAAAAGAAGGAAAAAAGATGTCTATATTTATGAACATTTCTGGAGATATATTTCATACAAATTGATATTCTCTCATGTTAATTTAAAATTCCATTAACTCCAATACTTCAAATGGAAGAGCATTAAAATACCTGACAAAAACTTCAAATACGACTCAGTTAATCTAAGAACTACTATCAACCTAATAAGGATTTCCTCTTTTTTCTTTTCATTTTGGAAGAACATGATTGGGCCAACAAACACGAAGAAAACAATACAGCATCCTTCCTATCACATCTCACCATGAGCCTCCCATCCCCTGGGCCACATTATGTTGACACTGAAGAAAAATTCAATAATAACATTCAGCTGTAACTTAAAGACACATCTGAAGACCAGAGAAGATAAAATTTTTGAAAGAGCTTTGTTTCCTGATGAAATTTAGAAGGCTAACACATTTTTGTATTACATGCAACCCAAGTTGTACCTAGTTGATCTTTTGTTTAACTTTCTTCTATATTAAAAGCACAAGGATCACAATTTTGTCAGTAATGCAACTTTGTCTTGCAGATAAAGGAAACTAATCAAAAATTGGCACTGGATATGAAGAAGTGATTGAACGACTATAACTTTGTGCAGACGGGCGAATGGCCTATTTTAAAAATTCAGTCCTGCATGACAACTTTTGATCAAGCGATTGACTTCAGGACAGCTGCAATCAGTATTTGGTCCTCATTGGACCCAACTGCAGATGCAAGACTCACATGGCTAACATTTGCACTGCTTGCTTCCCACTGTTTCGTGGTAGCCACAAAAGGATTGGAAACATGCATGTACTTTTTGTGCAACTGTCCAAAACAACCCAGCAGTCTTCAGCTTGTGAGACTCCATAGGCCAATAAAATATGCAAGATTTGCCACAAAAAGATCTGGAATCAACGATAAGGAGCAACCCTTGTCAGACTTATTTACTACAGTCACCAGCTGAAAAATGAGGAGAAACAGAAGGAAGCAGACAGTCAACAACCTTTATAGTACGAATCTTACTAACAAGCTTTGATCTTAATTGTAGCCTGGAGACAAAGCCCACCCTGGTGTCTTTCATCCTCTTGAAGTCTCAGACCTAACCCACTACCAACTCCAGGCATTCAGGCTTGCCAAGCTTACTTATAAGCATCTATATTAGGAGACCATTTAAGCTATAATAAGATTTTAAAAAAAGGCCTTCGTCTATTAGAACAAACACCCAAGTGGACAATTATAATAATATATACTAGCAAGTAAGGGAGTATCTGGATAGACTTCCAGAAGGGACAAACTTTTCTTTTTCTTCTATGAATTCTTCTTAACACTAACACAGTTCAGTGTGTGCGTGCTGTCAAATCCTCACTTTCAAAAATGCACATTAGAAAAATCCAAAGGTTTCCCTACATAAATCAGGATACACTAACAGTAAACCTGTGAAAAATAAAATTAAGACATAAAGGTGAAGTATTTCCTGATGAAAAAGTTAATTTTAGTACTGAAGTTACTAAAAAGTGTGTATAGAACTAGAGCAAGGATCAAAGACGACCACCACACAAGTGGGCAGATCTGGGATGCAAAGTCAGCAGGCATGCCCAGGAGACCCAGACTCACTTACCTTTGTTGCCTCTGGGAGATGCAAGCCCCAACATATATTTCGTAACTCTAATTTGGCAGTAGGTCAGCCTGGCTTTCCAAGGCCCTACCAAAGCCAATGGCAGCATGAAGCCACACCTACTTTGCCTTTCCTTGAAAACTGAAACCTTGGACTGTTTATTAAGAAAGATAATTCTGGAAAAAAAAATAATCAAAAAACACACCCCAACCACAATCTAAATATACATCAGTTTCCCTATAATCTCTCTGAAAAGACAGCATGAAAATAATTATTTGTTTTGCAAATAAACAAGAAAAGGAAGCAGATCTGTATAATTCTGCCAGATGCAACTTTTGAGCCTGCCATATACAATCAGTAGGAAGCAAGAATCAGGAATTCCTACTGTCTTAGTCACATTTCCAAAAGCATGTCTGCAGTTTTAAGTAACTTCACATCACCCATTTGGGTATGGGAAAGTTGAGGAAATAAAAAGAAATTTAATAAATAAATAAATAAATAAGAAAAAGCAGCATGTTTTAACCATCCTTGCCCATCCAAAAATACTCAGATACATATGTCTTTTTGATGTATATTTGGATAACATAGTAGTCTGGTCGAAGTATCATCTGTTTTCCAAAACACTGCCTTCTTTAGGATTAAGTATTATCAGGATATTCAACACAAATCTGTCCTACAGATTTCCTTTGTTTTCTATTCTTTAGTCCCCATATAGACCTATTATAATCCCACTCAATCTGACAAGTTTCTGTGAATGTTTGACTTAACATCACTTAGCAAAGGATTCTATGGAAGTCTGCCCCTTTTTTTTTTATTAATAGTAATTTG
This sequence comes from Falco punctatus, assembly GCF_963210335.1. Taxonomy (NCBI): domain Eukaryota; kingdom Metazoa; phylum Chordata; class Aves; order Falconiformes; family Falconidae; genus Falco; species Falco punctatus. The sequence continues at coordinate 83,282,884 of NC_137586.1, forward strand.
AAATAAAGTGAAATAAATTCAGTACTATTGAATCCACAATAGCTCCATAGGCAAGAGAAACAAATCTGAAACAAGGACAAATGAAACAAAGAAATCAGTGTCAGCCAGATAAGGATGGATGTAATTCTATACATAAGATTTCTGAACAGCTTTCAAAAATTGAGCCCAGTAACCTAGGAAAACAAATTTCACCAACTGTAGCCACCAGTGGGACAAGAATAGGTATAAATATGAAGGCTTATATATCCTCCTCTCCTCCCACCTCTATACCCAAGTCTTTTCAAAAAGATGGATTATTTTAATTTCACATCCCTGTCACATTAATAATAAAAAATAGGCCTAGACTCAAACTGCTTTATCTTGCTAAACAGTTTCCTAAGGCATTTTCTTTGAAGAAAATTCCTGCACTACCCCTTCTTCACTTAACAAAAGTTTTATTATGTTTTTCTTTCCATTTGCTATTTGCAACATTGATCTCCCTGCAAACAAAGAGCTCATACTAATTTATACATAATTGATTTTGTTTCATCTGGCCTCCACAGAAAAATACGTCACAAGACATTTTCAATGAACTGCGATATTCACTTTCAATGCACTTAAATTTTAATTGTGAAGCTCTTTATTCAGCCAAGTTTATCACTTTGTATTGAAAATTAATTACTTTTCTGATGGATTAGCCTGAGCAGAGTCTGAAGATATGGCAGACATGCATCCGTATCCATCTGTACTGAACACAGATTTCAACTGTTTCAACCACAGATGGGCACAGGTTCAGCTTTGGTTGTTTAATTTGCCTTGAATGCCGAGCCGCAATCTTCAATGTAACATGACAGGCAGACATACATAGGATTATATGATGCTGGTGCCCTATGGTGCAGCACTGTCAAAAGAGGCAAGAAACCCGCAGGAAAGCAAGGCACCAGTTTAGCTTAGGCTTTGTGACCATGCACATTGGACAAGCCAAAAAAAAGGAGTGAAGCACCAGTACATATCCAAGAATGACTGACATGCCAGTAGTACAGCAAGGAGGGTGGTCAGTACACAAGTCCCACAGCCTCACCAAGCTCTGAGCAAACAAGCAACACAAGCAACTTTGTTTTAAAAAAATAGATAAAATAAATAAGGACAGAGTTCCACTAAAGAGCAAATTCATTTGCCACTGATTCTACACCCTAAGCAACCACGTATCTATCAGCTTGTGTTCAATCAGCACTATGTCTACAAACCACGATTAGAAAGAGCTTCACAAGGGTCACTTGTACTTTTTACATTTTAAGTTCTATACGTAAAAATACAAAACTTTTCAAGACATATCAGCATACTGCTTTTCGAAGTAGTTTTCCTGACTCCTTCCTGTGGTGGTTATTTTTCCCTAGTATGGGCTAGGCAAAAAAAAGATCAGCAAAACCTACTCTCAAAAATTAAACCCTTGCCCAAGACACTTGATGCCAAGCAGGGGGTCTACTTAAGGAAGCCAGCTTTTCAATATTAGTTTTCCCTCACAACTACTAAAGAATGCTAGCTTGCACCAGAGTGAAAAGAAATTTGCAGACTAATATGAGGACACAGCAGGGGCACACCAGTGGAAAAATGCCACTGGGACTTGAACTGAGAGGGTAATTAGGTACTAATTAGGAAAATACAGCACAGAAGTGCTTTGATACTTCATGAGTTAGATACAATCTTGAGATCTTAAAGTATACATTACTACAAAGCAAATATGTGGAGCATCACTGTAGAGGTCTCAGAAGTGTTGCTCTAAGACTGTAAGTCACTGCTTTCCCAGGTAAGTTAAATCAGATCTTATGGAACAATGAAATAAAAAAATACCGGGGGTAGGCCAGAAATTGAACTAGAACAAAAGGAGAAAAGATTTTTAAAACAAGACTCAGTTAAGCTTAGGCTTCAATGCATATTGGGTTGCACTTCATGTTGCTGGGCTTTCTGGTTCCCAACTGCAGAAGCTTAACAGAACCGCTACTGCACATCACTATCTGAAATGAAACAGTGAATAAATATGACAGCTCTGACCTAATGCAGGTACATGAGCATAAAAACCCCCCACTTTGTGCAGAAGTCGATTCTCTAAAGTTCCAACAAACCATTTCAGTACAGTACAGTTTTATATACAATACCCACACTGCATTTTCCACCCTTCCAATATTACAGGTACATTCATTCGTTTTGCATCAACTACCAAAATCACAACACAAACCTTGAATTACCAGACAAAAAAATTCCATACGAAAAAATTAACATACAAAAAAAAATGCCTCTTCTATATCATTACTTCAAAAAAAGAGGGAAAAAGAAGTCTATTTTTAGGATGGTTGAGGTTAATAAAACAAATCCCTGGAACAGACAAGATTAAAGAAAGATTATAAAATATAAAGCGCAGTTTTCATCGCTATACTTTCCTGACAAAGGCAGAGGGAAAAAAACCCCTTCTCTCTAATATTGCCTTCAGAAGATTATGAAACTTAAGTCAAGTAGGTTTATTACCAAGACACACACATAAGAATGCTTCAGCTGGGTCCTTGCCTCTTACCTCAAAAAATAATTATCCTCTACGACAGCAATACCTAGCTTTCAGTGAAATTAACATTTCTGCCCAATCTCCATTATGCCTATGGCCACTGTGTGTTGTACTCTGTAAATTAATGTTAAATTTCACAGCTGGAGAAATTTAATATATGCTCACACAATACACTTTGCTGTCTCCAACGGCTGTCTAAGCTTCCCCCATTGGCTCAGTCAACACAAATCTCTCCTCAGGTTTTTGTGAAGTTTCCACCATAAGCTTGACACAGCTGACAGCATTTGGAAAGCCCCATGCTCCCTCTTTCCTGTCCAGCTACTGTGCTGAAAAGGGTGGCCTCTAAGATCCTTTTGTAGACCTGTAAACAAACAATCCCTTTCATAATCATTTGAATCATTTTTTAAAAACAAATGCAGCCTGTGATAGGATATATAGCCTCACTCTTCCTCTAATTGCATTAATTTTTCCATCCCAAGATAGGAAGCGATTTGGCTGACGTCTAGATCAAGAACACAAAAGTTCTCAGTCTCTGCACTCTTGAAATCACACAAGATTGGTCTCTCTGTTTTACTAGTTATTTTACAAATCCCTGCTCTATCTGTCTGCTCTGCTGGAGGACACCCCTTCCCTCCAAACTCACCTAGATGTTTGCAAAGCAGATGTAGAAATATTCCAGTAATTTTCCAAACTTTGGAAATTTGGACTATCTAGTCAAGTAATTTTTTGTGAAATTACTAGTATGCCTCAGAAGACAGAGGCCATTCAACTTGGCACTTTTCCTGCAAGATACATTCTTCACATTGACCAGATTACTGTCAGTTTAGCAAACAGTAATTTGTTTCGTAATTCTCTTCCAAATTTCACCTTCATTTGTGTCAACATGGTACCATACATAATCTAGTAAGTCTTTTATATCTTGACATATCTTGGACAGCTGTCATTAATAATATATTATCTGATACTAAGTTCCACTAATAATCTACAAATTCACAGGAGCCTTTTGCCACCTTTCCTTTTTTTCATCTCACGTAATAAAATCCATAAAGACATCCCAATTAATCCAGGAAAGGTTCACAGCTCAAGTCGGCACAGGGACCAGGGATGGAACTAGAGCAAACCCATTTTTTGATACAAAAATTTTCATTTCATGATATTTTAAAATAGCTTTCTAACTTGGATTCTTTGTTACTTGATGTTATGATGTTAGTCAAAATCATAACTTAAATGTGTATGCATTATGTCACATTCCCCACAATAACAGCAAGCACTACAGACTTTTTGCCAAATGTAACAGTGAAGAAATCACAGCTGCATCCTATTAACCTTGAAGACATAAATAACGGTTTGAGATGTTGCAAATCAACCCTAAACTGCTGGTGATTCCACCTACTCTTCAAGGATGCGTGGTGCTTTTTCATTTGGGGCTCCTGAGCTGTAACACAAACACTTAAAAATATTCTCCACCTGCTGCTAAACCCTAGGTGACAAGTAGTAAGGATTAAAATTTCTCATCTTCAAGTGGCACTGAAAGATAACAAGGACATCAGAAATAGGCATTGAGACAAAACAAGTGACCCTGTAAGGCTCATTGCACATACGTAAGCACATAACATGTAACATAGTGAAGCCACGATGCAGTATAGTAAACCATTTTAAATGTTCTCATCTGTTCTGAAATGGAAGTCTATTGGTTGAAACAGACCACCAAAAGCCATCCAGCATTCTTGCAAACTTGCTGGCAAGACAAGGCACCAGCAGCGGTGACACTGGAATTGTGTATGTCAGGTCATCTGCGTCATGCACAGCATACTTCTACTGCAAGCTGTGACACTGGGGTTATTTTGTGAGAAAAGGATGGGATGCCTTGCTAAGTTATTCAGCAACCCTGGCATCAGCCTCTTAGTTGTATATTGCTTTATCTTTTCTTTTTGTGTTGTTCTAAAATAATTTTTAAAAAGCTTTTTTTTTTTTATGGAAAAGCTTTCTTTTATGAGTGGGATGTATTGACTTGGATGTACTTGTTTTAGTCCAGGTAAATGCTTGAAATCAACGGGATTTAAGTGCTGAGGCAATTTTGAAAACCCTTTATGCATCTTGGTATACCATAACAGTGTATGTATAAGCCTTGCTAGGTTTAGTTCTTAAGTACTTCAGCAACGGATACACTGGAATCATCATCTTGAAGATCCAAGATGCTGCTATTCTGTTTATTTTCACTAGCAATGTCAAAGGAACTCCTGATGTGCCTGTAACGCCATTGCTTCACATAGCACACCATTCTAAACACTCTACATAACTGCAGTCAAAAATGTTGAGCATATAAACTAACAGGCAAGTGTCTTCCCTCCACAATCTTCACAATGTAGCCACTATCATGTCATCCAACAAATAAAGGCATCCCAGACTATAAACTCAGTATTTGTGGACCCCACGTCAAGTATAGCATAATAGCTGGCATATTCATTCCTCACACTCTGTCCAGACTCTAAATCAACTCCTATAAAACAGTAGCCTACACAACTCACAGAACTTTATCATACTGACAGAGGACAGCAATTCACATGAAACCTGCCACAAAAAGCAGAAATTTTAAGGTGTAGGAATTACCATCATTATGTGAACATCCCTTATCATACATCACATGACATTTCTTTAAAATGTTACAATACTAGGTTAAAGCACTCCTCTCAAGCACCTCTGATGTGAAGACTGAGGATTCATTCTGGCTAAGAATAGCTGCAACCTCCAACATCTTGCAGCTCTTGTGGTTCATCCTACTATAGTGAATACAGGGTGCACTTTTGCTAGGTGACAGAGGGAGTTAGGAAACAGAAAGAAACAGAAGCCACACCTAAATGTAGATACCTTTTTTGTAAAATGATATTAACAAACAAAATGCCATGTTCTACTACCACTGCCAGCATATAGAACACTACCTACTCTCTACACGCTTGCCTGAATAATGCATATCCTGTATGTTCTGCTGCCTCCTTATTCCAGTGGGAGAGCTAAACTAATTTGTAGCTGTAGCAACTATGCAAATAAGTTTTTATGCATTCATGCTTGTACTTGAAGATACTAGGAACAACAGAAGTGGATGCAACATTAAAGTCAAAAAAGGGCATTACCAGCTTTTATACAAATGTACCTGCCATGTCAGTCACCCACCTGTGATATTTGTAAATTATCTTCTCCAATCCTCCTACTTCTTATGAAAGCTATGAGACAGAAGTTATGTAGATAGCCTCCCTCATGCAATGGACATTGTTTTGTTTCCTGCATTTGAAAACAATCTAGAAGCTTAATCTCTGAAGTCACCTTTTTTTAACCTTTCATTATAGAAATTCCTAAGTATGCTCTATTACATAAACACTCAACTGAACAGTATGCAATCTCTTCACTGGCAAATCACACTACAAAAATGTTTCTTACTACATATGTGCTACAAAGCCCAGACAATATCATTAAACCTTCTTTAACAAAACAAACACAGAAAACCAGTATTTATCATACTCTTTTACCTACCTATTTGAATATTGCTACATAGAGCAATATAATTTATACATTATATATATATTATATAAACTTCTGATTTAAGATTTCAACAGACAAGAAGGCATACCCAGCCAATTCCTATAGACATTACCCAACTGAGATATCTCAGTCACTTGTAGCTGGTTTTCCATGACAATATATTAATTAGGAGGAAAAAAATACCCGGGAAACTGGAGTACCACTACCTGAAACCTGATATTGCAATCAATACATATGTGTATCACAGCTGCATCCCTAAAAAACACTGTCATGCTAGCTACACTCTCTTTTAAATGATGCCACTAAGGCTCCTGCAAGATCATTAATGATCTAATGGCGTTTTTCACACAAAAGTGACACACACAGCTGAAAACATTTTAATACAACATGTAAATTCTTCTTCAAAGGGTTGAGACCATTGGAAACGTCACTTGAAAACTAAAGTGCTAAGGTAAACAAAAAACATTTTTGCAAAAATCTGCAATGGATTTCATATGTGAACTTACCAGAAGCCATCAAAGTAAATAATAGTATGTAAAAACTATCATATAGGCCATGTTTGCAAACAAGACTACTGAACTAGAGAAGGCTAGCTGATCACCTGGAAGCAGGCTTGACTACAGTGTGACTGAGAACTGACAGCTGCACTCTCTTCTGCAGTTACAGAAATAATTTTTCAATTTCAGTCACTAACCCACATTGAAAAACCAAAAGTGAAACCAAAAAGGAAAAACGAGACACATCAGCAAGTTCAGAAGTATTACTGCCTCTAAATTCTAGGTTCATGGTAAGCATTAGAGGTTGAACTGTATGTTGATTATAGGTGTAATTTCTCTCACTTTAGAAATCTACCTTAATGGGACATCAATATCAGACACTTTGACAACAGGTTGTATGAGGCAAGTCATCTGTTTTTAGAACTGTCTTTCTGCATTCTAATTGAATTCCAACTTTCATCCAAAACCTCAACATGTGAATAAAAGAAATTGATCCAGTGAATGTAATGCACTAACAAAATAGGAGTATGAAGTATGAACATGTTAGGACAAAGTGACCACGCGTCTTGATGATTACCTATTACATCAATGGATAAATTTACAAATTAATGGAACCCTTCATAGCTACTAGACTTACACAACCTCAAGAAAAATAAGAACAAATCTAAAATCCGTATATCTGAAAACCACAGGACCAAAAAAAATAGTTATACAAGGAAACCCATCTTAAATTCTACAGAGAACTCAAAATTGTAGTTACCAAAGTTGCTGCTACAATGAAGTTGCTCTTCAGAAAATACTAACAGCATTAGAAGTGGATTGTGTATGTTTCCTTTTTTACTTGCTGTAGTAGAATACTGCCTTGACTCCACTATACACATTTTATACACACTCCCATTACCCTGCAGCCTCCTACAGCAGCTTCTGGAAATATGTCAAATGTTATCCCTGCTTGTTCTGTTAAGATGAAAAATTTGTTTCCTCTTACCAAAGGAAAAAGTAAAACCTGTCCCACGCTCAACAGACAAGCAAACACAGTTTGTCCCCCATACTGAAAGATACCGAGTGCCAGAGACATCAAGCCAAAGGCATAATCTTTGAAAGGGTTAATGCTTTTCAAGTTCTGTAAGATACAGTGTACTTCTAACAGGAGGAACAGATTGTTCATGGAACTTTAGAGGTTTGTCATGATGGCAACAACTAGGCATCTTACTCTAAGTACAATATTATTACAATGAAGTTCTTTGACAGAACTGGTCAGAAAGCATGTAGTCTTCACTTTACTGAAGTCTCTCACAGGATCAAAGTTAATTCCTAAAAAAAAAAAATAATAATCCCCTGGTTTAAAAAACAAATTCCATGTATTTTTCATGGCAAGCCAAAATGAAGGCCCATCCCTTTAATATGGCTCAATGGTAGACCAGGCACTGTCAAAAGCAGCTGCAAAATGCAAGAGTCATTGAAGACTTCAGTGAACAGGGTTCCCTTATAAGCAAGTATTTAGAGGTCAGACATTTAGACCATCTAGGATTTTTAGTAATTCTGTGACTGAAGTCACAGAAAAATACACTGCGGTCTCAACAAGGAGATATACTACCTTTACCCAAGAGTTTTCAACTTGACCTAATGCAACTAACCTAGTACAATCACGGAAGAGGGAAGAGGAACACCCCCTACGGTGCTGGAGCACGGGGCAAGCGCAAGAAGAGGAGACCAGACTGGGGCAAAGACCGGGCTCTGCTCGGCCCACCCCCTCTCCTCAACTCCCTCCCCGAGGGAAGCCAGTCAGAATTTTCCCTAAGGAGGAACAGGACCTTCACGTCACATCACAAAGCACCTTACTAAAACACAGCCTCAGTAAAGCATTCTTGATGCGCTGTTACGTTTCACCGGCAAGCGGCTCGACCCCCGCCGCCGCCCGCGGGGAGCGGAGGCCGCGCTCCCCCCGCCGTGCCCGGCGGCACCGCCCGCCCCTCGGACCCCCGCCCCGCCCCTGCCCCCGGGCAAACAGCGGCCCGGACTGGGCGGCAGGGCGGGGACGCCCGCTGGAAACCGTCAGCACAAATTAAAAGAAAAAAAACCGCACCAAAAAAACCACCAAACAAAAAAAGCCCCAAACACCAAAACCATCACTTTTGGCGAACGGGCGAGCGTCGAGCGGCCACGCTGCCCTGGGCCCGACACCAGCGGCACCACTGCCGTTCCACGCCTGGGGAACGGGGCCGGGCCCCACCGTTAGCAGGCCAGCTAAGGGGACAGGCCCGCTTGTCCCGGCTCCGGGGCACCGGTGGGAGGTGACGGTCCTGCTCGCCCGGGGCCCACCGGCGGCTACCCCCCCACCCCCCCACAACGCCGAGGGGAGGCGGGGCGCCCCGGCCTACCTCCTCCTCCCGCACCGCCGCCTGCCGCTTCCGCCCGCCCGAAAAGGCCGCGCTCCTGGCAGCGACGTGGAAGCCAATGAAATTTACCCTCTCCCTCTCGTCCCGCCTCCTTTCGGCCATTGCTGCCAATCGCGACCCTTCACATGGCCAACCTCCAATCCCGACGGTGGCCCCGCCCATGCCCTGGAGGGGGCGCCCCGTAAATGCGCTTCCGCCCTGCTCCACCCGCCGGAAGTGTGATGTGGCCGTGAGCGGGTCGCCATGGTAAGCGCGGGGCGGTGGGCGGGCGGGGGGTGCCTGCTCCGCTGTGGCCCCGGCCCCCTCCCGCCGGCACTGCCGGCTTCCGTGCCCCCCGGCCGGCAGCGTCTGGCCGAGGGAGGCTTCCCAGGCCCGCTGGCGCCCCAGGGGCCCTTCATATCCCATCTGGGGCGGGCCTTTGAACGCCCTCAGGGTATTCCCGCCTGTCGCGGGGCAGCGAGCCCAGGCCAGTTCCACCGTCCGGCCTTGCTTAGCAGCAGGCCTAGCAGTGACCTGAACCGGGCATGTCTGCACCCCCTTGCTGCCTTCCCCCCCCCAGCCTGACACGTTTTCTGTCTAATGCGGCCTAGCCTGGGTTTTCCGTGGGGCAGTGCGCTGTCTGTCAGGATTTCTGTGTCCCCCGATTTCGTGGCTATGTTGTTTGACATCTTGCTTCTTGAGCAGCTGGCAAAGGCCTGACATTGACTGCTGTTCTTGTTCTTAGGAGTAGCATCAGAGGCGTAGTCCTGTTTGCTAACAGAAAGTATGAGTGATATATACGTGGAGTTGACCTAGAGGCATACTAACATTGCTGTTTGCTTCCTATGGTTTCTGCCTTTTTTTCATTTTACGTACAGAGAATACGAATGGAAGATTTGTATTTGGTTTAGAGCTAAAGCTGTACTCTGAAATGGTCTCTCTCAGCTAAGCTAAAGGTCTTTGTTTGAGCCGTGCAGATACATGATTTCTAAATTTAAAAGAAAAACAAATAGCTAAGGGGGGATGCTTTCCCTGTATAAATAAAGATTTGTACTTAACTTTTATTTCAACACAGAATTATTTTAAGACTAGCATTTTCAGATTTTTTCTTAGAATCATAGAATGGTTTGGCTTGAAAGGGACCTTTAAAGATCACCTAGTCCAACCCCCCCTGCCATAGCCAGGGACACCATCCACTAGATTAGGTTGCTCAAAGCCCCATCCAACCTGCCATTGACAGGTTATCCATCACCAGGGATGTATATTTTACAACTTCCACTGAATCTTTTTATACTTCCTGCATATTCATTGAAAGATTAATATCTTGTGAACTTTCTTACGGTTCAGTTCAAAAAATGTTTCTAGGCTCCAGATCTTGTCACCAGCAGGAAATTGCTGGAAGTTGCTCACCTGAGCATTCCTTGGCAGATCTTCTAGATGAACCTGTTCTAATCTGTGGCTTCAAGCAGTGAACAAAGGGTTTTCGTGATAAGAGGCATAAATTATCTCAGAAGATCTAAACCATGGATACAGAAAACAAGAGACAAAAGGGAAGTGAATAACTCACCTCTAATCAGTGCCTTGGAAAGGTAGATACTGTAGAAGTACAGCATCACCTTGCTGTTCTTCATAGTACTTAAAAGGATTTGAAATTGTAGAGGAAAGGCAAGAAAATCTTGATGATCAATGTGACATCTATATTGCTCAGTTTAGCACTTCACTATAACACTGTTTATATCTAGCAATAATATTATGGCAAGCATACGAGGTCTTTTGAGAATTTTTTCTCCATTTGTCCATGTTGCTTGTTAGAGGCTACCCTGTATCCTTCAAGGAACCTTAAGTAAGAACCTTTTAATGAGATTTTTCTTGTGATTTTATGTCAAAAGAGGTGAAAATAAGATTCCTCAGTCTTGCAGTGTTTGAATTCTGCAGGGAAGACAGTAGCCCTCATGGCATATATAGGACTTTGGATTCTCTATGATTCTACCTCTGGTGTTGTGGTTCTTTAGGAAAAAAAAACCCTGTTGTCTGGTGGGATTACCAGTCATGAGCTGTAGTTAATGACCCTTTCTTTTGAGCTCACACTTGACTGTGAGATAGGAAAGAGCTTCTGTCTGTGTATTGTCAAATGGAAGAGAGTAAAACTACACCTCCAGTTTGTTCTTTCTCCAAAGAAAATGAGCTGCAACTGTGGCAAACCAGTAGCTCTGTGAATAGCATGCTTTTTGAAGCGTAATTTCCAAAGGACTCTACCCCTTGGAACTTTCCATGCCATTGTCTCCTGGGCTTCTTTACCATATCCTTATTAAGCAAGTCAAAACTTGTGCTGGGTGACAGCCAGCTTCTGCCAAACAGAAGATACATATATGTTGTCTTCTACCTATCTTTTCCTTCATGTGAAAATGCAACCTGTGGTTTTTTCCTGTTCACTGCCAGTAGGTAGAAAAAAAATACTATTTTAATTTAAAAGAACTTTGAAAGCACGTAGAAGATGCTCAATGGATTTAAAAAATACTGGAAACAGAAGGGATGCAGTCTAATGACACAGCTGCTTAATTTATTTAGAGGCAGATTATATATTGTTTACTGGCTTTCATAAATCCTTGTGTCACTTGATGCTGTTGACTCGAAACGTATCTGAAAACTCAACAAAACTTTCCCTAGTGGGGTTGAAAAATTTCCATGTGGCATGGTGGGCAGAAAGAGGGAAGAAGCCTAAAGTAGTTAAAATTAATGATAAGCCTCTCACCTGTTGAAGGGTGATCTTCGCTTTCCTTCATAGCAAAAACGTGGTATTAGAGCCAAACAGTACAGGTACAAAAAACATCTTTGTAGATATATTTTGTGTATGGAATTGCAACTTGGTGATTAAGAAAATAAAGAATTGCAGAAAACTTGACAAAGATGGTTTCTTTCCCTTCACCCTCTGGCTAGGACTGACCTTGAGCCCCACTTTACTGCCAAAAAATTGATTTGGGAACTTTCCATGAGGACAAACATTTCTGTACTAATCTTTGTTGCTGTCTTAGCATAGTGTTTATAGAAGGAAGGGGAATTGCTCATATAACCAATTGTAAAAACATTCATCAGTAAATATTGATCCAAACCAAGCTCTTGGATATAAACATACCAGAATCTGAGACACTGCTCTGCAAAAGAGCTTTCAGGAGTCTTCAAGTACAAAGTTGTGTTTGGCTTATTCAAAGTTACAAGGAGGAATCAATCCTAATTCAAAATTGCTAATAGATTTTTACCATGGCTTAAAGGTAAATAGGATTATAAACATCTAGTTCAACTTAGAGTCTTAAGGTGTCTTTGTATTGTGAATTTATTTTAGAGTAATGATGAACAACGTTTGCATGTCAGTATTATAATGCCATCAGCCACTGAATTTTTTGAACAAGAAGCAACTGGAATTTCAGAGAGTTACAGCTGCGGTAGCAAATTTTTCATCTGATAAAGCCTGTGCTACCCTGCTAATCTGATTTTACTGGAAATCTGAAGATTTTACTCTTGCGCCAAAGCTGTAATGCAAGAAGGTGTTAGGACCTCCTTTGTCACCAGTTGTGCAACAACTGACTCGCATCCCTGCACTGGATACTGTTTGATTCCCGCGGCTGCTCTGGCATGCCCCTAGCAGTAGGAGCAAAACCTGCTAATTGAGGAGAAAGCAAGAAGAATCTGCTGTCTGTGTACTTCTCCTCCTATCAGAATAACAAGCTTGTCAGATAATTGGAAAGGCGAGAGGAAGGGAGAAACAGGAGATGCACGGTGGTTAGGAAGGGACGATGAAGTATGTTGTTCACTACACTAGTATTGGTGCTTAGTAAATCTCATGCCATCTGTCACTGCATTTGTAATGCTACTGTGGAGTAGGCATGTCATAATTACTATATGAAGCGTTCAGTATAGGTACTCTCTGCCAGTTTACAAGATGATATGAAAATATATCATCAACATATATCATCAATAGTTTGCTTCTGTGGTTATAGAACAGAAGAAATTATTTCTTCTGCCATTGTAAAGATTTGGAAAGATTAGGGTGCAATGAATCTGCTTTTTCTACTTTTACCACATACCTAAACAGTCCAGGAATGACACCAGTTGTGAGAAACTGTTTCTTTGCTAAATGCCGAGCAGTCCTTATTAAACATCTTTGGCATTCTGTCTACTATTAAATATCTTCATTTTATTTAGTAATAGCATGAAAAGTGGGGATCACATTTTTCTGCAGCCTTTTTGAAGTTAATAATGGGCAGATTAATTGTAGATTAATTACACCGTAGATTTTCCACTCACGATCCAAACGCTTTAAGTTGAACAAAAAAGGAAGTTACCATAAAATAATCTGTCACAATACATTTTTTTCATTGGCTGCAGAATTAGACACCATGTGCATCCACTGTAATAGCTACAGTGTTGAGTAAGTTTTTCTGCTGATGCACAGAGCTTGGTGTTCAAACTCACCAAAAATTCTCATTTTTGATTTTGTGACCAGGGAGAGAAGTGGAAACTGCTGGCATCTTGCTGAAAATTATACCTGTCTTACAGATGCTTAGAATCCAAGCCACACACCTGAACTCTGCCAAAGAGACCTACAGAGGGGCTGTAGGCCTGTTGGGTGCCATGGGACATCAGGGACTTAGTAGAGCTTTTCATTATTTCTTGACTAACTACGTATGTTTTTTCCTGATAGACAAGTATTTATTTTTCATGTTTTAAGGAGATGGGTTGTACTATTAATGGTCAAAAAAAGAAGTATGTAAACTGTATACTTAAATCCTTAGTAAATTAATTGGTAAATTAAAAGATAAGCTTTTTGTGCAGCCTTTAGAACAGAAGGAACATACTATCTCTTGAATGCATGCAGCAACTTTTCAGGCATTCTGTAAGGATGTTCAGGAATGCAGTTCAGCTTTGAATTGCACAGGCTTTCTGTGGCAATAAGAGACATTCAGAGAAATAGAATGCATGTGGTTATTTCCTGTTGTGCTATGGGCCCTATCTGTAGTTAGTTTTTGATTCTTGCGAGTTTGGTATGACAGTAAAACTTTTCCTATAACATTATTTTGGTAAATTCCTCAGATACCAGCAGATAGAATGTTAGCTGAATTGCAAATGTCAAAGTATTCAATACAACAAACCAAAAATATTTCAGTATCTTAGTAACTTTCTGAGAACTTTGACTTCCTTCTATGTTCAAATTACTGTAGCACCTTCTGCTACAAACTCACACTTTTTCTATCCAGCTTTTATTTGAGTGGGGATGTCACCTGACTGAAAATGTGCTGGCATGTTAGAATGACTTACATCTTCCATTCACACACACAGTTTTTCTGTTTCTTATGATTCTCTAGTAAATATGAGGTAAAGAATCTAATCAGTATGGTACGCAAGTTCCATACTGTTCCAGAATGGAGAGTTAAATGATTTGACAGAAATACGCTGATCAGTTACCAAAAACACAGGAATGGTACAAGTTTATAATTAGGCATACTTCTTCAATGAACAGCAAGAGAAACCAGAACTTACTCATCGTGGCCAAAGATGCCTTTTTCTTTACACAGATAATTTTTCTCCTGCTCAACTGCACTCTAGAAATTTCCAATGTACACATTTTTAGGGCAGGAGAGGTAGAAGAGCTGCAGGTCAAGACTTATGTCCTTTTGGAGAGCTCTGTGGTAATGGCTGGGTATCACCTCTCCATTCATAGTTCTAGAAACTATTTAGTCTCATGTTACTCTAGAGAACATGCTTAGCTTCAACATCCTAAAAAAGGGTTATAGAAATTGTTTCTGTTATCTAATGGGGGAAGACAGCAGACAAAAAAATTGCAAGCTATATAATCTGCAAAGAAGGTGGGGAGGAAAAGGTATCTTAAGCATTTACTGCTACATCTAACAAGTCTATGTTTAGTAAATATATGGACATATACACATATGTGTTACAATAGCCCTGATAAAAAAGCTTGATACTGTAACTTTAATTTAGTTTTTTATTGTAAGATTTTTTGGTGAAGTGCTGCACTTGCTAGCTGCTCACACCAAAAGCTCAATTTTGAAACTTCTCTAGGTATTGGGGCAAAGAAGGAGGAATTAAGTGAGCATGGAATTTCAGCATCGTCAGCTTGAGGTATCATTTCGTTGTTGGTCTGTAGATTTGAATTGCAGTAAAAAAAACTAAATCTGTTAAAGTCAAAAGCTTTTGTAGGAGAAGATAACTGCTTCCATGTGTTAATTCATTGCCTAATTGTTTAGAGAGATGGGTTACTTTTAAACAGATGTATTAGTCTTCAGGTGACAGGAAGCATACATTCATTCCTATGTACTATACTTACCATTTAATTTGGGCAGTATACTTCAAGAAATGTCTGCAGGAAAGACTCCCTATTACTGTAATAAAGCCTTAGCCTAAATTTTATCAGTGCAAAAATATATATTTTAGACAGAACTTTGAATATTTTAGGCAGAAATGTGAATGAGCATTACATACTGTGCTTAAATTCTTCGGAAAGTAAGTACTGGGGTGAATGTCCAGTAAACTCAAAGTAAAAAACCCTATTCATGTTGGAGCAACTAGTAACTGCTACCTCAGTGGTATTTGGATACTTATAAAGCACAAACCAGTTATGTCTAAACACCTCTTGCTTAGTTCTTCAGAGTAGTTTTGCCAATAATCACTTCAAACATAACTGTTTTGCAAGTTTTGTATTTTTTTTTACAGTTCTAATTAGCATGCCTCTTTTACAAATTCTTATTTTCATTCATTTTTTTCAGATTGCATTTGGCAGCAGTGGGAAAACAAATTATTTCTGAATAGGTTGAAAATAATATAATTATGTACATGTTTTAATTAAGTTCTAGCAATTGCTTTGATCTTCAGATGGGGAGTAGTGCTACATGTTTTATTTCTTTTTTTTTTTTTTTTCAATATTATACTCCTAAAAATTGGATTGAGACTGGGGAAATAAGACTTGCAATACCTAGTGGAAACCTGTGATACTAAGCATTTTCTCTTTCAGTATTTTAAGGACCTCTTCATTAAAATTTCATTGATTTCCTCTTTCAGTTTTTTAAGGACCTCTTTCATTGATTTATTTCAGTTTTCTGTGATGAGATTTGAAGCCTACGTTACTGTTTTAATGTAGGCTTTTTCATTTTTATCAGCTCTTGCTTAACCACACTTTAACTACAGTGTAAGGTCTTGCTCACATGTTAATATGACAATTGCAGCTAAACAGTCGTATATCAGTATTTGTTTCTTTGGTTCCACAGAACATAATCATCCATCAATTGTATAACATTGAGGAGGAAAAAAGAAGACTGTTCTAGAAAGACTGTATATTCCACCGCATATTGCACAAATGAAGTTATCATTTCTTTAGGATATTCCAATAATTTGTCTGGGTTTGCCCACAGAAATTGATTATTGTAATAGTAACTGTGGGGCAAAGTTTAACAACTTGCTGGCACTACAGTGGCCTTTCTTTTTATAGTATGCACAGATGAAATTGTGGCTGCACTGCAATCAGAGATGGAGTAATCATTTTGTAAATACTAGAAGTCTAGGGAAGATAAATCTTTGGTTTCAGTGTTCAGTCTGTTGAGATAAACTGGGAGAGCTTTTATAGAACCATGATACATGGTGTATTTTGAGTGAAAGTAAATGTATGACACAAGGGGAAATTCAGTGGGTCCTTCCATGACACATACAGTCGCATCAGAAGTTAAGATGTAATTTATTACAGTGCTACCCAAGGGTTGCATCGTTAAGTGGTTCATAATTCTGTGGTGTTGCCTGCAAAGACATGGAACAAAACAGTATCTGAATCAGAGAATGTAGGAGTGATGGAGTGAATAAAAAGTGCCGAGGCACATACAGGAAGTCTTGGCTATAGCTGTTGTTTTCACTGTAGACATAGTTTAGGATTCTTGCATCTATTACAGCTGTGTCTGCTGAGGTTGAATACGCATTTACTAGTGAGCACTAAAAATTTAGGCAGTCATCTGAGTGTGCCCTTCCTTTCAGCACATGGAATTAAATACTCGTATAAAGTGCAAGAGTTGTTGATAACCAGAACTCTGTTGCCTCTTTTTCTTTTTTTTTCTTCTCCCCAGCTGTAGTAAATTTAATGTTGCCTAAATTGCAGGAGTGACAACGTTGTCGTGAGCAGGTTGAGAGGGGCTGTGCAAACGTTACAGCCCATTGTGATTCCATTTTTCAGTTACATACATACATACTCTAAATGAACTGAAGTATATTATACTTTATACTTTATTATATTGAAATCTTATTACCGTATACTGTTCCATGAATTTCTTTTTACTCCATCTGCAAACTCCTCCTTTCCTCCCTCCAGAAATGAACTAGAAACTCCAGTAAAAGTAACTGTCACAACATCCCCTGCTCCTGTGTTGCAGCAGAGTGACCGATGGCATCCTCCAGAGGCAACTGGAGACCGTTTCTTTCCTTATAACTCTCTGTTTGCCCCAGTATCTCTCTACTGACAGCTATGCTGTTGAGATGTGGGCTCAGATGGGAACACATTCAAATGTCCCTAGCTGTAGTTTGTCTTCTAACTACTATATATTCACATGAGTATTTATAATGCATGCCACCACTGCTAATCTCAACACATGAAAACTTCCAAGAGTATTCATTCTTTATTCCTATGGCGTATTATATGGAATTACTTTTAGTAAGATATGATATGATCAGGGAAATAATATTGAGGGGTTTTTTTTTAAGGGCTGATGTTTTGAAGGATTTAAAAGAGCCTTTGGGCATGTAGCTCTCAAAGCTAACATCCATGGTCTTAAATTTCTAAAGACTTATGAAAAAACTTGCTCTTGCACGTTCAGCTGAATATAATACCTCATTAACGCTGCAGGTGATTTGTTAGTGCTCCACAACTACCTGGAGACAGCACACAAGAGAGGGAGGAGGGGGAAAAGTGTAATTACTGAAGTAACAGAGAATGTAACTATTGAGGTATTTCCACCAAGTCAGAAATGTGCCAGACACAGATGTAGAATGTCAGCCATAGCTTGTACTGTCTAAACCAAGAATATAATACCAGTAGTGATCTTTTCTGCCTTTGCAGTTTGAGTCTGGGAAGTTAGTTAACTTTCCACCAGTGTGTGGACACAGTCTGAGAGATAGCATCATGTTCTCAATCTGCTGAAATTTCTGTATAATGGGAATGAAGATCGTAGGATCTACATTAAGCCAGTCAACATGTTTGAAGAATTCAAACTACATTTGGATCAGAGGAATGCAGTTGAATCAAATTAACTGCAATCCACCTACATTACATTTTCCAAATAGCTTGGTATGTGAATGCACTATTTTTTGAAAGGATTTTGAGTAATGTATGACTCTTACAGCAACCTTTAATTACATCAGGTGGAGCAGCCGGATGTAAATCACCCTTTTCTGTAAATTCAGCTGGGTCCTAAGAATTACTTCAGATGTGAAATGTGAAGCCATCTACTTCAGAAATAAACTTTCATTTCCAGTTCAGAATTGTAAACAAATTTTAAAATATGCACGTCTGTTCTTTTAAAGTCACTGTATGGATAAATGTATAATTCAGAGCACATTTCAGTGGAAGGGCATCTGTAATTACAGTGACGTCCTACGCTGCATATCTGGAGAAACACATGAAGAGCCCAACAAAGGACAATTATATACTGCCCCTATTGATTGACTAATAACACATTTCATGAGTATACATTTACAATCCCTGCTTAAGAGGAAGCAAGTGTGCCCTTCTGCCATTTTCATATGTTGAAGTACCCGATACCGCCAGCCTCCTTGGGAAGCAGCTGCAGGAGAAAGCTTGCAGGAATTCATGGGAACCAAGCTCTGGCAGGCACTGCACTGTGAGATGTTGAGAGCAGCTGTCTGTCCCAGAGGACTGATCAAAATAATCAGTTGATAGGGAGTATCTGGCTTTGCTGAGAGGCAGCCACTCCTGGGTCTGGCCCCATCACGTTCCTAGACGTGCAGGAGCCAGGAGATGCTGCCTCTCATAGGTCGTAAGAGTTGCCTCTGCAGGAGAATTGAGAATTCCCTGGATTCTGAAGTTGGCAAAACCTTATGGCTAGTACAAAGGCAAGGGTCTACCAATAATGATGGGCAGTGTTTTGTCCTTTGTGAATAATCTGTCATTATTTACAGCATGGTACAACAGAAATGATGACTCTGCTAGCTAAGCTAGAACACTAAACATGATTTAGCTAATGCTGTGGCTCAGCAGAAAAGCAGGTAGCCTCACCTTGAGAACTGGCTTTCGGTGTTGTATCACCGCTCTACTTGAGCTGTGTAACATCCCCTCTCCATGTTCGCACTCACCGCAGAAACCTGCCTGCATGTCAGTTGTTGTGTGTAGTTGCCATTTGCTCTTCAGCTTCCTCCACTATTTACCTTCTCTCTGCACCCTAATCACATTTTCACCCTGTCCCTTTTTTTGTCTCTCAGACTGTTGTTACAGAAAGGGCATGAGGAACGAGGGAACTGGCTTGGGAATTTTTGCTCCTGCGGGATGGCTGATGCAAGGGGGCTCCAGCTTCAGGCAGCAGGGAGCAGTAGCGCACCCACGCCAGTGGCTGGTGCTGCCTTTGAGGACATGCCCTCCGGGATGCTGAAAACTCCTACAGCCTGCAGAGGCTCCTTGAGCCTCTCTGTGCTGTTCCTTCCTCATGGGTAGCTCCACACCCATGGGCCGCCTGTTGGACCCCGTTAACTTAGACATTTACATCGGTTTGTGCATCTAGCCCTGTCTAATGCATGTATTCAGGCTGGCAGTTATACACATGCTCTAGTATTGCTTCCTGTGATTGATGGAGACTTCTGTGTAAGCTAAGGTTATTATTCTTTTTTGTCACTAGGTTTTAGATCCCAGTATCAGAAAGGCTGTGGATGTTCCAGTGGCTATGTTCCTACTAGAGCTTCTTGGTTTTCTCTCTTAATTTACTGTTAGTGCAATACTGAACTGAGATACTGACTTTCTTTTATGTCTCTTTAACTATCTAGGGAAATTGCTTATTGGAGCTTCAAAACATTAGAATTTTTTGACATAGTAGGAAAGTGTACATAGATCAACAGGGATGTGCCCCAGGCTATGGAAATGGGAGCTGTGATGTGTTCTTAAATCCCATCGTGTTCTTGAAGAAGGAAACTGCAATGTAATATCCCTTCATAAGTGCTAAATATTTACATTTAATTAGATACAGCTTTCTGGGTTAAGCAGTACAAAAATAATATGGGATGTTCAGACAAAAATTGATCAGAACGCCAGAAATAAAAGTTAATTTACTATATTTGCTTTGCCATTTTTTTGGAGTTCAGACAGAGTAGGATTTGCAAAAGAGGGTAGCTGAGCAGAGAAGATAAGGCTGTTTGAAGTAAGCCATTACCTAATATACTACCTGGCCCTGTTGACCAAAATGTCAGTTGAGACATGCCAAGTTAAAAAAACAACCAAACAACAACAGAAAAAAACACAAACCAATAAAACTGCAGCATCGTGCTTCATGCAGCTGAATTACTTTCACATTGTAAGAAGAATCTTAAGTCTCAGATTTGGGACTAATTGTTAGAAGCTAAAATCACAATGACTAGTAGGGAAATATTTCCACTAAAAATTCCGGTGCATCTATTGGGGAAAAAAAACCAACCACGCTGCTAGTGCATCATTCATTGGAATGGTGATGTGGCACTCACTGGAAATCAGCATCAGTCATCCTTCTGCCAGATTTGGCACTTGGTTATGGAGTTACAGCAGTCTTTACATGAGTACCTTCTCTCTCCCTATAATGTTTATACTTCTGGAAAAGATTGCTTCACATAAGCAATGATGGTTGCTTTTAAGTTAATGATTAAAGATGTTGGCCACACAGGACTCAGACTTTAGCTTAAAAAAATGTTTGTGAGGTGCACTTCCTGCATATTAGTGATACTTTAAACTCTAGCAAATAGCCAGATCATGCAGCAGTTTCTCAGAATTGTTTTTTTCTTACTGCCAGTAGGCAGATCAGTTTACTATCAAACAATAGCACTTCTCCATCCTAATGCAATTCCCCCATTCTTCCAGCATTTTCCATAAAATGAGCACTTAATAAGTACGTAAGTTTAAAACAGTGTGGATGTTTTAAATTTAAAATCTAAAGGTGATTTGAAGATAAAATGAATCAGTTATCTTTTCTGTAGTTCAGGTGGGCTTAATTGTATGTATTTCTACAAATTGTGGAATTTTTTGGTGTAGTCTTCATAAAACAGTATATTAACAATCCTCCTACATATTTCTTGTGATTCGCTGCCTTGGCTGCCACTGGTTTACTTGTCAAATACTCTTCACCTCCACTTTCACCACCACCACCACCATACTCTTTGGATGCAGACTGCACTTAGACGTGTTCTTGGCCAGGACAGAACATCTGTTTTCTGTAACTCTTAGCCTGCTGCTAATGGGTTTCCACAAACTGGCTTTGGAACAGGTCCCTGGGAGCAAAACGGTAAGGTTACCATTTTGCCTGCTGTTTCTTTACCCTTCTCAGGATGGATTGAGAAAGAAAAACTTTGTTCTTCCATCACTGTGTGCAAGAGGCTGTTAGAAAGAGTTTCTAGCATTGTAGGTTTATTTTGGTTTTAGTGGGTATTGTCTACAGGATCACCTGTTTTCACCAGCTTATGCAGTGAGGGGAAGTTTTGTACTGTGAAGATGTAATTTTTCTTTTCTAATTTTCTTCCATAGTCTGCCATCTTCAACTTTCAGAGCCTGCTGACTGTAATCTTGCTGCTCATATGTACCTGCGCCTATATCAGATCCTTGGTTCCCAGCTTACTGGACAAAAATAAGACAGGGTATGTAATCTGATCATTTTATAAATACACAAGCTGTTTGGTTTTAACTGCAACATTTAATATCCTCTAGTGATAATACAAATCCTACTTTTAATTATTTCTCTCTTCTTTAGAGATAAAAAACTTCATTTTGTACCTTACAATAGAATGCACTAAGGTATTTGCAAGCACTTATTTTGCAATTGTATAGTGAGAATTTGTTACCTAAGCCAGCTAATACTGCTTTATTAGTGATTTTCTGGATTTATAACTTTCTTGTTAGATACTTATTAAAGGTACAGAAATGACTGACAGAAAGAAAAAAATTCCTACATGCTGCTATTGCTGTAATGATTTATTTTTGGTTCTTAGGATAGGTAAGAAAACATGAACAGCAGAAGCTAGCTCTTTGTTTTCAAGATCAGCATTTTGGAGGTTCAGGTTTGAAACAATAATCTGTAACTAAAAAAATGGAAACTATTAAGGTCAGCATCACTACCCTTTTCTATGGTCTCTTGAAGTCATTGTTTTGTATTCGCTAAGATGAAGGAAGAATTTTTGAAAGCTTCTACAAAACCTAACCTATATTTTTGTCCTTTAGTCACTCTAACTTCATCTGACTCCTATTCATGAAGCACATGTTCCTAGGTGACGAGTGTTTTTTCTCCTTTATGTTCCCCATTCTCATGGAATGTGCTTAATGTTGTGGGGCCAATACTGTGGCAAAACAGTTCTTCTCTACCCTGCTTGGCAGCACAATTTTTGGGGTGAAGGGAAATGGGAGCACCAACAGAGACAAATCTATGCCTTACTCATGCTGTTAGTGGCTTACCAGTTTTCTTTGTGCTATAAAGAATGTGATGGGATGTTGGGTGCAATCAACAGTATGCAGAACTGTGATTTAATTGCTGTGGTCTTAAAGTAATGATTGGGCAGTTTTGACCTAGAAACCACTGAGGCCATCCACAGTATTTCAGTAATACTGTTACCTAAAGTGAATACAAAGGAGATAGATAATATTTATAGAAGTAGGAGGTAATTCTAGCTGGTAATGTTCTAGGTGGAAAAAACAGACAGGCTTTTGGGCGCTGGGTGTTTTGACTTGGCCGCTTTTTCCATTAGATCATTTGTTGTTAAAGAAAATGTTTTTTTCCCTAAGTATCTTCTGTCACTTCTGCATTTAATTTCAGAAAAAGTGTCAAGTTTTAAGTAGACTCTTGTCACCAAGAACCCTGAGTGTTTTGTCTTCTGAAAGCCTTTGTTGAAATTAACCTCTGGAATTGCTGTTTTATCACACAAGTTTTCTTGCAGCGGTGTAAGATAGCCAGAGTATGCTAGCTTTTAAATTTAATTTTTTTTTTTAAATTTTTTTTAGAATTTGGAGTTCTAACATGAAAATGCTTCTGTCCTTTCATATGAGGACATGAGATTGTCACTGACATGAGAGATTTCTTTTGATGAAAGTAAGGATTGAAAGAAAGGATGACTTCATGAAGGACTGGTGGTGGGGCAGGG
Organism: Falco punctatus; assembly: GCF_963210335.1. Classification (NCBI taxonomy): domain Eukaryota; kingdom Metazoa; phylum Chordata; class Aves; order Falconiformes; family Falconidae; genus Falco; species Falco punctatus. Next base: position 83,306,196 of record NC_137586.1, read on the forward strand.
GGAATTTGGGTGTCTGCTAGTTGAAGATAACACAATAGTCAATGAGGTATACACAGTAAGAAGTAAGAATATTTATTTTACTGATTAAAATTTTAGTGCTGTTCTTGGCAAGGAGTATTTCCTTTAATCTGGAGCTACTCTGTTTATTCTTGAGGCAAATCTCTCTGGAATACAATAGAACTCTCTTCATAAAACATTTTCAAAGGGTGCTGACACAGTGGAGGAGTTGGGGTGTTTGATCTGTAGGTTTCTATTTATATATATGTTGGACATACTATTTTATTTTTGTTTTATATATATATGTATGTAGACTACTTTGTACTGGAGAATAAAACGTTGGCCTGGAAGCAATGAAATTTGTTTCCTGAATGGTAGATGTTTACGTGGAGCTCATATGCTGTTAAACCCCTGTCCCTCTTTGCTAACATATTCCATGCTCAAATGGAAATGTCTAGACGTACTGGATAAAATAAAATACTAGTGATATTTCATTTTACCACAGAGATGATCTTACCTCATTATCCCTGCTCCAAATTAATAGCATAAGAAATAGCAATAAAATATTGAAGTGACAGAAAGGAGAAATGTTGATAGTTGCTCACTGTATTTCTGACTGAGTGGTAACTTTGTTGAAGATTTAGGTCTGTTGATAATAAGTAAAGAAACATGTTTCTGTTGGTTGAGAGACTGTGTTGCAAAGTGATGTCACCGATCCTCATAACACTGTATTTCATCCCCTTGACTCGGCTGCCAAAATGTGTCTTTTCGTACCAAGCCAAACAGAATCTTAAACCTTCATTTTCCCTGACGTGTCTTGAGTGTTTCCATGTGCTTTGTCCTGAAGCAAAAGTGTTTAAGGTTGGGAAAGCAAGTGGAGATTTACTGTCTCATGCTTAGAGGAGAATGTGTACCACAACATAATTCTCTCCTCCCTGCCAACCAGAAAGATGTGTTAGCTTATATGCAGTGGAGATCTCCTTTGACTTGCCATAAGCATTGCAGTGGGGTATCTCTCACACTCCCTCCTACGGGGCCAGCGGAGTTATCCTGGTAAACACACGGCAGCTGCATTTCGCAGCATTCCCAGTCTAGCAGCCAAAGTCTAAAGCCCCACTAACCCTTTCTTCTCTTACTGGGCTTCATTTCTGAGGGTTTTTTGTTCTCCAGATAACCAACACCACTTTCATAATCACTGCTTTTAACATTAGCACTGAAAGCCAGGAAATATGCAGCAGCTCATGCACATTTGTCTTGTGGCTGCCAGAAAAGAGCAGGTATGCAAGCCAGACTGACAGACTTCACTTGCATCAAAACAGAGATGAAGATGAGCATGAAAGGGAGAATAAGAAACAGTGAAATGACTTCAAGTAGTTGCTTCATTTTCATGCAGGAGGGATTATTTTGGAGCAGATTCATTCAAGGCAGCATTGTTTCTGTGATAGTCAAACAGGTTTGGACTTCAAGAGGTGCATGTTGTGGACCTGAGAGGAACAGTAATAGAAAAATTCAGCAAAGCAGAAGGCCAGCACAGGCTCTTCTTTCAATGTGAGCTCCCCAGTTCATTCAGAGGCTGTGACTGTAGCTGTTTAGAAGGTCCAGGTTTCAATTTGCTTTTGCTCAGCAGAAAACTATGTGGACAAACAGATGTACTGAGCCATTCCAATAGCAGCACAAGCCTCTAAAAAAGTACTGTTGTCATCTTTTGGAAGGCTTGTCAGTCGTCATGTCAGTGCTGACTTTAAGGTCATAAATTGTTAACTGCGGTAAGGGTAGCTGATGAAACCCACATTCTAACTCTGCTGTACCACCCACATCATAAAGGAAAATCCATATTTTCACCAAGGGGTTTTTTTAGGGCGAGGGACAATGTACAATACTTAATCATAACTTTACACATGGTCAGAAAACCCTGAGAAGGCAAAGAAATACCCTTGCTGAGATTGTGAGGCAATTTCAACAGATTTGTAGACTGCCTGAAGGAGTTAATACTGTTTTTCCCAGATAAGATTCTTCTAATATGCATATGAACAGGACACTAATGTTTTATTTCTTTGAGGTTCTGGGCAAGTATTTGAGAGATGCAACATGAGGCTGGGCTGTGGAAGTTTTTGTGTTGGTTTTGCAGCATGCAATCTGTAAAAATTTTGCAGAGGGTAACTACGGTTTTGAGAGTCTTGTGTGCCATCTACACAGCACTATGGGGATGTGTATTTTGTTCTTTAAGATCTACACATGCATGCCTTTTTGTCTGCACGCATCTTCAAAAACTACACAGATGTCTGCAGGTTACTTTACTGTATGACCTCTTAGCCATGGTCTTCATGCAGGGTTTATTACTTCTGCTTGTGGAGCTATATAAAAGCAGAAAAAAATGGCTTTGACTATACAGAAATACTTTTGGCTTGAGGTAAAATGATTTAAAGCACAAATAAAAAAAAACCCTCTAAAAATGAAAACGCTTGATTGCTGTTCACAATAAATTGGTTAGCAAGAGTAGCGCCCATCAAAAAGCATTTCACTTTGACTTTGAAGACCTTAGTCACTTGTTGCCCCTTGGAATACTTGGTTCTCACCTGCCTAACACCAGACCTTTATTTCAGAAATAAAGGGGAGGCTGATAAATGGGAAGAGGGAGAAATGCTGAAGTAAACTAAGGCCATAAAAGAGGCAATAAAATATGAAGTAGCTCAGAAATTCTTTTTTTAAAAGTACAGAGTGTGTTGACGAAGTGTGCAGGAGCAAGTGGCCCAAAACTACCTGCCTGCATTTAAACAGAAAAAAAAGGCAATTGCCAGAGCCCAAGACAAGGGAAGATAGATAATCAAATCATTGTGGGTACGGGTTCAGAGCACTGTGGGAAAGCACTTGAAGAACTGCCATCACAGCAGGTAGTAGATACAACCCCACAAATTATGTACGCTGAAGTTACTCCTGATAAACTTATTGGGATAAGGAGGAAAAATAATTATGGGGGTTTTAGTCCATAAATCTATAAATAGACAGTATAGTTGAATCCAGGTGGTTTTACTGCATTGCAACTGGTCATGCTATGAAGGAAACCTTTCTGTAGACAAGCTTTCAACACGGTTTTGACCAACATGTGAAAGGCTGAAGTCTGGCTTCTAGTTCAGGATGCTTCAGTATTCCTCCCCTCTTCTTCCACAGATTCTAAAGCAGACTCTTCTCTTGTTCCTCTTGAGCAGTTGGTATGAGGTTATTTTAGTTACACAGAGAAATTATGAATTTGTGGCGTACATGCTTGTACATATCTTCGGATGTGCTTTGGATAGTTGAATCCTGCTTTTCTCCTTTGTTGCTCCCCTTGTGAGAATTAATGCCCTGGGCAAGCAGCGTTAGAGAGACGTGAGCAAAGTAAACCTTGGTAAAAGAGTGAATACAAACCTGAAGAACTGTTTTGTTACGTATTTCAACAAAGGTATTCTATATTAGATTACACTTATGAATGTGTTCTGCTAGAAAAGGCATTTTTTTATTTACTATAGCCAAGGGAAATACAAGGTAGACTACAAAGCATTAAATTTAAAGTACTCAGGTATATCCTCTCTCACACCTGCAGGAGAACTTGCTTCAAAACCTTAACATAAAGACTTTCCCATATACAATGACACGGAGGCCTGTTGGTATTTCCTACTCCAGTATTCTTCTAGTTCTGTTTTTTTCTTTACATAATTTTCTGTCTGGGGTACCTTAAAGTAGAATGTAGATTCTGATGAAATCTTTACACTTGAAACAGAGACTGAATAAATGCATCTTTGTTTTTCTTGCATGCAAAAAATCCTTGCTAGACTCAGAAAGAACTTTACCACTTGTGTACTTCATCGCCTGTAACCCTCTATGCAGGTATCTGGTGTTTTGTGATGTTGAGAAGAGTGTCAAGCTGACAAACTACAGTTAATTAGGATTCATTCAACACAGAAGAAAGAAAATTAGTTGACTTAAAGTATTTCATTAAACCAAGAGCTTAATGAATTTATTTTATCTTTACAGATTATTGGGAATATTCTGGAAATGCGCCAGGATTGGTAATTATTTTTTTGTTTGAAATCTTTTAACACCAGTGCTTATTCTAGAGTATGCATTATTTATGAGGATAATGTTTCCTTGTAGCAATGAAGCCCATACTCATGCATCATCTTAAAAAATGCAGGTTTTACTTCCATGAACTATAGTGGAGGTAGCAGGCCACGTGACTATCTTACCTAGCATCATGGAAGCCTGCATTTTCTAATGTAAATTCCTGTATGTGCTCTGCACTTTTTAGTATGTGAAATAACCAAGGGCATACGCGGCATACTTACTATTAGCATACAAAGAAATCAATGATCCCTTGTAAACTGCTATGTATTTGAAATTCTAATGAACCACTGACAAAAGCCAGATATTTACCTTATAGTAATAAAACATGGAATTCATATTGCAGGAAGGTTCTGTTTAATCACAAATGTCTTTTTTTCTCTCCTTTCTGTAGTTAAGCTTCTGTGCGCTTTTGAATTATGCAAGGCTGCTGGTGTCAAGTGGCATCTATATGCAGGCTGATGAGGTCTATCTGATTTTAGACATTTCCCCTTAACATTCATGTTTATATTTATTTTAATCCTTATTCTGAATCTATTTTGAGAAGAGAATGGCAATATGCAACAGAAGTTCGTTAATAACATTAACGTATATCCAAGGTTTTTTAAAAATTACAAATTTGTCATCAAAACTATTCTTCAAATTGCATTGTTAATGCTGAGCAGAAACTTTGAACTTGTAATTGTAGATCTTCCTACTTGTCATTGAACCTAAAGGAAAGATGCATAGTTCCCTTTTCTGCCTTCTCAGGCTTTGAAAGGGAGGTGACATACATTATTCAGTATGTCAGAAAGCATTTACGCAAAACCCAGTTTTTTTGTGAAGATCTGTTGTTAAAATGATTGCAGATACTGCCCTATTTAGATCATAGACGTAGCAGAACCAATTTTAATATTGCAATTGAAAGAGACTGGCAAGGTGGCCATTGTTAGAAATTAATTTTGAGCTATACTAGCAAAAACAAATTTAAAAATTCAGCTGCACCAAACTTTGTTCAAGGTTGAAGAAGACACCTTGGCTTGCCATCTTCTTTTTAAGTGCCGGCATATTTTTTCTCTTAGCTGTGCACAGCAAATAATTTTGAAAACTATTTAAGAGAGTACATGAGTTTTTATGAGGTCCCTGTCAACTTGATGAAGTTAAGAACTACGGTTCACCTGGAATATAGTCTTCCTTTCCAATCACATTTAACATATTAACATGTTTGCATTTGCTACATCCAAGGTAGTGCATGCACTCTTGTGCCCCATACTGAACTGCTTTGTTTTCTATTTTTCATGTAAAGCACTTCATTTCTTTTCAACTTAACATTGAGTGGTCCAGTTTGACTTTGTTTTAGAGTAGCAGGTGAGGAGGTAGCATCTTAATGTTCCTTGCTTTACATTTCCTTACATAACGGTGCCATATCCTCAGGATGGGAAATGGACTTTGAAGATCATTCCTATCATTGTGTTAATCAAAAAGGCATGTAGAAAGTGTAGGCTTCTATAAATGAAAATGCCTACTGACTTCCTTTACATTTAACTTGCCCAGTATGTTTAAACAACCTTTTCGCGTGTGCATAAGATTTTAATAACCAGCAAGTGGTTACATATTTAGAGTTGTGCAAAATTATGTTTAATCCTGCCACATGGTGATTTCTCTTTCAAGAAAACGAAGAGCAGGAAAGTATAACCCATATGAAAATTGTAATTCCCTAAACTGTAGGAGGTGAACTTCCTCAAAAATTTACTTTAAACAGATGTGAAACTGCAGACATTAATTCATTCAGTTATTTGAAGTTTAATTAAATATATGCCAGATCATGACAACATCTTGTAATGTCACTGTGGCAGGCACTCCCACTTATGGCAGGTGTCACAAGTGTTTTATTTTTCTTTTGCTGTGGAAAAGTTTGTTCCTCCTGTATTTGAAGGTCCTGCTGTTAGGAGACAACTTCTTTTCTGAGGATTGCACCTTAATGATAAACTTGGAAGCCTTGGCAGGTTTTTTCTTTAGTGTTTCTCTGAAAACGAACATCTCAGAAAAGGTGGTTTCTAGTAAGACAAGAGACCTCACACAGCAAAAGGAAATTGAACGTTGTGTAAAGCAAACAGCTCCAGCTCTGTCTTTATGCTTCTGAATGCATAAAACCAGGAATCTGCTCACTTTAAAGAGGCATTTGCTGTGTTAACACTTCCTGACAGTTTTGTAGGCATGAAGTATGATCTAGTGCATGGGACTCTGCTCTCCAGGGAGAAGTCAGTGGATTCATGAAGAGGAATGCTTAAGGAGAAGAGTAAAAAAGCGTGGCTAATTAGATGGGAGAAGTGCCCATGTGAATAGATAGCAGTCTGAGTAACATTACTAATACTCCCTTGATTGTGTTACAGTTCACTACCTAAGATTCTTTTTTTTTTTAGTAGTTTATTTGGTGAGCAAGAGACCTCTGTAACATTTTGTTGTGGGCCAAATGGGTGGGAATAAATCTTTTTCGATTGCCTTTGCCACCAATTGTAAGTCTGTTACTGGAGTAATGTAACTTTCACCCATGGTCTGCCCTGGAAAACTGTAACACTAATTTGAAAGAGTCAGAAATAGAGGTGTCTGTGCAGTTTCTGTAACGTGTTGACCATTTTTATCACTAACCTGAAAATCTGTGGACCAGACCCTCTCCACGTGCTAACAATGTTATGTCTCTCTAGCAGAGAAAAAAGGCAAACATCTGGCTGTGTCTGGGCTGCTGTGAGCTCCCCCTCCCAGTTAGCTGGCTCCTGCATGATACCATGCGTAGAAGATTCATGCTGCATATAGCAGCTGTCATGGCCAGACAGCGCTGTGGTACACCTCAACTGATGCAGAACAGCTTCTGAGCAGTGATAGACCTTAGCCAGAACTGGAATTAGACCAGTAGAAGATTTGGTGTCTTGGTCGGCTTTCCAATACCTGCCTCCTGATTCTTCTTGATGCTGAGACGTAGCAGCAGTAGATTCTTCTCCACACACACACCCACACCCCCCAAATGTTTTCCTGGAAAATGCATCTCAGAAAAGATGGTTTATAGTAAGATAGAAGCCCTTGCATTGACCTTTGCTTAAAGCAAACAGCTCCAGCTCTTCTTTATGTAGCAATATATATTCTATCCTGCATCTTAGATTTCCCACTCTCTTGCCTGTTCTTCCTCCATACATGACTGTGGTCATAATAGCATTTCTCTAGCTAAAAATGTTAAATATTAATTTGCATGTGCAAAGGGATAATTATCATGTTAGGCTAGGAGCAGCCTACATCTGTTTAGTCATGCCTGAATTTTTGTTTAGTTTGGGTTTTTTCATTCCTTTCAGGTGAACGGAAGAGCCCCTACGTGGCTGTCTGCTGTGTCGCGATGGCCTTCAGCATCCTGTTCGTACAGTAGCGACTGGAAAGTGTCCCATACGCCCCACTACCAAACAGCAAAGCATGGAAGAACTTCTGGCAAGAAAAGATAGGAAAGTGTCATCGAGTCTCTTCTCACATGTTGGATAGCCTGTCTTTTAGTGGACAGCCCTCCTCCTGCAAACAGAACATCATGTACAGTATTAGTGATCATAATGTAACTAACTCCAGATGACATGTATTTATTAATGTCAAGTCAGTACTGACACTCCTGATGTAACTCTTGAAAGGGTGTCTGTTGTATATCTGAGTTTCAGGAGAGCTTTCTTTACACCATGCACTTGAAAAGGTTTTTAATTTATTGCTTGATTGATCTAAGGTAGAAACCTAAAAAAGTTAAATCTAGCGATAGCAATAACACCACTATTACAGGAATAAAGAATATTGTGAGTGTGGGATATGTTATGAAAGTATTTTCAGTTTTTACTGTCTGAAGTATCCCTGTCATTTTGTGATAGCTGCACTCATATAATAAAAGTATGACCTCTAGCAGCAGTTACATTCAGCGTTTATTGCCTAAACATTTAATTCCTCAAATGATCTATCAATGTTTTTATTTTTAAGATACTAATAAGGGCAGGGGACCATGATTCATAGAATCATAGAATTATTTAAGTTGAAAAGGACCTTTAAGATCGTTGACTCCAATGAGTAACCCCACAATGCCACCAAGTCCACCAGTAAACCAGGTCCCCGAGTATCATATCTACACGGCTGTTTCAAAGGTATTTCAAATACCTTTTGATATTTCAAATACTATTTCAAATACAAAGAGGTATTTCAAGCCTCCAGGGATGGTGACTCCACCGCTTCCCTGGCAGCCTGTTCCAATGATCGACAACCCTTTGGGTGAATTGTAGTGATGTCTGGCTAGCTGCTTGGAAGGCACAGATGTCGGATTGAAGAACCTGGACTGCTCTGTGTAAAGTATCATATCTATTCACTTTTAGACCTCTACACCCCAGGTTAATCATTCCCCAACTTTTTCCAGTATTGTGGGAAAAGGATTCTAAAGGGTCTGCTGCTGTTATACAAGGATTTTAATACAAGGTTTTTAAATCGGCTAAGTGAAGAGTTAGGTTCTTAGGAGTCTGCAGATAAGGAAGTAGCAGGTTCCAGCATTCTGAAAGTTAAACACCTAAATTAGATTATACTTTATATTAATAAATATTAGATTGCCTTTAGTAATGCTTGCCCTTAGCATTTATTCTATAATTTTGCAAATTTTTAGTAATCTAGTATACTGCCCGACACGTATGTTTCCACCAGACCTTCTGTGTTTGAGAGAATTGTCAGCAATCCTTACTGTTCTGAAACTATGTGTGATGAGAAGTAGCTAGACTGGCAGTAAAATAGAGTAAAAGGTATATAACTGTTGTTATTCTTGTTTGAAAAACTTGTTTCATAGATCCAGATTACCCTGCATTTAGAAAGAAAGTGATTATGAGTTATTAGCTTTGTATTATCTCACATATAGATGCATGTCTAAATCACCATTGGAAGTACTCGTCCAAAACTGTTTTCTAATCTGGAGCCAGGAAAACTAGATTTTTCCAGTTTAGGCCAAATAAATACCCCTGGCTGTAAACCAGGCAGGTTCAGAGGAGTACAGAGCTGTGTGATGATGACCATGCTGTGCATGCATAGCAGCCTTAAACTGAGGAGGAGATCTGGGGAGAGGCAAAATCTATTTCTGTAACTTTAAATGTGAATGCTGCTCCAAACATAGCATCAAAGCAACCCATTTCTGGATTTCAAAGGTGCCATTCCTAGACTGGGGGGAGGGAAATTCCTAAAGAGTCTTGAGTTTTGACTGTCAGGTGTATACATGTTCAAAATATGCAGAGAGTCATCTGATAACTTTTTATATTAAGCAATTATATTCTAGGCTTTCATATTTATAAGACTGTATTATAAATAATGGTGTTTGTATGATATTCACACATTGCAGTTCATCCCAACCTGTTCCAGTTACCAGATTAATTCTTAGTAATCTCTTACATTTAGCTGTGGCTAGGAATACCAGTGAAACAACCCATGGAGAATCCTAAAACTGTTGACATGAACGCACTGTATTGCAAATGCCAGTCCTGTTCACAGCATTTTATCATTGAAGGGTTTCAGACAAATAGGCCTCTTACTGTTTGTCATTTGTTCAAACTTTAAAATTACTTTTTATGCAGCAGTTCTTCATTTTGTCCTAAGTGCAAGCTGTTGATGGATACTTCCTAGTTAGGGATGTTTTTATTTTGTACTTAATACAACATTTATAGGATATTCATGGCATACTAGCTGCATGGTTGCTCAACAGTGCTACTTCAGCAGCAAAGTAAATAACATTTCTTAGCAGCTGCTGGCAATACTAGTTCAGCAACAACTAGGTTGTATGCAAGCATGAGAAGTGATTGTAGGCAGAGGTAAGCGTCATGTATGGTGGGGCCGCTCAACAGCTGCCTCCAGTGAAAGTATCTGAAAACAGGAGTTTTAAGCTGTGACAAATCTCCGTTATTTTGAAATGACTGCTTTAGATGTGTGTTTGCCTCAGGAGGAGTTCTTTGTTTTTCAAAATTTTGGCTTTGAAGAAATTGCTACCTCTTCTCAGTTACTATGACATGAAGAAAATACTGTTTTCCCATATTAGCTCTTAAAGCTATTTTGCTTTCTTTGCTCTCTTTTTTTCTCATGCAAAAGAGACATGAGAAACCAAGAATACCGTGACATTTGGCCAAGGTGTAGATGTTGTGGGAAGGAAGGGGAGAATATAACTCTGGGCACACACACTTGCTAAAGCTTTGCCATAAGTCATCCTTAAACTCTCAGCCTGAACGGTGTCATTTTCAAAGAGCAGTAAGTAAGTTCCCAACAGAGCTCTGTCAGAAGAGGTGTCAGGGAAAGTAGTCTTCTCTTGCACTTGCTCTTTGCTCCAAGTTCTAGACTAAGAGAAGTGAAATGATGATACTACCAAATGATGCAGGTGCTAAAGTAGCCTGAAACAGCAGCAGCCTTTCAATACTTAAAGGGGATTTATTAGAAAGAGAGACTTTTTAGCACCGCCTGTTGCAATAGGACAAGGGATAAAGGTTTTATACTAAAAGGGGATAGATTTAGACTCAATGTAAGTGAGACATTTTTTATGATAAGCGTCATGAAACAGTGGCATAGGTTTCCCAAAGAGGTGGTAGGTGCCCCATTCCGGGAAACATTCAAGCACTGAGCAACCTGATCTAGCTGAAGATGGCCTTGCTCATTGCGGGGGGGGGGGGGGGGGGTTGGACTAGGTGAACTGTTAAGGGTTTCTTTCAACCTGACAATTCAGTCATTCTGATGGGCAATTGTAGGATTTGACGTAGGTTGACAGAGTAGGTAATGGCTGTCACAGGTGGCTGAGGAGACAGCAGCAGGAATTTCTGGCAGGAGTTTACAACCATGGCAAGTCTGTACACCTCCCTTGGAGAGGCGCTGGAAGGTGCATTGGGAGTGAATGGAATAGTGATTAAATATGCCTTATGCTATAGTTGTGCCTACCGCTATAGAACAGTACTTCCACCTTGGAGCTTTATCCTTTTATCTAAATGATATGGGTGATGGCTCTAACATTTGGCAAGCTTCCCCACCTGTACTTGTTGCATACATTGCATGAAAGGTAAGGGTGGTGTAGGTGGTGGTTTTTAAGTGCAGATCAGAGAAGGGATCCCATCTGGTTTTCTCTACTAATGAGAACAACGAGAATGCAGAATTATAGAAGAGCGTTTTCCAGTAAGAGCATACCTTGGATCAAGATTGTACACCTTGAAAAATATTAAATGTTCTCCCTTCCAAGAGTTGCATGAGCAGAAGGAACAGGTACGGACTCTTCATCTTGTGTTTGGCACGTGACAGATGCACTGTCTTTGCAGCATTTTATGTTTGTGATTGCAGCTCAGAGACATACCTGAGCTGTCTTGTGGATTGACAGAATTACAGGCAAGAGTAGGAGTCCAGTTGCAAGCCCTTCTCTTCTCAGGCACTGACTGAACTGAGCTGTGTGCTGCCATGGCTGTATTCCTATTGCTTCACTAAAGGTGTACCAAGATAAAATTTGCTAAAATGGCACAAATTTTAAATTTTGGAACAAAATGTGGCAATCTGTTTGCTGCATGCACATCCAGATTCACTGCTTAACAATGCAGCTGATAATAAATCAACGGAATAGAACCTGAAACATAACGTGTTGTTCTTTGAATACACAGGATATTTTATACCCTTGCATGTACTAGCTGTGGATTACTGTTATGTTAATTTTCATCAGCATCTGCACTCTAAATGACCTCAAATTCAAAGCGGGAATTTAGGAAGACTAAATTGGAAAGCAGTAATAGCCATGTTGGGAAATGAGTAAAGCATGAGTAAGAGATGGGATTGCCGTAAAGGTCTGATGTGCTGGAGAGACTGATAAGCAAATGGGCAGACATAGCTAGTGGTGGAGGAAACAAAAAGTGGAATCCAAGGATGACTGGAAGATTTCATGTCCTTGGAACAATGTTATTGTCTATGAATGCTCTTTCTACCTCGTTAACCACAGTCAGTGAGCAGTGGAAATACACTGTGGCCAAGAGGCGAAGTTGCAACATGGTAGAGGAAATAATTACTCTGTTAGTGCTCTAAGGTTTTTAATCTTTCAGTTGGTTCACAGTATTCACAGATAAAGCAACCTGCAGACATTCTCTACGACTCCTAGAAACACAAAGCATTGAACATGCAATTTTGCGATGGACAGTTGCAACAGTTAGAAATACTGGGGAGAAATTCTCCCCTGTGAGGGTGGTGAGATGGCCCAGGCTGCCCGGAGCAGCTGTTGGTGCCCCGTCCCTGGGGGGGCTCAAGGCCAGGCTGGACAGGGCTGGGGGCAGCCTGGGCTGGGGGGGGGGGGGGGGGTGTCCCTGTCCGGGGCAGGGGGGTGGGACTGGGTGGTCTTTAAGGTCCCTTCCAACCCAAACCGTTCTGTGACAATGTGATTCTGTGAAATACAGTGAGGATTACTGTTGCTTCCAGTATTATGACTGGTGTTTCCCTGCTGATGAACCCCTCAGAACATACCTGGATCTCTGATTACTGCTTGCAGTTAAAACCACCCTTTCCATGCCGCAAGTACTCTCTGGAGAAGCAAAAACAAAAAGAAAACTATAATCTATTATTAAACTATTTAAACTATTATCTTCCTAATAGTTTAAAATGCTAACCACGGTAGAAAACACCAGATACCAGGAAAGTGTGATCTAAACCTGCTTCTCATACTCATGTGGTGACTTTACGTTATCTAGTCAGAACGTTCCCAATTAAGGAAGGGTTTTCAGCCTGGTTTTTTACCTTCTTTTTCTCTTGTTTTACTTGATCATTGTTAGTCATTGCAGGCGCAGCTGATGAGTGCTTTCAACACACATTATGAGGCCCGTATAGGTTCCACATGTATTTGATGGCACTTGGCTGGCTAGAAAAGTAGTTTTCCTTTAGCTCATATAATGCAGTCTGATCAGCATGCTGGGTATAGAAGATATGTCTACACAGTGAAAAAACAGGTTTTGAACATGTGGCCGGAGTTGTTTGCTTGATGACAGTTTTTAGATTTTATGAATAATACCTTTTTTCATGGTGCCCTGAGGTCATGAGCAAGGCAAAATGTGTGGAGAAATACAGTCATTCTGCAAGACTTGCTGACAATTGGAAAAAAAACCACATGTTTTTGGACAGGAAGGATCTTCTTCAGGTCCAAAATTACAAATCTTACACAAAGAACTAACCTGTACTCGGCTTTCAGTTGACGCTTTCAAACCTGAACGGCTTGTGTGCTCAGAGGCACATTTATTATTTTTCAGTCAATCAATATCTGACAAGACATAATGTATCTCCAGACAACTCTTGCCTAAATTCCATGACCTGTTCGGCTAATAGACCACAGGTAGTCTGCAGTAAGTAACCTCTTGCTTTGCGCTGCACCCTCCTGTCTGGCGTTCTGACAGTTGGAGCCCAGGCTCCTCTGTTGAAACATCAGTCAGGCTGAGTTGTCACTCAAGCTTCAGAGACTTCAGAAACAAAACAGCCTTTAGCACTGCAGCTCACCCACTGCTTCCTACTGCACAAGAACCAGTAGCTGTAGGAAGATTGTCAAATGCTTCGTTAATCTAAATCAGAAAGACCTCCCAAAAGGAGTATGTTACTAACTCACGTAATTCCCACTGGCGTGGGAGTGAAACGCCAACGTTTTCTCAAGGGTCTGGGTATAAACATTTCCAGTGACACAACTGCTCTTGCCAGCTCCTGGTATGTCAATAGACAATTACTTAATGGGCTCCTCTGTCAGATGCAAAACTTTCTAGCAGAGCGTCTCATCACATCGCATCATTTCTGTTACTTGAAAGAGCTCTTTGGAAGCTCCACCACGAGAAAAGAGGTTTTCCCTCCAGCTCAGCTAAGTGAGTGGGAAGCAGTCAGCATGTGTCTCCAGCACAACCCTAAGCATATCCAGCTGCATTTCAGTAAATTGCCATGTTTGGGTAGACCAGTTCAGCTGTACACCAATTCACCAGTTTGGTAGGCCTAGTTAAACTCTATAGCATGCCACTGATCTCTTTTTCAACGCAATGTAAGCACGTATAATCCAAACACACTGACCCAGGCTCCTTGATGTCCTCTGCATCATCTGTTTACATCGTACATAAACTAGTCAAAGGAGCCTATCACGGCATTCATATCACATGACAACATTTACTCTTGGCAAACTTGGTGATTAAAATACTGTATTTTCCCCTAAAGGAAGACAAGGAGGTTATAAAAGGGTAAAATTATATATGGTTTCATTTATTCTCCAAGATCAACTTGTTTTAAAACACAAAAGACCTGTTGTTTTTAAGCAAAGTCAAGTCAGGTCAAAATATAAAAGTACCCTTTTCAATTCTAAAGCCTTCACAGCTGGTCACTCCCACATGCAAAAACTTAAATAACCTTTCAGGACTGTAGTAGGGCTAACAAAAAGTCCAACAAAATGAAAGATGTATTTGGACATAAATGTCACACCCAGTGGAATTAAAAGGAAGTATATAGTAATTTAACAGTGTTGGCAAGCTGCTTTTTTGACTATGTAGCACCACCAGCATATTTTACATGTGTATCACAGTCATGAATAAGTCAGACCAGACACACTCGCAGACCAATTTTGATTTCCTATTAAGCTACATGCTTATTTTCCTTCCCCCACCCTTTTCAGCTAATAAAGGAAGCCAAGGGAACACACTGATCTTCGTCTCTTTGGAACATATGTTAACTCCAAATTCTCATGATGGATTCTCACAGACTGGTGAAACTTCAGGATTAAATAAATAAATAAATTTTTAAAAATCCCTTTCTAATGATAAACCATTCTTGACGTTTGAATTGTTTGTTACTATGGACGTAAAATTGTGATACCAGAGATGGCAGTTAAAATTACCATCATCACTGGCAGTGTGCCTGGGGCTAGAGGGCTTGAACTGGGTTCCTCATTCAGGAGTTTCTGAGCGTGCAATACTCAAATGTATTCTTCCCCATACCACTTCCCTACACAGAACGTGCATCTGCCTGCCAAGGAACAAGTTTTGACATCAGTCTGGTAGTTTAATGATGCTTCTCCTTAAAGACACTGGAGGCATGGAAAAGATTTTCATCTCTGAATTCATAGTGACTTCTGGAAGCAATAAGAATTGTCTCCTCCTCTTCTCCTCACAAGCAAGAACAAATCCTTTGAAATCCAGCTGCTTCAGGTCATAGCCTGGCCTGTTGGTTTGACTATGGCACCATCTCCTTCATACCCCTCCTGCCCAGATTTTCACTTTTGCATTTACAGCCGCTTAAACTCTTTCTTTCCCCACTGGGAACAGAAGGCTCTTCCTCCTTACTTTGTCCGTCAGCAAACTCAGTAACACTGGGTTTGACAGCAAGCTTGCCCTAAACAGCTCTTCTCGTGTGTGCAGGTCTTTATGCATGTGAAGTGGCTAACATCATTGGCCTTCATTTCACATCCATCCATCAATAACTGCTTTTGAAACTCCACCCATACAGTGCAAGTTAACAAAGTCATAGTGACTTGGCAGCACCTGGTCATGGTTTGTTTACAGAAAACGTAGAAAATGGCAAGACCACAAAACTCCACATTTGATTGATACTAGGTACTATGTAGCTGCGCCAAGTTATGCATACGTAACTGTAGAAGTTTTGTTAATGACCAGAGTATGTGGTATGGTGTTGAACGTGGTGCATGAGTCTCTGCACAGAAGTTAAGGCTCAGTTCTTCTGTGCCCTTTGGCAATGGAAGCTCCAGTCTTGCATCTAAATGTCTCTCTACACCCTACTCCACTCCCCACCCTCCCACCAAGAAAAAAACCAAACAAAAACCAACTCAACCAGTAAGCATCAAAACCTTGGGGGAACCTAAACAGATACTTACTCAGCCACAACTGAGCTGCTCAGTCCAGCTCTGCCAAGGAAGAGTGCCTCCTCTTCTCCCAGAGCAGAAATACAAAATCCAACTAAAAAGGGAAGGAGACCCGACTGATTAAGATCTCTGCGTTGTTCCTTCCCATTTATGACCTATTTTCCACTCCTGTTTTAATCTGTTAGATTTTAAGACTGCCACGCTTGTGCGCAGCCTCTTCCTAGCACAGCACATTGCAACCACGGAGAGTGGAGAGTGAGGCGCTTCATGCGTTTCCCTGGTTTTCCCTTCTGTACATTGGAGGTGATGATCGTGCTGGCTTGCAGCCTTGATGGAATGATTCAATATGTGCTCACAAGAACCATAACGGTACTGGCTATTCCCTAAACTCATTCAGACCACTTGTCTCACATTTGGAAAATATTTTTTAAAGCAAAAACAGGTCACAAACCACATAAGTGCTCCCCATGACAAGTTTATTATATTTATTTAGTATGCCTTGGTGAGGGGCTCTGAATTGTGCGTACACAAAGAGACGTCTTCGCTCCTTGTCATAATAAAGTACAATATAATACACAGACAGGTGAGTGCCATGACCTGAGCACAGGAATGGAAGCTTGGTCCTCTTCACTTCCATTACTAAATAATTCACTAGTCTTGGGGAGTCCAACTCCTTGCTGAGACAGCAGGCTGTGTCCTAACAAGCCCAAAACCGCGACCTGCCCTTTATCAGTCTCAGGGTTCAAACTCTGGATGGAGAAGCAGGAAAACAAAGAGCCTTTTAAGACCCATTTTAGCACCATCATAAGCAATATGCGACCATACGGTGCATATGTCTACTGCGGTCCATGCCTTGCAGATGTTGACCTAGCTGTTTGGTTATGCTCCAGACCTCCCTAACTTCAGCATTTCCCGTGCAACTCTTCCCCAAGCAGAAAGTCTGTGCTTGATTAGGAACTGACAAACTCATTTCAAAACCACCCCATTGATTCAAGATGAACAGTGCAAAACACACAGTGAGAAGGGGCAGGGACAGAGGAAAACGAAATACCTGGCGAAAATCAGCATGAGGAGGAAATGTGAGAGCAAGGAGGAAAAAAACCAGGTGGCGTGGACTAGATTTTTACGCTGCTTCAGCCATCCCAAGGGTTTAATCGTTTACCTTGGACTTACCCAGCTTCAGGGTGAGCGCTGCACGGTGCCTCCCACAGGCTCTCTATGGCCAGAGGGCGGGAGCCGTCCCTGTGGAGGGGGTGAGCGCCCGAGGCTGAAGGCAATGAAGGACCCATGTCTCCTTTCTGGCTAAACACTCCAAACAGTGGGCCAAAAGCATTTTTTAGTAAAAGTGATCGGCACGGGTAGGCGTTTCCAACCAGAGCTAGCTACCTTCTTCTCCAAACCACAGAAAAGCCCCACTGGGCTGACTCCAGCACTCAGGGGGTGCTGTGCCCCAAACCCCAGGCCCCAGCCTTTCCAGCCCCTTTCTTACATTTAGACATATGCCTTTCACCTAAGCCCTGCCATGGCCAGGACAGTGAATTACGGAGTACTCACAGATTTTAGATTGGTAGCATGCACTACTTTTGAAGACTTTTGTGTCACCTGGGAAGCAATTATTTCAGAATGCTTTCAGCGCGCTGTAACATTTCATACATTTAAAGCACAGCTCCCTTTTTTAGCATTATACCTGAAGTCAACCAACACATTTGGGGAAAAAAATAAAAGTCGCAGTTGGAAAGCAACATTATTGAACACGTGAGGAAAAATGAGATTAGGTAACCTAAAGCCACCCAGCACAGAAAGAGAAAATTAAATTCTGTATTTTTCCTTTAGCTGCAGTGAGCATCAAGCTATCTATCTTCTCTTAGCTCATAATGCACTCATTATACATCTTCCATCCTCCTCAGTGAAAGCAGCAAGGTCCCATCCGTGTTTAACCCAGCTTCATACCTGGAACAGTTTCACCCCTAACACTGAAAGGGGTGCAGGACCACAGAGAATTCCTGTGTCAACGCCGTGTGCCTGAGCCAGGCAGCAGCACATCATTTCATCTGCCAGTACTACCTGAGGCCCAGGAATTGGGCAAAGTTAAGTGGAATCTGCTTAGATGGCGTTAAACTGGCAAAAGTACACAACAGCAAGCTCCAAATGTGTGCAGTGGTCATGTTTGGATTTTCTTTTTATCCCTCTATGCCCAGTTCTAGAAGCTGCATTGCAGGATTTGATCCTTGGAAGTGGCTGAACCCTTTCTATTGCTATTCCTCCTAACATGATATTTAAACAGATTCTGGATTTCTTTTTTTTTTTTTTTTTTTTTTTTTTTTAACATGCAATCTCAAACATTTTGAAGATAGAATAATTCAGTCTAAAAATACTCCTGATTATAGCATACCATTCTGTTGATGGGGAAACTGGCACAGAGAAAATTAGAGACCTCATCAAAGCAAATCAGTTGAGTTTTCAACAGATGAATATGCTGTTAAGCAATTCTTAAGCCCCATTAGAAATCCTGAGGCATCTTCACATGAGACTTTGAGGAGTCAGCAAAAAAACTCTTCAGCAATTTATGCGTGATCTTGCTTTGTTTCAGAAGATTGTCTGCAATGATCTCCCGAGTTCTCTTCCAGCGCTGAATTCATACAGTTAAACACAAAGCCCTGCCTACTCTCTTGTTGCAAACTCCTCATCTACACTTGATGCATTTTCTTTTCATCATTCTGATGGCACAAAGGAGACAAAATGGCACCAAAAAGAAAACAAAGTCCCCCAAATTCCCAGCTTGCAAATTCTAGGTCATCCATTTCCCCCATTATTTGCCCGCTAGCATCAGGGAGCATGCAGAGCATGGAGGGTGGCAAGACGTGCTCCAAACGGAGAGCACGCTGGTGTGGCTTCTGGTGCAAACTGGCACTGGGGCGCTCCTTTGGCAAGCAGGCAGCAGCCCTGATGCCGCTTTAGTTTGTTGTGAACACCTGCTGGTCTCACCCTGGAGCAGGAACCAGGGAATGTGGAAGGCTGCGGTACTCCCAGCCCCAGCATCCCCTTCATCTGTGCACCCTCATGCCTGCAGGTCTGTGGAGCAATTCAGCCATGCGCTAATCAGGCTTCAGACCTTCCTTAGGGGAGGGCATAGACCTTTTCTCATTCCGTGCCAGAACATCCAGTAGCTTCACAGGGAATGGCATTCAGGGTTAGGCACGCAGCGAAGAGCTAGCAGCCCAGGGCAGGAAAGAAACACCAGCTCCAGCTCCAGCTCTAGGACAGCCAAGGCTGCTGATGGACTATTAGCTGGCACTAAGTAACGTGAAGAACACTTACGACATTGTGTTTATGTATACGTACATAGAGAGAGACAGAGATTTGCTGAAGGAGTGGGATCTACTCACAGGTCTTCTAGCCAAGTACTCGCCAATTTAAACTGCAGTCCAGACCTTAGTAATTTAACAATAATAAACTAGGATACCTTTAAGAAGCCATTTTATCTCTGTATCACAGATTATACATGTAATTTTCAAGTACTGTGCTGTTGTGCTGTGCTGCCATTGGCCATTGGCCATTTCCACCTTCCAAGCTGTTATTTCTCTGTTGCGTGTCCACCTGGAACAAACTGTTTCTGGATGCCTAAATCAGCTTTACTTCCAAAAACTTCTATTCCAACAGTCTGTTGTTTTATTGTCTTGAAAAGCTTTATCTTTAGAAATAAGACCCTTATTGACACTTTTTATCTCAGAAAAGGCATTAGTACTTCCGATGTCAAAATAAAGTATTCTTGTGTCAGAGAGAAAACTTTTCCATTCAATGTAAGCATGAAGAATGATGCTTCTCATACAGCATTCATATCTACCAAATTTACAACTCACAAATGTGTAGGATTTTACCAGATGATACTCATGGAGAATTGCAATGAATGCCCAGCTGGATACTATACCTCTTCCAAAAGTGCTAACTAATCTTAGGTGTCCTTGTGATTTACAGCAATACTAATGGAAGTAGTTTAGAATGCTCTGGCAAGCAAGAGCGTATGGGCTAGGGAGAGGGAAAAATATCCTACACTGGAGGAAAATTATGCATTTACTGAAGGGAAGATGGAGCACGTAAACATAAACCACACACAAGTAGAATTAAAACACTCTGGTCTCAGGGTTTTCCTCTGTGTTTCTCGATATCCATTGGTGAGCACATAAATTACATTCACTTTTACTGGGAATTAATCGAACAACTGTTGATATCTGAAATTTCAAAACCCAAATGGCACCAAAATGGTTTTAAGCTGTATATTGGGTCCCTTTTTCAGCTGATATAAAATAGTTCCAATATTATTCATGTCAAAATGAATCCACTTAGCCCCATTTCTACTATTCTGTGATAAAAATGCTGTATTTTATGATAATAATGCTCCATTATGTTTATACTTGGAACCCTCCTTTCTCTCCCAGTTTCATTTTCATGTGCAGCACTGCCTTTTCCTCAGATGTTCGATCATCACCAATTTATTCCTGCAGTATAACTCGCATAACACTTTTCTGCTAAGCCTAATAGAAATAGCATCTCACCTAAAATTGTCACACCTGCTGCATTATTCCTCCTTTTCGGAAGGGAAACCAGCAGCTATTGAAGTGTACAAGATGATAGATACTCAACATTGCTGCTTTTCTGGTTGTAACACTGAAAGAGTTTTGTTTCCTCAGGACTTGGGTTTTGTTGACCATTGTTCCTTGCTCTTTTGGCTCCTGCTCGGTGGGCTCCTTTCCATAAGCAGCCTGGAAGACAGAGTCAAGGAAAACTGTGAGGCCGTGAGGGAAATCAAATGGCAAGACTACAAATGATGCAAACAGTAAATTAAAGTCTTTCCTTCCTCAGGTCCTTTACATCTCTAAAGTCTTGGGTGAATGAAATGCTAGGATTAGTTAATGTAACACCAGTGAACACTGCTGAAGTTAAGTAGTCCGCTGGTTTTTCACCTTCTTAACTCTAAGAAAATTGAAGAGACTAGAAATAGGAGAATTTTTCTCTTTCCTATCACATCTGGTTGAGAAAGAGTATGTTTTTCTAGGCAAGCATGATAATGCAGATGAAAGAGGAATTTACCACTAGAATAGAGACTTGATTATGATTAAGGAAGGGGTAGGGAATAAATCAAACCAAAAGAAGTTGCTGCCAACCTGCACAAATATTATGGCTAATTGTCAAAATTCAATCAAGTAGGAGAACAAATACGCGGCTGCTTGTCTCTAATCATAGTCTGTGGTAGAGAGCAGATGACAGAAGAACACTCATCCGGCTAAAACGACCAGCTTCTCTTCCACAGTGGGTGAAACTGTGAACCGTGACTCCTCACTCATGCACAGGACTGGAGTCCATGGTGCTGTACAGCAGCAGTGGTCAGGTGAGACAGCAAAACGTAAGAGGAAAGGCCACTGTCACAGCCAAAAAAAATCTTGTTTCTGCTGCTCTCTCCTTTTAAACATCGTCTGCAGAAAGTAAATGACTCTCTGGTTCTCCAGCCCCAGGCTCTTTGCAAATAGCAAGTTGGCTACCACATTGTGCATAGCTGGGACAAAAAGGCAGATCTGCTCTTCATACAAAAGTCAGCCGGCCTTTGTTTACCAAATGTCCTTTTGTTACTAGAAGCTTTCATCACTTGCACTGGGATAATGAAGGACATGCAACCTACAGTGTAACCTTACCAGTCTATTCTCATGAAGACCTCAAAAGTCAAGCCCCCAGCTGTCTCTCAGAGAAATGCATGCAGAGAAGGATATGAATTACCATTTTAGAGATGCTGTAGAGACACCTAAATTCTCACATTTTTAAATTAAAACATCTGTTAACAATGTGGCAAGAGAACCAGATCTACAGGCTGGTTTGTAATTCCATGTGAACATGATAAAGCTATTTGAACAATGCCCAGCCTCATGGTTAGGTTTTAATTTTGTCAGGACTGGGTGGTAGCTGTGCTGGTTCACAGTTGCAAGATGAAATGAAAACGATTATGTCAAGGAACATCTTACATCATGTCATATTTACTTATAGTAGACATTTATCTGGCAATGTGGGCCTTAAAACAAACAGTTTCAGTGCTAAGAGTTCATACGTATTTCCATGGTACGTACTTCTTAAACCATTAGGTCTTCATTGGTTATAACCATACACAAACTGCTCTTTGGATTAAATGTGATTGTGGACTATGAACCATATAAATCAGCACTCTTCACCAAACTGCTGTAGACCCCAGCAAGAGCCGGACTCTACCCTTCATTAGAATTTCTCATCAATGTAAAACTGGCGTAGCTCTTCCATAAATGATACATGTAGGAAATATTTTGAAACCTCAAACATTTCCACCAGAAATGCCAATGTTGCCAAAAAATTTCAATGATAATGGCGGGTTTTTTTATCTGGATTAGACATCTGCATGTTTCTCTAGCATACTAGAATGCCAACTGCACTTGCCATTGAGGAAGATAGCGGTACGACTTGGAAGCCTCACTGTTGGTGCTCATTCTCTAAAAAAACATAGAGCTACAGAAGGAATATAATTGAGTTTCCTGCTCCAAGCTTCTCTTCTGGGTCCAGGGTATAAGCTCCAAAAAAAGGACTCTAAAGTCTTGTTGCCCTCTTTCTCAGTGATCAGTCCCTGGCACAGGGAAATGCTCTCCCAAGTGTACTAATACTGCATGTCTCCTGCTGACTGCTCATGAAAGGAATGTTTTTCAAGGTGTGGATGCTACAGAGATACGTACTGCTTTTTTTAACTTAAGTTGCATCAGCATTCTGTTTGGCACGACAAATTCAGGCTCTATTTTTCAGTATTATGACAATTTTGTGAAGAGAGTTGTTAGCATCACAGGAACATCTTTGTGTGCCGCAGCACTTGTGACAATCCCAACCTGTATGCTCACTCTGGATGTTTGCCAAAAAAAAATAATGATAATAATAAAAAATCTAGTAGATACTACTGTGGCTGGCTAGCCTGTGGCTCCAAAATTTTGGACCAACACACACACACTTTCAGACTTTTCCCCTGACCACTAACATAGTCCTATGGAACTGATAAATGTTCAGTTTTTCTTGGTGAATATGGACCAGCTGCAAAACACTTACTATGGCTATACAGATCAGTGGTGTAGACCTACAAGAACCATCAGTTGCATGTGATGCCCCATACGCAATACACTTCCACTTGTTTGCTCCTTAGGAAGCAAGCTCTGAGTTAAATTTAAAATCTGTGTTTCTTCAGTAGTTTCCATCCATTTTGCTCGGTCTCTTTGTTACTCTTCTTCCCCAAAAAATGTGTTTAAGCATTACTGTCATTTTTACAAATTCATTTGTTTCAAGATTTCGGAAAATGCTGAGTACCTGAGACCAACTAGAAAATATAGATCAATATAACCTGCAGTAGGCATTATGGAGGTCTTCAACAGTGGAGGTCATCATAGGTTAAATGTAAGAGGAGCGATTATTTGCCAGCAGGAGACAACCACTGCCACTTTATAAGCCTGGGGCATTCAAGCTGTCTGTGCTGGGCTGGTGGGTATGACACAGGACCTGTGCCTTCACAGAGCAGCAGACAGGAGAGACATTCAGAGTTGCCATGGCCAGCGCAGCGGAACCCACACAAGGTGTCTGAAGCCAGGGAAGGTTCTGATGAACCACCACTTATGATTAGAAGGGACAAGAGCTAGACTTCCTCTTCTTCCCCATATGAAATGTTGCATTTCTGATGTGGATTTTGCTCCAAAGTAAAACAACATGTTGGGGGCGGGGTGGGTGGGTGTACAGTGCAGGGAGAAAAATAATAAAGATTTTTTTAAAAAAATCTTTTTATGCCAGAATAATCTCAAACATTTTGAGCAGCTGGAGAGAAAGATAAGACCAGAGCTCTGGCAATCTTGGATGGAGAGTGGGTAAGCATGGAGAAGTCTCACAGAGTCAGAAAGGGGATTTTAGTGGAAAGGTTACTCTATGCGTCGGTGAGCTAACAGGAGAAATCAGCCCACTGCAATTAAACCTTAGTTTTACTTTGATTGACCAGGGCAGAGTGCCTTGATGACTAGCACATGATGAGAAACAAGGTCCAGGTCCTAAGCAGGACAGCCCTAGCAGGAAGGCACAGCGTTGCACGCTGTGTCTCAGTACATAACACAGCCTAAAAAAGGACTGTCAAAAATACAGATACATGAAGAACTCCAAGAAACCTGTTACACATTTGAAAGTCATTTTTCATAAATGCTAACACCTGCAGTCCGGGGACCGCAGGAAAATCAAGGTCAGACTTTTCACCCCAGCTACAATCTACAGACCTGCATTTCGGAAGGAAAACAAGAGGAATGGAAACGACAGCTAAAACGTCAGGTTTTCTCGCACAGCAAATCTGTATTGGAGCACAAACAGAGCGGCGCTGATTTATGCTTCTGACTCTCTCCCCTAAGTACTGCTGACATAAGAGACCCCCCACCGAAGAGCGCCTAACAGCCCCCTTCCTCCCCGCAGCACAGAGCCGGCAGGAAATTCCAGCTACCCAAGACGTTCAGCTCCTGAAATGAAAGCTACCATTCAGAGCAAGCTCTGCACAGAAACAGCGCTGAAGTTGAGTGTCTGAAGCAGTTTCTGCATCATAAAACCTACCAGATTTACCTCGGTAGAGTTTTGGTGTAGGACAACCGAAGTTCACACCTGGATTTGTGGCGTATTGTCTAAATAGTCTGACATTAAATCTAAACTTATCCGTATTTTTGGTGTGAAACCATAGGTTTGATTCTGATTTCATATCTATTGTACCATAAATCTAGCAGAGGCATTTCTGATGGAGGGAGATACAGTAAAACTAGAATCACGCTGTATTCGAAGAAAATGCCAGCATACTTCATACTTTTTCTTTTTTTTTTTCTTTCTTTAAAGCTGGACTTGCACAAGATAAGATGGATGTTGTAATGGTTTATGAACATCCACACAGAAAAGACCGGAAAGTAAGCCCATGTATAACAAACCTGCAGATAATCTTGAACCCTAGAATTTAAAACTGCTCTATTGCCTGTATTTCCCTGGCCACTTTTTCTAACAGTAGGTTATTTTTTCAGTCCTTTTCCTACAGTGAATCCTGTTTCAAATTATGTGCAGGGAGAAACATTCTGGAGAGTATATCCTTGCAACAAGCTTCAGGATATGAAGCTTCAGGGTGGGTCCATCCGTGAGCTACTGGCTGGGAAGAAGCCTGAGGAGGTGTTTTTAGGTCCATGCAAGTTAAAGTGGAAAATTGTGTGATACCACCATTACGATGTACAACCAGAGATACATGTATCATTTCAGATTTATTGTGGGGAGGAATTTTACCAAAATAATATAACTTCACGCCAATGATGATGTCAGATGACAAAGGGATCGTTTTCATATACCGACGCTGCAAATCCATGTGCAGTGTAGGTGAACCCTTTTTCACACGTTCAGCTTTACTGTTGTTCTTAACTGGTAGGATAGCTACATGTATCCACTCTTTCTCATTTACCTTGTCTCGTTTGTCAGCCTCTTCAGATGTAAAATCACAGAAGGCGGTTTGTAGGTTTTTGGATGAACTTACTAAAATGGCAATTTACCTCTACTTTCTTGCTGCTTCAATCTTACTAGAGTATTCCGCAAGCTGCTTCAAAAATCAAGTGGTAAAAATGCAAAGAGAAATGAATCAAGTGTAAACAAAGGTATCTAAGGTCTGAAGCTGCCTTATGATATTCTTAGGCTGTTTATTATGGAGCGTATTATTATCCTGGGTAAGAAAACAGATAACCCCTCTATCTAAAAGACAATTTGGAAGCAGAGCCAGGTACTAGAATTTAATCACCATTGCTACGGTCTCCTTTCAACACAGGTTTTTAGTATGTACACAACAGTCCTGTGAGCTGGTGAATAAATACATTTTTAATACATTTGCAGATGCTGTGAGCTGGAAAAAAAAAATTTTGAAAAATTTATGTATAGAATATTTGAATTAGCTGGCCTAAATTACTACAGCCTAATTAATGTCAAATTTTAATGGCATGAGCCAAGACAGAAGTACTTGGCTTTCTCAGCAGCAGCACAGATTTTTCAGTCATATATTGAGCAGTTATTAATTAATGATAAGATGTCAGTGGAAACAATTAGCACCAAAATCCTTATTGAATGTTTTCCAAGCAAAAAATAACATTTTTTTTTTTAACATCTCATCAGAGAGGAGCATCTCAGCAGCGTGCATTATTATTGTTCCCATCTTGTCAATTGGACTACTGTCATGAGATGACAAGAGCTCATATTAGATCTAATCTAAGTCAAGATCTAACCTTTTGCTAAGCAAGATGTAAAATAAACTTTTACATAAAACTGTCAAGGGTAAAAGTTGGTATCGTAAGATGATTTGCTCCGTTAATTTGGGCACCTGTGAACTCATGCTAACATAGGTAACTGCGTGATGTTTTTCACTTAAAAATGTGAATCGAATTCAGATTTCTCAAAATGGCTAAAATGAAATCATACTGTGCCATGATTTACCTTATTACTGTGAACAAATTTAAACAGGATTTAAAACATAACATTCCAATATTCCAAACATAACATTATAGCAAACCAAAATGCCTTCCCTTAAAGGGGAAACTGCTTTTCTGGTTTCCAGAAAAGGTCCTAAGGGACATATATGTACCTGATATTTTATTTGGACTGTCAAAAACTTTTTCACAGGACCTAGCATGGAAGGCTACTGATAAAAACCCTTGTGGGCACAAGGCGAGAGGCACGGTACGGCCAAAGGTCAGGACGTGCCTGCGAGATGCAGGAGCGTGAGCATCCACGGCCGCAAGTGGTAGGATCAACAGCACAGTTCCTAGGAGCCTTGTGCTAGAAGAGTCAGGCAGAAGATAAAATACAATGATTTATCTTAGCTGGGGCTAGTGCCTGAAAAAGATTTCAGGGGTGTGAAATGCATGTCCAATAAAAGGCGTGCTGGGAGGAGTTACCTGAACTGCATAAACCTCAGCAGCGTGTTTCAAGGTACAGGTCAGGGATCAATTCTCTGCAGATCTTCTTTGCTCCGTGTAGAAAGCACATACACAACACTGGTCCTCCCCTTGCTCCTGAGCTCTTTAAAAGGTACCAAACCCTAAAAGTGATCATTAGCATGCACATGAGGCACAAGAGTTACAGGTTACATTCTGACAGTCATTTTCATGGTACATTTGGGTTAGCCCAAGCAGCTCTAACTTGATTCTCACCCAGCAACAGAAGGTATTTATATTTTGCTTTTGTCAAACTAGATAACTTGCTCTTTTGGGCCTGCTATTTTTCCTGTTCTTGGCTCCAGCTCTCCCCTTAGTGAGGATTACGATGTTCAGCAAAAGAAATCCAGGTGGCTGAATGAAGACTACATAAATTAAGTGGGAAACTTGCAGCATGCCAGTTTTTCATCTAAACAACATGTGCATTTAAGTCAATTAAAAAAGCTCCTATGGCTTCAAGATTTCAGTTATAGGCACTTCTGACAAAAGATGCTGCAAAATATTAACACATCTACATCTATTTTATCTCAAGGTAGCCTAAGGCAATAAAAGCCTAAAACTAAGGGCGTCCAAGAGTTAGCATCTGGAAGACCTAGAAGTCTGCTAGTCTTTTAAATGCTTTCCTCAAAAAGTAACAGGGTTAAAAACTAGGGGAGTTTATCACCTTCTCCTCAAGTTGAGCTCTACTTTATGCCACACATCAGAGGTCAAAGCCTCCTGTATCTAGCAGATTTTTTTCCCCCAAACAAGTCCCTCAAGTCCTCTTTGGATCTTCAAACACTTTATTGGCATAAAAGAGCAAGAGCAAATATGACATTTTTGCCCGTTTTAACCAGCTGAAGCTTTGCCCCAAAAGTTCTGTTGTGTGAGCCAAAATACGCATGAAATATTTCAACTGGGAGGTTCTTAATATTTTGTACAATCTATAATACCTAAGTGGTAGTTTATAAAAATCACTCCCTGAGCTGAAACTTTAATTCATCTTTTCTTGACGTTTTGGATAGCATATAACAGCAGCTTCTTGACGGCTTTTTTTTGTAGTTCTTGCTTTGTCTTTTTCTTCCTTAGAATAACAACGCTGAACAAGGAATACAGAGATAAGGCTAAAATTACAATATTTCTTCTTTATCTTGATTGTGTATTGTACTGGAATAAAGCAGCACTAGGAAACATCTTCAGATTAGGTTTTAGAAAGTTAAAATTTTTTCTTCAGTGTGATTTTTCAAAGGATTGTAATAGAATTAGAAGACTCCCACTGATATTTTATAGAAAGTAGTCCTAGTGACATTTATGTTGTGGGTTTGAAAAATCCCTCCCCCCCATATCGAAACATACTATACAATTTCTTCTTACTATAATACAGTAGAAACACAACTGGGTGAGCTAGCAGGACTGCTCTTGCTGATTTGCAAGAGGCCGGCTCTGATCCTAGTTATGTCGGAGGACAAATTGCCTTTTTCTGTTCTTCGGTAAAATGCCCAAGATTCTGAAGTTACATTCCTGGATTGTGAAGAATCATTCCAGCACCACAATCCAAACCCCAAATTCTGCTCTGTGGCATCCCCAGTGGGAGGTGCCCTTATTTGGTCAGCATTTGTCAAGACAAACAAATTTAATTTCCTCTTTCTCATCCACAGTTCATCCTCCACAGCACCCCTTTTCTTCCACTATTTTACCTGAGCCTGAGCAGAAACTGTTTTGAACAGTGAAACATTAACAGACCTTCTTAAGCTAGTAGGAAGTTCACACCACCAATTTATTTCTAAAGTATAAAAACCTGGGACGAGAGAAGGGATAGGCATTTTCATGGAAAGAGTCTGGGTTTTGCCAAAAATCTGTCATACTGGTCAATGTTTCAGTTTTTGAAGGTATGTACTGTCTGGAATTTTACTATGACATTTCTTCCTCCCTTTCAACTGCCCATATGGATTTCCAACAGCTCACTGTCTTTGGTACTAGATATGCCTGCTGTGAGTTAATTATGATCAGTGAGATAATACAAAAGGTATTTTGTTCTCATTCAGTCAGCACGCAAAAGCTTTCTGGCACAAGCATTACTGTGAGTGAGAGTGAGAATTTTATTTTCCATTAATTCTTTGTCGGTGCATGTTGGGCTGGGTAATCCAAGAACAAATGGGACAGTTGTGTGATTGGAACAAAGTCACTAAAGCTGAGAAAAAATGTACTGCATTGGACTGGCTTTTCTACTGTAAGGTCTAAGCTTTTCATCTTTATAACTAGGCTCAGCATGGCTATGCAGCACTCCACTGTTTCCATTAACCTTCATGGCATGGGCAGCCGTTAGCTCTATGGATTATTAGCCACACATTTATTATCTTCTGCATGCTTCTGGACAAATCTAGCATTGTTAGCTAATTTAATTCACAGAGAACGTGGTCTTTAATTTCTTACGGGTCCTAATAGCCGCTAAGATGGGAGGTGATTCTTTCCAGGTCTTCATGTCACTCTTGGACTTCTCAGTACCAACGTGTTTCCAGTTCTGGGAACACCCAACACACGTGTTTGCGTGACAAGAGGCTACCTTGGCAACTTCCCTCTGTTTCCCAATACCATACCTCCCTTAGCACTGCGATTCTGGGAAGAGCTGTTAGTGGGAGAGACTCGCTGGGCAAGGGAGGCTGTCAAGGAAGGAGATGGAAGAAATGGGAATGTTTGAGGTAAATGAGCTAATCACAAGGCAGAGACAGAATATCTTCCAGGATAAGTGTCAGATACTTTATTCCAAGGAAAATTTCTTATTCAGAGTCAGGAGAAGAGTGAGTCTTTACCAACATCAGACAAGATCTTGGCATGAGGAAGCTCCAAGCATCTAAAGGACATAAATTCTGAACAGTGAAGACAATACTTAGAGGTTCAGGATTCCTGCAGAGCAAGACTGGCAACATCTGCAAAATAAAAATGCCCTTCCTCCCACAAATTCCCAAAACTCAGTGATGTGTCACTGACTTCATTAAAAATAAAAGTAATGCCTATGATTCTTTAGGGAAAAACTATGAATATTACATGGCTTTCCTATTTATCTGCTTTGAAAAGTTGTAATACAGTCAAGAGGGATCGGCACGTTTTCTTCTTACAGGAAGTGTTGATATCATGCTCATTAGAGTATTTGTTCTCATTAGAGACTCTCTTGCTAAGCTGAATACAGAAAACCAGTGTGTGTCATCTTTCCCATTCTCAGCTGTCGGTATGCAAAGGGACACGGCACTGGGAGGAGAGTGACTGGAAATGTTAACTGTTACACCGACATTCATAGCCGTATAATTTCTGCAGGATATAGGAAATAATAATTTATTTTTATTCCAGGCTTATTACAGAAAATTGATTTTCCTCAGTTTATCCAGAATAAGATACAGTCTTCAGACAAAGGCACACATTTGCTAAGAAGAATAAATAAATAAATAAATATGCTTGGGGGGGGGGATTTTTTAGTTGGAATTAAAACAAGGACTTCCCTGTTGCTGGCAGTGGTGTCATGTGCAATAATCTGGTCATTGTAAAGCCATATCTGGTCCTAATTCCCAACCCAACACCAGATGTTTTCAAGGCGTGTTCCCTTGCAAGTCTGCTTTGCCGGAGAACAATAATGCAGGGATTTCAGCTTCCATGTTTTGGCACCTCATCATGGTTGTTAGAGAATGGTGAGAGGGATTTGAAAGCTGTAATGCTGCCAAAGGCCGCTACAGTGGCCAAGGAGGGGTTTAAAGGAGAGTTGAAGTCACGGCTACAAACTCAGCCCCCGGTGGGGCTGGGGCAGCTGTGCCTGACCCAGCGTCAGTGGGTCCCTCTCCCAGAGCATCCCATGAAGGCACAGCAGGATCTGACATCCCTCCAGCCAGCCGTCTGCAACACTTGGCCACTCTCACACAGATCAGGTTCTGGGAGACTCCTGTCTCCAGCCAAGCCCCAGCAGTCTGGAGGAGCTGGACTTACCAATGGGACAGAAGATGTGAATGTTACAAGCAAACCACTGTGCTGTGGATCACCCCCTCATCCCAAAATGCTCTTGACAGTTGGCTTTGTGGCTCTTTTCCCCACAATGTGCTCACAGGTGTCCCTGGGCAGCCAGCAGCTGGGGGGCCACAGCCTCCAGAAGACCTCCAGTCCCTGCTTCTGGCTGAATAAATTGTGTTTTCCATTCTTTTGCCTCTCCATGTCTAGCACGGCTTACAGAAACAGCAAAGCAGGGATGACTGGTCTCACCGTTACGCGTGAGCCCTGCGTGAGCAGCAAGGAGCATGCATTCAGAGGTTCTTTATTAAAAAATATGGGGTTATCACAAGCTCCCCCAATGCCACACCAGGGGTGCTGGCTCTCCTCCCCAGCCACAACTCCCTTCCGCTCTTTCATACTCTCGCAGAGATCAGCCTTACTGCTAGCCCCACCTTCCAGGATCCTCTGGGATTTTGGACTGTGTCCCCACAGACAGTGTGTCAACTCAACTCGTGCAGAAATGGATGAAGGTGCAGGATTTTTCCTGGTTTTGTGGCAGGAAAAATCCTGCACCTTCATCCATTTCTGCACGAATTGAGTTGACACATTTTCAATGCCAACTTATTTTTGCATGTTGCAGAGGTGGCCGTGTCAAGCCCCTGAGCAGGCGTACAGGTAAGCAGAAGACTTCCTTTGCTGCTTCCATTTCACGTACACCTGTAGTGTGTGTTGTGAATTAGGATTGACCTTCCTGTGTATATTTTCATCTATAAGGATGGTGTAGTGATTCCCACCAGACAAATTATAGCTTAGTGACATCTTCCCCCTCAACTGGGAAAATGCTAATCATCAGTCTGTACAATATATTTAAGTTCCCATACTGCTTCAGCAAAACAAATTGTTTTCTTAAATCATCCATATAAAATCTTGATTGATGTAAAATTTTCATAAATCATCCATATCAAATCTTGATTTGAGTAAATGAAGAATCAGGTGTAAAAATTAGTCACTTCTCGTCACATCTTACACAGGAAGGAACCCGACTGTTGATGAGCTATTTGGACTATGGAGTCTCTATAAATATATAAATATATAGATATAAAAATAGAGCAATCCTGAAATACATATGGTTCCTTTCCTAGTGATAGAAACAATATACTAATATCCCCCAAAAGCCTGAATTGCAGGGCTTTTATTCATCAATGTAGATGAATAAAGTTGCAAAAATGGGCAAATATACTTGGTGTTGGTACGTGCCATGACGACGTGTCCTGCCAAATATGTGTACAAATACCTGTCATTTTTAAGATCCCAGTTGTGATATAATGTCTGAGGCATGAAAAGTGGGGGACTTCCCTGAGATTCAGAAGGTCTACATGAAGTCCGGTAGGCACAGGCTCACAGGCTCGCTCTGCTGTCTTTCCAAATCACGATAAGCTTGTTTGTTAAGCAGAATTTGTAGGTGAACTATCGGTACTCATAATATACACAGTCACAAGGGGGGGGTTGTAACAACAGAATGGACATAGCCCACTCCTGCCTTGCCGTAAGACACACCTATAACAATATTGCTGTGCAAAAGGATGTAAATAGAGAAATCATTGAGTCTCCCATGAAATTTGCCAGCCTCTGACCAAAGGCTTTATAGGTGCTAGAAGGAGATTAAGTGTACTGATTGTGATTTGCCATTAAAGCCAAGTGCTTAAACGTGTCTCTTTTTGGTTTTTTTTTTTGTTTTTTTTTTTTTTTTTATTGCACTGCAGTAAAAAATCCTGAAGTCCCAGCTGAGTCAGGCTGTATTTTGCTAAGCCCAGTAAAAGCATTAGGACAGCATCCTACTGAACAGCTTACAGAAAACATTTTAAAGGACCAGAAAAATAACACTTTAAAGAGCTAGTAATGAGAGCCTAATAGCATAAGGATTTGCAAAACCCTCATCTCTGGCTGGAGATCCATCTGCTCAGTGCTACTGTTACTCCACCATCACTTCTACTTTGAACTTCAGTGGAGTGAAGAAGAGAGGTGTTTATTTCCCTCCAGAATAAGTGGTAGCACCTGCAAAATTTCCCTGATGTAACCCCTCACCAGCTCTCGTATATGATAACAGGTCTCTTCTTCCACATTCAAATGATGCTTCACCCAGTGATCAGGGCCGTGAATGAGGGGTTCGTCAAGCATGAAATAAGGCACATCAGTGTGTCACTCTGCTCCTTGTGTCATCATCATACAAGCCCTCTGCTCACTGCAGGCACTGTACCAGCTCCGCCAGGCCAGCCTGGCACTCTGCCTTTCCAGCTGGGCACTGCGGTCACGCATTGCAGCTGTTCCTCCAAATAGCAGCAATTGCAGAAATAAGGGAAGTGTCTCATCCTTGAGCTATGGTGAGGTGTAAGGAAAAAACTAAATTACTCGCATCTGGATCCTCATTACACTGACATTTGAATGATCCTCATTTAGGTCATGAGAAATCTCAAATCAGATCCTGACCATGCTCACACAGATACAATAACATTTCAGTAACTGTGTGAATCAAACGGTGCAAGTCTTCTGCAAAAGCGGGAATTCCCACCAAATACTCTGATATATGAGATTTTTAATGTAAGTAATTTTTTATAAACTGTTATTCTGTCTCACTGATAGCTAATCGATTAAGTTTTTGGTGGACAGGTTGTTTTCCTTTTAGGATCAGTTACTGGGAAGGAAAGCAGGAGAAGAAAAAAAATAGGTCCACAAAAGGTACATGGGCGTGACTCTGGAAATCACAGCCTCTAATTCAGGTCTAGCCTGACCTCAGCTTACGCTGACGCGCTCTCAGCACCCCCAAAGCCCCCCCTGTGCCGTCCTTTATGACTAGCTGGGCACAGCAAACACAGGCCTTGGGGGACTACAAAGTTCCTTGCTGCTACAAACTTAACTTCAAGCATGTGCTTCTGGTTTCCTGGTCCTCTGCCACTCCCTCTCTCTTCCCCTCCTTTTCCACTGCCATGGATGGACTGCCTTGAATGGCTCCAGCCTCATGCAGGGTGCCGTGCCAACATGCAGAAGACACCCTGGTGTCCTCACGTCTGTGGGATAAAGTTTGTAAGACAAACTTGTACAGCGCACGCACAAATGCAACCGGTGAGAATAAAACTGTGGGCACCCAAGCTACTTCCCAGCTTTGCTGGGCACCGCAGCCCACCCTCCGCAGTTGCTTCAGCTTTTATGGCTGTTGTTTGGCTCTCGTGGTTGTTCCCCCCCGCCCCCCCCCCCCCCCCCCCCCGCCCCCAGTCAACACTAGAGAGTGAACATCTCTGGCTCCGTGAGCTCCCACACTCCTGCGCTCTGTCACAGCACTCAGGCAGCCCCTTGTCAGCAGGGTGCCAGCGAGCCTCACAGGCATTAACTTATTAATCCTCACACCACCCTAACGATACGGCAGCTATTATTATCCTCGTTCACGGGGAGGGGGGGGCGGGGAACGGAAACTCTTCGAGATTAAACATCTCAACCCAAGGTCATGCAGGAAGCACAAGCCAGGCTGGTCTCCGACTCTCTTGTTTCTAGCTCCTCCTGGAGGAGTGGGCAACGGCCCCTCGTTGCTGGGAAAAACTTGTTTTGTTTGTTAGTCGGCACTTACACCCATGCAGCAGCAGGCAGACCTTTAGACATTTTAACGTGAGTATTAAATGTATTTGGTAAAATCAGGGAGAGCATCCTGTGGTGCACAGGGCACAGAAACATGCATCTTCAGCTCAGAAAAAAAAAAAAAAAAATCATCAGGTCTCAGCAGGCTGATTGTGGGGGGATCATTTATTTTGCCTTGGCTCATTTTGGCAATGACCATCAGTAGAAAGCTATAACGTACCAGGTGCCTCATCTGTTGGGATGGCCAGGCTGTGCCCTTGAAACATCCTTGGTGCAAAGGAGAAGTGAGCAGCCAAGGATGCATCTCAGGAGGTCGCTCCCACCTTGCATGTCGTGTACTGTCAAGGCTTGCTCTACCCTTCTCCTGCACAATCACCTGCTAACCCAAATTGCTTCAGCTAAAACCACACCAGGGGAAAACTCTTATCACATCACAGCAGAGACCAGCATTGAGCAGAAATGTGAGAAAATGTAATCCTGAGGGCAGGAGAGAGATGGTCAAAGCCCACTTATTTATGGAAATCAGATTCCTCATTTTCCTTCTACCTGCATTTTTTTCCACCTGTAAAATGGTCATGATGGCTACATGTGTTTGCGGCCATTGCAGAGACTTGCTTGTCCACAACGGGATATTCAACAAGCTTAGATTTTGTTCTGCTTCAAACTGGAACTAAAATATTGAAACCTCTTTTTTGTCGTTGTTGCAAAATGAAATCTGTGGTTTACAGCCACGACTAGAAACAAATAAACTTTTCAAACTAATCACAAATGTAAAATTAAAGGCACCTTTGTACAGCTACATTTGAAAAAGCAGGCAGGCATTTAATCTTTCATGAAAGACTTCAGCAATTTGCCCTCTCCGCCTGGATAGTTTGATACAGTCAAAATTTTTACTGTATGATGGGTGTGTACCCTCTGTCTCTGATGAAGAAACCAGCCCAGACATCCTTGGGTTCCTTTCCTGTTACAGCTTAGGATGATTTAAACCTGTTTTATCCTACTCTGCCTACTCACATTATCGTTAGAGATGGGCGAATCACAACAGAAGTGAGAGGCTGGGTTAGGTCAGTACTGAGTTTTGTTGCCGAGGCAAAGTCAGCCAAAACAATGGTGTATTCAAAGGATGCAAGAACATAATAAATCCGAAGTTTCTGATTTCTGGATTTGTAAAAAATATTCAGGGAGCAGGTTTTCTCACATGTTTTGGTGCTTAGTCTGGGATTTTACTCCAAATCAGAAAGCTAGAGATACACAGCAATGATAAAAAAATAATAATTAAAATCTGAATCAAACATTTGCCATTGTGCGAAAGGCTTACGTTTTGGTCTGAGATGTGAGAGGAGTCACACTTCATCCCGTGTACTCCGCTGTAGCTAGTGTGTCCTTTTCATTCGGCCAGCAGCTACCTTATTTACTTTAGGAATTTGATGTCTTCAGAAACGTGCATCCATTTTATTTTCATGGCAGCACAAACTGTCGGAGCTGTCAGTGTGCTCTCCCAGCATTCACCCACAGGATCTAAGCTGTTATTTCTCCTTCTGGTGATAGAAAGCGTAGGTCATTGAGAAAGTCTGTAGTTGCTTTTCATGTAGTGGCAAACGCAGCACAGAAGAGAGACGGTGTAGCAGACATTCCTCTGTTATACCTGGACATGCCTTGCGTGGCACGCCTGGCCACAGGGACAAAGGAGGTGGTTAATCCTTTTTTCAGCATGCCAGATGAGGGCTGAATATATCTCCCTATCCTACTGTAACCCAACTTCTAGTACAAAGTACTTTGGATGAAGGATACGCTGTTCCAAGGTAAGAGCGTGCCTAACAGCAGACTGTATCAAACATGCCGTAAATCCCCGCCACGCATCCCCCAGAACTGTTCATATGAGCATACTTTTTCATTAAATACCAAAAATTTCTGCGGATTTATTACAATATCAGCATTATATTGAATCCATTGCATAACTCCATAAATCAAGCATTTGCATTTGACTGAAGAAAGACAATATATATGTCGCCATACTCTGTACATTGGAAATGGTGGAATGATAAGAAAAACAAAACTTTCTAATTCAGCTAGCAATTAGCATAGTTGATGACTGTTTCCCTTTCAGATAGACGGTAACTTGTTGTTTTGATCAAAACCAAGGAAATACAGAAATAAGCAGAAAAACTCTGATGTTAAAACGGGTTTTGGCCACATTCTAGGTTAGTTATGAAGAACAAAGTTGGTGTGTGGTTTGTATTAGCAAATCCAGGAGGATGCATAATGATAAAGCTACCAAATCATTAGTGATCCTATTATTGTCACTGCGAACACTGTCAGCCTGTGGTGGTAGGAACCTGCAGAAATCCATGCAAGAGCAGACAAACCTCCAATTTACATTTTTATAATTAAGAAACCATTCATGTAGGAAAGGAGGAAGAGCAAAACAATGAATACATTATGTGCTTGGCATTTCATAGAGCCTGTAGAATGCCAGAGTGACTGAATTATCACACATGTAAGCAAGATAAGGAAATAAGCCAGAGCAGGGTAGACAAATTTATTCCTAGTGTCGCTCAACACTTGAAATAAAGTTTCATGAATGATAAATGCTGTTCTGACATTATTGGGGAACAGAAAGACCAACCTCTCCCCCTTTATGAAGTCTTGTGTTATCATGTTAGTGATGAAGGGGGATACTAGAGAAAGGGTAGATAGTAGCAGGCACATTGATGTCAGTGAATGCCCTTGTAGGGCTACTCTATCGTATGTGAAAGCTCCTGGAAATTGAGAGAGGTCCCTCATGAGTGGAGAATGACAAATCTCGCACCATCTTCAAAAGAGACAAGAAGGACTGTCTGGGAAGCTATAAGGTGGTCAGCCTTTGGTCCATGGACAGCTCACAGTTCAAGTCTTCAGAACACGTTTCTGGGCACAGGACGGAGAAGGTGGGCGTTTGGAACAGCCAGCATGGACTTGCCACAAAGCAAATCACTCCTGACCAGCCCGATTGACTTCTGCAGTAAAATGACTGGCTTTGTGGGCAAGGAGAGAGCAGCTGGATGTCTTTTACCTAGAACACTGCATGTAGTTTTGGCTCCCCCAGCACAAGACATCGATCAGCTGGAACAAATCCAGTGGGTGGCCACCAAGATGGTCAGCAGCTGGAGCATTTGCTGAGGCTGAGGGGGCTGGGATTGTTCAGCTTGGGGAAGGGACAGCTTTCAGGGAACTTCAAAGCACCTCCTCAACACCTGCAAGGAGGTTGTCCAGAAGACCGAGCTGGCTTCTTCACATTGTTGGCAGGATGAGAGACAAGAGATCTGTATTCAAACAGCGGAGGTTCAGCCTGAGACAGGAAGAAACACCCTCCCTGTGAAGGCAGCCAAGCACTGGAATGGGCTGCCTGAAGCATCCATGACATCTCCAGCCTTGGAGGTTTTCAAGACCTGTCCGGCAAAAGCCCTGGAGCAAACAGGTCTGACCTCAGAGCTGTCTCTGCTTTGGGCAGGAGGCTGGCCCAGAGGTCCCTTCCAGCCTGAATAATTAGTCTTTGATGCCATGAATCCTCCAGCCCTCTCCAGGAGATCGACTTCCACACAGAAACACAATGCAAGGTCCTGAAGCAGCCGGGCTTTCCGTGAAGAACCAGACATAGTAGAATCTCACCTGAAGTATATTTCAAGACATCTGTCAGTGTCTTCAGTAGGTCAGAAGAGATTACTGAGAGGATCCCAATTCAATGTTTTAAAAACAGACATTGCACAAAAACTGGAAGGCAGCTGTAGCTCTCCTCCACCACTACCCTTAATTTCTGTCTTAAAGGTATTGCACGCAGGTGAAGGATGGGTTGTCCTGGCTGAGCACCACTAGGAACAAGTTAGCTGAAGTAAGCAGAATTATCCCCATACAACTGTCATCATATTAATATTGGCCATTAAAGGGAACCTGGAAGATTAACATAAAAAGGAAAAATGCCCAATTTCACTGTGCAAGTAGGTGGAACAGCTGAAGGAGGTGAATTAAGGGTCTTTGACTGGGTGCAGACATTACCTGGTGATAAGAAATGGAAGCACACAGAACCTCCTTCCCCAGCTTCCTTAACCTTAAGGACGCTATGGACGGTACTGCAGCACGCTGACCCTGAAAGGGTTATTTCCAGAGCGCTCTAACACAAGCCCTGGCGAAAGCCCCGTCGGATTGTTCTGCTTGTCATAACCGTCCCCCCTGCAGCACCTTCCCGTGTCCCAGGCACATGTTCAAGCTCTGTCTATGTAAGGAAGGGGGAAGCAAGAACCAGCATGCAGCAGCTGGTTATATCCATTTTAGGGGAATCCCCAACCAGCTGTTACCATCAAATTTCCATTGACAATGGCCAGAAAAAATAGAGCACAGGCCAGGTTATATTAAAATGTTAACTGCAGCCTGTTATCTGTGCTCCGTAATTATGAGTGCTACAGAAACTCGTATGCTTTTCTCCATCACACTGCTGTTCTTCCATGCCAACATGTACATAGCAGAATTTTGTTTTTTAATCTTAAGCATGTCATTGCTTACTTGCTCTCTTGAAAGTCAGCTGCTCGGGTGGGAAACTAAGACAACCAGATGTTTTACTTTTCATGCTGAGGAAGTGAAATTAGAGATCATCTTCCTAAGCTTTTTATGGAAGAAAGTTCAGAAATATGAGAAAACTATAGTTTTAACCCTGCACAGTTTAAGCACTGAATCCAGTAGTTCATAACCACTGGTAAAAAAAACCAAACCAACCAAACAAAAAAAGGAATAAATGATGTGGATGTGGAGGAAGGTAAGGAGGCAGGGAGGGGGAAAGCAGAAGAAAATGGGGTAAAGATCACCTTTCATTCTCGCTTATAGCTTGCAAATGTATTATCTTCTTCATGTACGCTAGGTAAATCTCTACTACTTAAAAATTACTGACCTACAAGTCCAAAACCTTTTACATTCAGAACAAAGATTTCTATGTCTGGCCTTCAAGAGCTGATAGTACAAGGCCCCCACTGCTAAAACTGCTATGTGCCTTTCATTGCAAAATTTCCGCATGTTGTGGCTGGCATCTTAAATGAATACAAGTACAAAATTCACAGTGATTTTCTTGCAGACTTTCTTTTTTTAAAGCACATCTGACCGTCTTCAAAAGGGCTATTGCAGTATCAAGTCAGAGGGAACTCAGGGGTAGGGCTTTTTAGGCAAGCAGCCTAGAGCAGGAAAGGTCTCATATGTTGCCAGCTCTCAACAGTAAGTGCTGCATGAAGGAACATTCATAGCATGGCCCTATTTAGTTTCTCAATGTTATCACAAACGGGAAATTAAACATTTTTTTTCCTCACAATAGAATACATTTACTGGCTTGCACCCATATTCTTTTAATTTCATTTGAGCTAGCAATAAATCTGTTTCTCATTTAACTGCAGCTTCTTTCTCATCTATATCTTACTTTTTTTTGTGTCGTACTATGAGTGAATTTGTATTTATAGGTGCGCGGCTCCAACCGTAACTCCAAATTCAAACACCATTCCACTCTGGCACTGTTTAGATTTAAACTTCAGCCCCGATCTAAAGTTCTTCATTTGACTTCTGTCTATGAAATAGCCCAATTCAAATCCCTAGAGCTAAAGACCTCTGGACTATTAAGGGGTTGAAATATGGATCCATATAAAATTCACAGCTTGAGCTCATTTCTTGGATATAGAGGTGGGATCCAGGCATGAAGCTGGTCATGTATATTTTCTATCACTTTTTTGCTAATGGCCTTAACGTTGATTCACCCACCACTTTTTCAGGTCAGATATGCATATTCAGGTCTTTGTCAGCCTTCCAATTCAACTCCCCCCAAAACTCCCCTCCAAAAAGAAAATCCAAAAGTGACCCTACGTTTGCATACCATCATCACCAGTCACATCATTTCATGGAAAAGTCAGGTCAGAGCAAGCCAGAAAAAATCAAAGAGTGCTTGTTTACTACATCATTTGTCATGTGGTCTTCACATTGCATGAGAAGGCGTCACTATGAAGTGAGGAGGTCCAACCCCCCCACTAACATGCAAGACCCAACGAGTGTACAACACAACCACTCTGGGTCTGCTCTTAAACCTTCTGGAAGAGCTCAGGGAGCAGCATGGGAGGGCTCCCAGCCTACTGTAGGGGCTTGTTTTCATGCACAGCAGGAATGGCAGCATACTTAACCAAACTGAAACCAGAGCAGGGCAAACAGAGGGCAGCTTTTCTGAGCTCCCAATTCACTGCCTGCCTTACTGATTATAGAAAACTTTTTTTTTTTTTTTAATTTCTCCAAAACAGCACCATAATAAGTGTTAAAAATGCATATATTAGGAAGGTAACAATCTCTGGTTTCTAGTATTTACTTTTTAAACACTTCATGCCACTTTCTCTAAAAAATATAGTCTATTTTCAACAGATGATCCCC
This sequence comes from Falco punctatus, assembly GCF_963210335.1. Taxonomy (NCBI): domain Eukaryota; kingdom Metazoa; phylum Chordata; class Aves; order Falconiformes; family Falconidae; genus Falco; species Falco punctatus. The sequence continues at coordinate 83,347,170 of NC_137586.1, forward strand.
TAAATGATGTTCCTGCTAAAAAAAAGGAAAAGAAAAAAAACCCTTATGAGGCTGTTTTTCTCCTCTGGTGATGTAATTATGAAACATCAGCTAAAGGAAAAATTGCCAAAGGGAATGACAGGAGGAAATACTCTTTGGACCCCAGAGAAAATGCAAAAAGTTTTAATGACACATGATGGCATTTCTTGTTTTTTCATTAAGGAAATCACATTTCCTCTCACATTATTAAAAACAATTATTTTCTATACCTAGAAATATAGATTCACTAAGTGGCCTGAACTGATTTAGGCAATGATGAAGCTCTTTTTACAGGAGTTCTGCTGCTTGGTGTATTGACGTCAGGTTCTCCTTGTCTTTACCAACCCAGAGTTGTGGCATTTTACTTCTGGATCATGCCAAAATGGTTTTAATTAGGCACTTTAAAAAAAAAAGACAGTAAGCTTTGGTTTTCCACATTTGCACATTTTACTTTATTTATTTATTTATTAAGATTACAGGGAAAATACTGCAACGTTTTTCACTTTTTTTTTTTTCCAGTGCATGGGAGAAAAGGGGAATCTCTTTTCTCCTTCTGTTATGGGCAAAAGCATGGAAAGAAGTTTGAATGTTTCCATGTACCATTTTTTTGTGCTGAATATGTATTATGCTTGTTTTTTAGACAGCTCTCCTGTGGCACATCTGCCTGTAAGATTGAACATAGGATGCCATTACATACAACTCCCAGTTTCTGTGCCTGCCACCCTGCTTTGCTTTATCTAAGCACAGGCTGTTGAGCAAGAAAGGGCCTCCGCGGCTTAGAACCAGCATGAACAAGAACACCTGGTTGGGACCGCTGACCTGCCTCTGCATCTCCTTGGGTTTTGATTCCTCTCCACTGTTGAAAAGAAATGCAATCACAAAGCAGATATTCTCAGCTTTCCATGACCTAGAATTATGCTCCTTAATCCATTCTCATTTCTTATCAGAAAAGCAGTATCTTCCAAGTATTGCAAAGTGAAATGCACCGAAAAGGTGGTTTACTTTCATCATTTACTATGAGTTATTTAGGAGTGACAGCAACCATGGACATGCAACATTGTTAGTGCAAAATTTGTAATGGGAGAGCTTGGCGTGTCTTACTCTTTCTATTAAGATTCCAGTGGAAGGAAAAGCTGGAAAGTAAGACAAAATAGTTTTAAGCTACAGAATGAACTCTGGAATATATCAAAACTGATCCTTTACAAGTGTGTTCTTAAGTCCTCAAAAAATGACTTAACCTGATAAATACACGGAGAACTCCTTGCGGAAAAAATTATAATGTTGAAAGCTTTCTTAAAATCTAAAAGTTATCTGTTTGAATCGCTAACCCAGCAATTGATGCTAATTTAATGCTGAGTAAATGATAGCTAATGATTTGCTATAAATTTTTGCTACAAAACTACTGGGTAATAAGTGGTTGATGAGAGGCGTGTCCTCGGTCTATAGAGCCATAAGAGAGAGAGGGCACCTAGTGAATTTATTAGAACAAAACTTAAAACTATTCAGAAAAGCTAAAAAAAACCCCAAAACCCAAAGACAAGATTTTTTTATTATTATTCTGTTTTTGTTATACACTGCATTTTATTTGTGATACTCACTGCCACAGGGTGTCAGGGAGACCAAGAGGATGAGCAGTCTTAAAAGGGATTAGAGAGATTCATGGGGGTAAGCCCATCAGTAGCTATTAGGGTATCTGCTTGTAATAACAGAGACACTGTAAATCCATATCTCATCTGGAGTAGCCTTTTATCAGCAGATAGACCCTTATGTGCAGATGGGAATGCTGACCTCCAGGCAGCTCCAGCGGAGTGGGTGACCTGGGCAGGAACCTTGAGCCTGAGGCTTGAGCTCCAGCCACTTTCACGCAGCATGCCATGACTGACACGGCACTGCAACCCCCCCATCACTTCTCACTGACACTGGCCCTTTCTACATCAGCAAAAATGAAGGAAAATGAAGGACACTCGGTCCCTAATCCCTCTCTGCAGGAGGCTCCCTTCACTGGAAGGGTAAGTGTGAGTTGGTACCCAGCGTGCTGCAATGGGTCCCGTGCGGTGCGCGGGGACACCTGCGCCCTGGGAAGGAGATGCTGGTGGCTGCTGGTGGCTCCACAGGTGTGCTCCAGCTGAGCAGGGTCCCAAGGAGCTGCGTGTCAGAAGGGAGGTCAGAGAATCCTGAGCCCCAAGCTTGGACGTATCCTAAAACTTGGTAAACTGACTGATCCTTCGTATTTTTTTTGGCACGGACTGAAAACCTTTCTCCATTTCCCCCGTGGCTCTGTGGGTCCCTGCTGACATGCATACACAGCGTGAGGCAGCACATCCAGCTCTGACCCAACTGGCACTGGAAGCAATCCAGCTGTATGACATCGATCTCCAAGTCAGCTAATTTACCCTGCTTGAGAAGGGGTCCTGCTGCACTGCTCTTTGCTTCACACTGCCTCATGCACTGTAAGCAAGCCTCAGAGAAAACTTCTCAAATGTGCCACCCCTACCCTCCACCTCTACCCTATCCACTCACCACGCCACTGATCTGCTGTTCAACACCAGGGCACAATAATTGACCCACTGACCCCAGGGTTAAGCACAGTTTAAAGAAACTCCTAGACACCACCAGTAATCTCAATTTTTATCACAAACTCCTGCCGCACGTTTCTTCCCCGAGCCCCAGATATGCCTCCTCACCCTGAACGGCAGAGCAGGAGAAGGCATCACATGCCCCACTGGTGAGGACCAGCTAGATTTGCCTAATCCATTTAAATTTCAGCAGCCCTCCTACTGATGACAGCATGAGAGCTGAGACTTGCCAGAGGACGTTCTAGGCTTAGCAGGATTATTCTACAGATCAGATCTCATCAGATCAGCAACAGCGTTTCGTCCCATTTCATCCCATTTTTCTTTTCACATCCAGCATGAAAAGGCTGCATTATAGTGTGTCACTTCCATATATACAATAAAATATAAAGCCATATATGAAGCAGTCCTCTTTAGCCTATAAGTTTCCTGCACGCTCCGTCTGCACTAATCCCCACAGAAGCATATTTGAATGAGCATTAGTACCATTTCCTAAGCTAATTGCACTGTTGTGTGTAATTTTAAGTGAAAAAAAAAAAACCAGCAAAACAACAAGACAACAATCCCAGAAACCCCTTACCATTTTTCTTTTCCTTTTTAAAAAATGTGAATAAGCACTTTGTCCTTTTTGCAGATTTTAAAATGAAAATGTTTTGCAGCAAGCATGCTGTTGGGTCCTTAACACTCTGGCCTTAGCCAGCTGAGATGCTGACTCACATGTACTCCTGTGATGTATTCTCCTTGGCAAACTGAAAACAAGTTTAAGCCCATAAGACAGGAATCTTGCAAGTCAGACTGACCAACATAATGCAGTTCCATCCTGCGAGACATTGGGCAATTCTATTGATTTTTGCGGAACAGGAGGTTGCTTCACTCATCATTGGCTTTTTTCCCTCTGCAAATAGTTATCCTGAAGTCTCTCATGCGAAGAAACCATTTTGGCATCAGGCACTTGAGATGATTATGCTGCCTTTAGGACCGTGACAAAAATAATTTCCCTATGAAATTTATCACTTACACCCTTCCATCCAGCACAGACATAATCTGCACTTGCAAGACTGTGCTGAACTAATCACAAGGATTATAAAATCTTTAAACAAAGTTATGATTTATTGTGTATGTTCATTATTGACTGAAGAAGGGAATGATTATGACTGTATAAAGAATCAAAAGGAAGCATACAGAAACATCAATTCTTCCTCTTAAACATGTGTCTATAAAATAATAAGTGCAAATAAGTCTTACAGAATTGGTATCATGAGAAGATGGAAATCAATAAGCATGTGTAAAGCATGTGGAAATTAATGTTCTTCCTAGTCAATAAGACTGTCAGAATCTATTCTGCCTCCTCCCCTCAAGCTAGCTATCTGACAATGCGATGAAATAACGTAACATGGGAAGAAAATAATCCAAATCCTGAGAGACAAAACAGCACAGATAGGATCAAATTGTAAGAACAGCCATGCCGAGCTTGGCTGATGATCCAAGGAGCCCAAATCCAGTATGTGGCTGTGGCCAGGGACAGATGCTTCAGGGAGGAGATCTGAGTGAGGGGGAGCATCACACAACCCAATACCCACCCTCAGCTCATACCCATCGCACTTGTGAGCCTCACTGAGCTGGAAGCAACACAGGGACCATCCCGTGTAGTAACAGTCACCAAAAGACTTAACCTTTACAATTCTGTCTAATCCTTTTAACACCATTTAGACTTTTGGCCCCTATCATATTCTTTGTCAATTACTTCCACAATTGTATTAGGCACGGCTCACTCCTCTTGACTTAAGAAAGTCATTAATGTACGTATCCAGGGAAAGAATTGGATGTGGATTTGAGAGAGTTTCAGTTCTCCATACACGCTGGTTATATGAATAACCACAGAACAATTAGTTGTAAAACTTGCTGTTCAGACATTACGAAACAATGAAGACTAAAGTCTCACAAGAAACTGTAACAATATCCAGCAGAATAAATTAGATTGAGTGAATTAATAAATCTACACTGTTGATCCCATGACTGCACCTGAATCCAGATCACGCAGCAGCGGATGGCACACTCCTTATCCATTTTACTCACATGAGCCGCTGGGGGTACATTGCCCAACATTTGGCATGAATTTGTACGTTCAGGGAAACAGAACAGGAGAGGTGAATACCATTTTATATTCCATAGAGAGTAAGCCACTGCATAAAGTGTAGCTCACAACAAGGGGCTGTGGATAATGCCACCATACCCGACACAGCCGCAGCAGACCAAAGGCACGGCTCCTTGCCTTCTAACTTCCAACCCTGACAACAAGCAGCACATTTCAGCTCTCCCAATCTCATTCAACCTACCAAGAGGACAAAACTCCGTGCCTTAGAGGAAGCAGTTCTGTGAGATTTCTGCTTTATGCGTTTTGGTCAAAGGGATGGCAAACCCAGCAGAGTTTTGTCATGTCCGTAGACAAACACTTACACCCCTGTGCAAATGTTTATGGCCAGACCTACAAAAAGGCTTTGTTAGGATTTTAGGATCCAAACTGAATTCTCAGAATCCATCACCAACCCCACGCACAATTACGTTTTTCTTAGTAACCCTTCCCAGCCACCTGCAGTTCTGGACTAGTGCTCAGCAGGGGTACCCCAAGCCTTTCAGGGCTGAGCACCTCAGGGAATCTTTTATGTCGAATCCTAATGAGCACCCTCAGACTGGCACTTGCCCGTGAGCTCACCTACCACCAAAAAGGTCAGTTTTCCCCAAAGCTCAGTTGTGTGCTGCCTCCAGGTCGGCAATTTTCCCAGGGTATCAGTGACCTGGGTTGAAAGTCCCCCCTGTGAAGAGGGCTATGCCAGCTAATGCAGTGTAACCAGTGGTGTTGCACACCAGTTTTCTATACATCTGTATTAACCTTTATAATCAGATGAAAAATACCTTAAAAATAAAGAACAAGCAGGACACTAACGCAGATATAGGAATGGCACCTGGACTGTTATTCACAGAGCTGGGTCTGTTTAATCCAAAGACAGCAAAGCATAACGCACAATTGCGTGCTCCCCCCCAAAGAAGGCCAGAATACAGCACTCTCCCTTCCCAGATTAAACACTGAAATTCTGTTCTGATACTAAACCACTGAACACCTTCTCAGGATCTTTTGACCTCAAGCACATTGTATGCTGAGCTTTCAAACCCAAACAAAACTGGGAAGTTATTTGGTACCACTCAGTTGTGATTAAGCATGCATCCTCATGAGCAAGAAAGAGGAACCGTAAACATTAACAATGCAATTTGATGGTACAATTCCTCATTACTGTCAGAGTAACTAAACTTTCCACTAGCAGGCTCCTGAGACAAAGGAAATCTCTTCAAGTTAAATACATACTACAGGACCCAAGATGTAACACTTAATAACCACCCAAAAAAAGCTCTAAACGAGGTAAATATTACCCAGGCCTAAGTCCAAACAGCTCACAGTATCAGAACAGTAAACTGTTTACTGGGAGTAACATGGAAGGGAGTGAAAGTAATTCCTCCCTGCATGTCTTTAAAGGAAAAAATAAAGTAAACATTTCTAGGGTTACAGTTCTAGCAGTAAGCTCTAGCACTCCTTTCAGCATAGCTTGCAGGAGCTTCAATCTATAAAATCCATTGTTAACACTAGACTTAAAATACTGTTCTGTATGAAAAGTGAATGTATTTGAAGTCCTGTCTTCAGGCAACGCCAATTATACTGAAAAATGTATCTCATACAATTAGCTTCTTCTATTTACATTTGTTTTTTAAGAAAGAGAAAATAGAAATTTATAATATTTTAAATGCTTTATTTGTCACTTTGCTTTCTGTGTTTTTCTACAGAAAATTGTCTGAAGGCTAAGCTTTTTTTCTTTATGATTTTCAGGTAATGCACATTAGGACCAATGTTAGGAACCAGAGCAACCCTGAATAAGGTCTCTTACATAATACATTGTTGTGATTTATTATTGCAGTATTGCGGTGATGCAAAGTTGTCTTAGAGACACCAGTGTTCTTATTAGCATTTTGTATGTACTTTGTACTAATGTAAATGGGCATCCAAAATGGAAATTACAATCAGACCTGTGAGATTTCTGAACAAGTCATTTATCCGCTGCAAAATTTTAGCCAACAGAGCATATTATGTTTATCAGACAAGAAAGTAAAAAAGGCTGTTCACAGTTATACATTAGTGTGTTAAAGTAAAGGCTTCATGTGTTATGGAGAGATTGCTACCACTGTATGATTTAAATGATGATATAATTAACTTGTCTAACAAAAAATTAGAAAGGAATTCAAAGGAAACTAGCCAGAGGCAATTATTGTATTAGCAGTAATATCCTCCTTTGAAAATAGAAAATCTACTTTTAAATGCCCTGTGGGGTATGGATTTGCTTCTGATGTCAACGGAAGGAAAGCAAGTTTCCTTCTTGCTCTTTGAAGAAACACAGTTCATCACTGTCTTATCTGACACATAGTCATTATGCTTTTTACTGAAGTCAATTCTTAGCTTCATGGGAGGTGCTCAGCAGAGCTCCTTCTATAGAATAAAAGCACCTTTCCCAGAAAAGTAACACTGAAAGAAAAGTGGAATTTACTATTCCCTAAAGACATCTCGTTCTGAAAATTACTTGGTAGAGCCAAATTTATGCTTGCCCAACTGAAGCCAATTCCATTTGCACAACAAATGCTTACAGTTTCCCCATCAGGATTCAACATCTAGCTTTTGCCACCCACCATGCTTATTTTAAATAGGAAATTTTCAGTAAGATTGTTTACTCCAGTGCGGGTTCTATAGACTAGGAGCAAGATTTTCAAGTGGAATAACAAAGAACATGGTACAATTCTTCAATCACTCAACAAAACTTTCCCCAGAGTAATTAATATTGTTATTTTTTTTCTTCTTAAATGTGAAGAAGTAGCCTTAGTAGGCTATTCAAATACAAATTGACAAAAATGCGCACACACACGCAGAAAATGTTAGCTTATTGCCATGGAGATGCATCTAGTCCTGCCACTTTACCTGCTCCTCCCCCTGCACATTTCTTAAGCTGTGGACAGAACTGCAGCAGTATCTCTGGGAATTCAACGCACCCATGCCACTGAAGCTATCCATATATATATCCAGCCTGAAAAATTACTTGTACCTAGGTCCTTCATGTGGTGCTCAGCGGGCTAACGTGTATTACAGGAAGAACAATACCTGTTCCTTCCACATCTAAAACAGCAGGGGGAAAGAAGGGAGAAAGGGGAGAGAAAAGACATCTATGTCTGAAGGCAGACGTTGGAAAATTATGGGCAAGTCCCAGCAACAGCTGAACTGTAGAATGAATAGCCCCATGTGCCTGAGTGAACTTTCCTTGCAATCTCCCAACTTGAAAAGATCATTTATGCTTCCTCCTGCCTTACTCCCAGTCCCCTCATTCCTTCACAGCTGTTACCCATGTTGGGTCCTCAAAGCATAGTCAAGCGTTTGAGATGGACTGTCAGATGACAGGATTTCTAGTTTAGACCTAAGGGATTAAATCGAACTATTCAATATTCTTGATGGCAAGAATGAGTGTAATAATCTTTTTCTCCAAAATGAAAAAAAAAACCCCAACAACAACAAACAAACCACAAAACAAACAAACCCAAACAAAACAATCAAAAAGGTCTTAACAGGAATGCAATGCATATAATGGGCATCTGTGCTATTTAATAAATAATTAACCAGATAGATTTTGAAATTGTTTAAAGATACTGTTCAATAACCTTGTGGTGGGTCACAAACCAAATAAGCATGTTTAATTTCAGAAAAAAATCCCCAAAGAACACCCACCTATTTACTTATCCCTTGAATTAAGCCTACCTTTCCCTCCTGCACCAGCGATGCCCCTGTGGGACCATTCCCTGTTTTCAGGGGGCTGTCAGAACAGACCTCTGCTTTCCTCACCAGGCTGGACTCTGAATCTGACTCCCTGAATGGCTCCTGAGAGTCACTAACAGTTGTCTACTTCAATAAATCTTTGAAATAAAAACAAAGATGCATTGTTTAAATGTGCACTGTCACTGTAGAAGTAAATAAGTGCGATTAATGTTTTGCTTTAAAAAACGTCTGGTTTCTGTATTCAGAAAAACCTGGACTATATCTGTTGTTCAGCTGAAATGTAGTAATACAAATTGGTTATAAAGGAAGTTGTTTATACAAGCCTCTTTCCACCATTATTCCTTTCCTCTCTTCTCTGCTATTATTTATTTTAAATTCTAGTTAAGTGGATTAGATTTCATCCATAACCAGTATGTGATTGCATCTTGCCACCATGCCAGCTTCTGCTAGGACTCCACCGAAATCAGCAGCTCCCCTCCCTTCTGCTTGCCATATTAGAGACTTTCCAACGTTTTCCTTCCTAAAATGATTAGGAAGACGCTCTAGTATTATTACATAAAATTTATGAAAGGGAATTTCACAACCAGAGCCTGGGTAGTATCAAATCACCTGCATATTGCACAAACACATACACAGACCTGCAGTAAAATAAAATCAGCAGGAATGCAAGGTCATGTGCTCAAAAATCACGAAAGGTAAAGTTTAAAGTAGTCTGCACCTATGATTAAAGCCAGTAACATAATTAATAATAACAGTCTATCTCCATTCTTCAAGAAGCACTTGTGATACAGTGAAGATCTGAGGGGGGGGGTGGGGGGGTGGGAAGCAAGCTTAAAATACGACATCATATCACCATGTGGGGTGAGTCATCTCATTAAGACCTTTTGAATCACTTTGAATTCCCACCCTGCCTGGCCACTGAAGGGAAGAACAGAACTGGCAGAAGCAGGCGGACCACCGCGGTGTGGTCAGCAGCTGTGCAGCTGGCAAGGGGAGGCTTTACAACGGCTTGCTGGGGCAGAGGAGAGGTGCACCCCAGGTCTGCTCACGGTTCCAGGGGAAAGCACAGCCCATGCAGCACACAGCTTCCTACCCTCTTGGTCTCATCTGCTCTCTTCCCTCCAGTTTGTCCTTTGCCTTTCCACCCTCTTTGTAATGACAACTTTTCACTGTTGATAGTATCCTTGCCCAGTTTCCATATTCTCTTTCCAAATGTAACTGTTCCTTACTCCCACTTCATCTGGCAGCTCTCAGTTTAACACAAGCTTCATTCCTCCTTTTTCTCTTCCTGACCTACTCTCATCACACGTGTCCCTCACTTACTGTCTTCTGTCTCTCTGTGTTCAATGGCTTGGCTTATTCAGCTAAGCCTAGCTCTTTCCATCTACCTCTGATCCTTGTCACCTATGTTTCTTTTCTTCCATATCACAGTGGATCCTGGTCTTGCTTTCCAGTTCAAGGCTGTGTCACTTTTCCACCCATTATCACCCAATCTCTTCCCACCCCTTAGCTTCCACCTTCTAATTCTCATTCACCTTTTCACCCTCTGCCCAGTTCCCACCTCTGTCCCCTCCTCCCTGGGCTCTTCATCAACAGTCTTCTGCCCTTTCGCATCAACACCCATGTCAAGCAGTCCCTGCCGTACTGTTGGAGTACATCAAGGAAGCACAGGGGATACTATCCTTTATCTAGTGTTCAACAAAATCCAGCCATGTAGGAGATCACAGGTAAAACTGTCATGGAAGTCCTGCCAAATTCTGAGCTTTAACACACTCAGCATGGACAAGTATCTTCAACATTTACATGGTTCTAGTAATAATCTCTTTAAAATGTGTATCATTAATAAAGGTTTTCAAAAGAATATGCATCATAAAAAGAGCTTTTGCTGCCAGCGCTCAAGCTGCTGGAACTTCTCAGAGAAAAGTTGCCAGAATTCCTTCTAACAAGAACAAAATAATGTGCTTTTGTTCATTCTTGTTTTCTGAAAAAAACAGGTATTTTCCTCATAATTACAGTTAGCCTGAGGCACACATCTCACCTGGAAAGCTGAAGTTCAAATGATTAATGTTCAGCAGAGTTTAAAGCAACAGGGAGCTGAAAACAGTGCAAATACAGGCACTCTTAATAGCTGGTGCAGCTAGTCTCACCTCTAGTGCTAACCCTGTATTTTGCTTTTACTTCTAGAGCAAGATTCTGTATGCTGGGAATAAAACACAAGTCACAGAATTACCAAGATCTGAGCCTTTCCATGCAGAAATGCCATCTGCACCCTCCTGAATGCGCTGCAGCTCAGTTTTCCAGAAAACATTGTCCTTGTCTGAAAAGAGTGTTTTCCTTAGACAGCATACAAGGCTGGTGTCCTCCATGTCTTTTATGCTCCATCCTCTGTTGTTCAGTGGAATGAAAGCTATCAATGAACTCCCAAGGCCAAACAGTGCCTTACTTAGATCAACTGAGGTTCTGGGATTCTCTTACGAAAATATAACAAAGGGAATAGCATTGTTGTTTAAAAAGAGTACCAGGGGGAAAAATAGCCCCACCTCCCCAGTCTTGTTCCTTCTTATCTCTGACAATGCGTGCAAGAGGATGTACCACAGCAGCAGAGAAACGGAATGGGATTATTGTAGTAAGACTCTATTTATACCACAGAGAGCAGAGAAAGCTATCATAATAGCTGCTAATGGACGAGATGTTATCACATGTCCTTTGTATTACCAAGATCTGTAAACTCAATTTAAAATCCCTGACATCATCTGCCTTGGCAAGACTAATACATCATGGGTCAGGGCTGCCCCAAGCACAAATACAGGCTGGGCGGAGGATGGATTGAGAGCAGCCCTGAGGAGAAGGACTTGGGGGTGTTTGTTGATGACAAGCTCAACATGGCCCAGCAATGTGCATCTGCAGCCCAGAAGGTCAACTGTCTCCTGAGCTGCATCACCCGCAGTGTGACCAGCAGGTCAAGGGAGGTGGCTCTCCCTCTCTGCTCCGCCCTGGTGAGATCCCACCTGGATTCCTGCATCCAGCCCTGGGGCACCCATCATAAGGAGGACATGGACCTGTTGGAGTGAGCCCAGAGGAGGCCACAAAGATGATCAGAGGGCTGGAACACCTCTCCTATGAAGACAGGCTGAGAGAGCTGGGGTTGTTCAGCCTGGAGAAGAGAAGGCTCCAGGGAGACCTTATAGTGTCTTTCCAGTACCTAAAGGGTCTGACAGACAAGCTGGAGGGGACTTTTTACAAGGGCAGGTAGCGACAGGACAAGGAGCAATGGATTTAAGCTGAAAGAGGGTGGGTTTAGGTTAGATATAAGCAAGAAATTCTTCCCTGTGAGGGTGGTGAGAGCAGCTGTGGGTGCCCCATCCCTGGCAGTGCTCAAGGCCAGGCTGGATGGAGCTCAGAGCAACCTGGGCAGGTGGCGGATGTCCCTGCCCCTGGCAGAGGGTGGAACTAGATGATCTTTAAGGTCCTTTCCAACCCAAATCATTCTATGATTTTATGGTTACTGGCTACCAGAAAGCCTCGTCAAACAAAAGACTCTTACTGTTGAGTTCCTATATTCTATGGTAAATATACCATATCAGCCAAGTCTCCCTGAAGTACAGACTTACAGCAAACAGAGCCATAAGAATTGAAAAAAAAGATAGTAACCGTTTTTTATCTTGTTTGCATTTTGAAACACCTGACTCCCTACTTTTATAAGGATTTGATCCAAAAAGGTACTATACATTCTTTGATCCAAATCAAGGAAATAACTTCCCCGTTAACTCCAACTGTAAACACATGTTCAAGCGATGTTTTAAGTCAGAGCCCTTAATTTTAGGCAACAATCACAGTCCCAATGACAGTTTCCCCCTGAGATTGTAAGTAATGTACTGTGAATAACACAACAGCCTGACTTTCAGAAAAGATAAAACAATAGTTAGTGTACAAGTTCAAACTCCTTTGGTAATGTGGAAATAAAAGCAAGCAAAAAAAATCAAGACTAGACAATTAGACAATGTAGAGGCTACACATACTGAATAAAACACAAGCCATTGCTTTCGAAAAAGTAACTTCTAGATCAGTGAAATTCTATTGATGTCTAGAGTATTCTACAGATTACAAATATGTTTGTAATTGTTCCAAGTAGTTTCCCAGAGTCATATAAAAGAATTATTTGTTACTGCTTTAGATTCCGTTCCTCTGTGTAGTCTCAGTGAGAACCCATTATAATAGTTCTTTTAACAGAAACGAATGTTTTGAAGCATGCAAAATACAAGTTGCTTATTTGTTGCATCTCAATTTATTCTCGTTGGAAGAAATAGCTATCAAAGATTATTTGAAATACAAAACTCCCATGGGCTTAAACGTCTTGGATTTCTGAACACCGTGTAAATCTCAAGGAATTAAAGAACTGTCTCCCTCCAGTTGATGTGACAATTGCAGACAATTTAGAAGTTAGGATCTGCCACTTTTTTTCACCCAAGTCAAAGTATGAGTACTTTTATATCATCTAGAAATCTAAAATCTCACACTGCTCTTAGAAATATGAGCAGACTTAAAGAAAATGTATATTGATTTTTTTGAGCCACAGATAAATATTTAAATCTACTATAAAATTAGGAAAATATCAGAAAAAGATAATAGAATTTTTCCAAGAAGTGCCTGAAGTTGTTTCCTAGGAAAGCATTACTTTCTACATGCACTGTCAACATAATCAACAATTTTTAAAGTCTTTTGAGTCACTATGTCACTCCAGCACAGCTACCTTTAGACAAAGGGAAGCAAAAGTGTAAGCTCAGAAACTAGTTTATATCTGTATGGCTCTGAAAAAAATGTGGCCGCAGAGATCTCTTATGACAGTACAGTTCCCAGGTAAATTTATTTTCTTTCTTTCTCAGTCCCAAGGATTTTTATCCCTTACAACTATGATAATTTATAATAGACAGCAAATACCTGGAAAGGCTGCCCAAGTTTAGGCAGAATTCATTCTGTTTCATATCAACCCTGTTTGCAAAAGTGTTAAATTTGGAACCAGACAAAACTGGTATCACCTTTTTTTTTTTTTTTTTTTAATCTAAGGGGATTTTTTTTTTTAACTAGACAAAATTAAAGAAAAAAGTCCAGATATAGCTCACATTTTTGTGGAAAGTGATCCTTGAGGGTAAATACAGGTGAATGAACGTCCAACGAAACAAACTTGAGCCTGGTATGTAGTCAGGCTTGCATTGTAGAGATTCAAATTCAGTAGTTATCAAAAACTATCATAGATTATTTATGTACTATAAAATGATGTATCTCACTTAGGAATGTTCACAATTACATATTTTTTATCTAATTTTCTGATCCTCAAGGATACCAGGAGACAAAGCAAGGCAAACTGTAGTGTTCAGACTCCTGAACATGCTTTTGCCACTCTAGGACTCATGCACTGGTATATATTCAGTACCGGTGCACAAATCCCTGAAATTAGAAGCATTCTTTTAAATCTATGTTTAAATATGGGATTGATTTGTTTATAGAACTTTCTCTACTGTTTAGAAATAATAAATGAATTTGAACAGAACAGCTTGATATTCAGAAATCAAGCTGAGTTTCCAAAATAGGAATTTTCTACCTTTTTTTTCCCCCTCTGCATTTACTTGCAAATTCAGCAATAAAATTTAAAAACAGCACTGATACATGATAAAGAGAAAACCCACAATTTAATTTTCACTTCCAGCTTCACAGACCAGGGTTGCAAGAATTTATTGAGCTGGAAAACTTGTACACAGATTTCGCTTTATTCGCTACATATTCTGAAATAAAATTACCAGAATAGACTTTTTTCTTTGCTCTGTGAAAGTTATCCTTGTTCTGGGTCCCTTCGTGAGTCCCTTCATGAGAGAGACTGTGGTATATATTGAATGCTCAGAAATCTTTGTATAAACACGGATTTATCCAAATGACTGTAGTCCTGGAGGGGGATCAAAGCCCATGCAGTAAAGTAGCAAAAGCACTTCCTGGCATTTAAGGCTCACTAGTTCAATAAGAGCAACTAGTTTAAAACTGCAGTAAGGCATCTCCCACCAGCTGAGTCCTTCACTGGGTTTTATTCCATAACAAGAAGAATGAAAATTTATTTTAAACTTACTCTAAGAAATCAACTACAATCGCACTGTAACAAAATTTCATGTTGGGTCACCCCAGTTCAGTCTGTCTTGATTTCAACATGAAATTTCTTCGGTTAGTGTAGTCAACAACATCCTTCCTTCCTCCCACCTTTAATTCTTTTAATTGCATCTTTTAATACCATCACTTAAGAGCAACCTCCATGTAAAAGTATTTTTGGGAGGAATCCTGGTAAAGCTTTTAGGTCAACTTTTCATCCTGATTCTATCTGAAATATTTTCCCAGATTACAAGCCAAGTCCCTTATTCTATCGAACTAATCACTTCAAATGAAGGGTTTCAGCAATGAAATGAACCATAATGCAAACAAACTCACAAAGAAGTTTTAAACATCTAATTGTAAAAATGTTATCTTTTAAACTTTTCAAGCTGAGTCATAACAGAGTAAATTCCACTCTTCGTTACGTAGCCTGTGACTCCCGTTGAAGTCAGAAGCGTGACTACCCAGGAGGATGTTAACCAAAACTTTGGTGAAAGACATTGTTTCTAGAACTGGCAACACTAGTGCCTTTCATCCTTCACCAAAGCTCAAAATAGTCCTTAGAATCCTTCTTTTTCCACTAAATCACTTCTACTGGAAACACCACGTGCATACTATAGGGAAAAAAGCCCCACAGTCACAGGTGGGAAATACAGTAAGTCTTCCTGTGTGTTTCAGCGTGCTTATTAATTTAAGTCCTAATTTGGCAGGTCCTAGTTGAAAGTAAAGCCTGCAAATAGAATATAGCAATCCATTCCTTCTTGCCTATGCCTGACCCCAGCTGTGGCCCTGCTACCTGATGTCCCGCTGCTGTCTTTCCTGCACAAGAAGAGTTCCAAATCTTTGCATGTAGCTGCTTGAGCAACCCTGAGCCTGGCTCATACCCGTAAAAGCTATGCAGAGAAAGACCCCAAATATGAAGGCTTTGAAGGGACCTGGGATTCAGCCAGAGGATTAGGACCTTCGTAACATATGTAAGCTTTAACGTATTTTATTAAGCAAAACAGAAACTACCATCTAAGATTTACATGAGAGGGCTTAGCCAGCTTTGAGTGGGGATCAACACCTTCTTTTAGACTGACAATAATTAGTCCATTCCTCAGCTTCTCAAATTTTGAATCATTTAAATCTTTAATCATTAGGTTTACAGACGACACATACGGAGGTAGGAGTAGGGATCAGAAACAAGAACATTCTTCCAGGAGCATGCCAGCCATCGAGCTGCCATGTCCAGCAAGTGTCAGGAAACACTGGTCTTGCATTTTCTGCTGCAGAGTGATGACACACCAGCATGGCCAACAGATGCAGAGAAGAGGCAACCCCTCCGGCTGAGAAAAAAACAAACTGGTAGCTCAGCTTCCTGAAGAAATTTTCAGTTGTAAACATGCCAAAAAAAACTTGTGAGGTCTCAGGGATGGAGGGGGGAGGGGGTTGGGGATGTGGCGGTAACTACCCAAAAACCAGCACGTGGGCTAATTGCGGGACATAATGTTGGGACCCCAGCAGAAAAGAAACCTTATGTCAGATCTGACAGTGGAGTAGTTTACTTGGGGGGAAGTGTCAATGATTTTGAATCTGGATTTGTTCAGAACAAAATCAAAGATGTCTCCTAGTCCTCCCCAATCTATTATTTTTGTGAGTTCATTCATGTAAGAGAAAATATGTGAAGCATAGAACAAAAGGAAGAGACTTTTGTCTGAAGCAATCACACTACTTTCATAATATGTTGAGTAGTCTTGTAATCGCTTTGACCTCATGTCTTCACACTTGGACCTGTCTGGACATGACCGATGACTTGGACAAATCATCAGTAGAGCAAGGTGGTCTGGGATGACAGTGAGAGTGCAAAGTGGTGCAGAGGCAGCTTTCAGGCATCATTGTTTCTGGTGAAACACACACTGGGTCTGTGATTTGCGAGTTGCCTGTTTCCTAGAACACTGCTACGGCCTCAGGGCATTCCAGCATGCTGGTGGATTTTTTCTTTCTCAGGAAGATCTTAGTTCACGTCCCAGGGAGCAGGCTGGGAAAGTGCTGACCTCTGCCTAGAAGAGGGAATGGCTGGACAAGGGCAGGAGTGAACCTGTGCCCTCTGTGTTAAGACTAAGCCAAAGGTTGATTCCCATATCTGATGACTCATGGTGGAAGAAAACAGATGGGAGTGATGAACTTCCTTACAACAAGCTGAGCTTAGTGCGTTTGAATTCCTTTGCTCTGCTCACAACATCTGTGAGGTGAAGCACATACATGTACGTAGAATCAGTGGGAGCCTCTGATTATTTTGCAGATAGCAGAAGGGCTGTAAAGCATAGCGGCGATAAACAGTGTAGTTCCCAAACAATCTTTTTGTGCTGGAAAGTTACTGTTGTGTGATAAGCTAACCACCATGAATCTCACTCAATTTTAGCTATATCACAAAAAAAACTACTTCCAGGAAACATAAAATAAATCTGAATACCATATTTATATAAAAAGATCAAAAGTGTTGCATAGACCCTATTTACACCTGTACCACCCCAGCGTTGCATTAGTGGGCTCTGGGTTGGCACACTGTACAGCTCAAAGAAAATAAAAGACAATCCAGATGCTCTTGCTGTGTATTTCTACTTAAAGATGATCACTACCAAATAAATCATGTCTTAAGATAACTATGTCTAAGGATGTTGTTATCACACCAGCATCTTAAAGGAAAAGTAAACTTTGCTGTGAGCACACAAGGGACTACAGAACCCGATAAATCTCTGCAACTAGTCAACCTACAACTCCAAGGAAATACCACAGAAAAATAAACTACTAATAATGAATAATTGAAAGCCAGTTTGGAAATGCATCAAAAGCAAAAATATTTCTTAACAAGCCATCTGTAAAAAGTTCATCAAATGATCTGAAGCTGTAAAACACACAGAGGCCACCATAGTTATAATGTGATCAAGCATTTCTTTGCGTACTTGGTATTCCATCTATATGTCACCAGCTCATGTCTCTGTCTGTTGTCCAAAAAGAATGTGATGATGGGTGAAAACAAGTTCTCAATTACACCTCTACAATCCCACCGACCTCATGTGCTTGATATTGCATGTGTGTAACTGAGAAGAGAATACGACACACTGTGCTCCCTGCTCAGTGATGAAATTGAGCTACCACACCAAAAAGGTCAGAATCCAGCTAGGGATTATGGAAATCGAACCACGCAAAGGTGAATAAGCAACAAGGCTTTTCTTTTATTGAGGAAGGAAGGAATAGTCCATCATGAATTAATCTTTCTTCTGCCAAACCTAGAATAAAACTTTTAAAGATTCATGCTCCTTTCTCTTTTTCAAAGGATTCATGTTCGTAATTAACACATTTGTAGTGCTAAAACTGGTAATTTTTCCACCCAAATGTCAGAAGTTAAAGAGGAAGGAATTTGAAAATTAATTATATATTTACTGATGTAGCACTAAAGTATTTTGTGCTCTAATATGCTACTTACAGGCTAGAAGTTTCCACTGAATGAGAGTGCATCAGACATACCCGAAAGGCACGGGGTGAGCTGCATGCTGAAGCAGGATACAAAATTTGTATCCGTGTTAGTTTTCAAAGAACAATTTTTATACTTCATTGTGGCTTGATTTTAATTTAAAGTGACAACACAAGCCACTATTAAAAACATTTGGTGGTACAACCTTCAGTTAATGTATATGTAGGGTAGTACATTGAAACTTTCTCATGCTGCTTTTTTTTGTTTAAACTGCTGAAAGAGACTGTTGAACAGGGGCAGCCACAACGCTTGAACTAGTCCTCACATCCATGTTCCAGTTGCCAATGAATCAGAAGCAAACAAAAAAAACGGAGAAGTCTTTTCTTTGGAGAAGGCTCTTTGTATATGAGGGAGGAATTGCACGTCTCGGTTTTAAACAGACACTGGCCACGTCTGCAGAACAAAATGTAGTAGTACATCTGAGGCACAGCATAGCACATGTGAAGCACAATGCATCTAGCCTGAGGTACCTTGGCATGCCTGTGGAAAAAAGCATTAGGCTTGGAAACACGTTTTGCCAAATGTGGTTTCACAAAGGTATTGTTCCACCCACGTAAATGGTTTTTTGACAGAACACATCAGACATGCAGAGCTACTCTGTTAAAGATAGCTTGGAGGTCTGAGTACTGGCTTTCACTTAGCAGCTGAAGACATGTTCTCCAACTTGGGAGTGGAAGACAACAGCCTGGCAACAAGAAGCTAAGTCTTTCAAATTAAAAGTTACACTTACATTGGGGGTGGGTGGGAACCCAATGCTAGAATATGATAGAAAACACCAATTCCAGAAACAAGCCAAATTTATTTAGCAGTTTTAACTGGCACGTAGGAGACCGGTTACAACTTAGAGTGTTGGACTTTATTTTTTATTTAAGAGTGGTTAAAGCAAAATTTGACTCTGTTCAATGACCAGAGAGTTGCTTAGAGTTATTTTCTGCTTCAAGTCTCCCATGAAGAAATGAGAATTGAGGAAGACTATATATTATCCATATAGTGTCCAAAGCTATGTGGTATAAAAGCTGTCCTTAGTGTATGCTTCAAGATAACAAACTGACAGGGTAAAGTACTGACAAGATCCTCCATCTTATACATTAGTATGATGGAGGACAAATGATACAGCACTGAATTTGCTTCTGCTGGCAGCTTGGCATCTCATCGTAGGCACCATCTTCTTCCTCATGTCTCCTGCTCTGAACTATTAGCATAGTAATAAGATTCACGGTTGACCTTTAACACAACACATCCATGCTGTCCTTTTCTCATCGCATGGTACTCACAGCTATGAAAAAAACATTAAAAGTATGTTAAAAATTATTTATGCATTAAAAACATAAATAAAGTAGCTTTCTCATAATGGAATCTCATGCAGGGAATCTGAAACTACAACTTAAGTCTGAAATTAAACTTCCTTAGTACCCAGATTCTTGGAAACAAAACAAGTAACTACAACCTGTAGAGCTTTAGCAGCTGTGGGGTTAATTCCATCACTGTTTCACCTAGCTATTAAAATACTGTCTTGGATCCATCTGCACAGCTACCATTAATGGAAACTTACGTGCACATCAAGGACTGAAATATGCATGTTAAAAATCTGTCAGCAACATAAATTACTGTGCCCAAAACAAGTCTTTAGATCACAGCATTCAGCTTTTTCCCTCTTCCCTCAGAAAGATAACTTGACCAACAGATAATGAATTTCACTGTGTGCATTTCCTAGCCCTCACAGTTGCATAGGGACAACCAAGGGGTGTGCTTTTGATAGATATTTACACTAACTATTTTAATAATAAAAACACTAAGTTATACATTATATAACGTAAACAACAATAAGTTATTTCAGCAACCAAAAGCAGATTCTAGGCAGATATATTTAAACTCACTGAGAATTTAAATATTCACAGATTTTTTGATCCGTCTGAAACCCACAGTACGAAAGTTAATTTTAACTGGAGAAGTGCGGAAGCAGAGTAGATCAGAAGTGACTCATCTAATTTCTGTTTAAGTTTTAAAAAGAAATTAATCTCTTTAACTGTACTAAGATCCTGGATACTAAATTTCATCTCAGCTTTAAAACTGTAACTGAGCTTCTAAAGACTCCTGTGACAAAAACCTGGTCACTGCCTTCATCACAACATTATGAACTTGGCCCAGTGATAATAAAATGGTACAGCTGATATTAGTTTTTCATCTAGACAAATGTCAGTAAAAACTTCATCAGACATGCCCCACTATGCTTAATGTTCACCTTTATGAAACTCACTTATATATATATATAATTTAATGCAGTGCTTCAGTGTCAGAGACTGAAGGAAAGATGTTGGAATGAGATGTGTTAGATCTTCGCACTGACCCATTCCCTGCATTTTCTATTAGCTTAGGTGTAACTTCTAGAAATTTACTATTTTGTACTTCATTGTTCAAAGATATGGCTTCCACGGCCAAACAAGACATAACCATTAGAAAAACAAATCTTAAAACGGACTATACCCAATCTTCTATAGAAGGGCTGCTGTAACAAATGTACCTGCTTGACTTTTTGCACAGTCACTTCAGCTATACGTCAGTCCCCTTCAATATTTAATTCAAGAGAAGTGGCAAAGCTGCGTGTGGACAGTAAGCATTTGTTCACATTTCAAAATCACTTTTTTTTGTGAATTTCTAACAATACACATTTTTACAGCTATCAGGTCAGCAATACATAGATGCACGAACAGCTAAGAACCAAGGTAATATCACCTGGCTTCTGATAAGCACATCCAGCTGTTCACTGCTTTAGAGCCCAGCCTGCAGATCTGTTGAAGGTTCTGTTGAGGACAGTGGAGGTCACATCCAGCCGTGGTGACCTCCAGGAAGACCTCAGTAGTGATATACTAAGTGTTAAAAGGCAGGTGAACATCAGCCCAGATAGATGTGATACAGATGAGGAAAAGCAGCCTTGTTTTCATCTGTACAGTGGTAATCTCTGAGTTGATTGCTGTTGTCCTGGAAGGGGAACTTTAGGTGAGAGCGCTCTGAAAACATCAGTTCTACACCCAGCCGCACATGAAAAGCAAACAGAGTATTCAAAATTAGAGGAAAGAAATGCTGCACAACCCCACACCCCACCCTCCCCCCCATATTCTGATACTGTATAAATTCATGGTAATTCCAAGTTTAAAAGTCCAAGTACTTCTGGTCTTCTGTCTTCAATAATATCCAACAGAAAGAATTACAGGGAACAACAAGGTCAGTTAAATGTAAGAAATAACTAAACGCCACAATTCTTGAAACTGAAAGAAAGCAATATAAGGCAACAGGAAGGTGACTGACATCTCTTTTATCATGCCTCATGTGGAATCTCGGTTGTGGAGTACAACATGAGAAGGCATCAAATGAAACTAGCTGGCTTTCAGGTTCAAAAAATCAAAAGGAGATGGGCTCTTACAAAACATGCAGACAAGCTATGGAACTCCTTATCACAAGAAACAGCATGGGCAGAAAGTTTACATGGACACAAGAAAGCATTATATTCCTGGAAGAAAAAAAAAAAAAAAGCCAACAAAAAACAGAACACCACCAAAAGCGATAGAAAAGAGACACCACACCTGCTTCAGGAAGTCTCTGAACCACAAACTGCTGGAGGAGTGCTCTGGAGTACAATACGGCATGTTTTCCACTGTTCTTTCTCTAGAAGCCTGCGATGTGAGATTACCAAATGCTGCTGGCCAATGCCAAGTGCTAATCCAAGCAGATTGTATTAACTTGATCTCTTTTGTTGAAATGTTTGTGGACTCCAGTGAATTTGTGCTCCATTCTTTTCTATTATGAAAAAACATGTCAAATCTTCCTCAATGCCAGATTTATCCCATGCTCATTAATTCTATTGTTTACTGAGCAAATAAAGACATCAGGCTTCCTGGTTCGGATATCCCCTGAAATCCTATTAAAAACTAGAGTTACATTAGCCACCTTTCAGTTCCCTGAAATCAGTTCTCTGGCTCTCACAGCTCAAACAATTTAATCCTTGAGCTACATTAGAACACAGACATCTCACACGAACACCCTTTCACCTATTCAGGCTATAACTTTTCTACTAGCCTTCCATATTTGAGATTGCTCTTTTAGTAAATCCTCTATAAAGAGGGTTTTGGTGTGGCAATCCCCTCTCTTTTGCATCTGAGCACATGTCTTGAACTTCTCTTTGTTCTATAAAATAGTGGTCCTACAAACTCCTTAGCAGTCTTGGTCATACCAACCCTGATGTATTCAAAGAAGGATTCTTTTATTACATTTCATGTTTCTTTTAAGTTGTTCAAACTCACGGTGAGTTTCAGCTGTACCACTGCTACTTTGGAGCCCTGATAGTTCATAAAGCTCCCCAACTTCTTCTCCCCAGACCCATGCCTAGATTCACCTTCTTCTGGAAACTTGACACAGGAATCTACAATTTCTTAAAATCAGTATGCTTTTACAGAAGTCTATCGAAAGGCACAGAAGGAAAAACACATATGCAAATTATGCCTGATAATTCCTTATTCCTTAAGGAAGAATATGCCTATTTTAGGTCATAAATTTACTACCATTTGCACGAGAGACCATCTACTTTTTGTTACACACATACATTTTGCAAGAGAAGGTACAACAAATGTCAGTCACTAACAGAGGTCAGCACACCTGCACAACCGTGAACCAGACAAACAGACTGACCCAAGGACTTTAATTTAATTCAATACATGTTGTTTTCTTCTCCTTAAGTCCTGATCTGAGGATTTTAGAAAAGCATTTTCCCCCACTCACTTCACTTGCTGTTAATTTCACTTTCAGAAAATTAGGATTTTAATTCACTGTTGACCCCGAACTTCATTAGAGAAAAAGAAAACACAGTTTTACAGGATGAAAATCCCTTTTCTTACAATAAATACTAGGACACACATTTGAAAGAATACAGTTTACTCTCCTGCAGACAGTAGCCTTGTTTTTACAAGCTGCAATCAGAACATCTACCAGCAACACCTTGGCCTTTTATCTCGATCTTAATCTAGCAGGCAAAAAGAGTTTGCTATGACATATTACCAACAGAATGCATCAAAATTTTTGCAGGCAGGGAAAAGCCTCACAGTCCATGCTTTGCCATGAAAAGGACATAGTCAGCAATGCAGCCTGTTTCTCTGTCAACCTTGTGCAGCTGACAAAAAGATAAAGTGATGAAGAGCAAATGGGAGGAAGGAGCACAGAAGGAGGCTTTCCCTGGGTGCTCCGTTCTAAGAAGTACAAAAGGACCCTCACCCATCTGTACACCACATACTCTGATGCACAGAGGGACCGAGGTCAAATGTGAAGGCACCTGGAATATACTGTATATAATAACTCTATATATAATATAATATAATATATAATATATAATGTATGTATATATAATAACTGTATATAGGTATTCCTATGCTAAACACAAGCCACAATGAGAGAGTGCCAAGATGGTGCCAGACTGCAGCCTTCATGAAATGGAAGGAACTGGACAAAAAATTCACTGTCCGTCTCCTGAAGAAGCAAAGAGGTAAGCAGCAACGTGGAAGGAGAGGAGGGGTGAGCAGGGAAGCGCCGAGTGGCACTGAGCCAGGCTCTCTCTCCCCTTCCCCACCACCAATTAGCTCATTGCCAGGACCTCTCAGAAAAGACACCTTACAATATTCCCAACAATAGCTGACTTTCTCACGGGCTTAGAAAGCCTCACTAGGCAATCCCGACAGCCTCCTTCTGTTTTTATAATCTCCAAAGGCAACTGCAAGCTATAAAGTGAGTATTATGACACAGAGTTCAGTAAGAAATCCACTCCATATTTCAGTTACTGTCCCATGACTGCAGGCTATTACTACCATCTTCTAAAGATTTAGCTTAAAATGTTTTCAGTTATTTTATGTAGCCTCCGTTGCCCACACACACATTTATTGACTTCACTGCCAGTTTCAAATGTGATCACTTTAACAGTACCTACAAACATGCTCACAGACCCTTGAGCAGGCACCAGATGATGGCTGTGAGTGCTTATGTATGTATTGTCATTCATATTAGTTTAAATGTACCTCTTCATATCCAGTTTTAGGCACTTTCCTCGCTGCATTAAATATTATCAGTAACCTATGAAGCAGAGGTGAAAAGAGTAAGACATGTAGTAATGTCTGCATACATACCATATTGTCTTAGTTGTCACCACTCATACATTATTCCCTCCATCACAGTGACTACTTAGCTAATTTCTTGGACTTGCCACAGATGCTGTGTCATCTGACCCACCGGAGAAAGTGGTTCATAGCCAAGATTTTAAGGAGAGCAATTAAAGAATTTTGGAATTACTTCCCTGTACAAAAGACAATAGGGGACAAAACCCAAATGGACCCAAAGTATTAAAGCAGCAATGAGTAAAAACATACATCAGTTAATTTGCTTCAGTTTGTGGGTTTTTTTTTTTTCACTTGAAACTTTTTTTCTGATTTGGTATTATAGCATGTCCAAGTTACACATGCGAAAATATTCACACCCGCTGATAGGCAGGCTTGGTGGCAGCGTTCCGGAACAAATAACGCTTTCCTAATTTCTTGTTGCTGCTTTACTTTTTATGAACTCTGCAATGTACTGTCAACCTGCAGACAAAACAGACGTAAAATTTATGTTTAGACCATGACATGTCAGAGCAAATTCAGACTCCGGCTCTTTCACATTTCGTCTTCAATTCACTAAACATCATCTCTAGTGGTACTGGAATGCTTTCTGAAAATTAGGATAGCTCATTAAGCTTGTGCCCAATCAACATAACACCCTTCTGGGGACTGCAGTGTTCTCAAGCTGTACTTGGTCTAATAAATATGGTAGATGCCAGAATAAAACTGCACTTCAGCATGTTTTACCACATTATTACTACGGGACCTAGAGTTTAAATCTAGCGTTCTTGCAATCATGACAGATTTACTATAGTTTTCACATAATAAACTAGATGGGTATGATAACATCCGTATAGCTGCTAGAGTTATACTGCATTAAGTGTACTTTAACCATGGCTTTATGATTTAAAAAAATATGGGTCTGGGCCAGTGTTTCATTGGGTTGCCTTGGTCAAACGTGCTCTCCATGGCAAAACAGTCATTTTTTTCTGTTCTGGCTCCTGGAACTGTAGCATGAACAGGAAACACTACGTTCATTTACAACCACGCAGGGCAATCTGCCAGAACACTGTCTGTTCTCTTTCTGTGGAGTCCAGTCCCCTGAAAGGTGAATCTGCTTACCTTACGTATGGTCTGGACAGCCACAGTTGCCGGCAGAATTCAGTGATGCTTAGCAAGTGAGCTGTGCCTCCAAGAAACAAACAAAGGCTGAGAGCCTGGAACTGGCTAGTTTTCAGGTCTCCTGCAGTGTTGCATCATCCTAAAGAAACCTTGCAGCAGAACTGGGATTACAGACGGTTCATGAGAGCTCCCATCTGCCAAAACAACACTGAAAATACACAGACTTGGAGAAAACATTTTAACCTATTAAAACCAGATGTTCCCATTCACCCTTCAGGTCTATGCATTGTTCCACCTGTATCTCAAAGTGAAGGAGATAATTCCGCTCCTTTGCTCTCATTTATATGGATATCTGCTTTCCAGCCTGAAGACCCTGTTCGGCCTCCCTCCCATATTCTGTATTAAGATGTGCAGCTATGTGCATACCTGATTGGCGGTCCAGTCATGTAAGGTTTCACAGACAAGGAACAAGCAGGCTACCATTAGATGAGCAAGAGAAAAATGGGAACGCATGACTGTAACTTAAATTAACTTTATTCTTTTGCATCCTATGGGTGCACGCTCAGGGTGGTGTTTCTGGGGCCAAGTGGAATCCCGCTAAGAATTAATTTGTGACTGGGTTTACTGATGAGCATAAACTGGGGTTGAAATCTTTTTCCTGCTTTTCAGCAAAGCATGGTCTGAATGAACAAGGGAACCATTGTAGCCAGCCAGAGGAAAGCGCATGTCTGTAACGTTAGGACAGAACTGAAACTTGGGTAAAAAATAAGATCTGGTAATTAAACTTTCTCCTAGGCTATTGAAAACCAAGCGTCAGTTTCCTCTTCCATCCCAGACTAGCTGTGTGATCTTCAGCACATCCTCTGGTGCAGGTCAACAGGCACCTAGCCTTGCATCGATTTCTATGATCTTCAGCACCCACATCTATGCATAAATTTTATTACCAACAAAAGGTTAGGAGTGAAAGCAAGGACTACTACCCAAAGCCTCTCCTTATCTTCCCACCTAATGCCAGCACCAAGGCTAGAGTCAGATCCTTTACTGTTCTCCTTCCAGCTCCTTGTAGCTAGCACTGCCCACCACAACATTAAGGGCGTCAAGATGAAGCACCCTAGGCAGCAAGTACAACCAGCTCCTGAGCAGCAGTGTAATGTCAGCATCCAGTTAAAGAAAAAGCTTCAGCAGTGTCATGTTTGTTAAGACAGCATTGTCTCTTGCCACTTAGCAGAAAGGCACGCAGTGCTTGCCTGTCCTTGCTTGGCTCTAAACAAAACCACCTGCACGTTTTAGTGAGGTTTAAAACCAGAAGTTAATTCTGCATCAAGTCTGGCCCTAGAGTGCATGTGCATAGAATCACAGAATCGTTTAGGTTGGAAGAGACCTTTACCAAGTCCAACTATAAACCTAACACTGCCAAGTCCACCACTAAACCATATCCCTAAGCACCGCATCTACGCATCTTTTAAATACCTCCAGGGGCGGTGACTCAATCACCTCCCTAGACAGCCTGTTCCAATGCCTGACCACCCTTTCTGTGAACAATTTTTTTCCTAATATCCAATCTAAACCTCCCCTGGCACAACCTGAGGCCATTTCTTCTTGTCCTATCACTTATTACTTGGGAGAAGAGACCGACCCCCACCTGCCTACACCCCCCTTTCAGGTAGTTGTAGAGAGTTATAAGGGGTCCCCCTGGAGCCTCCTCTTCTCCAGGTTAAACCACCCCAGCTCCTTCAGCTTCTCCTCGTAAGACCTGAACAGCAAATACAGCACTGACTCCTGCAAAGTGACCCAGCCAGTAGGAAAGTTGCTCTACTGGTAATCTGAGCCAAACCTGGGAATACTAGGAAATCATGGATAACTAAGACATTGATCTATTGAGAATGTGCTTTACTTCGTAATATATTCCTCTCCTGAAAAATAAATACATGAATAACAGCAGTAAACATAAATAGCTTCTGTGTATTTGCCTTCTGATCAGAAATCAAGACTTGAAATAAAACCACATGGAGGTAAAACTAGGTGCAATTTTTTGTATTTTTCAATAGGTAATTCTATTCAAAGTATATTCCTAGTTCATATCATGGCTTTTCAATGTATTTGTGTTAGTTTCTGACTATCTGTACAAGATTTTCTTAATTCTTTCTCACTTCCAACAGACATCTGAGGAAAAAATTAATTAGATATAACAAAGAAAAAATTAAGTTTGATTTTTGTTAGGATTCTTTTGGAGCAGGTTATCTAGTGTGAGCTGCAATTAAGTGCGTCACTGGTCTAAGCATGTCCAGAGCTCACAGTTTAAGCTGGACAGAAGGAACCCTAGACATGTACTCTCATGTCCACTATGATTATTTTTGTACACAGCTGGATAGCCTGAATAGACACTCCAAGGGATATTTTATGTGCACAAACCCAGCCTCTCGAGGCAAGCTGTTCCTGAGGTTCCTACAAGGGAGACCTGTGGGTGATTTGTTTTGAACTGGTGGACATCAGGAACTGAATTCCAAAAACATGTTCAGAAGGAGCAAGAGGCACCTCCCAGGTAGAATAAAGAGTTGGGATGAAACATAAAGCAGTGGGTACCTCAATGAACCAATGGCACCTTACTGATGGGTTCTGCCACCCTTTCAGCATGGCCCCAGTCTCCTGATTTCCCAGTGCTCTAGTAAATCTGCTGATCACGATTTGCCAGCATGGCTTACCTAGCCTAAAGGAGATCTTTGAGATCATTTCATGAACTGTTAATTGCCTGTTAAGCAGTAGCTGTTATTTTGCACCATTTAGGGGCTCTAGTAATGACATTCTGAAACTGGATCTTCTCCCACTCCCTTTCTAGTGAACAGAGGGTTGACACACAACAATCTGCACTTTAGCAAACAGAAGTTTTATCATTTGCCCTGTTTGATATGTTAATACTGCTGAGACAAATTCACCCTTGAGAGAAGACTCTGGTAAATACTTTCCAGTTGGTTTAGATATCACTGTGTGGACTTTGTCTGAACAATCAAAGCAGAACATAAAAATGTTCAAAAGAAAACATTAAAAAGGAGAGGAATCTATTTCAGAGTTGGAGAACAGAATTTAGTCTTGAAAAAAACCCAGGGTGAAATAGTGGCCTCTGTGAAACTGGTGACAAGTCTCCCCCTGCTACACTCCCCCCATTGGTGTTCTTATGTTTCAAAGGAAAATTGATTTTCCTAGCTTCTCTATTGACATAATGCTGATGGGGTAAGAAGGAACTATTCACATCCACCATACATACTCACACCATGCTCACCACACTCAGCGTCAGAGCTGCCTTTCACAAAGAGCGGGAGGGAGAAAGTGGCAATTGTTAATAAATTTCCTGGACAGATTTATTTTACCTGTTGACATTTTGAGAAGCAACTCAATCCTCATACTTTAAAATCCAACTGTGCCTGTGGGACGTGACCAATTTGCATTAAATCATGAAGTCCTATTCTGACTAGAAGAGGATAATTGCAATTTGTGTTTATGAAAATTAGTAAAGTCATTTGGGTTATTAGTAACAAATGTTTAACAATTCAAGCTTTTCAAAGACCCTTCTGTATTCTCTGTAGGAGGGTTTCAGTTTGTGCTACCACTGTGTCTTAAGGAAAAACTCTGTGCATCATATAAAATACTACACGATTCCTGACCTGTGTCCTACTTGACAGCCCAAGTGCTTTCTCATACTCTGTGCTCTGCACTCAAGCTTTCTCCTTTGCACATGGAGCTTCTCACATTTGTAAGTTTAAATCAGCTCAGTACAAAGGCAACGTGTTTCTGTTAAAGAAGTGATGAGGTTCCCTAATGAACCGTGGTCTCCATAATAAATTTGACATTACCACACAGCGATGCTGACCGTACAACAGTTATTCCCTCCATCACATACCAGGGAAAAATATGCTGTCTCAAGTCATGCTGTGAAATGGCAATTATTGCCGGTCATTAATTTCTTAATATAAGTCATGGTACGCATCTAACAATTGTATCATCTCAGTATTTTATGGAATATTTTAAAAACTTTACAAAAGCTTAATTATCAACAAAAGTAAATCAAAAGGGGGAAATGGAAAAGCTGCCTTCCCCCAGACTCTGAAGGATTATTACATCGTATAACACCACGACGATTCAAAACGCAGAACTGCCACCCAAAGACAGCATTTGGTCCAAGGGACTGAAATCAAACAGCACAGTGGGAGGACTGTGCTTGCATTTACGGGCTGGGAGGTCTGTCACAGCAATTTCAACAAGAAAGCAGCAGGCATCTTAATGGGCACATTGCCCCTCAGATAACTCCAAAATAGAAACCCAGTGGACCTTTTCGGTAGGCTTCGCACCCTAGATTATCTTTCTTCTTCAGTCCAATGGGAACAAAGCTTGGATTTGATTTGCTGTTTTGTTTAACCCATCTAAAGATCGCCATTTAATAAATTTCTTATCAGTAAATCTATAAATTATGGTTTATATTTCACTGATGTAATGGGTCTTTCAGCTGTTTGTAGCCTACTGTGATAACAAAGGAGTGGCAGGAGATGCAGACAGCTGCTCTCTCTGGGTGGAAGTGCACAGGAAGAACTGAGAGATAGGTAAACATTTTCTTTCGAGTTATTTTCAATGTTTTTACAACCAGTGTTGGGAAAGAAGAAAAAACCCCAACCCCTTTCTTAATAAATTTGACAGACAAAATGTATTGATGGTGTCTTTTCTTACGCTACTGCTACCCTGGCCTAACGCAGGGGAGGGTAAAACTTTCTGGCACCTTGTTCTAATAAATCTTCAGTTTTCTCATGGACACAGCACATTGTAATTTAGAAACTTGGCAGGGAGGAAGTCCAAGTGCAACATCTTCAAAAGACTGTGGCTTTAGTGAAATTACAAGTGAATGAACTTTGCTGGAGTACAAATAAGAAATGCATTCCTGGACTAAAGAGCTACAGCATTAGCTTAACCTTAACACCCGTTCTGCTAGTCCAGAAGTCAGAAGAGTTTTGTTTTGTTTTAATGTATAAGTTCTAAAACACAAATAAATTGCATTCCCTGCCAGTGGATGGAAGTAATATCTCAAGCAGCTTTGCTCCCAGTGAAAAAAGAATTACTGTGCTGTTACACATTTCTAGGTTTAGTGAGTTAAAATTCAGGTGCTGTGGTGGGTCTGCCAGACCACACGAGGTCTACTTTATGAGGCTTTTATCTATACATCTGCAGCACTGCGCCCTAGCTTTATTACCTTGTTTTTCCTACGTGTTTTTTTGTCTCATTACTGCTGCTGTTGTTTTTCACAGGGACAACTTCACCAGTGGACGGATACTTGGGGCCAAAACCATAATAAAGACTTTTGGTTATAAATGGGGCTGCCTTTATGAAGAAGACATGAGAAAAATACACTCCATAAACCACTTCTGCCACAGTGTTTGCTTTCCCTCCTCCATCCTCTTACACCAGAGAAGGACAATGAACGGTATGGCGGAAGGGTGCCCAGCTTTAAAACCAGGAGGGTAGAGTCAGATTTTATTTTTTTTTCCCAGTGGTACTTCTGTGTCCAAAATTCAAAGTGTGCATGAAATGGACATTGTTGCAAAGGAGCAGTAACTGAACTGTCAAGTTTATCGAGTGGTTCTGTACTACCCAGTTTATTATGCTACAAAACAGAGAATGCCTTCTTTCCAAATCTACAACATAAACGTTCTTGGTAAAAACTAGGATCCATGCACATAGGCACTGTGAATTAGATCACTGTCCCCCCTACCCTGCCCCTGCCACTGGCTCAGCCTTGCTCTTCCAGTCCTTTTGCACTGTCTGATGACTTTAATGGATTTTGCTCTAGCTCAGGACAATCATACTTACATCAGTTTTGACCTTGATCTGAAAGAATTCCATAATTCAATAGCTACAATTTCCATTTCTCAATAATGTGCCAAAATTAATAATTTTTAAAAATGAGCTTTTGGAAGAGTCCAAATGTCTGTTCCCTCCAGAATGTGTCAAATCTGGAAATGGAAAGCCTTGTGCGAAGCTGAAAACACGTTCAGTATCTGAATTCACCACAAAACTGCATTACATGTGCCAAGTTACAGTTGCAGATTTAATTTTTCGCATCCTACCTCATGCTTGGTAGGTGTCATAAGTCAGTCTCAATTCTCATTCTTAAAGGCATGAAAACTGCCTGCAGATTCTTTCGTGAAAGGTTAAATGGGGAATAGCTCTTAGGCTGGGTTATACCATCACCCAGATGAAAACTCCCAGAGGCTTTGTGCTTGATGTGGTTGAGAGAATCACAGTGGTTTTACCGTAAAAAGAGAAAATATTAACTTGCCCATTTTGTACCTGGGAGAGAAAAGTAGTATTTTAATGAGTTTTTTTTAATGTTACTCTTCGTTCCCTCCCTGTATGAGGACCTGATAACACCCCGGGCTCTAGGCCACACCAGATTTCAGGATACTATACTGTGGGGTAAAATTCCCATTTAGTTGAGTTAAGATTTCACATTTGGATGTTAACTATTGTTCCTGGCACTATCCCTCTTCTTTTTTTTCCAGTACATTCTGAGACTGGAATATCTAGGGACAGCAATCATTCATTAAAAGACTGTTTTCCACCTAATGCAACAGAAATCAGTTATGGGAGTGGAGTCACCCCAGAGAGCCAAGTGCCAGTCTCAGCAGCACAGATTACAGCTATGCTGAATTCCTCTTGGTCTGGGATTGTGCATGTGTCAGTGGGAGCAAACCACTGACCAGCTGGCTCTTGCCTAGGAAGCCTTCTCTGCTTAAGCCCTGCATACTTAACAAAAGTGTTTCTAGACAGTTCCAGTTTGAAAGTGCTGTACAGTACTCTGATGTCGACTCTATTTCTTTTGACTAATTTATTTTATTGAAATATCCTTTTTACCTGTTGGCCCACCAGTTACTGAGGCGGTTGCAACCGTTGAGCTACTGTGCAAACCTAGACTTTTAATCTTAATTTATTATTATTATTACCCTAATATCAGACACATAATCACCAAATGTGACACCAAATGTTCCCACAATATATGTCATTGACGTATGGATCATTAACATTACAGACTTTTCACTCCAGGCTTGATTGTGTCAGAAAGTTGCAGACAGTTGATTATATGTGTTTTGCTTTCCACTGTGTTTTTTTTTTTTTCTTTTTCCTTTTAGACTCTTATCTCAGGAAGACCCAAACAGAAATAAAACACAAGGCACTGCAGGATCAGACTGAGTAGCTATTAGCTTGATGAGTTAGATTGCTCGAAGGAGGTTGTTATTACTAGGGTTCAAATTGACATCTGCCAGGTCTGTCCTCCTCCCCCTCCTTGGATCAGCTTCAAACAGCAGTTCTTCCTGTGTCTAAGAAATCAAGCATTTTAAGATTAAAAAGCTTAAAAATTGCCTCCAGCGCAGGCTTACCCTGCTAAATCAGCACGGGTTTAAATGGACAGAATAACTATTGAACTTTACACAGGACTTCCCATCCTATGGAGGATGGCTGAGCATCTTTGGCTGTTGGTTAGCACCTTGCAGGATTGGATCAAAAAGGATTACAGCGGTTAAGGAAAGACATGTTTGATCAGCTTATTAAAGCTAGTAAAGTAACTCTTAGGAGGAAGTAGTCTGAATAAATAAAACGAAATAGCACTCCCAACCACACACTGAAATTCAGACATTCCTTGCCTGCTTTTCCCAATATCACCTTATTTTAATGGTCTTTGAGGGTTTTGCCGCTGTCCTTATCTTACTACATTCATAAAAACAGTGACTGGGTATATATTGTCCAGGGTGGGATTTCCAGTTTGGGTGACAGTGAAAGGTGCTGCTTTTGATCCTCTTCACAGGGTCTCATTTCCCTTTCCAAGAACAGTGAAAGAACCTCTTCTGCTTTCACTCCGCAGAGTAACGACAGCTCAGTTATCTCTTCTTCTCTTTTGCAACATAGCAGAGATGCAAGGAGGCTTGAGCATGCTCCTCCTCATCTGCCCTATAACCATAAGCATATTGCAACCAGGAGCGTACAGCTGAGGGGAAGGAGGATGGTCTTGTAAGACGATGAAGTTCTTCGTGGTGATTTTGTGATCGAAAATGTCATCAGAGACTGATCACAGGAAAAGTGGATCCCTCTGAGTTCTGGGATATGAGGGAGGTAATGTTTGCGTGTTCACTTATTCTCACACCACGTATTCAGAAAAAGGGACATGCAGTGAATACACTGCTTACCACAGTATGACGTATGAACTTACTTCTCCATTATATGCCTTTGGTTTTCTGTTGAAGTGAGTAAGTTTACTAAGACACATTTGTTTTGAGTATACACAGGAAAGGCATGATCCTAACGTTTTATTGGTATAGCTAGTTGCAAAATATAGCTGAATACGTACCAGACTTGTGAGCATATTGCAGTCTGCACTTGTAAAGATCACCGTTCATAAATCTGATGATTACTTATCTACCTGATTCTCTGCAGCCTGGTATGGACAATCAGATTGCCCTGATCTTCCACATTCAGAGTGTATCTAGTCACCTGATTCCTTTCTTTTAAAAATTTTCTGTACCAGAACTGTTTTCCTGTGCTACTGGAAAAAACAAAGACTTGTGCAAAAGTAAGAGTGTGTAGTAAAACTCACAAGACAACATAAGTTCTAAATTAAAAAGGAAATTAAAAAGTTAGTGTTCTTACAGTATAAATCACTTGGCTTTGTTTCAGCCTCTTGCATTTTTAATCTGATTTTATTACATTAAAAATAGATAATCAATCTCTTAACAGTTTAAAAATTATGATTAGTAGCCAACTGAAATCTATGGAAATAATCATGAAGGTCTTTAATGTAAGTGTAGTGAGTAAAGATACTGTGCTGTCGTACTTCAAACACGTATTCAACTTCAATTGTGAGTAATACATAGAAATTTTATCACAGTATATCACATAAGAGATTTTAAATGTAGGCAAGTTAACATGTCTTTTGAAATCTTGATGTTGTGCTTAAATATTTCTTACATTCAATTTCCTAGTAATTGTTAAGTACAAAACCCTCAAAATCTGTTTCCTATTAGACTTGTAAAGTTTATATATTCTCCCTACCCAGATTCAAGTTTCAACTATGTTGTACTGTAATTCTGGGAGTGGGGGGAGGTAAGTGTGCTTTGAGGTTCACTTTTTTGGTTTTTTTTCCTATGACCTTTCATTCATTTTAATGGGTGGATGAGAAAGAGAAGAGAACAAGAGAGAGAGGAGAAGGAGGAGAGAGAAAAGGAGAGACAGAAGAAAACAAAGGGAAGGGACAAGAAAATATTGAAAAAGAACTAAAAGAAAAAGGAAAATAAAAATGTAAATAAAAAGAAGGTGGAAGGAAAGGGGGAGAGATGAGAGAGAGAGGGAGGCAGAGTGTGCATTTTCACTGTTGTGGTATGGAAATATCAGGAAAGAATCGTAAGCCCGAAATCCAGACACATACTAATAACAGAGCTAGAAAAAAGTTTATGTCTTTTTCGAGCCTTCAAAAAAGGCTATTTCGTTTATGCCCCGAACCCGGCTTTCTCTACAGACCACAATATCTTCCCGGGGGGAGGGGCTGGGGAGGAGGGAATGGGGGAACCAGAAACTGAACCAGAAATAGCTTCTCTTGAGTAAGGACGTACAAAAGTTATGTTCCATAAAGATGTTGCAGCTAAGCTGGTTTTCAGGGTGAATGGTTGAAGTAAATTTTAGAAACTGGATGCGGCCCAAAGAGCAACGATTGGAGAGAAATTGGTGTCAACAAGCCATAACAGAAGCAAATCACTCTAAAACTGAATGAAAAATCTGAGTTGTTAACTCAGTCTCACTTTCTAGCCTTGTGGTAGTTTTAGGTACCATGTACCTTCAACCACCTCCTTTTAGGTGAGGCTTATATTTATATTTTAATGAACAAACCATCAGGAAAAATAAAATAATCTCTCAGAAATTCTGTGTTGCTCAAAAGAGGGAGAAAAATATATAACATTAACATATTTGTTTAAGAAACCTATCTGCAATTCCAAAATGGCAAGGAGAATGTACTTGAAAGAGATCCACCTTCGGTAAAAAGTGGAATTTTAAGTCAGCATTAGTAAAAATTCTGTAATCCTGCAAGAAACAGTCAGTCTCCCCAAACTTGCTAAACTGTGACACTTCCTTGAGAATATTTTTCTGCCAAACTGACCTTGGTTCTACTTCAGGTATGGCTGTTGTGTTACTGCACCCACCCTCTGTTTCAGTATCACCAGGGGAGCTGCCGCTCAGGTGCTGGCTCGCAGACAGGTATAGAACGCTACATCCAGCCCCTGGCAAGAAATATACAACAAAAATATGAACGATCAAACTCATTCAAATTAGCCTTTCTTTAATGCATGGATTAGGAAGGAAATGATGGCATATCCTAAGAAAAGCAGGAGCATTCGGGCTATCTCTCTGTATCTTCTTTAGGAAATCCAGGCCAAGGAGAAACGTCTTCCAAATGGCAATACAAAAAGCAAGAGGAACAATTAAATGTTTTTAAACCCAGATCTGAAGTTAACTGACTAAATTGACTGTTACATTGTCAAACATAACCACAGAGCCAAATCTCAAGCCTTCTGCATCACACAGTATATTTGACTTAGGCCTCAGCTATAAGTGCTTCACTCTACTTCCACAAATATTTAAACCAGCAAGAGCATATAACTGGAAAAAAGTAAACAAATACTATGGGAAATCCACTGAAATGGATTGTCTGTCATTTTACTTTTGTTCTATTTATTCTGTCTGTAGTTCAAACCTCATTTTTCTATGGCTTGCCTAAACAAGTTTTAGGTTGTAGCTATGACTTCCTCAGCACTAGAGAAAAAATTCAACTCATTATTCTTAGGGAAAAAAACCCAGTCTATTGCTTCTGCAGAGTATTGGAGCCATCTGTAAGGATAGAAAGTGTCACTGCACATTAAAGAACTCAAGGATCAGGCCCTGCAAGTTTTTACAGAAGCATTTGATTGCTTTAATGAGTTATTATGTTATGATGTTGCTGAACGGGATACATGATATTTCAGTCGCATAGAAATGCAGGAATACGATAATTCAAAAAATCTTACTCAAAATGTTAGTGGAATGAACTGTGGTAGGACCACAGCCATGTCTGTCATACTCTTGAAACAGAGCTGTTCCTTTTGCTTTCAGTGAAGGGATAATACCCGTATGCCTTTGTCTGCTTCCCAGGCTTAGTGACTACACCCTAGTGGGAGAACCTGCAAAACCCAACCACCCAAAAAAACTCCGATTGGAAACCGTGTTTTAGCATGGGTAAATAAGAGAAGGTGATGTATATAACAGTCAATTATTTCCATGACTGAAGAGACAGACTGCAGTCTTGGCTTTCCCAACACACACGACCTTGCTGGGCGCACTTGCAGGAGCTACGCTGAAGTTAGCAAGAGTTTCCGGGGGAGCCAGCATCAAAGGAACGCCCTGGCGTGCCTCTGTGCGGACACACAGAAACATTGAAATGTTCCAAATTTGAATTTGCTTTATTTAGTGTGTGTCTGTGTTTGCCTGGCTGTGCTCCAGGGCAGCTTCACCCAAACTGGAATTTAGGGCCCTGGGGGCTTTTCTGTGAAGGTCTTCGGTTGCAGGACCGTTGGGGTGCTGTGATGCCGTGTCCTACCTACAACAGCTCCAAAACTGTGACAGCACCATTGAATAAGGCAGGGAGCAACCACATTTAGGCAGCCACAGGAGCAGTTCCTGAGGCCTCGTGCCCTGTGATTCTAAAGGTTGCATGCTTGAAGTAGAGGATATGTGATTTTCCTGATGTTTTAAAATGGAAAGTTATTTGATACCTCCCTCGTCTAGAAGGGATACAAAAAAATAAAAAATGGGAGTGGCAAAGTTGTTGAGCACAGCCTCTTCCAGTCCACAATTGGGAACAGATTCCCAGGCTCCTTTGATGGTACGAAAACTCATTGAAGAAACAGCTGTCATTTTTCCTGGGTTCACCAAAGACAGCAGCAGCAACAGCAGCAAGCTGTAACCACAACTTCCAGAAGAGATTAATGGCAAGGGGGAGAGGAGGAAATCATCTTCCTCTCCACCAACAGTGGCTGCCATCTGGTGGCAAGACATGAGGGCCAGGAGGTGCCTTCCCTAAGCTCCCGGCTCCATCCGCAAGTAAGGATCCTGGATAAGACTTGCAAAGATAAGGGACGGTGTCTGTCTTGCTACGTGTCGATTTTTTTGTGTTTTGGAACATGCCAGACCTTTCTGGGAATGGCATGGAGTGGTGATACACGCTCACTCCCCTTTACGGGAGGGATGAGGATGGTATA
The DNA here is from genome assembly GCF_963210335.1 of Falco punctatus. Taxonomy (NCBI): domain Eukaryota; kingdom Metazoa; phylum Chordata; class Aves; order Falconiformes; family Falconidae; genus Falco; species Falco punctatus. The sequence continues at coordinate 83,384,840 of NC_137586.1, forward strand.
CACAGCATGGTCCTTCACTCTCTTGTTCCTGCCTGGTTCTAAACACTTGGGAATATCTTACATCACCAGAGACAGGGTGTAAAATTTTTGAGGTGTCATGGGAAGAACAGAAAGAAAGGAAGGAAAGTTAAGAAAAAGTGATGTTGGGAAACTTAGTTTTCTGAGTCAGATTGGAGTTAGAAAGGGAAAGGAGACAGAGAGAAGGAAAAAGGTGTTTAAGATGAGAAGAATAGATGAGACAAGGGGAAGGTGCATCTTAATAATCTCTGTAAAATAAACTCTAAGAAGAAGCTTTCTGTAGAAAATGATCAATGGCACATGATGATGTTCATAGCTCACTGAAAGGGTGATGAGGGGCTGGTAGCTGTGAAGCAAGACTGGCAGGGCCAGTTGCTTCAAGGATAAGTAGCGCTTCAGAGAAATGGAAAAGTTACAGTTCAGTCTGCTGCCTACAAAAGAGCTCTGAGAGCGATGCCTTTCAGCTTCTACCTCCTTCACCCTTTCCACACAACCTGAGGTCGAATTGCTCCACAGTCCCACGGGCTCCAACTACAATGTCGCATTATGCTGTAGGAAAACACAATCTGTCATAAGTTATCATGTATTTTTAAAATGTGTATTTTGTGGTCAAAATCCTTGTTTACAATTTAAATATTTGCCCCAGAGCACCTACTGGATTTAAATAGAGTCAGCATTCATAAGGGATGGGCTTTTTTCCCACTGTGAATGACCCCAAACAATGATGTCTGAGGAAATCTTCAGCCTCCAATTGTTTCTCTTCTGAGTAGCTTTAGCGATTCACAAAAGGGATTCAGCAGTAGTGATTTACTTCTTTATTCTTCTGTCATACTTAGGAAGCCTTGATGGTTGCACAAGTCCTTGTGCTTGTCTTACCAGCCTTCAGATCACCACACAGCTCTTCTTGGACCCAGAGGCTTGCAATCCTGGCAAGCAAAATGCAAAAAAAAAGTTACTATCTGTAGTAGCTTTTTGTGGTGAGGTAAATCAACCATCCTACAACGTGATTATAACAACACCTTCTAAGAATCTGCTGATGAATTCTTCCTCATCAGCTAATGATTTCCCTTACATGGCTTTTACTTAAATTTAAAATTGCTGTTTTAAGGGGAGGGGCACCGAGGGGCAAGAACCAAGTCATGCACTAAAGACCCCAAAGGTCAGAGCCAGATGGAGAGCACAGGAATTCCTGGCTCCATCGCTGCATTCAGTCCCTGTCTGTCTTTCTCAGCCTTCTTGTTTCTGTCAAAAAAATGAAAATGTTCCTTTTATATTTAGAAACTCCAGTACCAGAAAGTGCTTAAAATGGGGCCCTTATTTCCTTGAGATTTATTTCCTCATATTGAGGAATTGAGATATTTCCTTGAGAGAACTAAATTTAAAGATTTAGTTAAATCTTAACAAAACGTTTAATCTTTAAAGATTATTTTCCTTGTGACACTGAAATAACCTCTTCAGAAACATGAAGACCACAATGAGGCTTTGAAAGTCCAAGAAGAGGAGCTCAGCAGCAGCAGCGGAGGCGGGACATACTCTCAGCTTGCAGGACTGCTTTTACTAAACCTTTCATTAGACAATGTAACATTTTTTTTTACTAAGTGTTATTTAAAAAAGAGTGATAAAACAATACAAGAGAAGATGATGACGGAAGGATGTAGACAGTGGGGAAAAGATTGTTCTTTTATTTCTGTTTTTCAGGTGGAGCTTTGTGATCCGAGTTTTTGAAATGCCGGTGAAGTTTGGGAAAGAAGGAATCACTCTACTGCTGCACTCCGTATATCCATCTCTGCAATGCGTTTGGTAAGGTCTTTCTTTGCCTTCTTAACGAGCAATTGTTTGCACAGTATTCATCTGGTGACTGATACGTTCCTTCTACCAGAATTTTCATCCTTTCTGTCAATTTAAAACTATGAAGAGTTCCTCTGAGATTATAGCACCTTTCATTGACTCAATATTGTGATAAGCCGTGTGCCCTCCAGCGCTTGCATAACCTTTACAGTGAAGACCACAAAACAGAACATGGCTCAACATGGTAGTTTTATGAGATTTCTGCAGTGCATCAACATTACCAGGATAATGTTTTGACTGTGTGCTGTACACCTCTGGATTCATCAAAAGGCATCTTGTTTTGCACAATGGAGACAGCAAGAAATTGTTTTGTCTGCGTGTATACATCATACCCTGTAGGCAATAGGGACCGAGTCCAGCAGCAAGGTTTCAAGTGACAGAGAGCTACCTTGTCAGGAGATATTTGCAGGCAATTAAGAAAATTAATGCAAAATCTGTATTTTCTTAAAATTAGTTCTGAGTTCTTTGTGCTCTTCACACATGGTTTTCCACGCTTCTCTTTCCACATGCTGCTAACTTATTGGAAGAGGAAATGAGGCCTCTTATTGTAATATCTCTGTGTGTGTGCAAGATCCTTCATTTTGTTCCCACAGCTCTGGTGAATGTATGCACAAAAGTAGCATAGTAATTCGTGCCAGCTTCAATGACAACCTAGCTCTATACAAAGAAACGGTTAAATAATGAAGCCTGGGAGTAAACTCTGGCAGGAGACCAGACCTAATAATTCCACTTGGCAAGATTATCCATGCCAGCAAGGAAGGTTGACTTTCTAGTATAAACAATTAACTGTGGTGATAAAGGATCTACCACATGCTATATTACTGGCCAAGGGGGGGAGGGGTGGAAGCATAAGCGGTCAATGTCTTTCAATAAGTTTGTTCTCTGCAAACTAATTAGCTTTGTTTTGGGTTTGATGGATTTGTTTGCGTTATTAATAAACAGGAGAACAAACAGGAAAGGGGAAAACAGTGCATTCTGTGTCTTTGCAACCAATTTTTGCATCTTGCCTCTTCCGAGTTTCAAAATATGATTTCATTTGTAATAAGTGAACTTTACCTCCAAACAAAGAAAAAACCATGCAACGTATTTAATAACAGACATTAAGAAACAATAGCAGGCACTTTTCCACTAACAACTTGGCAATGTAACATGCAAACATAGAAAGACAGAGATTGCATTTTGAGTTGTCCATTGACATCTTAAAGAAAGCCTTACGTGATGTTAAGTGTTATCCTTCATAATTATTTAATGAAGTGAGGAGTGCTGATTCTTCTAAGAACATGTCATCCGTGTTTTGCTGTTAGTATCTCTGCAAGAAATTTTGACAAAGATTTAGTATCTGACCTTCAGGATAGCTTTCTGTTTCATAAAAACTCCTTGTTTTTGCTGGTTTTTCACTTGTCCCTTTTCTAGTCCATACTAAGTACTAGTATGTACTGGTCTAAGCACATTGTGGTTTAGTAGTCATTAGTCTACAGAATCAATTTCAAGTGTTTTATAGCTAATTTGAACAAAGTCTGCTTATTCTCTGTGGAAGTTTTCCTAAAATAAATAGTGAGTTGGAAACACTTTCCTTCAGAGGAGTGAGTTTGTAGGAGAAATTTAGGATGGGAATATTGAAGGCCAAGGCTCTATGCAATTCTGAGTTTGTGCAAAGCATGATACGACACAACACCTGTGGTATCAGGGTATTGTACTCAGTAACCAGGAGACTTGTCATTGTTCAGTACTTTTCAGTAGTTGTGTTGCACAGCTCCATATGCTCTGTGCTACACCACCACCTAATCTGGGACTCAGTCTGAGAAACGCCCAAGACACTTCCCAAAGGTCATTTAACTAAACAGGGACAAACCTGGATTAATCTACTGTTTTGCTTGCAAACAAAATCAGTATTTGCTTTAACCGTAAAAGAAAGACAAGTAGATGTTATACTGCTTTTAAAGAACATACCGATACAGATGTTGCCAAGTGTGCTCTCCCTGGCACCCATCACGCTTGTCAGAAGTACCCCATGTCTGGCCTTCTTGGCTGATGTGTATCCCTTTTGCTCCTACAGATGAGCTCAGCTTCACAGGAGCTCAAATCCTGCCTTCGCCATTCCCAGTTTATTTCAGTTTTGGTGAAAATGTAAAGCACGTGAGTTAATAAACCGATGCTTTACACTTTAGATCATCAATGGAGTTCTGCTGAGAGCCAAAGATACCAAAACAGTATGTGCCTTGAAGCAGTCCAAATCTGTAATCAAATGGAAGTCTGTTGCAGATTGCCAAGCAATTAGCAGGCTTAAAATATGTCCTGTAAATGGTCCTTTCTTTAAATTTCCTACCCCAAATGGTCCATGATCATCTCATGTCTGTCTGTTTTCCCAGCAGTGGTCTCAGGCATCTCTAACCATATGATTCTTATTATAAGACTGGCACCCAGCTTACGATCCATCAACGCTTCACCTTCACAAGGCAGTGACAGAGCGGTACAACATGCTAACACCTTTCAGACATTCCAGCAAGAAAACCAGGGGCATAAAAATAGACAATACACCACCAGCAGTACTAACAAATTCTAATTATAATGGGGCCAGCTGTTGGAAGCTACTGGCCAAAATGCCTTCATGTGAATTCAGCTAGGTCAGATGACAATAGCATTTAACCCAGCTATGTCTGATGATTGTTCTCATGGCTGAGACACTGTCACTTCCCATGGCAGCCAAAAGGTGAATATTACAGCCAAAAGAAATATAACGCCTGTTTAGATACAAGCGCAACACATTTTTTTCAAAACCTTTACAATTCACATAATTTCTTTTCATTACAAAGATAAATTCTTTCACCTAACTCTGAAGCATGGAGTGCGCGGTGAAGAATATAATGTCTGACTCAAAGGTGTGGTGCCTTTAGATGTGTACGAGAGGATCGAGATATCTGTTTTGCTTTGAAGTAATTCCCATAAGAACCACCATTATCTCATGGAAAGTTTTGAAAATGCCATTTAAAAGCACTTGTGTCCAGATTACCCATGTACCAGAGCAAACCAGTTAAACCTCTTGAATCACTCCTGTCATTAGACTATCTCAAAACACATTTGCCAGACTGTTGAAAGAAGGTAGCGTTTCCTCTAGGCACCATATGTTGTGAAGTATCATAAATACACTGCAGTGCCTAAAATCAGGATCAGATTAGTTAGCCTGTGAAACAGTAGTGTTCCACTTTCTTGTCTCATTTACTTTAGAAGTACCAAAGCCAGTGCTGAAACTTTTTTTCATGTGTAAACTTTCTAAAATAGCACGTGGAGTTCATCTTCCAAGGTACGCATTTCTCCAGCCCATATGCATGGACAAGGTGCCAGAATGCGGTTGTGTCTCCTTCTGCCAGTCCAGCTACAATCTCCTGCTCCTAGCCTCTGCTCCTGAACTCAGGAGTGCTTGTAATTAAAGTGATCCCAGAAAAACAAGATGAGTGTCTGCCCTCTGTCTTCTGTTTTCCCACGGAAAGAAGCCAAATGAGAGCACCCTGAAACAGTGAGCAGCTGCCTCCCCAGAAGGTTTGTATAAACCTGTGACTAATAAGTGCAATCCAGCCTATGCCTATGCCTAATTAGTTGCTCCTTCCCAGCACATCACAAAAATGGGATGTGGTAGCTCAAGAAATTGTGGTGCTGAGGAACGCATTTCAGAGAGCATCTTTAGGTGTTCTCTGTTTCTCTTCCTGCATTTTTATGGCAATTTGAGGTGGTCTTTGCTAAGATTTCATCTCCTACAGCTGCTGAGCCCCCAAAGGGGGCCTCATCATTATGCAACGTTCACAAGAGGGCTACTGGTTGCTGCAGCGATGATGAGATGCTGCGAGAGCCAAGAACCCTTGACGCACAGGTGTGGAGCATGGCACATGTGTGTGTGGGAGTCCTGCCCTGGGGCTGGAGAGTCTCCTTTGTACCAAAACATATAGCATCGATAACCTCCAACTGCCCCGAACTACAGCCTTAAATAAGTGTACTCACATAACAGATTAAATTATGGAAACAACTTTCTGAGCTAGAAGAGACACCCTTGACACTCTGCAGTTGCTTAACTGCTCTGAAAATGCGAAATAAAAAGCTGAGGTGTTAGGCTGCAAGGTGAGGCTGGTGAAGCAGGAGCTCAGGCGGGTCTGCCATCAAGTGATGGACCTTGTGCACTTCTGCCGGTCCTTCCTGTCCCTGTGGGGAAAGGCGCTGGGGCTGGCAGGCTCCCGCTTCCACTGCGTGCACCAGAGGGTTTAGGCGATCAACGTCCCAGCAGAGCAGTAAGCGGGCAGGGTGCACTAGCCCTTAATGGAAAAAGACTTGTTTTGCAAACAAATCCTATGCTATGCACGGGTGGAATTACCACTCAACGTACTTGTTTAAATGGTTTCTAAAAGGAGGCGGTAGGTTATTAACAGAGTAAGTATTACCCAGGAATATGTGTTTCTTAGGTTATGTGCAAACCTAAAACTGCATTCTGGTGGTTTGCAAAGCTATTGCACTTTCTGGAACAGATAATTTATGTTTCCTTTGTTTTCCTTTTAGCCAGTGATTTGAAAGTATATGTCTCAGAGGACAATGCCGAATAAATCAGTGTATCCACTCTGCTCCTTCTTAAGCACCAGTAAATAGCAAAAATTTTGCAACAAGAAAAGGAAGAACGCTTGCAGGGAAAAGTCTGTACTGAAACAGTCCCATTTTGTTTCTGAAAACATGAATTATTTTGGACATCAATCAGATACTAATTCATGACTGATAACTGAAGTATTTTGATAAGAGTTTTATTTTCTGGAAATATTTTAAACAGTAATGGGGTTTTGTATTTGTTTAGTTTTGTTTTGCTTTTAGAGAGGAAGATTTACCAGATATTTAGCCTGGATGGAATATACATGTACATATGTTGTATACAACATACACAACTTCCCGCTGCTGAAGGAATTAGCAAACAAATGAAGCTAAACGGGAAAGTAGAGGAGTTGCAGATGATTTTGAAGAGATATTAACTGTTTTATTTGATTTAGATTTTCAGGATCTCTACTGTGGGGACAGGAAAATTTTAATGATCACAACAAATTTGGTAATCTACAAACCAGAATATTCACTAGAAGGCTGCTAATATTCACTTCATCATCTAAACTCAATGAATTACCTCTTCAAATTTTATGGATAGTGTTTGCTTCTGAAAACGTTTTCTTTGGGAGCCTAGTGTGTGTGCATTTGTGCCTGTGTTGCTATTTCCGGGTCCAACATTCCAATGATAAAAATATAGTCAGGAATCTGAGTCACAGTTATTAATAGATACGGTGTGTTATGCCTTGCAAATGAAGAAATGGTATGGGTTAAATTTCTGACCTCCACAAAAGATTTCTTCCTCAGATCGGGAGGGACTGCTCTCTGAAATCTACTGAATACGTAAACAAGTGGAAGTTTTACATCATCAGAAAAATCCAAAGCTCCTTTTATATCATCAGAAAAATCCCAAAGTAACATGGGAAGTGAGGGGGTTGTCTGCATCTCTCATTCTTTTACCTCAGACAGACTGTGAAACCGGGTCGTTAGGATGGTCTTTAGGGCAGACTTAGTGATTTTTCAGTCAGAAAGACCAAATCAGAAAGAACAGCCTTTTGTTCCAAGTCACACGAAGTTGGTCAAAAACAGAAATAAAGGTGTCCGAGGAAAAAGGGGTTTAACTTGTTAAAGGTATTTAAGCATGCATAAGAGAGGCTAAAAAATGGTACCCAGAAAAATAACTGGTTTAGGACTGGTTACCAATGCATTTAAAGAAAAATAACAATGTGTAATATTTAAAAATATTTAAATATAACAAAGTGTAATTTCCTTATGTGCTATATGTGACACCTTGCCACTCAGATGAAGGCAGAGGGTAATTTACTGTACAAAGCTTTCTCCGAAAGCTTGTCACTGAAGACAAGTCAGCTTTTCCCATGCTGTTCCAAGTAAACTGTTTTAGGTAAGCAAAACCAGGTTTTCATCATTGTTTCGTAGTAACCCTTTCCATTAGCATGTGTTGGAGCCTTAAGGCTGAGTGATGGTCTTGTAACTATGTAAATACGGAGATTCATCAATCTGAAACAGAGCTGTCTTGCACCAGTGCCCCACAATTGAAACCCAAATCTATCTGCCATAGAGTGAAAACAAGTTGAGGCCAGTAAGGCAAAGAGTATAAAAACAAACAGACTTTGAAAGCTCCTTGCTAGAAGCTTACAATAAAGTGGAGTGTTAAAGAGATGGTCAAAGGAGCCTCCTGGAGTTTAGAGCATCCAGATTTATCAGTGCTTGTCCGAGCTGATCCAAACCTCTGGAGGTTTTGACTGTTGTCCATCACTAACAATAATGTGAGTGACCCCATTTATTATACTTCTTCTGTAGTAGTGATAAGAAGCACTGTCCAAGAAACTGGAATGTAGCCCACAGAAAACAAACAAAACTTCTTACTGGGGAACATCTGAGAAATTTTTCCTGGAAAGCAAACTTGAAGAACAGTGCTATCTTGTTATGTTAAAGTGCAGTTTAAATACTACTCATTCATTTCACAAACCATAAAAACTCAGCTAGATACTGTAAACTAATAAAACTCATCAGTACTACTGAGCAGCAGTGTGCTGGGTCTTGGCAATGCTAGGGCTGCTGTGCTATGCCTTTCCCTGGTCGATGGAAAGCTCTTTCTGCCTAACAATCTTCAGGTAATTAGCATCATTTTGCAGAGCTGCAGTTCCCTGTGTGTAAGTATGTGGACAAAAGACTCTTAACACCGTCAATTTTTGCAGCCTGGATAACTCAAATGTTGAAAAAACTAAACAGTGCCTTATGATTTATTTATTACACAATGGTGATCTTGCTCAGCTGAACCTCATCTCCTGTTCAGCCTTCCCCATATCTATGTCTGTTTCCATAGCCTGTATTTGCCTGCTTGGAACTCCAGTCTCTCAGAGTAGGGACAACAGCATTAGAATAAACTAGATATTCGTTAAATGCTATAGTATTAAACAACAGTTATTATCAATTACAACTGAGACAAATGCACAAGATTGTGTTGATGGCATCGGAAAAATGTTTTAAGTGTTCTCAGTTCCTAAGCCTATGATGCTACCCAACAGTACTGGGTGAAGTGAAGGCCAGACTGTGAAACCCTTGCAATAGGAGATGCAATGGCAAATATAAACTTACCAGAAGTTCTAATGAAATCAAGGTGGTGTCTGAGAATAAGATTATTATATCAAACTGAGGGAAAAAAAGCATCATTTGAGGGAGGAACTACAGTTCTTAGGATCAGGTGTGCTGCCTTGGTTCTTTCTTGTGGAGGGGGTACACTATCATGGCTTGCTGTAACTACTAGTTGTGGTAATAATAGCAAAGGGAAATGTTCATATGCCTGCTTTCAAAATCAGCAGTAATTCTGGAGGACAAGCTGATTAATTATTCCCTTTCCCCTGTCCCTTCTCCTCACTATTTACAGGCCTGAGTAATAAAAGCTGATTTTAGAAGCGCAGCATAGGCCGGGTTTTATTAATCCTTCACAATTAAACTGTACATTTTCAACAGTCACCTGCAGCCAACTTCTCAGGCAACAATTCACAAACATTCAGAATTAGACCAGCCCTTCGGCAGCACAACCATGCAGTTTAGTGGTGTGGCCCTACAAATGAAGGAGAATGCCACAAATTAGTCTTTGAGGCCACTTTATTTTCTTGTTTTGTCACTATTTCAAATGTAATATCCTTTGTAAGCTATAGTCTTTTTACATCCTTGGAAAGAGGATTTCAAGAACCATTGTGATGAACAGCGTATCAGGTATCACATACACTGATATATGTGTATATTTATCAAAACAACTGATTCACAAAAACCCACAGTCAGCCATAACCCCTATGAAAATACCATTTTCTAACTGCTACCCCTGATGCCTTAAAATGGTACATAACACTTTGATAAAGCATCACTGCTGTAAACAATGTACAAGAAAAGAATATTATGTTATATACATTTTTCAGGAAAACATTCTCTAAGTCTGCTGGTATTTGTTATACAGAATTCAAACTTTTCCATTTATGGTTCTCCTTTTAATAAATATTAATTGTTTATAAAGTTAATGATTAAATTATTAATGTTAATACATTCAGATTACATAAAATCGTTGGACGTATTTAATATATTTATTACCAATAGTCTGAATAAAGCACTTTTCAGCTGATAACAAAGCGGTCAAGCTGATTAAAACTTAGCCTCAAAGGATTCAGATACTTGGAAATAGGTGATAAAATAGCAGAGAAATTCAGTTTGAATGACTATGAATTAATGTACATTACTAAACGCAGCAAAATAATTGATTATGGGATCGCTGGAGATGCTTTTCACAGGACATCAGCTTATTGTCTAGCAGGAATCAGAAGGCAAATGGAATGGCAGGAGCTGCTAGAATACAGAATCAAGGAGAACCTGTCGTGAGGTTACTGAGTAACTTGCAAAAAATCTGATACGCTTTTTTTTAAACCTCTCTTCACTTACTGGCTAAATTGAGACAGGGTCCTAAAGCAGACGGACATTTCTTCTGACCTAATACAGCCGTTTTTACTTACTGTTTAAAATTTCATTCCTAATATACAGCAGAAAAGACCAGTAATTCTAAAATATTCCCTTTTTGATGAGCAGAACTTGCCACCGTGTGCTAACAGAGCAATTTCCATATCCAGTTCAATAACCGGTAACAGCAAGTTGAGGTGTCACTGCAGCTGTGTGTGGGTTTCTGTTCAGTTTTCCATACAGACCAAAACCAAACTGTAGCAAATAAAGATGGATTCTAGAATCTGTAAATTGATCACGGTTGATAAATGGCCTATGAGTCCTTAAGCAAATACCAACACACTAGTATGCATCAGTCTGTGGTTCGCATTTTTCATTTGTTTGACCTACTTCTAAATGTTTATAAACTGATCATCATTTATGATTTATGAAAATAAAAACCCACACACATAAAGACCATAGTAACCATAGAAGGAAGATCTTAGCTGGATTTATTTCTTATGATGCATGGTAAGTTACTGAGGGGTTTCTTGCTTTCCCCCAAAGTCATTTGTTTTTCATGAATCCATTTGAAACAGTCTTTCATTCATTGCTTCTGCATGTGCACTGCATTTAAAATAGATGTAATACGGAGCGCTAAGAGAAGTGTCGTGACCATCTGAAATTCAATGCCAGATTAAAAGACCTTTCCCACCAACTCATGACTTTGATTCTTATCTGTATTATTGATACATTTCTTAAGGATTTCAGGAGAAAAACTACAAAAGTAAGACAATAGTAGAGTTCAATAGTCTAGAATACATCACCAAAAAGGAAACAAAATTTATAAATACAAAGAAGAGACAAAAGAACTCAGAAGAAAATGAAATACAGGATATTCCTAGATAATATTACAATCTATATTAACTATCTGTTTAAGCAAATTCAAAAACCTACTGCAATAAATCTTAGTTTAATATAGGTTTCAGTGAGATGATTGATGAGGACTGCTATCGTCTGCATTAATGCTTAAATAATGTTTCTTCTTCTAATGCTGGCCAGTTTGAACAGGTATATTTGCGGTTTCTGTTCTAGTCTATTCTAAACACATTGCCTTTCTGCTGTCATTACTAGGGCACCTGGAGCAAGCTTGGTTATGTTTTAAGCAACAGCAGAAATGCAGCATCCCTCCTATTCTGATTTTCCTCATTCTGTCCCCAGGTAATAGTGTGTGAGGTATAGTGTTTCTGTTAGAAAAGGGAAAGTCAAAGTTACGGCTTTGACACTTGGAAGAGAAAGCGTTGGGTCTTATTAAGGCCCTTGATTCATTCCACATTTGTGGGCCAGTCCCTGAGAAAGCGCTGTGTCTTGCATTTTGCCCTTGCCAGCTGTCAGTCTGGACACATAGCCTGAATAAATGAGAACGCAAATAGAGGAGTGCAGTCCTAGAAGCATTTTTTTATGCAAGAGGCATAGGCCTTCTCTCTTTAAAAAAAAAAAAAAAAAAAAAAAAAAAGAAGAAGAAGAAAAGAAAGAGAAAGAATAATTAAAAAAAGAGCAAGCTCCTTCACCAACCATTCCAGGACATTCAAAGCTAGGGAAACCTTAATGTTCCCTGTAGGTCATACGCAGGGTGGAAAAATACATTGTTATGTGCCCATTTCATAGGGCATACAATAGCTTACTATATTAGTGAGACTGGTTTTTAAATCTAGTTTTAAAAATAGCTCAGCCGATTCAGCTTTGCAGTAATGTAGGTAGAATTTTTTTTTCTTTTTCAAACAAGGGAGTGCAAGAAGGATTATATTTCTACCAGCATAACAAAGAAGTCGGGCACTCCAGAAACAGTTGAGATGTCTGTATTCCTTGTAGACACTAGAGATGTCACAGCCCTTGTCCCACAGCTACCCCAGGAGTGAAGCGGGGTGGCACAGAGCAGGGCAGCAGGGTAGCTGCACTGTTTCACATGCACAGCTATCACACATAGGTAATGGCAACATTGATGTTAGCACTACGGTAAACTTTAGCTATAAGCATTTCATCATGTCTCTTGTCTCTTTTGCATTTTATATACAAGCCAGAATGTGGGGTTTTGATGTTTAATACTGACTATCAGAAGATAAACCAAGACTTGAAAAGAAAGCAGCAGCTGGTATTTTAGACCATTTCAATACAGACTTTATCAGGGGGTAATATAAAGCAACAGACAGCACATAGATTTGAGCGGTATTCAACAGAAACTTGAGAGGGATTACGGACTTCCTCCATACCATGACATATTTCCATTTAAAACATATGGAATAAATCAGAGTAGACAGCGTGGAGCTGGAACACACAAGCAAATCAGTATTAAACCTGGAGGGTAGTCAGAACTGCTTGAAAACACAGGGATAGTTAGCAGCCAACTCAACTGCTTTTCAGCTGAGCTAGGATCAGCTGGGTACTGGGCACACCTAAGGAGAACTGGCAAAAACACAAGCAGCATTAGTTTGCAGTCCACATAATCATTTAGGTTATGGTAATCATTCTTTATGCCCATCTGCCTCCTCCTTGGAGTAACACATGCTGTAGTATAAGGTCACTGGCATGAGTAACAAGCGTATAAAGAAGCCAGTCTTTGCATTTGATCCCTACTTTGGATATCTGTGGCATCCTTGTAGCCCAACACTAGCACCATCTGGCTATGGCTGTGTAATAGTCAGCAACGAAAACCCTTAACATCTTACAACGAGCTTGTAACTTGGCAATATCAATGTAGAAATGCAGGTAGTTGTGCACTATTCTTGTAAACAGGCTGGTATAATTTTGTGAACAGGAAAAAAAGGAATGGGAAACATTAGTATCTAAATAAAATACACCTGTTACCTCTCTCTTCTGACAGATTCAGGATGCCATCAGGTCTGCGTCTGAGCCCAGACTTCTAGCACACAATGGTTTGCTTTTGACACAACAGCCTTGGTGATGCCAGAGCGATGTGGGCAGAACCAGGCTCTTCTGTGGAGCCATCAGTGGTCTCCAGGCTATTTCTGTGCAAGCTGGAGATGTGGAGTTTATTTTTGTGATAGCATTTGAAGACCAGGAGTTGAGGAAATATTTTTAGTTATTTCACAAGCTAATATTCCTCTTCTTTCATGAGAATTATATATATATATAAAAAAAAACAACAACAAAAAAACCCCAACACATTGCTGGGGTTAGAGTAGCTATTTTGATGCATGTGGGTTTTTTCTTTGACTAGAAGTAGAACTTCATAAAATTACTACTTCCCATTTCTGAGGAATTTCGTCAGGGATATTTGTTACCAAACAATGCATTTACCTCTAGTTTTAATAAATTATTTGAGGAGGCTTATTCAGACATGCCCATCCCATTCCAGAAGTCTGACTGGCCCAGGAAAGGCATACTATATTGTCTGTAGGGAAACCAGGGGTGGTCCGCAACCAGAAGAAGCAGGGTATCCCAGAGGACTCTACATCTTTGTTCTGCACTCTGTTTCTGTGCATCAGAGGAAGACTCCCAGGTGAGGCAGCTCATGCTGGCTTGAGCCAAAGAAGCTCTTATTTTCTGGTCATTTGAGACTTTGCACTATTTCTTTTCACTAATTTTTAATATATCAAACATGGTATTGGACCTTAGTTGCAAAAAAATAAGGTTTTAGGCAAGGTACATCTCTGGAGGGACATGACAAGCCTATTTCATGGAATTATCCATGTCTTTCATCCAGGCAGCATTTGCAGTCTTCTTTTTTTCTGGTGAAGAGGGCCACTTCAAAACGATGTACCTTGCTATTACAGTAGAAGGGGTGAGGCTGGAAGGTCCCTAGTCTTTGACCAGTCCCAGGGTGCTAGTAGCCCAGAAAGGCTCTCCTGAAGGCAGGACGCTCCTGAGTTACTTAGGGACAAGTAGAGCAGCAGTCTCTGATTATTTTTTTTTTTTTTTCATTCAGCAGAAAGGGTGCAAGGATATTTTCTAATTTCCATCCCGCTCCACTTCTCCCATTGCTGTGCAAGGGCAGGCTGCAGCCCATCCCCACACGTGTGAGCTTTCTGCTTCCAAGAGAGTTTCACTAGGTAAAAAATATTGAGTTCTATGTCACCGTCCTCATCATGGAGCTACCGCAGGCATTCGGGGAAAATGCACCTCTCTGCTGTATCTGCAAAGAAAAGAGAGAAAGGAATGCAAAATTCAAGTCTGAAAAGAGCTAATCTCTGCAAACATAACAAGGATTTTTTCTTCTGAGCACATAAAAGCATGGATCTCGCCATCAGTGTTCATGCATCTGAGGTCATGATTCCTTCATACTCTCGCACTGCCATTCTTTCAACCACTGGCAGCAGGCAGCAGACGGGGTAGAAACATCACGTTACTTTCTAACCCAAATTAAAGCTTTAAATAAATTCTGATAAACTTTGGAATCACATCCATTCTCCTGTTTCAATGCATGGATTGATGTGGTTGAGACAAAGCCTCTTCTTCAGCCTCTGCTGGGGCACATTTGTGTCTTACCCAACCTGGGATGAAATAATTCTGATCCCTGCCTAGCAGAGTCCTTTATTTTGAGCAAGCACTCTAACTCAGTGAATACTCAGTAAACAGAGACTACATAGGCCCCCAAAGAAACCATCTGAACTTCTTCTAATGGACAGGAAAATATTTCTAGCTATCCATCAAACAAATAAATGACTACAAAGTTTGTTAAAAAACCCCACTGGCACTGGGTTCAGCCCTAGCACTGAAACCAGCATGGGGTGGTAGCTGCACTGCTGCTCTTTTGTTCTTTATGGTCTTGGTTGGGAGGATGAAGTGCTAGGGGTTTCTCTGACAGACACCAAGGGAAACCCAGCATCCATACCTGAACGGTGCACTGCCTTCAACTTATTAGAGATTTACAGTTACCACGAGCACTGCTTTTAAGAGGAAGGGACAGATTAATAACTTTTTTCTATGTAGAACATCTTTTTTTTTTTTCCCCGGCATAGCTCATTTCCAAGGGACTAACATGTAACTATCAGTGTATACCCCAGCTGAACATCTCTCCATGCAATCATCTCACCAAGCAGTGCCACAAGCTTCTATTCCTCCAGTCTACCAATGCGCTCCTGTTCTTCCCTAGCACTGTTAGTATGAACTATAACTTTCAGAAATAATTTTCTCCTACAAATGTTCAAACACTTAACTCATCTCCTGTTGTTTTTGTGTTTTTTTCTTTCATTTATCAATTGTGTTTTGTGACATCAAGCCTTCCAAAACCAAACCCAATCAGACCAGGCTGCACATAAAAGCAGCTAATATTTTGTTTGCAATATAACCAATAATTTCATTTTCCTTTGAATTACTGCCATATTATTATAATATGGTTGAAGCAGAAAGGGAATATTTAACATTAATAAAATAAATATCATAAGATGAATCAGCAAGAGGTTTGGTTCTGAGTTTTGTTTTCCCAGTATGAAGTTGCAAACTCAAGAACAAAAAATAATGAGTAGCGTACAGACTCTGCAGACACGTGATGGCAAAACTGCAGTATTTTTGCTGGTCTTCAGGTCGAGTGGCAATTAAAATTTTTCCTATTGTGAGTAGTAATACCTTTTAGGATATGAACTGCTAAGCTTTATATGAGATTTACCTGTCTTACATTTTCAAATGTTCTTTTTTTTTTCCTGGTTAAGGAACAGCAAGATTTTAATAACAATTTATGCCAGCTTGTGATGTTTTAGCAGTTCATTAAACTCTCTGGGAATTGATCGATGTTTCAAAGAGAGGATTCCAATTAGCTGGTTTAGTTCTGGTCAGGGACTGTCGTTGCCTAGAGGGAAAGTGTCACTAAAAGACCCCCCTTCAGCTCTCATTTTCTTTATTGTCAACCTTTTGGTACAGAAACTAGTGTCATTCAATCTAATCCATGCTGTGCCCTGGCTGAAACCTTAGTTTGTGTAACTGAGATACAACAACAACAACAACAATAAAATCTTATTTTGCTCTTTTAAAAATTTTGGGAAAGCAATATGCCAAACTGTTAGATGAAACAGAAAAATGAGAGTTATATCAATTTTCACCGTGGCCCAAATTCTACTACTCAGAGCATGAAAAATGCTTATGTGAAAGCTGATAGAAGAAATCAACATGACATATCTTACGGAAGTCAGGGCTACACCTACCAGAAGAAGCTGTACAGACCTCATTGTCACTTTCAATTTTCAAAACCATATGAAAATTGAAATTTCAAAACATTTTTCAAAATTTATGCCCCAGTATGTAGCTTAAAGGAGCTAAGCCATTCAAAAAACAAACAATAGTGTGCCCAGCTGGCAAATTAATTGTACTATTCCTTTTTCTCCTGATGACTTCTGTAAATTAGTCATGGGATCTTTTGAATAAAATTATTTTTTCTCCTTTTCATGTAATACACTTTAGCTAAATTTGTAGAGATGTCACTGGAAGTCTACAGGCATCACAGAGTACAGTCCTAAGGTCTGTTGAAATAATGATCTAAAAGCCTTTAAATTCTATGCTAAAAATTGTGACTTAGGTTATAGAAATGGAGCCTTCATAAATGCAACTTTTTACCTTTCACATAATTATCAGCCAACAGAAAAGTGCACTTTCACTATCATCAAACCTGTTTGCTTTTTCTTGGAACATAGATCATTGTCCCTTAGCATAAAGGGGTCTACTTAAAGCAAGGAGAAGGCATTAGGAATAACCTTTTAGCAGCAGCCACACCTCCTCCTCAAAAACACACCAATATCTTCATGAATAACAGACTTGGTTGTCATCCTTCCAGTAAGTCCTTCAGGTTAATTTAATTAATCTGAGCTTCACCTTCCTTTAAAATATCATTTTCATATGATGCCAGAATTGTTGTTTTAGTTTTTCTCTCTGTTATCCTGTTTCGCTTGGTTTTCGTCAAGAAAAAAAAAAATACTGTACAAAACATACATATATTGCAACAGTCCCTCCTGCTTCATTCTAGCACCTTAAGAACCCCAGCTGAAATGCCAGGCTCCCACTCCAGGCTATGCCGGGGATCCCTGCTGTGACATGTAAGTCTAGGGACCCATGGATACACATTTCTAGTCTGATAATGAGATGAAAAGGAACTGCTGATACTACCACAGAAGTATTTTCTCAAAAAATGTCCTAAGAATACAAAAAATGATAGTATTTAAGATTATTCTTATTTCCTTTAGTGCCCATCACACAGGGAGATCTTGCTTATATTTTTAACTGCGGTTCTTTGGGAACATCTGTCCAATGTACTGGCATGCATGCTTATGGTATATTACTTCATAAACCTCCTTCCTTCATAGCATGTTTTAACACTGGCTAGTCCAGAAAGAAGAATGCAAATGAAAGAGGGAACAAATACCATTGTTTCTAAGAGATCTGGTTTGCAAACAACAAAGTTGTGTTGAAACAGGCCCAGCAAAGGCACATGTGAGTTATATTCAGTTCAGATTGGGAATGCATATAACTGGCCTTACCACTCAGGTCATACTGAACACAAATAAAAATGCTATTAAAGCTAGATCATTCCTACAGCTAGAGTGTCTGTGAGATTTCCAATGTGCAGGGTGCAACAGATAAGAGTTGAGCATCTAGCCTGTTTAATCACCATCAGGATTATAAATGAGCCATAAGGGAAAGACTGGGGTCAATTGAAAGATTTTATTACAATGCTACTATTTGTATTAATAATGTCAAGCCTGCAGATACAGTTCTTAGATAATGGTCATATCATGAAAGAGGAATAAATTACACAGCAAACTAGGGTTATCTTCTTCTCTTTTTTTTCTTTTTCCTTAATGTATTTCTTATTTTTATTGTGATAAATGTGGAGTTTTGCCAATAGAATATATTTGGGAAGTAGATATTAATATTCTGACTGCCTCAGACCTGATGCTTGTTGAGGCATAACATCCTAATTGAAATTCAAGGTCTTATGATCAAAATCTGCTGAACCAGATATCTTCACACTACAACGACTATTAATACATTATTCCACATGGATTAGAAAGCAAGTGAGAAATACGGGCTTGTGCTTGCACCTTTTCCTTTACACAATTTTGATATATTTCAGATATTTAAAGCTGACTATTTTAGAAGGTTACTTAACCTTGTGAAATCTAGTACACTGTATTAGACCTCCAGTATTTGTGACAAAATAAATGGACTGCAGCCACAGGATCTCTCCACAGACCATCATGCCATCTCAAATGGATCGCATAGATTCCAGTTCCACAGCCATCTGAGATACAGAGACATACATAATTGCAGAAGGATTCTGTGATTCATTAAAGACACGAACATCCCCTACAAGAAACTGAACAAACAACAAAAAAATTCCTGATCAGAAATGCCAAGATCCCCAAGATCATAACCAAGAGCTACTTAACCAAAAGAAATATTTAAACACTTACTAGTAGGAACAAGGTTTCTAAAACTGTTGATACACCATCATACAAAGATGAAGGATACTGTGACAGGGAGAAAAAAATACTTCATTGGCCTGTGCCACACTGGGATTTATCATCCTTTTTCAAGCTTCTAGCTTGTTTCCCTGGGCAGAATGACACGCTCTGTAAAAAGCGGGCATTCCCAGAAATCACTGTCAGACATGTGAGTCTGCAAGGAACTGGGACCTTACTTGTGAACAAAAATGAAACTTCTGTCAGTTTTACTTGAAGAAGCAGATGGGAGGTCAGCAACTCAAAAAAAAAAAAAAAAAAAAAAAAAAAGAGAACAGAAAAGAATGGATTCACTTGAAGAGGTCATATGATGCTTTCAGACTGATTTCCAGACAGTGATGCATATGCTCAACTATTTACAAAGAATGAGTTGATTTTTTAACAAAAATGACAGTAGCGTGAACATTGGATATGTCAGGAAAGGGTTAGACTTTTCTGGGTTTTTTGTGGGTTTGGGGTTTTCTTCCACTTGTAAGAAACTGGTAAACCCTTTATTCTTACAGATAACTTCTTGGGCTGTTCTGCAACCCCAGCTTCAAAAAGCTCAAATAGATCTACATGGCCCAGAGGTATTGCTTTCCCACTACCTGAAACACCACATGAAATCCACATGCCCTGTGAAAAGGTGTTGGGACCAGGTTTCCCTAGGAGTAGGTGTAAAAGAAAGTCTGATCTTAGTGTTCCGTTTGGTCAGAGGACTCCATAAGAAGCAGACACTTCTACCCGCAGCACTACAAGAACAAGTGGTGTTAGGGACAGAATTCAGCTGTGGAAGAGAGAGAAAGGGCGAGAAAACACAAACCCACTATATATTTGTATATAAATGCATGTATGTGTGAGACCCATGGACATATATGAATAGGAAATAGCAAGTGCCATGTCTCAGTTTTTGTCTGGACACCCCTGAGTGCAATGCCACCCCACTCTGAGAGCCTTGTTCTATTCAGGAGCACAGGCAGGAGCTGCTGCTCTCCTCACTCCCTTCCCCAGGACCGAGGGGGCACCAGACCAAGCTCTCCACACTTCTTGAGCACCCCGAGGCTATCTGTTCTCAGCAGACCAGCAGCCCCTCAGACCTTCTTGTTGCTTCCGTGGGCACCTCAGTTTCTTGCAGCTCCATCTTCCTTTGATGATGGGATTGAGCACCCTCTTTCACACACGCACTGGGATTCCACTGCTCTCCTCCCTGTGCTGCTACTGATGTTAAAAACCAGAGCAACAATAGAGGAAGCAAGCTGCCAGCTGCCAGTGGGAAAAACAAGGGGAATTATCTAGAAGGAGAAACAGATTATTTTGTAAAAAAAAAAAAAAAATAGAATTTTTGACTGTGTCAGAAAATAAGAGGAAAAATAAGTAAAAGGGCATTTTGGTTTTGGTGTGGCTGTCCATTATGACGGCCCGGGCCCAAACACAAGGGCCACATGAGCTAATGGGAGCAGGCAGGCGCAGAGGAGGGGCACAGTCACGTTATGCCACATGCAGACAGCATTCAGCTGCTGGGTCTCGCCAGCTAACAGAGACCGCCCTGGATACACACAGCACAGAAAATGGCCCGGGTGATGCAGCCGGCCCCCGGACAGGGTCTGTCCCACCCAGGTACACAACTCCACGCATGAACGATGCTTTCGTTCAGTCTGTTTGCAGAAGACAGTGAGTCATGCTGGGAGCAAGCCACCCGCTTCCACTAGCAACGCCTGCAACAGTGCTTGCTGTTGCCATGGCTTTCACTATTTCACTACAACATTTGCTCATGAAAGATGTATGTAATCTGAATTGGGGTGAAAAGGCTTCACATTGTTTCCTAAGACTTACCTTTTTCTTGGACAAAATTCATGGCTATTATTTTTGGATTACAGCAGGAAACTCCTGTCTAATTCAAAACAGGATCACGTATTGGCATACATCTCCCCTCACCTCTCCCTCTGCCAAAATGTCAGCTTTGCTTAGGATATGTGTCCTCTTGTCACTACAATGAAAACTGTGTCCTCCCTGGTACAATTTATCCTACAGGGTTCAGTGATGCAGTATGCCAAGCGAGGAAGAAGAACATGAAACCTTACCACCATGGTGTTTATTGACCAGTCATCCTGTTTTGTACTCATTTCCTCCCCTTAAGTCCCTGCAAGTATACATTGGCTCAAAATCAAAAGAAATGCAATAGTTAAAAAAAAAAATAAATAAAAAAATCACATGCTCTGAGATGAATGTATTATTCCATACGTGCTGATGGTGCAATTACTTCTCTCCTGTGATAACTGAAAACGTTTGTTATTAAAATTTGTTCCAGAAAAGCAGAGCATTATTCCATTATGCTGTTCAATCCTAACTAATTAGCCCTTTTTTTCCTTGGAAAAATCAAGTTTTACATCTGAGAAATCATCCTGAGAATGACTACTTACACACATTAAAGTGGGGGGCGGGTGTGAGGGGAGGTACACAAACGAAATAATAAAAATATTTGTTTCTGCCAGTCCTACTTGGTCAAGAAAGAAGCAGAAAAGAATCACAGCCAGAACACGCTGTACCCAGCTCTTGCTGGCTGACGATTCCCTACTATAAAATTAACCCATCTGACCTAATGCTCTACCTCAGCCCTACAACATCAGCCTGGAAACAGAGATGCTCCCAGTAAAAAGCCAATTAACTCCATCACTTAGTAGCACAGCGAGAGACACAGAAGAAAGCAACCACCTCTGTGCATTACAGCATACGATCCCCGAGGAAGCAGCACAGAAGGGGGGAACAATAACACCCCTCTAAGTTCTGCTTTACCTTTTCCCATTTTCATTAACTCCTAATCCACCCAGCACTACACATCCTCCCGCTCGGTGCTCAGCAGGGCAGCTGCTCACTGCGGCAAACCCTGTGCGCGGGGTCAGAGCCTGTCCCACCGTCAGGATGGAGAGGAGAACGTCAGCAGCTCCTCGCCACTGATCCTCATGTGTCCCACAGGCGCTTGGATGTGGCAGGGGAGACAATGCAGGGCACGCCACTGGCTCCTTTTGGGGAGGTGACCTTGTCTTATCATTGACCTCCCAGTGACAAAACTCCAAGCCAGTCTTGCCTAAGGATAGGCAGAAAGAAGGAAACAAAGGGAAAAAAAAAAAAAGGGCAACTAAAGGTAAACCAAAGACTTTCCTTTCATGGAACCCACTTATCCAGGGCACAGTCTAGTCCCGCAGTCGTGTCAACCTGTCACCAGAGAAAGGCTGACAAGTTTTCTATTATTCTTAATTTGTGCCTTGTTTTGTGTTCATTGCAGCCCTGAGGTAAAAGTACAGATTGCTCCTTTTGCTCTGTACCTTTTCCCAAGACGGAGCGCAGGACCTCTGATAAGTGCAATAACATCAGGAAATACACATTTTGCTGATACGCCTTTGCTTGAAAATATTCTCACAGCTACGCTACATAGAGGAAGAAGGAGGTGGTGATGATTCAGTGAGAGGCCAAAGAGTAAGAGGAGAAAATCTCTCGGGGAAGAAAAGAACTAATGAACAAAAGTTGGGAACAGAAAGAAGACTGTTATGCCACAAATATAAAATGTATAGTCACATAAGCTCATAGGAAAGAAAATGAGAGCTGACATCCTACAATACTAGATTGATTAGGGAAGACTTGGAAGACAACCAAGGTCTGGGAATGGCATGGGAAATCATTTCAAAGGAGAAAGAACCTCACACTCTGCTACGGGGGACGGCAGCAGTACAATAACACATGAAGAGGATGTTGGAGAGCTGCCACGGACCCTGGGCTGAGGGGAAGCAAAAACATATGACAATGTGTGTGGTTAGAATGGATACCTGCACAGCTTGCAACAGCAGTGAGAAGGCTTTGGACCTTCAACCACCTGAAAAGTGCCAGATTTGAGAGACCAAGGGTACCTTCCCATTTGCCCGCCTGCCCCCTCCTTGTTCACGTACCTCCTAGAGACTCCCTACAATGCTATAACAGTGTAACGGTGAAACAGGTATTACTACACTTCTGCATTTATGATTTGTTGGCTTTGGGGTTTTTTTTGGCCCATTTTCTCCTTCTAGCCAAGGGCTGAGATTGTCTTTACCATTTCTTTGATGTTACAGACAAAACATTACCTTTAATGGTAATTACAGCTGAACTTCATGAGTTTCTCTGTGCACACAGCATCCATGCAATCTGGGTACATTTGTGTCACATATTCACAGCATTTCTCTGTTGACAAGGTCAAGCTACCTTTGAAAGGAGCTTTGTCCCATGAAAATTTAGTGTTGTCTTTGAGCAAGAGTGGCAGAAGATTTCTACCTGAACCTTTAAGAAACTCCAGCTACCATAATGGCCAATTTAAACATGAGCTTAGCACACTCCATTTCAAGCAAGGGAGAAGGAAGACTGAATTGTGAGTAGAAATATCCCCATGACTAGTAGTCATATTGAGAGTTCAGAGTATGTTATACCTCTACAGATTGGAAAACATGCAGGGAAGAGCTTGTGCCAGCCTGTCTGTGCAACACCAGGCATATGTTGGCATACTCCAGTAAAGTAGCAAACTCTACATGCTGTCAAAGCTTCCCACCAAGTACCCTAACAGCGTGCACGTGGAGCAGATGTGTTGGTCCACGCTCAGAAGGCAAATGCAGGTTATCTGAACAAACCTTCCAACCATGACTCAGGTTTTTGCTCCTTCAGAAATCAAGAATGGTTGCCAAACAATGGGAATAAAGGTAAAATGTTGTTACTACAGAAACAGCCAACTTTAGATCTAGATTATTGCTTTTTTTCTAACAAAAGAAAGCATTCAATGAGATGCTCAGAAGTTAACATGAGTAGTCTCAAGATTTATTTCAGAAAGGATAATAATTTGAACATAAAGATGCAAATACCTGTTGTCCTTCTGGTCCTGATGCAAGAAGGTATTAATTGCAAGAAAACTTACTGTGATATCCTTACTCTTACACCCCACCCCCAGCCAAGATCCTTACAATCACTAAACACTAACTGTGTCCGGATAGGCAAATAATCTGGAAGAGAGATGGACAGGTAGCCAAACGGACTTGAAAGTCAGCACCCAGCAAATTTCATTTAACTTATTTGCAACCAGAAAACTTTTGGAAACACTGGTCATGTGAAAAAAGATCTACGTACTAGTTGAAAACCTTGATCTGTCAGTGTTTTAGAATAAGATAATTTATTCGTGTTTATTTTCCTGGGGGAAAATATATCTGGGGGAACACTGATCAATCTCTAACTTTTAATTGCAAATTCAAAATTAATCTCTTTTGGCCTTGCAGAAACCTTTTTGTATTTGTTTTCCATTCTATGTCTGTTTTTTATTTATCTTAATTTTATTAAAATGCAGCCATTCAAAACTCAGAGTTTCTGTAAAGACTGTCACCATTAATCAGTCTGGGGGTATATTCACAGAAGAAATAATGTTTGTCATGTATATTTTCTCTTTCCATCAAACCCTGTTTGGCACTGGTGGAAGAAATATCATAGCTTTGAAAGCCTGCAGTAAAAATCTTCCCTCTCTGGACAGCTGTGAGGTGGCAGACATGAGGCTGGCCCAGGAGAAATGAGGTGGCCCTGTACAGATTTCAGGAAGGACAGAGAATATGAAGGTCGTAAACATGCCGAAGCTCCTCATGTTAAAATTAATTGATGGGTTCAATACAAAAATCTGGGCTAAACTAGTTTCCATCCTTGATTAACAGCTTATTTTGCTGCAGGCTTCTTATGCGGGTCATGAACGGGTTTGCTGGGGTGCTCCTCTGCAGAGGTCTCAGCACCATACCTGTACAGTCCAACACAGCGGAGATGTGGCCAAGGGGAATGCCAGGGCAGGATGGATCGTGACCTTTTATTCCTCGTATTTCTGGGGTTTTTTTCAGAAACAGCCTCCCAAGCACAGCACAGCGACCTGGGCCTTTATGGTACTATTGCACTTTGGAAAACGCAGTTCATGAAGCATTTAAGAAACAAACTTTGTTCCTGTATTTTTCACTAGGGGAAGGGAAACGACCCAAATTGTGGTGTGTGTTATGAGCTCTGCGTGAGCACAGTTAACCACACAGGACAATGAGCAAATCGCATTGCCTTTATGGCTTCCAGGAATCAGCTGGGCTATCTCCTGCCAGCATCCCAAGGGCTTCCTTAACCTGGAGAAACCCGTGATGAACAGAGGCAGACAGTCATGAGCAAATCACAGACCTAGGCAGTCTTTGGCCTCCTTTTTCATTCAGACAAATTTTAAATGTTAAATAAATACTGAAGGAATCACTTGTCACCACAAATTATTCCTTTGAATGTTTACTGTTCATGCCAGCTTCCCTGGGGTCCTTCCCATTTAAAAACAACTTTAACAAGCAATCCCATAAAACATTGACCATTATTCCCCAAGAAGTTGTGCCTAGTGACTTGTTACACAGAAATATGTTTCCAATTTCACTGTAAAACGTATTAGAAAGGAGTCCTCAGTATTTTTTACATTAGCATTTAGTGCCATGTGGAAATGGCAATTATAAATTGCCACAAGCTGTACGTACTTATAGCCTTCACTTTTGTTTAACTGTTTAGATGGTGCTTTCCAGCCCCCTTCCCTCTGCAGGCCTGGCAGACTGATTTGTTTGCTGCTTGCCTCAGCAGTCCTCACCGAGGACAAGGACAGCAATTAAGTGAATGCACAATCATATCGTTGTTCCTCCCTCCTTCTCCGTAACAGACGCAGACCGAGCGCGCAGCTGGGGGGGGGGCGGGGGTGGGGTGGGTGCACACACAAGAGCTGCTCGTGCTGCACCCAGGCGCTGGGTTTCAAGGGCAAGCTAAAGGATGAGTGGCTCAGCAAAGCTGCTGCCTCCAGGCGCGCAGAGGACTTCAGAAGGGGCACGAAGCCTGACATGGGGACCACCAGATGGTGCCACTGCAGATGGCAGCCGCAATTTCCTTTTTTTCCACCTCAAAGCCTGTGTTTTGGGAAAAAACAAAAACAAAACCGTATTTCTGGTTCATGAGGGCCAGTTTCAAATTTTCATCTGTGGCTGAAACACACCAGCTTGAATATTTACCCAGCCATCCTTCTTCTTTACATGAGGCTATAATGCATTTATGTTATGAAACACCACAGCCTTTCTCTAGTGGTGCTTCCCTGCGCCCTGGTTTCCCTCCAGAAAGTACCCAGATGTAGGTGCCTGTCCTTTCTAGAAAAAGCAAGCTAGTGGGCTCTGAAAGCTAAGCTGAGTTTGTCTTATTTTGGCCTGAGTGCCAGTGGGTCTCAGTCCTTTTTAACATGCAGTTTGGTGAGATGCTGTGAGACAAAGGCCAGCTGTGGTGGAGAAGCAGCTGGTGATGCAGACTGAACTGAATATCAGAAGAAAGACATGAGCACCAGGTCCAAAAGGACCTACCCACTGCATTTCTATTCTGTAGAATTAGATGGTAACAACTAGCATAATCATATTTTACTCAGAGGAACAGGGTCAGCTACTCTCACTTTCCACAGTAATAGGTAGTCCATGCAAGAACCTATACTAACAAAAGGAAATGATTGTGCTGTATCGTAACAAAAAATTCAGGTAAAAGGATTAACTTCAGGAAACAATAAAGGCCTTGAAGTAATATTTCAGGGAAATATTTTAATTAAAAAATAATGATACGGCAAGGTGGGACCAAGAACAGTGGAAGTCTATGACTGAGGAGACCTGAAACAACCAAAGTGGGTTTGAGAAAAATATGTCAAACTGCAACAGGACCTCTGAGAATGAGGCAAGGTGTGAGACGTCGGGCAGGTAATGCCATTCCTAGATGCTGTGGTATATCAACTTCTGTGAAAGATTTTGTGAGCCAACATCAGCCACACTGGCAGGATGCTGGAGCCTGTGGCTATGCTCACATAAGCAAGTCCTGAGGAGAAATGGAAGTGGTATATGTGGGGCAAAATAGACGATGCTCAGGGTCCAATATCTCTTCTCTATACATTTCTGGGGGTTTTAATTACCATTCTTTCAGGCAAGCTCCAGTGTGGTCTTGTGAACTGGTTAACAATCGTTTATTTGTGACCAAGGTGCAGTAAAGGTGCTCCTGGAATGCATCTGTCCATTTAGTGTCACCCAAAAGTAACCTCATTCACACACACCTTGATGTGTGTGCATCCTTCCTTGAAGCAAAACAAAGCACAGGATAGGGAGATGTTTGCAAATTTCTCTCCAAAAAAAGCACTCCCCATCTGAGCTGGTACACTGATGTATGATGCAGCTGCTGGTTCAAGGAGTTCCTCTCAGACCTAAGCTGTGAAGTGTTTACCTTTCCCTAAAAAGAAGATGTAGGAGCATCTTTAGGGAATTTAGCAAATCTCTGCTCAAACAAGACTCTTCATCCACAATGAAGGTACTTGGGTGAATTAAATATCTCTAAACACAGCAGTTGCTGATTTCACCCTATGAAGTTATGCTGTCTGGCTGTTCATGCAGAAATTTATGTAAAAGGGACACAAGATGGCTATAGAAGATTTTAGGCTGCTTTTGGGGTCAGAACTGGGCTTAGCTTTAGGAAGTGTAGGCCTGCCTCTTCAAATGCTTACTACTAAGCTTGGGAGCTGAATTCTCCAAGGCACTGGTTGCTTTGGCCTTTCTCCAGCAAAACACTCGGGCTGGTGGTTAGCTTTCCAGTCTGGGAACGATGGTCCTGCACTCAGCAGACTCTAAGCACACACTCCAGGGCTGTGGTGAGTAACTGGTACGTGTTTGCAGGATTGGTCCCAATTTCTCTGAGGGCAAAGTTATTGGAGAACTTAGTAAGCACCGAGAAAGGTTTTTGCTGTGACATTTTTCAAGTATTGTAAAATTCCTGTTAACCGCTCGCTAGTGTGCTATATTTGTGTTATCTCAGAGCGGATACATTTCTCACTTACTGGAACTTTAACAGCTAATAAAAATAGAACTTCTGAACTCTCAGGGACCCTTTGAATAGTGTAGCCATACGACATATCTGCACCGCAGCAGAGGTGAAAGGGTTCGTAAAGGTCTGTGTGACACGTAGCATCGCTGGGTGCAAGCAATGACCAAGATCAGCGGTTGCATCCTCCAGATAAAACTGAATTACTGGAGTAATTACTGGAAATGCAGGCAGTGAAAATCTGTTCGGACTCACTTGACGCATGCTGACTTCAGATAAAGCCAACGTTAAACAATAGGGATACAGCCCTCCCTCCTGGGAATTCAATGGCAAAACTCCCCCTGTCTTCATCAGAGTCCAGATTTCATCCAAGGACTGAACCTCTCAGCTGCTTTTTGCAGGGAGCCCCTATAGACTTGTGCGGGGCCTTCTACAGCAGTGATGCTTGTAGGAGACTCGGAAGCCGTTCTGAACCAAGACAATGCACTGTTGTTTAGGATGTTTTTCCTGACATAAAATGCATAGTTTCAGAAAGGCAGAAGCGTGCAGAGATCCCCTTCCCCTGATCCAAGACACTTTGCATCAGGCTTCAAAGAACCCCGTGCTCCAGAGGGATATCCCACTGAGATGAGGAATAACTGCGAACAAATCGGAGTAAAGATAAAAAGTAGTATTTCACTGTGAGGGGAGCATTAATAGGATATCTCTATGCTGAGGACCTGTTTGCTAGACTTTTGGAAGAAGTAGTTTCCTCTAAGCTGCAAACAGCGAGTATGATACCGATACATCCGTGCTGTGCTGGCTTGCAATCTCGGCAGTGTTTCTCAGAGGATGAAAGCAGAGCCGAGTCCTTTCTCACAGTGTTTATAAATGGCTGGCAAGGCCATGTTACCAGAATGAATTATAGCTATATTCCAATACAGTCTGAGCTGGATTAATTACATTTGTAATTATCACTCTGGGAGAAGGGAAGAAAAAAACCCAAACAAAACAAAGAAAAAAAAACAAACAAAAAAACCCCAACCCAACCCCCAACAACTTGTAACTGTGTGAAACAAAACCTTTTTGATTCAAGTTGCTGGGATGCACAGTCCAAACAATTTCAAAAGGTTTCAGCTGTTTTAGCCCAAGTAAAATGATGCTGTAGGGCCTGACTGCTGCTGCTCCAGTGAGCAATCCATACTCACACAGGCAATTTCTTCTCTATCAGGAGTATATCTCTGTTCACAAGGGCTTCCTCCTCAGAGGAACTTAACCTGGAAGGATGGCAGTCTTATTTCGCTATGGCTGTGTTAGCCCTGCTTTCAGTGAAGAAAAAATCCCAGAGCCTTCTTATGCTTTGGAAATCTGAACCTGAGTGTGGAAAGTGAGTTCTTGCCTGCTAAGGGTGTTCGAATTTTTCTGAGCTTGTTACTGAAGTTCAAAGCAGATAAGGGCCCTATCTGGGACTGCAATCCACTGTAATGCAACACTTACCCAATTTTCAAGAATGTTAGTAGCTTCAAAGTTCCCTCTAAAGGCAAACTAAGCTTCACAGGCTTGCCCAGCCAGGAGTAAATTATTCTGTAATGAAGGTGAGACACAGAGAAATTGTGGTAAGGTGCCCAGCTTCCTTTCTTGGCTGCTGTTGCATCTTTCCTCCAAATTACAATAAAATAAGCTATACTGTAGTTGTAGGGCTAGGGAGCCAAAACCTAAAAATAATAAAAAAAGAAGTTTGGTTTAATAAATGACCAAGGAAGGCCATTTTACCAATAGGTGAAATCCATATCATAGAAGGGGTTTTTAAAATTTTATTTCCGAAATGTTTGTTCTTCCTACGTGTTGATTCTACCTTTCTGTGTAACCAGTCTTTCCCTTGTACCACAGCTGACTGCAGGGATCAGGAAGAAGAATCTAACAGATTGATTAAAAAACTCTCTTATCTGTTGTCCTCTGAGAAACACTGTACAGACACACTTTATAGATTATTTATGTGGGTGAAAGTAGCAGGGAATTTTGTGAGCATTCCTTATAAAAAAAATATTTCTCACAAAATAATTAAAAAAAAAAGCATGATGGAATATAGCAGGTAGGTGTGTGTACAGCGCAAAGGAGGGTATGCCTAAATGCTACAGCACAATGCTGCACGGAAGCATCCAGCTCAGTTAATTTGAAGCTAGCTTTAATACCATAAGCAAAAGAGCCTCGTGATCTGCCTGGATGCTTTTCTTGGATGATGGCACCTTGCTTCGTATTCTGCTGACCAAAAGACTGCCACGTGAATTTCATATATATACCAATACAAAGAGAAGAAATCAGTCAGTGACAAACAATACATGAAATGTCATTTATACTTTTTTCCTTATGATGTAAATTATTAATACACATTCCAGCCACCTGAAAAAATAGCGTGCTTGCCAGTCATGGAACACTTTTTCTTTTTTTAAATCATATCAGAATAAAATAGGAAATTCTCAGAAATCTGTGCAGCTAATAATGTCTACAATTTTTATTCTTTTTTTCCACTGAGCAATGTAAACCAGCATCCCTGGTAGTTATTAACTAAGGAAGTGATCTCATTCCTACGCAACTAAAAGAGTATTTAAATTTAAATTTAAGTTTGAAAGATCCACTTTAGTCTCCCCACTTGGAAATGGGCAGTCAGCCAGCATGGCTGCAGACCAAGAAATCAGCGTTTCTCTGCACAGACAACTCCAGAGCGGACCATTTCAGATTTCAGCAACAAGTTTTCAAAAAGCAAGCGGTGAAATAAAGGGCGATAAGAATATAACATGCTTCTAATATGATGTACATATCAGGATTGCTCAGTGAGGTAGCCCTCTTATGTGTGGAAGAGTAGAGGCTCAGATAAAATCTAAACAGACTGAAAAAACAAAGCACCTCTCAAGTGTTTGAGATGTCTGCAGTGCTACCCGGATGTGAGCAACCAGGGTGAAGTAGTTCCCTGCAGTTTTGTATCATGTCTGGATTTCACATATAAAAGATAAATGATTCTTGAGAAATGTTAAGGTTTCCAGGGCGATTTTAGCAGCCCCTTAGCAGAGTTTGTGTTTTCTCATAGTTGCACTGAAGGATTACGTGCTGGGTTTGCTGCAGCTGGGACCCTCCTTAGGAGACTTCCATACCTTACCCTGCTCCGACTCCTCTGGAGTTTTCTTGTCCTCTTGCGCTCCATGGGAAGACAGAGCCAGGACCTCCTCTCCAGCAGCTCTGCATTAACAAGTCATTTGGCAGAATAAATCAAGCAGTTGGTGCTGAGGCCACCTGCACACCTACATGATATGCATTCAGGGGGTTGGCTTCAGCCAAAATTTAACCTGTCCGCCCAGGCTGAAGGTCCCCACCATACACTGCCTGAAAGATGTCTGAAGCACATCTTTTGTGGTGGTTTGGTGGCTGATGGCTCCTTGCGGTGAACCTGTGCTCAGTGTATCAAGCACCCGTGTCAGGATGAAGGTGGTTTGGTACTGTAAAAGTCTGGACTACCAAAGATCAGCTCAGTTGCGTTGCCTGGTTTTTGACAAAGTACTACTTAATGGGTTCTAAATATGCTGGTGAAACACAAAGCCGGCTGGTGGTATTTAGATTTAATGGATACAACTAGGAATAACTTGGCTTTGGTATTCTTAAACCAAGCTTGTATTAGGCCTATAATGTCTATGTTGTTCTCCCTAATAAAATAATAAGTATCTGTACATACTAATTGCATTATTTTATAGTTAGATGGCATGTAAACTATTTTGACAACATTGTGTGAACTACAACCTCCAGCTGTCAGGAAATGGGAACAATAAAAATCCACCTCCCTAAAATAAAAAAAAAGCATAATAATATCCCCATTTTTATATGTTTGTTCATCTATGCGAATTACTTGGGCGCAAGCTGAAAACTTTCCTTTTCTTCCTAAGCATATTCACCTCCAAGCCCAACCAGCGCTTGATCAAATGTTGCCTTATCTGCACAGTGCCATCAGCACGCACAGCTGAGAATCCCGTCCAGCTGTAGCATCAGGTTCAGATGAAGGTTTCAGGCTTTGAATTGCGGAAGCTGGTCTCACTCAAACAAAGTGAGAAGCTACTTCTAGAGGAAGAGCCTGATAAGAAGATAATAAACCCATTATTCTCCCCCACCCCCCTATTTTTTTTTTTTAAGCCTAGCAGCAAGAAGTCAAGAGACTCGTTGGCTCATGTCACACAGACAGCTGTAAAAAAGGCTGTAGCTTCACTACTTTCACAACAGCATTAGATGAATAATATACTTTGAAACAGTCAAGGACTATTCATGGCTATTTTATTTTTTTTCTACAAGTTACACTAAAGTCAAAGTTCATAGTTAATTCATCCCCCAGGTCATGCACAGAATTAAAAAAAAAAAAAAAAAAAAAAAAAACAAAAAACAAAACAAACAAAAAAAACCAACGCCACTGAGACGCATAAACCTGAAGAATTAAACCAAGAGTTCAAGACACTTTAAAAAGTCCAAGAGACCAGACTGTGCTGCCCAGCAGCTCTGTTCTGCCTGTGGCTCAATGCTGCCCTGGCATCACCACAAACCAGGTTCCCCAAAGGTCAGGCCTGGGTTCTGCTGCCTGATGCTGCCCCACAAACACAGCCAGGAGGTACCAGAGCAGGAATAATTGCTACTAACCATGACCATACTGCAGTCTGGTGGTACTTCCATGAAGTCACTGAGGTCCCTTCCAACCTAAACTATTCCATGATTCTCTGATTCTATTTTTATTTTTTTTTTCTATTTCCCACTTTCCTTAGCATCAAGTTTGGATTCTGTCCTTGGTCTGGACCTGATAGACCAGGACAGACAGTAATGTAGTTGATCTGAAGTTAGTTTTCATGCTTATACTCTTTCTGCTTGAACTAGTAGTCAACTGAGGTTGTTGCTCCACATGCATCTGCATGACTGGGGGGGATTTATGTGTGTATGTGTTTGGAGAGAGACAAACAATAAATTCATTTTGAAGAATTTGCAGAGAAGATGAGAGCGCCATGCTGTAGTTGTGATAAGGAAGTCTGCTTTGAAAAAGCATATGAGAGAGACCATATGAAGTCCATTAAGAACTGGTGAACTGCATAAAAACAACAGCAACATCCTTTCCTGTGACTCCTTGGAATATAAGAGCTTGCATAGTGCTTCAAAGGCACTTCAACAATAACATAATTGGGGCTCACGGTCAGGCACTTAAACCCATGTAGGGCAGTGGGAAGAGTGAAATGTGTTCTCTCTTTGTTAAACCCCTTATGCGTCTTATCTTATTTTCTCTCTTTCAGTGTTTACTCAGCATTCGTCCTCAGCGAGGCTGGTTTGTAGTACATAAATGGATGAAGACGTCTTTGAAGTTGCTGTACTGAGCAAAATAGTTGAAGCTTTTCTTTGATAAGTTCACATGAATAGAGCCATTTGCTATTAACACATCTTTTACTGATGCAGCTATTATGCCTCGAGAGAATTAAAAGTCCTTTTCAGATGCATGTTTGCAGTTCCCATTAAGGCTAACGGTTCAGCAAATGCATAGTTGGAGGAAGATGTGCATAATGGTAATTACCACACATTTGCATGCGTGTCTTGCTTTTAATCCAGAAAGCGCTCAACATGCTTTACAAACTTCACCAACACACTTACACATGTTGTAAATGTAGAGTCACTTTGTCGACAGCTGCTGTACAGCCACCTCGAGGTGAACAACAACAGCTGTGCAACAACACAAAGCAGCACCGAAGAACATGGCAGCAACCAGAAAAACTTGAATCGCCTTATCTGGTTGAAACCATTGGAAGAATTCTAGGTAAGTAGCATGTAAATTATTGAAATTAAAATTTGGCTTCAGCACTGGAGGTAACACTCCTACTGTTGCAGGGAAAGTGCCGTGGCATTTTTAACGGTGGCAATTTGCCTGAACCTCTGTTTTATGTCTCTGTGGAAAGACAGCCCTTCCAACTGCAGTCTGGTGGCTAACAGAGGTCTCAGGCTGAGTGGGGTTAAAGAGTGCCACCTGCAGCATGAGCACCTCTTGCTCTGCAGAGCTCGGTGCTTCCCTTGTCTGGCTCTCGAGGTCTGAACTGGTCTCTATAATGAGAAGCGGTGGGACCACACAGTGGCATGCAAGCACAAATGTCATAAACAGAGAAAAACGAATGAATTTTTTAAAAAGGGAAAGAAAAGGTGGCTGACATCAGTGTAATGCAAGAGATTGGAAGCCTTGTGATTTCACTATCGCTAGGGGATGCGCTACCTCGTACCAGTGCGAAACAAGAAATAGACGAGTGATAGCACCCTGTTGTCAGGGTTTTCATTGCCTCAGCTGTAGGAGCAGAGAAATGGCACTCTTGGCTGTGGATGCTACGTCTCTCCTTGGTCTGAAGTTACCGTGTGAAGCAAATGTGGGGAGTCTTCTACAGCTGGAGAAGTCCCCATGACTGAAACGTGCCAAAACCACTCACTTTCTGAATCATGGAAATGTGATAACTCTTTACTCAGGTTTTGAGACTCTGGAAAATTTTGGCATGTTTCCCATCAGTACGATCATCTTGAGGAAGAAGGAGAGATGAGTGGGTTTCATGCCATCTGTTGTCTTTCCTGCATGCTGTGTGCCTGATCCCATGTGACTGACTGCTTCATCCCCAGACCATGCCAATTAAGTAGACCTCACATTATCTTCACACACTGTCTTGGGTTCATCCTCCTTTCTGCTGCAGGACAATAGCTCTTCCTTTGGTAATGGCGGTGGTGGTGTGTGGAACCAGCAAATGACAGCTGGTGTTTTGGCCATACATCTCCACATGGCATTTCTGGGCAGCTGTAAACAGTTCCTGGATGTCCTGGCTGTGGCGGCAGCCACAGGGGACAGTGAGCAGGACCCTGGGGAAGACGCTGTGGGCATCTCATTTTGCAGCCTGGCTTCCACTGCAGAACCCCTCACCCCACTCTGACAGAAATTACCTGCTGTGCAGAATCCAAAATAAAAGCCCATTTTGTGAAGGACAGGATCCTTCCCACTGGCAGATAACTCTCTCTTCAACTTTAGCAGGAAGCCTGAGCAGGAGGAAGATGCCTGAAGCAAGGATGGGTGTCTGTGTGGAGGGGCTCAGGGTGGGCTGCAGCAGCAGCCCACCGCAAGGCTTAGCTAGGGGTGGCTGGGGCAGCCCCATGAAGGTTTGTGTCACTGCTTTGGGCCCAAGAGTCACGTCAGTGAAAACAAAGTGGAAACGAGCTGGCGAGCATGTGTTGTCAAGCGCTCCTCTTCCGACAGCTCCAGATGGGGACCACATGGAGTCCAAAGTAAAAGTGCAGCAAATGAACCTAATCCTCTAATTCTCTGCCTGCAGTGAAATGGGCTCTCACTGTTGTTCTCCTAATGAAAAAGCAAGTAAGCAGTCATCTGTCTAGGTCGCTCTTATTGCTTCTTATTGGCATAACTGAATTTTACCATGACTGGTTAAAGTAGCAGAGAGAAACAAATTACAGTCTATTTTCTGAGCCTGTTTTGCAACAGAAATAAGAAACATATTTTTTGTCTGGGAGGACAGAAACACACAGCTTTTTTTTTTTTTTTTTTTCCTTTTTTGTACAGGTTTTGTTTTATAAGAAGCAATTTCCCCAAGTTTTCTAATTACCCACCATAGCCCTTTGATCTCCTTCTAACTTTGCTATTAATTACTTCTCTAAATACAGCAGCAGCTTTTCATAAGACTTTTTTTCTTCTTAGAACCTGATGAAACTGCCGTCAAAGTGAGTAAAAGCCTTTCAATTCACTTTAGACAAAGGGCCTTGCATCAGGCTCTTTGTGAAAAATGCATAATCCACCGTTAAAAGTAAGGCAGGTCACTCATTCATCCTTCTCCTTCTGTTGATTTTAGTGGAAGTGAATCAGCACAAACACAGAAATCCTAATACTGATAGAAAATAAGCGTGTTCCAAATTGCAAATAAAGGACTGCCTGTTTCTCATGCTAAACATCATACACAGTGTTGCTTTCCTCACCAGAGTGGCTAACAAACTCTTTAGTTTTTTAATGGCATGTTCTGGAAAATAATGAAAGGCAGGATTTCCACAAGCTATTGTTTACTGCTGTCTAGACTATACTGTGAAATGTACATGGCAGTTCTTTGGAGGTGAGACCTCTTTGTTTGCTGGCCATACAGCTGGAAATCATGTTCTGAATGTCCTGGACATTCAAGGGTAAGTATAGAATTAATTACTATAATGTATTTTTAACTGCCTGATGAAATTACAGCATGCAGTATACTCTAGTCAAATTGTAAATGCTATTATAAATACATATTTGATGTAAGGAGGGTACAGACTAGTCTTCCATCACTGGCTTTTTCGTGAGGGTTTCAAGCTGTGTAGCTTAGTGTTTAATACAAATGGCACTGTCATGGGAAAATTTTTCTTCCATGAGGTGTGCAGATAATGATCTCTTACTCATATTTTGAACTCTTAAAATCCCAGTTACTAACACCGCTGTGAATGGCCTGTCTCCATCTCCTTGATCCCCTTCCCACGGGCACTGAGTCTGTTGACACTCTACCTAGTCTGAGTCAGCCCTGGTCCCACAGCTTCTCCTCACACGGCAGGACCTCCAGCCCTAGCCAGCATGGGGACCTCCCCATGATCTCACACTGGTTTATCCAGCTCTTTCCTAAGTTGGAGGTCCCAAAACTGAACACTTATCCCCTTGCAGGGGTTCTCCTGGCCCAGGGCAGGGCTCTGTGTCTGTCCCTGCTGACTTTGGTATGACTCCTGTTAAACCCATTGCCCCAGCCTGGACTCTTTTGGTGGCAGCCCTGCCCTCAAGGGCATCCATTAGCTACCTTGGCTTGGTGTCACCTCCACACTCAATGGGAGAGCACTCCCTCACCTCCTCCAGGTGATTCTTCCTCTGCAGCTTAAACATCACCACTGAGATCAGTGCTCACAGTTCTGGAAAGGCAGTACCAGCTGGAAGACAGACTTTCAGAGGAGATTTCATCTTCCATCTCACGGGGGAATTAACACTCAGTTCTGAGAGGACAACAACAATTTCTCTGATCTCAACCAAGTCCATACTTCCGTTGTTACTTTGCCTCGGGTCTCATCTGTGTTACCTTCATTGGCTTCCCACCGAGGCTCATCAATTGACTCAATATCTTCAGCAAGCGAAGATTCCCTTGTCCTTTCCCATTATACATCACTCTCATGAAGCATTTGCATCATCTCTGCTTCTTTCCTTTTCTTCTCCCTGAGACCTTCGATTTTCTTCCCTTTCCCACTTTTGCTGTCAACCTTCTTTTCTGCGCATCTCATCTTTTTTCTCTCATCTTTTCCTCCCATTTTCTACCTCCCCATAGCTTCCCTCTTACCCATGGTTCCTGTCTCTGTTTCTGTTACTCTTTGTCCTCCTTAAGAACAGTTTTCCTTCTGCTACTGCTCCGTCGTTGTAGTCTTGGAAGATACTTTGATTATATCAAGTCAGAGCATTCCCAAATGTTCGGACCTCATCTTATCAGTGCAGCCATCAAAGGCAGGCAAGCAGCTAAGCCAAGGCTGTGTTTCCTGACAATGCGTGCTCCCGAAGACATTGTCAGGAGAAGGTGTTCCCTCAGGTTGCTCATTTGTCTCTATTTCAAAGCACTTCAATTTCAAGTTCAAAACCGAGTAAGAGGCAAGAAGCAGCTGAACCTTTATGAATTCTCTCTTACGGGCTTTCAGAGTCTTTACTTGAGGACCACTTTTTCCTTGCAATGGGACTTGCTCTCCTAAATTATTCAGTTCTTTCTGAAAGGCATACCCTTCAATAACCCTACCCTCTCTGTGAAAAAGAGAGATATTACCAAAACTTCTGAGATATCACAACTTTAGATTTTGGTTCTGTAAGTTTTAGTCTATAATATGACTTCTTTTAACCTATACATTTCATTTATGGGCATTTTCATTCCTTGAGAACTGAGCTGAAAAATATTTTTAGAACATTTTTTTGTAAAAGAAATGGAACAAACACACAAATATTTTTTTTTCATTTAAAAGCAATTGAAACCCAGAATTTAATCAAAAGCCTGAGAAATCCTGAAGAAGAAGATACTATTTATGTTGTAGAAGATCAGCTAAGCTTAACAGAACTTAAATGGAAGGTTGAAGCTGGTCTTATAAGAATAATACATTTAAAAGTGACAATTCAAAGATAATTATTTTCCAAAGGAAAAGTACACGAGGAACTTGTGGGAGACAGCCTCATAAGGGCCGCCAAAAAAATCCTACTGGTAGAAGAAAATAGTAAAATTGTAAGCTATAAAAGACAGGAAAAAGAAGTATTACATAAGGAATTTTGAAAAAATTCCTTTCAGTGGATATAAAAGCTCCCTCATTTTTATTTCGCACCTTGGAGTTGTGTTAGAGGTCAGATTTTTTTTTTGGCATAGCTGGTATCTTTGCCCTGTAGGAAACTCACTATCTATTAAGAAAGCCCATGTGCTTTAATAAGCATCATCTGGAATCTGAATATATCCAGCTTTGTTAATGTACTTGTTTTTTTCTGGAAGAAATGAGAATGTAAGTGTGTAGACAAATCCAAGCAGTACAATACTTTGTTGACTTCAAAAGATACAGACAATACAGAAGATACTTTTCTTCTGTCCGTTCTAGATCAGATTTGTGTTGACGGTTTTGCATGAGATTTGTTCAGGCTTTTGTGTGTGTTGGTAAGGATACATCGGTTCGTGTACATTTAAACTTTTACGTTTGTACTGTATGTGCTGCATACTTAGTATACACTATATTCTATTTGGCTTAAAATTTACTTTCAGGAGCAGATTCAAATAAGCTGAACCATTTTTTTTTTTATTATTTTGCTTTTTTACGTGCCCTTGTGCAAAGCTAGTTGCTAAATTTCACTGGTGTTGTGATTATTCTGCACTATAATGGGTTCTCCAATACCTTCTGGTTTTGGCATAAGGAAACATGCCCTATCCCTTAAAAAGAAGCATGTTCACAACATCAGAGGTTTCCTTCAGGTTCTTCTGATTTGTTCACCAGGTTTCCTCATGCAGTGGAGGGCACAATTTTCCCAAGAGCAATCTTCCCCATAGCTTTCAGAGCAGTGGTCTTCCTCTCAAAGAGCTATCAAGGGTGTTAACCAAGCCTATAATGTAGGCACTGGAGCATAACAAACTTCTAGGCACCCAAAGTCTGCTGCTTCTATCACAGCATCCACCCAGCTGTTATGGATTCCTACAAAACTGAAACTTGCTTATTTACTTGTTGCAACTTAGATCTAAGTCAAAATCTTTCAGTCAACCCATTATCTTTTTGCTTCGGCAATGCAGAAGGATTTAATCTTTTTTTGCCTAGTAAATCTAGGCATGGGTGTTGCAGGATCTAAATTCAGTTTCTTTCATTCCTCCTCTAAAATAATGGTTAAAAATGGCTTTGTTGCCCTGAACGTTTGCCATTAGTAGTTTTGCTTTAACAGCAGAAGTTGTATCTGTTACATGTATCTAAATTCTGCACTCAGTGACAGACAGTAAGTAAATATATTCATTTATTTTACTGATTCACAGTGATATAAATGAGAACAAGATATTAAACCAACACAGAAATACCATGATGCATTCTGAGACATACAGCAAATTTTTCAGATCTCTGGGTTTGTCATTTTATGGACAAAGCAGATAAGGAAGGAAGGTCTATGAGTGACTTTGCAAACTTCCCTTCTGGTAGGGTAATTGTGGAGTTAATTTGGCTTAGATACGAGGCAGAGGAGCTTTACGGCTGCTTTCACTTACACCACATGGAGACCCATGATAAAAGTCCTTCCACTTACCCAGGATTGCGGAGGGCTGCAAAGAGTGTGTGGTTTTTATTGAACAAAAGGATATAGCTGGAAAGAAGAGCGGAGATTTGGGGCACCCCAGCCCACCATCAGCTCTGGACGAGCTCCTTGACACAGTGTGCTCTGGCTGGCAGGACCATGATTAATTCCCCGCACTGTTTCTGTACCACTAAAAGGCAAGAGTGTGGGTGTACATTTGAATTTGTCTTTATACATAACTGATGCAATTGGGGTTTAGTTGCAAATTATGCTGGATAATAAATGCATGTTATTTTTAACAAATTCACTAGTATTGATCCATTCATTTTGTGCTAAAGGTAGGGAAGTCCTTTTACTAAAGGGAAAGTTCTTAACAGTAATAGTAGGTCTTAGATGGATGTCACACTGTTCCTAGCCCAAATGACTGTTTCAGAAGAGCAGCCTGCCATTCAGTGTTTATTGTGATAATAGCTTTTTACTTTCCTGCTGCTTCCTGCAAAGAATTCCTGGCTGTTTATGTAAGCTGCAAGATGAAAAACAGAGTGACCCACCAAGCAGCGGTTTGCACTGGTCTCCAACTAACTGACCAGCGGTAATGACTGAGAAAACCTCTCACCAGAGCACCATTTATGAACATGCTGGATTGGTGAGCGCACTGTGTGCCAAGCCCATTGTCCTGATCTGCTGAGCAGCATCGCCCTTTGAGGGCTGGATGAGTGCTCTGCAGCACAGAGGGCATGGGGTAAACACAGCCACCCAGCTGTGAGCGAGGGGAGAGGGGAGAAAAAGCAGATCTGAGAGGGACAAAATGTTCCCTTCTCAGGAGGCTTGAGCAAAACTTTGCAGTGATGCCCACCAGTGAAAAAAAATCCAAAAGTGGTTGGGAAATAGCAGGCTGAGTTGCCCTCTCTCCCCTTCTTGTATCTGGTGCAAGGCAGGAGGAAGGGCGGAGTATATCAGTGCAATAATCCCAAGAAGAGGGTGTCAGTGTCATCCCCACTTTGCCTCTTGTTCTTCAGCGATGGTTCTTGCTACAGCCTCACCTTACAATACAAACCATGTTTACTCTGCAAATTCACTTGATGCTTGCTGAAGACAGGTTGAGTTACTGTTGCTCTTGCATGCACTTCAAAGGAGCTTGTAGGCAACACTCACCTTCTAGTTCAACAAGGCTTTTGCCTTTTCAATGTGCCTGAAGATGCCTACAAAAAAGTCCCCGTCACAATCCATTTATTGTGCATTAATGCAGGAAGGCAGCACTTCTCCTACAACACAGACTAGCGCTGACAGTATTTTCCCTATCATCTTTTCCATCTATCCTTGATCCTACTTGAGGGTAAGAATGTGTTTTCCAGTTTGGTGATGGAAGTTTCCCCTAGGCCAGAATCACCTTTCCATGGAAGTTTCCCTTAGCC
Source organism: Falco punctatus (assembly GCF_963210335.1). Taxonomy (NCBI): domain Eukaryota; kingdom Metazoa; phylum Chordata; class Aves; order Falconiformes; family Falconidae; genus Falco; species Falco punctatus. The sequence continues at coordinate 83,425,771 of NC_137586.1, forward strand.
CCAACCAGAATCACCTTTCCATCACTTTCTCATTTCTCCAGAGAAATCTCAAGGATCACACTCCGGGCTGACTCTTTCAATAAATCTTTGCTGAAAGTTATGATATTTTTACACCTAAGACTGCCAGATGGCATGCACACTTCTACAATTTCTTTTTTACAGTATTCAGGGAAGATTTTTGCTTTAGGGGAATGGGCCCAGCTGGTTTTCGGTAGTTTCTTCTGGGAGAGCGCTAGCAGGTACCAAGAGGTCCCACTGCAGCTAGAGTTAGCTCTTGGGACCAATACTTCCTTAGTGAAGGAAAACCCACGTGCACGGAAGGCAGGGGCATGCATGCATTTTGATCATTTCAGTTCCAGGGTTGTTCTGTATATTGTCAAGTAAAACTAGGAGCATGAAGCCATTGGGCTGCATGTGCTCACTCCTTTTTGGAAGAGGTTATAATTAATTTTTAAAATATGATGGCACAAAGTTCATGTGCAAAATAATAATCACGATTATTTCTTATTGAACATTGTGTATAACCCTTGGTATCGCAGAAACATTAACTAACTAAAACACACTGTGTCTAGAATACCTTGTTTACTGCTGAGATGACAGTAAAGAAGAAATCTAGAAAAGTCTTACTAGAAAACACTAAGAGTTCTGACGATCATGTTTGCAAACACTGAAAACAATAACATGTTCATCTTTGGGAACAGAGAGGAAAGGCTGTTCCTAGAAAACAGAAGATTTTTCTTAGAAAACAGTGATTCAGAGAAGAATTTAGGGAACATCATAAATAATTGCCTCAAAATGTACTCTTAGCCTCAATGTGTGGAAACAGAGGTATTGCAATCTTTTCATAACAAAAGGAAAGGCAAGCAAAACCAGTAGAAACAATAATAATGACACCTAGCTGCCATCAGGGGCTTTTCAGGGAAGCTTTCAAAGCACAAAAAAGGGTAAGAATTAGAATAGAGGAAATACTAAATATTTTTTGGTTCTGTCAAAATGAAACCATGAAACATGAATCATGGGAAAAAATCAATTCAGAATAAATGGAACATGTTACTATGCCAAAATGAAGAGTCTAATAAAATGAAATATTTTATTTTATTTTAGTAGTGTTCTAATGCCTTTATTTTGCAGTCAGGTTTGAATGAAAATGCCATTTTCCAACGCAGAATTTCATTTGATAACTTTACAGGGCAATTTGTAAAATTTTTATGTTTCCCTCCTGACATTTTCAAAAGAATTGGCTGAGAACGCATTTCTCACGGACCAGCAGGCCAGACCATGTTCCTTGTTCCCACAAATATAACTGCATTTCCCTCCTCAGTGCCCTCAGGAGCCAGGAAAAAAAATATTTTCTCTGTGAGCAGCTAGATTGCCATTTCCCTTCTCCTTCCTCTGGAGCTAATGGGGTGGATGGTCCCTGGCAGAGGGACCCATCCTTTGGTGTCTCCTGCTTTGCCTGCATGCACGGAGCTGAAGGAGATGCTAGATTTGAGGGCGAAAAGGAAATTCCCTAAAGCCAGAGTGCCAGGGGCATTTGAAGGTTTTTATAACGCCCTGCAGCACAAGGGACGCCTCAATCCATCGATTCCTTCCTTTGGAGAGGCTTTTGGGATGTGGGGGTGTCGCAGCTGGCTCCCATTTCCCAGTCGTGATAGGCAGTAGTTTAGTACCTCGCATTAGTAATCAGGCTGAAAAACTCCTGGCTGAGCCAGTGTGCTCCATTTAGGAGCTGCTGGGTGAAATTTAAAACCGGTGAGGTCAGACTGTGTGATCTGACCTGCTGGTCCCTTCTGGACTGGAGATCCCACCACATAGCCCAGATTTAACAGGAATATTCCCTGCTTCCCAGCATGTAAAATACTGTTACGTGACACCCATTGTTTTAAACAGATCATGCCTCCCCAAAGACCCCATCCAACCCTCAGTGGAAGCAACAAGAGCCTGTGCTTTTGGATTTAAAGGGCCTCATACATTAGTAATAGATATAATAAAAGAAATTGATTCGTTCTTTGGCAGTGGCCAGACCTTAGGGCAGGTAATGGTGCTCTCGGTGCTGGCAGGGAGGCGGGCTGCACAACGCACTCATGACTGTGCAGCACCCATGGTCCGTGCGAAACCACATGTCTGCGGCGCAGAGCCACTGCTTAGCACATTTTGACCCTCATCTAGAAGGAACAGTTAACATACCTATGCATCTTCAACATCATTCCAGGATTAGGAGAACCCCTCCATGTTTAAGAGGTGCCAAAGGTCACACATGAAAACACTGCAAAGACAACGTGCAATTGCAATACACTTTTATCTGGAAAGAAGCCATTGTATACTAATAGAGAAAAAATTGTCCTGTATTTTCCCACTACCTGCAAGAGTATGCCGTACACAACAGAGATGTTCCTCTGTTTAGAATGTGATAATGCATGCCTTGGATCCTGGCACATTTTATGTGTGTATGCTCATTCTGCATGCAAGTATTGCAAGCGCACTAGGAAGTATTTCAGCTGCTAATAAACTTCGCACTTCCAGGCAAGATTAGTTCAGAATGTGCTTGATTCCTTGAAACGAATTTGTAAGAAAAACTTAGTCTAAAGCAAAATCTGTGAAATCAAGGTGACAAGTGTCTGGGGTTTTATTTTGCTAGTTTGCAGTGTGCATAAATACTCATTCAAAAATGCAGTGACAGGACCTGGCCCTGTGCATTATTATATTGATACTCTGTTATGGGTATGATTGGGAGGCCAAAGCATTTTGTTAGGCAGCCTCCCAGACCTCTGGGGAGGTCTCTAAACTGTCTCGCTTTTAGCCCTAGCCCTCTGGTTTTCCATGCTACATCCACATTATGTCACTCTTGACATCCAGTCTGCAGCTCAACAATTAATTCCCAGTACAAGAAAACCAGGACATATGCCGTAGGGGAGTTTTACAGATGGTTGGACAAGGGACCAGAGTTTAACCTGACTTGGAGAACAAGGGCAATTTAGGCATTACCCATCATTCAACCTAGAACGTTAGAGTGTGCTTTTGTTGTCAGAATGCTGCAAAGATTTCAAAGCAGTAAAGAAAATTAAAAGAGATTTTCAGATTGATATGGGATTCAGAATAAAATTACAACCTGACAGAAAATGCAAGCTTTGAAAAAAAGTAGCATGGAGAAGTTATTTTGCACATGTAGGAGCTAAGAACAAGAGCTCCATCTGGGCCAGTCTTCAGTAATGGTCATTGCTGGATTTTCAGTTTTACGAGAAATGTACTAGATCTATCTTGCAAGTATACTGTGAAGAATAAGTCATTTAACTTTCATTCTAAGTACTGTGCTGCTACTCGTTCAAATCCTTTTATTTCCTAAAATGTTGTAACAATATTCCTGATACAAATGAAGTAATAGCATTTTTAAAACCTTCAGAGTTCTCCAGAACTGGTAGCATGGATGAATGACCTGTAAGTAGTATTTCTTTTATACCAGGTTTGTTTAGTCTTTCAGTGAATTGATTCTGCAATAAGGATACTATTGAAATTACAAACTGAAAAGGCAAATTTAAAAATGGTCAAAGTCTATGATGGGCATTTCTTTTCCATTTAAATTTCTGTTCCTTGGTTTTCATCCCTTCCACTGCCAGACCTTTGCCATCCTGTATCTGGAATCAGTAACTCTCAACGTTTTGTTTTAAACTGGTGCACTAAATGAGGAAGTTCTCTCATTGCCACATTTATGAAACTAAAATACTTCCAGATAACTTGCTTTATACCTTTGCTCACCATATTCAGGTGGGTAATAAATAAAGCATATGATTTAGATCTGATTCACCAATTCAAATCAATAATAAATTCCCTGGCATCAATGAGGCCAATAAACGTGAGAAGAATTCGCAAAGAAACCGTGGATCACATCTGCATGCATTTCCAGCCGCTGTGCGCAGTTATTTTGTTTGAAATTAAAAAAAGAACAAGAACTGATAATTACATTCATCTCTGACTTAATTGTTTTAGTTCAAAGTATTGCAATCGGTGCACATTCCTTTCTGCTGGTGATTTCTAGTTTATAGACCAGCTGATTGCATGGTGGGCTTTGAAATTCTGATATGCTCTGACTGGATAAAGATTAATAAATTCTGTGGAGCAATAAACTCACACTGTGGACTTGTGAAAATAGTGCACACATCTGGGTAAACTCCTGGGTGGAATTACTTGCCCACAAAATGCACATTTTTCATCCGGAACACCTATACTCACCAAGAAGCTAAGTCCAGGACGGGAATACCAAGAGTACTGTAAAGCAGGGCTGATCCAAAGCTCATGAAATCCACCGTTTATATTACTGATTTCAGTGGGATTTAAATCAGGAACTTAATTACTTGAGAAAGCTTACACAACATAACATTACGAATTATTGCATTTAATATTCTCATGGCATTATCAATATATATGGTGACATACAACAAGTAAGCTAAGCTAAGTGATTCATAAATCTGTTAATTTATAAGTGATTAAGTTAAACAAATGCACAGTGGAAAAATGAAAAGATTATGACTGTCTCAGGGAAAACATCATTCTGTCGAACCTTGCCCTGTGCAGTATTTTATTTGTGGTGTGCCTTGCTATGTAAGACAGAGAGTGAAAGAACACAATTGCCTTATAGTGTGATGGACCTGTCATGTGGAGAAGGTTTTTTCTAAAAGCCAAGAAATCACTTGTCAATGTCAAGTCACCCATCCCCAGTGTGACATTCGCATTGTGAGTCCAAGCACAGCGCAGGGGACGACAAAGCAGTATTGCACACTCAGATCCCATAACTGAATGTGAACAAATGTAATACTCAAGTATAGCTTTCATGATGAAATAAAAGATATCTCACCCATGAAAGGGGATTATTATCTCTGGTATAGAAGCGTGACCCCTCATTAAAATATCCATGGTCAAGTCCATCTCTTCCAGTGAGAGCTTCTTTTTTTCCTGTGGCATTGTTTTAGTTGTCAAAGCCCACATTTTAGTTTGAATCAGACTGTGGGAATTAGAAGTGGATCCAGTGAAATTCTCATGGAACTTTTACTAGCTTTATTTTGTCCTGTAATGCAGCATTTTACTGACCATCGATGTTACTTTGCAGAGAACCGTATTGTTCCAGCTTCCTTGTACTGTGAAATCAACTAAATTTCTATCATATTGTGAACAACTTTTTTTTCAAATCTGCTAACTAAAGAAGAAACATTATTCCTAAAGCAGGTCAAAACACAGGATAAAAACAGGATTAATAAAACTTTTTTTTTTCTTACTATTTCACAGAAAATCAAAATGTTGAGAGCATGTTTTGATCTAAAATTTTAAATCTTGAATTATTGTATAATTATTTTTAATAATTAGTCAGATCTTGTTTCCCTTATTTTTTCCGTCTGGTTTAGCTCATTGTTTACACTTAACTGAGCAGTGTTATCTGTACCTTGGAAACTTATTAAATAATATGCAAAAGTCAGGCATTAATGCACGGAGATACTAAATCCTTTGCTAACCGTAGCATTTGGAGTGAAAAGCGTGTCTTAGTTACCCAGAATCAGTTAATGTCTACTATGTAGTGATGATTCTGTAATACCGTGGGTATTTCAGTTAAACAAGGCTGGGCTTCTTCCCACAGACAGTCATGCCGGACATTTGCTCAAGCAACAAGCAAGCATGTGTCCTGCTTCCAGAGGCTTCTTTTTTCCAGTTGAGCTGAAAATCAGGGAGCATTTAAAACAGGGGTAGGTAAACCTTTTAACTGACTACAGCACCAATGTGCAACAAAACCTGCTTGGAAAAGAAAATTAACTGGGGACAGACGGCAGTCAGTACATGTGCTTACACTTAACAGTCAGCTAGCTCCAGCAGAAAGGGAGGTCCCATCGAAAGGGTCATGGTGACTGTTTATTAAAAGAAGCACATGGGGAGGCACTGGTGTAGGAGTCCTTTTTTAGGAAGAGAAAACTGAGGGGATGACAGGAGACACATGGGAGGGTTGGGATGGGTTTAATTTCCATATTTGTTTTACAAACAAGCAGAAGCTCTATTTTCATGGATAAACACCCATCAGATGTTTCCAAGGGCTGGGAAGAATGCAGAAGCACAAAATAGTTCAAGACGGTAAGATGTTTGGAGGAGCAAAGAATATATCCATGTCTTGGTGTCCCTGGGCAGGATGCAAGCATAGGAGGTGGTGCTGGCCAAGCTCAGGTGCTGCAAAAGGGAATGGAGAATGGCATATCTGCATTCCAAATTTGACCTTTTACTCGCCAAAGAAGCAGTATAAATTATAGCATCTAAACCCTCTACCCATTCTTCCGTTTTCTTCAGGTAAATATATTCCCTGATACCTTGTCTCATGTCTTCCAAGACAGGCACTCTTCCACATGACGAAGGATGTTACACTGATGAGTGTGTTCAGTCTGTGTAGCAGGTAGATGCTTTATGTATTTGTGCATAAGTTACACTGACTTTCAAAGGCACAGTGACCGAAAAAATAATGCTTCTTGTAATGCTCCACAAAGCACCCTTTGGCAAAAGAACACATTAATTCAACAACCTCCAAGGTATTATTTGTAAAAATACATCATTTCCTATATGGATATCACCCCCAGTTAGCTTCCCCTTAGCCAGCAATGTAAAAACACTTCACATTTCTCCATTTGTAATTTTCTTTTGTATACATTCTTCCTCTACTTCAGCTGAGGGGAATTTAACATTTATGTTCCAAGTTCTTCCACGAAGCCTTACCCCTTGATTCATATACGTTCTGACAACATACTTCAAGTGCTTTATTTTAATAAGGACTGTTTTCATTACACTGTTTGGGATTTGCTGGGAGAAACACACTTGAAGAGTTCTCTACCTCTTAAAAATGTAGCTAAAGGCCTTTAAGGTCCTGTTTCTTGGACCATAAAACTTGTCTGTGATGATTGAAATGAGAATTCTGTTTGACCTTTTGTGACTTAATTTCATGCTTGATTTCCACTGCTGCCACTACTTTACCTCAAAGACCATAGCTGCGTCCCTCTGGCAGAGGGGGTCTGCTCGGCAGCGCTGGATAGAGAGGTGAGTCTCTGTTCTGCTCTGGCCTCTCCTTCTGCCTCAACCAATTACTCGGTCTTGGTGCAGAACCGACCTTTTAATCTCAAAATAAAATGCACATTATTTTTCATCCCCCTTCTGTTGGAGTCCCTGTCTGATGTGGCCATATATGGTACAATAGCCGTCTACTCTTCATTTATTCTTAAAATATCTTTCCCTCCAGTTTTTAATGGTGGAACAATTGTAGCCTATAAATGTATATTTAGTATCATCTACATTCACCAATTGATCTACTGGGTATTTCTGTAAATGTCGCTCTTGATACTCTGGTTTCACTCATGTAAACAGAGCAATGACTCACGTCCTGGCCCATCCAGCCCGTACCTGTAATCAGTACCATCTGGCACCACATGGTCTACTAAACCGCTGCTTGTTGTCCTTTTGAACCGTTGCTTCTAGTCCTTGTCCTTTATCCTAGTTCAGTCATAGTGGAAACAATAACAAACAGTTAAAGCCGATGCATGACAAGCTTGCAGGTTATTAGGGCAATGCCAATGCCTTTTCTAAATCTAGGGCAGGAAACCTGGTTTCTCTGGAGCTGCAGAAGAAGAAAGTTTTCTAATTTTGAGCTGGGAGCTGCGATGCAGAGGGCAGTGCTACAGTTTCACCATCAGCAGTGTGGCGGTCCTTAGCAAGGATCACCATAAATCCAATGGCATTTAAACCTTCTGGACCTTCAGTTTTTGACATTTATGCAGGGGGATGGCCGTGACTGGTTCCTTGTGATGGAGTAGGTCACATGCTTAGTCGCCTCATCACATGTGTTATCAAATAGCCTTCCATAGATAACAAGCATAGGGTGCTGCTAATCAGGGCTCAAATACAATTTTCAATCAAACAGTTTCTACAGGAAAACAGGGTTTTTTTCTGAGCACTTTCATGTTTTGCTTTTGGATAGACAATGTCAATTGGAATTAAACATTATTTTATCCATAAATAAAATAATAAAGAAATTCATATGTCCAAGAGCATTCAGTGCGTAAATGCTTTCCTACCACAGGTAGCACAAGTAAAGCTACAGGCAAAGTAGAAAGAAAGACACTAGAAAGAGGTGGAAAAGAGGTAAGACAATGAACTGCTGTCTACATGTTTAAAAATGCATGCCTGTCTGAAAATAAACATGCATTCCTTGGTTTTAGAGCTTGTGGTAAATGTTCTGGAGATGAACTCCTCCAGATTCTCCACCAGCATCACCTAGGTAAGGTAATGCCATACAAACACAGCAGCAGAAGCTCTAGTGCAGGTAGCTGCGCTATTGTAACTGTCTTCTTAGTAGACATAATGTCACCATAACAAATTAGTCTGCACGCATGTAGACATCTGAGATGCACATCAATGGATGAAATTCCATCCAGGAAGCCAAGCAGCCTCCTAAGTTGAAGCCCCTCAAAAATGCCTGACAGAGCAATTTTGAACTCTATGTTAGGTTAGTTTCTGTTTGGATGAGGAAAGCGAGAAGAAAGGGAAGGAGACCATCATTATAAACATGTCCCTTGCAAACTGGAAATTAGCAGAAGTGTTTCTACAGCTCAGCAGTTTCCTGTTAGCTCATCTGGTGAGAACAGGCAAACCTAAGACCTCCCGTAGGCTCCACACTGTGGAAACCCATCTGATGTCTGCTTAGTCAGAATGGACGAGATTATCCTTTTAAATCAACTAAGCACAACTGATTCCTTGTATATCAACTAGAAAGATGATTACTTAAGTCAACAGGTCAGTTTCTGGTGACGTATCACTTCCAGAATGCCTGAAAGCTCACTGGTACGCTGAACTATGGTCACTTTGCAGATAGATTTTGAGAGAGAGAGGGAGGGAGAAGAAGAAGGAGAAATAATAAAGTTCCGTCTCCTCAGGGGAATACCAGATCCACAGGGATGCCAGGTGGCAGGTGTGCAGCGAGGAGCAGGGCGAGCACCAGGACTGGGAGAAGGTGGCAGCAGTCATCCACCCGTTTGACTGCTTGGTCATTCATCTGGAGCTGTCAGCTCAGCCCAGAGCTCTTCAAGGTAGACTTTGCCCTGCTTCTCAGCAATGCTGGTATAGTGGTGCTTCATACAGAAGAACATCCAATTATAGATATAAAAATAACAGGCCTAACAAACTGTGTTTAATTTTATGGGTATTATTACCTCTGTTTTCTCATCTCTCATTCATAATTAGAATACCAGGTTTTTCTGGGCAGGACCCTCATTAAAATCCTCTCCCCAGTGAAGCAACGTTAGCAAGGGATTCATACTGAACAAAACACGATTAGCATGCTTATTAATTAATTCACCAGTATGTTTCACCTTGGCATGATGAGTTATCCTGGACAGCATAATTTCATTTAAAAATTGGTGTGTATATATAGGTAAATGCTGCCTACGGTATCTTTTAAATCTTCAGTTATGTGCTTGGGAAAAGGTACTGAGTAACATGACATCTCATTTGTCTGTACAGGAATCCTAACAAGTCCGCTTACCAAGTCCAACAGGACTAGTGAAGCTGAGCGTATCTTCTCTCACTATCATCCCAATTGTGTAATACTGTCCTGCTTAGACTACTGTCTCCTAACTAAAAAAATGAAAAATAATATACCTGTAATTATAGAAAAACTTTTAAATTGTTAAAATTATTTCTTTATTTTTCTCTCCCTGGCATTGCATATTAACAAAACATTTTAAAGGAACTGACTTTTCATTTCATGAATGGCCAGCATATCCTTTTAAAAATGTTCCAGAGTAAGGTCTGAGATGAGCAAAACATTACCATGGTAAACACAAGGAATATTTCCTTTTTTAATATGTTCAGATTCAAAGTTACCAGTAAGAATATATCCCACTGAGAAAAATACGTCTTTATTATAAAAGAAGGTAGAAGGGGATACTGGAGATCAAAGAATGTATGTTCAACTGCTGCATCTTCCTCTCATGCAGCTTCAGATTTATTAAAGACTTTAAATGACTCCTGGGGTCACAGATATATTAAAAAAAAATAAAATAAAAAAAATGGAAAATGCTGAGGAGGTTTGGAGGTAATAGTGATGGTAAACTCTGAAAATTAAGATGTCACTTGCAATGTTTCCATAGTGCCAGGAGCTAACTTAGTTAAAGGTGAACATGTAACAAGCTTAAACCCCAAAAACAAAACAATCCCCATCCTAGAAAGGTGTCTAGCAAGTCCTGAGCAAGGACTAATCACTGTTTTTCATTGTCCCCACACTGGAAGACAGAAAATGCGTTACTACCACAGATATGGAACAACCAGACTTCAGGGCAGGCAATCTAAACACCAAGTAAAACTGTTACACGGGTGGATATCCTCTTTTCCTGATGTGACAGACCTTTTCATGTGCTCATGTGCTCCACGCAAACTTGCTGACCCCAGCAGGGCACAGTCTGCCACTATTTGCATACCCTGGAGAACTTGCTGGGGACCCTGGGTGATCGTTAGGATATCCCAGTATCCCCATTGTGTAATTTACTGATTCTTTGGATGAAGTTAACTTCTTAACCAGTTAACTTGAACCAATTATTAATTTAAGACAGGCTAATGCAAAAGCCACATGAATATCTGCATTGTATGTTACACAATATAAATATGTTTATAATTATTTACAACATATAAAATAAACAGTGTGGTTTCAAAAGTTCATACAAACACAGGCAAGAAACAGAAGAAAAAGCATGCTTCAGCTGCTTACACCAAATTGCATTTGAAAGGTTCCTGCTAATGAATGCAACTTGAGATGAAAGCACATGAAAACCAGCTTTCCAGCTAAGGAGACTTAAAAACACATCCCCAGCAAGGCAGATGGACAGAGGGAACATAGCCCCTAGAGAATCAGAAGAACAAAAGAGAATATCCCTATTGAAGCTGTGCTGGCTTGCATGAGAACTCCTTTCACACAGATCAGGCAAGGAAATGCCCTCTGATATGTGCAGAGGTAGTGGAAAGTCCACCCAGACCCTGCGGGTCACTCTCAGATGACTAAAATGAAAATGTAAAAAGCCACCACCACCGCACCGCCACCACCACCCCAAAACATTATGGCAAAGACCCACCAGACAGCCAACCCTTAAAGAAGAACCATTTCAAATGGCAATACAACCTTAGGGATATACCAGTTAGCCTTCTGCCCGCTTATGGGAAACAGAGACACATACTGAAAGAAAAGGACCTTGCTGAACTTTTAGAAACAAGTCTCTGGCTTTAATCTAATTTTTGGCTCCTGAGCACAAAAGCATTACCTCTTCAGTTCCCTTAACAACAAAGTTTGGAGAACAAAGAGGGGTCATTGACTCATGGTTATATGGTCACTTTCTGCAGTCTCTGCTGTATCTGAAGAAATGAGAAAAATCACAAACTGGATCACACAGAGCAACCTCATTCTCTACTTGGCACTGGTAACTTGTGACTGTTGCCTGGCTGGCAAGTGATCTGTCCTTCGTTATTACACCGTCTCTGCAATTGTGCCTACAGGGCAGGTCAGTAGTAGGGTACAAGATCCTGCTTCTAGTGGGAATGACATGTGAAGACAGAGTTGGGCTTCAATGTGTTTTAACACTTTCAAATAAAAAGAAGACGACCACAAAAACCACAAGTGCTACAGCAAAGAAATGAGCCTGTTTACAAGGTCAAAGCAAAGAGCAGCTCAAAGAGTGGAATGGCCTCTCAGCTTGGATTACTCTGGGAACAGACTAAAAGCTCTGCTGTGAGCTTTCAGGATGCATATCAGGTATCTTTCCAGCCCTCGATCTCAAGGTTACCTTACTGATCTTATTTGCTGGAGTCCTCATTAAATTGGTCACAGAGAACAGCCCTGGAGGAACTTCCTGGAGTCCTTCCACCCTGAATTTCCTGTCGTTCTGCAATGCCCCTTCAAAACCCCCAGACAGCCAGCAGAGGAAGAATAGAAACAGACCAGCATTTGTTTACAAAACAATGCCTTAGTTTACTCCTGATGTGGATGGGAAAAAGAAAGAAAGAAAAAAAAAACAACCCAACCCCAAACAAAAAAAGGTATTTAGAAGTAATATTTCTGAACTGCTATTTTATGCTTCTCATGCTGTCAGGCAGACCCATCCTGAAACAGCCTGACAAACAAACACTGATCGTCTTGAGCATCACAGACCTTTAAGCAAGTTCTAACAATGGTGTCTTCATGTAATTCACTTTGGAAAGAATTTGGATATTTGGCGAGTCATTAGGTCAGAACCTTGGAGTTGAAAAGAAATTGAGTGAAGATCAGACAGCCACATTAATGCAGACAACACAAGTAAGCCTGAAAGAAAATTTCCTCTGCAGTCATGTGTGATACTGCAGTTATAAGACAGTACCACCTCTGGAAAACCTTCCTATTAATTAAATAACCCTACACCATTGCTGTCTCCAACAAGCAACTGATTCTGACAACTCTAAATCTTTGGTGTCAGACTGTTCATAGTCCTTGAATGCCTCTTGATGCTTCTGCAAGACACAGACGTTTGCAGCTTCAGTACAATGACATGATCAAAAGAACATTAAGTGACAAGATAAGTAGTCCAGATAATAGCCCCTGGCAATCCTAGGTACTGTCAGCTGAAGCCCTTGAAATACACGATTCCTGCATATCGTCTGTTTAGCTCATGCATTACCACAGATAGTGGTGGATGCTCAATGGTTTTTCTGAGTTTTCAAGGTCACCGCGCCATCCTACATATTTTAAGCTTTTAAATGAAAAACTGTTCAGCAGGAGGTACTTCACCAGCATTCTTCCTCTCATGCAACCAACAAGGCATACAAACAAAGCCTTTGTAACTGAAGACTAACCCCTGCGATTTAGACACAGAGTGCATAACATGTGGTTAGACTAAACAAATATCTTTTGGGAAAAATCCACTCTAAGCTTAACATCCCAAATGACAGAGAATCTTCCAAAAGCCATGGCAAGCTACTTCAGTGGTGAAAATCAGCCAGCACAAAAAGCTCTCTCTGCAAAAAGACTAGATAAGTATCCTTTTCATTTAATTTTTTTTTTTCTATCTTCCCCTTTTAACTGTGGGATATTGTTATGCACTTGAATGCTTACAAAAGAACTTAAAGACCCTAATTATAGGCCGCAGGCAAACTGCCTTCTAAATTTCTCTTTGATGAGATAAATGGGTGAATTCCTTAAATTTCTCAGTGTATGAATTTTTAAGGACCACAAATCATTCTCATAATTATGCCCTTCTCCTGTCACTCCTTCTTTTGTAAATATCCCCGTTTTTTAAAAAAAGAATCCTTTTATTCCGCTCATCTTGTACATGGTCTGCATATTCCACTTACTTTAGAGTATCCATTCCTTGCTTCTGCTGAGCTAAACTTCTTTGTGGCATTGACAGTGGCTAGTTTCACGGGCAAATCTGGACCAAAAAGTGCTGTTATCTGCTCAGGGTAAAGAAATCAGACAAGGTTGGTATTATTTTACTTTTAGCTTGATTATAGCTAACACCATAACAAGGTGTCTGTAGTCTTTAACCTGTTAGCACAGTTCTTGGCTCAGAGGGTGCAAAACGCACCTGAGACACTGGGCAAGCGCTTTGGTTATTAGTCTGTGCTTGCATAGTCACTCCCCAAGCAGTAAACAAATTAATTAAAGCTTGCTTCAATATAACTCAAAGTGAAAAGCAGCAAATCGTTAGTGGCAAATATTGTCTTAATAAATTTCTTTTCTTTTTTTTTTCCCTTCAGAATCATCCTTGTTTCAGTGTACTTGTTATTTTAGGTTCTGTTTATAAGCTGGCATATTAAAAAAAAATGTTCACAAACAAGGCAAGCAGTAACAAGATGCGCTGAACATCAAGTTGCCATAAAAAGAGGCCTTAATGTTGAAATATCATGGTTGTCTGTGGACTACCCATGAGAAAAACCTGATCTTCCCTAGCATCTCTGGGAGCTATTGCTGTGTCAGCTGCTGTTACCTTCTTCAGGTTAAAAAGCTTTGACTTGGGTGAAAAAATATGACTGAAAGTTAAAGGATGGCTTTGTTTGAGAAGCGTTTGTATTTGCTCTGAGGGGAATTTTTGTACAATAAGACAGTGAAATATGGCTTTATGGATTATGTCATGTTCTATGAAGTCATCAGTGCCATTGAGGATATTGGAGGTGTACTAAAATAATACATGGAGGCATATCTTGAAAAATTTCTGTGGCTGAATAAACTCCAGATGTTAGCTTTTCATACCATCTCAGACCAGTATGTGCTGAAACATTTGGCAGATAGAAAGCAGAAGCTTGTTGCAGCTGGTGATATCCTTTGATGAGATCAAGCTTCAGAAACACAATGGTACCATTCAGTGTAGGAATTATGTCATTTACTGTTGGTGAGATATGGTGTTCTCCTTACAGTGATCTTTCTTTATTCCTTTTGCGGGAGTTTTTGGAGCCGTGCAAATTCATCCCCTCCCAAAATGCAATCTCTCCGTTTCCTAAGACCCGTGTAAAAGGGATTTCAGCAGAGGCCTGTCCCACACCTCCAGCTTCCGCTGTCCCATCCTGCTGCAAACGCTGGTGAGGGATATACCGCTGTTAATTTCCATCACCAGTCCCTTCATCTGCAGGTAAAACTCCTTATCATGGTGAAATGAGATCCTACATGTCTCGGCTTGTCTTCCTGTGTCGTGGGTTTTATATGCTTACTGCCAAGATCGTCTCCCCAATAGCTAGTCTGACAATGGGAGCCTAAATATTTAGGTTAAAATTTCCTCTTTGGAGTTCCCTCTTTTAGTTAGCACTGTGTTGATCAAAGTAGTCTTTAGTATTATTGTAAGATGTGAATGTCTTTTGAGATGCCTTTACAACCTTCTTTCAAGAATGAAGTCGTATGAATGAACTAAGTTTTTCCCATTCGAACACGGCAATTTGTGCTATGGGTTCATTGCCAACACTCTCACTTGAATGTAGTTTAAATACCGAAGTACGGACCAGTCAGCATCATAACAGACTAATGAACACACATGACAACAAGGCAAGGCATTATCTTAAGGTAAGAGGGCATACAGGTAATTTAATTATTTCAAGCAGGCTGGGTCTGATGACCTTTCTTCTAAGGAACTGAGGGAATTGGATGAGGAACCTTCTGAATCTTTCTCATAAAATCCACAGTCTATGGGCAAAGCACCAGAAGAGATGAAAAGGGCAAACATAACTTTTTAAAAGGGAAGAGGGGGACAGGAAAAGAGAGGTACCAGAATAAATAGTCATTCTACTTGTACCACCTGGATGCCAGAAAAATAACATTAATAAACAGGCAACAAATTTGTCTATAAGAAACCAAGACAAATCAAATAAAGTAGCCTTTTTCACGATTCCATTAACCTTGTCAGTCTTAGAAAATAACATGACTTAATTACAGCATTTTACACTACTTCATACAAAATTCTCGTAAGGAAACTCTAGAAGAAGATCCTATGAACTGCTTGAAATCTGGCAGAGGCATTGATCCTGGAGGGTATTTATTGGTTTCTTCTGCTAAACCAAAAAAATCTCTCCAGTAAGATTTTACACAGGTTTTTCAATATTTTATTAATTTGCATTGTAATTATTTTCATTTCGTTCCAACTATTTTCCTTGAAAAGATGGATGAAGGAGCAAAGTATGCATATTAACTTTGCACAAAATAATCCTTAAATTCATGTTGATGTAAAGGAGTAGGCTGAAAATAATATTTTGGAAGAAAAAATAGGGCTGAGCGCCATACTTCCTGGTGGCAGGAATGATCAGCTGCACAAATATAGGCACAGAGCTTGTGGCTGGAGAGAAAGGAGTCTGGGAATGGGTGGTGACTCACAAGTTTAACATGCTGTTACAAGAAAGAGTTAACACTGCCCTGGGACACCTAAAAAAGACTTGCATTCTTATAAACAAGTGAAGCAGTCCTGTTGCTCTACTGGTATGGCCTCAGTTGGAATTTTACACCCGATTTTTTTTTTTTTGTACAGAACTTCAAGAAGTAGCTCAACTGAAGAGAAATGAGGAGATCCAAATGAACAATCAAAGTTCTAGAAAACACAACTTACAAGGAGCAACTGAAAATCTGAAGAATTTCTTTGACATAATATCTTGGGAAAGGCTAAGACTCAGGAAGTTCAGGAGATGAAACACCATGAAATTGCTTTTAAACTCGTCACTGAAGAAGTGAAAGGTCAAGATCACAATCTCCATGTGGTGCTACACCCAAAAGAAAAGTTGGATATTTTTTGTTGTGGGTCGGTACTGGATGTTTACGTTCTTGGTAGGAAACAGTAGCTTTTCAGACTTTTTCATGCCACCACATGCCTACCACTCTGACTTGTAATTATTATATAGAACTTTATTTCACATTACAACACTTTTTTAATAATAGGAACATTGCTACTTACTGATCACTGGACATCAATATATTGTCACAATTCCACATCATGAAATGAATTGGAATAAACATATATGGAATATAAATATAGATAGATGCACACACACATATATAACTATACTTTTTCTTTTTTTTCTCCTTTTTGTTAAATTTCTCTCAACATTCTGCTGTAGAACTTGCACTGTCTCTCTCTTGGCATATTCTCCCCTTTGGTACACCATGCTCAGAGAAACCTGTTAGTCCAAAACCAAGCAGAGGTATTTAGGCAGCACAATATCAGATAATTAACCATTTAGAAGACCTGTCCCAGCAAAGACTACAACTTTTGAACACTCATCCCCACAAACTTCTGCAAACTTTTGTCTAAAACCTCCCCAAGGGGTGGCAGCAGAGGGAGAGGTGCTGATCTCCTCCCTCTGGTGACCAGCCGTAGGACACGAGGAAATGGAATGAAGCTACCTCAGGGAAAATTGCGGTTGGACTTTAGGAAAAAGTTCATCACTGAGGGCATGCTGGGTCACTGAAATAGCCTCCCCAGGGAAGTGGTCATGGCACCAAGCCTGTCAGAGCTGGGCAATGCTCTTAGTTGTATGGTTTAGTTTTAAGTAGTCCTGCAAAAGCAGAGAGTAGGCCTCTATGATCCTTATGGGTCCCTTCCAGCTTGAGATATTCTATGATCTCATGGAGCAACACCTTGGCTTCCATTTCATGTTTACAGCCTCTGTGATTCAATGGGTAGATTCAGCTGCCCGCATATAGGCATCTGAAGGTATTCAAAAGTATATGTAATTCACAGATATCCCATCTGTCCTCCAGCTATGCCCCAAAGAGTGTAGGACTCCCACAGGTCCTTTTATATATTTGACAGTCTCAAACAGATGCCTCTTGACACCCAGAGGTGTCTAAAACAGTATTGTAGAGATAGGATTAGGCACCTGAATCACTCCCAGTGTCTCATACTCCGTGTGCTTGTCACACATTGTCAGTAAAAGAACGGTTCTACTTATGTTTCATAATTTTATTTACACCTCATAACTAAAACAAATCCATGATCATTTAATGAAGTCTCAGTTAAATACATTGCTATTTTTAATAAACGTGTCACAACAGCACAGAGCAAAACCACAGTTAACTTTCATGAAAGTCACTGCCATGCAAGATGGACATTTCATCAGCTGTTCACATTCCTCCAGCCTGCAACATTTTGGTGGCACAGGACAAGGTCAGGTAGATACATGAGCTGTCAGTGGAGAATTAGCACAGGTGCAGAAAGCTGTGTACTGTTGTACCCCAGTTTATGCTCTGCTTCTCTCACACTAGGGTGTTTGCTGCTCCTGATGGGGAGCCGGCACATTTATGGTTGGTGCAAACACCTCTTAGAGCACAGACAACCAAGCCACCTAAACTTATAGAACATCTCTGAACTGCAGCCTCCCACTGTCTGCAGATCTCTGCCTTGCTCACACGCATGCTGGTCAAGAATCAGCAAGCAGTTTTAATTTGAAGCCAGTATGGCTCAGCAGATTACACGCTCCTCCTCTCCTAGTATTACCCATTTGGTACATCTATTGCATTTAATTACAATTCTAATTGGTAGAGTCTTCTGCTGGGGCTTAGCAAATCTTTTTGTGCTCCTAATTATTAAGTGTTTGCACCTCTGTCACAGGCTACACACAAACTGCAAATCATGAATAGAATGAATAGAAAGGGCACCCTTTCCCCACATGGGCAGGTTGGGGTGAAGGTCATATAGTTGTGCATTTCGCCCCTCATCCCTTTGCTTTCTGCAGCAGTGCAGCAGTGTCAGAAGCATGATGATAATGGGCTGGGATACACCTGGCACAGCACACATCCCTCTCAGAAGAACGATGAAATGCAAAGATGCTCCAGAGCTTGTAGCAGGAATAGCACAACCACAACTTATCCCTTTCCTGGACCTCACTGAAGAGAAAATGAAATGCCATAGGTGACTACAGAAAAAGAAGGAACTGCTCTAGGTTATCTTCTCCTTGGTTCTGTTCAAGGCAAAGACAGCACTCTGGGTACAATAAATCACTTTTTAGCTAGTCACCCAGAATGATCTGTATTTTAAGGATTTTTAAAAGGACATGCACATACCTAAGTCATGACCAGATGGGGATACTAAAGAAAGTGATCATTCAAGGAGATATTATCCAAGGGTCTGGATAAATAGGACATCTTTGAAGCAATTCATATCTTCCTCTGATGGTACGGGAGTACCCTCCCTCCTCTGTTCCTTGTGGGTGCTGTGTTCCTGGATTAAAAGGGCCTCAGTTCATTGACTTTTCCTTTCCCTTGTGGAGTTTTAGGTTATGTAGACATCCAAACACTCATTTAACATCTGTAAGTTATCTTAATGTTATATTCTTTACTGTTATAAGGTTGGTGAGCCCTCACAAGTGTATACACAAAGCTGAGACCCTGAGGCCCAGTGTCACGTTCTCAAGAACATACAAGCATCCTCTAATTCTTTGTAGGATGGGTTGTAAATATCTGCTTTTCTGTTCTTAGCCTTTCCAGTTGACAACCACTGAATTAATTCCCTTGGTTCATTATCTTGATAGAATAATAGTTGTTGATTCTAAGGGTGCAGTTCTTCCACAATGTCCTCTAAAACTGCAGGTCAGGTTACTCTGCTATTCAGGCTCTGCACATCTGATCCTTGACAGAGATCAGCAAAGAAACCTTTCACCTTCATACCACAAATCATTCTCCCAAGTCCTTCAGCAAATAACGTGATTTGATCTATAGCAATGAAGCATATCAGGAGGGGAATCAGAGGTAAGAATTATCAACAGTGGATATTGGCACAACCAGAAGCCACTAATTGCATAGGGGTAAATCTGCTTTCAGAAGTTCATCGCAGCTCCCAGTAACTCCACAGGTTGCTGAGTAGCAATGGTAGTTGTACATAGCAACTATTTTTCCTGTTTAAATAAACCACAAGTGTCCAGAGACTGTATCAATAAATCACAGACGAGAATTGGAACTTCATTCAAGGTGCCATTTCACATTCACCGCCAGCTTGTACTCGGCCTTTCATTTTATCTTTTTCCTAACATTTATTTCTCCTTACTTCCAGTTTGGTCAATTTCTTTATTTGGTTTCCCACAAAGGTATCTTTCATACCTCTGCCAAAAAGCCTAGCAAAAATGTTCTTTTCCCATTTACATTAAAACAACACTAAGCAAGGCCCACAGCAGCATGTGTACTTGCTAGCTACCTTGAGCAAAAAGGGAATGTATGGATTTGATTTTGACTTTATTTTTCAGTGACATTTTTCACTAACACATCCACTACATTTTCAATATTTTCTAGTAGATCATTATATTTTATATATACATTTAATGAATAGGCCAATGAACAAGACTTGGATTTGCTCATGGTTGCTGAGCCATTCTTTTAGGAAAAAATTCTCCATGGCTTGCTATTTATTTGTGTCACTTTTTACCATAGTTTCTACATAGTTTCTCTGGTATGAAATAAGTGTTCATCTTTCCTAATCATTGAGACCATCTGTGATAAAAAGTACAGGCTCTGTGCATCTTTGTTTAGCACTGGAATTTTTATTGTGTCTGAATTCATAATCCCCAGTTTTAATAAAAACTCTAAATTCAGCAGCTGATATTTTTATGTTTACGTGTTTAATCATATAATAAAAGTGTACTAAGAGGCCTATTGGTGGTTAAAAAAAAGTGGAAAAAGAGAAAGAAGGACTGAAGCAAAAGAATGTTTTGTCCTAATACCACAGATAATTCTGTCGGTTTTATCAGATTGATTATAATAAAATAAATAAGAGGAGAATCAGAGAGAAAACTTTCCAATACTTGTAAATAGTAAGCAATAATATATAATATACATGTACCAACATATATTTTCTTTGTTGCACTGTTTGTGGAAATCCTCTACATAACTGGCATTCTTTGGCACTGTTCTGGGGACTTCACACCTGGTCCTTCTCCCTGGTTCTGCAAAGCAGAGAAAACACGTTCCACCTTCTGCTGCTTGGTGGTGTCCCCTGAGCCACAGCGAAGCGCAGTGCTGGCCGTAACCTGCCACGTTAGCTGCTGCTGCTGGCTGAAAAGGTGGATGGAAAGCCCGTGGACCTCACATCTAGAGGAATGTATGTGAACCGTGAAATCAAGCAGTTAGCTTTATTCAAAGAGGTGGTGTGGGGAGAGCTTGACAAGGCACTAGCCTCTGCGTAAAGAGATGTGGGTCTGAGGTGTGGTCTCAGAGTGCAAATGGCCTCCACCTGCAGAGTCTTTCAGCGATTAATTTCCCTGCAATAGCATCCTTACAAATAATCACCCTCAGTCCCGCTCATCTCCTCCTTCTGGACATCTGGCTCCAGCTCTAGGAAGATGAAAGCCTCCAGGTCAGCCTTCCCGGACAGTTGAGCCCTCAGCTTGACCAACATATCCTGCTTAAGCTGGCATTCCATTTCTCCCTGAAGCTGGGAAATGCTGTATGCTCTCAGAAGGAGAGAAGGAGGCACCGTGCATAGCAGTGAAGTACCAAAAAGAATGTGGTATCACAGGAGATAACAATGCAATGGTCTTTTCATCTCAGCAGTGCAGGCAACGCACGGGAAAGCTGCCCCCGGCCCCATGGGAATGGGAACTCGGACCCTCGCTGCTGGCAGGGACTGACAAGATGAAAGGGAAACGGAGCAGCAGCTGAAACAACAGGAGCGATGGAAGCAGGAGAGAAGGGAGGGGAAATGAAAATGAGGAACAGCGGCTGCTAAAGCAGAGAGGAACAATTTGGGCTTTATTTCCTGAACTTTGGGATTTGAATTTTCCTCTCAGTAAACAGCATCTTTGGGAACAGGAACGAGCAATGTCCTGAGAAACTGTTTCAACATGATGTATGTCAGATACGAAAAGTTATGAGGTGCCATCCTGCATACAGCTCTTTCTTAGTCATAGGTCCTGTGTGTGTCCAGATTTGTTTTCACAACATTCACTGTCCAACGACTCAGGGCACACAGCATACACACAGCACACGCAGCGTCTTTATCTTTTTGGACTCATGGCTTTGACAAGATTTTGTTGCTGAGGTTATTGGTGCTGTAACTGACCTTTTGAAAGTGAAATGTCAGCTTTCTAGTACCAATCGCTGCTGTCGGAATAAAGCACTTCTGAAAGCTCCCCACTGGAACACCGTTCATGACATTTTATCGGTTTGCTTTTTTTCAGAAAGCTGAAGAGGAGCAGCCTGTGAACAGCAAGCAGATCCAAAGCACAGCACTGTTCCCCTTTGCAGGGCATTTTTGGTTAATATTTTGGAGGGAAATGATAAGGAGCTCTTGTGAAAGAACTGACCTTGTTAGTTTCTTTCTCCATGTCTCCACAATCTTCTTTACTAGCACTAAATCTTTAGTTACTGTTATCATCACTGTAGTTTCTTCTAGTTGGGGTATTTTGTTCCTAGCATTAAGTTCCCACCTGAAGTAGTGTTAACAGACCATTCCCTTTGCCAGTTTCTTGAGGTTCCCCTGTGTTACATTTCAGACTTCAAACTTAAACTCTGGCATTTTCGTTTGATGATCTCTTTACATTTCTCTAAATTCTTCCAGACCATTCAGGTGAAATTTTTCAAGAGACACTGGCCTTTGAACAGAAAGCTGAAGCTTCGACTTAACGATATTAATTATACAAACAACAGACTTATCCAAAAACATTGGATGATTTATTGATTAATTGTCATAAAATGGTGTCTCCCCAGAAAATACTGTAGCTGGAAGCTGAGCTACTTGTCCTGGGATCCGTGGCTCTGAGGTCAGGAAGATGTGAAGAGAAACATTGTCATCCCACTCAAAACAAATACATAGGGATTGGACTACCAACATGACATTGGACTTAAATTTTATCTTCATTTTGTTTAACTTCTCAGCTTTTAAATGTCTTATTTGGGATATATTCCGGTCACAATTCCTACCATTCCTCTACAACCATGGGGACCAAGGTTCACATACCAGAGGAAAGACAAAAAAACCAAACCAAACCAAACCAACAACAACAACCAACCAACCAAATAAATAAATAAAAAATAAATAAATAAATAGAAAACTAATCTGGTCCTTGCTGTTGCCACTTAAGCATTTGCCTTCATTGTCAGGTCTTCTTCCCCTCCCCCCCCCCCCCCCCTTTTATGATTATTAGGGTTTTAACAAATGTTCATAGAATGTTTGTGTCTGGTGAACTATAATCCATCTTTTCATGGTTCCAATCATATAAAGATTACAAGGTTCTCAGGTGAGCATAATTTTTGGCAATCTATAGCTACTCCTCTGAATAGGGGTGGATTTAAACACAAGCATCCAGGCTTTCCTGAGATAGGTCATGGTATAAGTAAATGCCTTAACTTAATTGAACTCAAGAGACTATACTGATTTATACTTCATAAATATTGTCCCCATACCAGTTCCCTGGTGGTACAAGACACATGCTTCTTATCCCCGTTCTTAACGAGCCGTCAGCAGTGTGAACAGTGGTAGTAATCAATGGCCAGATGAGCAGTCGTGGCACAGAGAGTTAGTAGCCGGATGCCTCTATGCTCCTGTGGCATATCAGCCAGTGTGTTAGCCAAAACTTTGACCTTACACTTATTAACCAGTATTTTGCACTTGTTAAGGCACCGCCTGCAGGAGCAGTTGTGGCTGCTTTGCTTGGTGTAGGGTCTCTGTTTTGGAACGTCCCTGTCCAGATCTGGAATACCTCCACCGTCGGTGTCATAGGGATAATGTCCTTTCTCCCATGTGAGTTTCATTAGGTGACCCAGCTGTCACAGATATGAATATGGCATTACTTAAATAATAAATTATATAAACTTTCATTGGATCCAGCCCCTTAAACTGCTGAACTGACTGCTTTCAATTTCTACTTCAAAGATAGTTTTTCATTTTAAAGGTTTCTTCCACAAAAACTGGTAGGATTACAACATAAACAAATTGTATGTTAGAAATCCATTTGCAGAGAAAATAATATGCTGTAAATCTTGAAAGAATTGATAAGAATCCAAAGCAGTCCCCAGTCCGGTTATAAATGCCCCATCTCACAAAGGAAAAATAGCTCATTCCACAATTTGCTCACAAAATACTCATTCTTGGAAAAATCTAAAGTAATGGCAGCTGGTAAAATAATTAGGATCATACAGACATAATTACACTGCGCATCTGCAACTGTTCTACCACCATCAGACTACATAGTTACGTACCCAGCAAACAGCTGGATTAAGCCTGCTCTCTGCTCATTTTAGGATGTGAAACTGACAGCAAAATGCCTCCAGCTTGATAAATTTTCCTGGACGTTTGAATGTGACCACAGAGGTAGCAGGAAGAAGAGGAAAGATTTAATACCTTCGTCCTAGTGTGGTAGTAGTTACCCTTTAAACAACACAAAACAAAGAAAACAATGCCTTTTCTAAGCTTAACATTTCAAAGAAAAATATGATTAAATATCAGCTTTCTTTTTTTTCACGGTTGCACTCATTACACCGGGCTCAGACTGGGGAATACTCAGCTGTCCTGTCAGACATGATTTAGAGCTAGAGCGTGAAATGTAATTTCCTTCATTCTAGCCCAGTTTCTGCCTTTATCTTCAGGGGAATTTGGACCACAGTGGCTTCCCAAACAGACAAGGTGCTGCTCAAGCACTGACAGAACCCTTTCCTTGAAGAGTTCATATTCAGAACAACAGAAGACAAAGAAAGCAGCCGGCCAGACAAAGTCTCCAGAATCATCAAGGTCATATAATCCATTAAAACACTGTTTTGTATTACTCATAAGTCTTTTTAATGTTTTCACTGGTCAAAGCCTTTCGTCTCCCCTACTCTCTGCACACACCACTCTTCAGGACCCATGTCCATCAGTTGCTCGTTGCCATTATCCAGGGCTTTTTGCACACAACCATGCTTACCTCAAAACGACAGTTCATGGGATGTGATCTTTCCTGAGATCAGGTAGGGGAAAGGAAAATCCATCCAGCTTCAAAATATATTGCTCATTTAATGATTGCTCAAAACACCAGCTCTTGGAAATTACAATATGCTGTAAATGTCACCCACTGTAATAAGCTAGAACTGATCAGAAACAAAATACTGCCCATAACTAAAACCTGTAAATCTTGCAAAACATGCAGAAAGATATTGGTAAGCAATGGGGGAATTCTCATTGCTCTGTCCATCAAGAAAAACAACTGATTCAGGGACCCACAGACATTGTCAGAAATGTATTTTCAGCCATGGTCACAAGGGTGACAAGGCAGCAGCAAACACCAGAAATGGAAGACTGTCTTCTCAGAAGATACATGGAAAAAGAAGGTGACAGTATCACATCATGATAAATTCTATATATACCTGTAATCCTAAGGTCACATGTTCAGCATTCTAAAGCCCTGAAAATGCATTTCTCAAGACCTTAGTGTTACCTGGAAAAAAAAGATAAAAAACAAAAATCTTTGGGGTTTTGCTAAGGTATCAGTTACCTACAG
Organism: Falco punctatus; assembly: GCF_963210335.1. Lineage (NCBI taxonomy): Eukaryota > Metazoa > Chordata > Aves > Falconiformes > Falconidae > Falco > Falco punctatus. The sequence continues at coordinate 83,450,731 of NC_137586.1, forward strand.
CCTTTCTTTTCTCCTTCAGAAAAGTCCTGAATACCTGGAGGAATGCAAAAGGACAATTTACATAGCTGAATCTTGGAAAGAAACTATCCAACACATGTCTTACAAAGAAAGCATTGCACCTACTAACCTTGTATTAACAGAAATCTGAAGATTATTTATATTCAATTGATTAGGCTAGGGTGTCAAGTTGATAAGATGAAGAGCATCTGTCCTTTCTGCTTAGTTCAGTAATAACATTTCTTTTTATAAATGGCTCTTCTTTTACTTCTTTTCTTGAGGGTCTGAGATATTTTCTGCATCACCAAGCTGTCTCTGGCACTAGAATTTCACACTTACAAGAGGTAACTGGAAGGCTGTGACTCTTCCGCATTTGTGCAAATTGTAATTTAGAGCGCAACAGGAAGAAATTGCAGGTTTTTTCTTCCTGCAGTGTCAGTAAGCCTCTTTAAGAGAAGTATTCAGAAGGCAAACCAGGTATCTGAACTGCTACCTGCAACTGTGGAAATTTTTCTGATCACATCCACCAAGAATATTTCACTTTCTAGACATGGTCATCATGTATGCAAAAAGCAGGTTCTGTCTCTCCAATAAGCACTAAATATAAAGCTTCTTGATTAGAAAATATACTTTGTCGTATCTGGAGACACATACCCTCTGTGGAGTGCTTTTGTTAATGCTTTCCTAGTGCAAAACACATATGGGAGGTTGGTAACGCCTTTCTGATGCATCTCCCCTTTTGTCAAAGTCAGCTTCTTCTATCAAGACTTTTTTCCCCAAGCAATTAATTATCTGCTTAATCTAATCTCCCTAATAATCTGTTTCTTTGCTGATAATGTCCTCCAAACATGCAGTACCTCAGGAATATGGAAAATCAAGAAACACAGGAAGTTGTCACACACTGTAAGAAAGGAATAAGGAACTGCTGCGGGAAAACTTCATAACTGTGACCATGGATGAAGTCAAGATCCTAAAGACATTAATAACTTATTAGATCAATAAATGCAATTAGGCATCTGAGCTGATGAAATGTCATATGGTTTTATTTCTTAAGATAGATTGTTATCTACAGCAGAAGAAGTGTTATGAGGACAACATGGAATTCAAAGCAGTTTCGGTTGTTTTCTGGATGGACCAAAGAATCTGAGCAGGCCTCAGGAATTAATGGCAGAGCATTAGGTAAAAAAGGAAACATAATCAATGGATGAAAAAAGCCCCAAAAGGTGCATTAATTAAAAAAACAGAAGAGGTGCCTGCTAAAGGAAAGGGCAGGACTTGCATGGACACATTCTGCAGTTGTTTACAGTGACATTAGTCATGGATACTCTTCCTGCAGCTGGGAGAGGGCAATGCTGCTGAGATCCTGGTGCAAAAGTCACCAGATAAAACAGTTCTGCTGCATCAGAACGGACCCTGGCCTGTCTTCCCAAAGTACTTATTATCTGTTTTAGTTGAATTCCACTCGGGAGAGGGGATGTAAGCATGAGATACAACCAGTTTGTTTAGCTCCATAGCTTTGAACCCATAACCATGCAGGTTTTGCAGCCCAGAGAGCACGAAGGCTAAACGCTCAGCACAGCCTCTCCATTTCACTGCACTGTTGCCAGCTAGATTGTGTCCTGAAAAAACCTTCATTTATCCTTTTATCCTCTGAGGCCATGTTGTAAACAAATACAGAAAAAAATGCAAGAAAGCTATGGTCTTCAAAGGGACCGCTTGAAGGGCAATGGATACTACCAACAAAGATGATGGCTCATAGGAACACGGTGTCTAGACAGCCAGGTGCAGACAGCCATGCATCCACTCCACCTGTGTTTCTGGCTGTCCGACTGGAAAGCAAGCCTGGTCTGGAAGCAGCATACAGCCAGCTGGTGTGGTGTGCTGTAGATCAAACACCTCAACTACCCACAGAGAGACTCCCCAAGATATTCTGAAACCTGTATGTCACGTGCCTGTGCATGGAAATCAGGAGGTGGGATACAGATGCTTGCATCTCTACCTAGGCATGGCACATCTACCTAGGAAGGCTGTGTTGCTGGGAGTGAAGCTAATGAGCCTGCACACACTGAAGCAATGTTTCAATAAATTTCAGTCAATGAAGTGCAGTTCTCAGATACCTGTTTGCCAGAAAAAAAAGCAGAGAAACAGTGCCCTTGACATAAAAGAAAATGTTATTCTTGCCAGCTTACAAAAACTGTTCTTTGACTTGTTATCTTTCTGGTTTATTTAGCAGTATCAAACCTTACAATAGAAAAACTAATCTGAATCTTAGAATTTTTTTATTGCAGGTTATAAATGTCATTTAAGAGGTCCATCTCCAGCTTTTAGTGCACCTGGCTAAAGAATGAAAATCTCAAGGCAAGCTGTCTTGCGATTTCCCCCCCCCCACATTCACCCAAATTCCTCATTTCAGACTTAATTTCTCTGTCCCTGACCATAGAATCCTCCAGTACGTTAACGATCTCAGCAATCCAACTACCAGGGATTTGGGATGGGATTTGTTTAGCCCAATTTTTGCTATTTACAAGCTCAGCTTCTAGTCTAAACTACTTGACTCTATAGCCAGTTGTCACCAGAGGGACAGATGGGTAACACATTCCATTTTAAGATGAGGTAAAGCACTCCCTGAAAGATCATGATGTTGTACAACAACAACACAGAGCCTACAAAGTTTAGTTATCTTTAGACATTTACTTTTTGGATAATGGAAATTCACTGAGACCATCTCACCAGGACTATCAAACAATGACCCTACTGCGTGCATACAATGAAACTCTCCTTCCACGAAGAGAATTCACAGGAGCAAATCTCTCCTCTGTGCTCATGTATTTCCCCACAAATGTTGGCAATACAGTCCTTGGATTCTGATCTAACACTAGACTTGAAACACAGAGTTTTTATCATGACTGCTATCATTACTACAGCATCAGGGAATGCAAGCTCAGCACCCGGTGTGTTTTGTGCCCAGAAAGCACACAATCTCTGCCCTCAAAGAGGTGCCAAAAGGGAAGACTCAATGAAACAATCACAAAATGATTGGCATGACAAAAATTGGGCACAGCACATGAGACCATAATTATTATTTAGATTTTTGGCATGTCACAGTGAAAGGAAGGTGGTCATCTTCTGGCAAGGGGAGCACCATGTAAGCGTGAGGAGCTGGTGGCAGAAAGCAGAGGGGTGTTCTGAGAACTCTAGAAATAGGTAATACAGATTGCTATGATTTGGACCATGCAATTGAACACCAGTGGGAAACAGCAGCATAATCTGCCAGAGCTGGTTCCACGGAGCTCCTCCTGACTTAGAGTCAGGCCTTTATTCTCTCTTCTTTCATCTGAAAACACATGTGATGTATGGATGTATCTTATTATGGCCACACATTCAGCCACTGACTGCTGCTTATTTTTACAACAAGGGAAACATCCGTCCATTTACTAAGGTGAACGTGAGTATCTTGTTTTGTTTACTGCTCAAAAAAGAGAAAAAGAAAGAAATGTCTCCCCCCCTGCCATCCAAGAAGAGAAAGAAGAATAAATAAACCTCCATATCCACTTTCAGGTTTATGCTGATTCTAGTACGTAGCAAGCTTCTGGAGGAACTGTGAACGCTATTCAGCATATGCTCTGTTGTGTTTGTGTGCGGCAGCGAGTTCATCTGAGCAGTGTGACAAATGCAATGCTCCTCCAAAGACAGCAAAACTTCCTCCAAAGACAGCAGGAGGAGTGCTTGGTGCCTCCTGTTTGAACTAGCAGATAATTTAACAATAACAGAAATGCAAAACTTACTCATTTGACTTCTACGAAATTCGACGTGGAAGCAAAAGGAAAGTGGAAATGTGGTGAGCGTTGTTGTACAGGCTTGACTCTATTGACAGTAAAATAGGTTTAGTGAACTGCTACAACTCTCAGCTGGAAAGTGACGCGTAGGACTGATGTGTTCTGTCCCTCTAATGTCAGTATGAGTGTAACGTTCATAAAAACAATTAGATGAACCGAGATAGTCTTCAGAAGGCTTTGCTGATAATTTCACATCAGTCTTCGCATTCTCAAATGTTTGAACTGTAAATGAAACTGCTTTCCTTTCTTTGGGCTGTAAGGTCAGCGAAGCATGCTAAGAAATTTTTATTGTCCAGGACTGAACAGGCCCCAGGTGCGAGAAAAGGCTAATGATGACCAAGAAAATTTGCAAAAGGAATGAGAAAGAGTACTTCTGAGCTTTTAAGGAACATGATGGGAAAGAGAAGTGTCAGCACAGGCAATGCCTGGGATAGGACACAGAGCAGACAGTCTCAGTTCTACCACATTTACAGTAGGGGGGTTAAATGTTGGTTTTCCTACACTGAAATGTGTATGGGTCTTACTCGTCCTTCTGCTGCTCATGCCTCACGTGACTCCTCGAGCAGGGAAGGGACATGGAGGTTGGGGGGGTCCTTTCATTTAATCAAGGTTTGAGTGCAAGGGCAGGTACACAGAAACACACATTGCAGGAAAATACTCTGAAGAACACAAGAAGCTTGGAGAGAAAAGTGTTTTCCAGTTCTGTGAAAACAAAATACACAGATGTTTTACATCAGCAAATGTTTTTCGTAAATACAAAAAGTTTGCAAGATTTCTGATAAGGGCACCTGTATTATACAAAGCCTCTAAAGATGGTTGAGTGCATGTACCTGGTTGTGTTGCTCTACAGACAAACTTAATGGAAGGAGAATGCATCTCACAAAAACATCTACTGTTATTAGCTGTATCCTTACAGCGCAAGTGGGAGACATTCCAAAGTTTACCTCTTTATTTAACACTGGTTACACAGTCCCTAAACATCATTAGGTTTTTTAGAAATTATGTCACACTCTTACAGTTTATGAGTTGAAATGCCTTAATCCTGGCTCTATATGGTGGTCCAGAGAAGTTACCCCCCATGTTGCTGTCCTCTGCATCCCCCATGCATTGGATTTCCTGATTCCCGGGGACTGTATGCATCTCCAAAACCCTTAACTCACTTTCAAAGGTGATTTTGAATTTAAGTCTCTGGAGATGGCAGGAACGCCATGGTTTTTGGATGACTAAGAAGTCTGAGCTGTGAAATATTGCAGAGGCATATGTACTGGGTGTCTTCCTCAGCCACAGTCCTTAGAACAGCCACAACAACAAATTAAACATCACCGTCATTTGGCTGTCACACATTTGGAATAAATTTGAGACTGAATCATGAACTAAGACAGCCTCAGCTGGGAGCATCCTGAAGGAGATCAACACCATCAAAACTGCAAACCCAAACTGTCATCTTAAGAGCGGAGGAGGCGATCACTGGGCAGTTGAAGCCTCGCAAAAGCTCAAGAGCACTTCTGCTGGCACTGTTGATCAGGATTTGGTGCCCAAAAATGTATCCTGAGGCATCACCCACTAACTGTGGTAAATAGTTATGAGTTTTCAGAGGCAAAAGAGAAAGAAAATTCAGACCAAAATGCCTGGAGCAATCTTTGAAGACATCAGTGTCAGATTCACTAGATGACAGTTTTAACCACGATTTCATGGGATTTCAAAACCTCAGCTCAACACACTGATTTAGCAATGGGAGAAAAAAGTCCATTACTCTCATTAGCAGACCACTAGGTCTTTGACACAGGCATAGGGTGTGAAAGAAAACCAGTCTGGATCGTTTTTTCTAGTGAGTGCACTAGCATTACTATTTGTTTTCACCCAGTCCACAATAGGCACATGCATGTTAAATAAAGCTCTTCAACAAATTATACTACTCATGATGGAAATACTCTTGCCATTTGCCTGTGGCTGTATAGGTGTTGAATCTGGATTTTCCACAGCCTGTTTAATGAAAACAAGCCAACACATTTACATGCAGTAAATTCCTCACCCCCAGGACCTGGTGCAGATAAGAGCGAAAGACTTGAGTGCAGACACTGCCGGCACCTTCTGGCTTGTTGGTGCAGGCTCAAAGGGAAATAAAACATATTTGTCAAGACTGCTTACAGTAAGCAGGAGCACACAGCATCAACACACCACTATCTTGTGTGTCTGGAGGCAGATTACAGTCCCGACAGATAATATTCATAAAATGGTTTGAGTTTTAAAGTTGTGGTCAACATTGACACAGGTTTTTTACTGAGTCTTGCACTTTGACACTCATGCTAAGGCAGGTGGTGCTGTTTACATCAAAAAGGAAGAAAAGTAAACATTTAAGTCCAAGTGAGAGGCAGACATACTGAAAACAACGCAGTAAAGCCAGGCATAACCATGTTTCCTTCTTTGGAAAACTTTCCAAGATGCTCTGGACGAACGGCTAGAGTTTCTTTCTCAGCCTGGGACAGAGTAACAGTTTAGCTCTAATTGGGCCTCCAAATTAATTCTTACAAGTGTGGTCAGCATTAGTTGCTAGTGCATCATCAATCATCCCATGTAATAAAAGGCTCATCCATGCATCTTTAAATCACTTGATGCAGTTTAAATCTCCCATCTGTTTTCATTCTTCTGCCCTCTAATAATGCCCCAGTCCCTCCCAGAGATCCACTGGTTGAAACCCATTGTGTTCTCCTTTCCACACAGCTATGTAGCCTGGTGGTTGCAGCTGATACCTTCTGCAGCCTCAGGCCTGGAAGCATGCGGTAGGCTTAATTTTTTAGCTTAACAGTAAATATTCATTGGTTGTGGAAGCTGTGAGTCATGAAAAAAATTACCTAAACTTGGGGTGTTTGTACCCTGTAATGACACTTCTGCAACATGAGGTAGCCAAGCACAAGAGATGCAGAAATTCAATGTTCTTAACTGTGGGGGACTGCTGATAAAAACAAACCACTTCCAGATGAACACTTTTTGCTTCTCTCATTCTCTTTTGTTTTAAAGAAAATTAAGTATCAATGAACATGTGCAAACACACTTTTGCCGCCAGGAAGCTAAGATAATATAGAAATATTTTAGCAAGATTTGTTGACAAAGTCTTCTACAAAGGCTGGACTTTAACACAAAGAAAGCTTCTTTAATAGATAATCCCTTAGTGTTAGTGTCTTGATGCTTAGTGCTTCCAAAAGTAAACAGAGAAATCTTTGTTTAGTCTCAGTGTGGATCAAAAGATTTATTTTGCAGGGAAAAAGGACAGGTCTTGTTAACTGTGGTCCCTGGGAGAGTGCAGTGATACCCTCCTGCCTTCTTGCATGGAGTAAATTTTACATGTTTTTTGATTTCTTTTTACAGTGGAACAGAAGAACGGATTAAAAAAGAAAAACTTGTTTCTTTCTCTCGTCCCATGAAAATGCTATCAGAATCAAAACATGTTATTGTTAACAATTTGTATTGGAAAAATCAACTGACCACTGTAATCACCACCATACTTACTGTGCAAACAAGATACATTCAAATACATAATACCAGAGAAAGTGCTACATCTCCAACTCTCCTGAGACTGGCCTAAAACTGTAAAAAATTAAGAGAGGTCCTTTGTCTGCTGCTACTTTCCATCTGGTGTCATAAAAAGGACGATGGCATGTCTTCAGGCCAGAAGCTGATTTAGCCTGCTACCCAGATAGAGGCCAACAGGAAATACTTCAGGAAGGGCATATGATCAGAGCAAGCACATCTGCCTTATACCTACCCACCTCACTGAAGTTTATTGACCTGGTTGTTCCTTGATTGGAAATTTTATTCTCCCTGGATGGACTTTTCACAAATTCACCGGCTGCCTTTGGAACCTGATTGACCTTCAGATCCCCATAGTATCCCTTAACACCATTTAACTGTCCACTGCAGGAAAACCAAACAAAACAAAAAAACCCAAAACTCTTGATTTATTTTGTCTTAAATCCTATGCCTGATAATTAATAGGATTAGGTTCTTTGTCTGCCTGCCCATATGGCTGCAAGGATGCTAATCCTGGCACGGGCGAGGGAGTAGGATGGCATGGCCAGGTCAGTGAGAGGAGAATGGACCGCCCCCTTTGGAAGCAGCATGGATTTAGCACCACTCACCCCTATCACAAAACCACAACTGGAGGGAGCTGCTGTGACTCATCCATTGTGAGAAACTCCCTGAGCTTTTCCTCTGTGACCACCGATACAAACAATTAATTTAACTTTGTGCCAGTTCTTATCTTCCCCGAGCGCTTCCATTATCCTTTCATCTTCCATCGGCTTCACAGGCAATTTGGAAGATATATGTGTTAGTAAAAGGGGGTTATTATTATTTTTTTGCCTTTAAAAGTTCTTCCTCAAGACCTTTTTTTTTTTTTTTTCTTTTTCTTTTTTTTCCCTGACAGAGGTTTCCAGTTAAGCTGCTTTGCTTATAGTCCTTTCTCGTTTCCTTGTTTGGGTGCAGCCTCTGCTCCTTAAAGAGAGTTTCTTTTTGCTCCTGATAGCCTGCCTTACCAAACAGCCTCATTTACACCATTATGGCATAATTTTTTTCCCTTTCTGTTTCCTTTCAGTTTTTTTTATTTGTTGATGGGCAGTTACGCTGGGCTTCTTTAAAAAAAAATCTCAATGCCATCTGCAAGTATTTTATTCACTTTTTTCGGCTGTTCCTTTCCATTCCTTCCTCATTTTAATTCAGCTTTCTTTTAGTTAATGCTGCTGTGTTTTTCCTTCGAAGAAAAGCCCGAACAAACCATTGAAACCTAATGAATTTGAGTACATTGTGATTGCTCTTAACTATGGCTGTTCCAGCAGCAACACTTTTAGCCAGATCCTGTGCACTGTTCAGAAATACAACAAAACTGGTACTTCTCAGCTGCCCGGCCGGCTTCAGGAAGCCATTGTGTTTGGCATCTAGGCTCCTACATCATATTTTCCTGTGATATTTATCATATAGGAGATGTCCTGTTCCTCATTTCAGAATCTAAAATCCACATGTTCAGAGTTTCTCCAGCATTTGGTACTTTTTGCAAGTACCAAAGCTGAGAAGTACCTATAATCACATTATTCAAGCACTCATGGAACTATTGGAAGGAAATTAAATATCATGAATAATACAAGAAAGTCATGATTGCTTATGACATCACAAGCTTTAACCCTCTGTTCTTACTGTCATAAAATCCCAGGGCTTAAAGAAAATGAGAAAATAAAGTATCTGAGGATACACAGCAACAGTAAAATAGAAGTATAGCGACAGCATCAGTGCTGCTGTCTCTAGAAACAGTGCACACATTAGCACTGGGTTCATGGTTTTGCTTTGCATTGAACCCAAGCAGGGCATCCCTGAAGTCAGTAGAAATCTACAGAAAAACCAAGTTCCAGAAGGCAGCTCAGGTGAGTCACCAATCTCAGCCAACATTCATCTGTGTCTGCAGAAGTGGGATGTATCTGGGTGAAACTGAGGACCAACATAGGGAGATATGAGTGTGGATGGGTCAGCAACACAAGCTTTATAGGGTGTCTGCAGGGATCATTTGCCCTCTGCCTGTGGAGAGGCTGAGATCTTCTCTCAAGACTAAACTATAATGGCCAGACTGAACAAATACATCTTTGCGGCTGTCCCCGTGACCTCACACTATTTTGAACATCTTGTACCTGTGCTCCCAGTAGAGTTTATCATCCCCTAACACTTTTGCCCTGAAACTTCCCTTTTCTTATGTTTTGTTTGGTTGTTGTTGGGTTTTGGTTTGGTTTGTTTTTGGTTTTTTTTTTTGTTATTCTCTTGCTTGCCAGTCTCCCACTGTTTCTCCTCCTATTCCAGGATATCTCTTGATGTCCCTGTGTTTCAACAAGCACTCACAGGGAAGGAGTGTCAAGTTTTTACACCTATAATTACCATTTCTGCAGGCAGGCAGAATACAAAATAAGCAAAGTGGGGAATACCTTAGAGGCATACAAGAGAGCTCAGTTGGCCTTTATGGAAAAAAACACTGGTTAGGCATAAAACCTTATCTGAAAATTCAAGGTGCTCAGACAATTTGGACATGACCAGTGCCAGCTTTCCTTCAGACAAAGATGCAGCTTGCCTCCCACCCTTTCTTCCTTCCTCTCTCCTCCCTCATTATGAGCACCCAAACAACGGCTATTTGCTCCTGCCAAATCTGAAAACCTTGGCCTGGGTTACTTCTGAAAAGAGAACAAGGTTAAGTGCTGAGACATGAGCAGTGTGATGGGAGGGAAAGGATCATTGTAGCTAGTTAGTCCACTAGCAAACTATTATAAGCATTGGAATCAGATCTTTTCCACACCATGACACATCTCTAGCTAGATCACCTACTGTTCCTTTAATAGCAAATTCAATAGAAAATGACATTTCCTTTGAAGAAGGTGCTCTGTATTCAGAGGTAGCTTATGTACCATGTGATGCCTGAGCTGCTGTTGTAAAGGACTCCTTTTTTTTTATTGAACAGTAATGCACTGTAAACTCCAGTATAAAACTCCAGCTGTCCCTTTACACACTTGGCTTTTTGGCAATCATTCCGACTTTTTTTTTCCATTGAATAGTCATAATTCATATACAGAGCCAGACACACACACACACTCCTTTTTTTCATTGGCTTTGTCCTGGTTTTGGCTACACACTCCTTCGGGTAGAATGGGTGAAGTTGGCTTTTATGAGCTATAAAACGGCAGGATGTAAGGATTCACTTTTTTTTGATGTGTTAGTAGCAATTTATGGGTAAAGTGTGAAGAAAGCCATATAATTGGGTTACTGGGAATAGCGCATGTGCCTGAAAAGGGGGAAATAGACATTTAGTCTAGCATTCCTTCATGCATCAAGTATGGGATTGTAGTGCTAGAACCATTTTGGTTGATGTACTAATGTCCAGTTAAATGAGCAATGAGCTCTCTGCTCGTTCCCTTCCAAGTATTGATGGTTAATCAGCATCGGCAATAAACCAGTCATAAACAATAAATTTAATTTAATGATTATTTCAGACTGAGCCAGACATTCTGACCCTTTCTGCCAGAGTCACCGTTCTCCACTCCCCTGCTAACAGTGGACTTAAGATAATTTTGCAGCAGCAAAAGTGGAAGGAAGATCAAGCATGAAACAATGTGACTGAAAAATGGGGCTCTTATATGATCATCTTGAAAGTCTCAGTTCATTGTAAAGCATTTTATACTTCATAGTTTTCCAAAGGCAAAGCAGTCAAGACAGATTTTTGGCAAAAGCAGTATATATTTTTGACTTGCAGTCCTTGTGTAGGATTTTTTTTGTCCATTAAAATAAAAAAAAGTTCATAGAATGAACTGTGAATTAATAAATGAGTGTCTTTACTCCCATCCCTCCCAAATAATGTTACTGAAGGCTAAAAACTGGGTAAGCCAGTTAAAACCACATAATACCTCCCAGGGAAAGATCTTGCTGTTACAGAGCAGAAGCTAGACTTAAGAAGGTTTTAGACTACTTTATTTCACATTTGTTGTCTTTCTGAGAGGTTACTGTAATAAGTATCTATACTCGCTTTCAGGATGGAAACCATTCACAAGTCTAACGCAAATGAGACATCGCCATGAGCTTCTGCCTTACCCAGGACCACTGCAGCTCCAGAGCCAGTTCACATACTTGGGCTTAGGAGGAAGAGACCAAACAGCACTGCAATCTGCTTATGTGGCATCAAAATGTGGTTCCTTACAGATGACATACAGACAACACAAACAGCCTTCAGCCCTGGGCAGAAGCCCTCTTTTCTCCACTGTCCCCATCAAAGGAAGTTGGGCAATGCTGACAATGTGGTCCCTGGGGATTCTATATCCCAAAGAACCAGCTGTGCTCTGTGTTTCTGAATGCATCAAGAGAAGGTTTCTTCTTCCCTTGTGATCCACAGTACGCAGCATCTGGGACCCACATGTCTCTGAGATGAGGTGCAAGGACACCAGCTGGAGCCCCAGAAGGGGACAACCACTTTCGCACAGAAGTCCTTCTGTCTGGTTGTCCAGGTGCAGCGTGCTACACTTCTGATGGTGCTGCCCCAGGACCCACCAGTGGGACCACAGAGCCCTGTGTTGCCATTGCTCAGCTTCCCTCCAAGTGGTAAAGTCATGACCAGGGAAACCTGGCCCGAGTCTTCAGTGCCAAGTAAAGCACAGCACTAGTTTCCCAGTACTTTAACAGCTGCTCTCACTTATTCTTACAACCATAGCATCTCTGCATATAATTTACATTCCTGCATATATCCTATTTTTTGGCATCACTGAATTGCTTCCAAATTTCTTTTCTATTTAGTCTAATAGATGTAAAACATTATTTAGATTTTCACTCATAAAAAATGACCAAAAGCAGCTGTATCTTCACAAGCAATTGGATGAAAACCAAGGCTAAAGGTCATTCTTACATACACTAATGGGAATTAATTTCAGAACACAGTCCCTATAAAAAAAAAACACGCTGCATTTCATCTTACCTGAAAGATCTACAGCTATGTACTGAACCTAAAAAAAAAAAAAAAAAAAAAAGGTTTTTATTAGAGTTTGTTAAGAAATTATTACTTCTAAAAAGAGTCCATTATTTTAAACTGCTGTAAAGACAAAACTCTAACCCAATGCAGAAGCCCATTGGGGAAGTTTCCTGGCTTTTTCCTCATGGGAGAAGTTGAAAACAGATGGGGTTTTGTGTTGAAGCACTACAAATGTATCAGAGGGGAGGAACCAACACTTCCCAGTTTCTTTCCAATGCTTGCCTCCTGAGAACAGCCTTGTAACCCCACCATCACCTTAGTCTGAGGGCAGGAAAGCCAGATTCATATGCCTACAGTCACACTGCTGACTGCTGCTCAACCCACTATCCAAGGCTCTGGTGCCACTTGTGCATGGAGGCAGAAATGTCATATTTCTGATGTTCTCCTTCATGCTTTGTTCACAAAGTCAAGAAAGTTTTCTTGACTAGGTCTCGAGTAAAATCCAAGGGACAATTTTTTGCCCACTTCAAAGTGAGGAACATTTGTATTCAGTTTCCTTTACTGAGATTTTTCTTCCTGAATCAGTCAAGAAGTGGGAGACCCACCACAGGACTTATTTATGCCACCAGGTTCTCCATCAAAGCAGGAGGATCTCCCAGGGGAGAGTGGAATCCACGGCCATACACCAGGCGGGGTTTCTGATAACTTGAGCTCAACAGGGCAATGTGAAATGGGGGATGGCCCCACAGCCTGCTAACTGTGTCCTGTTCCGGTCTCAGCCTCCCAGCCCATCAAAAACTGCTCTCAGAGGAGATCTGTGTGAGGAAGGATTGGGAAATGCTGCCATGATTTCGCTAGTGCTGTTTCTTTGCAGGAGGGAAAAGCCTGTGTAAACAGTCGCTTCATTTGCAATTCTCCGAGGCACAGCTGGAACTAAGTGAGGATGTTAAGACTGAACCATCTGCAGTTTGTTTAACTATTCCCTTTTTAGAGGTGAACAATAGCTTCTCAACAAAACAGCCGTTAATAAAAACCAATGCTGTGCCAGAATTTTGTTGCTTTTTCTTTTCTTTCTTTCTCTCTTTCTTTCTTTCTTTCTTCCTTCTTTTCTTTCTTTCTTTCTTCCTTCCTTTCTTTCTTTCTTTCTTTCTTTTCTTTCTTTTTTCTTTCTTAGCTAGAAAATGTTACCAATGTTTAGGTTTCCTAAGCTTCTGGATTATCAGTTTCCCTTTCCTTCACTTTTCCCAAGTGTCACTAATAGGAGGAAAAGGAGAAGAAAAGTGGAAAAGAATGACAACAAAACCCAAGATTTTATTAATTTCCTTATTTTGAAAAATTATGTACTACTACTCAGTAATAGTGATGTCACAATTCATCTTATGATATAGCAAGTAAAAATGTTTGATTACCCATAAATGAAGAAATATTGTTTCTGTATTAAGCAATTCAGCATTTTTGTGGTTAAATTTATCATTAATTTTTAAGTTGGAAGGGATTCCATTCTATTCATGTTTGTACAGTGCAGGTAATCCAAATCTGTTTCTAACATGTTGCAAACAGAAGCCATTTAAAGTATCTCAAAGGATACAGTGCTTATGAAGTGAGTAAATCCAGAATTTTCTTGATCACCAGCAACAGAAAAGAAAAGAAACAGTCCAATGTCAGTAGGGCTTGAATTTGCAGCAGCTTCTGTTTCCCCAGATTGCAACTACATAATTCAGCTGGAAAGGAAGACAAAAGCAAGATAATTACGTATTATCTCAGACAACTTTCAAAGTCATTTTAGAATTTGCCTATTTAGTGATGATTCTTTTTCAAGTGGGTTTGAAACTTGACAGACTTCCACTTTGGGTCACATTTCCTAAGGCGGATCCAAACTGGAAATTATCAGATTGCACAATGCGCTCCCTGCTAGACCTGTTCCAGCTGTGGCTGCAACTGCTTGGCAGGGACACTGCATGTCAGGAACATGTGACAAAAGAGTATCCCACATAATGCCCACAAAAGCAGAAAAGGACCGTTCCCCATCTAGAGAAGCCATCTTGTCAGGGTAGAGGGCTGCCGATGTCTCAGGAACACACACACATGGGAAAAGTGGAGAACAGCAATATACAAAACTTTATCAGTCACTGAGCATTACCTTTTCTGGCGTGTCCTCTGCTGTCTCCAGCAATCAGCATCTTAGGGACTGAGATAATAGTTGTTTAGGTGCAGTAGTCTTAAACAGCCTTCAAATGATACACATCCCATAAACATCTCTCAGCCCTCAGAGAAATCATTTCTACATCTGTCTTCCATAACATCCTGCTGCAATGAGCTCAGTTTTTAGGGAGCTACCCAAAACAATTGCCAAAGCTTTTATTTCTGGATGATAATAACTAAATTAAGAGGCTATCTTTAGTGTATGCACAGTGAGGGATTTTTCTAGATGCTGAATTTCATCAAGTTACCTACCAGTCAGTCTTGCGATATCTTTCCAGAAGTCTTTGCAAATGGGTTTAGATTCAGCTGTCCTGAACCATTAACACATCAGCAAACTTAATTATATCATTTCTTGTTTCTTTCTCATACCATTTATAAATATAACAAAGAGGCTGGATCCCAGCACAGATTTTGAGAGACACTGTGAAAAGCGATTATTTATTATTTTTTTTCCTGTCTTATTCTACAGGAGAATTTATGCTTTTATACCACGGGAGACCATATCATCAGGAGACTTCAGTCAGGAAGTAAAAGGTAAAGTGGAACATTTTTTCCTCAGTGAAGTTATATGTATTTTAAAGTACTGAACTTTTTTTCACGGACAAGCAAAATCACCTTTGCCAAAATGAAATATCTTTGGAAATTTCAATCTGGTATCCCATTTGTCTATTTAGTGTCTCTATTAGTCACTTTTGCTAGACTAAAAATTCTGCAGAAATGGGATCTGAAGAGAGATCTTCCTAGCACTCGAGCTAAGTTTTGAGTTTTAAGGCAGTTTTGAGATATATGGGGGAAAAAGGTATCGTAGAGCAGATGAAACAACACACAACAATGAGATAGCTATGAAATTCAGTAGAGATTAAGACATTTCCAAACTGCTGTCTACTGATCATTGCTAGTCCTTAGGAGGTTGCTAAACGACTGCAGATCCATGTTAAAATGTACTTCACTTATCACTTATCTCACCTCTAGAATGTTTTCAATTACATGTTCGACAATAAGGCAAATAATCTTCACAGGAAATACTGGAAGTTGTCCATTGGCTTAAAAAAGATTGGTTCAAAACCACTCTCTCACACACATGTTAAATCTGGAGTAATTCTGGTATACTGAGAACAGACTTCAGCTTCATCATTAAGACATATTCTGCCTGAGAAGAAAATCACTGATGCCATTAAATAAGGTCCCCAAAAATCATACATCTTGCTATGTATTTGCCCACTCACCATATTAATATGATGCATGGTTTCTTGCAAGGCAGAAGCTTTTTCATAAAGTTTTCAGACTGCCCTTTCTTTCTTGGGCTGGTTCTCCATACAATAAAGGTAATGATCCTCACCTTCAGTCCAAACCCACATTTAATCCTTGAAGGCATATTGTTACTGTGATTTTTAGGTAATATCAATGTGACTATAGCCTGGTCCTTTTCTCATAGTAAGAATGAAATAAATCATACCCAAAAAATTATTAGTACTCTTATTGAAATTCAAGTATCTGTTAAAACCTTTTGGTACGTACAGGAAAGTAACACCCTTGCTGACCATTGGAGCCCCTTGTACCTGAAAAAGACCAGATATTTTGCAAGAACATGCAGTTGTCCCCACTACATTTTCACACTCCCATGACTCCACAAGGGTCGTGAATGCCCGCACCTATGAGTTCAGTAGTCTGTGTGCTTTCACATGAGTTGCTCACAGGATTAATCACATGAAAAACATCTATGTGCAAGTGATCTTGGCCAAATACAGCTCATTTCAGCTAAGCTCATAAAACCCAGGGCAACTCAGGCAAAGTGAACTGCCTTTTTAACAGCTCAGATCACTGTGACAAGAGATATATTCAGCAAAACAACATAACTGTGGAAATGCAAACCTCTGATTATAAGGAAGCACTCTTAATAATGCCAGCCAGCCTCTAAATTATAACCAGGCAAAATATTGTAAACTTTCAGGCAATCTTAAGTATGGATTTGAAGAATGATGCATTTCACACCAGTTCCTTTATGCACACTCAGAGCTAACTTTGATGTACGAGCAGAACAAGTTTAGCACAGCAGACTGCTGTGAGGTTGCAAAATGCTGGTGGCCCCACCGCCTTTAAGGCCAGTGTCACAGGCTGGTTGCCATCACTAAGGGAAGAACTAAGCCTGAGGTGCAAAGGGCTGTGCTGGAGGAAAGGGGAGCCCACCTAGCTGCAGCCAGCCGAGTCCCCGCAGCTGCAAAAGCAGCAGGCTTGCCTCTGCAAAGCAAAGTGCTCTGTTCCTGCTCCAGAGTGGTCTGTTCCCCTACTGTCCCCTGGTCCCTGCTAACCCCCTGCTTCACAGCCTTAGGTCAAGAAAGTTCATTTTTCCCTGTGGTGCTGAGAAGCCTTGAACTGTCTCTGCGTGTATTTATGTGCAGATGGAGTTATTCATGCAGCTGTGCTCCAGAAACCTCTGGTGGCTTCCGTTTGCCTGAGCACACGCTCCACGAGGTGAGTCCCATAAGGTCCTAGTTCACCCACAAAACAGGGGCTGGGGGAGAAAGAGTAAGCTACTGGGTTTACAGTCCAAGCTGGGAGCTTGAGGAGTGAAACTCAATAAGTAATCATCTATCTTAGCATACAATATTTTCCCTCTTGAAGAATGACCTGTCTGCAGTCTGTGCAGTTCCCCCTCATTTTAGGAGGCTGGAAACTTTCCTCCCTCTCTGTCACCCACTCAGACCAAAAAGCTAAGGAAAAAAAAATATCTCTATTGTCTTCAGCATACTGCAAATCATGCAGAGGGAAAAAAGTGTTACTCCATATCAGGACAGAGAAAGAGAAATCAATTGAAGGAAAGAAAAAAACATATGTGGACGTCTTGGAGTAGGACCAGTTTGGTAAATAGATTATATTGATAAATTAAACATAAATGTATTGTGCAAACTCAGTAGTAAATCATGATATGCCATGTGTATCTTCCATGCCAAGTATTACAAAGACTGTACGTATCATGAACAAACCTGCACGCAATCAGCAACAGGAGAGTCTGTGTGGGGTTTGGCAATATTTGGCATTATCATTTGTAGAAGAAGGTATCTTAGTTACACTTGCAGATAATATCAACCCGTAGAAGAAGGTATCTCAGTTACACTTGCAGATAATATCAGATTATATAAGACTGGACGAGTTTGTAAGACAGAACTCAAATGTAACAAGATCGCTACCACCACCGCAACAATTGTCTGAAATAAGTAGAAGACAAGACAAAGTAAACAAACAGTAAAAGTATCAGACAGATAGATAAGAAACAATCAATTGTGTAAACGGAAGATAGGGAGTCACTGGCTGGAGATGACTTGTGTAGGCAGGAGCTGGGGCTTGTCCCTGGACCACGGTTGAACGTGAGTCAACTGTGCCTCGCTGCTGGGAGATGGTCACTCTCTAGGGACACCCAAAAGAACTGCCAAAGACGGGACACATTAAGTAATCCCCCAAACCCGCTCTGCCCTGATGAGGGTTCACGTGAAGCACTGTGTCCATTTTTGAACACGATGCTTTGAGGAAGATGTCAGCCAAGCAGCGAGAGCCTGGAGGAACACTCTGCGATACCTGTATAGCACAGCCAGTTGAAAAGGCTTGGAGAAACAATGCTGCATAGAGATAATAGCAGAAAACAAAGTAAAATGGCTCAAACAGTGTAAATGTCTTGCACAGAAAAGTCCCTTATGTGTAGCAAAAATAGGTATCTCCAGTCAAGTGAAATGTAGACTAGGCAATGGAAAATACAGTAAGAGGTAGATTGACCAAGCCCTAACATAAATTGACTACGAATGCTGTTTAAGCTTCATCTCATAAGGATGTTAAAACGAGTTTAGACTAATATTACTGGGAAAAGTTTTAATACTGTTTAGATAGGAGAAGGGCTAGCTGATTTTCCCCAGCCAGACTTTATGAAGAATGTTCACATTTCTGCTTCCTCTGGCTGAGGCTGGAGAGACAGGTTCGAGAAACTACAAGGCATTGTCCAAAAGCAGGTTTCACAGAAAAAATTGCCTCATGTATGTTGAATATCAGCATTTACGTGAAGAACGAATCCTTCCAATATATTCACATAAATAAAACACCTTTTCAGGTGATTTCTGGGTGACTGGTGGAAAATAAGCAGGCCAGACCATGGCTGAATAATGGTAGCGGGTGAGGATTTAGAAAAATGTTCATTATTATTTTGCAGTGTTTGAGTGGCTCTCTTTCTTTTTCCAGCTTCACCTTTTACCGGGTGCCACCAAGGGATGATGCAGTCTCTGAAACTCGCTGTTTAGGAAACACAGCGATGTAGATTTACACCACATGTGAGCTGCAGCAGCAGCTGCATCAATCAAGACACATATTCCTGGGCTATTTGTACTCTAGTGTTTAAAAGAAACCGGCCTCCGTGATTCCCAAAAACCCAAGCGCAAACAAAGCTGTAATAACTCACAACTTAATGAAAGCAAACTCTGTATAATACACACATACCCTGAAACTTGCAGGATCTTTCAAGACAAAATCTTAGTTCAGCCAAAACATGCAGACAAAAGAAGAGGTTTAAATCCCTTCCAGACACGGAGGCATGAGACACAAGGATATGTTCTGTTTATTTAACAAGCCAGAGCTGGAGTAAGAGCCCTCACAATACAATTACAGTGGTAACAATAAAAATACAGCAAACCAAGTATTACAGCCCATGAAAGATGAAGCCAACGGTAGGATTATAGAACCTGCACACCCAGACATTTTAATACCTATGCCAGACATAGTGCTGCACGATAATATGAACTCAATGAAACACTAGAAATCTAAATCCAAGGAACAGATGGAAAGGCCAAGCTTCTCTGGTGAAACTACATTTCATTGAGGGCTTAACTCCCAGCTTCATGTAGAGCAGCCATCCATTAGAAGTCACCCTCACTTCGTACTCCACAGCAGTTTGGAAATGCTGTTCTTTCCTATTCTGCGTGTGAGGAAATGCAACATTAGATGGTTCACGTGTAGAAAATACGGTGTGTTCTTTGGATGATGTTGAGATTTTCTCTGTGGAGACCATATCCACTGGCAGCACGGTAAATATGTCAGAAAGGATTGACTGCAGCCCATGCGCAGGATGAGTGTGTAAGGCCATTGCCCGAAAGTATCTCCAAGAGGGTAATGGAGGCCCTCACTCAACAGAAACTCTGCTGCTGTGAGACCAGATTTTACCCACAACTTTTTCAAACAGCCCTCTGCTAAATCCAGATCAGGAAATGCAAAGCAACAGCGAAGGTGGGCCCAAACAATGCTTATGGGTAAAGGGCGGCTGGGAGAAATCACAGTAATGGTCCTGCCTATGTGGTACACATCGGTTTTTCTTCAGAAATAAGAATCATAGAACCATAGCTCAAAAATTATGTAGAGAACTTTCATATCAGAATTGCAGTGTCTTTGGTAGCTGGGTAGTATCTGAAGAGCAAGGATCTGATGGAAAGCTAGTGTTTTAGATGTTGGATTTTGCTTTGTGGAAGAACACAAGGAGGGCATTTTCACTGAGGTAGAGAGATTAACTCCAAAACAGCAACTGGCCGCTAGAGTAATCCCTTAGGGTTTCTTCAAGATCCCTTTTAAAAAGTAGTAAATGCCAGAACCCCTAACAGATTCCCATTTTTGCCTGTTCTTGTGTTGTCTTTGTATCTCACAAAAACTTGCGGGCAGTTAACAGGTCAAATCACATAAGAGGCTAAACTATATCATGTGAAGCTGAGTGGTACCGTCTTCCATTTGAAAAGGAAGTATTTGAAAGAGGTATTTTCAAATGACATACAGAAAAGCTGAAACATAATGTTTGTGGTTGACACCTTGGTTCCAGGTATGGTTTCCTTGGCAACAGCACCAATTTAAGAGCATTTTTAACACTTCGTATGTAGACACTTGCTTTAAATGGACTAGATCTTGAATCAGTCAGCTCAGAAATAGAAGCAGCAGAAAAGGACAAGTCATTTTCCTTGGTTCAGAGAGTCAGTAGACTTCAACAGTGGTAGTAGCTGGTCTTCTCATTGACGTTCATGCTGGTCTGCAGGCTCGAGGCAAGAGGACCTCACTCCATCACAGCAGTCTCATACCCCAGCTGACAGCTGGGTTAGGAAAACATTACAGAGAAATTCAGAAGTTTGATGGATCTTGTTTTGAGTGGTAGTTCATCCCATACTTGATTCTGCAGACAAGTAGTGCAACGGAGGTGTTCATGTTGAAGCAGGCCAATGCTTAAAACACCCTGAAGGTAGGGAATCTCATCAGAGTGAGTACCAGCTTGGGAATCATTGGCACGTGGCACACTGTAGTAATCTGAGCGAGTCAACATTCATCACAGAAAATACCTCTGCTGTGACTACACATTTAAAGACCATGTAAAATTGTAGAGGGAGACAACTTGGCTGCCACCCCTCCATGATTTTTTTTTTTTTAAATTATTATTCTTTTTCTTCAGTTGCTTTATAAGTTTTATGTTCACTTACTACCGGAGGCCGCTCCTGTAGAAGCAACGGGACATGCTGTTAAGTGAACCTCACGTACTAGTTTGTGTTTCGGAGTACCAAGCCCTCCACTAGCACTGTTTTAATCAAAGGGGAGAATTTCCTTTTTTCCACTGGTCAGCACCAGACCTGAGGAAGATCTAAACTCTGTGCACCCTAGAGATCAAAAGAGCTCTTTCAAGAGGAAGAACAGCGGATAACTGTAAAGGAAGTTACAGCTGTTTGCCATTTAATGAAGTTAAATGCATCTGTAAATGTTTATAGACTCCAGGCTGAACTTAATTTTTTTGGAAGCAAGGCTTTTGCAAAATAATCACATACTTCACTATTTTTTCCTGGTGGATTGTTAGTTATGCATAATTCCTTGCGATAAACTGCAAATGCTTCATGCATCTGAACAAACTGAAACACTCTACTACCTACCTTGCTTCACATGAGTACTATAGTGTTTTACTCCTGAACATAACCTTTATGTAAACCATCCGCACTAACATGACTGGTTCAGTTTTTAATCTCATCTTTTTCCTCAATACACAGTTAGATACTGTTTGAAAACAACAACAGTAACAACAAGGAATCCACTCACATTTCTGGGTAGGGGCCAAGCACTCCTTATGGATTGAATGAATGGTTTCCTCTAAGCAAGGCAAACTTTCAGTCTCTCATCTGGAAAATATTATGTGCGCAGAAGCTTGCGATCAGCTATTACCTGCTGAGTCTGAAACTGTTATCAGTTGATTTTTACTCTTTCAGGTGGGGGAGGAAGCGATATACACATCTCAAAAAAGATGTTAAACCAGTCTTTGTCATCAGGTGAACATAAAAGTCAGAGGCAATTTGCAAAAAAACCAAAGTAAACTAATGTAATTTAGCTAAACTTAGGAAAAAGAGAGGCTCTTTTCCTTTACCAATATGGGATTGTTCCCTTCCTCCAGTCTCTAAACCATCTGTGCAGATTTCATGTACACTAAACCTGAGCTGGCCTACAGAAAGATCTCCAAGAAACAGCCACCGGCTCCCCTGCACCACTGTTCGCTGGTTTTCCTGCAGACATGCAGCTAGGAGAATTTACATAATAGCTTTGAGATTAGAGGCATTTTATGCTTGAGAAGTCAGATTGGATAGCAAGCAGTGCCTGGGTAAATGCCTATAATTAAGTAATAATGATGTATGGTATATGAACAAAGATCACAGTAAATTTCTTTCCATAAATGGCTGATTAATCCCGGTTAGAGCTACTATAGAAAAATCAGACAGGTCTCTGTTTTTCCCATTATATCTCACTCCCTTTCTCTCTTAAAGCTTTTCTCCACTCTGCTTTCTTGCGATTCCCTTGCCACTGTGTGTCAGAGCCCAGGAACTCTGTTTCTGGGCGAGGAAAACAGTCCATCATTCATCTCCACTGGCTCTAGCAGTAAAGAATTGCTAGCTCCTGCGGTGGCACTGGATATTAATGGGATCCTTGTAATAGAGAAGGGAAGCAACGAACTCCCAACACAAGCTGCACTGAAAGGACTGCTGCAGCATTTGCTTCTCAAAGGACAAAACATCGCTGAATGTCAATGGCCCCCATGCAGCCTCCTCCCCTGTCTCATCGACCTCCGGACAAGACAGCCAGCAATAGGAGAGGGGAAAGTGTTATCCCATCTCACAGACCTGGCAGAGCTCCACATCCAGGCTCAGCGTGACAAGCTGTCAGACCAATAAAATGTTTTGACCTTGAACCCCCCACCAGAAGGCAGGAGAGTGGCATCGCCGTCACCAGCAGCCCTCTTCTCTACATTCAAGGCATAAATCTCTAAATGGTTTACCGGCAGTAGCACAGCAACATGCCAATCCTAAAACAATCAACCAAGCCCTGCAATGAAACGCTTCCCCTGGTCCAGCCCCCCTCTCCTCCTTGCTTGCCCCATGAAACAAAACACCCCTGTTTCTCTTCCCGTCAGACCGGGAGACTACAAGAGCCATATTTAAACTCAGATAAAATGAAGGCATGTCCCTTACGGCCAAAGTGTAAGATGCCATTTAAATAAATTTTCACAAAAATCACAAAGTACTCTGCTATAAATGAGTGATTCTTAGCGCAGCCAGTGATCAACAAACTCACTTCCTAATTAAGTGTAGGAGTGTAATGAAGAACAGGGCATCCTTTGTTTCGCTAGCCCGTGTGAACTCCAGCCACAAGTCCCCAGACTCTCCTAATTCCTGCATTCGGAGCTTGTAATTAGTACATAAGGAACCAGGTACTACAGCAGCAGCCCCTCTGACAGTGGGTCCATTCACAGCCAGCCAGATGTGAAGAGCGTTCAAAGGGGGCCGACTGACTCACATATTGCGTGGTGTTGTATGACACTATAATCTCTGGTTTTCAGCCCTACAATCAACAGGCACTGTCATTTTTAATGCATTCTAATTAGCTGGTAAGGTTTACAGAAAAGTTTGGTGATGCAAGCAGAGCTACTGAGCTGGCAGGTGGAGGAGAGATTGGTTCGCATGCCTAATAATTCCTAAACTAACTCCAGAATCATTAGCAGCGGAGATATTCATGTCAGTATGATAAAAATTGGATCGTAGGTATGTAATTAATTTAAGGTGCTTTCATATGAGCCTCTTTTCAATATTAGCCCACAAAATAAAAAGAAAACTGGAAAAATACACATAGAAAAGCATCATGATGAACAAAAGTGAACCTCCACATGAGGCACCGGGAAGTCTCCAAGGGCACCTCACTCAAACTTCCCCATCAGCTGTCCCCTTCTGAACAGTGAGCCACTGTTCACTCAGGTCTCCATCCCAGAAAACCCATCCTCTGAGGCAGCAGACCACGTTCTGAGGTTATCTCCCTTGTAGAGCATCTTATCTCAAGGTCTTAGATGAGCTCGTTAGCCTCAGCTGGACTGGCACCCACCAACAAAGGGGCATATCCCCTCCTCCAGATGGCAGAAGGTAGTGGTGGAAGGTAAAAAATGATAATAAAATATTGTATTTAAAAATATTATGAGCACTATTAGGTATAAACTGCTGCTCTCAAAGAAGGGAGATGGATCCCTTCTGTATCTGGTAGGTTTATTATCCTTCAGGCAAGACAAGATGGAAAGTGCAGCGTGCATTGAAAGCGCCTCTGCAGCCAGACAACCAGCAGCTTTCTGACAGCAATAAAAAGTTTCATACAGCAATGCTGCGATGCAGCACTAAATGAGCAGAGCAACTCTATTCAGTGATTTGCATGAGCACCTGCACGAATACATGTTCAGTATGGGCTTACAAAGAGCTGTTACAGAAAGGTTTGCGCAGCCAGCTTGTGTCTGTCAGCTCTGGTCTGGGGAGTAAACGGGCGCAGAGTACAAAAGAATAGCAGGTGAACTAGTGCTAATTACTGAGCACCACCAACAAATTATGAACTGCAAATGAATCAACCTGACAAATAAGCTGAGGGACCACAAGCTATTACATGCTCACATTAATCAATCATGCAATTACTCTGAATGTAATAAAATTATAATAATAATGTCTTTTTACTATTTTCAAATAGAAATATCAAGTTTGCTTGTCAAATAGAATTGAGAACCAAACTGGATGTGTCTAACATAAATTCTAACTCTGGGTTTAATTTTAATTAATGGTGAAAGGCTGAGGCAGAGGAGAACATTTTTCAAAAACGTGTGCACATACCAGGTATCATCAAATGAAAAATCACTTTTGAAGAAATAGATTCTCTATTCTCGTCACATGTCGCAGAAGTGGTCCCATACTTGCAGACAAGCAAGTCATTCATCTAGAAGCAATCTTCAAACCCTGAGGCATTATCAAGTTGTTCATTCACTTTGTTTCTTTTGTAGATGAATGAGTTCAGGCTATCTCTAGAGTAATGCCATGATGAAATCCTTCTCCATCTGGTTCATGCCTCTTAGACACTCAGAGATAAGTTACATTGCACCACACCCAGTTATCTCAGGTTAGTCTGAATTGCCTCATGCACCCTGCAGCACAGATGATCAGAAACAAGAGACTTTTGCAAAGTTCTTTCCTGAAACCCACATCCGTGATGGAGTCTGAGCAGGAAAGAATTACAGAAAAACTCACAACTCCCCATCCTGTGGCAAGACCAATTTATCCTCTTAACTAGGCATACCTGCATCCCTAGCAGCTTTCCTCCAGCGATGATCTAATGAGTAATAACAGAAGTATAAAGGAGGGAAATGCAGTGATGAGGAAGACAGCTTTTCAAGTAGCACTTCTCTTCCAGCATAGTCTGTGATTACGTACTCTCCATGACATGAATAACGCTGCTTATTATGTGTTAGGCGACATTGGGCACCACTCGGATGTATTACTCATCTATTTATCCAAGTCAAAACCAAAGTGAGAAAAAGTGATGTGATAGGCATTATAGGCTTTTTAACAATACTGTTACTGAGGAATTATTAACAACCCACCCTCTGCTGCATCTGGCCTCCAAGCAGGCTGATGTTTGGCTGTTGTTGCGTTTCAAAGTGTGAAAGGAGGTGGGCTGCAGAGCTCATATGCATCATTTCAGGATCTGATCTGTTTGGGTTGTTTTTTTTTCTGGAAGTCTTTTCTCCTGTTGTAGAGGATGGATATCAGAAGCACACAGCCAGCTCACCTAGAATTGACCGACGGCACCTGAGAGCACTGCATGGAAATCCACATACTTGTCCCAGCTGCCACTCAAGGATCACACTCAAAGCAGCCTAACAGATAAACAGGAATTCCTATATTTTATCAAAAGGCAGGGTTCTCAAAATCTGCCACATGGTAGAAGGAGAAGGATGGGACAAGAATTTCCTATAGAATGAGGCTGGCACAGGTTTAATTAAATCAATGGGTCTCCACCACAGAGTTTGATTTTCTTCTTGTCTCTTTTATTTCTTTCCACATCACTTGAACCTGCAATACATATTGATGGTTTTTTTTTTTCCTTTCTCACATTCTTATTCACCCCTTTCTAAAGTGGATTCTGAACTCAGAAGGGTTGGCATACATGACATGCACATGAACCCACATGATTCATGCGATAGAAAAGCCAAAAAACCCTAAAAAATATAACTTCCTTCCTTCTGACAGTAGCACAGAAATCAAAGAATTATAATGAACCAGCAAATGATTTTTATTATCCTCAATATTACTGTCCAAGGCTATTCCTCATTCGTTGTAATTTTTGCAAGGCTGTATTTTACTAACCCAGAATTCTTGAGGAAAGAGGAAAGCTCTGTCCAAGCTGCTTTGTCCTGTGGGTATCACCCTCAGATACCTGTCCATCTGCCCCTCCCTGGGTGGTCACGCCAGGCGAACAGCAGCCACTAGCTCCAGCTCAGCTTACACACAGCAGATAGCCAGATCTTGACTGTGCCTGTGCAAAAGCCTGGCTGTGCAAAAAAACGGGGAGAAGGAGACACCACTGAACCCAGATCATCTTGCACCACGTTGGTGTGTGTGCTGACAGGCAGTAGCTGAGAGGGAAGCTGCGGTTATTGCTATGTTAACAGGTTTCTTCGTAAATCCATCATATTAGGGGAGTCCTTATGTGACGTGTGGGAATTAAGATAGGTGGAAAACAGGAAATATACACCAACAATAAAACTGGGTTTTAATCAAAAACATACCTGGTGAAAGAAAGGAATGATTTCAGCTTGAAGAACTGCATACAACCCCAAGCTAGGCTTATTGAAACGAGCTACAGTAAACTTTAAAGCTCAGGTCAAGAAATACCTCACCGTGCAAAGATAAAATGTTGCAGGATGAACCATAGCTAATCTGAACCAAATCCTTAGTTTTCCAAATAACGATTGCAACCCAAATCTCTCTGCACAAGAGGAAAACACAACAATGTTAGTAATGATTTCATGTAATTCATTCAATATTGCATTATACAAACTGCTTTTGTACAAGGCACTTGTAGTTCCATAGTCAAGAATGAGTTTTGGGAGTTAAATATTAGCTTTGAAATGTAATGACAAGTATTTCTTGAACTGATTTCACAGCTGTTGTTAGCAGGAAAATTCCACTAAAAGTTGATTTATACAAGTCATCATAATGGAGCCATCTTCAAAAATGCCATACTTAAACAGGCATTTTTGTGAATCCTACTTGGTGCCTAGCCACAGCTCCAGGAACACATATCTCCACTAACATAATGACATATCTAAGATAAAGACATATCCATGATAACCTAAAGCTATTTCTATACCTCACAAGCTACTTCCAGAGAAGCTCATAGGGCATGGTCTAGCACACTGCTGAGCAGGAATGCTACCCTTGCTCTCAGAAATTTATTACAAATTGGCCAGTGTACCTCTTCCCATCACCTCTCCTCAGCGTCCTTCTCTTTCTTCTTCTGACTCCTGACCTCATCTTTCTTAAGGAGGCCACCCAGTCCTATCTAATCAAGCCATTTTTTGAAATGCTAGCATAAAGGGAAAATACCTCCACAAAGTAGACCCCTTTGTTAATTTCCACACTGTGTTAGACACAAGTACTAATAACCTTGGGGCAGGTTAGCAACTGACAGACACACTTTGTTACAAAAAGTTCATTTTCATATCCAATACCATCATATGACCAAAAAAAAAAAAAAAAAAAAAAAAAAAAAAAGAGCAAAAACCAGAAGGAAGCGACACAGACAAAGGACAGAAATGATGCTGTAAGGTAAAATGTGCTGTAAGTCAAGGAAGAGAAAAGGTATTGGAGGATTAATCCACACAGGGCTTCTCTGATCATAAGTCTTGTAAAATAGCTGCTATAAAAAGAGTATTGCTCCCAATACTTGAGATAATCACTAATTAAAACAAAATATTACATTTCAGTGAGCCTGTTTTTGCAACAACAGTCATGCTAATGAATCACACTGAATGCACCAGACTTCACATCACATAGAAAAGAGATGTCTGTTAGTAGGGTGGGTTTTCATGATCTCTTTGTCAGCATCTTGAGTTAGGTGACATTCTTCAAAGCATTTGCAAGTACAGTGAGTATAGATGTCTATCTGCCATAGCTGATACCCAAGCACACAGAGAGGTTAGGCTAGTCTTCAGAAAACACTGTGACAAAACGTTGTCCTATGAGAAAATGATAAAACCACACACACGGTCATATTTCTTGTCCTGAGTCAGCTGTGCGCAGAACTCTGTAAGTCCATAGTTTTATCCGAGTATCTCTCTTGAGACCACAATTCTAAAAGACTGCAGAATTTAAAGTGTAAAATTTAAAGTTACAAACTAGCTGTTGCCCTGTATCTTCTGTCTGCTAAAAATCCTGAAAGAAACCCTTATTTTTGCAGGCTGTTCCAGCTGTTGGAGTAAGCAAAAGAGAAATGCAGAAACGCAGCTGGCATGGCATGTCCTACTTATAAACAACAAGTCAGACCTCCACTCGATTTCAAACAGTTAACTGGATTATGCACCCGTGAAGCATCTGGTTCGAGAGCTGTTAGTTTTTGTTCCAATGTCCATAGTGACATAAAGTTATGGACCCCAAAAGAATTGAGTCAATGACTCGCTGAAGAGGTATGAGGTGTCTTTTCTCTCATGTCAAGGCAACCAGATTCTTCCAGGTTTTGTACATATCACACTTTCATCTCCCAAAAACCTGAGGGTTCAATGGCTTCTTTCTAAATAAAGAATAGCCATTTTAGTATCTGTGCAAGATTTTGGTTAAGAAAACTAGACTATGTTCTTCTCTTCCAAATTACCCACTCCCATCCATGAGTGTACTGGTGTTCACTGGGCAAGGTCACCCAGATGACCTATGTGCTTTAAGTTAACCAACGTCTTATATCTTGCACTGATTCAAATTCTCATCGCTTTCCACTTGTATGATCTAGTCCCTCTTACAATATCCTAGAGTATCTCAGGCCAGGAGCAGGAGACACCCATAAGGCTCACTGAGTCCCACTCCCTGAGCCTTGCAGGACTACCTAAAACTAAACCATATTACTGAGAGCATCATCCAGGCACTCCTTGAACTCTGACAGGCTTGGTGCTATGACGACTGCCCTGGGATTCCTGTTACCGTGACCTCTTATGAGGGGATGGAAGGGAAGTGCTGGCATGCTGAAGTCACTCCAAACGTCACTTTAGTCCTTCCATCATTAAGAGGGAATTCCAATGCACTGCAACCACCTCTGTTTCAGAAATGGTATTTTCGGAAATTTCCTAAATTCCATTTAGGAAATAGAATTTTTAGGAATTAGAGGGATGGGTAAGAAATGTCATGGTAGTCAGACCCCAGTATTCACCATGAGGCTGATAAGCTGTTGTGCTCTGTTCAGTGAGCTGGGACAAAAGCTTCAAACCCAGCATCTGGAGCATATGTAGGCTTTCAGTCGGCTCATGGGAAGTTTCCAGAGTGATGGCCCGATTACCTCTCCTGTTTTGGGAAGGCTTTATGCTGAATCACTTTTTTCTCTGTTTTTGGAGGGGTCTTTGTTGATAACTCTGGAAGCTCTGTCAACCCTCAGAACAGAACTCAACTTCAATAGGCATCCAGTTTTAAGATTAGCATGCACATATTGCAGAATTCTCTAAGGATAAATAAAAAAAAAGTTGACTACAATTACAGGTTTTCTAATACTTGATACCAGAGAAGGGTAAGAGGGAGAAGCCTGCTTTATTATGACAGATTCATCTTATTATCAGCCTTATAATCTTATTGATATTTGCCTTTTCCCCTGGGTTCTCAGAAAGCGTCCCCTCTAATACAGAAAAAATTACATTCATTAATTAACTTTATAAGCTGTGCTGCAGGCGCAGGGAAAAACTTCTAAGAAACACCAGTAGAGTCCCCTGCACAGAAACTTTAGAGCAAAATTAGGCCTTGAACTTCCAGCATCACTTTGAATGCCCTTGCCTGCAAATAAATAATTTAACTTACACAAAGGCATTGTTTCATATTAAAACTAGTGTGCAGTGTAAAGCGTAAATCCTAACACTGATTAAGTTTAATGATCTTAATCATTAAATGTTTTTTTTCTATTTGTCCATGGGGACACAGAATAACTTGAGAATGACACTGATAGAGAATATTTTTGTGAAAACAGCAGATAAATCATCCAAGCAGTTATCCAGGCAGCACAACTAGTAAAAATAGTTCTGTGCAGTTCCTTAAAAATTAAAAAAAAACTTCTAACTGGTATTTTACTGTCTACATCACTCTCAGAGACCTTTTGGATGTTGGGCTGTCTGATTACGTGTTATGATTCTGAAGACAGAAGAGGTGAAAACTTCTAAGGTAAAAGAATTACATTTTTTGGTAGAATTAGTTTTTAAGACTTAATATTTCTACATCTGGCATTTGCTTATGTTGTCTTGTGGCTTTTAAGTACTTGAAGTAGGTGGGATTGTAGATGAACATTATTCAGGAGAGGCAGTCAAGAAAATATTGGTACTGCAAGAAGAGGTGGTAGCAGTACATTTTTTGCTCTGAATTTGCTTTTAATGCTAAAATCTAATTGTAGGAAGGGACATGCATTATTGGAGGTTTCACCTTTCGCATGCTACATAACTCTGAGGTATTAACTATGTATGGTCATCAAATAACTCATGTACTTTTGCACACGAACTGCAATATTAAACTGGCCTGGATCTATTATGCCTGAGGGGTAAAATATAAAATCCTTTGTGTTCAGCTTCTCAACTTCTGTTAAAGAGCGCTGGAGTGATTCCTGCCAAGGGTCGCAGCACACAACCTGGGGCTACGGCAGCACAGTGAGATGCACCTTTGAGATGAGCACAGTGCCTGAGCATGTACCTGCTTTTAGTCCACCAAAGATGCTGGATGCCTGGGCTTTCATCTTTTTTACTGGGATTTCAGGGACTGCTTCATGCTTGAAGGAACTCAAGAGTGTACTGGTGGCTCATTAACCGCAGCCCAGCTGAGGAGTGGGATCTCATCTGACTGTGGCCAGCCAAGCAGCTTTCTGCATGAGCCTGGATATAAAACCTCTCCTTTGTGGTACCTTAGGAAGGGTGGCATGTCCAGCGGGATGTGATGACCTCTGATGTGAGAAAGGTTGCTGGGCCCTGCTGCGTAAATGCCAAGTTCTAATTCCAACCTAACAGTAACAGTCTGTAATTCTCTGCATGTAGGTTTTGGGTTTGGTACCCTTTTACAAGGGTAGTTGGAGGACAGTGAAGAAGGAAAAAAAACCAAAAAACCAAACACAACAACAGCTTTGAAAACATGTGGCAAATCTGAATGGGATACCCTGAAACCTTAGGCACATGAAAAAGTGTTCATGCGATGCTCACGAGTTCCTTTTCAGTGACAGCGTCCATGATGGATGGCATCTGCACTATGCGTTTGTCCTCGGTTTGTGGTTTGCTCTCACGCGCGTGGGAGGGGGAGATGGCTCCTTCCCTGGGGGTCTTCTGAGCATGATGGGTGGAAACAGGCTTTCCCAGACTGCGACAACAAGCAAGCAAGGCACAGCGTGGAGATGGCAAGGAGGAGAGGGAACAGACCGGTGGGGCCTCGGCGGGGTGGAGGGGACGTCCTGGGGACCAAAGCAAGCTGCAGCGCTTGCTGCTGCGCAGAAAGTCACGGAGCTGGCTCAGAGCCAGGGCTCATCAGATGACTGAGAGGGTGATGGCAGCCTTGTTTACAAACCTCTTTACTTCTGCACCATCTTCCCTAGCTGCTCAGAGCTTACACTGCTTAAAAAGATGGATTTTGGTTTTGTGGGGGTTTTTTATTCAAATAAACCCCGCCTCTTTGTATGTAAAAGCCTTTTTTTTAGGTAGCTTTGTACACAGGAATGCTCTAAGCAGATCTGTCTCAAGCCACACATGCAACTGTCACATGACACCATGCAAGGAATGCAGAGTCCTACAGCCAGTTCAAAGTTAATTCCAATTAGAAAAAGAAATTATCTCCCCTTTTACTTAACCTGATTAAAACTGTGGCTCAAATAAATCAACAGCAGAAATCCCTCCTTAAAACAGTATAAATAGGAGCTTCATGTATCTTTAAACTCACAGTGTGAGGACGGTAGCTGGAATACCAAGGGATACCCTGCCATCTCCTTTCACCGTCCCTCACTGATCGATCTTCTCTTGTAACATTTCACTCTTCTGTTATGGCTTTGCTATGTTAATAGCCATAGCCTTCAGCAATCTCTGGTTTCTGAAAATCAGCTCAAACTGAAAACTCTTTAGATGTTTTCCTATTTGAAGAGTTTATCTCTGCCAGGGAAAGAATTAAAAACACACTATGTTTAACTTCTGAAATGGAATTTGCCTCTTCCTGCACCTTTCCCTCTTGTTTCACACTCTGGTCATCCTGGGCTGCCGCTGTGTGGTAGTGATGAGCACACCCTTATCACACCCCAGTCAATAAAACAATCCTTTCCACCAGGACGTGAATACTAAAACATCAAAGTTACTAGGACATCTTCAAAGGTGAGTCTGTCCCACTGTGTGGACTAGTCTCTCCATGGAGTCTAGGCCACACACGTATGGATGTCTCCCAAGATGCAAACTGGTCCTTTGAGTAGTCTTTGCATACCTGTCAGATCAAGCCCCAGGCAGTATAGTCACAGCTCTGAACGATGCCCTTCAGAGGTGCTATGGATTTACATCCAGGTTCTGAAAAAAAATAACTAAAAAGAGGGTACTATCTTGGGGATGAAGCAAGGCAAATACTGTCAAAAAGAGAAAAAAAACAGTAGTCAAGCTTTTCATGCATTTATAAAAAGGATACCTCTTTCAGGAGTGTTTGTTCCAGCGTGTGCAATGCCCCTGCAGAAGCACAATAGCAATGGTCACAGCTACTCTGCCTGACTTTTGGTAAAAGAAAGAACTCCTGAGGTATATTAGCAAAGCAATACAAATTCCAGACTTCTCTTTCCCCCGTGCCACAAGTACCAGTTGTGCAGGCAGAGTACAGACACGCCCAAGCCTCCTCCACCTGGGTTTTCGTAGGTGTTCCTAGGATTAGCTCTGCACCATGCACAGATGGTCAGCAGAGCAATAAATACACAACTTTACTCTTTTCACCAGAAGCTGACCCACAGTGTGTGCTGTTCCTTACAATATTATGACAACATATAAAGTAAGGACACCATTTGCATCACTTTTAAAAATAAATGGTGTGAAGTACAACAGGAGGTAGCATGACTCTGTGATATGACGTGGGGCATGAGGGAGTCCTGAGTTCTGGATTAGTTTGTACATTTTTACTGGTGAATGTAAAATGAGACAGAGATTGATCTGTCCCAGGTGAGGGCCCTAACCTCTAGCCTGCGTACCTTCTCTGCCCCTTCTTCTTCCAACAAATTTCATCTGGCAAGCTGTGCCGTACACCAGTGTCACCAGACTTCTCTAGCCCCTTTCTGCATGTTCACATTTCTCAAACCCTTGACTTTGTGTTTACTGGTCTCTGTCCCAAGACTGCAAAACACAGTTCTGCCAAGTATTCACCTTCAGTATCACCCACGAATGACATCAATACAGAATTAATAGTCAGACATTTACACTGTTTAAATTTCAAGAGGTAGTTACTTTTTCCTTATCCATCTATCCATCCTCACCCTCCATTTGGATGAAGAAACAAAGCCTGAATATTGCACTGTCTTGGCTGTCTTTGCATAGCACATGCTAATTGCATAGCACATATTGTTGCAAATAAGTTGGCTCGTACAAGTATGAGTTTTCAGAAGCTCAAGTCATTCTACCCCGAGATATGAATTAGGAGAACAATATAAAAATGAGAGCATAACATAAACCACACAAACCAAATTCTAGTCCCTAGGCTGATAGTTATGAAAGGGGACATGCTCCTGATCTGGGTGTTGATTAGACAGCAAAAGAGACAATAGATTTTTCTAAGGATTGAATCAGAGTGGGGGAAAAAAATTGAAGAATAGATATTGTGGGTTGTAATAGGGCAAAAGTAGCTCCATGCTCTACCTGATTTTCTCAACAAAGCACTTGGAAGATCAAAGCAGACTGCCAGGAACACTCCAAAAGTATATGTCAGTCCTTCATAGTGCCATATTAAATAGTTTTTCACCAACAGGGTTTGAACCTCAGCAAAGAGAAGATCAGTATATGGGTGTTGCAACTGACTCACATGACAATCCACTCTGAAAAGAGCCATTGTGCTGTGACTATGCACAGGGACTATGCTGCTATGTAGGAAGACAAAAACCAAATACCAAGGAAGAGCTGTGGGTGCTGTGGAGAAAATGTGATACCAAAATATATGATTAGCATGGGACACACCTCGCAACTTCTGCTAGACCATCTAAGACTCAGGTACTTGAAGGATGTCATCGGATGTCATCAGGAGCACAAGCAGCAGAAATTAGTGTTTCCCAGGCAGCTGTACACATGCATTGGCACACAAATTTGGCTCTACTAGGCATTTGCTTGATTGCAAGAGAGTACCGTGAGGAGCAATAAAGCAAATGGGAGACAAGACATCGTTGCCAATATCACAATACGTTTGGAAGTGTAACAGCCTTGTAGTCACTGACAAGTTAAGCGGAATATTCACATAGATCTACACCCTCTAACTACACCAATAACAGGGCTCATAGTTCCAGTACCTGAAACTGAGGGAAATACTATCTGGTTAGGCAAATGCCAAAGCATCTTCAGTATCCCATGCCAAAGGAAAATATTGCACAGCGAGGCTAAGTATTGCATAAGGAAGGCAGGTATATCAAGACATTTTGGCAACCAGCTGGCAGGCCACGTTGAATAAGGATGTATTTTGGAACCAAAGTCATGGCGGAATTATACCAGTACCACTAGAGGAGACCTCACAGACTCATCACAGCCCACGCTGTCCTGTGGTTGAGATGGGGAAATGGCATAACTGAGCTTGCAGGGACCAAAACCTCACCTTTACCTCTCTGCGGGAAACAGGGGTCCAAGTAAGCAATTCAATAAAAACAAATCTGTGTTACAAAATGTTGACAATGTGAGGGCATTCCAGCATTGGTGCTCTGAGGATGCTACCTCGGCTTCAGGTATTGTTTACGACTTTAGGAAACCAGGATAACAATGAACAAAAGAAAAACTCAACAGACAAGTTCTAGCAGCTGCCTGAGAATTGTACTCTCCTGACACTCAGCAAAGGAGAAGGATGCTCTTCTCTAGCTCTGAGGCCTGCTTTCCTTAACTTCTGCTTCCTACTTCTGTGCAGGAATTTGTTTTACTCTCTTCAGAGAGTTGATTTACCTGACTGCCCCAGGGAGTCTTCGGTGATGCCCTGTGGCATGCATGGGGAGATCCTTGTCTTCATGCATCCAGCAGAGAATGAGCACCTAAAGGAAAAAGAGGTGGTGAATATAAAAACTAGGATGCACAGGAGCTTATTTTTAAGCAAAAATTTCCACTTTTCCCAGAGAGAGTGGCAATCCTCTTATTCTCAGTAAATGGAGTGGAGAGGTTGCTGAGACAAAGTCCAAGACCAGTTCAAAAGACCACTCTTGAATCCTAAAGCAGGAGTCTCAAACAAAATGGGTAACAAGACAAATATAAATGAAGGGATTTTTTTCCCCCCAGTGGAAAAAAAAAAAAAAAAAAAAAAAAAAAAAGAACAACCCACACAATAGCATCTCCTAATGAAATACTGATGTTTTTCCTCCCTTTTTATTTACTGTGGTTTCTTGAGATTCTAGGTTATTTTGACTGCAGACAAATCTCCATTTTAGAGGTAAACTATATATGAAGACTGAAATCAAAACACACCTACAGCCACTCTGCACTTTGGTTTTCTTATGAAGACTAGGGACACGTGAAACAGCAGAACCGTGCTCCCAAGGGACTGTTGCAAAGAGCCACCAGTTCTGCTGCAGAGCAAGCTGCAGACTGTGAGCTCGCTCCTGCAGTGACGCGAACTGCCGAGACACAGCTGCTTCCCTCCACTTTGGACGAATACCTATTTTGGGTACCGTGCTGTAGGTAGGTTTCCCCAGGCAGTCCCCACCGCAGAGCGGATCCATTTTGAGGACCAGCTCAACGGCAAGTTTCGGTTGCTGCTCCCTCTTCCCCGGCCGGCGCTCTCAGCCCGGTGCTCGGTGTTGTTAGGCGCGCATTGCACGTGGGAGGCAGGCTTGGACCTTCGCCACCCCTCCCAGACCACACGTTACGCGCCGATGAGAATGGCACATGCGATGCAGCCAGAGTCACACACGAGCGCTCCCGCTCCCGCAGCAGCAGTAAATCATCTTGCAGAAACCCCTGGTTCAAAGCGAGTGTCGATCCCTGCCACTCTTGTAATTTTAATCGCTTTGGTGAAACAAGGGGATTTTCCCTTTGAGATGTGCAATCGAAACAAAGCAACAAAAAGCTGGAAAGTGTGGTATTGATTGTTTCCCAGTCTCTGAAAAACAGCAGAAAGTCAGTAAGAGCGGGGTGGTTTCAGAGCCCTTTGCCTCTGTCACCAGCTTCGACCCTGCTGCCATGCATCTCATCCGACATCCCGGACACAGGCTCTATCCAACCCAGGAGAGACAGCTCACAAAACACGTCATTTCAGGGTGTTTCGTCAAGCTCAGGACATCCTGGGACAAGATACTGTATTTCTCAGATGTCACAGGAAAGACAGCAGAGTAAAGTTAGCTGCCGGCAATGAATTTGGTTCCTCCTACCTGTCACCTGTGTCTCGGGGGACCTGAGCTGGCATGAACCGTGCTTGAAACCGCATACCAAATGAGACACCAGCTGCCTTCGTTCTGAACGCTGTGATGTATGCCAAGGCTGTGGCGTGCCAGTTCTGGCTGCACAAAGAGAATCTGATCACTCTGCAGAGCGCAGTACCCATGTTCACACAAGATGGAAAGGTAGAGAGCCTATGTGCACCTTTCACAAAAAAGCTACACCCGAGCGAAAACACAGAGGAAATAAGAGTGAATATTCCAACCATTGATCCGAGGCTCCAACCTGTAAAACTTTCCATTGTTAATTATGAAGCTGCCTCCCTACTCAGATTTTGCAGAGGGCAGGGAAGGTGTTTGGCAGACCCCAGCTAAGCCGTTGCTGGTGACATCTCCCAGAGCACAGCTCTGATGACTGAAAGCCATCCATCAGCTGGGGACAGGCGTAACACAGAGGCAAAGGGACCTCCCTGCACTGACTCAGCACTGGAAGGAGAGGCACCATGGGACAATCTAGTCTTTAGGCATTCCACTGTGCCTGCCAACTCTGGTGATGGATTTTATTATATGGATCACTATTCATTAAAAGCTGGACCGGGACCAAACAGATACAGATGGAAATGCCTTTTTTTCCCCTCATGGACTTGTTCCAAACCCGAGCTCTAGGTCCCAATCTATATCCTCTTACCAGCAGGTTCCCAAAGAAGAATGGCTTACAACAGTTTTATAAAACCCAGCTGTTCAGAAAAATCAGATAATTCACCCTAGCCCCAAATCTAGGGATAATAGCCCAAACAGCATATTTTTTTTCACTATTGTCAATGCACATTAGGCAGAGATACCCAGGGGTATGTTGTGTAGCTTGCAAGTGAACTTCTAAACCCAGTCCTCTGCTTTGTTATACAAGCTAAACACAGCTATTACACTACAGCATTACCTGGTACCGAGTTATGCCGTTGAAAACTGGCATAGAACAGCAGATAAACAGATGCGCTTTCATATGAAAGGTCTTACATGAAGCAAGAATAAATGTTAGCTCCTTGTTTGAATGTTGGAGCTCTTCTCCCAGCTGTGGCAAGCAGCAAAAATGCTAGCAGCAATGGGAAACCAGGAGCAAAATCTTAATTTTTTTTTTCATTTTTCATTTTTATTTTGGAGACCTTACCTACCTCTTTGTTAGTCTCATATGCTAGTTTAGGATTCCTACTCCCTGCAGCATAAGAAATACATTCAAGGCAATAAATACAAAAAAAGAGGAGGAGATGCATGTTTTATGAGGAAACTTTATGCTTAATTGAGGTTTTTCTTGTGTCAGTAGACATCAGGATTGAGACTTTTACACAGTACGCCAAATAATGACCAGAGTGAAGAAAGATGGCAAGAAAATGATGGATTTGCCAATCCCTGGAGCAGTCAGATGTGAAGCTGAAAGGCTCATTAAATACATTTCTCCAGAGAAAGGTGCAAATACTTTACAAGCACCAGGGTTACAAAATAATTAATGTGTCTTTTTTGAGGAAAATCTCAGTACAATATTTAAATGCACAATGAATGAACACTACAGCATGCTTCCCTGGCTCCTTGTGCAGGAACTGGAGAGCACCAACCATTACCCAGCTGCGCCTGTTCACTTGTGTACTGTGAAAAGGTTTAATGATCCACAAAGTGTATTTTGTTCTCTTCATGGATCACGGAAGCAAAAGTCCTGGGGGTAAAATGGCTTGTGTTGTTTCTGCTGCTGTGAATTGGGCCCTCAGGGGTACATTTTCAGTGCAACGCATGTGGATTTGGCTGCTTGAGTCCCATTGATGTTGATGGAACTCATGTAGCTAAAACCTCACGAAGTGCTTGAAAATGTGTCCCTTGGTGTCTGTAAAGCATCATTGTCTTTTCAAGTAAAATTGACCGAACCAGTCTGATGGTGGTGCTCCTTCTCAGCAAGGTCTGCAGTACTTGTATAGATTTGCAAGCCAGAGTGCACAGGAATGTGTGGAAATTCATGCTACATCTGCCTCGCTGTGCATACTTTTCAAGAGTAGAATTGCTCAGGCTTTTGGGTCAAGGTAGTGATTATACAGTATAAGAAATGTTAGGAGATAATATCCTGTCACCTTCCTTCATACAGGTCAGATTCCTGTGTCTGGTCACTACAAGTGCCACTCACACTGAGTACAGATGAGCATCGCTCTGGAGGGCTACAGCAAATATGAGCACAGATACAATAATGTTCCCACCCTCTCCTCCATATCGTGGGGGAAGAGGGGGGAATCTGATAAAATCTGTCCTTCTGCAATGGAATTAGCACAACTGAAATGACTCCCAGTAACCTGAATTTGAGTAATCCTATTTAGGTTTGCAAAATCTTTTCCTTATTATTTACCTTGACATTTAACCAGGAGTTAAAGTCCAACTATTTGACTGCTTTCCAGTTTATTTGTGATACCCTGTAATAACCAGGGTATGAGACATTTCAATAATATTTTCAGTGCTGATTGTGTGTTATTCCAAAGGGCCAACTATCTAAGAGCAGAGAGATATTTATGAGCTGCTTCATATGGCCCGGCTCTGCAAGTCATCCTGTGTTTTAGGTCAATTTAAGGTTCTCATGCGGTGCTAAAGCTGTTAGACACACATTAGGTTTCAAAAAATCACATTTGAGGGGACAGTGAGAAAGGTAGAGAAGGAAGAGGAGACAATGATGTTTTTAGTATTAGGGTTGGTGGTTTTTTTTTTTTTAATCTGCCCACCTATCAAAGTAACATGCACAGAAATATCCATGTGGGGTATACATAGTATGGAAATGGCTGCTTAAGTTGTAGCAAAACAACTCATTAGTATACCACTAGTATCTGTTACAGTTGTAAGGAGCTGTGTCTGCACTCATTGGAGTAATATAATTGATATTAAAGCTGGAGGGGACTGTTGTTGGAAGACCAGAGACACAACCTTTTTAAAGAGGAACAAGGGCACCTGGAAGGGAAATAACTTAGGCTGATCACAAGGCAGGGAGCAGAGGAGGGGGGTCCCAGCTCCCCATGACATTGGAGAGGAAGGAGCAGGGGACAAGACAGTGGAGGAGAGAGGCAGAGGGACTGGAAAACTCACCAGGATCTCCGTTCAGCTGCACAGCCTACACATGGGATGACAAAGGGCTTTCTAACACCCCTCTCCTTCCTCTTTCGCTGTCTTTCTGTTTTAGCTTAGTTGGACTTCCCATGTAATGCAAGCCACAGGACAGCAGTCAGGAGTTGAAACCATAATTTTGCATCAAACCGGGCTCTGATCACGTGTGTTATTCATTCAGGCCGAGCTTAAATATTCGGAAGGAAGGAAAATCCCCTTCTTTCCTAGACAGAAAAGCATGCTTTCCTTTCAGGAGGCATTTGTCTAACATCAGCTCTCAGGAAGTACAGCTTGGTACACTTGCTCTGCTGTATTAGATAGCCCACCTCCACCAGGATACAGTCAGTAACAGCATAATGACATGATACCTCAGGCAGATACAGAACAGATTCTTCACAACGCTACACCATTTTGGCAAGGCAAAAAATTCTTGAAGGGGTGCATGACTATATTCTGCCAATTTTAATGGGCTTTTATAATGAAAAAGCTAGTGCAGTGCAAATAAGAGCTGAACCTGAACATAGGTAGTAACACTGAAAACACCTTTTATGTAAAAATAATTTACTGCAGACTGTTTTATAACTAGAGATATATTTTAATCTGTAAATTACCTTTACTTTCAGACTTCTCAAACACGAAGCGTTTAATTGTGCAAGTCTATCACTGTGTTAAATATAGTTCCCATCTCAGATTTACAAATAAGCTGGCTGGTCCGTATCGTGTCCCATAGCTGCCGTTGTAGTCCTTCTCATTTTGTGTCTATGCAAATACCAATTTCTGTGGAGCAGCTATGGTCATTTAATTCAGTGAGGATCTGCACCATAACATCATTTCCATAAAAGCAAAGATGACTTCCACTTCACCCAAATGAATCTATTCTATACATGGCAAAGTTGAAAATGTGCTAACTTCTTTAAAAAAAAAAAAAAAGGG
The DNA here is from genome assembly GCF_963210335.1 of Falco punctatus. Taxonomy (NCBI): domain Eukaryota; kingdom Metazoa; phylum Chordata; class Aves; order Falconiformes; family Falconidae; genus Falco; species Falco punctatus. Next base: position 83,491,429 of record NC_137586.1, read on the forward strand.
TGGGGGGTGGGGGGTGGGGGGTGGGGGGGTGGGGGTGAGGAGGGGAGTGTTGTGGGATGTGCGGAGGGAGGGAAGAAAAGAAAGGAAAAAAAGCTTGTTCTCAGTGGTAATTCACAGGATGGTTCCTTAAGTGAAAACATCCTAACCATGGAAATCTGATTCCCACAAACATTTTTACATTTTAAAAAGGAGATTTTAAAGAAATCTTTGTTTGTTCACTTGGACTGGTTAATTGTATTTTAATTTAGTAATTGAAAGCAGATACCCAGTATCTTAACTTCTCTATAAGCGTAGCAAATACAGTGGAACAGGAGATGTACTTCTAAGTTCCAGATGTAGCTCACAGGGAATTTTCCAATTATTTTTCTGATATAAATTAATTTGTATGATGTAAATTAATATTTATCCTTCAAAGGCAGGATCCTTTTATCTGGCAGTGGCTATAATAATTCTTCAGGCAGTTACTGAATGAAATCTGTCGCTGACTTTTGTTACAAACCTGAAGCTCAGACCAGCGGAGCCAAAGGCTGGCTACAGGTCAGAAACCTTTGGAGTGCACTTGAGACAAATAGTTACGAGTACCTGGGGTCAACTGCAGAGTTGCAGAAAACTTATACAATATTTACATTTTGCTGTGGTGTCAGCAAAAAAAATATACCAAACAGGAATTTCAAAAGAGCTTTGCTTTGCATTTGCTTACATCCAGAATGAAAGCTGTACTTGGGACTAAACCCAAGCAGAATGGCTTATGCAAAGCCTTGGTAAATGAAACTCTCTAGTGCGACTTTTCTGACATAAGTTTGGAATATAGCCCTGTGTGTAACTCCCCCCCCACCCCCACCCCCCACCCCGGGAAAACATACCAAGACTATATCTATGAGGTTTTTGTTTGTTTGTTTAAATCAGTAAGTGAAAAGGCATAATTCAATTAAAGTTTGCTTTTGAAAAATACCAAACAAACCCAATTATTTTTCAAAGAACCAGGCGGTGAGGACGCGGCAGGGCAGGAAACATTCATTCTACTGCAGACAAGCTCACGGCACCTGGGTGGATGAAGAGCCCCTCTGTGGCAGCAAGAATAGATGCTGTTCCAGCAGGACGCTTCCTAAAAACAAGGATATTTCGCTGCGGAGATATCAGCATAGGTTTTCCTCCCCTCTGACTAGGAACCTGGACAGGGATCATGCTTCAGAGGAGGACCAGAGGGACAGTGTGTCCTCATACGCTTCCTAGAATAACATGCCCTGATCTTCTCAAAACCCTCGCTTCAAATGCCCCAATCTAGCTCCCAATAAAGACTGCAGCAACAAGCAGCATGGTGTGACATGTGCTTTGTAAATAGATCATTTATTTGTGGTTGTACCCACCTACCAGTATGGACAAAACAGAGTTTCATCAAGTTGGCACTTCCTGTTTTTTTCCTCTATTTCTTCCAAAAATTTACAAGCTCTTACAGAGTGACTAAAGCACTTGGAAACTTTGTGAGACTCTTCTGGAAGAGGTATAAGAACACTATTATTCTTGGGCTGGCACAATAGTCCTGTAGTTTGTTCTTCCCCCCTCCAAAGTGAGAGAATGAGGTTTTGCATCCCCAAAACTTATCTTGTTTCCTGTTCCAGCCCAGTCTGAGAACACTGTAGATGGGACTCCTTCAGCCATTACATACTGATTATTAGATACTGCAGAAATCTCACATTCTGTATTTCCAGCCAAAAAAGACAGAGATTGGTCCTTCCAACTTAGATAATATATCGACTGTTGTGCAATCTTTACTGAAGTCAGAGAGGCAAAAAAGACAACTTTTAGAAACTCAGAGTGCATATTTAAGACAGATTTTTAATTTTTTTTTTTTTTGCCTTTGTTTTTAATGAGTTGTCACATCTATGTAGTCAGTTGCTGTCCTGTCTCCTGGTTTGGGAAGCATTCATGCTTTCTCACCATTCTTCTTGATGCTCAGGGCTGGTAGGTAGAATACATTGCAGACCACCACTTACAGACAAGAATATGTGGTTGAAGCAGCTTATTGAATCAAAAGGCATGAGGTGTTTGAATATATTCTCTTCTCATTCACAGAAAGAGATGGAAAACCACACACCTCCAACTAAAATATGATTGTCTTATGGGAGAAGGGAACATTGCGTCAGTGCGGATTTTTCACTATGACTTTCATAAATCTTACCCCTTTATTTCTTGATTAGCATTTTTAAAAATACTTAATGATATTGGATAAATTATTAATTTTCTCACTGTCATAAAAGTTCTTTCTGACCTTTAAAAATCTATCAGTGTCTGCTCTCTGTTCAGTCCAGATTTGTCAGAAAGTCTGTAAATTTCAAAAAGCCTGGCTTATGCTCTGCATCTCTAAGGAAATCCATAATCTACCCTGTGATGGTTTTGCCTACCTCTCCTGTCAAAAACACCTATTCAGGGATGGATGTCCCAGTTCTTCCAAGGCCCTGACTTTACATTATCCCAGTATTACTGCTAGAAAGGAGCCTCACTGAACCAGAACAGTCTGTGATTAAAGGGTTAATTTCTCAACTTTTTTAAAAAATAGCGAAACTATGTCAAAAAGAGAAGATCCCTGGACGGCCACAGTCACCAACGAAGAGAAATATGTGAAGATCTCCTCATCAAATGCCTTAGACACAGTATACATTCAAAATAATAAAAAAAAAAAAAAAAAGAAGAAGAAAAAAGAAAAAGAAAAAAGAAGTGAGAGAGAAGGGGAGGGAGTTTTGCTGATTTGAAGAGGCCTATTCAGATTTTGAGATGACTGCCTCCAGTGCATGGTTGTCTTTAATCTACTTGTAATTTTGTCATGCAACACCATTGGTACCACTTCAGGAAAACTAAAGCTCTGTAAATAAATGTGAAGATGTAAGGATGGTTGCTCTGAATTTTAGACTGGTCTTCTGGAAGAACCTTCCTCTTAGACTGCAGGTAGACATTCTGGATCCAGCCATGGATGCAGATACGTGCCCCAAGATACCCCACAAAACTGAGCACTGACGTCCCCTTGCCGAGTGTGCCGACATCCAGCCTGATGACTGTTCCCCCGAGTGCTCCTCATTTGTTTTGGGCTGTGTCAGCTGACTTTGCTTAACCATTAGAAATAGCCAGGTTATCAAGATGTATTTACACTACTGAACCCAATCTGACTGATTTTTCTAACATGAGTTCAGGAGCAATCATACCATTGGAAGTTCCAGATGTGATGAACCATTTCATTGCTAACCTCTGATGGACTGGTAATGATGTCACATGTAGCAGACCAAGGGCAAGTCACCTCTTCTACCTGCACAGCACTGTTTTGTCAGTAGCTGCTGGCTTCCACCCATATATCTTCTACTTCATATAAACATGAAGGTGAATATGCATTGCCATGTTCCTTTCCAATCCCACCCCTCCCCACAGGTGCTTCTGAAATTATTTTAGGGTGGAGAAAGGAACCTTCTGGTCTTTCTTTCAGGCTAGACAGCAACATTTCCCCTATGTCTTTATGCAACAGACACCTAAGGTGGGTGGCCCCTGAAAGATCAGCAATTATGCCAATGAAAATTAATACAATTTGGTTTTGAGTAACTCAGATGGAAGAAACAGAAGAATTTAAAAAACTTTTTTTTTTTCCAATTCAGATAAAGAGCCAAAATAATCTAAATACTTGAATGCCCCAAAAAAGTCAATAGGTAGAAACAAGTGTGTTCCTTTCTAATTAGACACTGAAATTTCTGCTGAACATGCACTGTAATAAAATGTTAAAATTCACCCTAACACTTTGCGACAGAACACTTTCTACCAGCTTCCTTGAATCTTTCTCAATGAATACTAATTGATAATAAAAATTACTTTTTCTTGAAGAATGTACAAAAAAGGGGAACTTGTGACAAAGTTATAGTCTTAGAAGACTCCTCCAGCTGTCTCACTGGAGTTGTTAGGTTTTGGATTGGTTTTTTTCAGTTTTGTTGTTTTCTAATTAACAAGTGCTCCCATGCCTATCCTTACCTTTTTATTAACCGAGGCATAAAGCACCCAACAGAACAGACTTTGACATCTGCATATTGCTTCACCCCTTGTCTTTCTACACGTAGTTTATCCGGAGCTGTGACAGTACTGTGCACAGACTGAGAGAAAAATTGGGCATAGCGCAGCTATAGAAGTCTCCAGCACTCAGGCTTTAGCTGTGTCTCTACTTCTTTGTTCTAACAAACCCATTGTAATTCAGCTCAAAAGAGTCGGGCATGCAGCTTTCCAACACATTGTGTGTGGTTGTATCTACACAACTCCCATTTGTTTCAAACATGAGGGGAAAAAAATCTTAGCAGGCTTTGTGGGGAAGTGCAATGTGACCCACTAAAAAGCCTAATCAAGGATACTGGAGAAGAGATGAGGAAGGGATTTGTTTGTGATAGGTTTTTGTTTGTTTGTTTGTTTGCTTTTGTAAATTGTTTCAGAATTGTGAAGGAAAGAAGCTGTAGCATGGCTGAATCCCACTGGATCCACTGTCTAACATCCACAGGGACTGTTTGACCAAGGCAGACCAAATGCCTGCGTTGATACAGGTGTGTCAGTCAGGAAATGCAGATGCATGCATGTTAATACACATAAGACAGAAGATGCTTCACTTCCCTTCTGCTCTAAGAAGAGTTCAGCAGGCATTACATGTGTTGTTTCACACAGTCAATCAAACTTTAAGATAAACTTCATCTGAAATACAAAACTTTGTGGTTTTGTTCAGTGTGGACAACTTTGGAGAGCCTATGCACTGAGAAAGGTCTTTCTTATTTCCCATGTCCTTTCTGGGCAGAAAGGATAACACTCCCTAGCACAGCTTAGCTGGTGGATCTCAGGCTACACGGCCAAAAACAACCCTCTCACATTTGGCTGTCATTTATCCCTGGCAGCAGCTACCCGCAGTGTGTGCTTCCAGCCTCAGCCCGAGGCGCTGTCTGCACCGAGCGTCCTGTTTCTGCGCAAACGTTCGGTTCAGCTGCGGCTGCACGTTGCCTCCAGCCATCCCCTCTGCAGCCTGACCTGGCCACCATTCTCATGGTCTTCTCCGTACATCTCTTACAGAACCACGGGCACCTAACGCAGCCAGGAAGAGATCCTTTTTATTTCTGCTAAACATATATGATGTCTGAGTCACTTTTTGGATGGCATCTAAGTCATAAAGCAGTCATCGACCTGGAGCTGAAGGGCCTGGATTCAGTGTTCAGCAGGAGATTTCCCTGGTGGTCCTGCCGGCAGGCTGCTCCAATAATTAGGCTGTCCGGGGGTGAAAGCATCCCCCACCTTCACCTCTGAAACTGGGCTGCTGTGCTAGTGAGGAGCTTAGTGCTTCTGGGGCAGGAAAGGATGCAAAAAGAAGTCTCCTGACTGTCACCATGTTGGTGGAGGAGGCTGCTGTTTGAGCCTCCATCCCTAGAGAAAGTCCATCCAGCAGGACAATGTTAAAACAGGCAGTCCCTGGAGTAGGAGTCAGGGATGTAAAACTCATGATTTTGCACCTAAGTTGGATGCCAGAGTCTTTAGTCCTGCTTTCAAAATCCTCTTTTGTAGCTAGATTTTGGTGCCCCTGGGAGCATGAGTAATGGTTTCAGTGTCTTCATTCAAAAATGTTTGCTTCTCATTTCCCTTCTTGCACTCTTCTGTGATGTATGTAAGGAGGCAGAAAGGCTCAGCTCGATTCACTCAGTCATTTCTTGGCTTTTTTGTCCCATCAACTTAAATTGTCTTGAGCAATGCCTCCTGTGAATGATTATTTTCAGCCTGTCCTACCCATTAGGAAGCTTTTTTCTTGATACGCATCCCAAAACCTCTGTTTCTTACTTCCATCCCATTATTTCTACTTATCCCCTTACATAAGCAACTTTTTGCTCCCTAAATGCATCTCAGATCCATGTGCCCAGTTACCAGCTTCATGCAGAATAGTACATATTCGATTAATTTCTTTTTTTCTTCTAGAGAAACCTTTTTACTCACAGATTTCTTCCGGTAATATCACTGGGATAAGGGAATACAAAAATGACCTAAAGCTTCCAGACCTCAGCCCTGACAAAGCAAAGGCCCTGCAGCAGTAACTGCAAACAGAATCAAGCTGAAAATAAGAGTTTCAGGAGTCTGTAATCACAGCCAAAACCCCCACTGATTGACTCGGAAATTATTTGCAATCCTGTTTAATTCAGTTACTTATTTATTCAGGTGAGCAGCAGTTTCTGATGATTGCAACATTACTATCTTGTCAAATTTCGGATGTTAAGGACAGGTACCTGAGCAGAAAAACAGGTTTTCTCGCCTCTGCTACATTTCTTGCTATAGCTGGTAGAAATTCTACCTAAGAAAAGGCTTTTCCCTACATAAACCATATCTTATACAGGAAATTTTCATCAGCTGCTCTGTCCACACAGCTTTCAAAAGTGGACTAAGCCGTATCCCTTAGACACTTTTTGTCTCAGCTTCACACTCACCTGTGGCCCAGCAGTGACTGAAGGCACCACTAAAACTTCTCAGGGTGACAACTGTAATTGGAGAGTCTGGTGCATGTGAACATAAAATATCAATGGAATAAACTTACAAACCAAATGCTAAGCCTGAATGATTATGATCTGTACATGCGTTCCCAAACAGTGATTCCCTGTACCTTAAAATGCTGATTTCTAAGGGTGAACCCTTTAACCCAGCACTGCCCTTTTAAAACCAACAGTTTTAGAAAACACCTGACAAACATGTAGCAAGAAACTCCAGGAAAGTTGTCATATAGTTTCTCTCACCTTAAGGAAATGGTATTGAAAAAATGCATTATTCATCTGCTATCGTATGGAGCCACTGATAAAGATTCTGTATTCCCTCAATGCATTTGCTCATAATCAATGTTTTCATTAATATTAGTCAAGATTATTCTCTATTTTCTTGAAAATAGTTAACCTGAAGCTTAGGAACCAGTGAGCTTCTTTTCAAAATTTCTTTCGGAAAGAGTGAAAGCACTTCAAACTTTTGGCAGCTTTACTTTGCTTCATTTAAAGGTTTAGTACAGCACATTGATTTTTTTCCCCACCCTGGTCAGGCCAAATTTACGCTGATGTCACCTGGAGTACATCATCAGTGGACTTAAGACATGGTGTCCCAAGACTTGTAAATATTTTCAACTGTGTCAGACAAGCAGCTGTTAGAACTGGAAAAGAGCCAACATAATACCCATCAGTAAGGTCCTTTCAGTCTAAAACTTAGGGGAGAAAGACGACCTAATGCCATGCCCTTACGCTTTGGTGGTGTAAGAAAACTCAACATACCTCATCTTCAAAACATCACCTGTGTCCCTCCAGCTTTCTTTCCTTTTTAAAGACCTCAACAATCTGTCAGCTTCCTGTTCAGCCAAGCTAACCAGACCCTTAAGGAGTTTAAGAAAAAGCAATGTCATCCCTCTTGCAGTGGCCCGTTCTTCTGTGGTTGCACATGGCTTAAGCAAGGATAACCCTGGGTGCTGGATACGCCCTGCTGGGATGTATTAATCAGAGAAAGAGCACTTGTACTTGAAGCCAAACACCCCCAAAGAAACACAACCATCCGTCCCTCTTAGCTTTGCTCTCGTCTGTAAATCAAGCAAGAAATAAACCAGATCCCCTCTGCCTTTCACTATCAGTACCGTAGATAATCCCACTCTGGTAACAATCCATATGGGTAATAATCAATCAAAGGGAGTGAATTAACAGCAGTAAGCAAATGCACCGCGACAAAAGACTTTCCCTTGCACCCTGGCTCCTGATCAGAAAATTGTCAGGATGAGCTCCTTCTCAGGCTAATTGCTGACAAATGCAAGATAAATAGCCTGTTACCGCAGCCACCTCCCCTCCTTTTCAGGAGGGGGGATGCAATTAAAGCCTTAAGTATTACACAGAACGTTTCATCCATTTATTGTTCTTGTTTCACAGAAATGGGGGTTTATCTCATTTCACACAAGCAGATTATGAGAGACTTACATGTGACAAAGAGGCAGGCTGGGGAAATTTATAGATGAAGAAGTTATAAGAAGGCTACAGAAAAATAAATGCTTCATTTTATTTGCAAACTGGCAGGTGTTATGGCAGAACCTGGCTGCTACAAGAGGTAGGGGATGGGGCAAGGCTGCTGGGGCATGGATAGGGGCTGGACATCAGAGATACCAACCACTACCTACCCACAGCCAGGAGTATTCCCCCTTACACTGCTGCAAAAGCCATACTTGGCTGGGAAGAAGCAAGTAAGGAGAGAGAAAACACCATGTTAAGTGCATCCAATTATCCACTCAGGCCCTTCTCCTCCCTCTGCCACTGCCCACAGAAAATACTTGTGGCAAAAGCATGAGATGCAGTGCAGCATCTGTGACAAGGAGGGCACTTGCCTGTATTGTTTATGGCTTTATAAACCTCCATTGTACCTCTTCTCCACTCTTTTCCAAGCTGAAGAGAACAGTCCATTCAGCTTCACAGGAAGCAGAAGTCATCTCACACCTCTGCCCAAGCTTGCCATCCTTGTCCGTGCCCCTTCTCCCAGGCCCCATCTGAGGTGGAGTGACCACAGCATTCAAACCTCAGCGTGCAGGGAAACCATGCCTGCTGGAGCTCTGCCTCATCTGACTGTTCCCTGATAATCCTTGGCATCCTGATTGCCATTTTAACTAACCTTACAGCACTGAGGTCATATATTTACAGAAATGTCCACCATGATCCCAAATTCCCTTTTCTGTGTGGTAGAAGGCAGTGAGAGCTCAGAACTTTGTATGTACACAGCAGGGTGTACATCAGGGGTAATTTTCTTCAGGGGGTGTTACACTCTAATAAAGAGCAGAATTCTGCTAATTAGCAAGGAGGTGTCAAAGGGTGAAATCCTGATGTTAATTATTTGGGTAAAGAACTGGAATACCTTCCCTGAGATCCAACAGACAGATAATTAGCTGCTTGTACCCAGACAGCCTACGCTGCCTCGCCCTAGATGTCTAAATTCAAGCACACAGGTTCTGAGAGGAGATGATCAGATGAAAACAGTGTGATGGAACCTTCTAATGAAATGTGGCTGGCAGCTCCCTGAGTTGCCAGTGCTGGATTTGCAGTCAGGCTGCACTAATGAGGTCTCAGCACTTCACTAACAACCCCACACAGCTCCTGGGTTGTGTAGTAACTCCACCCAAGATGAGACGTCAGACAGATGCATAAGAATTCATATACGTCTATGTATGTCTCCTGTGAAGAGGCCATCAGGCCAATACAAATAATTAAGAATCGTGAAAAGTGGAATTTACCACTTCAGAACTACGTTAACAACATTTAAAGCATGCAGTCTGTTTTTATGTCTCTGAACAAATCCATCAGAAATTATACCCTTATTTTACACAGCAGGACTCATTATAGCTTAATTTCATGTTTTACTAAAGCGTACATTCAGAAACGTGGTTATTTCTGATTTTCCTCTACTTTTGTTTAATTTCCAGTTTGCAACAACAAGGACAAAAGTGGTTAAATATTATTGAACAGATCTATGATAAAGGAATTACCATAATTTTAATGCCATTTGCAAACTTCACGTTCTGCCTGCTGCCTTTCTTCCCCCATGCCTGCAATGGAAGAGCCCTTGGCAAAGCAGAGGGGACAGTGCTCATCCAGTCTAAGTCTGGCAACCTTTTACTGTCACCTTATGAAGCCATTTATTAATATAGTGCAATCTATTTAATATACGACAGAATATAATTTCGAAATGTGTTGCTGATCTGCTTACACTGTAACAAAACCCGCTACCTAATACCTGTACTTTACACCTATCTAGCCCATCACTGATAGCAAACTTAATTTTGCACACAGAAAAGCATAATTATTTACAATTTAAACTTCATGTGAGTTAATATCAGGGGAACCCACTATTTTATAGCAAGTTATGGAAGACTTTTGAAGTGAAACGCTACATTTAAAATCTTTGCAACTGTGTGACTTTTGTGTTACAGGATAATGTTCTGCAGTTGATTTTACTGAGGAAGAACTAAGGAATTAAGTCCGCATTTGTTAGACTTTTGCAAGAACACATTTAAATCTAGGTACATGGAACGGATGTATTTGTTGAATAAGAAATCAAGATGAAACAGGTACCTCTCTTGAATTTATACCCATATATAGAAATTTGTAACACCAGAGTAGTTATGAAATTGTACTTTACAGTCATTTTACCATGGGATAAGGAGCAGGCTTAGTAAATGCAAAACCATGGCAGCTGCATAACTGGGTAAGGCAGTGGGAACTGGATGGTATTAACACATAGCTAACAAAACTCAGTAGAAAGAATCAGATGGAGCAGAGTAGAGATTCCTCAAATCAACTAAAGGCATCCTCTAAGATGATAATAAGTAAATAGGAGATGTTCCACAGAGAAGGTGGGTAAAGTGCTGAAACTGTCTCATGCCCTGTGAACCTCACCGTGATCTATGATCTCACGTATGGGTAGGTATCTTATGCAGCTCTTAGGTAAAACTGAGCTCATAGATTTCTATTAAGCAACCTCGAAAATACAGTAGGAAATCAGAAGGGTCTGTGGGAGGAATCTTTCTGCCTGTTGAAGTCAGAAGATTCACAATGAACGGTTTAGTCCTAGTTAACTCCTTTTCTCAGAGTGATACTTCCAGAGGGGAACACATAACTGATTGGGGTGGTGGGGGTGGGGGGTGGGGGGGTGGCTGGGGAATGATAGATCAGTACATACATCTTCACTAGGACAGAGAAGACGGTTTACACAACTCTGTTTCTTATAACTATCTGTAATTCCTGCATCAACCTCACAGTAAGTGGTGGTTTGGACAAAAACATCCCTGGTAAGGGACAGTCAAGTTTGCTTTGAACACTTGAAGTGAAGGCAAATCCACCACCACTTAGGAAGTTATCTCAGTGGGCACTTGCGGATTCAGTGGTTTGCTTTCTGTTGACACGCCAAGGATTTTTCAGGCCCTGTTTTAGAAGGACTTTAATTATGTTTAAGAAGTTTACATAGTAAAACATCTATACTTGCGTAGAGAACTTGCATTTTGAGAAATTACATAAAACTTCACATCTTAGAGCACCAATCACTGGAGTTGACCAGGAATTAATTACAGATGCATGATTGGGACCGTAATATATTTTCCTTTCTTTCACAAACAGTGTGAACATCCATGGAGTCGTCTCAGGAATTGATGTCTCTCACGTCCTGGGCTCCTTTGCAGCTATGTATTTCCTACAAAACAACAGTTTTCCTGCCCGTTATACAGTAGAACAGATTCAGAGACTTAAATGGTATGCGGTGCAGTAGGCTGTGACGTCCAGCTCATGAAAGCAACACGTATCTGGACCAAAACTCCTCTCAATCACCATGGCTTCACAGGCAGATGGGGCTTAAACTTGCAGTGAAATGCCTTGACATTTCTAAATGTACATGTTTTTAAAGTTTTTATTTCTTGAGAATTTTTCCCTTCTGATGATCCCTTTGGGGCTAAGGAGTCTATTTGCTTCAGCAAGTTTTGCTCTGCCACAATATAATATACAACCTATAAAAACATCAGAATCTCACCGATCAGTGATTTTTTCAGTATTGTTTGCAACAGGGATTTTTGCGTCTACTCACAAATCATCTGGTCCTGCCAATACTGGAAAGGAGTTACTACACTGAAAGAGCAATGGCTTTATCTCACACAAAACTACCTTCCTCATACAAAACACAGGGGCTCATTCTGCCGCTTGCAGGCCACTGCACATGCAGCAGGTGGGCTTCCTTCCCCTCAGGCTGAGCCCCCAGCAAAGCGCTGGTCTGTGGTGATAAGTATTTTCTCTTTCACTGGCAAAGCAAGCTGTCTTCCTCTCACCCTTCTTCAAAGTAACCCTTTGTTCAAACATATCTCACCGCCTTGTGCTCAGGACAAGAACCAGATGGTTGCTGCTACCGCTCACCTGAGCCCTAATGCTATTATGGCAAAATTGAATTTTAGAGCTACGTGATTTAATTAATGCTGCGAACTCCTTGGATAATGCTGTTTCCAATTTAATGAAAGAATTTCTTCCAGCTTTCATTTATTTATTTTTAACGAAGACAATAGCCCTCTCTGCATCTCCTGCTGTCAGCATGTAGTTCCAGCCTGTCCCAAACTAACCTGCTTTCTCCTGTAAAGCTCTTTAAAACTTATGCACAGATGTCCCTGTGTACATATTTTTATAAAAAAAAAAAAAAAGGGGGGGGGGGTATTTGCCTCTTTAGGGGCAAAGGCTTTGGAAACAAAATAATCTGAACCAAGCTTTAGACCGTTATTAAAAAAAAATAAAACAAACAAACAATCAAGCAATGCTACAAGGTTTGCTGCAGATGGTTGGGAGCAGCACCTCATTTTTCATTATGGAGGGTGGCTGGTGACTTTATTTTTCTTGGCCCTGAGAAAGACCAAGCATTCCTTAAGCCATGTAAATATCCAGCTATGTCTCACTTAGTGCAAGATGAGCATATACATTAGTGGCTTTTCATCAGACACATGCTAGCTGCTTTAAGACTAAAACTTAAGGGGAGGTGGGTGAAAGAAGGAGTAACAAAGTTCATGGGAATGTCTCCAATCCCTTTTCTTCCCAAAGTAGTTCCTGTAAAATGTTGTTGATAAGGTAATTGTGATGTCTTTAGAGAAAAAAGTTAGGGACGGCTTATGAACACAGAAACTGCTGTCTCATCCAATACCTTGTCACCAACTGTGGCCAGCATGGTGTACTTCAAAGAGAGACGTGGCTGACCCAGGCCACCCACAGAAAAAGTCTATCCCTGACTCTCACTAGTTAAGGATGGGTCCAACATGTGAAGCACTGGAAGTTTTCCCTTGGAGGCCACAAGCCTGTTCACCTTACTCATGGCAGTTGTCTCGTCACAGGCACAGAAACTACCGGCAGATCGAGCGAGCAGGATGTGACCTTAAATCATTATTTCAGAAAACAGTTGCAAATAAGGCATTGAAAACACATGCTGCCCTTACAAACCAGAGAGCTGTCATTGTTAAATGATATCACAGCTGGTGAAGAGGAATTCTTCTCTGGTGGGCAGAATGCCCCTCCTGACTAATTTCGTGGATACATTCCTCCTCCCTGTTGTTCATTGTCTGAGCTGTCTTCCCGGTTTGTGGTGCGAGCTTCAGATTTCTGTTCCTTGTAGAAAGCATATAAAAGAAATGAAGAAACAAAAAATTTCCAACACCAGACTCTTCCCTAATACTTTCTATATGTAAAAAGATCTTTTTTAAATGGATTGAAAACATTTTGTCTGGCAATTTCAAGTTAATGTTAATTTTTTTTTTTCTGGGAAAGAGGTGTCTGGCTCTCCTAGGCATCTCTGTAAACCTCAACCTCTATTTAAATGTAATTGTAAAAATCAAATCTGAGTGCTTGGCAGTTCTTCCTTCTTAGGATCCCAAGAAAAACCTTATCTGAATATGAGGACAGGAGTCAGAAGGCACTAACAGACCATCTGGCTGAATATTTACAGCTAAATCTTGCAAAGTAGGGAAACTTCATGTTCTCCTCAACCACTTTCAGGATACAGTACCAAATACATTCTCTCTTACATTTTTTCTAAGCATTAGACAGTTTAGCTCAACAAAGCAGTTATTTGTTTTGCATAGATTCTCCTTTTAATCTTTGGCTGTTTGTTTAGGAAGACATAAGACAAAGACAGCTTTTAGTGTGAATGATAGCATAGGAGATCCTGAATTGGCCTGGGGGGAGGGGAGGGAAAGTTCTTGTCTTTCAGTGGACAAACTTTTCAAATGAGAAGGAAAATATGCTTAGATGGAAAAGACAGATCTTTAGGGTTTGTTGTTTTTTTAAAGACAACTCTGAAAACATTGCATTTTGAGACAAGCCACCTCTTTCATTTAACTCACAAGTTCTTTTCATTTTCTGAACTTAGTTTAAAAAAAAAAAAAAGCAGGCAAAATCCCAAGTTGGGTTGTTGTTTGTTTTTTTTTTTTTTTTTTTTTTTTAAGAAAAGACAAAATGCTTTGACAATTCAAAAAATTATCTTTTATCGTATTTCAAAATTGATCCTTTTTTTTTTTTTTTTTTTAGCTAAAACTATTCACTGGACTTGCCTACATATCCTTCCCCTGAAAAACAATTTTTGGCACATGTATGATTACATGGTTCTTTTTCCTGTACATCCTTAAACTACAACAAATCAGGTGATCACCTAATGCTGTTCACATCCTTTGATCTAGAGCCCTCTTGTTCCCACTTTAGGAGGGGTGCAAAGAGCTGAAATACAGCAATCCTTTCTCTTTGTTGTGGTTACTCCACCTACCTACCAGCAGCTGAATGCGTCCTCTTCCTCCTGGATGGCACAAGGGGTTTTGCACCCTTTTTCCTGAAGGTGCACAATCACCAAAGGTGGGAGGGAGCTTCCCCTGAACCAACACCTTGGGCACAAAACCAGCATCGACAGCACACAGTAAAAGCAGGCAAAGCACAAGTCCGAGCATCGACCCAGCGTTACCTACGTGGTCCTGCTGACCCTTAGCTCATGTCCCAGCTCAGCCATACGCCATGCTCCCCTGGCGGCTGCCTGTGCATGGTTTGCAGGTGACACACGCTGGGGACATTTCCCAACAGCCGTGAGGCTGAGCCCACTCCTCTGGCAGGTGGGGAGCAGCCCTTGGGTCTGTGGACCCAAACAAAACTTGCCCGTTGGCCTCGGGGTGAGGAAAGGGGCTCTGACCCGTTTCATTTATTACTGTGGGTCTAGCCACGGTGTCTGATATTTGGCAAGAGCGTAAGCCATAGTCCTCACTTCAGAAATAATTTATAGTCTTTGCCTCTGTAAATACCATATGAACCGGTGGATAACTTTATTCCCACAAGTAGCTGCAGTGAGTTCCCGGCACCATGACCTGGCTCTCACCCTTATAGGTTTTTTTTAGTAAGGACCTACATTTAGACTGAGAAGTCCCAGCTCTCAGGTAATGCAGACCAGTGTTTTCATTTAAGTGAACAGAAATATAAAAAAATCCCCAGCATAACAGATAGGAAAGGAAAATAATATATACTATATTACGCTCTAAGGTCTTAAGGATCACAATTATACTGGACCTTTCACTGAAGGTTTTGCAATCGTACATCAGAAGTTTCTTTACTAATCATTGTATTTCAGAATGCCTTGCTCTGGATTCAGCCTCCTGGTGCCGACTGCTTGCAAGAAAAGATGTCACGAGTAAGACAAGACACAGTCTGAGAAATCTTGTTGTTAGCATCTTCTTTGTCCTTTCCCTACCATAATTCCCCTCATTTGTGCAAGGAACCTTACTGACCAAGTTATAAAGAAGATGAGTGGGAAGATGACAGGGGGGTAATCTCGCATAAGAGACAGAGAAAAGGACACAGATCAGAACCAGGAGCAGGAAGCAAAGGGGGAGGACCCATGACTGAAATGGCAATACCAACAGCAGGAGACATTTAACAGCACTGACAACATAACATCAATAGTAATAAAATAAATATTAGTGCTGCATCCCCATTTCCCTTTCCCCACTATATAACTCTTCTTCTGGCTTGGTATTTGAAAGCTGAACTGTTTTGTTAGTAATCAGTAGAATGGTGAGAACTTAAACAAACCTGTTTGGCGAGAAAGCTCACTTGAAAAAAAAATTAAAAATAAAGCAGCTTCCCAAGCCGAGAGAGAAAACGAGAGAGAGACAATAATTAAAGTCAATTGAGAAGTCTCCGGGGGCGGGGGGGGAGTTAGGAAGACTTAATTATGACCTAGTTTCTTTTCCTAGCATGTTTCTTGACTTGGCACAGCTGGAAAATTGAAAGCTTACTGCCAAAATATCAAATGTGCCTCATGTGGGCTCAGTGCTCATAAAGTTGTGTGTGTGTGTGTGTGTGTTTTTCTCTCACTTTGTCTGATTGCTCACTAAGATAAAATAATGGACTCAGTGAGATAAATACTGGCAGCTGTCTGGATTTTCAGTCTAGCAGGCAGGGTCTCTCGCAAGAAACCGTGAGGGGCTTTTTGCACATAAGCTGGAGCCCTTGGCCAACAGTAAGCAGCAACTTTTGAAACTAGCTCTTTCTAGAGGACACTGCTGTCAGTCCCCAGATCCACTTACCATTCTGCAGTGATAAATTGTTGTCCTGAGAACATGCTACTGCTGAAGGATGTGCAACAGACTTAAACATTTATTTTGTTTCATGAACTAGTAGGTTTCTCTTTGTAACTTGCAAACAATGAACTTTCTGTATAGTCAGTCCTATGATAGGACTGTAAAGGGAGATGAAGTTTAGCACAGAAATAGGCCCCAGGCTATATGGGACAATTCACTCATGAAGATACTGACCTTATTCATTCAAATATTAAATAGAATTTATATATTTAAATCAGGATTGGGTATCAGCTTTGAAAGGAGCCAGAGAACCACACATGATAAAGCTGCCAAGTCACTGGGACTAGGGACAATATTTTGCTGCCCAATTAGTATATATTTCTTCAGTGAGCTCTTTCTCAGATTTAATTTCATTTGGCTTATAACTTTCTTGTGACTTCACTTCCTTTTTTGCTAACTTCTCTCTAGTTATGACAGGGAATATTTTAGACTGTAACATTTAAAAATAAAAATAAAAAGTCCTGAAATCTATATATATATTTAGACTTGCAAAGATAGTCATATATCATTGTGACAATATGACATAAATAAAAATAGAGTTTCCAGCTAGTAAAAACTAACATGGCCCTTATCATATCAACACAGGTCTTAACATGATGGAACACTTGAGGGATTTGCAAACCAGCCCTTGGCCCCACATAAGCAGTCCTGTGACTTTGTCGGGCAGATTTCCTATTGGAGAGTTGTGTCACTGTCCTTGTAGATGGCTGGAGGTGCTGTAGTCTGAAAACTACTAAGAGAGTTACCCTTCTGTATTTTTAAAAAACTCCCTCCATAGTAACAGATAACTTTCATTGATGATAGTCATGACAGTTTAGCATTCAACCAACAGAAAATTCCTCTGTCCCTTTCCTTTCTTTGCAGATTTTGGTGGCATGCCAAAGTAGTCACCGTGCAAGTATGTGGTGCTTAACTTGGCCACTTGGTCTGCTATCTGTTTTCCAAGCGGGGTCTTTCCATAGGGCAATAGCTTCAACCCTGCGGTGATTTCTTATGCCAGAAGATTTGAGGAAAACTTGGTTCCAGCATCCACAAAGAGATTTGATGCAGAAATGATGAAAGCAAGCACTGACATTTATCTTTTGAGGACCTCTCCTGGATCATGATGCTGGGAATAGGGAGGACACCTCAGCTGGGGCCATGGCACTGTAGACAGGTAGCTTTAAGACACAGGAAAAGTATGTTACAGTGCTTGCAGGCGATGCAGGCTGGCAAGTTTACATCAAACATTGCTCCGGACACAAGCACAAATCACATTTGAGTGAATTAAGAAGATTGCTCAGCCCTACCAAAATGTTCTTTGAGGAACAATACACAGGCTCCTCCCTCCCTCTGCTAACATTTTTATAGCCTTTGCTTTTTATTGGCTTGGTGAATTGTGTGTGCACCATTGGTAAACATTCTAAATCATAGGAAAGGCTGGTCAGAGTTCTTTTCCCCATAATTAATGACGCCTTTGGTAATTATATTTGTTCTTGAAGTTCTTTATAGAAGACTTTCCCACCATTATTTGTGACTCTTCTTTATCCTCTATCATGTGATTGTTTTATTGTAGGAACATGGGATTACCCTATTATGCATAGCGCCTCCCACCAACAGTTGGCTTAGGATGGTTATTTTGTTCATATTTTCCTTTCATGTTTCTCAGACTTCTCTGGCTTTTTTCCCTTGAACTCTGGAAACAATGATGGAACTGAAATGTGGAGAAGCCTAATGAAATATGAAATCTGGTGACAGAATAAGATGTGATAAAAAACAGTTATAAGACTTTCAATAATCCATTCTTCTAAAACTTCACAATCCCACAGATGGGTTACAACATAGATCAGCCAAAACATATCAGTCAGAAGAGCAACTGGATTGCTTTTGATACCCTGCAAATGGAAGTAGATTAGAGTCTTGCCTGTTTATGTTCTGCCGTAGAACATGGATCAAACACCACGAAATGTTGAGTTTACCGGTTCTTCATTGCCTCTCGAAGAAATTAATGAGAAAGGCTGTACACATGGTCAGATAGCATACAGTAAAGATGCTTTAACTGACAGGTGTGATATTCTTAGGTTATAAATGAGACAATCTTTGTACGGAAGAGCAAAATCATTTCTTAAAATAGATAAGATAGCCAGTTAACTTATATACCCAACATCTTGACCCATTTTTTCTGACTGGAACTGTTAATATTACCTCTTCACACAAATCCACTGCAGATTTAAATGCATCTCAGTCAGCAGAAGAATTTACCAGAAGAACAGAGGGGCAGGCTAGATGAGCAACATGATTTACTTGTTTTTCACATCTAGATGACTTCATTCAGATGAAAGCTGTCATCCCATACCCGTAATTGCAGTAGAGCCATTCTGCTTCAGGAGAATGCTTTCTTCATCTGTCCAGGAAAAGCAAGAGGTACTTTGAAGGTCAAATAAATAAATATTCTGTTTCTTTGACTAAGCCTTGAGTCTTTTTTCCCTTCTCTTCAAAAAGGCCTGCAACCCCAGCATAAGAAGGAATGTGAAGGTGATGCAAGACATGGCCACCTGTGACTTTTCTCACTCAGTGGAAATATCCAGGCTTAAAACATAAGACATGTTGAAAACCTTACCATATGAAAGCACTGCAAAGACTATGAACCTGGGTGTCTGCTACCATAAAGGTAATTGCAAAATAAGAGTTAAAAGATGCAGGGAGTTCTAATCTGAGACTATTAAAAAAAAAAAAAAAAAAAAAAAAAAAAAAAGAAAAGAAAAGAAAAAACACAAAACCACACAACAAAAACCCACAACCAACCAAACAATAAGCTCCAGGAAGAATAGTTCTCCAGCACTAAATGAAGCCTGCGTCTATCTGTCGAACTGCGCTGCCGATACCAAGCAGTGACATATAACTGCCTGTGCCTATGCCTAGAAGCACAATGGAGAGACAATAATGAATTTGGCATTTTACAGATTTCAGTTAGAAATCGAGGGGCCTGTGTAGAGTTCCAGAAAAGAAACAAAGGGATTTGGGCTGCTGCATGGGCCACTTCCTTGGGTTTTGTTTGTTTGTGTTTGAGTCCTATTGATAGGAACCTCTTGGAGCATTTACCCTGTGTATGGGTGGCTGGAGAGCAACTTGACTCGCGTGCCAAAGCACAAGAGTGGTGAGGTCTAGATTTTCTAGACAAGGACCGTCTCTCACTGCGGGTGAAACCTGACTCTTGGCTCCATCGAAGCGAGTGGGATTTCTGCCACTGGCTTTAAGTGGGCCAGGACTTCGCCCAAAGTGTTTTCACAGTTCCCAGCACAGTGGTGTCCCCATCTCAGGTAAGTCCTCCCGACAGTAATTCAACAAACAGTAGTGCATTTTACCAGAAGTGTCTCCAGCCCTGTGCTCAAAACTGAAGTGCTTAAAAAAAAAAATTAAAACACTACAAAAAAAGCAAAACATGAAAAAAATTAAGCAGATATCTTCTGAGAACTTTCTGGTAAAGAGTTTCTTTATGTATCATTTTGAGAAGCAAAGGTACTGGCAAGCATATTCCTAGAACACTGCTAAAATAACTAAAATTATTAAAAGTACAGTTTTCTTATGACAATGATGATAATTGTTTATTTTTCTACTGAGGGATATCAATGCATTAAGGCACTGAACCCTAGAGAAATATTAGCACTCACAGCAGGACCTGTGGAAGGGAAGGCTTGTATTTGTTGTTTACTCAGAGGAAAAGATGATATTTCCATTCTTTCTTTTACAAAACAATTTGAAAAAAATGTTGTCGCTTCCTGTAAAACTTAAATTATAAAGCATGTTTCAATATTAAAAATGATACAACATTCTGATTCTTTTAGATTTTTACGAATATTTTTGGTTTAAAATTATGGCAATGAAATATTAACCTTTCCTTTCAGGAGAACGCTACAAATGCAGCTTTACTTAATATTTTTTAAACTGTCGTTTGCTATAAAGTCAGTATTTTTCATGAGAAGATCATTTTTGATGAAACAATGCAGGCTGGTCTCTAGCACTCTAAGGGTTTTTTTTATTATTATTATTAACATATTTTTAACAGTGAAGGTAAGATGAAGACTGAATTATCTTCAAGGTGATTGCATTTCTGATCCTCTATGACATCATCTCAGAGAGGTCCGGAGCACTGCCATAGTCTCATACAGAAAGTGCGCAAATTGCCTTGCCTACTCTGTGCTTGAAACTAGATATTGGCCAAGTTATGGATGGCAAAGGTTCCATGTAATTGCAGTTCTTGTTAGTTAAATCACTCCTCTCTTAGCTTTTTCAGGTGGCACCATGGAGTGTGTCCCTCCTGGCATGCAGCACGGTCCCCAGGCAGGTCCCTGAGATGGTGACTTCAGGGCAGGCTTTAACTTGTTAATAGCAGGCCTCACCTTTAGCAGGAGGTCTCAGTGGCCCTCCAGGATGATGAGCTCTGACTCGCTAAGAACGAGGATAAACAGCAAAAATCTATCATAAAACCATCAAACACACTTTGCTCATCAGCAATCACTCATCTTCTATGTGACTTCTCTGTTGGGACTAGACCTTACTGTGGGCTTCCCTTTTCTGTGTATTTTACTGAGGTCGAGTAATTATATTTTTTTTAACATCAACACCATCACTTTCCAGACTAGCTCCTGAAGCAATCAACATTTCAGCAGTGTAAGGGAATATGGAAAGCCAGCTGCTCTGCTTTAGCTTTGAATTAACTCCTACCCTGAGAGACTGCGTTTCCTCCAGGGAATCATCCTTATAAATACGGAAAACATTTTAAATATTTGTACAAGATTATATTCCATTTACCTAACATGCTTCAAATCATTCAGCTACATAGTTCATTCTTGTTTCTGAGAACAAGGATCAAACTTACAATTCAATAGCAAGAACAGTGTCTGGTTTTCCTATATGGAAATGCACACAAAACAGAGCACATATAATAGAAATGGACTATGTAATATAAATGTTATGTAAACAAAAAGGAATGGGATTAAAAGGCCTCTAGTCTGACTTCAAGAGTAGTTTTGACTTAAAAAATATAATTTTGAGTTCATTAATAGACAAATCAGACTCTAGATAGCAAAATAAATTGCTATGCATATAATTTATGTGTAACAGATACTTTATTTTAAATTTCCTAGATAAGAGATGTTTCTTTACCCAGAATGTTTGTATTCAGATTAAAAAATAAAAAAAATAAAAAAATCAGAAAATTGATTGACTCTACAGCAACAAAAGCCTATCAGACCTATTCACCACAACCCCATTCATACCTTTATTCCATTATTACTATGTTAAGCCTTCTTCCCGAGAGGGGGTGAATATTGCCTCAGTGTTCTAAATATGCAAAAAGTGTATTCTAGTGGAATCTTTATATATGTTTAACTAGAGACCAGTTGGAAAAGTAATCTGAATATAAAATGTTCACAATGTCAAATACAGGGGGTGAAATGTGGATAACACATAATTTATTCCGTATGGTAATAAACCATATGTATAGTGTATACTATATCCTATACTAATGATTTATACCGCATAGTAATAAATTATATGTATAGTATATACTGTATCCTATACTATATATTTTATTCTAAATGCTGTTTACTATAGTATATAATATTAAGCATTATATATTAGTTGTAAAATGAATATTAATTAATAAATAAATATATAAATATACTCGGTTGGCTATAAATATTACATATAATATATAAATACATAATATTATACTTTAATATTAGTTCTATAATAGTACTAATTAATATCTAATAGATATGTAAAGTAATACATATTTTATAATTTATAATATTATGCTATATAGTACTAATTGTAGTACCCTGTGGTACTATACCATATACTATACACTACTCATGTATATCATATTATATAATGGGCTTGTTCGATATAACATGGAGGTCACAAACTCTAATGATCCGTGGAACCCATGCTGCAGTGAATATAATCTAGGTTGCAATTCAGCAACACAAGGATGATATGAAATCTCATCAAAGATGTCAAGCACATGCTTAAATATTTTGTTGAAATTTGGCCTTTAAAAGGAATATTGCCTTTAGATTTGAATGTGGGGCTCTGCACAGGAATTTCAGAATGACTGAACAATAACGTAAGAAAGCATTGCCATATATCAACCAAACACTCCAGTTCTGAGCTTTTTTATTTGAAGCAGCAGCCTGTAACTATGCTGGAGTATGTGTTGGGTTTGAGAAAGGCTAAAATTGAAGGTTATGAAGGTAAAACTCCACTGAGGGTAAAATCCACACTGTCCTTCAGCCCTTTCAGCTGTGGAACTTCCCATTGCTGGAAACCTCAAATGCTTAAACTAAATAATTCCTAAGTCCTCTTCAGTGCTAGGGAAGCCCCGACACGTTAACTCCAGCACTCTGCGCGTAACTCCAGCCCGTCCTTTTGCGGTCGTATACAACAGTGAGAACTGCATCCCTGTCGACTGCAATGACAACAAAGAAGGGCATGTTCTGTACACAAAGGAATCGTACAGATGAGCTGTGTTTGTACAATACGTCAAGACACTATTGTAAGCCTACCATGAAAGCCAGGAGGCAGCTGGCTTACGAAAGACCTCTCTCTCTGGTGCTCGATGGAGTAACACAGAAAATAGATGTTTTCTGGTCATGTTCAACCCTTTATTCCAAACACTAGCTGCGTGGCTGGGTAGGTCTGGGCAGATGTAGCTCGTGAGTGAGCAAGTGATCCTGCCCTGACACCTCTGAGGCTGGACTTGAAAGCAGTGGGGATCTGTCCACCATCTCCAGCGGGCTTCAGTTTCTGCTCTCGACCCTTCATCTGCGTTGTCACCTTCACACCTACAACCCATGCTTTGTGGAGCACGCACAGCAGCCCAGTGCAAGTACATTTTGCATGGAGAAGCGGAACTTTTTGATGCTTTCACCTAGAGGTCTCCTTAACCAAGGAAAGCCACTCCCCTGTGCTCTAACCATCTCTCAGAGGGCACAACCCAGCTCAGGTTGTGATCAGCAACTCAGCTCCCCCAAAATCAATACCAAGCCTCCTTCAGTTCCCATGACACGAGGTCAGGCAAAGGAAGAAAGCTTCAGAAAACTCCCTCCAGGATGTTTGTTCAGACAGGGCACAATCCTAAGGTGTTAAGGGAGGATTTATTTGGCTGATGCTCAGCCAAATTTCTGTTTATCCTGGGAAATCAGAATTCATTGTATTCAGAAAGAAAAATCTTAACAGCTAAAGTAGAAGCAAACTATTCCTTTAATCTCATTTTTCCCATCACTACTGTGTCAGAAGTGACAGTGCAGACCAACGTCCTTCTCAAAACATGTGTCCTTGGTAGCCTTTATGCAAGTTTGTTAATTTTGTTTGCCACACAGGTGAACCCTTGCAGTTCAGTGTTACAACGGAGAAAGGGGAACTGGCAGCCCAGTTAGGCTGAGCAGCACCAGGAATTTCTGTGAAGAACACCATGAGAAATCAGGGTATATACCTTGAAATTAATATTAATCTTAATGCAGAGCATTTCTACTCTGACCAAGGATCAGGCAGTTTTAATGACTTATATTATACCAGGGATAAACTTGGCCTCAAAAGTCCTGGAATAAATTTATAAATGAAAGAAACTTTCAAACTGGACAGAGTGGTAAGAAACACACTATAAAAAATAATCTGTCTTGACTGAGGAATGGACAAAATTACCTAAGACATCTCCTTCACAGTTAACGTACAGCTTTTTATTTACAGTACACTTAAAGCATATCGTTAACAGGCTTAAAGCTTCTTTGGCAATTTGGGGAGGATGGTTAATCCGAACGGAAAGTGATAAGGGGTGAAGACGGAATGCATGAAAGCTAACAAAAAATACGTTTATCCGCTAAAACTCAAACCCTGTGCCTCTCGTGTGAACTTCTGTAGGGCTAACTTACACCACTATTTTATCTCAGTCAGTGGTCCTGTGCCACCAAGCTGGGCTGCTTCACTCTGATCAGTTCAGAGCCCACCAGTAACTGAATGCCATGGAGAGGAAAGTAATCACATCGTGACATCAGGATGAGTCACTGCCACTTGGGCCCTGCAGAACTGAGAAATCAACAGCAGTTCCTTGCAGAGGAGGGTTTGGAGGGATCAGCTCTGCATCCTGACATGCTAAACCATCACACTTCTTGTTCTGTCCCAGTGCATGGATGAGCCAGAAGCAAGTGACACCTCTGCAACTAGGAAAGCTTGCAGAATTGGGCCGTTAATAGCACAAAAGTCAGTTACTTGCTCTACAGGTCAAAAAAGAGGCAAGACAGTGATTCAGCCGACCACCAGAGCAGGGCCAGGGGGCAGGGAGGGGGCAGGGTGCTGCCTCCTTTGAGGGAGCTGGGGAGCACAGCTCTCAGCATCAGCTCTGGTGGGAAGGGGAACCTAGATCCCCCCGCGGGAACCGTGGGGTCAGACTTTCCCCTCAGCAGCACGGGGCTGCACCTGACTGTGATTCATGCCTGCTTCCTTGCAGAACCACTTGTCGCTTGTGCTCCGACATAAACCTTCTCCGTAAGAGAAGTATATTCCTTGTCAGGTGTCCTAATTCCTACTAAAGGCTTTAGGTGTGATGTGAGGCTTTCTTTCTAGCTATGATTGTGAACTTAACGTCTTTTCTGTCCTCATTCTGCGGGGGGGACACCTCTAGCCTAGCCTGCCCTCTAGTGCTTTGTGGAGCCAGGGATCTGGCTCCTAACGCGAGCGCTGCAAGAAATCTCGGGACGCCACAGAGTACGCAGTGCTATAGCCAGAACGTTTAGGATATTGTCTGGGCAGTAGCCTGCCACAGATGCCCTAACCAATGCTTCGCAATGTCAGTTCACTATTTAAGGGCAAGAAAAAGCACGGTGTTTTCTACCTGAAATGGTAGAAACATTGCCTGTAAGTACAACAGGATCATGATTTAGAGGAACCAGACTCTCGTTTTTTATTAAGGCATAGTTTTGTAAGCCGACTCTCTACATAAATCCCAGATGTGGCCCCTGTTGGCTTAAAGCAAACACAAATACATAATTCTTCCCCTGCCCTTATGTCAAGGATGCCTAAACATTTGTGCACATCTAACCCAAAGAAATGATAGTACTAAAATTCTTACATCTAATTCAGCCGGAGTACGTATCAGTGAAAGGAGGATCTTGATTTACAATAACTTGAGGTTTCAGTGCCAAGACTGTGGGTGTTTGTAGCAGCATACAGATCTGCAACTATGGCAATGAGAAGACTGATAATGAAACTAGCTAATTGGGGGAGGAAATTTTTAAAACCTAGAGACACAAATGCACACATTAATACATTAATCTGTCAAATTTTCAGGTGGGCAGCCCGAGTGAAAAATACTTTCCCTGTAAAAGACCCTTTATTTCTGTTTTGTGAAGGCATTCACACCGAGTTATGGACATTTTCCTTTTTCCTTATCAGTATTTTTAGAAATCATTTAAATAAAAAGATTGTTGCCAATTTCTGATTGTTGGTCTTTTTTAGTATAATGAAAATTGTACTTTCAGTAAACTAATGAACTCTGTGATCAGTTCACTGGTGGTTTCACTAGTGGTTTTATTATTTTTATATAATATTTAATATAAAACCATATACATACATATATAGGCATCAAATCCTTTTGAAAATATAAATTGGATCCACTTCAAATAATTTGAACTAAAATCAGCTTCAGTGTTTGATATTTTTAAGTTGGTTTTTGGACCATCTAAAGAAGGACAGATTGTTTCCAGTTTTTGCCAGGGAAGCAAACTAGCACACGTAGTCACTTATTCTGGGTACTGTGCCTGCTCCAGCTCCTCTGCTCCTGTTTCAAGATCCATAACAATTATTTCTCTCTTTTTTTTTTTTTTTTTTTTACTAGACAGACCAGTGAAACTCACACCAAAAACCTCTATCTGACCTTGTTTTCATACAAGAAATGATATCACTTAAAATACGTAGAACTGATCATCCTCAGTCTGTCCTCTGTGTCTTTGGCAGATGGTGGTCCATGGGCAGGACCTGACCCAGGGGCAGCCATGGGTCCCAGGCACAGGTCCCCTCCCAGCAGTATCTATTACAATACCGGATGACCCACAGCTTCCCAGTACCACCCACCTCAGTGGGTCGCAGCCTGCTCCCACACTGTATGTGCAAATCAGCTCATGCACCCCTTTAAAATGCCTTTCAAGCAAGCAAAGTTGGGTTTGAAAGGTTTTTTTGCAAACTCATTTTGACTGAGATGGGTTTAGGAGGCAGTCACAGATGCAAATCTGAGGAAAGCGGGTGGCCCGCAGCCCCAGCAGCAGAGCAGCACAGCTTTTGCTGAACACAACCACAAGACAAGAAGAAGGCATGCCTGTAGCAGGGAGAGGGGTCAGCAGGGGGGACCCAGCCCTCCAGTCATGGCAGAAAAAGGAAAAATAACTACATCTGACCCCATCACCTGAACTCTATTCCTCATCTGTGGGGAGAAATAAGTTCTTGCAACACGCCATTCATCTGACCTGGTTTATAGAAATGAGTACCATGCCTGTACTTGTGCAGGTCTACAGCTGGCCAGAGGAATCCCCTTCTTCCTCCACAATAAGGTGGGGAGCAAAATACCAAGAAGTGGGAGCGGTGTGCAACCCTATGTTTAAAAGTCATCCTGTGGGAATGAATTTGTCAAGTTTTTCAAGGACAGCAAGCCAGATAAATGAGCCATCAAAAGAAATGATTTAGGTTTTCCCAGCACTTAAGTTGTTGCAGCTCTTCCATAGGAAACATTAATTTTCTCAGTCGCTTTTCCATTTACAGCAGCCAAGATACAGTACCTGAGATATAACGTGTACTAGACATAATACATAATTTCGTGTTCCCATTGTGTCTGAGCAGCAAAAGAAGGTCTTTCATCCTTCCTGTAAAAATATCTCCCTGAAAGGAAGTAGAAGCCCAAGCTCAGCGTATGTAACAGCCCCCTCGACCCCTCTGACTGCACATGCACGGCTCGTGATGTTGGTCCTCCGGGAGAGGTACGAAGTCTCTATTAGTCACAGACAGAACTATGTAAAATACTACATAAAGCTGGCAAACCGAGTATGGCCCAATCCATTACTTGCACATTTCTTTCTCCCAGAACTGCTATTGACAGCCCACTGATTCTTGTTGTTTCTTTCCTTGAGATGTTTCTCCACCCTGTGCTTTTTCTTTTTTTTTTCTCTTTTTTTTTCTTTTTTTTTTTTTTTGTCCTGTAGAAACTTCTACCTGCTTCCTTTTAAGACCTACACACTCAAATCATTGAGTGTTTCTGAATCCTAGGGATCTGAATCCACTTGCAGGAGGGAGGATGTTGAAAATCCCAGCTGGTTGAAAATCTGATCGATTCCAGTATCACTTATCACTAATTCTGAGAAAAATAACACAAAAATAATTATTTTCTCAGTACTAACCCTAGGCATTTAAAAATCATGACTTGGGACCTCAGAACACTGGCTGAAGCTCTGAGAATTAAAATAGCATTTTCTTTTCATCATACCCTTGGACATACAGACTTACACTGTTTTTTTCTGCAACCAAGAAGGCCAGGAATGCACCCTTGCTTTAACACAAGCTGAGTTTCTGACCTTAGCATATAATCTGGGAGCTGAGCCTTTGATACTCAAACTAATAATAATTTTGAAAACACTGACAAAACTACTGACTTTTTCTGCCTTTTTATAGTTCACACATCCCACAGAGTATTAAGGCCACTGACTTGAGAGATACTTTGGAAAACTTTTGAAGCATGTTGCTGACTGGTTCCCTCTTCCAGAAAGTTTCTGTTAAGACACATCTCTGTGACTCCTGGTCACTGTCCTTCTACTCTTCCTCTCCAGAAAACATTTTCAAAGCAGGCTTTTCTACTTCTCTATTTGTTTTCTTGAATCTTAGATCATTATTTGCATTCTCCTGCTTTCCTTGGGCAATAGGCAGATCTGAAGTCAGATTTTAAATAGTGGGGGATAACATCAAGATCAAATTTCCATGTCTATGTTGCACACTGTGTTGAAATAACTGCAGGCTAATAGGAGCCTTATAAATTAACTAACGAAAATCAGCCAAAAGACAGAAGGGGTTGAGGGAAAAAAGAGTCTGTTAGCATTATCTTGAAATTTAATCTTGAATTTTGGCTACCCTTTTGTCAGGTTAATATAATCAGATAAGGCTGTGAAAATACAGATAGTAATTAACATCTCTAACTTGGAATAAATGAACAAGTAATTCAATAGTAGAAATATATTCAGTTTTGTCTCTGTGCAGAATATGATAAAAGATTAACTATCTCCTAGGTTTCCTAGTTGTAACTGAGAGCTATTTGTAACAATGAAAGGATTGTGGTACTTTATCTGACAGAAAACTGTTACATGATTTTCTCCTGCGTCCAAGTACAGTGGTATTTCATGTATAAAGAGTCCCCATTTGATAAACAATGAAGGAAAACAGATACATGATGTTGTTTGCTCATTTACTCAAAAGCAGGCATGCTCACAGAGACAGTTTAGCATAGCCGACTACAAAATTCCTTTACATCTTGAATAAATCTCCATCATGGTAACCACAGTGCCACAGCACTCATTTTTATGTGCCTGGGGAAAAGACAGGAGCTTTGCAATGAGAACATTATGCATTCGTAAATAAATATGCACACATACATATTTCCTGTATTAAAAATCCTCACTTGCAGCTCAGGAGCCTCTGCGCCCCTCTTGAATATCCATCATCAATTACACAAATTCAACTGTCCTCTCTATCGAGGCTTCTTGTAGGTATTCTTTGCTCTGGTCTGTTTCCTTTGTCTAATTGGACAAATCTAAACACTTTTTGTCTCATCTCAGGCTACCTCTTTGATACCTCCTTGTGCAGCGTCACTTCTGAACTTCAATATAGCTACAGCCAAGCTGTATCTTCTCCCTAAGCCCACCTCAGCTCTCCAACCTCCCTGTCTTCCTGGTCTGTCTTTCAGGCTCATGGCTGATATCTTCAAGTCAGATGTCTTTGTGTGTCCTCTGTTGATGAGGTGCTTGTTATGCCTGGCAAAGCATTTCTCCATTTACCTAAGCTTTTTTCTTATCAGTCTTGGGTATTGCAACGTCATCTTCTCCTATGATATGAGACTCCTGCCTTCTTGCTTTCCGATCAGGCATGTGCATGCTGACCTATGGGAATCATTCCTGCATCCCATTGCTTTCACATCCTTTACAAGGTGCTGCTGCTCTTCCTTCTCCTTCTCTTGTGGTCACTGGAAGCAGTGGTCCTTGTTTCAGCTGGGATGGAGTTAATTTTCTTCTTAGTAGTTGGTACGCTGCTGTGTTTTGGCTCTGATGGGAGAACATTGTTGACCAGGCACTGATGGTTTTAGTTGTTGCTGGGTGATGTTTCTACTAAATCAAGGGCTTTTCAGTTTCCTGGGCCCTGCCAGCCAGAGGGCTGGGGGGGCATGGGACATGGGGAGGGGACACAGCCAGGACAGGTGACCCAAGCCAGCCGGAGAGGGATTCCATACCGTGGGACGTCATGCCGAGTATATACACCGGGGGAAGGAGAAGGAAGGGGGGACATTTGGCATTATGGCGTTTGTCTCCCCGAGTACCCGTTACGTGATGGAGCCCGGCTGCCCTGGGATGGCTGAGCCTGCCTGCCCGTGGGGCGTGGGGAAGGAATTCCCTGCTTGGCTTGGCTTGGCTTGCGTGCGCGGCTTTTGCTTTACCTGTTAAATTGTTCTTACCTCAACCCTGGAGTTTTACATTCCTTTCTGATCCTCCTCCCCATCCTCTGGGTGAGGGGGAGTGGGCAAGCAGTTGCGTGGTACTTGGTAGCCAGCCGGGGTTAAACCACAACAAAGCTTCACTATTTTAAACTGGTTTCAGGCATTAACTGTCTTCTTCTGTGGCTGGATGGCACCTATCACAGTGGGCTTCAGGTCTTTGGTCAGACCTTTCCAGCATCGTGATGCCACCAGCTAGGAATAGCAGCAGCAATGAACCACAAGCAGGATGACTTTCAAATTTCTCATCTGCCAGTACAACTGACATGGGAAGATCCCTAAAGGCATGCAGAATTTCATCTGGCAGGGGCTGGCATGGCCACAGCCCTGCCCTCCCCTTGGTTCCTAACCTGACTCCACCCTAGGACGTGGGAAATCAATCTGGAGAGCGAAGCCAACACAAAAGCTGGACTGTCTATGCAGTTATGGATCCTTTCAACCTGGTTCTCTTCCTGCTTCATGACTACCTGGACAATTTTACTGGTAGGGCATGGGAAGGGGGGAGAAGGTGCCAGGAGCAGGAGAGGGTGGGACTGTTTCCTCCGGTATCAATGCCAGGTTACATCAGCTGCAGTTTGTAGGGTTGCAGCTGGAAACACATGCAAGGCTGGAGTCCATTCTTGTTTCTGTTTCACTTACCTCTAGTACCATTGCACAACACTAAAACCTATTAATGCCTTAGCTGGGGTTCCAATTAACACCCACATTTAATTAACTTGACTGCACACAGACAGTATAGAAAAGGAGACCTTTCCAGTTGTCAGTGACAAATAGACTGACTCCTACATTTGTGAAGCAGTTGTTCTGATCTCTTTGCCCTTGGTTCCTCTTCCTGAATTTAAATGTTAAAGGAAAACATTTGTTAAAGCAATTCAGAT
Organism: Falco punctatus; assembly: GCF_963210335.1. NCBI lineage: Eukaryota > Metazoa > Chordata > Aves > Falconiformes > Falconidae > Falco > Falco punctatus. The sequence continues at coordinate 83,522,258 of NC_137586.1, forward strand.
AGAGGTTTCCTGGTTTTTCAGCGACACAACTTCAAAGTCACCATTCATCATTGATGAACCCTGTATCAGGTTTGGCTCTGCTCCAGTGTGCTTTCCAGACAAGACAGTGAAAGAGCTGGGGGAAGGGAGAGGATTGTTTTTAATTTTAATTTTTGAAATGAATGTTTCTTTTGGGGTAAATCTTTTGAGTCAGCAGAAAATGCAGAAATAGAAAGCTCACATCAAAACATCTAAAGAACTGTACATCTTGTTCTGCTTAATTCTTCTCTGCCCTTAAAGTTACCAGCATCATTTGTATCTTATAGAAAAGCACTGCCTGTGTGGAAGTGTAATCCACAGAGATAAATCAAGGGGATATTATGATATGCTAAAATCAAACTGCAAATCTAGAAAGTCCAGGTCTGCTAACCGTGGCCTGGACTGTCAGGATCTTAAAACCGCAGCATGACCTCATTGACAAGCTTCTTTGCTCCGAAGTGCTCAGCAGCAGTCACACCTCATTTATCGACCCAGTTCCTGGCAAATCAAACAGATGTTAGAAAAAGAGAGGCTGCAGAATAGCAGATGGTGGACACGAAGTTGACAGATCTCTGAGAAGGCAAGCTGGTAGGCAAAAAGCACAATATGCAAGCAAGCAGTTCAAGCAGAAACTGCCCTGGCACCTGCAAGCAGCTTGTCCATCAGACATCACAGGCGTGTGAGCATCCTTGCACAAGACCAGGTTTGAAGGTCTTGGTGTGGCAGTGCCAACACAGGCTACTGCACTCCGTAAGTCCCCTGTCATCATCTGCTTTGCACGTGAACAATGCCACTCTGCCAAAGCCCACTCTTGAACAGTCTATAATACTCCAAGAGAGTATGTATTTGCTCACTGGTATCACTTATCTGAGCTGTTCAGCCCGTGGACATCTTCATATGTCACTGAAGTGTATGTTTGATGCAATGTCACATACACCAACTGTGTGTTCTGGCACTCACTGCGGGTGGCTTACTCCAGATAGGGTAGGTACAGAACCACGGAGATGATCAGGAAAGATGTGTGGAAAGGAATCGTTCTGCCAAAAGGAAGGATGGTGAAAACTGCAATGATAGCTCTATCAGGGAAGAAATATCTGTTTTCTTGGGTTTGTCCTCCTGAATGGAGCTCATTTGCTTCAATAGCTTCACCTTTCTGTATTCACACCATTTCTCCCTTACGCAACTAAATCATGTTTAAGCATCATAAAAAGGTGAAAAGAAAACACACAGCATACAACCTTAAGGTTTCAAGGCACCTACCTACTGAAATTAAAATTTAAGTCAAAAACCTCGAGGACTGCTCTTTAGCAAATGTAAGCAAATGTTGGTATAAGTAAACTTTCATTGACCGTGTAATCTAGGGAGCTGAGTAACCAAGGATTGCAAGTGGGATGCAGCTGGGTCTCAATAATGAGATTTTGTATAAATACAAGAAGAAATTTTGTTGTGTCTTTAGCTCCAGTATCTGGAAGTGTCTTGCAGAAGACATCGGTCTACTTCAAAGAAAAGCTTACAGCTGATTTTTTTAATCCTGCTTTCCCACAATCTTGCTGTCCAGAATAAAACTCAGTAAGTAATTCCCTGGAAGCTACAGGAGTTTGCAAAATAAACCTTTTTGGATGTATTTACAAAGCCTTCTTGTAACACAAGAGAAAGAAAGTTGGTCAATGCAAAATGCAGAGAACATTTTCTTACAGCCCTCTTTAAAACAGTAACACAGCTGAAATACGTAAGTAGATTAACACCTGTGCATCTCTTTCCAAAAGGGACCAGTTACGCGAAGGTGACATTAAAACCAGTGAAGGGTTCAGCATTACATTCAAGTTTCCAGAAGTGACAGCTAGAAGACAGGAAACGATAATGTTTTAAGAGGTCTATGAAAGGTTCATTGTGCTAGTGTTTCTCCACATTAAATCACACATTTGTCAGTGCATTTGTAGGCTACAAACCATCCCAAACTTCTAAGAGTTGCAGCCTGGACTCCGTATGGTAAAATTTCAGTTCCCCAGGAGTCCACTTCACAGGGTACTTTTTGTTAAAACAAGTATACTGTTACATATTTTTCCTTCACAAAACAGAATCAGTTGTCTCCACAAGACCCACAACGTTCATCTTAGGCATCAAAAGGTACATGGCAGTTGCCTGGGTGTAAGATCCCTTCACTACAGCAAAACATGCATCCATACAGCTACAGAATTCAGGGTTTTTTCCAGCCTGTGCCATTCAATGGTTCACAGCCAATTTTGCTTGAAAATTCATGTCCAAACCCTAATGTATGAAAGTATTTTTTTTCCAGGGGAAGCTGAGTGCTGAAAACCCAACCTGCTTAAAATAACTATTTGGAAATACAAGTAATCATTGCAAGGCCAAACTATTCAATAAATTAATTTTCTCTAGAGCAGAGCAGCATACAAGGTTTCATTATTTATTTACCTGAATGCTCAGAGGCAATAAAAAGAATCATCTCTCCTCAGCTCCAGGGACTCAGCACTCAAATTACAAGAATAAAATAAATTGCAAGTAGCTGCATTCCACCCCAAAGGCATTGCAATCCCCCCACGCCACCCCCCACCCCTGCCATGCTTTAAATACAAGTGGCAATGAGCCCGTGCTGACACAACCCCCTTCTGTCTACTCCCTTTAAAACACCTTCTGGTTTACTGACCATATTTAGACCCTTTGGCAGTCTATAAAAAGTGCTACATGATCTTGATTGCACTAAAACCAGTAAGAATTATAATCTATTTCACACTTATGGTGAAAAAACCCTCATTTCCTATGGAGGGATTTCCAAAGGTGCCCGAGGCCTGCATCTACAAAGTGATTTTAAGTTCCTAAGTCAAATTTCCAAGCACAGCTGGCATCCACAAAGGACCTGGATTCACAAAGGGGATTTAGGTTCAGCTTTGCAGCAGCTCACTTCTGCCAGAACCCATGGATCTGGAGCCAGTGCCCTCATGTAACAGATGAGAGTTGTCGGAGTTAGAGTGGGACTCAAGAAAGCCAACACATTGAAAGGAGCCTCCAGACTGGGAAAATTCTCAGAGGAGAACAATTAAAGCTTCAAAACCCTCAGGATGCAGGAGCAGACCTACACAGGAACATGACCAGGATGGCTAACCACTTCAATATCAGTGAGTCCAAAACTCAGGTTCCCTAAACTTGCTACCTGAAGCTGATTACAGTTCCTATGGACACCGCAGTGCTGACCAGGCAGGGACTTCCCTGGTGCCACACCGCTTCTGACAGTGCTTTTCCTTCCTGCTCACACTTGAGGCTCAACCCAGCAAATGGGCTCTGAGAAGGATGGAAACCTTCAGCCTCTTCTGCTGAAGCTTCCACTTTGCGTATATGGACAACTTCCCCTAACCTGGACAACACCCAGAGTTTAAATGCCCGGTTTACTTTTTGTTATCTACTAGGTCTAGCTGGTGACCATCACACGTAATGAGCAAAAACTGGAGCACTAGCTTGAGAAGAGTTCACAGCATTATTCTTTAGAAATGTTAGAGTGGCAACTTGGAAGAACGGTGAAAATATGCATTATTCTCTTAGTGCCTTGACTGTTATATACCACTAAAGCTGGGCTGTTGACTAACGAGTGACAGAGACCAATGTCGCATGACTAGGGCTGGCTGGTTTTCTCTCACTGTTCATAAAAGCTACAGACAATTTTCCCACTGTAAACACGGGAGGGAAAAGCACACATATCTTTTAATCTGTGCTTTTCGCTAGAGATGCCAAAAGCAGAATTCCACACTCTTTCATGTGTGGAATGTCAAATACTGTTCGGAGCTAGTGTCACTGGAAATAAGCTTTCAGACTTACAATTCATGCAGTCCTCCCAGTGCAGGCTACTTCTGTTAATGCCTCCAAATTAATCAGTTTCATAGTCAGCTGACAATCTTTCCAAACCTTATAAACTAGATTTAAGAAACTCCAAGATAAAACCTACCGTGCTGTGCATGGACATATTTCCTTCTATGCAGTAATGAAAAGCAAAAAAAGAAAAAAGATAACACTTACTTAATACCATAGGATTCAACAATTTAATGCAAATAATTTACAACATTTACTCTCTTCACGTCCACCAAGAATTATCTGTCTTAAAGAGACATAGCATTGCTTAACAGAGTAAATTCACCCACAGAGGAACAGTTTCAAAAACCCAGGTTCCATTCATCTAGGTTCATCCTAAGAAATCTATCAGAATTTTATTGGAGGCTCTAAAGTTTAAAACCCAGTTGCTCCAGGATGGGATTCCTCAACACAGCGGGGACCTCAAGTATAACCAGATGCCACAGTTCACCTCAGATCTATATCACCCTGCATCCCACTGTCCCCAGGGAATAAAAGAGAGAGTGATTTATCTGGCTAGCTTTGGTCATGAGATGAATGACAGCCTTAAAGCACCGGATTTTTCTCTTCCTTAACTCTGAAGGGTATCTAAGATGATTAGTTCAGACACAGAAGTCCATACTACAGTCATGAGAAGTTATATAAAGTATCCTGTGTCCTGGCATCTTCCAGGAAAATTAATTCTACATCTAGGTGGTGATACAGATCTTAGACAGGTTGAATAACCCTCTACAGAGAAATTCCCCTATATATTGTCTGAAGGGGGAGTCCAGGGCAAGAGCCAAAGCTCTAATAGAAGCCCTTGGTTGAGGCCAGACTAACTAAATTATGACCTAACTGTTGTGTGAGAACCTGCAGAGAAGAGCTAAAGTAAACGGGAGCAAGGAGCCAAGGAGGACTCCAAAGGCAGAAGGAGAATACTCGGGGCTTTGCAGACACCGATTAGCCTGGGTATGTTTGGTGATTTGGGCAGGGGAAGGCAGAATAGATGCTGTTTTGAAACATGAAAAATATTCCAGTGCCCTGTTCTGGCAGAACAGAGCCATGTGGGAAGCCAAACAAGCAACCAAAAAGCACCAGGTCTGGCATGAAACAGCAATGTGGAGAGGCACAGATTTTAGTCAGGATGATTGCATTTCATGTTTTAATCCACAGACACTGTAAAAACAAGAGATTGAGTTTTATACAAATCTGCTGAATAAGGCCTATTCCACAGTGTTTCCAGGAGCCACTGAGCAGTATCTTATGGAAGGGTTATTACTTCTATGTGGCTTAAAGCCACAAAGAGCAGGGCAGTTTGGAAGTGTGAGAGCTTCTCAGATAGGCTTCCTTTCCCTCAGGGCATGAGTTATCAGGGTTCACATGACACCAGATTTAAAGGGTCATGAATTTAAGGTGCAAGATTACAATTGCACTGAAAACTCACAGCTGTTTTCACCCAAAAGCTAGCTTACATTTTTTTCCCTATTCTCCCAGACCTGCCATTGAATAGAACTGAGTCTTAAATAATAGTGCTGCTCTGAGGCATACTGACTACGTAGCAGATAGATACAATTCTGTCTGATCATCTGAAGGTTTTGTCAGTCAACCAGAAAGATGTCAGCCCTGCAGGGGATAAAATGTGTGCATTAATTTCTTTCATGCTTTGTCCGTCACTGTATAAGGAAATGGAAGCAGCAGTCAGGTCTGCATTGGTGGATGGACCATTCATCTCGTGTAGCATCTTGCAGCTACCAAAAGTTTAATAGGTTGAACCTTGACCTGTCTTCTGACCAGGCAACTGCAGAGCTGTCAGGCATACAAAGCTTTCCTGTACTGGTGTAGAGTTTAAAATGTTTTCTAAAAAGTCACATTATACAGTAATCACATCAGCTATACAAAATTAATTCAAAGAAGGAAAATTCACATAACAATAATCCTTGTTTTTTCATTTTGCGCATCAGTCAACCATAAATCTAAGACAAAGCCACAAAAAGCCTGGAAGATTGTGTGCAATCACTGGAGTGTACCCCAAGCTCTAAAAATGCCCCCTAGTTCACCTTTAATGTATTGAATTCCTGACTGGCCTCGGTTTGATTCTCAGCTGCAGATTTCCTTGACCTCTCAGTCACTTTGTCTCAGGCACTTTGTTTCCATTTGATGATGATGGAATTAATTTGGCCTGTGCACTGGGACTCTTTCTTACTGGCTGGAACTCCAATGGCTTGAGAAAGATCCAACCACTGCACACAGCCTTGAACTCGAGGTCTATTTTCACAAGGCACACAACAGAAGAGCTAACAAAAATATATGTAAAAGGGAGAAAATCAAAGGGTAGTGACAACTGCAAATCTGTCCAACAGAGGGAAGGTTTGAAGGCTCCTAAAGCTTGGCCCATCATTTGTTTATAGTGTGCATGTCACCATAACATGATCCCCAGTGAAGGGATTTATTAATCTCTGTGAAAGCATGTGGATCAGCTTCAAAGTAATTTTCTACCATAACCACTGCAGGACCACATTTTCATCCCGCTATTTCCATGTAAATTTTGCATTCCTTTGACAGATTGGCCAGTTCAATTGTGCTGAAGACCCATCATGTCTGGTCCTTTCGATTTGTAGAGTAGCAATCGGTGGAGGTTTAGGTCCTCGTTTAACATATTCAAAGTTGTTGTGCCCTATTTGGTTTTCCCAGTTATCTCTCACAATTGCCTTCAGACATTGAACCACAATGTCTAGAGACCACAGAAAACCACTGTTGAGATTAGCAGTCATGAAAAGTGAATCCACAGTTTTACATTTAGAGGAATTCTTCTTCAGATGTCCCAACAACAAGGGCTGCCCAACACACTAAATGTAGGCTGGCGCTGAGATCCGAGAAGCAAGTTGTCCTGGCCTTTGCTAGAGGAAAAAAATGTAGCAAGCAATATGTGGCTGACAATGAAGAAGTGCAAATTAGTGTTCAAAGTGTATTCAGTATAACAGCAGCTCTTCAGGAGCATGGAAAAGGACACACGGTGTTAAGAGTTAAGGCAATGTTTTGGTGTAATTGATGTTTGGACAACCTACCGCTTTGCAGTAAGCAAGCGGCACTGAAGTAAAGTTAATGCTAAAGCAAGGTGGGATTTGTATTTAAGACATCTCAGGTCAAGCAAATTGCTTCTATGCCTTTAGGCATGCCAGAGCATCACCAGCAGACAGAGCTGTATCAAGCTCTGTTGTTTCCCACTGCAACAGGGACTCTATGCAGACATTTTCTTCTGTCTGCCTCAGGTTTTGGATTTGTATAAAATTAAAAAAAAAAACACAAACTGCGACTGAATCACAACTGTTGCATTTCACAGCGCTTCTAAGAAAGCTCGGGGGGGATTATGGCTTCCTTACTATTTTGACACAGAACCATACCTCAGAGCAGCTTCTTTAAAAAGTAGTTTAAAGTTTGCTCAAAAAGTAACAAATGTTTTTATTAAACCAGTCTGAGATTGAAACCAAAGTATAAACTCAAGAGGTATATGTAATTTAAGATCTTCTGTAAACATTTCAAATGGATTTTTAATTGAGCTTTCTTTATTCCCTCTCACTTACTTGAAAAACAGGTCATTTCACGTAGTAGGAAGACAACTTTATGAAATCAGTCATTCAAGGTGTTCATGGCATGCTTTCAAAGCTGAATATGACAAATGCATGTTTGTGTTTACGGACATACACCCGATTTAAATGCTTATAGCCAGAACTTGCACATGCAAAAGTGCACATTGTATGTACGCAGTGTGATTTTCCTCATCGTGAAAGTGATGGTGCATTTTGCTTCTCACATTTTCTTTTTTGTCTCTGGGACAAAGAACAACATAAAAACAATTGCTTCCCCACCGTCACCTTCTATAAAACAAGGAGTTTGATTTCAGTGCCTGCTACATGAGGGCCTTAGAGGATTCTGCTCTGATAGTGTGTGAGTTGAGTTTATTTGGTCATATATTACTCCTGTTTGATATTTACGTGCTGTTGTACTGTGGGAGAAATTAATCACACTGCCTTTATCAGAGATAAGTTAATCCAACCAAAGTCAATGGTTTAGTAGGCACAGAGTTTGAGAACAGCAGTAAATTAAAAATGGATTTGATTAAGAGGTAATTAGCTAAACCTGTTTACCTTAACCTTTGCTGCAACTATTGTTTTTACTAGAAGAAGAGTGTCATTAAATTGTGTCTGGGATACAAGTTATGGAGTGTACACCACTTTTCACTGTCCAATTTTCATCTGTTATTCAAGGAAGAGGTAGAAAGGTCAGGATCAGATTGCTATTGTACAATTCTCCTGAGATGAGAGCAGAAAGTTTCCTTGACAGAGACAAAATAAGCCATGAAGAACAGTAGTTTATTTTTCAGTAGGATGGAGGGGGAGTCAAAAGAACATATGTCTACAGCCCTAGACAGATTTTAGCAATAATTCAACTGTCTCGGTAGGTTTGAGAGTCATTTGAACTCATTCAGCATTTCACAGAAACAGAGAAGAGTAATACCAATTTGCTGCAGACTGCAAAATAGTGCAGTTGAGAAAAGAACTGGGTGATTTTTGTCAACTGCACAGCATTTTCATAAATTATTTTACAATATATTCCTTCAAGAGAATTAAAAGAACCATAGGAAGCCAACTCTTAAATTTCTTTACAGTCATTTAATTGACCAGTTTAGATAACTTTATTAAAATAAGGGTTTAGATCAATCTGCATTCTTGTGTTATTGATAGCACTCAGCCAAACTGTAAGCACATTTGAGAACGGTGTAGATTTCTGTTTCTTGCTTGAGGGAACTTCAGCTTCGTAACAGAAAAGAGATAAGTAGGTGCCCAAGTAAACATGGTTGCTGAAGGACAAGAGATAAGCTTGTTTTACAGTTTTACAGTTAACTGCCTATAGATTTCATTCCGTAATTTTGATTCCTAGAACTGTTCGAAAAGAGTACCCACCTACACATACACATAATGGCTTTTACCTTGCTCGAAATTCAAGGATGGCCATTTCAGTTAGGTCACTGCTTGTTCCTGCATCTTCAGCCACAGTTTTTGCCCACGAATCCCCATTACATCCCAGAGGCCCACAAGGTCTCACATCAGTCAAGCTGTTTCTGCATGAGCAGAGACAGTTTCAAAGGGTTAAAGCATTATCCACCCAGCAATTCTTTTTTTGCTTACCCCAACAGGGCTCAACCTCAAAGATCTGGAGCCTATATTTCAAAAAAGGCAATTTATCATACAGTTCAGACACTTAAGGAGGAAAAAAAGGTGCATCAGTTATACGTATGCCCATGTAGGCTCAATAATAAAGCCGATAATTTAACTGCATTTTTCTACCTGAGAACAAAGTTGGTTGCTTATCTTTGTTTTAGCTTGGCTGGCCAAGAAGACATATCTGTACAGCGTAGCCTGTTTCTTATTCATAACAGTATCACATATTTTGTCGGCTAAGAAGTGATATGGGAATACCTTCTCCCAGTTGGTTTCCTGAAATCTTACTGGTCCCAAAAAGGAAACTACTTGAAATACGGTAGACTTTTGCAAAACAAAGGTTTGACTTACTGCTCTGAGAGTTACCTGTGTTGTTCAGTCTTTGTGTGGGCTGGGAAAGCACTGGAGACCTCACATCTGCCAGTCTGTAGTTACTGATTATCCCATTGTGCTGAGTGAGCAAAGGTTTATATCCCTTGGCAGCGTGGGCAGCCCAGTTTACATCTCCACTGGGTAATCGTTTAAGTGGCTAAAGCTGATCTTCCAGGTAGGTATGGGAACGTCAGTGTTTCAGGCCACAGCAAGAGGTTTATAGGCAAAAAAAAAAAAAAAAATGTTCTATTAATGGCATATTGTTAAAGTTTCTTCAGAATAGGGAAACAAGTGCTCTGTGTGTTGCAATCTATAGGGGGTTTGCCATATCACTAGTTAGATTTGCTCTTCAACAGAGCCTTTGGATAGACAGCGTGGAAACCACTAGCTTTCTGCTGGAGATTGTCTAATGCTTTTTTAATAGGTAGTCTGTGCCTGTAAATCAGAGTAAGGGGCTAAAAGTGAGAGAGAAAGGTTGTGCGCCTGTGCACATGCACAAGTATGTTTTCTATGCAGACAGAAGCTTGATTTCCTCTCAAGGTAGAACTGACTAAAATTGACAACAGAGTTTAGACATCAGTTTTTAGCATTATAAAGAATCTCAGTTCAGCTCATGTAGTAATTCTTTTTTTGTTTTTTTAATAGAGATAGGAATTTCACTTAACCTAGGAATTGTTTTTAAATTTGAAATTAAAAATGTCTTATCCTTACCTTTCCAAAAGATCAAGAATTGCACATGACTCTCAGAGGAGTCAGGTAAATTGCTAACACCTCTCAAGCACCCTGTTCTCTTAAGGAATTGACATAAAAGCCACTTGATATAAGTGCAGTTGCTGAAACGCTGTGATTACAGTGACTCCTGCCAAATAATAAGGGCTTATTGTTTCCTTGCTGCAAGCTTTTGGAGGGAGGGATCATCTTTTCATTCTTGAGCTGGAAAGCACCCAACTCAAAAGTGTTCTCACTTAGGAGGAGGACTTCTGGCCATTACAGTTGCACAAATAAAAACAAAGAAATAGTTATAATTACATTGAAACTGACTAATAAAGATATACAGTGACTATCTGTTTGGTGTTTAATTTTGGTATGACCAGACATAAATAAATTACAGAGATAGGTGCAAAGATAGTACTACTCTGTTCCAAACCAAAAGATTAAACAAAATGATAGCTCCAAAACATATTTTTTTCTCCCCCATGAAGAAAAACAATTAATTATGACATCAGTTGTGTTTGGATAAAATTCTGTGTTTTTATAAAGCCTTTCCCAAGTCCTGGCTTCTTTACTGGAACAGAACAGAAGACCATCTCAGTATGACAATGCCAATGAAGTCCAGTAAAGATGGTCAAAACTTGATATTACTCCCCCATCACAAACAAAAATGTTTAGAGAAAGGAGGGTAGATCTTCCCAATTAGAAAAAGTAGGACTTTAACTGTCTTTAAAATAAAATGTAAATCTACTTTAAGAATGTACAATTAGTGTATTCACATTATGATTCTGATTGGTGGCTCCTGATTTTGTAGGCTACGAGACTCATTCTGAGAGAAAAATTCCTACCTGTTTCAATAAGACAAATATAACAAAAATCCGGTAATAACTACAGAAGATAGAAACAGATGTTGTGGGTTTAAGCCTGTGTGTGCGTTTCGTCTTTTCATCCACCATGCAGGAAGCTGAACATTCGGAGCACCAGAAATTTCCTATTATGTCAGCAAAGTATTAGAAGATGACATATTCTGGCTGTTAATGAATGAGGTTTGGATTGGAAGCAGTAAGATATTTCATGCTGGTGCCCAGTTTTTAAGTCTGTTCAGCTTCCATTTTATGTTAATTGTTCCTCACACTGGATGTGTAAAATGCATTTGCTGTTGTTCAGGTCCTTTGAATGTATGTCTTTACAGACTCATGCTGAAATTATTTCACATTTTCCCCTGCATCAGCAATTTTGTGCTGGGTTTCAGAATCCTTGGATGGTTTTATAAGACTCCTTTTTTTCTTTGTAACTCAGTCTTAGATCCTTTAAACAAGATTAGTCAAGGCTGAGTCTGTGTCACTGGCTTTTATTACCAGTTCATGGGTATGTCTGGTTGCAGATTTGGTTTTCACATACATTTGCACTGCTGTTTTCCACACAGGATTAGGAAGTCATGAGCCTTACATCTTCTTTCATGTCTCCAATTTGCATGTACTATGTTAACGAGAAGCCTCAGTTTATAATTGCCACTGAATTATAATCTTCTGCATCACAATAATGCGGTTGGCACTGCTTATGGGACACCATTAGAAAACTCCTTACATCAAGATACATCACCAAATTATTATTTCTTACTATTTCTAGGTGAGCGACTCCCACATTTTAAAGAACTTTTAGGCTTAAAAAAAAAATACCTTCAAGACAACCAATACTCAGAACAAGGCAATTTAATTTTAAACCACTTGTAGTACATCTGGCCAAAAGGGTTGTGATGTTTTACACACAAAAATTCAGGCACGTAAAAGCATGAGAAAATGTCGCATTACTCTGGCAAGTCAAAACCTATCTCCTTCAGATGTTCACCAGTTAAGGACACTTAAATCAGTGAAAATCAGTACTCCCATTTGAGAAAAATAAAAGAGTGGTGTTGAGCAAAGGGAAGGTGTACTGCGTTGTGGGTTTCCATGCAAACACACCTGAAACTTTCCCATGCCATGGGTACAGCAGACAAGGCAGATGATGTCACACCCTTCAGCCTAAGCCTCCGATCTGGTGTACTGCCTACCTGAGGTCCTTGTTGACCTGCTGTTGCAACTGGTTGTGCTGGTGGTGAGTCCAGGGATGGGAGGAGGTTAACCCTGAGACATAGCAGGACGTCCACTGAATTTGTGCAGAGTCTGAAAACACTTTTCAAGTCTGTGATAGCTGTTCCCAGGTCTCAGAGAACCAGTGGCAGTGACTCATATAAATGCTATGGGAGAACAAGATGAGTTGCAAGAGGAATTGCCTCCTGAAACAACAACTGCTTTAGGCATTACTAAGCATCAAGATAAATTCTAATTACTCTGGTGGCTTCCTGTCTTCCAGTTCAGCCTGACACTGTGGTCAAGTTCCTATTTGCTATGGCAACTGTCAGGCTAAGCTGTGTGTCTCCATGCATTTAATTTCTGAGGGCAAGTGTCATCCCACCCAATTTAAGCTACTGAAAACTCACAGGCTTTACCTAAACCAGCAGCCTCCTCTCCCTCTGAGGTCACAGGGAAAAGACATCCACTTCTCACGGCTGGTTCACCCTGTCCTAAGCCAGGGCTCTAGGATGGGTGTGATAAATCACCTCCCGGAGGTGCCTGTTTCTCTTCACAGGGTGTGAAAGGAGCTGAGGGGAACATGGAGACAAGACACCCAGCTCTCAGCTGCTGCAGCTCAGCTCTACGACCTCCTCTTGCACGCTAGCAATGCCATATGGGAAGCATAAGGAAAGGGGATGGACCAGTGCACATGCCTAAGGGCTCAGGGAGAAATATTTCCTCTCATCACCCTCCTCATCCCCAGAAACGGCCTTGCAAGCATAGCGGGGGTGAAGGTACCTGTCCTGGGTTCCAACTGCACGCAAGGAAAGGACAAAGTGAATTTCTATTGCGGCATTCCAGTTAGACACCCTCTCCCACCGTGTCCCTGATGCTATCCCCTCCATACCCTCCACCCACTGCCACTGCCCACTGCGTGGCATGTGTTAGCTGCTAACTGGCCTCACCCCACAGCAGGGCTTGCAGCTGGGAAATTCACTCCAGCAAAACAGGTACAGCCGATCCTGGCTGATGCCAATTATTCCTTCCTGCTGTCCAAACCTGGACAACCACTTGCTACATTTTGTAATGGTCCACTCTGGAAAACCGCAGTATCCTGTAGCAACACACTATGGTAACTTCAGAAAATCACTCAGCAAGCAGAAAATTATGCTTAAAGACTTATTTGCTAACAAAAGGAGAGTGCAATTCATTCAAAGACTTGTCAGACTGCAGGGTAGTTTTAGGCTTGGTTTGAAGACAGCTTGTTCACTGACTGGACTTTCGGGACTACATTAAACAAATGTGTTTTGCAACATTTCCCACTGTCTTTCCTAGATGGAGAATTTAGAAATAATAATAATAATAATAATAATAATAATTAATAATAATAATAAATAACGACAACAATAATAATAACAATAATAATGACGACACTGTTTTAATTTGTTTGACACATAGTGGTGATTGGCCTAAGCTAAAACTTTGCTCAGGAATTGTACTTGGACATATTGCACAAATGGAGTGAAGTTCAGACTAGGTATTTACGTCCCTGAGTTTCAGAGGTGTTAGTCAGACTCCTTCTCTGATTTTAATTAAATTGCCATGAGAAATTTCAGGGAGGGGGGTGGGAGCCACTATTTAAAGAGCTGTTTTAATCTGCGTTTCCAAGGCATTCTCTGTCCTAGCCTGGTCTCATGCAGAGATTAAACCACTGAATTGCTAAATACAAATATTTGTGGGCTTTTAAGATTCTTTGCTTTTTACCCCAAACATAAAGGGAGAGAAATCTAAGCAATGAGTTTGCAATATTTTCTTTTTCCTTTTTTTTTTTACCCCAAAAATGTAAAGTCTCCTCTGTAAGCATTTACCCACAGCTAATGTTTCTGAACACCAGATCTGAGTGAGTCATGCAGAAAATTTACTCCTACTGCCAAAATTAGGTAGCTGAGTTCTACAACACCCAGGTCCCTTAACCCAAATTTATTTCCCTTCAGTACATTTCCCACCGTGTCCCTCCACATTCCTCTGAGCCGCCAGTGTTCACTGCAGCTGCATGAGAACATCCCTTCCTATGGGAAATATTCATGTCTCTAGGAATCACCATAGCAGATCTCATGTCTCCCTCACCCTGTCCCGGCATAATGAGAAGAAAAAAAAGCAATCGTTCGCAGATCATTGCTGCCCACGGGAGCCCCAGTAGTCAGCAAACAGCTGGATGTAAGCGAGAACAGCCCTGGGGAGCTTTGACTTCCATCTAAGGCTGTGTTTGTCCATGCCTTGCCAAGGGGAAAACACAGCCCTGGTTTAAAGCGCAACTCAACTGGGCTCAAGAGTGTAGCCAAAGGCTCCACTGGGGTTGAATGGCAGGAGCTAAGAATCTACACCAGCGTGTTTGCAGGCTCCTCTGCTCCAGAGCTCCTCGTGGTGTAACCGGAGCAAGCACGAGGAGCAGATCTCACCTCCCACGCGCCAATTAGCAGTGACCTCCGTGCTGTAATGTACACAGCCCTCTTGCCGCATGGAAGGGCAGTTCCTTGTGGGGCCCATTACATTCACCCATTCTCATGACATTTTGCTGCTTATTACAGAAATCAGCTTCCAGACACTAAAATAAAGGGCATTTAAATTTTTCACTGTACTACTCATTCGCTCTGCTAGCAGCGTCAGCTGATCACACGTCTAGGCCCAAGTTCAGGCCATAGTAAGTTTTCTTGTGGTATTTGTCTGCTAACAATGATTTGGTGAGACTGTGTGGCACCGTTGGGGGCTGGCACCAGAAGAAGGTCACACTGGGAGGGGGCTGGCCTGTGGAGCTCCTGTACATAGCCAGTGCACAGGGGAAGTAGTTACACATGCAAAAACAATTTCATGATCATAAAAGATATGAAAATGAAGCAGGATTCTTCACTGTCATCCTTCGGGTCTGGTTCCCACCTCCTCTCTCCCAGAACAGCTCCCTGTTATCTGTTCAAAGGAGGTTCGCAGACCCATCCTTGACAACGTTACACCCACTTCATAAAATCCTGATCCCTGCTGCCTGTTACGGCTCTCCTACCTCCCTGACAGCATCTCCCAGTGCAGATCCAGCTGCCAGCTTAAACTACATAAAACATGAGCTTTGATCTTTTCCTCTCCAACCATCTCATCAGCTCAATTTCCCTCATTGTCATGGGGATTCCTCCACTTTCCCGTCAAATGTTCAAGCCCATAAGCTAAGTGCAATTGCCAGTCCAAGCTCTGCAGATAGGGCACCTTGCCCATCACCGCCAGTTTCAGAGTATTTGGAGATTTAATCCTTTCTGCCTAGGTCTTACTTAAGACTGTATCACCTTGGGGAATGCCTACACAGAGAGGTAGTGTTAAGCAAGCATTGACTTGCCAAAGCAGATGAGCACAAGCTAGCTGTAGCCTGAAAACCGTGTAATGGCGTTAAAGGGATGCTATGCCCAAGCTAACGTGGCCTCCTGAGAGGACTGAAAAAAACATGTTCATTCCTGCCCAGAGCTCTCTTACAGCTTCTCCTCTGGCCTTGAGACCAGTTGCATCGCTGTAACTCACACTGCTCACCTCCACTCAAAATACTGCTGCTGGTGACCCTGGTGGGGTCCTTTAGCAACAGCATCATCTGCTACATCCTCCTCCTCAGGCGTGAAGACCTTCATGCAGCTATCTCGCCTGCTGCCTTGTTGCACAGAATGCCAGAAGGTGTCATTAAAACTATAAATCGCTCCCACCACCCTCAGAAGAAAATATGAGACCAACTTGGAAAGCATGAAATTATTAGTTTTACAGCTACCCTCTCACTGCTTTGGCTCTTGCTGCCGCTGAGAATCCAGGCTCGTTTACTGAAGTGTGGTGCACGGAAGATTTGGCAACAGATGGCTGGCTCAAGGTTTGGCTACTAAAAACTAAGATTTTGATTAATTTTGGAAACAATATTTTTTTCTTTCTAATATTATTAAGCATAACACTGAAGTGCACACAGAACATGCAAACAGCCAGTCTGAGCCACAAAAATTTGGTAAGCTGCAGTTTCTGAGTCTTCTTAGCTTAAGCGGTTCACTAGACCATCTCAGTAGCCAGCATGGAAATTAAAACCAATGGGAAGTTTCAGTAGTCCTTTCATTTTCTTTTCAAAGCATTAACGGCAACTGCTTCATTTGCTTATGAAGAGCTCCCACATCTCTCAGAATTGTTGAGGAGAGTGGAGGTTTTTCCTTACCCCCACCTCCCTTCCTCTCCTGGCCCTGCGCACACTCCGGGCGAGGGGCTACCACTGGATCGGCGCTGCCGTATCGAGTTGCAGTGAGTTTGCAGCTTGGCTGCGAGTTCAAGCTGGAACCAGATGACTTACTTCACTATAGTTTCTCATGACATCTCGGTAATTAATGTCCCAAATCTCACTCCATCTCCTCTCTGAGGAGAGCAGCTCTTATTTAATTGCTTCATAACATATACTCAGAATGAATACTTGCCTAATTGTCCCTAGACAGATGCTTGGATGAAAGCCTGTGAGAAAGCATATAGGCTGTAACACTGAATAAAGGCCCACAAAGCACAATAAAGCAAAAACTTATAACTCTTTGTTACTTTCTAATCCCATCAAAACAATATTTATTTGTTTTTTAAGATACTCTAGTAACAAATTAAAAATAAAATTTTTCTATATGGTCTGTTTCCTCACCCCTTCAGCTATATAGAATAAGATCATGAGGCAGATTTCTTTAATGCAACAGCTTAAACAGGAAGGGATAAATTTTCAAAGCACAGTGTGATGCTTGAGCCATGTTACTGTAGTTTGTGGGACGGCATTGTCGTTTGACAGTTTTAATAAGCCAGCTAAAGAGCAAAAGCTCTGAGTGAAGTGAATTACTAGAGAATTGATATCTGCAGTAACAGTGGTATTTCGTACATAACCTGTGGCCATTGTGCCACCAGTGAGGCCACAATGTTCAAATAAAGAATACATCTTTAGAAACCACACTGTAAATTAAAACCTTGTGAATACGAAAGGTTACATTCAATTATTCAGTATTGAGTAGGATTCAAAATTATTCAAAAGCATACTTGGCAACACTGATTCTAAACGTTACTTGATCTCAAAGACCTTCCTCTTCCTCCAATCAATAGGGGTATTAGGCTATAAGATCACTTGTTTCTTGCTATCTTAACTTGTTCAAACTGGTAATGTTTCTATCATTTCTGTGCTATCAAGGGTCCTCCTGAATTGACTTCTCTCTCTGCCTTTAAGGAAGGACCTTCCATCAATCATACCCAAAACACGGACCCAAGTCCATCCCTGCCCCCTACTGTGTTATTTTTGCAGTTGTGGGCAGAAATTTCTGTTGAAACTCCTCTTAAAGCTCCTAACCTAAAATGCAAGATCAGGCTGAACACTATGATTAACTGTTGACTAATGTTTTTAGCCAAGTAAAAAAAAAAAATAATAATCCACATTTTCATTTCAATGCTTTGAATACCCTTTTTCCTAACAAAACCATGAATTTTTCACTTTCAAATACTTGTTTCTTTGTTAACTTGCGGGAAGGTGAGGGGGTGGTAGTGGTGGTGTTACATTAAATGCCAACAAAAGGACTGTTTAAGCTAAAACAAATTTTGATTTTTCATTTCACTTGAAATATTCAAATATATCTAGGTCAGCTCAGCTCCCCCCACCACAAAAAATTGTGTTTGTAACCCCTCAGCCCATCTGCAGAGATGGAAGTCAACCATTCTCAGAGTTCTTCACAGAAAACCTCAGCCTGAATTGTAGTCCCACCTCACTGCCATGTGTCATATCGAGACTTCAGAACACACACAGAATTATAAGATTGTCCCAGCTGATCCCTTCAAATCATCAGGTGGATGATGTGGCTCAGCACAGCAGATGCTGAATCACAGAAATGAACAGAGTCTGGTCATACTGTTCCAACTACAACTACACACAAGTGCAATCAACAGGAAAACCCAGATTCAGCCAAAGCTTGGTACGTGGTCCAGATTCTGATTTTGACTGTTCACACACTTGCAGACTCTGCTGAAGTTGAGACATGTCCAAATTGCCACAGGGCAGCAGCTTCGAGTGCTGCTACAGTGCAGAAATCAGACTCTCTTAGACTAAATTCATTATAAATATCTCATAATACTCTATATTCTAACAGGTTTATTAGGGGGTTTTCTGTTTAAACTGCATGAAAATCTTATGAATTCCCATATCATACAGTTGAAATAAATCTGCTAAAAGGTAAGGTTTTTTTAACATGCCCTTGGTAACTTTTCAAGGAATAAACTCTGTGCATAATATTTAACAAGAAAACAAAACTACTTGGCCAAGCACTCTTTTAAAAATGGAGTAAAAGTCATAAATTAAGAGATTTGTTGGTAATTCAAATGGCAGAAATATTATCCTGTCTGCAGTCTGTTATGAGATATTACATATGTTCTGCTAGGAGTCAAACAAATTTAAAGAACAGAGCGTGTAACTTCATTTACTTCAAAATGCAGTTCATGTAGAGTACACATGTAATATGCACTTACTGTGATGTTAAATGCTAGAAATGAGCTGTTGCTGTAACTTGGAAAGGTATGAGGGTGTTCTCCCCCCTGTTCCCCCTGCAAAAATAAGGATTTTGGCAGACATTTCTAGTGTAGTTGTTTCTACACATGCTGGGGGCTCGCAAGAAAACCCCAAAATTTCCCTCAACAAGGAATTCAAAATAATATGCAAAGTCCTAAATATTAACATCTCAATGTGAACAAAAAGATGCTGAGAAACATGGACAGAAGAACATAGATGTTTTAATTTCTGAATATGGAAGATGTATTTGACTATGGCTCCATAACACTGGTCTGCATCTGTACTGCCTTTATCCCAGCATCAGATAACCACCACATAAAAAAAAAAAAAAAATATTTTGAAATGGGTTATTTTAAAAGAAAATATCATAACCATAACAGTTTCAGAATGAACCAGTGTAGACATTCTTTCTCTTGTCTCTGGAACTGTAGTTTTAGAGATTTCTCTACAAAGTCAGTTCCCTATAGGAAAAATTGCGTTGCAAAGCACTAGAACAACATGGGATGAGAAAACCTCAGATACCTATATTGATAGTTTGTCAATGAAGATACTGCTAGCAATAATTACCGGGGGGGAGGGGGATAAGAAAAAAGAAATTAAGATTTAAAAATAGTGATTACATTCTGGCTCTGCTGAGAAGCATGAAAGTTGTATGTGGTGTGCCAGAATGCTACCTTAGATCACCAGAAAGACACATTAAATTTTGATGTCACTTTCCTGAACAGTAATTATGATTTTCGTTTTGATTTCATTAAAATTTAGTATGAAAATTTCTAATTTTCAAGAAAAAAAAAGAGAGGGAGAGGTATTTCAAGTCAGCTGCCAACCTTTTAAGAAACAAAGAAAAATCGATTTTTAATCTCTTAGCAAGTAGGAGCAATTGTAGAGTTGTGTTCATTGGAAAAATAGTGTTGCATAGTAAACTGCTACAAGCACGCTAACCTTCCAGGTTAGGAAACAACATTTCTTCTGGAACAATGATGAGAGATTTTGCAAAGCTGCTGGCTTTTGGTCTGCATCAGAGCTAAGCTTCTTAGTCTTCCATGCTGCTGTGTCTTACAGAGGGAGAGGTGGTGGAGGGCAGTGTTATTTTTTTTAATCAGTTGCCTAGAAGCAGATTATTTAGATAATCTAAATTATTTAAACTGGGATTTAGACTCGAATTCAGATTTACCTGTTTTGAAGCCATCTGAAAGAAATTAGCCAGTTAATAGCTTTTAATTGAAAAGACAGTAGATACACTGTCTATTTTCTGACTCTGACTCTCCTGAAGCATGTAGGTTCTGCCAGCTTGCTTCTCCACAGCAAGAACTCTGTCTCCCTTTTATATGATATGTGCCGCTGAAATTGGTTAGCTGTTAGGGAAGCAGCTGAGGAGTTCTGGACTCAGACCCCCAAATAAATCAGGAGAAATTCCACTACTGCTATTTGAGATGCGCCTCCAGTAGAAAACCAGGAAGACAGCCTAGGAGTTGGGGGACTTCTGTAATATATCACAAGGTAAAATAAATGCAACTGGATCCTGAAGCAGTTTCAGCTCTCTGAAGAGCCTGGAACCGGAGATGTTAAAGTTGCAGTTGTTCTGGCACCACTCCTCTGTTAAACTAAACTATTTACAGTGCACAGTAGTAAGCTGCAGACATTACAGATCCCTAAAGATCTTTCTTAAAATAAAATTTGATAGGAAACACAAATCATTTATTTCACTGGACATATTCTCCAAGACAATTTAATCTGGAACATTCTACATCTTTTGCTTCAGTTTCCACTTTAAAACACTCAATTTGGAAATTCTTGCAGTCTTTCACTGCTTCCTTCTTCATTCAGCTCCGATTTTTGTGCATAGTTGAGCAATCCCATCTTTTGCCAGTAATCTATACATTCTCCTAAAAGCAAATGCCTTCTGACCCTGACATGCAGAGACTTTGCAACCAGCCTTTTTATGGGCCACCGCGACCCACCACGCTTTCTACAAGAAATCTACATGCGACAAAACCCACACAGTTTCCCTTTCAGGCATGATGGGTGTTCGTCATTATACAGCTTTGAATTAGGAGTACCTAAAACAACTCTGCCTGTCTTCACACTACATAGAAAGTTAATATTTCATTTAGGAAGTGATCTGTCCTCTTCTTTCTTTGAAAAAGTTTGTGATGTTGCATGTACCGACCGCAGCTCTCTGAGGGACCCAAAGATCAATGGCATAAACCAAAAAAACAAATACTTCGAGCAAAATTATTATCGTAATTTTTCCATGCAATACATATTTAATGTTTCAACAGGTAGTTTTTCATAGGAAATACCACACAGGGTCCAGGAATAACTGTGAGAGAAGTAGATGCTATGCTGCAAGTGCACTATGTTTGGCAGTAAAGAGCTTTTCAATAATGTCTTTGAAGAAGGAACTCAAGAACGTCACAAAGAGTCAGAAGCAGCAAAAAAAGTTATAATCAGAGGCAAAATTATTTCAATTTGTTGAGATGAGAAAACAGTACAAAGAATTTCAGAGCATTTGAAAAAGCTACAGCTATACATCAACCTGGCAGATAAAAGACATGCAAAACAGTATGTATTGCAAGAAATAATGTCTTCTGCAGTAAGAAAACCATTCATAAAAAACTCCGGTGACACTGTGGAGAGATCTGTGCAACAACTATCTTTTTAAATGTGCAGGGGCAGATGTCGGTTTTTAAGGATGTATAAAGCATATGTGCATAAAGTAATACCAAAGGGATTATGGAGTCGCTCAGTAAATCAGTGGGGTACTCGTCTACAGCTCTGGCTACTGTAAAAGACATACTGTAACAATAGAAGTGTCTCAAAAGAGTGGCATAACAACATGAAAAATCTTCCATAAGAAAAGAAACTCGAAATACCTGGCATACTTATTTGAGAGAGGATAGTCAGAAGAAGAGAAATGATTGACAGACGTCTTTCAAAACTACAATGACTACAAGAAATATCGTTTTGTGTTTTCTCAGAGTAATTATGAAAACAAGAAACCATTCAGTGACCTGACAGCAACTAATTAAATCACATTATTTTATTACAAGATAATAATGAAACTGTGAAATTCATTGTCACAGGGTAGCACTGCAGCCCAAAACACACCACAGGTCTGAAGTGCACAGAACTTCCTACAAATAATATAACTACCTCAGCTAATATAAAAAGCAGTTAAGCCACTGTCTAAGCAGTTTGAGTTAACTGAAGAAAAAATGCCATTACCAAAAATTCTCACTATTCTTTGGAATCACCTGATAGTGACTACTCTCGGCAGTGACAGCAGCGACATGTGAGCTGCTACCACCCCATTGATTTGTACTCAATGACGCACATGAACCCATGATGTTAATCCTATACAAAACCGTTAATCGACTTCTCAGAGCATTTCCCATGTCCTCACTTTCAGGAGAAAAATTCTCGGCTGGTACCACACGAGACCATTCAGTGAAGCGTGGTCCACAGCATCTTTCTTCAGCTCTGCCCCACTGCAGCTGTTAGCTGCCGCTGCAGCCCACGCCACGCTGCGGACACAACTCTGGGCAAACACCTTCACTGTCTATATCCTCAGTCCTGATGCTAAAAATGATGACTCTGAATCAGAAACGCATTTACAACGACTTTAGCTGGTCAGCCACACAGCTAATTGTGTATCCCTACACGAACAATATAAGCACTGAAGGTTAGATGGATGGGTAAGAACACAACTGAACCCAGGCCTTCTTCATTACAGTTTTCCAGGCAAAATACTGTATTTCACCTTAGAATGAATATGATAAGGAAAAATCCATCTTCTGAGATAGAATTAATAAGTATTGATGCTCTACATTAAGCACCGCCAAGTGAATAATTTATAATGAGTGCTATAGGGGGAAAGGAATTTCAGTAAAAAAATTGTTAGATTAATCAATTTATCCTCATTTTGTGTGTATGAATTCAAAACTTAAGCTCTACAATTGTATAATAAATTATAATTACTCTTTCTTTTTTTTTAAGATTGAGCTGAAGATTGTTTGCAAGCATCCTGTTTGACTCTGGAAAATCAGTACCAAAATCTAAGCCAAATTTATTATATTGGACATGCTAATCTCATGATATTACATATGTCTACTAGTGGAAAATTATTTTAAAAGTACATTCCAGCAATTTGGCTCCAGAAAACTCTTTTCTATACATTCAAATGTTACTTTATATAAACCTTCTCACAAACTGCTTTCAAACTCACTGGTTTTGTAAGATTACTTGCCCGTGTTTTTGTTCAGCAGGAAAAGTGGAGCAAATGGGTGCAAAATATTCTCAAAGAAAATTAATTTTTCCACTAAAGCAAACACACTAGAGAAAATGTTGCAGTATTCACCCACGTGATATTGAGCTGTCAGCAAAACTGTATAATTGCACTACGTCTTGTCCAAGTGACCTCCCACTGGGAAATGCATCTTTCCATACTAATGAAGTTCAGCACAAAGTGTAACTTAGGCATTTGCATGTTAATGGAGCTTTGTACATTAGACTGTTTATTCAGCATGGGAGAAATACTGAAAAGAAGGTGTTAACAGAAACCTTTAGCCAAAATAAGACAGGGTTAATTAGGACATATGGAATGGGATCCGAGTAACAAGAGACATTAAAATTAACCCTGTTTATCCAGCTGTAGCAGGACAAGGGAGGGGGTGGGAGAAATCCCTTCTTTGACCCACACAAAGGCCTTTTCTGCTATAGGATTCAAGGGCAATATTTTCCCACTGGCACAGCTCCACCGGTGGCTGGGGCATTTGCATGGATCAGGCGATGTGTATTCATCAGTCCTTTCATCCCTTCTCTAACTCCTCCCAAAAACTAAGAGAGCACCAAAACACCGCAGCTGGGCAGAAACACTCCTGGAGAGGTGAAAACATCTATAAAAGAAGCAGCAAGGTATTTTTGGCAAAACAATACAAGGTTCAGGCCAAATCTATCAATATATGCTCTGATCTGTACATTTTACAGACATGGTTAATGTTAAAGCGCTTGGGTAGACCTCACGGACATTCAAGCACCTTACGTCCACGCATGGGCCTTCCTTCCAGGAGACTGGGGACAAGACAGCTGAAGGGCTGTTATGATTAAACTAATGTCTACATGAGAGGAAAAGATGAAATAAAATGAAGAACAGGATGTCTGGGTCTTGTAGCAGAGTGTATCACAGTTTGGTAATTCTATATATGTTTTTCAGACTCCGTGGCATGTTTTTGGTTTAGGACAAGATGTAAAAAGAGCTTTTTCTTTCCTTTTAAATAGACTATTTTTGTTGACTTTTTTCTTATTGACTTTTTTTCCTAAGTATTTTAAATGTATTGCTGCTTGCTGATTTCTGTGGGTAATGATTTCACCCCAGAATCACCGAAGGAATATCCGATCAGTATTTCTGATAGCTCGAATTCTCGGCTGCCCTCTCCTCTCACAAACTGACAGCTGATTACTACAATCAAGGCAAGGACAGGGGATTTGGTTTCTCCTCATCTTGGTGTTTCGTACTTGCATTTCAGACCTGGAAAAGGGTTTTTTTCATGCCCTCGAGCTATTTTCTTGTAAGACTACCAGTTGGTGTAACAAAGGGTGTAGCTCCTCCCTACAAACTTTTTATTTCTAATCCTAGACCTTCACACCCACAACAACACTATTACTACCATATTTCAAAGCAGATTTTTAAAATGCAGGTTAAGTTCCTGTTTCTAACAGAATATGGATGCTTTGCTTATCGCTGTGCACATCTGAAAAGGTTTTCTTTTTCAAAAAAATGGGGTTTATTTTCTCTCATCTTTTTATTCTGCTATGTGCCAATAAATGTGTAGTTTATTCAGTGTAAGCAGAACTTGCATTTGACTGATTGATGTGAAGTCTCTTCTTGCTTAGTGGCAATGTATCTGTCATCCTGAAAGAAGCAAAAAGGCAGAAGTGACAGCCAATGTGCAGAATGAGGATATCAAGAGAGCTGCTGTCTTCCTTGAGCATAAAGCCACTATAACGTAAAAGCAGGAAAAAAAATGATTGAACTGAAACATCAAGCAGTTACAAGCATCTCTCTTCTCAGTGTACAAGCAGCTGATGCATTGTTTACTTCATAAATTAAAAATTCTGCAATGCAACAACAAACTCCTGTTAGGGGTGAACAAAGCAGGGAACGCATTGCTGCCGGCACTGCGTTGCACAAAGAGGCTGCAAGGCACTGTGCTGTAGTGCAAGCACTGGCTGTGGTGCCATCCATCAGGGAGACTGCTGTTACCCTACACCGAATATTTTCTGGGCTCAGGTCTATTGAAACTTAACTGTGCTGGGCCAACTGGAATCACGTTTACACTGGAGAAATCTACATGACCATTAATTATTACTCTGTTGTTGTTATTATTATGCGTATTACATCAGTGTAGAGAACCAGTGGCTAAAGTGTGGAAAAGAAAGCCTCTTCATTACTGAAAATTGCCTGTGTTTCATGGTGGGTAGAATGAAAGAGACAGAAATGGGATGGAGTTAACTGAAAGGAATAGTGCTCAGCCAAACTCCCACGTAAGCACTGCTGCTTATGCAAAACAGACCGAAAGCTTTCCTCAGCACAGCACTACCTACCAGCCACTATTTACATGGCAACTACTTCAGAGGAATCAGAAGCTCCACTCTTTTTAGAAAACCTTCTGTTCTTCTAAGAACGAAAGGCATCTGTCATATGCTTCTCATAATGGTGGGTGCCTCAGCTTATTACCGGCAGGAGAACAAAGGAGGCATTTTGCCCCAAGAACGAAGCAACAATAAACTTGCTCCCATTTCTTCCTCTGTGAGGGGGCACATTTCTTTCTGATCTAATGAGCATAACACCAACATGAGCGAACCTCGTTCAAAACTTCTGCAACCCTAAGGCGTGTGGCTACTTGAACATCAAGAATTATGGCAACATTTGCAGGGAGCTCATAACTTTAGGACTGCGGTGATTTATTAGCAGTACTGACAGTTGCCTGGGTTGCTTGCCATGATACAGGCCAGTTGTGCTCATGATAGATTGAGGTCATTGAGGGGGAGTGGAATAGGTCCTGTCATATATCCTTCATCAGGTTTTCATTTGTCTGTGAGTTAGGGTTGTGGTAGCAGTGGGAAAAGGGTCTCATCTGAATGTTTATTTTTCTAGCCTGAAGGGCTCTGTTCATTAAACATGCATGTGTTTGATACCTGAAAAGGAGACATCAGCATGAGGGATTTGTGACTCAACTCACTGACCTGTACTGTCAGTCAAATTTCAAAAGTAAAATTTAGAGCTTGGAAGTTAAGGAGGGAAAAAACCCCAAACAAATAAAATAAAACAAAACAAAAAATAAGTAAATATATTAAAAAAAAAAAAAGACACAGGAAAAACAACCCAGAAAGCAAGAAAGAAAGAAAGCAAGAAAGAAAGAAAGCAAGAAAGAAAGAAAGCAAGAAAGAAAGAAAAGAAAGAAAGAAAGAAAGAAAGAAAGAAAGAAAGAAAGAAAGAAAGAAAGAAAGAAAGAAAGAAAGAAAGAAAGAAAGAAAAAGCAAAATACTAGATAGAGCACTACAGGTCTTTGAACAGCCACATGGGCTGGTCTTTGAAATCTGTGTGCCCACCACACGTGTATGCTACCCCACGCAGTGTACTCCTGCCAGCTCACGGTCAAGCCTGTCTGCTTTGTTCAGCCATGCAAAAACAGCTAGAAGTCCTACAAGGACCACAGAAAATGTCGACAACACTACTCGGGATTTGCCAGATCAGGTCCTTCACTTGCACGCTTCTGGTGGATGGGTTAACTAATTTACTTCTCTGCCCCACTGTCATAAATGAATGAGTACAAATAGGTACCAAAATCCTCACGGTCAAACATCGTGAATGAGAGATCATGCCCCAAACTCAGGAGCTTATTTCTAAAGCACCATTCCCTCCAGTGGTAACTAAATAAATTTTGTCATCTAAAGAGCATTTTCTAAACACAGATAACCTCAAAAGCTGTAACCTTTTAACTCATTCTGTTCTTTTATCTTATTCAGCCAATTTTACACAATAGAAATCCATACAGCAAGTGTGAAGATGGTACTTTTAACTCTATAGTCTTTAAACCAGCCATGGAAAACCAAATACATTTAGGAATTGTGAAAACAGTGTACAATCACCAGAGGCTCGAGCACTGCAGCCCAGGACTTGGAAACAAGCAGTAGATGCAAAACATTTCACCACAGCAGGCAGCATGGATTTTGCATTTCACAGGTTTATTAGTGTGCATGTGCATACACATGTGTGTGATGAAGTTTCTGCAACCAGAGCCAGTGGAGAGGTGCCGTTATCTCCCAGTGAGTGGCACACCGCTGGTTTTGCTAAGACAAACTCTCGGTCCGTGTGCTTCAGCTGTGTAGCTGAATGAAACCTTTCTGATGACACATAGAGCTGGGGAATAAAGTTAAAATACCAGCCTATGTCTAACATTTATCCATGTGGTTTTGTACCTTCTTGGGCTTCTGTCAGGAGAATGAGAACTCATGAAAATCAGCCCCTTTTCCACACACCTCTATTAACAACCCAGTGCTCTTCTCCGCCCAGGTGTGTTTCACTCAGTATTAATGGCTTGGGCTGAGACTGAGTAGGGGTGATGGTGACCTCCCATTAGCACTATCTGATGCAGAGATGAGGTCGTGAAGCTACCCTACTCTTTGCACCAGTAATATCCAAACTTCCCTGTGCTTTCTGCAATGGGATGGCTGTTTTCCTCAATGGACCTCGCAGAGTGTCGCTACCAGCATCGTGTTATTGACTAACACTCCCCCAAAAGCTTACTGAGACACTGGAGCCCAAGGAGCAGGAGGTCTCCTCCCATTTATATGGAGACAAAGCTAGAGCATCTCTGCTGAAAGAAATTGAGCTTCAGCTGCACCAGTGGAGATACTACCTATTTACAATCTAACTCAGGGGCTTCTTTTTGCTACATAATTAAGCAACCCATGAGACAGGAAAACAAAAGCAGTTGAGTAAGAGGAGGAATCCTTTAGGTATTGAGGGAGATAATAAGGCCTGAACTTGCTCTCATTTGAATTTTATCAGATAAACAGAAAGGAAAATAAAAAGACACACAGTTTAAACATATGCTTCCAATTTTCTCAGAACTAGTAAATGGAAAATACTGCTATGTCATTAACCATTTTCATATTTATTCTGCAGTATTTAAGGTTAGAGGTGGGTCATGTTTCTGTGGCAACTGTTGTGGAAACAAAAATTCATTGTGCTGTAGTTTTATGTTAATTAAAATCCATAGCATTTTAAAAACCCTCAAACAACTATTTAAATACATTTTTAGGTATTTACTTCAGATTCAGGATTGAGTCAGTCATCCAAGTCAACTGTAATCTGCAAAGCGAGAGAAAGACATGGAGTCTCCCAAAGCAAGATACCTTTCTTAGTTTCCCTATTACATGAGAAACATGAGTTACAAGACTCTCCTGCATTTGAAATTTCACTGCTATTAACCACAATGGATATCCAACCCTTGCCATGCCAGGCTTCATTCAAGGTTTTTGTTTGCTGGGTAAAGAAATAAACTAAACCAAACATATTTAAAAATCTGTTCCCCTTTATTTTGAACAAATCAGAACTGCTGTTAAGGAGCCTGTTTTCTTTTGGCTTGTTGGTTTAGGGTTTTTTCCATTTTCTTGAAACAAATGAAAATCACATGCTACAATGCAAAATCACTATGCTTTATCCAACATTTTATGCCCTTTAACTGAAGCCTGATTTCCAGGGGATGTAAAACACTCACACCTCTCAGTTGGTTCCCCAGCTACTCCTATTGTCTACTCACCTGCTCACAAAGCCTGTTCATATCTCCACTTTTAAAACACTCAGTGCTGGATGATAAAATCAAGCCTGATGCAACTCTGCGGACTGCACTCTAATGGGTACCAGAAATATCAGTGACAACAGACCAGGGAGAATCTGACTGTAATTAAAGCTAATTATTAAGGATCTTTCCTGTCACATTTTTACAAATGTATCTATTAAATCAGATGGAATTAATGAAATTATGTTGAAAACCTTATGTTTGTGGATTTTTGGGAATTTAGGACTCAGCAACCGACCCATCCAAGCCTCATTGCTCTCTTACACAAATTCCTTACTTTTAATTTGCCATGCTAAGGAATTCTGGAAGCTATTGTAGTTGATAGTCACAGGGACCTGTATGATTTAATGTCTGTTATTCAGGTTAGTTTAATCCTCATGCAATGGTACCAGGAGTTATTACACCAGCTTTCATCATTTTCATACACATGGGTTTAGGAAACCTCTTCTTGCTTTAGTCTGTCAGAGCAAGGGATGCTTTGGCTTCATACTTTCATGAGGAAAGAGCTACACCCTACTAAGGGCTTAACATGTCCTGCAGATTTTCATACAGACCTATGAAATGCATAAGCTTTTGTGGATAAAACAGCAGCCTAATTTTTAGAATCTGCCTAATTTTTAACTCTCAATGCCGCTACAAAGAAAAAGGGAACAGAGAGCATGTCCTGAGACTGAATGTTGTCTTTGATCTACTCTTCCCAGGGATCTTTTCCCTTTCTTTTGAAAATCTCCTTTAAGAAAAGGAGCTATATCAAGTATCATTTACCAAACAGTAAATTCAGTAGTGTTGTTACCCAGGAAAAATCCAAACAGCAGCTGGCAGCTAGGTACCAGGAGCTACTCACTTCGCAATGCCAGACAGCGAGATGTCCACGTGTGGTTGCTTTGCATTGGATATTTCATGCATTTCTTATTTCCAAAAGTAGGTGATCATCAGTTTTCAATGGCTTGTTTTGACCTTATTCCATGGAAAATGAGGTGCTATTTCTGGCATGCTTATGAACCTACTGTTTAGTCCTAAAAGTTTTGCAAGAAAAGGGATAATAAATAGTTATTCACTTCCACTGAATAGCTTTGTAGATTATGTGCTGAGGGCAGTAACAGCTGCTTCTCGTTACCGAAAAGGCCTCCTACCATGTGTACTGCTTACACACCGAGCTAAGGTCAAGCCGAGTAGCAGGTTTTTTTCCCCAACATTGTTTAAAGGCTTTTAAATAAAACCATATTAGAAATACAGTCACCTCTGGTAACTGATTTTCAAAAGCAAAGTTAGAAGAGCTGTAAGGTTTTTAAAAATCTTCGTTTCTGATTCAGAAGGCTTTTTCTTTTCTGTGTTAAAAACACTGGGCTGCCCTTATGCTGCTAAATCTGGAGATTCTTCCTTGCAGTTCCTGAAGCCTTTATTCATCTGCTGTATTTTTTTTCCACCCTGCTTTGCATTTTCTTCACAAAAGAGTATCATAATCCAGGTTGATGATTGTTCCAAAGACTTACATGCTGCCGTTTTTCCCTGCAGTGCACACAGTAGGGTTTGCCCATTTCCACCCATGTGAGGTGCACGCTGAGTTCCCAGGCTCCCATGTCTGCTCCTGCTCACTGGAGGCTGACTTTGGAAAGGAGGAGATGGGCGTCCTCAGAAAGCAAGAGTTGACCCAAAATCAACACAGAGTAACAGAGGAGGACAACGGCTTCCTTCTAAAACTATCTTGACACCAGCACATCTCTCTTGATGGATGGTTTGAGGAGGGATTAGCACCTGCATGAGCTTGGCCCCACTGTGGCTACTTGTTAAGGGGCTGCTGCAATTCATGGGTAAGATTGTGCAACCAGCTGGAACTAAGAACCACACTCCTGATGGAGGGTTCATCCTAAAAGATAGAACGTAAAATCATCTCTGTCCTGGGGGTGGTCTTTTCACCCACCCACCCCCCCCTTAATTTGAAAGGAATGCAGGAAAATACAGCAATCCTTTGCACTACCTGTAACAGAGGAAGGCAAAGCATTCTGTACAGATAGGAAACAGAAAATATGAAGCTACAACTCTGCTGTGGTTTTAATTGCAAAGAGTCTTTTAGAGGCTGGTGAAGTGTATGTAATCAAGTTGAGATTCTCACAAAGCTGCCAATTAGTACTACTGCCTTATAACCCGTGATGTACTTCTTCCTAGGTCAAAATGCACTTACTACAGATACGGTACACAAAGGTGCATGGGTTTTTTCCCACTTGTTTCCAGATGAAATTCAAGTGGGAGTAAGGAATAACAAGTTTTATTGATAAAGCAGCAAATGTTTAGGTATAATCACTACCCAATCCCACAGTGATGTTGCATTTCTGTGGAAAAAAATAATCAGGTATTTTCACAAAACTTTTTCACTCCCTCTTGTTCTGCATTTCAGTTTCCAAACTGCCAGGACTTCCATCTTGCCCTGAATCTACACAATTAGTGACATAAAGCTGCAAAAAGCGGATGAGTTTTATGAAATGTATGTCACAGTATTGCTTTTTAGATCATCAGATCTATATTTACTCAAAACAGACTTGGTGCTTACTTGCAGAATTAGCTTCTGGTGGGGGAGATGACCATAGTAAAGAGGCACAGATAGATTTCCCTCTGCCCATGGAGGGGTTTGAAAGGAAACCACTTTCACCTCTGGGGACCTTTGTTCGTAGCAGTACCACACATTCTGTGTTCAGTCTTAGCTCAGCACTTTTGATAAATAAATTTTCTGGTTTAAAAGAAAAACAAAAAAACCCCCAAAAAACAACAAAAACCAAAACCACACAAAAAAAACCCAACCCAAACCATGAGCAACTTTCACATAGCATAATGAATTTTAACCAAGTTACCAATCATGCCACAGCAGCTGGTACTAAGTCTCTTTATCAGCTGCCTGGCATCTGTCACGTGCTGAATTTTCATAGCATCCTGACATAAGAGAAACAGAAAAGCAGAGAAGACCTCTACTATGTTAAGGGGTTCCCAAGTCATATGCAACACCAATAGCTTTCATAGGACTTTCAGCAGTCATCACCATGTTTTTTATTTGAATCCAAACTGTTCTATACACAATCCCAAACGGTTTAGTTCAGCCAGCTGTGACTAGGCTGGAAAATTATCATAAAGGGTTGGGTACAAAACAGAGGGAAAAAATAGCATAGTGCATTCTACTAAAACAAATGAAAATCAGAAGAAAAGAAAAACTTGCCATGTTAAGGAAGACCTCTCAGAAAGTCAAAGTTTAAAGCCAGTGTAGACAAAAGAAAGTAAAGGTGATTTAGAGCATCCATGCTTTCTTAACACTGACGTATTTTTTAAACAAAGAACTGAACAGAGCAAATAATACTCCGTTCTGGTCAACAAATCTTGTTTGTGATAACCCTCACTCTAATGAAAAAAATGTGTGGTGTACCATTTTTAATTGCAGAAGTCAAGACTGTTTTTGAAGTTCTCTGCTATTGGTTTTGTAGTCATCACTGTAAATTGCTGTCATTCATCTCTGCCATCAACTTTAAGATGAAAAAGTAACACAGATGGAAAGATATACCAGTCTCTGGCCTCCAAAGTAGACTGTAGCAAAGAACAGTCTCTTGTAGGACTCTGAAGTGATCTTATTATACTCCTTGGCCTCTGCTCAGCTTTTGACACCATTCGTCTCTCTGTGTCACTTGCCTCCTTCCTTGGCTTCACCAGTAAGCATGGTGCCACGGTGCAAATGTCTTCAGTGCAGTCACTTGGATGCTGTCAGCAGCATGTGAGAAAGACCAGTAAAAGACAAAGGGTGACTGAGAATTCCTCAAGAACCTGACATTCACAAATGAAGCTTTCTCCCAGTGAAAACTACGCTGGTTAATAAAGGATATGAAAGTAAAGTAACTATACCAAACAGGGACAATGATAGCATTGGCTACAAAGAGATAGCCAGGTAACAGATGAG
Organism: Falco punctatus; assembly: GCF_963210335.1. Classification (NCBI taxonomy): domain Eukaryota; kingdom Metazoa; phylum Chordata; class Aves; order Falconiformes; family Falconidae; genus Falco; species Falco punctatus. The sequence continues at coordinate 83,554,852 of NC_137586.1, forward strand.
TGTGGTGGGAAAAACTGAATGAAAAAATGAATGAAAAGCAGTTAGCCAGTAAGACTGAGCAAGAGGTACTTTAAATAAAATCTTAGCTTTTAAGTATATCCAACCATAAATAAGGATGACGTCTATCACAATGCAGGGAGAATGGATTTTGTATTGTCTAATTGCAGAATTAGGAATTTCAGAATATGTAATAGATATTCTGCTATTAACCATGGAGGATGTTAAGAAATAATTGTTACTTTTAAAACAAAATATTAATAACATTGAGAGAATAACATTTCTTTATGTATAGAGAAAATTAGTTTTAACAAAGTTCTGAAAGAGAACAAAATTTCAAAGGTCTAGGAAAAAAAGGAATATTGTGCTAGAATTTAATAAGCATACAGAACACACCATGGGAAATCATACCCTGATTAGCATGATTTTGATCTAAACAAAATATTTGAAAGGCTGAAGTAGGAGGCATTGGCTTAGAAAGCAGCAGTGTAGCTAATGTCCATTAACTCAATTAAAACAATGTAGCTTGATTTTATGGGAAATGCATCTTGCCAGAAAAAAATGTGTTTTTTAAAGAATGAGATTATAAATATGACTAATAAAGGTAAATATATTTGCATTATATAAACAAACACACTGCAGCAGTTCACTTACTGCCCTATACTCAGGGCACGAAAACCTGTTACGTGCAGAGGTTTGTTTTGTAGTAGCTACAACTTTGCAGCAGCCACACCAATAGTCTTCAAGTTGTTCTACTTTTCTCTCAGCAGCTAGGTATCTTCCTTCATAGCATGATGTGGCACTTTCCTCTGTTCCGCAGGAGCACGTTGCAGAATTCATCACTCAATATTTCTAATGGCAAAGGTTTGTGATTAATAAAATGCTCAGACCCTTCTGAATTCCTCCTGTGGAATTCATATCCACTCCAAAATCTACTGTGTTACCAATGTAGTGCAAAGGGTTCTTCACATCAAAAGGAACAAAAAAGTGATTATGTTTCACTGTTACTGATTTTAACACTCTTTAACAGGAAGTTAAGGCTAACGTTTCTTCTAGCACTACAAGCAAAAATTCTCAAATTCTCAAACATAATTTGCATGTCTTCTGTATAAGCTGCTTTTAACTGGAGCATCATTATCCCTGAGACAGACAAAACAATAACTTTTGTATTTGAAGAATGTTTCAGTAAAATGACCCATATCTTAACAGTGGAGGTTTGGAAATCTACAAGGTGAAAACACTGATAGAAAATTCTCCTTAATATATGTATGCATGTACAATGTATCTGGTGGAACTCTGTAATCAGAAGCAATCCCATGTATTTACGTTGTGATGCAATGGACACCCTCACCCCTGCCTACCCTGGCATCCTACCCCAAAATCAGAGAGCCATATATAATTTTCTGGATCCATAAAAAGCCACTGAGAAAGAAAATAATGAAGCATAAAAACGCATGGAAATCCAAGCCACAAACCACAGTGCATCTCTTAGTAAGTAGTAACCATGTCAAAGTCATTTCAGAAATGGGGGAAAGGTTTGCAACCTTGTTAAGAATTTTCACGGTCTAAATCTTATTTTCTTTTTCTCCAGTGAAACTTCACCAGTAGGAAGGATTCTTCCAAAATTGGTAAGTACAGACTAGAAAAATCAACCGCATTATGACAAAGCAAGGTACCATAAATAAATCGCCAATCTATGTGGTTTGGAAATGCAATTTAGAAAGAGATTACTAATTAATAATTCTTGCATTCCACAAAGAAAAATGTGTTTTTTCTCTAAATATCCCTGTAGCATTCTTAGCTCCCACACATACCACAGCATTCAGTTCACGCGGCACAAGCTATATGGCTTTATTCCTCTTGTACAAACTGTATTGCACTCACATTTCACGGACTCTCACCAGTCACCAAGTGCCACTGGATTTCTGTGATTTTATTACGGGGAAGCGAAATACTGAATATGTAAATATTTATCCAAAGTGTGCAAATAATCTAATTTTTTAAAATTTTATAGAGCTGGTAGACTTTTGGAAAATACCTTAAGCATAATTTTTAGATTAAACAGTTCTAGAATCAAGAATCTTGCTCAAAAATACTGAAAGTTGCCATGATATTTGTTATGTTAATTACTGGTACGTTGTTACAATCTTTTTTCATGGTCAAGATGAATCTAAATTACACATTTTATTGAAGATCTGATGATTCCTTGTTTGAACCCAGAAATCATTTTCCTTGTTTATGATGTGGCTCTATTCTTTGTTGCTCACCTGGTAATTGCATTTTATTTACTCAATACTTTAACTACCTTTTAAGGTTGCAAATAGTATTCATAACTCTGGAGGTACATATGATGCTGATTTGTCTTGTCAAATTGAATACCAGTGAGAGTTCTGCAGCTGGAAAAATGTAGTTAGATCATCAGTATCAGGAATTCAGTTGAAATCATGCAGAGATAATAAGGTAAAACCTTGGGAAAAACCTCCCTCTCTCTCTTCATTTCTGATCTGAAAGCATCGTCTATTGTCTTTAAAAATAAATAAATAAATAAACAAAACAAAGGGATGGACAGGATCCACCTTCAGATTTAATTCTGTATTAGGAGAAACAAAAGTCTTTTTTGCTGCTATTCACTAGTTACTTACTAAGCCAATAAAACTGGACTCTGCAATTGAGCTGCACTAGGTGCAAGTCACAAAACAGTGCACAGAACAGCACTCCAAGGAGCTGCCAGAGGGTTCCTGTGCCTGGTCGCTTTACATTTTTGCCTGCTACTGGTTGTGTGCCAGGTTTGTCTCCCATGAACAAAGCTAACACATCGTGGCAGAGGTGGTGGGGAGGGGTCAGGTATTTCGGTTGTATGAGACCACAAAGGGTACTGATAGCAATGATTTGCCCATGAACTACCCATTTAAAATCCCGTTGCTGTTTTCCATGGCTCAGAATCACTTGCAGCTAGGCATTTATTTTTGGCAAAAGCTGTGTCGTAGCAGTAGCTCTTCTGGGCTGGCACTCAGTACACCAAGCGGACCGTTTCAAAGGCAATTAAGCAGATCACTTCGAAAGGGAAACCGCATGGTTACTGAGCAGAGACAGATAGGACTGTGGGAAGAAAATTAGAAAGCACTGCTTCTCCAAAATGCATTCCATGCCCCAAAATAAATGTACTTTAATTTCAAAAAAATAGTATGTAGAAGTAATGAGTGGACCACTGAGCTCAATGCTTGGCGAAACATTCTGAGGTCTGTAGGCAAAGTGTGCAGCCTATCCCTTGGAAAGAAAGTATGACCTTTTCCTGTTGCAGTGACTTTCCAGCTTGCATTTTAAACCTAGCTGGCATAGGTGATACCCACCGCATTGCACTCCCCCTGTTAACAAACAGCTCAGTATATATGAGAAAGTGACCATCATCCAAAGGCTGAATGGTCGTCACCCAGAAAGCGACAAGGGCTACTAAATTAGCCATAACCTGTTGTATAGAAATGTGTTTTCTCAAAGAAATTGGTTTGCCATGCTGTTAAACTTGAAGGATATTTAAATGGGGATAAGTGAAGTTTTTTACCAGGCATGTTACAATGCTTTTGGATATCCCTTTTCACAGATAACTGACAATTAGCAGCTATATCTAGACAACATTGCTCAGTTTAACTGGCTTTCCTTCTGACATATCTACTACAGAAATCAAATTTATTGCGAAATCTTTAAGCTGCAGTTATCTGAGGCCAGAATACAAGTTGAACATAGTATATTTGCCAGCTCCTACAACCATGACGAAAAAGAGACTTTATTCTGTATCTTCCTGAAGAACTAATGCCTCCATACGTAAAGCACTCCAGACAGAACCTGAATATGGAATAGACCCATACAACATGAAACCACCCAACAACACCATGGGCTCTTCCTCCATTAGTTGATCAAGGCTACAGCTGCAGCCCTTCAGATTCATTCCCCATAAATACATACCATATGCACAGCAGACATCGGTGTTGGCTAACTTGTCCTGCACAACCCTTCTCCCCACCTTAGGAGATAGATTTATAGTAGGATATGCACAGAGATCTGCCCTTTGGATGCACTCTTTCCATGTAAGAAAGGTAACAAAAGTCTTCTTAAATCCTGTCTAGGGATGGGGAGGTTTAGGCTAAGCACCATTCTTGTCCCAGCTATCTGCACTTGAAGAACGCCTTCCTGGAACACAGAGATGCTCGCTGTGGCATGGCTCCTCAGGGGAGCAAGAGGGCTTGGAATAGAAGATGCTGTAGTCTCACACTGTGTAACACTGAGCACCCACCACTCCAAGGTGAGTACATTTATCCTTAAGTTTCCCTGCTGAGTATGCCTGTCAGAGACACAAGACTCCCAGTGGAATATGGAAATATCACTTGCAGACCAAGTGATGAGTCAGCTGCTGAGGAGAAAAAAAAAAAGACCAAATACTTTTGAAATTAATAAACCACATTCAAACCATATTACCATTTTCTGTTTTTTCTAGCATCCATGCAGCTAAACCTCCAGTTTCTTGAGCATTTCTGATCATCTCTTGAATTCCAGAGAGCTTAGGATAATCATTAACAGCCAGAATGGATAAATGCTGCAAAGTCCAGAGCTTGCAATCCTCTTAGACAATTGTTTGGGTTTTCAAACTAGCATGAGTCTATAAAATTTTGTTCCTTTAATTTAAACCATTTTTCTCTCCCAAGAGCAATTCAGTTTAAAGACAGAGGCTTTTTTCTAGCTAAGAAAAAGCCTGTATGTGTAAATAATGTGGGTAATCCTGTATGTATTCTTTCAAAATGGCTGAACTACCATAAAAGTAAATGTTACATATATCTAGTTTAAGATGTGAATTTTCTTTTTCTATTTCTACCTGTTTTTATGGGAAAGGAGAGAATCATCCACCATTTTCATTTTGTTGCTTTCATTTTGTTAATCCACTTTTTAATTTGTGTATTGGATCGTCCACAAACCTTTTTTTTCTGCTTTTTCTTTACGTAATCACTCACGTGAAAAACTTAAGCTCAAGAACATTTGTTCTAACTGAACTCTTAAACTTTTGTTCAGGTGCGTTAGAAATCAGGCAAACTGAATACAGTCATTCCTAATTAAAAATTCCTAAGCATATTTAATTAAAAAAAAATAGAATAAGCAACTTAGGGCAGATGTTAAAACCTTCATTACAGCAAAAGCAAGCATCCTTGGTGCAGAACATGGCATAAGTTTTCACCATATACATATTATGGCTGGCAGTTCTCTGTTTCTGACAGCCTTGTGCTAACACAACCATTTATGTGGAGAACATGCAACACATACTTGGACAAGTGTTTTACAAAAGGTAACTTCTGTCTTGTTCAGGTCCATTTTGCTCAAATTGTAAATCCTGGAACAGAAGATGACTGCAAAACAGTTAAACATCTTTTAATCTTTAACTCGCTTCACGTGGGACTTCAGTCATAATCGCCTCTTTCACTATTCTTACAGTTGTTCTTCTGGTTTCATTTGCTATTATTATTGTTGTTGTTGTTCATATTAACATTATTATTATTTAGTTTGCTTAGGAATAAATTGAAAAATACCTAGAAATTTACATTGAGAATCTGGATCCCCAAATTCTTTTCCCCTGATTGTCACTGACTCACTTTGTGCTGTTGGTTATGTCATCAGTGTGGAAGTAGTGACAATAATAGAGACAAGTAGCAACTTTCTTGTGGTTGAGTGCATTCCTTGTGAGAAAAGTTTTTGTAGACTCTTTAAAACTTTAGTATTATATGAGACCACCATGTATCCATTAAACAAATACACTGCACCAAGAAATCATAGGTTTAAAAAATACTCTGGTACATGTAACCACTAACAGTTTGATTACTTATAGTTACTATTCTACAAAAGCAATAATTCTCTACTACAAATGAAAACTTGCATTAGCAGTTCTCAGTAGGTAGCAGAACAAAGCCTACATAAATTAAATTTATAAATTTATTTGAGCTAAATAATAATGTGTAATAGTCTAAAATTATAAGCTTAGACTATCCACACATGGAAATTATTTTTATTGCAGACATCCTACAATCAAGCAGAAATGAAGACTTAACAGCACTTTGCATGATGAAGTCACAGATTTTGCAAAGAATCTGTTGAAATCCTGAGGGTAGGGATTAAGCCTTCTCTTCCAAGACCATTGTTCTGCTTTGTTTCTGTTTGTTCTCAGACAAAATGAGGGGAAGGTGTACTCATGGAAAGACCTGGCATTGTCACAAAAAAGCTGTTATTCGGGATGTAATCTCAGTGCTTCTTTTTGTCTCTGAATACACCTACAAAGTTCACAACAAACAATATGCTTGACACCAAGTTATGGCAGTGCACCTGCGAAGTCTGCAAAATTAGGAACCAAAGCACTTTGCCATTGAAGGGTCACTCTCATATATTGGAATCTTACTCTTCGCTGGACAGCCAGGAGAAGAAAAAGGTGAAATCTCTAAAAGATGAAGACAGGCTCAGAGTAACTGCAGAAAAGTGGACTTGATATCAAGTAGCACTGTTAAACTCTTTTCTAGTTTAAAAAAAATAATGAAGTGAGTCTAATAAGCTGAGTCTTTCCCTTTAATTTATTTTGTGGCAGTATCACATAACAGGAAAGGAAATCAAATACATTCGCCTGCATAACACAAGCACAAAACACATTTAATGGCTTCCGTTCCTCTGAAATGTATTCGACGCAGTAATATTGGAAATGAGAAAATACATTTCATTTTTTTGTGTGGGTGAATGAAAGCTTGGTGAATAAGACCCGGTAGCATTACGGGAAAAGCAGGAAGGGAGTCACAACAGAAAAGTTTGTCTTTATGTTACACACTTGCTATCAAAAAGATATAGCAGAAAGGTATATAATTCTCATGCATGGCTACAACTCTGATTAATCTTACTAGAATAGTAACCAATGAAATAATCTTTCCCAAATTTGAAGCAATGCCTCTAAAAAAAGCATTCACATCAGCTTGAAATCTCCCAGAAATTCAATATATGATGTTTGAAATATTTTTAAATTAAGTGTTGGCAGATAGTACATAAAAATGAGTTCCAAATCTGTAAAGCAAAACAATATTTTTTCCTCCTGGTGACTACTGTGGCTTGAGAATATAATCTCTAAAAGACCAAGAAGTTTACATTCTTGGAGTGGAAGGGGATGAACCATCATCCAAAGCAACTCCAGCTCCAAGAGCAATAGCAAAAGAATGTCTGTGCAAGGCAGGTACAACACAGAAAGTGCCCAAAAAATAAAGTGAAATTGCAGTTGTGGAGAATGCATGCGTCACCCTACAAATGGCACCATTTGTGCTGTCTCTACACCATGTGTACTTGCAGTGTACATGTATGGGTGTGTATAAATAAGCATGCATATGTTTATATTTATTTCTGCAGTCACATCCACCAAGAAAAACATGAGAGGCAGCAGGAAGGAAATGAAGGTCAACTCCCTAGGAGCTGGAAACAACAACAGAAAAACAGCCCAAAAGGCACCTTTATGGCACCATATTGCTGTTTTTTGGACAATCCACTGACACTTCACCACTCTCTTCACAGCACTTTTCTGCCTGTGTCTGACGTGGAGACGCAAGGAATTTGAGGTCACTGAGAATTTCAAAGAGGGAAGCAAGGTACCCTTAAATTTTACTCCTAGAAAAACATAAAAAAAAAAAATTCCCAAGCTTGTAAGAAGGACAATTGATTCAAAAAAATTAGAACAGAAAAACAAACGTAAGTGATTGGCAAAACAACCAGTTGGAAAAAATCGATGAAACTGCAGAAATTGCACATTAAAAGCTAGGTCTTTGAATTCTGCTACCTTTTCTCTCATTCAAACACACCTCTTTTAATGAAGTTCCTGCAAAATATTAAATATTTTACAAAATCCATACCATACTACTTCATTAAGGGAGCCATATTGGCCTCTAGTGGTCTCTTTACTACTCTTACATACTATGTCATTCCCATTATTTTCAGGAACCCCATTACAATGCTGATATTCAGGACATGCCAACTGGACATCCCAAAATAATAAAACATCTGAACCACCTCGCTTGGTCAATAACTAGAGATCACCCTACCGTCTGAAAACAACTGCTACACAAACTTCCGTGCAAAGATGTTGGTCAGCCAAAGGGTACCAGACTACACAAGGAACAGCCTGGAAGGGTTATAAAATACACCTGAGACTTCTTAAATAGGAGGAGGGAGTGTAAAATCACTTTCCTCTTTAAAGCAGCTCATTCCTTTGGGAGTCATTACTTTAGAGAGTTTAATTACACTTGCGAGTAGCTTTCAGAAATGACCAGCTCTAGCTAACATTCATTCATGCTGAACATTACAGGTATTCATGCTGAACATTACAGGTGGGTCTTTCACAGCAAGTTTCATCTTTTGTTTTGTTATAAATAACAAAATGTCTCATTAAAAGCAATGTGTTCATAGGAAATAAAGTGTGATAAATGTGTATTTCTGAGCTATTACATTAAATATTCATCATTCTTGTTCTAAGCACATGAACAAGACCAATTGTCAGTACATGTTGTTATCACAGACCTTAAAATACCTGATGATCATTATGACCAACTGACTGTGTGAACCTTTCTGCAACACTGCGTGACAGAGGAAGGTCCAAGCCACATCCAGAAGAAGCAGAGACCACATCACTCAAGCAGATTTCTTTCCCCTTTGGTCTTCCCCCCCTGGAAAGTGAAATAACCCCTAAGTGACAATCAGCTTGGAAGCTCTTACAAAACCCTTAGGCTTTCATGCCACCTCCGCATCTTGCACAGCTCCTGCCACGAGCGTTGCTGAGTGGAGCGGCGGAGACCCACCTCAGCTGCCGATCTGACCCATCTGCACTGCTGTGGCTGCATAAACTGTCAGCCGCGGGGCCCCCCATCCTTCACTGCCAGACAGCAACGCCGAGATAAACTTTCTCTGCAAAAAGCACTACATGTTTTGGAGTTTCCTGTGTTATCCTCCAAAGTTGGATCCAAGCCCTGGCACTTAAACTTAGATTAACTGTCTCACGTTTTATTTATTTACTGTTTCCTGAGTTATTAATATAATAAGCCTTCCCCATTTAAAGCCACCCCCCACATGCTGAAAAAGCACAACAAAGGCCTCTTAAAATGGCCCATTTCCTGTTGCTGTAACTGCACCTTCCTTGCGTGATTTCCTCCGTTTGCATAAAATGATTAATTATGTGTGTACATATTAGAGAAGGTACACACACATTGCTTTTCCTCTTTGCTAATTTTTCATTGGTACCCAAGATATAAACCACCATAAAGTAAACACATTAATGTTAAGCACCAGGAACAGGATCTGCCAGGTCCAACGCACACTTACAATGACCAGCTCCAAAGACTCTTTTCATCTCCGGCTCTTTCCGAGCTGTCGGACTTGGACAGCATTAGCATGACACTGACTGCGTTTTCACTCCTACAGCAACTCTCGTCCAAAAATTTTGAAACATTTTGGAAACATAATGATTTAACGACTTCATCCCTGTGAAGTCGTTATCCCTTGTGCAGCTGGGCAGAGGGAAGGCTTACCTTCCTCCCTTCCAAGGCATTCCAGTTTTAATGGGCCCGTGCAGCCAGAAAATGCGACCCCCAGCCAGGCTGGATCACTGCAGTTGGACTTATTCTGGCATACTCAACATGTTCCTTCTGAAGGAATCAGCTGCACACAAACGGCATTTATACATACATTGTGAACTGTAAATCACATTACAGCCTAGTTAATCTTAAATAGATGATAAAGTCCAGCAAGGGTTTACTCCTAACATGCAGAGGAATCCTCAGCAATGAACAGCAACCAGCATCAGTGGCCATTATTCAGTAATAAATGCAGACAACAATGGTTTTCCCAAACTCTTCCTTCTGTGCTTCTTTAAGCGGTCTTTTTCTCCTGCAGTCCCTTGGCCAGCAGCAGCTTCACCCCCCAGGCTGCTCCCTCTCCCTGCTGCAAGAACTGGGCAGCTCCCAGCAGGGACAGCTGGCATCTCCCTGCTCAGTGAAAACGCTTGTGACCGGTAGTTAAAGACTGCACTCACCCTCTGGTGCTAGAAGGTCTCTTGTCACGTAGGATTTTATTTCTGGACTTGCACCAGAGCAAGGATGAGGTGGGAGAGGCACTCAGCATAGGTACTGCTCTGCAAGGAGGCACTGAACGTTTGGAGACAAATGGTCCTGCGAGGCACCACGGTCCACAGAGTGCAACCAGGTTAACACCTGGGATTTTTGCAGGACTTTGTATGTCCTAGAGAGCAATCTTGAAAAAGGCAAGAACAATGCAGTAAAAACATTTTATCTTACAAAGTACTAGGCAAGTTAGCAAAGGTGAGCCCAACGACTCACCTTTCATGAAGGAAATTCATGTCCATGCTAATTTGTTTGCACTGCTGAGATATAAAGCTTATACACTGAACAAAGTAAACGTGTATCAGTTAATAAGGAACGGATTATGTTTTGGTTTAAACCTGTTAATTGTCCAGTCCACGTGCTCTCAGTGTTATTTCAGTGGCCATGTTGTAAATAAAATAAACAGATAGATGGGAATGGCTGTCTGAAGAAAAATATTTGTTGCCCCACTCCTCTGCTTCTATCAGGAATAACCCTTTCCTAATAAACCAAAAGGAGACATGCCAGTTACCCCTCTACTTTAGGTACATAAAAGAGAGTCCTTCCAGAAAAGGTTGGCTACTGCTGGCTTTGCTCAAAAAAAATGTCATGGACTTCTGTTGATCTGTAGATAAAATGTGTGTGTGTTGTATGTGTGTTCACACAAATGTAATTTGTACGTATATAACTATACAAAAAGAATGGAGAAGTCATTTCCTCCCCAAGCACGACAGGAATTTTTACAATTACCTTCTGTAACGAAAGCTGTCCAAAGGTATTGCTGCAGGGCCAATAGCTCAAGTACCTTCTGTTTAGACAGTAGGTCACACTCTGCCCTTTCAAACCACATTTATTTGCAGAGAAGATTTCTAAATGGTACTGATAGTAAGCAAACCCTGAGTCTTCTCTTATGTGGCCAATTTTACACCAATTTAATTCAAATAGCGTCAGTGTAACTGTTTCAAAAGACCAAATCTGATAAGAAGAAAACAGATCATGTCAATTTCATATGACTGCAAAGCAATGCAGACTCCAAATGGTTGTACCAACTATTTTTAGAATATGAGATTTACCTGCAAGCTAGCACTACAACGTAGACTGCTAGAAGCTCTTATTAGAGTGATACAGCAGTCTCTGGAGATCTTTGCCACACCTACATGCTACTAGATAGGAAAAGTCTTTCTACCTATGGTCTTAGATGAGAGTCAATTGAAACAATACTATTGTTTACAGCAAACCAAGGGTTTACCTCTCTGATAGACCCGAGATTATGGTCCCAGGATGATGCAGACCAGAATAAAATCTTTGCCCTATAATTCTTGAAGTACCACAGGTTTGAACTCTGCCCTCAAAGACATGATATATGCCAGTTTCTCTCTTCCCATAAATTTCAAATTGTTAGAAAAAAATAACTTCAATCATAATCAAGGAATTTTCAATTCACGCCTTCAGCTCAGGACTTAGGAAAAATTAGCTCTCTTTTGCCACCTGTGTGGGCACTGAATTTTTGGTGGAATTCCTTATGTTGTGCTTGTATGGCTTAAGTTTGTCAGGTGCCCAAAGATGCATTACAAATCTTCAAAATCCATTAGATCTTGCTTTAAGACATGCCTCATTTTTATGTATTAAAGTGCTGTTTAAAGAAGGAATCACAGATGCTCTACACATTTCCTAAATTGATCTCTCAAGTTTTAATTTATGCTTTGTTAAGTAGTGCTCCTGGCTCCTGAAGTTCTCAGTCTAAATGCCTCTACAGATTTGACTGGTTCCAGGTCAGCAGATCTTTTTCACTCCCTGTAGCACACTTCTGCTTTTAATCCTCATGACAGATACATCACTACAGATTTGGGATTACAAGATGTCAAAGGGGTTGCACAGATATGTCATTCATGTTGCTCATGCACAAACTATCCAAATGCATTAGCTTTGAATTTTAAAACAGGTAAATCTGCCTAAGAAGAATAAAAAAATGATGCTTCGGAACCTTCAGAAAGAGACAAAAACCGTAACATGCAGATGAAGAAACTGGGCAGAACTTATAACAGAAATTTTATATATTCTAAGGTAGGCTATCGTATTTTGCTTACTTTCTTGATCAGCATCAATTAGATAATTGTGATCAAAGGATAACTTTTTCAGATAAGGATAACTTTTCAAAAATGGTAACTTTTTAATAAAATCACTTTAATATAGTCTCAGTACAAAATTAGGGTAGTAGATTGCGGTCAGGTTTTTTTACATGATCACATGGGACTATGTATGTAGTGAAAAACATTTTCAGGTAAATGCAGGGCTGATGAGGCTGCAGGCATCTGGCAGAGAGAGTCCTTAACTTTTACACCTTTCATGCTGCTTGTGCTAATTCTGTCTATAAAATATGTCAATTTGCAGAAGGCAGCTTTGCACAGGTGACTTGGACAGAAACAGTCTTGTCAATTCCAAAGAGGGCATAAACTTAAAAGGTTTAATTTCATTTACCAAAAAAAAAAGATACTGGTTGGAAGGTTAGAAGTAGGGAAAAACCCTGCTACTCTTAACTTCTGAAGGTTGTTATTTCTTTATCTTTTTCCCCAGCAGACACAGAGGCCTGCAAGGAGCCAAGGCAAAGAGCCTTCCTCTGGACTACTGGGGTATCAGCAGGAGGAGGAAAAAAAGTGTTGCACAAGCACTAAGGGTGGGGAGCAGCACTCCCATTCATCTGCTTGGGAGGCAGCATTTCAGATGCCATTGTCTCTGCCATCTAAGTGCTTGCCTTTTCCCAAACCTTTCCCAAACCGTTGCTAGTGGGTCTGTCAGGTCAGTAAGTTCCAGGTAAGGTCCAGGTCAAGCCCAACTCATCCAACTTTGTCTTCCACGTAGTCCAGGCTTTTCTTTGATAACCTCCAGACCTCTCAGCCTTATCTCAGCAGAAAACTGGCAGCGATTTACATTTTTGATATTCTACTAAGATCTTGACTTCATTATTTCTTGCTTAGACTGGTATAAATCAGGAATAAAGGTCCTGGAACAGAATTATATGACAGTATTAAATCAGGAGAAAAGAGGAAGCAGGAAAGTTTATTAAATAACAAATAGATGTTGTCAGGTTTGCTGAAGACTGTTATAGTTGCAGGCGGGAGGAAAGAAGTCTTAACCAACATTAATATAACTTGTTTTGCTACATAACAATCGATACCAGTTTCCTCGTTTTTCTTTGGAGTACATTTGTAGAACTATTACTGTAGTACGCTGTTTCTATTACTATATTACTTTCTAGCCTCAGGCAATGTATTTTTTCTCCCTCTCAAAACAGAACAAAAAAATAATCTTTTCTGGAGTTTGTAGTAAAATGGGATGTGTTCAGCCTTTCCTGAGCCTTAATCTAGTTCCTAGCTGCACTGCCATGTAGCAGGGATTGCCTTCATGCTTTCATGTACACTGTCCTTTCAAACATGAAAAAAGGGGAAAAGTGTTTGCAAATCTCTAAAAACATAACAAAAATTAACCCTAATAATGCTTAATAATCAGGTAGTGAGTGCAGCCTGCTAGCATAGTCACTGACTGTAGACGACTCCTCCAAAATTATGACATTGGGTCTCAGGATAAGCTTGTTCAGACCCTGTCCAGCTGAGCAGAATGACTCCTGTTCTGCTCAGGTTTCCCTCATTCCAGAATAAGGCACTCAAATTACGGCACACTAGGTGTCACACAGTCACACTGCAGTGACATACTGTCACCTTCAAACTCAAAGGGGAGTATGCAGGGATGCTGAGACCTTTCGTGAGAACCTGCCTCCAGATATAAGTGAGGACCAGGAACACACCAGCCTGTCCTCGACTTTTTGAATGAGGCTGAACTCCTTTCAGCGATGAAGCTGGACATATGGCACACATCCCTGCGTCTCTGTGAACAGAGCAGGTGACCTCTGACATTGCTCTGTCCCAGGTGACCAACCCCAGTGGTGCCCAGTCAGGTCTGATTCACCCTCTGAATAGCTTCTCCAGAAATGGTCCAGCATTTCATTGGTAAAATTGAGTGTTGGGACAAGACAGAGGGATATTCATGACCCTCAGTTTTTGAGGAAGGAGTTTCAGCTGTCCATACGGTTTTGGCCCATGATGCACTGACAGCTGGTCAGGTCCTGCACTCTCCACTTCCCTGTCTGTCTCTTTTCATTTCAGTCTTCATTTCTTTTTCCCAAATTAGAAGGCCAGTAAAAACTTTAAAGTATTCTGGCCAAGATTATCTACTTTAAAGATAAGTATCTCAGCCCAAGCAGTTTCCTAAACTGTAATTTATACTTTAATACACACTCTGATAGTGAAAACTGAACCGTGGGATATCCTATCCCACCATCCTATGCCAGAGACTGACTTGCAACGTAATTAGAGTAATTGATTCAATGTCAGTAAATACCACTCTATTAAACAAAAAGGCTCTTTTTTTAAGTCACCTCTGCAGTCCTTTTTCACCTTGGCATAAAAACCAAACATTCTTTGTTTTTTTCTGTACTTTGATCTTTCCCTTTCCCAAGAATCTTAAAGTGGTGTGCAGACATGAATGAATTATTCTTCACAAACCCCTCTGAAATGTAAATACTACATTTTTTAAGATAAGGATGGTTTTATTAAAGTAGCACATCCCATTTTAATTCAAAATCTTCTTTTCCCATCTGTAACAACAAAAGTAATGAAAAATGTCACTTCTATACCAGAGAAAGAACGTGTGCAAGGAAAAGGATTATCTTTGTTTATTGATGTGTTGTTGAATTCTCCACCTTCAGTTGGAAATTTTTCTAAGCACACTGCCAAAACTGTATGGTGTTCTTTCTAACAGAGTGCGGATGGACACTGTGACATAGCAAGAAAAGTGTAGGAAGTGGCATTCATTGCTGAAAAGGTCATATTGGAAGTAAATTGGTCTCACTGAAATGAAACCGAATGAAAACATAAATTGTCTTGTAATCAGGTTTTTTTCATTGTCTTTTCTTTCATTTCTGCATCTGTTTACTTCATTAGGATGGAATTACTTCATGGTTAACTATCACAGTCACTTTTATTCATAATCTGGCAAGATGTGTTATTTGGTGCATAAAAGTTTTCATCAACAACCATTAGTGTGGGAGTTTAAATCAATCATATTGACTAAAAGCCCAGCTGTGACTTCCTGAGTTCATTGGGCTTTGTCATCATCTTCAAAAGAAATAAAAGTGTAAGCAACTAAAAACCTCAGCTTACGTGTAGAGGTGGACAAATGATTGCAGTTTTCTTGATGTGGAAGAGCAAAATTTCATCTTAAGGTCAACTTGATAATTTTAATTTGATATGAAGTGGTTTGTTTTCCAGGATGTTCAATCATTTCTATATCCTCTTTACTTCTGCTTTTAAATTGCCCATTCCAGAAGCAAGCAATAAGAGGTTTTCTGTAAAAAAAAAAAAAAAAAAAAAAAAAAAAAGGCAAAATAAAGCCTCTTGGCACCTCTGAAAAAGGTGAAAACTATTTTGAAAATGTCATACTGATTTCTTGAAGATTTTACAAATGTTTTCCCACATTCTTTTGGGTTAAAGTTATTTACCATTTTGCTCCCACAGCAAATTCTGCCTTTTCTTTCCTTTCATTGGAGGAGAAAAAGCATTGCCCACGGCACTTCAGCAGTGCTGAGGGCTGGTTTAAAAGAGAATATACCTAATCCTACTGTCATTGTACTCAACAGACATATAGGATAGCTCAGGGTAAACCCAAACAAAGTAAACAATTTAATTTTTCTTTTTTTTACCATTTATCTCAAGTCAAAGCCTCTGGTCCCTACACATACTTTGTCAGATTTTTCATTTATTGGAAGAATAAATAGCACTCAGCGTTGCATTCACTCCTCAGTTGACATTGTCATGAATTCAAGCCCACATATTGAATAACTCAAAGAAAATATTAATTTTCATATCAATTAACTTTTAATGACTATTTAACAAATTCCAAGTACTATTTATTCCTATGACTCACTGTAGCTCCCCACATTTTAACAAACTTACAGCATTGGCTTTCAAATTATGCACCGAAGGGCCAAGCAGCCTGTTGATTTTGGACTGCAAGGTGCCAGAATGTTCTGAGAAGTGAAAGGATTTATGTCCTGCAATGCAGGTGACAAATATTAGTCACAATTTTAAATTTTGGACACTGCACATTCTACTCCAAACAGCTAGCAGTTTTTTGGCATCTGAACAGTCACAACCTATGTGAAACTTACAATAAAGAACACAGCAAGGCATTATTCAATGTAATAAAAAAAAAAACTGGTTTCAGATTGATCATAAGAAATACATTTAAACAGTATATTGTGAAAGTTGTCAGTACAAGATATCCCTGCAATAAAAAATATTCAAAAGAGATGGGCGATAAAAATCATCCCCAGGATGTTTTCTGTTTAATAATGAAGTGATTATTAAATCAGGCACAAGGCATAAACTGGCCATTTACTGTTTGCAGTGAAGAGGGAATTTTTCTTCTGCACAAATTATTACAAAATTACTTTCCAGTTTGTTTGAGGTGGGGTGGGGTTTTAACCTTTTTGTAGGGATAGGGTGCTGTTAACCTTCCTTTGAAGCATATGCTATCCATCATTTTCTAAGCTCCCTCTTTAGGAAAGTACATGGCATACACTCAGCTTCACCTGTGGCTTTAAGGGCATGAGTTTTGGGATATTAGAGTTGTTTATTTAAACTGGGTCCAGACACAAGAAACTGAGTCATGAGAACCTTTGAACATAAGCTTAGATAGCAAATCCAGTGCTCTTCACTATCCTCCATTTCCAAATGCAATAATTTAGTCTTAAGTAACCACACTTCCCAGCAAAGAAGAAAGAAGCACTAACAGAAAATTTAACAGTAAAAAAATAACAGTAGCTCTCATACAGAGTAGCAATATTTGACACACTGCAAAGTGAACCATAAATTCAATGCAGACTTAGAAAATGCACGATGTAGTGAATGATTTGGGTTACCAGGTAATGGAGGCCCTACACAAAGAACTATTAGACGTGCCAGTGCAAGGGCATAAAGCTCGTTGTGATAATGAAATGGAAAGGTTGTTCTTTAACAAAGATTAAATGCACTTTTCTTGTGCCTCGTGCATTTTCTAAAGATATTTTTGCATTCTAGTTGTTCATTAATAGAAGGCTGGCAAAGTGTGAAGGACTCAGTAAAAAAAACATATACAATTACACTATGTAAATAATCTAAACTTACATTATAGCATAGGGAAAAAATAAAGTGCAGGTAACTTGCAAAGGCTTGTACAGTGCTGTCAGGGAAGAAAGGCTGTTCTCAGTCAGCTGTTTGGGGTACCAGCTCATTACAAAAAAGATGTTGTGGGTAGAAGTAAAAGAGAAGAAAAACCTGGGAACGATTCAGCCTGACACTTTTAGAGAGAAAGAGGATTGTGAGGATAAGTACTGACCATGTCCTGTCAGATTCATGGACCCTTCCCAGTGCTGCTGAAGAAAGACGGAGCTCAGTGCCTGTAAGCATGTACGTCAGAGTGATGCAGGTAAGCACAGCTTGCTTTTAGATACATTGGTCTACCTCAAGCAGCCTTGGTAATGTTATTTGGTTTAGAGTACTCCTACAGATCAAGGGATTTATTAAGAATTATCTGTCCTTAATTCAGTTTCCAAACAGAGTAAAAATACTGTTTAGCACCCCCAAACCCACATAATAACCTCGACTTGGCAGCTTACAGAAAACATAACTGAGAATTAACAATAATTTTTAAAGGTTCTTTATTTCTACAGTGAGATGGGGTTACCTCAGTAGCTTACAGCCTTCTACAGTTCAGCACATGGCGCATCAGCCTAAATCTATTTTCTTTTCTCTACATATCCCCTCAACCTGCACGCTTACCCGCAGCTCCAGATCCTGTGCAGCTCCTGATCATTCCTCGAGTCTTAAATCACAGGATTTTAAGAATAAATATTCCTGCTTTGTTAGTACCTCTCTTCACCCTTTGCCTTTTTAATAGAACACTTCTTCCAAGATGATGAAAACTCAATCCATGTTAAGAAATTTTCACTTGTCTTTTGTTTCTAGGGTGTTCTTTACCTCCAGTTTTTCCCCACATCATCTGCACCTATAAATTTACTTTTTGTCATCTCCAGGATGTTGTCAGAAGTTTCCATGCCTTCACCAAAACCCTTCCCACAGCTGCCTGGGTTCCCAGCTCTGCTTATGGTGACTCCAAGATGGTCTGCCTAAACCTGCAGCAGCAGACTTAATAAAACTGATATTATGTCTTGGGCTTTTTCTTTTGTCTCCAGGAAAATTATTCCTGTTTTCAACCTGCATCAAAATTGACAAGACACTGCTTTCAATGTCTTGTACATAATGAAGATTGCACAGCAGTGAACAGCTAATGGGGCCAAGTTCTCTATTTGACTTGTAAATGCCTCTGGCGGTCTTCCAAACTCAGTGCTATTACTACAGATTTACAACACTTTAAAGTGAGAGGTACAGTTGGTCTAGTAAATCCAGTAACACATGAATGCTGAAAAATCACAAAATTGTCACCATTTAAGTAAGTTATGCTAACTTCAGGGCTTCTAGCTGTGCTGAGAGAAACGTGAAGCTCTATATATATATAACATCCACCGACTTAGGGGTTTGTGTGTTAGCTCCTTTTAATATCAGGGACTTACCAAAAGAAACACAAGAAAATGTTGTCATACTCAGTACAACAGACTTAAGTTTCTGTGCCCTCCAGTTGCGGTGTATGTCACATCACATTGTGATGTATTAAGTGTGTTTACTAAGTGACCTCTTTCTACTTAAGAAGGAAATTCAGTCATCAGACTTTTATCTTGACTTCAATAGACTCCAACAGGAACAGTGTGTTCCCACCCAAATAAAATTTGACCCTCACAATTTGCGCTGTTTCTTCCCATGTTTTGGAGACAGCATTGATGCTGTCAATACAAGAAAAAATAAAAAATAATTTAAAAAAAAAAAAAAAAAAAGGTAAAATGTAAGAACAGTGCCAGGCTTTGCCAGAAAATTAGCAGATTATAGGGTGCAACAGCTTGGATTGTGTATGTGTTAGAGCTGTGAACAGGAATCACCACCAAATGAAAAGCTGAGAGAGAGTTATTTGCGGAGCTGGGGGAGGCTAGACTAACAGACTTAAAAATATTTTGCAAAATGTGTATAGTACTGAGCTCCACGCCACTGCAGCAAGACTGCTTCTAGTAGTCAAACCAGACTTCCTCATGAAAGCTTTCCTACATCAGCGTTTCACAGAGTACTTAGTATGACACACAGAGGTAGTACTCCTTCTTCATCCTGGGAGATCAGGCGCGAAATCTGATGGAGATTAATATCCCCAGAAAGGTCAAATAACCCTTTGGTTTTGTACATTAAATGCCATCCAATGTGTGAAGTGCAGAGACTTAGATTCTCTACTTTTGCAGTAATCACCTGTAAAGAGAAAGTGTTTATTATCTTACTCAAATGAAACAACTCATCTGTAGCAGGTGAGAAGCAAATCACTATTATGGCTTTTATCTTAATGATGCACTCAGTTCTTGCTCCTTTTCATCACAGAGATAAATGAGTATGTTCAACATCTTTTTATTAATCACTCATTCTGGGAAAGAGTGAAAAGGTTTTTTCAGCTGAAGGCTAAAGTCCTAATCAGTGCTGTTCTTGTTGGTAAAGCAGTAAGAAGAAAAATAAAAGAAAGTATCTGATGCTAGCGCTGCCTTTTTTTTGAAGCACACGTCTTGAAAACAACAGGTGTAAGTCATCCATCAGCCATTTCAAGAGCTGGCAGAATTACATGGCTGTTGTGCTCCTCAAAGTGCCGCTTCTAGAGAATTTTGCTCAGGAAATCTTAGCAATGGTGCAAATTGGGGCAGATTGAGGAAAACTTTCAAGCAGAAGGCAAAAGCAGGGAGAGGAAAGAAGACAAGTATGGGCTTGGAAGAAGGAAAACAAAAAAGGCAGGCTGTCAGGACTATGTGGTCACTACCCGCCTGCTTTTTAGGATGCAGCCTCTTAGGTATCCTTCCTGATCTGAGGATGATGAAGTCCCAACAGTGTCATACTAGAACACAGAATCCTACTATTTGATAGAAATAGCAGCAACAGTGACAAAAATTACCTCTTTCCCTGCAAATTAGCCTTTGGCTCCTGCCGCAGCACAGATGTCCATCACATGGACACACATTGAGCCATGCAACTTGTTCTCAGAGCCAGAGAACAGGCCTTGGCCAACCTTATTTACTGGCAAAGGCACAGCTGTCTTCATAACAGTTAGGAACATGGTATGGGTGCTTTAATCGCGTCTCATCTCACACTGGTTTTGTATCACATACAATCTTAACATAATCCTTCAATAATGTCAGTTTGTAATTTTGTTGAAATTTCATTCTTTTTCCTTGTATAATTTACAAACAACTTGTTTGCTGTAGTCCTAGTCAGTGTTTTGTTACCCTTGACAACAGCTCATAAACTCCTTTTCCAAGTTTCCTAACATTTTCTTTCCCTACAGCTCACAGAAGCCCAGGTGATGTTCTGTAAAGCAGAGGGACCATTTGGCAAGAGCAGTAAAAACAAGAGTTGGCAACCAACTGCCAGCAACAGAAGGGACTTTTTCAGTAAACATTTTCAACAAAATTTTAAGTTGCCAAGCGAAAAAGAAGGGGAAAAGTACAGTCAGAGTTGTAATGCCCTGGAGAATAACAGTTTGATTGTTATTTACAGGTCAAGAAGGATGTGGCTGGAGCTTTGTTACGGAGTCTCTAAGGTTCATTACTTGTCTCCTTCAGATCTCACTCACTTATACATGTTGTCATTACAGACATTTACATACCAACAATCTGATAGCAAGCATGTAGCTCTTTCAGGCAGCAACTGCTACAACATTTTGTTGATACTCCCTCACAATGAAGAATTTGCTCATTTAAAAAAAAAAAAAATCAACTTGGTTTCAAAGCCTGCTGTACTAAACCTATCACCTAGTATGCTCAGTAGATTATATAGTATGCCAGATACAGAGTATTGCTACATGCAGATATCAGACCTCAGGCTACATTTTAATCAGAACCAAATACTGCAACACCAATTGCATGGGAGGAGAGAAAAACAGCAATTTTCAAGCTAAAATAACTCATTCTTCTCATTGATGTCTTGTGCTTTAGGCTTATAAACCAACAGTGATGTCAGTGCAGTCACTAAATTACCCAGTGAGAGAAAACTTCAAAACTCAGCAAGAGGCCCTTAGAAAAGGGATATATTTGCCAAATTAAAACCTCCACTCCCACTCTCTCAGCCACAAAGCAAGCAGGATGCTTCAGCTGACTAATCAAAACACTTCCAAAGGAGAAATACTCAAAAAGAAAAATCAAAATACAGTAATATTAGCTTCTGATATCTATTCCCATGTCCACTCAAAGAAGGCACTTATGATCTTATTTCCCTGTGCAGGAGTTGGAACAATAATTTTAATTAGTCTGTCCTTCATCTACAACAGAATAACATTTTTCTAGTATTTAAAAAATAAACTGGAACCCATCTAAAATTATAATTTGTCCAGCAAGAAATAATCTGAGACTACTGAACTGCAACAAAAAAGGTCCAGAGTGAGTGTTAAAATTAATACAGGAGAGGCACTACTGCTCTTAAAACATGAAAATGTACAGTCCAGAGATTAAAGAGTCTGTCCTTTTGGGGGAGAAATCATCAATAAAGTTCAGTTATGATCCCATTTTATATCAATTCTATTTCATTTTTTTTTTCTCCTGTGTAATTTAAGCTGTAGCAATGACTGGCTCTAAGGAGCTGTAATGCATGCCAGAAGGTTAACTCTTCAAAAAAAGAAAAAAACTAACTCCTCTGATAAAAGGAGAGGCCAAATAAATGAAAATTTTGGCAGATATGTGAAGAATAGACCAAATTCATCTTTGGTGTAACAATAGTCTACTTCACTAACATAACCACAGGAAAAAGAATATGAATCATGATTTTAAACATGAGGAAAATGTGTTCCAATTTCACTGAATTACAATTGATTCCACAGCACTTGAGATACGGGGGGTGTGGGGGAGAAGTCCAGCATTCTTGATTTGATGATAGTATACAGCACTTCCACTAAAGAGAAATGCAACCTTGTTTTATGTTTTGAAGGTATATTTAGTAATGAACAGAGGCACTGGAATGCAAGCCCAAGTGAGTATCCCCGAATCCTCACACCACACATTGGAAAAGCACTGATCTGGACCCGTGCTGAAACTTCACAGCAGCTCGCTTCCCGGGGAGAAGCCAATATTCCATTCCTGCACACCCCTCTCGTTCGCTCAGGCACAGAGATACTCCGGAGGCAAACAAAAGCCACAGCTGCCAATGCGGAGTAATTGCAAACATAGCAGGACATGTTCTTGTTCACAGACAAGCTGGATCTAAAAAGCTTGGGTCCCGCGATTTGGTCAGAAACGCTAATACTTACAGGAATGTGCTTCAGTGCACTGTAATACTGCTATAAAACCAGTTTAAAAAAAAAAAAAGTTAAGTCGCAAGTGTAGACCAGCATTTTATCTAATCAGCTGCTAATGTTTTTGCTGCTCGGACAGGGTTAATCAGATGTACATAAAACTATTTCCTGGCACTTTTGGAAAGCTTCTCCGGTGATGATTCCAACAATATGAAAGGTTTCAATTTTGCAGAGTTTATATTGGCCTAAAGTGTACTGAATTGTATTTTATCACACCCTGTGGGACACATTCACTCAAACTCTTTTTTAAGACAGCTTAGAGCAAATCTAGCAACCCAGTCTGCCTCTCATCTATGAACATTGAAACAAAGATTAATAAAGAATTAAGCAATGAAGTAGAAAGAAAAACTTCGAATGACTACATTCTGTAAAAACAGCAAAAGTACTTATTTTGCACATGCTTTACAGGCACTTTTCTGATCAGGATTAGGCAGCTAGGAGCATTGCTAACTCCAAGCAGTACTGTACGAAAGCAATCGAGCTGCCTCAGGAAAATGCAACCAGAGCAATGTGACTGAGGTCCAGTATCAAAACCATGAAGTACAACAGACAAAGAGCATAGCAGGCAAGAGACTTCTTCCATTGGGAAGATGTGATGCGTCTGTGCCAAGGCTCCCCACGCCTAGTCTTTCTCAAACAAGTTTTGCAGTGAGTTCCATGTCCCTGTGGTTAAACCACTCGTGTTGGCTTAGCCCTAGCTCTGATGTCTCTGTATAACCAGGAAAAGGCAAGCAGATGTCAGTGGCATTGGAGCTATCAAAGCAAGAGGTCCATCGGACCATCCTAATGCCTCATGCTCATCTACTCCAGCACCTCATCCCTTGCCACTTGCATTGCCTGAACAGTGAAATAGCTCTCCTGTACTCGGAAATAAATGGAACAACAAAAGGCAGCACGCTGGGCCAGATGGCCACATCCGCTGAGACTATCACAACTGCCGTTACAATGTAGAGCAGCTTTAAAAACCTTGTAGATCGTCACTTTTGCACTCAGGTTATGGTGGATTTATATCTCTAAAGCAAGGTATAAGAACCAATATTCAAGGTCTGAATTCCACATTAAAGACCAAGGTTATATCTGCCCTTTGCAATGTTGAGATACTCCTAATAATATATTTTTAAAAATTACTGCTCTTTTACACATGCTTCTATTTTTAGATTAACTCCCATGAAATTAAGCAACTATGCTGTTGGGAAGAAGGTGAACAATTATCAAAATTCCACATTTTCTACATGCAGATGTAGAAACTGCAACTGCAAGAAACGGCATGAAAGCCCCGTAGGGAAATACTGAATATTTTTGCCCTATAGGCAAATCGCAAATATGACTTCTCAGAAATCTGGTTAAAGCATTTTATTCTGCATACAGTTGAGTCACTTAAGGTTTATTTGTTTTAGTGAACTGCTTAATTGGGCAGTTATCCCAACACATTAATTAGATTAAGTCATTTACAGAGTAAATTTTATTTCTTGTTACTAAGTCATAAAAAGATTACAGAGTACTGCCCTGTATGAAAGGACTTGGATGCATGGCCTGCACAGCTAACATGACTGAAGCAGGTGGTTGTGCGCCGCTGTGCAGATAAGAGATTGATCATTTCAGCCGTGTCATTTCTTCCCCGTGGCCAGCAGAAAGCACAAGGCATAGAGGAGTGAAGATTTTTGTACCTGCCTGGCTGCTCTAACATCCATCAGCCTCAACCACAGGTATTCCCAAAATACTGTGGGAAGAGCGGCCTGGGAAATGCCGGAGGCCCTTCCCCGCTAAGCAGTAACGGTGGGATGACAGGAGAGCAAGGTCACTTCTCCCAATCTCAGCCCCACACCTGGTAGTCCACACTGGCAAATCTGAAGAAAGAAACATATACGGTAGTCTTTTATGAAACTTCTCTCCTGCTGGACACTTAGACCTTACGATACTCTGGCTCAGCAACAGTGTGTGAGGGAAGGACTAGCACAGCTTGTGCTGATGGCACAATAGACTATTCACCGCCTTGCAACCTGCGTAACGTCCTTTAAGAACCAGATTCAGTCCAAAAGAGCACAGCCTTTGTATTTCTTAATCTTGCTACTCTTTCTGGCAAAAAAGTAAACCCCGCTATAGCTAAATCACTTCCATTAAGCAGTACAACACCATTGCATTGTCTCCTAAATGTCTCTCCCAGGGCTGCTCTGAGCACTTCATCTCTGAACAGTTTCCATTCTTGAACTGCAGCATAAAGCGTGGTGGACCAGCTGCCTGCTTTGCAGATCATTCTCTGGAACTGCAGGGATTGTGCTGTACAGGTGCAGCGGGTGATATTTGCTCATGAAGAGAGATTGCACAGCCAAGGTCAGGAATTTGAATCCAAATCTCCAAACAGGCTTGATCTGCTGTTGACAGCCAGGTGGAGAGAAATCCATGACAGAAAATGTGCAGCTGTGGAGAGTGATATATATAGGCAGAGATGAAAGCTGTCTTTATCCCTCCGTTTTAGCAAACTGCTGGAGTTGCTGATCTTCAGCTTCACATAGATACCCATATTCAACTCCTTGAAGTATTATAAAGACATTTTCCCAATAAGAACTATTAGGTGAAATTAAGCCCTCTGCCTTTCTAACTAGGAATAGATATGAAAGAGAAAAATGGCCTTTTAAAATTTAAAAGGCACATCAGAAGCCCAGACCAGCATCAGGCCTTCTGAAATGTGATTTGTTCCACAAGATGAAAGAGGGTCTTTTAGGAATGTGTCCCATCCCCAGCTTTGCCCATTTTCAGTTACTGCTAAGACACTGGGAATTTATTTATCTTTTTCTTTAACACTCCTCCAAAGTTATATTCATGGCTTTCCTACATCACTGGGACATGTAGCCATTATAGAACAGACTTGTCTTTCCAGATTCCTGCGACTGAAATGTTTAATAATTGGTTTTAGTGTTTTGTTTTCTTAAGCTCATGTTGGAACCCCACAGCTACCCTTTGGGTTCAAATAACATTTTCTGCACTTGGCTTCAGGGATCCTGGGTGCTAGGCATGGACTCCATCACCAAAACAACTTAATAGATGTTGACTGTTTCTCCTGGTCCTCAACAATATATCAGTCAGAGGAAATAGGCCCTCCTGGGCTTAGGGAATAAGAATTGCTGCTTTACAGAAAGATGACAAGACAAGTGCAAGTGTTTTAACTAGGACTTGCGTTAAATCGGCATCCTGATGTTCAACATTATAGGGCTGCATTTGTTTTTTTTCAGGGTATAAAAATACGAGTAATGTGCTGTGTGAACAAGTTTCAGCTTCTATATATTATTACAAAGCTCTTCATACCTGGTGTTTACTCAAGAAGACAATTCATTTTTATCCTTTTTGAAAATCATGAATTACCATATGAAAAGTATTGCTATATCTAGCTGTCTCGACAAGGAAAAAAAAAAAAGATAAGAAAAAAAGCCCTTAAGATGTTATTCTCAAATAGAACTTTTTTTACTGCTTTGGAAAAATGATTGTTTTTAAAAACTTTTCCTGTGTAAACATCTCCCTGTGCAAACCAGGAATTGTCTAGATCCCCTGGATATTGCTAGGTAGCTCACAACCACTGCAGAAATGTTTCAATAGCAGCCTGGCTTTTGGGAAAGAAATTTTAGTCTTCCAGGATGTAAGTATTAGTGGAGTGTTCCCAGGAACAGTGATGGGGGAATACTATGGGTGTTCCTGCTCTTTGTCATGAAGGAATGGAAGTATTTGAGATGTCTCTTTCTCCAGTTACTCAAGAGGAAGGTAGCCAAGGGGGAAAAGCTCAGATACAGCAAAGGCAGGGACACAAGAGGTTAAGTAAGCACAGACAGAAAATGTAATCCTGTCACTGCTGTGGTGTTTTCCAAAAGGACCCAGGGAGCTTGTCTCCACCTTAATTCACAGTTCCTACCCCTGCACTGGAAACTCAGCATAATACTTGTTTTTCTCACCTGGTGTGCAGAATGGGGGAAATTCAGGAAAGTCCCAGAGCTAGGTGTTGTTTCCACAACCCTTCAGGTCTACCTCACACAAGTCAAATCACAGAGCTGGGCTCATTTCCTCCATCGTTCTGGGCTCGATGCATCTTGGCCGAGATGACAACTTATGAGCATTCTCCATGTGAGCCTTTTTGCACTAGTGAGAGGAAACCTGAAACTATACCTAAAACAATTAAAAACATTAAGTACATAACGTATTTCTATATTAAGTTACTTTGTTATATACCATCAAGAGTAGAAGCTAGGGTAAAAGTAAGCTTCAAAAATTTAGTTCCATTGTATTTATAATGTGAACTGTACAAGTTCCAGAGCTCAGAAGCATCCCTACTGCAGCTCCATTACGAGGGGAGAGTCAAATATCAGGAGAATATCCTGTCTAGTCAAGTGAAGGTTTAAATGTTACCAATAACAGTTCTACCACTCACTTCTTGCATGGAAAGAGAAAGATAATCATATGTTACTATAATTATTTTTATCAATATTGTCCTCAACACTTAGCTAAGCTCTCCTGGGCAAAACATGCTTTTTTATTAAATGTCTGTTCAGGAAGAGCAGGAAGCAATGAAAAAAAAGTAGAAGTCTAGAAAACACAACCTGCAAGGAAAGAATGGGAAGGAAAAAAAAAAAAAAAAAGAAGTATTCAGTCCAGAGGAGACTGATTGGAGTCA
Organism: Falco punctatus; assembly: GCF_963210335.1. Taxonomy (NCBI): domain Eukaryota; kingdom Metazoa; phylum Chordata; class Aves; order Falconiformes; family Falconidae; genus Falco; species Falco punctatus. Next base: position 83,582,167 of record NC_137586.1, read on the forward strand.
TGGTAATAGTGTTTAAATATAAAGCAGACAAATGGGAAGAGGAAAAGAATCGGATTTTCTCTATTTCCTGACAGACGTGGCAAGAAGTAATGGATTTGAAGTAAAGCAAAGAAGGTTCAGCAAGATAAAGCTCTAGCATTATAATGATCCTTCCTCCACTTGGAGGCAGAGACTGAAAAATCTCTGGAGCTGTGCCTATACTAGTAACTAAAACAGCGCCCAGGAATATTCCCAGACACTGAAGCTTCATCATTAGCACTCTCAAACCATCAAACCAGAGAACCTGGCATGCCTATCCTGTGCCAGCCAAGACGCTCACAAGCCACTCCAGGAGGCAGTGCTCATGAGATGGTTCATCCCAGGAGCCATTCCCACACAGACCCTCAAGGAGCAATTGTTTGGGGACTTTTCTTTCACTATTTTTGTTTGGGGACTTTAGTTTGGGGACTATTCTCAGAACCCAGCAAAATTCCTGAGCATAATCCATGCACTTTTGGTTGCATTGTAGCCCAATGCTCTTTATTTCAATGAATACTTGAGGTAGTGGGGTTGCGTGTCTTCAAGATCTCATAATAATATAGAATTTTTATTTCATCAAGTGGTTTCCTCTTGTACTGAGAAGCAGAGATCACACATGTGCCTGTTGTATAAAAGGAGTGATCACACAGGGGATACAGAAAAACAAGGACTGAACTTATTGACGTATATATTCCATATAATGCCTTTCCAGCATCACTCTGCTCTTCTCCAGTTATGTGTAGCCCTGATCACTTTTCAGAAAAATGTGGGTCTAGACAGCCCATGGGTCTATTCAAATGGAGGGCTGTAGCAAGTAGAAGACACTTTTGTACGTTATTTAGCTAAACCTCTGAACACATGTACTATACAGAACTCATCTGAATTCTTTTGGGGATTGCAATTTTGCAAGCTGCTTTTTCCTTCCCCCCTAACAATCTTCTTCCCCAGCTCTCTGAGAGGCTGTTGCTGTCTTTGCAACATCACATCCTCAAACGATGAAGGACAGCCACAAGAGACCCAGCTCCATTGCCCTGTCCAGATTCTGGCCTTCCCAGCAGTTGTGCTGAGTGTGAAGGTACAAGGAGGAGAGGCATCTGCAATTACCTTCAAGCCAGGAGAAAGACTGCCAACCAAGAAGAAAAAGAAGTCCCTCCTTTCCTTCAAACTTGAGTGCCTTTTGATTTCTGGAGCACACCTCCATTCTTTCAAAACATAGGCTATGTGACTCCTAAACAAAAACAGACAAAAGTAATGAACAGAAAAGAGTTATTGCTTGCTATTAGGTGTAAAAGTTGTCAGTCACTGTTGTTTATTCTTACTATTTCTGCTTCTTTTAGCATGATTTTTTTATTTTTGTTTCATTAACAAATGCACAAAAAGAACATCTGCTTGGAGAAGGAGTTGCTCTTTGCATAGCTTTAAGTACCACTTCTTGTTCAGGATTTATGTTAAAGTTGCCCTACTCCAAAAGCTCTTTTATCATGGAGCTATAATCCTAAATCACATGGCCCTTCCTGATATGCTTCATTAAAAGAGGACATAATAATATATAGCTTACCAGACACAGAAAAAACTTTTTCTCATCTATTAACGTTAGCATTTGGGATGTTTTTATCTTCTTTATTCAGAGAGGAAAGGTAGAATTTCACACTAAAAGAAAGAATTTAAAAAATGTATTTTCCAGGTAAGCAGAAACATCTTTTCAACAATATTTCCCTTCTATGTTACATTTTTAAACAAAAATAATGACCTAAAAAGCCAGCTTTAAGTCTCAAAACAGAATGTCTCATCAATTTTAAGTTTTCTCCCCCTGAAAACGTTTCATGCAGTGGGATTCATCTAAGCTGAACTACTCCCAACAGAAAATCTCGATTTCCATATGTCAGTGAAGTTTCCTAAATCAGCTGCTGCTTTATTGCAGGAGTAGATGACACTCCACCCTACTCATCAACACAGACTAATGAACAGGTCAGGCTCTGCCCCTTCCTAATCCTGCTGCAGCATTTGTGAACCATCTGCACAGAGAGGAAGCAGGACGAGTGAACACAGCCGTCAAGAGAGTTTGTGTTTCCCTCTCCTTACTCACACCATATGCAACCCAAATCTCAAAACAGCCTGTCGGATCCACAAGACGCTTTGTTCCTTGCTTGTATTGTCCCCTCTGGACCAGGGATGCTGAGTGAGACATGGCCATCCAGATTAGAATGAGTATTGAATAAAGAAAATTGCCTAAATGGAGGGGGGAAGGTATTTTACACTCATGCAGACTCCAATAAAGTGTTAATTTCAGTAAATTCTAAGCAACTTGGATGGATAAGAATCATTCATCATACTCTAAGAAGGGCAGGGGGTTGATAGGTAGTGTACAATACACACACAAAGATTTTCTGTCTCTTTATTTTAATAATATTCGCATTGTCAGTGCTGGAGCTTCTATAATTTCCCATAGGAAAAGTCAAAAGCCATGAGCTGGAGAGAAACATTGCAATTAGAGTCAGACAGAAATTTTCCAACCTAAATTTTTTCCTTTAGAAAAATGCTGATTCCATGAAATCAACAGACTCCCACGGTACATTTTGATTTTGTCAAATACTTAGAAGGAAACCAGCTGTCTGGTTCCCTGCCAGTTTGCCTGCTTGCCCAGCATCCCACCTTGCAGGCAGCCATGGAGCCAGGACCCAAGAGGCACAAGCCACAGTGTTCAGGACTTCTCCACTCAGCCCATGAAGATACAGAGACCCGGGAGATTTGCAGCCTAATCTCCTGTTTGCACAGCAAAAAGCATCTAGATGCCTGGGGCTAGGGCTGACGATCCTTGTGTTTACTGGAGGTCCAGCATCAATTTTGTTTTGAAAACATGTGGCGTAAAAAGTTCCATCCGTGAGACATTTTCAAGGTTTGTTCCAACTTAGAGCTATTTTATTATTATTTTTTTTTTTTAGAATTTCCCACAGACCGGACACTTTAAATGCCGTCTGACACTGCATTACAGCAAGTCACTACCAGATACAGTCATCAATGATTTTGGGTTGGCGGAGATATAGACAATAGGTTTATAAGAGGCAAATGACATCACATTTATCGAAGACTCCAAGTGTACTGTAAAACACAGAAGAGGGCTAGAGTGAAATACGCAAGGATCTGTAAAGTCAAACTCTAGCTGAGCAGGATTCCTCCTTAATACACACTGAGTGAACAAAGAATATACTCATATGAGGACAGCAGGAAAAATAAAAGAGGAAGAATTATTCAGAGTCGTTCAAGAAATAAACTTCAGAGAGAGCACCGTCTTGGTCAAAGAATAGGAATTAATTATTAGCAATATAAAAGTCAGCCAGGAAAACATCTTGACTAAGTCTCTGATTTTTTGAGCTGTGCTTCCAGATCTTCAATAAGGGATCCCATGACTCCTGAGCAAAGGCTGTAATGATATCTGAGCAAGTGGAAACCATTTATCAGAGAGTTTAGAGTCACTCAGAAGTAACAGGAGGCAGAAATAAGTGTATGCTTCCCTTGTCTTCCAGCTGTAGTATTTACTGGGCAGTAAATGGTGGGGTAATTAACAAAGGGGGAGTGGGGTTCACCACTGGAAAGCAGATGCCACAACACCTAAGGCAGACTTTTAATTATACACATGCTGCTAAAAGAGCAGGAATCGGGGCTACTACATGACCTAAAGAGCATCAGGCAAGCCTTTTACCCCACAGCTCAGACTCAGGGATGCCTATCATCTCTAATATTATTTTGCTTTATAAAAAAATATAAAAATGCATGCACACACACACAAAAAAAACCAGTGTGCAGCTTCCCTTCTGCCAGGTTTTTAAATACTTGCAAGGTAAGAGAAAGCTTCGTCATAGAAAGGACTCATTGCCCATCACCATGCAAAACCATAAACAAGAAACACTGCTGGGAAATTAAATATATTACTAATAGGTCTTCCCTGCCCACAAAATCTCCAGCAAGCCATCTCAGCTGCAAAGACCAGCATTACAGAATAATGTGGCTAAAGGCTCCTCTTTTGAAAGGCTAAAGCCAAGGTAACTGAATGCAACTCTTACTCAGTAACTATTAAAGATATAATCAAACATAGTTGTACTGAATAAACCATTGACAGACTTAGAGAACAAATTGCCTCAAATCTGAGGCCACAAGAAAGGCAGAGTCCAGAAATCACTGTGTTGAAAAGAAAGCCTGTGAATTAATCATGTAAGCATACTAAAACATTAATAGTTTTGAACACTGAAGGTGAAAGAACATTTGTTCACCAAAGGTCAGTCTTCCAGCTCAGGGGGGAATTTTAAAGAACACATGTTGGAAAATTTGCCTCAGTATTTGTGTTATTTCACCCCTGGGCATCATTTGCAGTGTAAAGCAATTAGTCTGGTAGCCAATGAGCATCCTGGCTTTGAAACCCTCCAGGAAAAGTCAGCATCGCTTAAAGTAACGATACCTCACTGCTGGACCCTGGTTCTCATGAATAAGTATTTACTCTTTATTAAAAAAATAATAATATTCATATTCCAGGCTAGAAACTGAACAAGCCAGACTGATATAAAAACTATAGATCCACTGCCAGCAGAAGAAAGGCAACTGCAACTGTGAACCTCGAAGCCATCACCTTTGGAAAGAGGGGAAAATTAATGACAACATTGTTTTAACGGGTGGAGATCAGTGTGAGGGCATGTCTGGAAAAGAAGCCACTGGCCAACTTTTCTGAAACAAACGTTCAGTGTGAACAGGGCATCCTATGCCCAGCTAGGACTTTACAAGGATTTCTGTAAAGGAAATATAATCGGACCGGCTGTGACAAAGGATATGGTGAAATAATTAAAGAGAAAGTCTGATTGCCATCCAACCACATTTTACTATATCCTTAACTGTCAATTTGAAAGAAAAGTTAATGAAAAATAGTTTTTTTCTCATTTAGTTTTATATAATAGAGGCAGTAGTAACCTCCTTGGAATTTGGTGCCTCTCCAATGTTTATCACACCATTTATCATCCAGATTTCCAGCTTGCAGAGATGTATAATATGAAGCACAACTGTTAAATCACATTACTCTGCTGGCAAGAAATACCATCTAGCATATGTAAAAGGAGCTCAGTGACTGATTTATTCAAATGGTTACATTAGTTATTTAATATGATGGAAAAGGCAAAAAAGGTTTTAACTATGATAAGGTACATTGTATAAATGTTTCTTATGTAAATGCATGATAGCCCCGTACTGAAAGTTATTTTTAGAATCAATATGCTGCACTGCTGTGGAGCATGTTTTTCCCAAATATGTGCCCCATGTACTTGATTTTTGTCACCATAGTGTTATAAAGCCTCCTTAAGCCATCTTAAATGGGCAGTTTCTGATTCCCCTTTTGCAACTTTCTTAAGGAAAACTCTCCTGAGGATCCACAAAAATAATACAGACAGGGAGCATGGCTGGCCCGTGCTGAGTTTTGCACACTCCCAGCTTCTGGAAGACCCCTTGAAGATTTCGCTGGAGGACCTGGACGCTCATACTGTATGCAAATTGCTTACACAGGTGAACATCAGACATAATGTAACAGCTATCAGAAATCTTCTACTGCTTTCATCATATACAGTATTGAGTACTTAGGGCCATATAGCAACTCATCTCTGTAAAAGAACTTCATCCCCTGTTCCCTATGGGGAATAATCAGTGGTTGCAAGCGCATCTTAGCTACTTTGTAGGACTGGCACACTACTAGAAGATGAGAACACAAGTTTTCTTCTTCACATCACAGGGGTCTTCCAGGTGCCCTATAGTTTTACTTGATATCAGTTAAGGACTCTTAACAGTTACAGACCACGTATTTACTTAGACTGCCTTAGAGCGGGATTTGCAACATTGAATGATAAAATAAGGCTCCAGATCTGAGTTATTTAAACTGCAGGTTACCAAAACATGTAACACCAGGAAGAAAAAAAACCAAAACCATGAACAGTGATCTAAGCATTCATTGGTGGCATGGAGGTAGGTGGGGGAGGAACAAGGAGCTGAACAGGGACTCCATTTTCCACCACTAGTTAAGTGCTACACCAGCTCCACAAACCCCTCCAGCCTTCATGTGTCCTTATGGTCCAACCCCCGTTCTGCCTGCCTGCCACATGTGACGTATGAAAGCAATGTAAGGTCAGTGCTGGAAGACATCAAAAAGTAGGAAATATAAAACTGAGATATAAAGTGTATGGTGTGGAAGAGAGATTGCTTTGGAGCTGGGCCAAGGGAGCAGGGACAGGCAGGGCTGGGGAGCCTCGGCAGGGACTGCCAGGGAAATCAGCTGGACCCAGGGCTTGTGCCAGCGTCCCACCCACATCATGTACCCAAGGAGGCCTGTAGTTCTTCAGTGAGATGCTTCTTGCAACCCAGGAGCAGAAGAAGAAAAGACAGAAGAGGGAGTAGCTCATCTTGCTCTGCAGAAGTCATCTTGTTATAATAGCCCGATTGTTGAGGAAAAAGATGCAACAGCACAGTTAAACATGGAGCTGGTAAGACCATGTCCCATTTACAGCTGAGCCTGTGTCCCTGAATGACAGGCTGGGACAAATAATTAACAGGCTCCGTCGAAACCTGAAGTTTGCTTGCATGCCTGTTTTCAAAGCACCTTCCACCAAACGAAGAGCTCTGAATGTAAAAGGCTACTTTGCATACTTGAGTTTCAGTTGTTTCAAGGTGTTCACAAGGTGAAGCAATTTACCGACATCAAGCCCTCACTCAAAGCCCATGGTCCCCAATTTTCCAGTCCCTAGCTATGTGAGGTGGTAGAGGACTTGCACACAGGGCCCAGATTTCTGCATAGTAGGTAGCATTGGGTGCCACAGACACACAAAGTAAGAGAGAGTCCGTTTTAATAATGGCAAGAAAAATTACCCCAGTTTAGGGTAACACTAAGTAATAAAGCTGTTGAGATGCTGGAAAACAGACCACAGCACAACCACAATTCCCATCATATTATAACAAAGGGTATAGTAGGGAATTACAAAAATTTAGGAACCACATGGCACCCTTTACCTAACAGCGAATGCATTTGAACACCGGATCTACCATTTTCACTGTTGCAGTTATCAAATAGTCACCTCTGCAATAAAACACTTCATGGTAATGGCAATAAGCAGCTAAGGGGAAAGAATTATACAATCAGGAAATGGGCAATAATCACTGAGGCGGCAGAGGAGCCAGAAGTTAACATGGGATTGTAAACCTGGAAAAAAAAAAAAAAAAAACAACAAAAAAACCCATACACAAGTATATAATGCTAGGACTTACTATACCAGAAGGAGCAGAACAGGATAAATGTATCGATTTGAAGAAGCAAAATGTGGTTGAAGCCTTAGGTATGTCCTTTTCATAATACAGCTAGGGAAGCAATGCATGTATGGAGAGATTATGCAAACCTCATTATCAGGCTGGAGGAGATCAGTGCAGGCTGGTACAGAGGAGCAGACTAAGGGGTATCTTGGGTTCTCTTCTAACCATGCATATCTCTGACCAAAGAGCAGTAAAGACAAGAAGCTTTGTTTTACGTTGATGGTGTTTGCACTGTGAAACTTGTACCACCCAGGTCATCTGGAGGTATTTTGTCCCTTACTGTTAAGGTTCAGCAGTTCATGAGAAGTCACAGGAGATGGTGCCCCCCCCACCAGCTAACTCTGCTCTGCTCAGTGGTATCCCCATGTCTCTGCAAGGTGTAGCCTCGTCTACCTTAACACCCATAGAAAGACTACCATATAACCCTGACCTTGCCTTCGGTCCTTCACACCTCTACCCGTGATGCCTTCAGCATGGCTCATGCACAGCAGGCAGCAGTCACCTCTGATTTAACAGCTGAAACAGCAGTGAGACCTCGCCAGAGAAGGGGTAACTCCTGCGTTAGACAGCTCTCAGGTAACAGACATACCTCACCCCTTTGCACACACGCACACAAGTCAGGAGCAATGTGAGGGGCTCTATCACAGCAACAACTGTTAGTTTTCTCCCACTACTCAACCCGTTTTCTTTTTGCAAGGCACTGAGTTATCAGACTAACACACCACACAGTAGCTACTGCCCTATCCCTGGAGGCAGGCATGAGGTCTCCCAGGTATATACTTTCACTCTTTTCTATGAAGTAAAGGCTTGGCATGAGCTTTCTGAGATTTACAAAAACAGCAGACAACCCTAAGTCTGAAAGTACCAAGCTTTTGGGGATGGGTTTTTCAATGGAGAGGTGCCGTGAGGTCAGGGGGAAGCTGTTCCCTAAAGTGACAAATATGGCACTTGAAGTCGTTCTGAATTGTTCTTGCAATGGTAATTTCGATAATGTATAAAAGGAAAAAAAAACCAAACCAAAAAAAACCCAAAACAACAACCCAACCTACAAACAACCCCCCCCCCCCCGAACAATAATCACACAACATCTCTTTTATACTTTCATATTCACCTCTTATATTTGTACGCCTATACTCATTTTCTAAAACAAATCTAAACTAAACCTTTCAGAGGTACTTCTTATTGAAAGTAAAATCAAGGTTGCAAGAGACAATGGGAAAAAAAATAAGAAGGGTAGCTGGAAATTGTGTCAATGATGGTTTATGAGTAGAACGATGAACAACAAGAACAATACACTTTTAGAAAAGAAAATGCAAAAACCATGTGAGAAGCAGAGTGTGTAAGTTCCCTTCTCTGTCCTATGAATTGTTAACCTTGGCAGTGAGCAACTGACTCGCTGCAAATTGGATTCCAACCAAGTAAAATAATAAGAAGGGTTTCAATCAAACTCTACATGCTAATAAAGCTGAACAAAATACTAAGAGAGATGTACAAACATCATCTATCATCGTGTAAGCTCTTTTTTTTTCCCCTTTTTTTGCTTTTTCTTAAGGTGAATTTAATGCTTATGAATGATTCCAGATTTATGACCCCAGACTGAAGTTTTCTGGCTTTTCCCCATACAGGGGGGACAAAGCATCCACCATTTTACCTAATCAGCGTGTAACATCCACCTAGGTGGCTGGAAAAACTAGCACAAAGAGCTGGCCCCAAGGCCAAGAAGTCAAAAGCCCTGCGTTCACGGAAATAATTCTGCTCCTTCTGCATTGCCAACTCAGGAACAGTTGAAAGAAATTGTCGTTCATTATTGGAAAAGAAAGTTTATAGCTTACAACAGTCAGAGCTGAAACAGGTACTGTAGTTTTATGTATTGTCAAAAAGAAAATTAAAAATTTAGTTTTCAGCATACTAGCATATTGAAGAACAAGAAGCAGAATAAAACACTGAGATTTTGCCTACTAATTAATAACCAGAGGAAAGAAAAGAGTTGAAATCACACACGTTCACAGGATGATCTTGTCTTCAGAATTAACATTACTTGACCTGTAAAACTTTAACGTGAAGTTTTGGTTCAGCCATGAAATGAGAAAGCCCTTTGATCAATGATACTATAAATTAAAATACAGTACATCTTCAGTGGCTGTTCAGATCAGAAAGAAACCAGATGGAAGTTGTGAAAGAAAAACCAAGCCAGGCCAAAAAGTGATGAAGAAAACAAAAGCACCATGAAGAATAATGTCCCTGGCTGGCAAAAGAAATGCACAGTCACCTCCCCTCTGCAGATCGCACACTGCTAGGGGTCATGGTCCTTCATCAAAACTAACAGGACGGAGCAGACAGAAATGAAAAGGGGGTGTTAACGTTTTGAGTTATGAAAATGAAACAGTATCAACAAGAACACAAATAATGCTTTTTACTCTGAGGAAAGTTAAATGACACCAAAGAATGCATCAGGAAAATATTTAATATAGTATGAGAAATCAAATCCACAGAACCACCATAAATACAACCCTTTTGATAGAAGTAATCAAGTTTTCCTAGAAGAGGTCTTTATAGGTAGGGTCATGATTAACTTAACATAGATACTAAAGACTGAAGATTGTTGTACTCTCTTGGAAAGGGCACAAACAAGGAACAAAGGATACTTCAGATATTCAAAAATATGAATGAGACAACATAGTTTCTCAAGCTATTAATAGACTGAAGATGATACTTCAAGAACTTAGAGTGCATCTGATAAAAATTTGAAAAATTCAATTTGTTCAGTGTGGTAGAACTACATCATACATTCAGTGATCCCATTATTAAGGTATTCGATAATTTCTGATACCCATTCAGTCAGTAGGAAATCAAATTATTTACATTTACATCCTGCAAATGACATGAGCTAGAAATATTGCCCTGGTACACAACATTGTGCGACTCCTCAGCTAGACCTTGGTTTTGAGCTTTGACGGTGCTGCCAAAAGCAATACACATGGCTCCAGAGTCACGATGCTGTACACCACCCTCCTGCTACATCTTTGCCTTTGTTTGACTCTCTGCTGTAAACAAGCAGTGCAAGTAAGCTCATCATTCTCTTAGCTGTAGAGTCTGAAAATTGCAGCAATAGGCCATTATTACAATAATTATGAAGAGCATTTTGGAAATTATCTTCCTTTTGATACAGATTCTCTCCTGCTGTGCTTCAAAGAATGCACAATTACTGAACCTAGAGGGGTAAATCATCTTAAGGAAGAAATGACAGTAGTTCTTTGAAAGGAGAGACAGCTAGTTTCAGCGCACTGCTAATCTTTGCGATTTCGTGTTACAGCTTTCATTTAAAGCACACTATAAAGTAGACACCTGAAGAATTATGAAAGAAGTTATGCTTTTTGTCGCTTTAGGTTTTTTTAAAAATTGCAGTGATTCAGTAACGCATTTCTTCTACAGTATTTCAGAGAAGAGAAGCCAAACCAACCTCATTATGGACAAAATTATTTAAGTGAGGCACTTAAACCCGTATTTAGGAATCCAAATAAAAGTGTATGATGGTGACCTCCAAATAACCCCTGACTAAATACAAACTTTAGTCTCAGCTGCTTTAATAGCTCCATAACTCCAGCACAGCCAAGTTTTTCTCCTGGAGTTTCATGATGATGTTCATTTATTCTGGGGAAATAAGCAAGACATCTACAATGACATCATAATTTTCCCAGTGCAGCGCCCTTTGGAGAGTGTCCTAGCAGCTCTAGCTAGGTGTAAAAAAACTAAATGAAACTCTGTCATTGCTCGTTAGAGAGAAACAGATCAGGTGATTTCAGTTTATGTGTTGTTTTTTATGTTTCCCAAAGAATAATCACCAAATGTAAAACCAGCACTGGCAAACGGGGAAGAAGAAAAGCACATAGGTTGAGCACTCCTCAGAGAAGTTGCAGAACTCAGGCTGGCAGTGGCAACACACTGTTGTCCATACAGCAGATAAGTTGTCTTGTAGCATATGCTAATCAGCATGTGCCAGGTAAATTGAAAAGCATGCAGATGACTCTTTCCCTTGACTAAGTTAGTGGCCTGAATGTTCTCTTAGAGGTTCATTACATTCCATTTGACATTTAATGCTGAGCTTGAGTATAGTGACTTCTCTCTTAATTCCTTGTCAATTTGTTTTAGAAAGTGTCCGATTGACAGACCCGATTAACCCCTTCCAATACCCAAACACCAGGTGCCCTCATACTCTCCGCATCAAGGGAACAAGAAAATAACAGGTCAGCAAGCTGTTGATGAAGAGGTGCTGGAGGCAGCAGGGTGAGGTCATGAGAAGGCTGGAAGCAAATCCCTGCAACGGTATGGCAGTAGGGACACAGCTGTAATCATCATCAGGGAACGAGGCACAGGGCACAGGCACTGCCTTCTGTCCCTGCCTCCCATACCAGAAGTGTCAACAGCAGATGCTTAGGCAACCATGAAGAGATTCCGCCTTCCATTAGTGAATCCTTCTTGTTTCCAGAAACTCATTCTTTGGAGACATCCACAGCTGGAAACTGCATCCACTACACCAAAGAGCACATTTTTGCAGGATTTGGGGTAGATTTTCAGGTCACTTTACTTTTCTCAGGCTCTGCACCCCTCATCTATGGGCAACATGGTGCATGGGCAGAATGAAACCTTGTCCACCTGAGATGTCCACCAAGCAGTCCACAAAAAGATAACAGATTCCTCCTGCCCCCTGCTTTTCATCCATGGAGCCAATGATTGCATAGGTATCCCTCATTTCTTACTTCAAACACCCAGCTAAAAAACCCTCTTCAAACGGCAGCAGGATTACCTTACCAGTGCCTGCCTATACTGGGCTGCCCCTAGAAATGAGGTCAAGAAGCTCGAAGCATATTACATACATATTTTAATTATTATACTAGTTGGATATGAACTTTCTTTTAAGAAGGGGGAAACTATTTGAACAGTTAATGACAATTGCAAAATTAGTTGCTCGCTGCACGGTAGTCCAAAGTACTCTCAGAAAAGCTAAGGGCTTCTGCAGAGGCCACAACCATGCCTGTATGAAGTTCTCCCAGTAAGGCAGAGAGAGGAAGAAAATGGGGAGGCTTGGACCAAGGGAAGAGCCACCGGAGAGTGAAATAATGATTGTGTGTAGCCTTGAGAGGGAGCCAAAATCCAGAGCCAAAGAGCACAGGTTTGGACGTCTGAGTGAAGAAATTATGTGTCCCTACTTGGTTGGGGAGTGAGGATTTGGAGATAAACAGGGTTACCTGACTGCTGGCTTTCTTGGTTGAAGCAATGTGCAAGTTCCCAAATACAAGCTATCCCTTTAATTTTAAAGGCACAGCTATACTTGTACCTTACATCTGAAAAATCAGGATCCAAGTATGACTCTTCTTCTGGGTGCTGTTGTCAGTTAAAAAGATGGCCAGGTTCGAGAAGTGTTATTTACATCTTCATAAAGAGCAGGTAGGACATCAACGTCCTTGCCTGGCAGCCTCCCAAACAAAACTAAACCCATTCCACAAATGCCAGTACAAAGCCAACTTCCCCATTCCCAAAATCTGAATTTAACAGAATATTAAGTGAGAAAGAAAGGCAGAAGAGTATACTGCAAAAGCCAACAACAAATGAATCAGCAACATCTGTTAAGCAAGCCTCCCATGCCCCAGCACATCATCATAATACTCCTAGCCCTCAACCTCCTCCTGCCCCTGTGGAGGCTAATGACGCCTTCTAGCACTTCTTCAGTCCTCAGGTTCAAAGTTCCTCTAGACAGCTTTATTCTGCATGTAACCTCCAAGCTGCCAGCACATTGCTCCATCCTCAGAGGGAGGATGGCCGCAGGCAGAACCCCAGAGGGGCGCCCTGCCCAAGGAGGGACACGTCTGGTAGGACCCATTCCCCCCTCAACTCAACTCGCGCCCCCAAACTTGGTTTGGTCAGGATGACCACTCACTTTAAAAGCATCAGTGTGATATTCCAGCACCTCGAAACAGTCCTGCATTTTAACTGGTTTACTTAAAGGTGTTGCAAAGTTAAAATCAAACCTAAAGATCCCAGGCAAGAGTGCCCTCTCCACTCAGTGAGGTTGCTCTTTAACCTTACTCCACCAAAAGAAATACTGAGTTCGCTTTTCTATAGGGCTTCAGGTTGCTGGAGCTACATAAAGACATAATAGCGACAACCACCATAATAGCAAGCAGATTTTGGATTATTTTTTTTTTTAATTCTGCATTGAGCAAACCCCAAAACTTTTCAAAACATTCTTGAAAAGCAAAAGGTATTTATTTGCTGTGGAAGAGCAAATGCAAAGCCTGGGAGTAGATACTACTCATGCTACTCTTTTCTTCTCTGTTCCTGCCTAAAGGCTTGTACATATAGAAATGCCTATGACACTCTGTGTTCATACAGCCTGCAGCAGAGGTGGACAACCCTCCTGAGGCTAAAAGCCCCATTAAGGAAAAAAGAAAACAGTGCAATGCTAAAAGCCAAGCACCTTCCCTCTTCCCACAATAACTTCCACCATCAGTGCCCCATAACCACAGTTCTAGGTCCCCACAACCCATCTTCATGGCCCCGCACCAGGAGCACAGCCCCATTCCATCCTACACCTCTCACCACAACCCCATCCCCCTTCAGCCCAGGGCGAGGACCTACCCTACACATCTATATCCACAGCATCCCTAACAGCTCACAAAGCTGCTGCTGCCCCGCACCCAGGGTGCACCAGCCCACAGCAGGGCAGGGGCAGAGCCCCAGCCTGCAGGCAGCAGTAGGTCTGCTGGTAGCTTGGCCCCATAACCCCTCCACCACTATCAGACTGGACATTCACTCACTGTTAGCATCACGTGCATGCCGTGGTCTTTGCTGCCATGCAACCAAAAGCACCTGGACTGCGGCAGCAGGTCAAAATTACGATGGGACATTTGCTGTATGCCCTGTCCTTTCATTCTGTCAAAAGGAATGACAGGGCTCTAGTGAGCAATGCTGCAAGCTGCGCAAGTACTGGGCGAGCTGCTTTCCAGTGCAGCCTGATGGACCGCTCTGAGCTGCCTCCATCATTGCTGCCACACTCACGGGAAACAGTGCAGGCAGTGACACATGCTGTCACTTCACCATGTCACTTTGTGTCCTGTCCCCATATCCCAGCTGTCAGCATTAGTGACAGTGACAAATGCCTTCTGAGTGTACAACACTCAGTAGCTGTGCTGCCCTGAGGAGCAGTTGCTTCAGTCCATCTTGCCAGGAAACCTGTGTGCTGGTCTCAGCAGGCACTTCTCAGTCTGCAAGGATGCATTCATTTGCGTGCTTTCACTCCTTCATTTGCTTGATCTGCCTCGGCGGATGCCTAATTCTGCCAACACCAGCATGCAGCTCCACTGCATAGAGCTGCAGAAAGCTGCCTAAGGTTCAGGTCGGAGAGGCAGCAAGCCTTGAAGGCAGCTATGGTTTCTCATTGCTCTGCCAGCAATATGTAGCTCTGAGGGGGCACAGCCCAGACCTATCTGGCCGTTTGGGCCCCGTCAGCCTGCTCTGCAGATTCAGGCTTTATTGCAAAACCTCATGGGCAAAGGCTGACTGCCAGTGACAGAGCTCTCACTTGCATGTGGATGTCCACACAGGTACCCCAGCAGGGAGGGGACAACAGACTGCAGACCCAAGTGCTTTGCTGCGCTTGTCCTTGTTGCGCCTGTGCCCTTGACCTTCTGGCTGTGATTCTATGGATCAACCTCCCTCTTTGCAGCGGCTTCAACTCAGTCTTGTCCTTCAGCAGCTTCTACGATTTCTTTAGAAAACCATTCTGCATGAGATGCAGGGAGAAGTTTCAGTGCTGCTCCAGAGACAAGCTTAAGGCGCAGAGGTGCCACCTTATTTGAACTCCACTCTCTCAATAATGCTTAATCCCATAAAATTTTAATTCCATCTTTGGTCAAGCCAAGCTGAAATCTCTTGATGGCACTACAAATCATGACTTTCCCGCCCAGCTTTGTCCAGCCTATTTTCTATGTAGCCTGTTTTGAACATACTTGTTAACAGAATAGGTGCTTTGTCTTCTTACTACGCTCTTCTACTAATACACACACCTTTTTTTCCTCAGATGTCTGATGGTTCCTTTCATTGCTTTTTGTAAATATTTACTCTTAACTCCACAAGAGACTGTTCCCTTTAAGCAATATATACTAACATTTCCTGAAGTTCATCGATTCTTTTTTTACCATTTACATTTTGGCTTTATCTTTTTTTCTCTTTTCTTTACTGTTTTCCCCACTGTTATATGAAAGGGATTTCTCCTTGTTTTTAACTTTCTTTCATACTTAAAAGAAAAGAAAAAATAGTTTCACTCACAGGATATAAAGCTAAGTTTTCAGCTACCTCCTGAAACAAAATTTTATTCACTGTCACTTGTGGAACTAGAAAGATCAGCAGATTAACAGTAGTTCTAGGTTCAAATCAGGAGGCTTATAAACTGCTCCTCTTGACATCCTCAACTGCTACTCAACTGTTCTTGTGACAAAACAGGATTTTATCTTATTTAAGCCAGGGAAAAGAGCAACAGGGCAGAGTAATTACATGCACTATTTTTTCCAAGCAGTATTACAATGAAATTCTCTTCTGTTATTCTTGTGACTCATTCTTGGGACATTTGAATCAAAAAGGTGCTGACCTGCATCAAGAAAATCAGCAATTACAAACTATCACAAACATACTGCAATTCAGGCAATTACTTAGGAAGGCATACTTTTACTTAAAAGCAAAAGTTCTGATCATTTATAATCTCCTTTAACAAAAATGAAAGCTAACACAGCAAGTAACAGTTTGAGTGACAGAAACACATTTAAATGCTAAGCTGAAATTTACCAAACAGTCAAAATTAATTAGGTACACAAACATTTCTGATTATTTTTTTTAAAAAAATACCAAGCCAGGAAGACAAGAACGCATGTATATAATTTGCAAAAAAACTAATACTAAAATATTCTTACCACACTATTTCCTACATCAAATAAGTGCCTTGTTACATTTAACATGAAGCTATGGTATAGGTAACAAAACAATTTGGGAAGACAGTGATAAATTTAAAGGAGAAACCTGAGCTTAGGAAGCACTGCATGTACCATAGCACCACAGGTCAGGCAGAAGGTAAATATGGAAATGGCCAGTAATGCCCAGCACAGCATACTGTGCTGCTCGCTCTCTGGTTTTGCACTAGCCATCCACCGCTAACGATAATCGAGGCAGCCAAGGCAAGGAGGTGCCTCAGAAGCCAGGTCTCCTGACCTCCAGTATAGCCTTATCATCAGTCTACCTGAAAGGCTGCCATAACATAACAGTGATCAAAACATTTGCTGATATTAAAACGTAAAGAGGAAGAGCAGTAAAAGTGGGGGGAAAGGGATTAAAAAAAAATCTGGCTTATGATCAATTTCAGAAGAGAATCAGCAGCTTTCTGCAGCCAGCAGGATTTGGCACATCAGTGTTACATTCTACCTCATCTAGTTATTGGGAAAGTTTCAGAACAGCCTTGGGCAGTGACAGCCCATTAGTGATGTATCCCATCTAAGTCACGTGCACAGAGGTTTTAAATATCTGCTTTCAATTGACTCACCAACGTTCCACCTGAACGGTTACCATCTCTGTTTTTCAGTGATTTGGGATTGAGAGCGTCGCCCTGCTTAGGATTTTATTTTTCACATGTCACTGTCAAATCAAGGAAATCGGTATTGCTTGTATCGCTGCTTAAGGGGCAGTGCTTGGGAAAGAAGAAAAACTGAACAAGAATCAAAGCAGTGGAGTAGAATGCCTATGTTCCAGAGAATAAAGCACTCACAAATTCGAGTTATAGCACTCTGATACCCTTTTACAAACCTCTTCCTGACTCGGATCACTCACGCACACTGCAAGCCTGTCACTCCATCAGAGAACACCCTCCATTATAAATAACTTCCTACTTCAAAGACTTACAAATTACTTTGATGCACTTCTAAAGTCAGTGTTTCCAATTCTCCAGCATTTTTGCCTGATAGGAAATCATTAAATGGCTAAGAACACCTTGTTTGCATTTACATCTGTTACCTCTGTGAGGAGGCATTAGCACCTTTGCCCTCTAAGATCCCACTATCAGTAGCATCCACATCAAACAAGCTCAAAGCAAACCAGCAGCCCCAACTGCACCTCTGCCTGCACCTTTCCAGGAAGAGCTCAGATTCAGAATGGTCCTTCCTTTCTTCTCATCTATCATATAGTTCACCGAATCAATGAAAAATCATGGTTAGGGGTCCTTTGCAATCAACAGAACAAAAGTGTCAAAAAAGCAAAGTTAACCGACTATTAATCACATTTCTTTGATAACCCTGACCCTACTAAAGCATAGCATCTGTCTTGTGTTTTTTGTGGCTGAAGGCCAAAGCTGGGATCAGGAAACAACTATTTCACTGGTCAGATGTTAACGTAGCACAGCATGTTGACTTTATAACCACCCTATGAGCTCAGAGAATTTAATGGAACTGTCTTTTATTTGGCTTGTTCCCATTTATTAACATTACCACAGCGAATAACTCATATGATCAGACATGCACTTAACAGAGCCATGTCTAGACAGACCCAGAAGTGCCTGCTCTCTTTTCCACAATTAGGTAGAATCTGAAGCTTAGGACTAGTAAAGCTGGAACAGTTGTTTGAATTTACACTAAAAACATTCCCTTCAGTTACTGTCAAGGTAGACACGTGAAACAGCAATTTCTGAACAGTAGCAAGCAAGGGCTTTCAACTGTGGACCAGATGGTCAAAATTGGCGGCATTTATGCCAACTGAATGATTAGGCAGAGAGAGAAGTTTTTACCAGAGAAGTGATATCACTGGAGAAAAAAAATATAAATAATTATTACAGTAGTTGAAATTGGAATTAGCTAGTAACTAGTAAATTCATCTAGGTTTGCAAAGCCGGCTACCACTTCTTGGTGCCATTGTGGTTGCTCTTTGGTCAGCCATAGTCTGCGTCCTTTATCATCCAGTCAAGATTTGGTTGTCAGGGACATTCAATGCATAAACAACACAGAAAACCTTCTAGAAAGTTTTGCTTGAACCCTGCCTCACCCTTCCAGTCCTTGTGCTCCTGCAGTCTGCCACAAGAACTATATCCAAGAATTAGCATTTTCTCTGTGACTCTCCTTATGCTTGCATGAAATTATATGTCTGGTAACACTTCCGTTAGTCGTTTTTATTTTTGCAAAAATCCAGAGCAAAAGTAGTAACAGAATGACATGGAGTGATGCATCAGCATCTCTAGCGCTTGCCTTAGTAGTTCTGCTGTCCATGATCTTCATGTGCTTAACTTGCAGCTCCTTCTTCTCCCTCATGGAATTAGTATTTGCACCACTCTTGTCGTTACTGACATTTTGTGTTGCATGAACAAGCTATGCTTGGAGCAAGCAACATGGGCAAGATGGTAGCAGTTGTAATGGACTTCATTTGAATGGTCAACAAAGACAAAGGCAAGTGAAGAAAGGTGGGAAAGAAGCTGAATCAAAGCCAAAACCAATGTGACAGGTAGTATTCACCCCACTATTCACTAAAGCTGCATAAAAGCCAATGCCTTTGCTAAACTGCACTGCCTCGTTAGGCAACGGGAAAAGTTGGGCTGTTGCCCCAAAAACAATTCCTCTTACCTGTCTTCCAAGGGCTAATTTCCCCCTTGTCTCCACTGGTAACCAAGAGGTCCAGAGAAGCAGATGAGGTTCTTACCTTCCTTTTGAGATGGGTAAACTTTGGGCATTAGACATCTGTGCTTAAACAGGAAAAAAAAAACCCTACTCCGTGTGAACCTTAAACAGGCTTAAACAGACAGAAGCCAAGTCTTCATATGCTTAAATGTATACAGGCTCGCTGTACCATGTATTTTGAGCATTTTCATTCATTTCACATGGGATTTAGTTGTTCATGCCTGAACATAATATGCCCATTAGAGTAAATTAGAGATCTGAGAAAACAAACACATCTTGCAGACACTTGAAACACTGCCAGCACTTTCACCCATGCTGCCTCATACGTGCTGCTTAAATTTCCCTGAGCGCACCTTTCTTTGTTTGTCAGAGGTATTTGTCTGATTTTCTTGTCTTTGTTTTCCGTTCAATAAACTTTACTAAATCATTTAAATAACACAGATGTAACCCTGAAATATGTATTGCTTTGAACAGAGACAAGAGTACACACCTGGGAAGCTTGTATTGTTATCATTTCTCCATATAAACAGTCACTCACGTACAGCTGACAACATACTTCCATATGGTGTTAATTCCCAGAACAGAATTACTCTCCTGAATCACAGTTATCCTCTTTTAAATATGCAAAACGTTTAAGCATGTGATTAATTTGAAGTATTTGTGGCTAGTGAATGTTAAGCATTCTCCTGGGCCTTTGCTGGCTGACAACTTTACTTATTCAAGTGAGAAAAAAATTCTATCAGCTGAGTAGCCTATAGCTTTGGGTCTGATCCTTCCCTCTAACTGCAGGGTAAGTCCGCGTGGAGAAGGAAGGGCTGGTTTGTTGGGGTCTGTGCTTCTTAAGGAAGGGGAAGGGGAAGGGGAAGGGGAAGGGGAAGGGGAAGGGGAAGGGGAAGGGGAAGGGGAAGGGGAAGGGGAAGGGGAAGGGGAAGGGGAAGGGGAAGGGGAAGGGGAAGGGGAAGGGGAAGGGGAAGGGGAAGGGCAGGACAGGGAAAAAGGGAAAAAGGGAAAACAGGAAAAAGGGAAAAAAGGGAAAAAAGAAAAGGGGAAAAGGGAAAAAAGGAAAAAAGAAAAAAGGGAAAAAGGAGGGGGGGGGGGAGGAAAAAAAGAAAAAAGACAAGACCCAAACAGGCTACATATAGCATTTTGGTCTACATTTCAACACAGATGTTCTCAAACTCCAGCCAAGGGAAGGGCAAATCAGTCACAAGCTGATATCCCATACAGACTGCGGAAAAAAGAAAAGTGGTTACCAAATAATTCAGTCCACCACCTCGAGAGATATTTGAGTATCTCACTTTGTATTACAGTATTGATTTCTGTAGAAGCTTACCAACTGATACCTTTTGATGGTGTTTTCCAAACATCTAAGATACTAAAGGACCTAACGAATGAGATGTCACAAGGTAATTATTATTTTTATTTAAAACAATATAGGTAAGAGCTTTCTTCCTTCCTGCTTCAGCTATATTCAGCTCACTGTACAGTACCTGCAGTGGGACAGCTTAGTGGAGAACACCATGGAAATCAAATGCATGTCAGAAGAGCGCTTAGATTAAATCTGAAGTATGTAGGACCACGGTTCACGCAATCTGTCAGCATCCCGTCTGACAATGCTCAGGCACGATACTCAGGTGTGCACCTCAGCCATCACTGCTCCCACAGCTAACCAACCTGTCAGCAAAACCTCTCTGGCATGAGAGTGGAAATAAGAAGGCAGCTGGGCTCTTTTCTTTTTCTTTTTTTTCTTTTTTCAGTCAAGACAGGGGTATAATTATCCCGACACACATCACTGGGATTCTTCGCCGGCTTTTGTTCTCCCTGAGCATGCAGCATTGTCGAGGGAACCTCAGTAGAATCAGGCTCCGAATTCCTCATAAACCTAGGCTGAGACGGGGGTATGTGGGATGGAATAACACACACAAAAGATCTCTGGCCAAATTAAAGCATCCCACTTTGAAATTACTGGAGTGCAATTAGCTGGAAGAAAAATCAGCTAGGCAAAATGAATTGCTTACAACAGTCCAAAATATTTTTGCTAGCATTGACCTGTATAGAAAATCTTCAATGTGTTTGTCTGACTCACAACAAAAGGAAATATTGAAACACTGAACTCTTTTGTGAGGTGAAATAACCATTGCCCAGGTACCTGTAGTAGGGGCATAGATTTTAGGGTGGTAAGGAAAGTGGCAGGGCTGGGAGGAATGTAAATCCCTGCTTCACAAAGAACAAAAAAGGGCAGAGCATCACTTGTGAAACCATAACGCATAGCTTGTGCAATTAGTCCTTACACAGTGCAATTTGGGAACAGATCTTTCACTAAACCTGCCTTTACAACTAACTTGAGATTTTTCCTTTTGCTTCTTCCCAAGTCCTCCCTTTGAGTAAGCACAGATAACTGCCTATGAGCCACAGCGAGGAATACCATGTTTCCATCCTGTACTTCGAGCTAACAGTTCCTAAATAACGAGGATAAAGGAAAGTTGTTTCTACACATTATCCTGCAAGGCTGGCCCACCCCTAGACTGGCTGGTGACATTTCATGCCTCACCACTGGTGTGTCACACCAAACCAGAGCATGGACAGGTGCTCATGGGGACTGCAGACCTTTCCCATTGCTATCAGAAAAGCTGAGGAATAAGAACACCTCCAACACCATTTTTGTCTAGCATGACCCCATTAACTTCGGGGGCATGCTCCTGATTTGTACCAGTGCAAGCAAAGAGATGATCCATGGGTTGGTCACTGTAAAGAGAAGTGTATTTCTGTGATACACCGTGTCCTTGAAGTACTGCAAGTGTTAGAAGCATGTGTAAGGAGTTTCCTTACAAGAAAACCTGCTTGGAATCAGTCTGTCTTAAGGAAGATGGTTCCTCCTTTTTAAAAGACTGCTTTTAAAATGAACTTGTGGCACTTGAAGTGGCTTTCCCTAGCACACAGCTTTGTATGTCTGATGGATCCTTTCAGTACACATTTTTAATTGGTAAGGGACAAGCGAAATGAATAGAAAGGCTTCAGACTCTGCAATTCCTAACTCACATCCATTTCCCTAAAGTCAACCCTCTTGACAGCTGCCTCAGCTGGCAACAAAACATATATAAATACAGACACAGTTGAGTTTGGGGTATCTTTGTTAATATTTATATAGCCTGCCACCGGGTGTTTCAGCAGCACAGCTGTTTCCAGCTGATAACTCTCTGCCTCCAATCACAATTGTACAGTTTTATTTCATGGGGGAATATGTATAATCATAAACATGATATGGCTGTCCTGCCTGGTTTATTAGTTTGCATATCTCCAAGGACCATTTTGACATTCCAGATACGCCGTGTGTTCAAGAAATTCTTCAGAGACTACTGGATTTCAGAGCTCTCCTGTAATATTTTTTAACAAAATTTCTCATACCCTTATTAATGGGATGCAACGGTTATAATGCCTGACCATTAGGCAGTGATGAGTGAGGGTCAGTCTCTGAGCATACGTAGGCATGCAGACAGACAGTTAAATTAACAGACAGACAGATAAATACGTACGTACGTACTCAGACAGATGCATACGCAAAAGGCATTTTTTATAAGTGATTGTGTAAGTGATCAGAAGCATCTAGCAACAAACAGACAAAAAAGAGATTTCTTTTTCTTCCCCTCTCCCTCATAGGAGTCAAGACCTGTGGAACAACCGTTCACCCCCAGTGAAACAGAGGCCAAGTCCTCCTCTTGTCGTGTTGGTGCATTTGCAGAAGTCGGGGAAAGCACCATGGGTGTGAAAAACTGAGGTGAAAATCTGGCCCCAGATGTGACTCTGCTTCAGAGGTTTTTGTCCCCTGTTATCAGGCAGGTAGTTTTACCTGCTGCATTCACCACAGATGAGATGGCATGAAAAGACTCTGCTTGAATGCTTCTGGAGGGCAAACAGAAGCAAACCTGATGTCACACTGCAAGGCTGGTCCATAGCACACCATGACAAATGAAGGACTTGGGAAGAAGCAAAAGGAAAAAAATCTCAAGTTAGTTGTAAGGACAGTTTTAGTTAAAGATCTATTCTCAAATCGCACTATGTAAAGACTAATTGCACAGGCTATGCATTATGGTTTCTGTACACTGTTCCGCTCTGGATGCCGAAGGACTGGTTACACAGACAAAATTTTTCAGAAATGGCCCCAGAATCTTTCTGTCTTCTTCCTGTTTCTTAAAAGGGGAAGGGGGAAATGCCCATCTGTGGAGCCCACTGAAATATTGCTTTGATGAGAAGCTCAGCTGAAGACATACCCGGGTGATAATTCATTTACGCAGGAACAGACAGTGAGCCTGGTGTGTTACTTTCACATATTGTCTTCTCAGACACTGACATTTCATCTTTTTTACACAATAAATCTTCATCTTCTGAGTTTAGCTGAGGATTTTCTTCTAAATAACAGAACTGGCAATGATACATTTCAACACAACTGGATTATAAAACTGTCAGCCCCAGCTCTGTTCCCCAATCTCCATCCCTGTCAACAGCGATTGGCTGTGGAAATTTCAGCCTGCAAACCAGTCTACTATGGAGCAAGGTTTTTGCAAGTCTGCAAAGGGAAAGGGAAGGAGGGGGAAGAAAGCGAACCTCGGTGTGGCTCGTCACAACCAATTTGTTCTCTTATACAGCTGATTGTCACTGCTAAGAACATCGCTGCTTCACTGTGGCCAAAGTGGAGGCGTGGACCAGGGTGACCAGAGCTTGAAATTAATTACTTTCCATGAAATAAGCCACTTTTTTGTGTGCCTCGGAAGGCTGCATGTTGGGTGAACGGTGATATACCATTAATCATTACTAGATAGGCTTTGACTTTATCACTTATCACCACCCTGTCCAATAGGCAGTGGGATTTCACTGTCAAGGCACCTGTACTACTGTAGAACTTTCTTCTTTTAATTGCAAGTGAAGCAAGGAAAGCTGCTATATAAGAGAAAAGCATCCCTGTAACTCACCCACAGCGAACCAGCCGTTGTGCTATAATCAAACCATAGCTACCAACAGTTTATGGAACTCAAACCACACTCCAGTAAGTCAATTACACAACTTAAAACATAAAGGGGGGTGGGGGGAGTGGAACAGGGAAGTGCAGACATAAAGACAACCCATCATCTGTAGCCATACGTATACTCATCCCAGTATGAATCCATAAACAGGTGTGCACAACAGATAGAACTGCAGTATAAACACATCTGCTCAGTGAATATAATCCATAAAAGGTTTCAAAACAAAGCAGGAGACAATATTCAATCTGTTGCATTTAAAAATCATTATTAAATGAGCTAGAATCCAATTAATCCCTTTTTCCATTGAAGTAAAAATCCCACTGATTTCCCAAAGAGTACAATGAAGCCAGAAGCACACAGTAATCTATAAAGGCACAGAAATTTTCTTGCTGTAAGGGATTTGACAAGCACTGCATGCTTAAAAAGAAGATTCACAATCTGCTACACAGGGCCAGGGTGGATGATTGGCTGAGTAAAAATCTCTTATTAATTACAAGACACTAGAGATTAATTTAAAAACTCAAGAGACTTCATTGTCTTGTCAGAAGCATCCAGCTCCAAATATTATTTTTTTTTTACAGAAAGTGACCTTTGAATTTTTCTGATTTCTAGACTTAGGAGCATCCAGTAGCAGTAACTCCACAGGCAGGACATACTACTGGACCAAGTATTTATTTTTTGCATGTGAACTTAAAATCTGGCAGCTTCAAAATCTAATGCCTGCCGTTTCCTGTGTTATGAGAATGAGAGAATGGTGGCTCTCATCTCTTCTGAACATCCTTCTCCAAAGTGCTGGTCCTATTGTGACCTTTTACCATTTCCCTCTATATTCGTCTCTTTGTAACACAAATTAGCTCAACCTCTTCAGCTGCCCACCAGAAAGACATCTTTCCAAGTCCCCAAACATTCTTGTCACTTTCTCCTCAGCCACTTCTAATCCATAAAATGTAGTCACTCTTGTCACAGAGCTGCAAACAGACCCTGAGACACAGGAAAAAATGTTGACAGAATTTGTGAATCACTGTTCTTCTCTAACTACTGCCCAGGCTTGCTCGCATCTCCTCCAGTAAATTTATTTGTACTCTTCAGAAAATTGCAGTTGTTGTCTTTGTCAGTGTAAGTTTTTCCACTGCAATGAACTGCAGGAATGCAGAGCTCCAGTATTTCTTACTGTTTAATTTGGACATCTAATCCCATGGAGAGAGTTCTATTCATCTTTTTACATCAATACAATTGCATAGTTATTTAATATTAATCTTCTTCTTTGGAGGAAAAAAAAAAAAAAAAAAAGAAGGCATTCATCTAAATTATTCATGTGGCGTTAAAATATGCCATTGTGTGAAAAATAATTGTCCATTTTAACAGGTTGTGTAGTAGGTGAAGTTCAGCTGGAAAAAACTAAGCACATGTTACATATCCATGTAAGAAGGTGTCTGTTTTATCTTCCCTTTCTTCACTGAACTAAGCTCATGCTCTGAGTCTCCCTCTGCAGATTGCCTGATACCCTTTCTCCTGAGCCCAAAATGCAGGACCAAAGGCAGAGCATCTCCAGATAGAAAAAGGGTATTTGATCCACCCCTGCTCCATAACACTGTTTAAAAGCCCCTCCATGCAATCATATCACTGTTGGCTGGAAGGGAGCTCTGGAGTCGGCAGCCCAACCTCCTGCTCCAAGAGGGACAGTCACCACCACTAGACCAGGTCAGAATTGACTTTGACCACCCACTTCTTGACAATCTCCATGGATGGAGATTTCACAGCTTCTCTGGTTAACCCAATACAATGCTGCAATACCCTCCTGGAGAAAAAAGCCTTCCTGAAACTCAGCCCAAGCTGCAATGTGTGGTTCTTTCCCCCTGTTGTCTTCTCTGCCAGGGCTGGACCTTCAGGGACACCCTCAGAAAACACCTTTAAATCACCACATGGAATTTCCAGATCCCTCAGGAGCAACCATCCTTCCACATCCTCCCCAGTTCCTCTCCTTACATCAACTTCTGGGGCTGCATCAGGTAGTTACCAGCAAAACAGGGAGCTACAGATGTCTTGGGTCACCGCAGAAATACCATTTTCATGCCAGGTCTCCCAGGAGGATCTGGACACCTTTTGCCAGCTGACAGGTGAGTGATCATCCCTTGGCTGGAGCTGACATAAAGCCAGCAACAGGCTGAGGAGTCACACTGCTGCCTGGATAACCCCAGGCTCTGCTGTGGACATTAGCAATGAGAGGAACTGGGCTCTTAATTGCAGTGTCTCCAAATGTTACATCACTGTAACTTCCAGTACCATTTCTTTCTCCATCAACAAACAGCGTAACAGTTTTTAAACTAAAAGATTCAGAGAAGCTACAAAAACAAAATACTGACAAGTAAAACCACAGAAATAGATATATAACCACACAGAGGGATTTTTCCCATGAAAACTGAGGCAGAAAAATAAATTTGGAAAAGGGCTTAGAAGAAAATCCAGGTGATTCCTTTTTTTTTTTTTTCTTACCCCCCACCCTCTTACCCTTTTTACTGATGACAATAAATTTTCCACAGGAATCAACCATGTGAAAAGTCTCTAGGCAAACTCCTCAAATAGAATAGTGCCTGAAGCCTTAGGGAAAAAAAAAAAAAAAAAAAAAAAAAAAAAAGAAGAAGAAAAAGAAAGGAAAAAAGACCAAGAAACCAAAACCTCTTAAAACTCAATGGGTAGCCATTACTAGGTTTTACTCAGTGGCCAAATCAGGTGCAAACAGAAAAAAATTGCCTTTCATTCCTGGAGCATAGAAGGAACAGTGTTCATACATCTCTTGCTCCCTGTAGTTAGATTAGCGTGACAGATCTGTGTTTTGCAAGCCCTCTTGGCCTCAGAGCAGATGCATAAATGATCAATTTCTGCTCTGCTTTTTGCTGGTTTATGATCCCGCATCTCCTAAACCCACACCTTTTAATAACCTCAGTCTTTCTAAAGGGAAACAAAATCACTGTTTCATCTGTTTTGCTAAGTACAGTATGTCCAGTGCAATGAGATGCTTAACTGTGCTGGGGTGCTGACTTCCAAAGCCACTAGCAACCACACAACCGTGTCAGCTGCTGCCTGTGGCTTAGTAAGACCATCGATCTTCTCAGGCACCTGATCCTGTTTCGAGAGCTTCAGCAATGCCATGGAGCTCTACATAGGGACAATTGTTTCCATTACTTCCTGACAGTTGTGGTATATTGTTCTTATACTACGATGTAACATCTGGTTTTAAATGTCCCACGTGCCATGGATTCCAATATTTCTCTACAGGTCTATTCCACCACTGCAATGACCTCCGCTTTCTTTTTTTCATCCTATTGCTCTTACCTAAATCCCCATGCGCAATGTGGAAAGCATGGAAGATGACTTCAACCTCCGTTATAGCAGCGGCTGAAGGAAAGGCACAGCCAGCCAATATCAGCATGTAGTTGGCAGGCTTAAGCTATTCTTGATGTCCATTAGGTTTACCTCATCAGCAAAATAACACTCCACTTAGGGAAAGATTGCTGTCCTCTTCTTTGCCTAATTTCTTTTTTTGTTATTTTAGCATGAAAATCAACTGCAGAAGAAAGCATTTACATGTTATTAAAGAAACTAAATGGCCCCCAACTTTCACTGCCACTCCTAGCCACCAGAGAAGAGCAAAATGCCTGATTCTGGTTTCATATATGTTTTTCATCCATGTGACTCCGTTGCAGCACTGTTTACAATATAACTTAGCAATGAAGAATTTCATCCAGAAACACAAAGAAGGATACTAGAAAAAGCTCAAAGGATTGGAAGGAAAATTTCTAAATGAAGAACTTATTGTCACAGTCCAACTATTCTTAAAGCAGAACTAAAGAGCAGACGGAAAATACCAAGCTCGCTCAGACAGAAGAGATTTTCAGTACAGCTATTCCACCACCTTTACACAGCCACTTTTAGTCCACGGTCTGATAGTCCTCAAGCTGACGTCTCCTGTAGCCGTTTCGCTTCTGTAAAATAGAAATGTTGCTACTTATTAATCATAAGGATAGGAATTCATTGACATTTCTAACACATTTTGAATAGAAACAGAACATGAAAACAGATTTTGTTGTCAGTTACAATTTTTGAGTTCAGAGTCAGGGAAGCTACTGTCATCTACTACAGGAGCAGAAACTCACCCAAAATAGTGTGCGAAGTATTATTATTACAGCTTAATGATATCATTTTACTTCGCTTTAAACTTCCAAATTCAATCTAATTTATTCAGACTGGCACAAAACAAAAGACATGGGGCAACTGCAGAGCTCATGTCACAAGACAAAACCCACGATCCTCAACACTTGCTATTTCAGTAGCCATTTCTTTGCAACACATCCTTGTTATTTGCTTATTGTTGTCCATAAATGGGCTTTTGTTCACAAAAACTGGCTGATAACCACCCGGCTATACACAATTACACGAAGTAAAGGAATTCATTAACTCATGCGTCTGTCATTTACTGTATGTTATCCTTCATTTGCTATCATTATGCTGTTGTTTGAAGCAGGAACCAGTGCCCTGTGATCCAGGATCTATCTATACAGGAAAGCTGTAGAGTTCTGTGTACATCAGCTTGGAAACAACTGGCTAAATGTGGTCAAATAAACAATTTTGGGTTATAATTATTGCTTAAATAGAGATAAGAACTCTGTTTTCTTAGGCACTGAAAAAGCATTTTAACAACCTTCCTCCTAAAAGCTACATTACTTCAGTTGAGGAAAGGCCTATTTATTGACTTAACATTTATTTCTGATTTAATGTGTGCTAAAAGACAGCAACTGTAAACCAGTTTAAGACAGTCCACAAAAGGCAATTTAATTAAGATCGGTACATTCCAACTGAGTTAGTCGAATTAGTTCGGCTTGTACATTCAGGAGCTTCACCTTACAAGGTGTTAGAGCAGCCAGTTCTTTAGCATGGTAAAATTAACTGCAGACTCAATTAAGACGCCCAAGCTCTACATTTATGTGCAGGAAAATTTAAGAAAGCTCCAAGGAGCGAATTTCCTACCTCTTCGGATGCACTTTGTCATGGAATCACAGAACAGTAAGGTTGGAAGGGACCTCCAAAGACTGTCCAGTTCAAACCTTTGTGGGAAAGGGAAATTCAACAGGATTATTTAGCACCTTGTTCAAACACATCTTGAAAACCTCTCTTGATGAGGTGACCTCCATTTGATCCTCTCCAGAGATGACCACCTCCTGTCTAGAAATAACCTCCACTTTTTGTACAGTCTACAGTAAGAAGATTCAAGGAGAAACTCCTGCGGTCTCTCTGGCCAGAAAGACGTTCACTTTCTTCAGGCCCATGAAACTAGAGAGCTCTTTTGGAGGTGGCTGCTGCCTGTGAAAAGCCCAGAAAATGAAGGCTCAAAGCATCCAGGGATAGAGCAATCCAAATTTTTGTGATGTGAGAGATGCACGTTGAGCCAGTGCTGGAAAGATGTATCTTGAACGCATATCCCAGGTGAGCACCCAGCTGTCTCTTGCTTTGTTTTTCTTTTGTTTTTCTCTGTCTGTTGGAGCTGTTGAACTCTGCATAAAACCCCAGTGTGCTGGGTTATAGCCATAAGCTTACATGCCCAGTCATGGGATTTATTTACTTTTATGCAGAGCAGACCATCTCTGCCAAAAGAAAATGAAAGAAACCCACTTTGAATAACCAATAGTCCAGCCACTAAAGCATCCACCAGGGATGCAGGAACACATTCAAATGCTCCCTGCAAATGAAGAAAAGAAGGGACCAGAACCTAGTCACTCATATGGATGTCTAAGCATTGGGATTTTCCAGGAGCAGACACATGGTTCCACCTTGGTGCTTTAAACATGCTTTAAATATAGATAGAGAGTTACACCATATCTGTGAAAAAGTGAAGAAAACCCACTTAAAGCATCTTGTTTCAAAGTGACTGCTGCTTCCCCTTGCATAAATGTGTAATAGAAACCGGGGTGTTTACGGAATTAAGTAGCATCCCACTGACACTTTAAAGGATGCCTGTGGTTCAACATGGCTAGATTTGGATGCTTGAAAACGCAGAAAGGTAGTCCATGAATGCAACCACACACACTGAACCTTTTCAGCCAATATTTCCAATAACTCTTGCATAGGCAGAAACAGGATCAGCTCTGAGCTGTTCACAAACCAGAAGAAGAGATCCATTCATCCGAGAATTTCATTACAAAGGATAAATCTATCAACCGGTACTTCAAGTCACCTCTTTTTTCAGTGACTTAAAATCACATGGCAAGATTCCCAGCAGAGATACAGATGCCTCCAGGAGTTTTTGGGCTGTTACTGCCATTGTTGAAAGTCGCTGGAATTCACAAAGCTGCCATGTAAGTCCAAGTCCTTAAATTCCAACTTCTCTAAAGGTTTGCTTCCTGGGCATGTACAAGATCCTCAGCTTTCACAACACGCAATTGTTTACACCTGTCTCCTGTGAGCCTGTAGCAGGTTCACAGAAGAGGTCTTTCTGTGCCTTTGGGGCCCGTGGCTTTGCTCTCAGAGCTACAGAAAACACTGTGGTCGCCTCACTCAGCTAAGGCATGTCCTAAGCCAGAGTGAGGACCACTTCTTCCACTGCCCGGGAAAGGGACCTACTCCTTGGAGTGGGGGCTGACTGTTCCCCCGCTGCCGCAATGACGAGATCATGGGGCTTTAAACGATGGCATCACATTGAAACGTCCTTCTTGCTCAGATTCAGTGACTGCCTTAATGCTGAAATCAGCCTCCTGAACCCCATCCAGCACTGCTCTCTGAGATAATGAGGTCTGGAAAGAGACTTTTGTTTACATCAGCTTCCTTCCTTGCAAAAAGTGCTCAGGCTGATCTCTCACTACCCTGGCTTCTTGCTGGCTCTCTTAAGCATGACCATGCCATTAATCTTGCACCCTGAATAAATACCTACTGGTTATTTGGAGGTTTTCCCACTCTCATATGGCAATCCCATATGGAACATCCAAGGAGATACGGTTGCTCGTTGACCAGTGGGTTCACTTGAGATTTTAAAAATTCTTGCAACATATTCAATTAACTTTGAAACAGTCATGTTACATTTTTTTAACAATGACAGACTACTTCCTGAGCAAAACAATGAGATGTCAGCATATTCACAATATTTCAACATTATGTGCTAATCCATTTGTACCCACAATGTTGTTTCTAGAAAAAAATAGTAGGCCAGCATAATGCAAAGGGTACTTTGAGTTATTTTTCTTTCTATTTTTCCTCTTCTTTTCTTTTTTTTTTTCTTTTTTCTTTTTTTTCTTTTCTTTTTTTTTTGTTTGTTTTTTGTTTGTTTGTTTTTTGGGGGTTTGGTTGGTGATTTTTGTTGTTGTTGTTGTTAAAAATATTCCAGGGCACACCCTGTGTCAGTCTTGATAATTCAGAAATAAGACCAATTTGTTTCTCAAGGTGGGAGGTCAGAATAAGCAAAGAGACTATCCATAGTTCAAAAACAAGGCATTATCCTTCTTCTGGGAGGAGAGCAGCTTCGGCAGAGTTATGAATGTCAGCTTCATTCAGCTTACCCTTTTCTACTCTATTACAGACTGCTTGCACCTTCCAGTATTGCTCTGGAGCTTAAGTCCTGGAGACAGATTTATTTCTACTTAAGTTTAGGAGGTATCCATACCCTCCTGTTTTCTTGTGGTGGGCTGGTTACATTAAGACATGAAACGACATCATGCATTTATGCCTCTGCATGGAGACCCACATTCTTAGCAGGAGGACCCACATCTAAATGAGTTGTCGAAGATTTCTTTCCCAGCTGTGAGCTGCAGCACACTCAACTTGAGTGCTGTTCCCTGTGTGCTGCTGGAGAAACGGGAACCGTCGGTCTCCTGGAGCTCAACCTGCAGCCCCCTTCAGGACCACTGCAATAAAATACCCCACTGCCTGAATTCCTCTGCTAGACCCTGTGGTCAAACACACCTGGAACATGTAGGACATGATCTTGCTTCACATCTGTTATATTACCATGGCCAAAACCCGTTGTCTTCTACTCAGTACCTTAACTCGCACTAAAGGAACAAACCCAACTAACCAACCCACTGTAAAAATGTACTCGTGAACTAGCAAGACTTATCTATGGGAAGTCTCCTTTGAAAAGATCCATTTAGGAAAACCTTTTAAGAGAGGCTTCAAAGAGAATGTCTTTGGGAGAAGATAGTGACAAAAGGAAGGAAGAAGGCTCAGCTGCAGTAATAGGAGCTGCAGAATTCCTCCAAAAGTTATTACTGCTCATTGCTTCCAGGAAAAAAAATCCCCTCTGGATAAATTCAGCTTTCTGGAAAAGTGTTTAAACTTAGCACATCCATTTTATTAGCGCTTTGCTTTCCAGCACAGATAAAAGGTAATGACTGACATGAATTGCATGAAATCTTCTTGCTTATCCACACCTCTGGAAAATATGCTGGGCTCTACTTCCTTCCCGGCTTCGGTGAGGCCCACATTTTCACCCTGACATAATCTTTCCCATGTGTTCAAAAAACTGAAGGTCTCTTTGTATCTGGAGAGTAATCAAGTGTGCACATGCCCTGAAGATGTAAAGAAAATCTGTGCCTAAGGAAGATCTACTGGAATTTAGGAGCAACTCTTGGCATGCTTTGTCAGCTGCTGCTGATGCATCTGCCTTTATTTCTCCCTGGTGAAACGCCCCAGAAATCATGCGTGTTATCTGAGTGTCAGTGCACCAGCCATCGCAGGCGTGAAGCGCCCCAGACTCTCTTCTCACAGCTGTAGCCTGGGGCTGGGTCAAGCAGCCAACGAGCAGGAGCAGGTCCCAGCAGCCCAAAACTTGTGGGACAAGCTCATTCAAGTGGAGACGGTGCTGACGGTCAGTTTATGGCTTGGAAGAGAGCTGTGTCTGCTAGTCTGGTGGAAGCCTTGGTGCAAGATACTTCCAGAGCGCATGAAATTAAGCTCCACTTGGCATAAGAGGTCTTTTGGGAATGCAACGGTATAGCCTGGGCTGAAAGGCTTGCTTGGCATGGACCCAAGCTGTCACCACTAACCTCTGTACTAGCTCCACGACGGGGATGTTACTGGAGCTATGGTTCTGTTTGCCAGCACATATGAGAAAGCACGGCAGCCGATGTACACGCAGGCAAGGTTAGCTGAGCTTCCCACAGCGTGCTGCCTTCGCTCGCCTCCCCGGGCACCACGGCTCTTGAGAAGCCAGCCCTCAGGCTCGCTGGAAACGAAGCCGGTGACAAATGAGATCCTGGGGCAGGAAATGTAAGAGCAATGCATGTGCCTCTGCAAGCTCCTTTGAACTGTGAAGATATTTAGTTAGCATTTCAGGCACCATTTATTTCACTTGCATCTGTGATTTTGTCTTCATTTGCTTTTCCTCACTAAGCATCATGCTTGCAGTTAAACTATCAGTTTCTGGGAGATTTACAAGCAGAGGAAATAAAAGCACCCCTAAAAAAAAATAAAATTGTTAAGACCTGTATCTTTTTACACTGGAGCCAATATTCTTGCAATCCCCTTCTTTCTCTGCTCACTGAAATGCAGGAAAAAGAAAGGCAAAGCAGCAACTGCCTCCCCTCTGTAAGAGCACAGTAAATCTATCGTAACAAAGGCCATGGTCACCACTTTCAAGAAGAATTTCGTTACCTTTTGCACGCAAGCCAAGGTTCTTCCCCTCTGTAGCGATGGCAAAGCCTGCCCTCGGGCTGCAGAAGGCCTGAGATTCTCCCTGGGAGAACGTGGGATTCTGAAATGGTCCAGCTTTATCCTAATTTAGAGGACATGAAATGCAAGAAAAAAAGCATTCACGGCACAAGAATGAACCAGTCCTCTCTGTTTCCCTTTTCCCCGAATTCCCTACTCAGAGCTAGGTACATGGGGCAGACTGCTAAATATCTCGGGCCGCAGCCATTTTAGAGCCCTCCATTTCTGACAAAACCCTTTAAAGGAAACAGCAAAGGCCACAGCATGAGGGAAGATTGGCACCATCCAGTGTTGCTCCGTCCACTAGGCCAAGAAGCTTCCCAAAAATCTGAATTTAATTTCCAGGATGCTGGATGGTTGCTCGCCTGGTGAAAATGTACCAGCAGCTTCATAAGCTTTTTATTTTCTGCTAAGAAACCAATTGCCTCGGATTTTGGATGAGAATTAAAACAACCCAGCTCCCTCTCACTGTTTGTTCATTGTTCGTAAGCTGTTCTACATTTGTCCTGTTCAGTGAGCTATTGTTCCATAGGGGTACTGCAAACCTCTGCGAGCACAAACTCAAACCACATTGTAAATAGCACATGGCTTTGTTTAATCCAGAGTGAACCCCTCGACTTCAGCTGGAGAGGCGGTCACAGCAAAGTGACCTGCCTAGTTTATCGCCGCCATCAGATATTGCCCGCTGTATTCCAGTGCCAGGCCATTGTTTGCCGTATTTATATTTTATTTTTGAAAATACAGCAACATGAAATGCTTCACCACACTGGCTTGTCATGGTTACAAGGATGCTTTAAGGGTTTCCATCCACTAGTTAAAACAGCATTGTCCTATTAAGCTCTGCTAGCAAATGCTCCCTCATTACAGCCTTTACACGCAAGCTGCTGATGCCCTCTGCTGCTGCATTGCTGTCGGTTTGAAGGCTTTTTGTTGTTTCTGCAGAGAGCAAGATTAAGCTACTAGGTATCGTTTTCGCTCCTAATAAACATGTGTGTCTTGTCAACAAGCTATTGAAAATACTTTCCAACTCAGAAATCTATTACCAGGCAACAGAACAAACTGTTCATCACAGTGCTCTCCCCTCCAGTTTAAATTGTAAGTTCTTTTTTTTTTTTCTTCTTTTTTTTTCTTTTTTAAAGATAACAAGCTGCGTCAATATTTCAGCAATTTATACAATACCATGGAAAAGGAGAGAAGGGCATTATAATAAAAATACCAGTCATCAAATCCTGTCGTTCCAGTAGCATTTACAGAAACCAGTCTGGTTTGTCATGCCGCCCTGATTATACGTTGTACATTTGAATAATTGCATTTTTGAAAGTTCGCTGTGATAGATGGGTATATCATGACAATTCTTACTGGTGCTGTGCAGTGCACCGTTAGTAACCCTTTGCTCACCTACATCTGCACTGGGAGGCAGCAGCCACTGCTCACATGCTTGCGTATGCTTGTGTAGCACATATGTGCTTGGCACACAGCATAGGGATCCCCGCTCACACCCAGGGAAGGTGAATCTGGTACCGTATGGAGCAAGAGAGAGCCAGGTCGCTGCTCTGGTGGTGGGAAGGAAACCACAGCAGCCAGTGGCCCCTCACTCAGAGAAGTCAGCTTGCCTGGACCTCAAAGGACAGCAACAGGGGCAAGAGTTAAAAAAAAACAACAAACCACATTTCCTTCTCCTCTGTGGATAAGCAAACCTCGCCAGCACAGAACGCGAAGTTAGCATCTCTCTGCAGCAATGGGGGGAAGTTAGCTCTGTGGGATAACCCTGTAGCATTGTCACCCATTTCAGCTTGAGCAGTTAGCCAAGATTTGGGGACAGACACACTGTTTCCATTAGGAGAAGTAATTGATGAAGAAATTAGATATTTCTCTGATGCACTCCTATATTTCTGCAGAGAATGTACAAAGCCCTATTTCCCTTCCCCCATTGTGTTCAACCAGCAGGAGACAAGACTTTTCCGTTCAAAACTCCAAAACGTTTTCCAGCTAGGACTCTTCCTGAAGACTGTTGCTTACCCTTTTCCGTATGGACACATTGCAAACGTGGCCTTGGTTGTCTGTGGCCTTTCTCACTGGCTTTTCCACCCACATATCTGCACTGCTCTGAGTGCTTCTCCGTCGGCGCAGAGGATGGTCCCCCAGCAGCAGCCTGTTCCTGGTGGCTCAGCACAGCTCTTTTTAATAAAAATAGGTGCCCATCAGAAGGTGCCAACAGAGCTGCTCACATCCTCCTCTCTCACCTCATGCCAGCAATGTTGGCTTAACCACCTTAAAAACATAGGTCTTTGCTATACCTACTTGTTTTCACCTGTACCAAGTTCAGCAGCAGGCACACAAGCAGCTTGGCCGTCAGACCTTCAGGGGTGAAAACATGGGCAGTCAGCAAGGAGGAGCCAGGGGTGGCTGAAGATGGTGCAGGGCTGACCTGAGGTAAGGATGCCTGTGCACAGCTTCCTCTGGCCGTCTACCATACACACACACACAGAGCTTGGCAGGACCGTGTCAAGGTCCATGTGTTTGCATTTCGCCCTCGGTGCAGGCAGCCTGGCTGCAGAGCGCAGGCTGCTAACCAGCCCCACACCTGGCTTGCATTTGTCAGATGTGGCAGTGCCCTTGTTTCCATCAGCTGCAATGGAAAAGAGCTCGCTTCAAGGGCTTTTTTCTCTTTCCCCTGAACAAAGGATGGCTCTCCACCTTCTTGGTGTGAGATCTCACTCCAGTCCTAGCACCACCTTTTAGCAGCACTTCAAACAGGACACCTGATGAAGCGCTGGCAGCGCTCGGTCCCTGAAATATCAATTTCCTCTTGTTAGCAAGTACTAAATTAAAAGGCTATAGCCAGGTGGAGAAAGCAACCCAGCGAGATGATTCCTCCCTCCAGGCATGAAGAAATCTGCTCTCACAGAAGAAAACAAGATCTTAAAACAAAGCAGAATAAATAAACCTTCTCTCACTTCTGCACACTGCACACAGCTGTAAATTCAATGCTTTCTGGAGAAGGTCATGGAGTCCATCTGCTAATGGGTTTCCTGCCTGAGGGTATTTACAGGGAGAGTATGTTTGATAGACAAGGGCCATCACGGGTGAAAACCATTTGACAGCACAGAAGATGAAAGCAGAGAGTGACCAGAGCAGCTCAGAGCAACATCCATTGAGCACATGTCATGGTAACAGCTCGGACGCCGCACACTTCTGGCAACTACGTTTGAACAAAGAAAGATGCTTGAAGAAATGCAGCTGACAAGGGCTGACATGAAAACTGCACGACACGGCTCCGAGCAGCAGACGGGGAGGGAGGGAAGGAGGGAGAAGCAGGCACATGTAGTGCTGTGCAAGTGTTATAAGCAAGTTTGCAGTTAAGGAGAAAAAAAAATCAGGTAAATGAAAAGTGGATTTATAAGGAAACCAGAAAAATCTTGTAAGATTATGGACAGCAATAAAGAATTGATCCAATCTGCCCCTTCTACTCCTTTTTGACCACTCACATCAGAAAATAGACATATTAAGAGCTGGTGAAAGGGGCCATATGAAAAAAGGGCAACAAGAGGAGGTTTTTGTCTTTCAGAGCATAGGAATTGCATACTCTGACAGATACACACTAGCTCTTAATCTTCACAGTATCTACTTATTCATCTGTCCATCATCTGAAATTGCTTTGATCACCCTCTCTCATCCTGCGTCCCTGCACTCCCTCTCCTGTCTGTGTCAGGAGTGGCTCCATCAGCAGGACTACAAATTGCAGCAAGCGTCAGCACTCCACCTGCAAATGACAAGTCCTAACTGTTTCCCTAATCCTAACTGTTTGTTGAAGGTAGAGGCAACGGTTTCTTTTAAGAAGAGGTTTTGAAACCTAGCTAGTGACTGCCCTTAGCCACGCACCCATATAAAGCATGTACAGTGACGAATACAGAAGTTGCTCTCCTGCAATGTGCAGGAGGTATCCAGTATAATTCTGCAGTAATTTTTAAACCCCATTAAGCTGGCCATCAAGCTGCTGCTGGGTGTGAAGCTTGCATGCTTGAGCCCATATTTCGATGCAACCCCAAGTTTTAGCTAGATGAACATACTTGCTGCTTCACTCCTCACGGCTCCAGCGCAGTGGGAAGCAGTGAAAACAATATCATCCAAGGAGATCTCACTGTCACTCTCCACTTGGCAAATACTTTCAGACTGTCACTGTTTGCAGAATGGTTGGGTTTTGTTGGTTTTTGGTTTTTTTTTTTTACTTGCAATAAAGTCATGCAGCTGGCAACTTACTTGCCTTTCTCATGTTTCCCCCCATAGTACAAGCATTGTTTTGCCCTTCCTCACAGGCCACTCTGTTTCTCATTAGTCTGTGTTTGTCTCTCTTTTTATACATGGCAACTTAGCTCCATTACTATTATGCTTTCAGTTTTCATCATCGCCTCTTTCCTGCTTTGCTACTGCAGAAGACGCCATTAGGACAGCGTGATACTGCTTCATCACCGGCTCCGTAGCACACATGTTTTAGATGTATCGCCTCTCAGTCTGCAATAGCAAGGAGGATCAGATGCCTGAATCAAGGTACTTAAATTTGGGAATTTGAGCCCTAGAGGAAGGCACAGGTTCCCTTCCCACAGAAATGAAGCAGGAAGGGAGGCACCCGCAAGACTTGTGGAGCAGGAGCACAGCCAGGAGGGAGACTCAGCCGAGGGAGTGTGCAAGCTCTCTCCAGTCTTGCAGTTTAGGCAAAGTGACAGTGTCCCATCTCCTGACGGGCAAAATGAAAGTACCCAAAACTCAGAGACGTGTTAAGAGAAAAAGTGTCAATTTGGCATCCTGAAATCATGACCGTGGAGGAAAAGTAACTGAGACAAAGGGAGTGACAGTGAAGGACAAAGTAAAATGCCTAACAGAAGATTTATAAAAACGCTGAGGAAGTTGGTGTCCTCTGTTTGTTTTCATGACACCCTGAAATTGGAGTAACCAAGAGTCCCTTTCCACACGCTAGGTACAGCCATGTTCATGATGCACTGTGTGACTGGCAGGCTGTCCCCTTCCCTGGGCTCATGGAGCTGTTTTCCAGATTAAGCCTGATAGGCTTTTCGGTCAAGCACCCTCTTCTCACCACTGAGAATAACTCTGAAGAATGAGACTTCAAGCAGGTGTTGACACTTGTTCTCTCATACAAGTTTCTAAGGTTAAACAATATTGATGGGAAGTCTTTTGAGCGTTTTCCATTAGCATAAGCTAGTACTGGGCAACACCATAACTTTTTAATATGTAAGAGCTAAAAGCTTGTGTGCAATTTATTAACATTATGCATTTATTTATATGCTTCTTTTTAAAAGACCATGTAAGAAGTGTTTATTTCTATCATGTTAGAAGCGGTCAGTTAAGATAGCACCTTTCATTTTACTTTGAGATTTTAGCTGTGATTTTCAAAATGATCCTTGGAAAATGGGCACCAAAGCTACTCTTTAAAGGCACTTGGACTATGGAAATACCTAAATACTAAAGCCCATTAATTTTGGCACTACTGGCTGCCTGTTCCAGCCAAAATTCAGTTACCCTGTCAGAGGTCACAGCCTAGTATTTGGTGGAGGAACATCAAACATAGCCTCCTATACTGAGAGATGTGACCATGGCACTTGAGTGCCTTTGTACCCTTTTTGGCGGGGACAGTCACTGCAAGAGCTGGCTGCAATCTCCCACCAGCTGAACCTCAGACATCCTTACCCCAGACACAAATTAGGCTCTGCCCTCTGACACAAAAGCTATCCCAAAGCGCAGTGGCTCTGCAGGCATTTTCCATGGAGAATCTCACTTGGGTAATGAACAATTAAATGCTCACTTTAGATTTCTTTCCTACCTTTTCTTTTTTCCAAAAAGAAAGCAACTGTCATGCTTGTCTGATTAGAAAATTTAAATACTTCAGATTCACTGATGTTTTTTGAGAAATGGAAAAAGCTAGGTGATGAATTACACAGAAAAAAAGTCTTGTCAAATGGCTGTTCTCTCTGGGGTTTGGTTTGGGTTTTCTTTATAACTATGTAATCCCATGTTCATCTGATTATAGAGGAATGTGCCCTGAGGAATGCTGTAGCCTTTGTCCTGTGGGACGTCAGCTCCTGAGCAGGGGTACCAGGGACTCACTCGCAATCTACAAATCCAAAGGGACACAATGAACTTCCATTGAAGTCTCTTAGTAACCAGTATTTAAAGCATGGGACAACTCTAACCATGGCTTCTTTCAGATTAAGTCCAAAAAAAGATAACTCAGATCTCCAGACCAAACTGGAATGTATATTAATAATATTAACCTAATAAAAAATCTGGCTCCAGCAAGTGCTGGATGAATTTCAGCTTAAGTACCTAAGCTTTTTGGTAGACCTCTATCTCAGGGCCAACCAGAAACATATTTTGGGGAGAAAGGAGAAGAGGAGGTGTCTGTAACATAGTCATAAACGGGCCATCGCTGTGGTGGCCAAAGCACATCCCCAAGGATGGCTGTGGGCACCGTGAGCAGTAAGCGATCAAGTAGTGCTGGGATTAAGTGGCTGGAGCTAAAAGCTTCGTGTGGCAAGTCCTAGGTGGCTGTAGTTATTTCTGTTTGAAGGTGGGCACTTAATTAAATGCTCAGTAAAGAAACAGCTACTTTTACTGCCTTGCTCCCCGTACAGCTTGTTCTTGGAAAGCATGTACAGTTTGAAATCTAAAAATAGAGTTTTCGCTTCAATGATTCCTTTGTAACTTGTGAAATTAATAACTTCAAGCTAATAAAGGCTAACTCAATTCTCCCTCAGACAAGAAGGTCAGGTCTGGTTTTAATCATTAGTTAGGTCTAGACCAAGAATATTGTCTAATTGCAACCCAGATGCAGGCAGCGTTGGGGCTGCAGTCAGAAGGGAGTGCAG
Organism: Falco punctatus; assembly: GCF_963210335.1. NCBI lineage: Eukaryota > Metazoa > Chordata > Aves > Falconiformes > Falconidae > Falco > Falco punctatus. The sequence goes on from NC_137586.1 coordinate 83,622,805, forward strand.
GTGAACTTGAAATTACAATTTCCACACCTCTCCCTTCCTCAGTTTTTAAGCGGTCTGAAATGGAAGTTTCATTGTAAAATTATAAATTCTTGAGCCATCCGATGCCAAAATTAAGCCAGCAAGCATAGTTTACAGCTTTCTGATAATTATCTTTTTCATTTGCTTTTAGAGCTGGAGAGGGACTACACGGAGTGAATGAGTTATATTCACAATGTACTTTACTGTGAGCCAGTGGCCTAGACTCGTTTTCTCTGAATTTCACATCAAACACTCTAAGTGACTTTCAAGAAGGCCAAAATGACTCAGGATGGAGCTGGTGTTAACACAACAGGCCTACGTAATTGATTTATAACAATTAGTTGCTCGCACTTGGGTGTAAACCCCGGTCTAGTGCAGACAAATTTAAACCCCCAAGTCCTTGCGTTACTGTTTTTCCCCCCACTGTTTCTACTTTGTATAATTCCCGGTGAAAGAACGGGGGAGTCTGCACCTGCCCACTAACTCCTGAATCAGGCTTTTTCACAAATTATATATAACTTGTCCATCTTTTTTTTTCCATCTAAGCCAGACATTCAGATTAGAGGTCTGTAACTACAAATGCCAAAAAGTTTGCGCATTCACTGTCATCATGGAGGAGGTAAGAGGACTTTTAGCCACCTTATGCCCTTTTTTTGCAAAGTAATGTCTACTTTTTCACCAGTCATCAGACACTCCTAATCAAAAAATCAAGAACTGAGCTTTAAATAGAGCTATTAGTAAACTAAAAGCATGACTCAGGAGAACTCTGAAGAGATAATGCGTGCTGCTTGGCCTGGTTCACTTGTCAGACCTTATCCCTCATGAAAAGTGGTTTTCATAAAGACAGTCATCAGGCTTTACCTAGAGTCTTTTCCTTTTTTCTTTTAAATAAATATGGTCCAGAGTTCTTAGTTTGAGAAAAATGCTAACCTTAATCAAATCAAACTACTATTTCAAAGTTGGGTAACAGGTATTGGAAAATAGCAATATATATAAATATAAATATATATAAAAATAGCAATAGCATATAAAAATGTAACTGGAATTAACATTGCATATCACCCTGGTATGTGGGTAGTGCAATTTCCAAGGCTCTAAAAGCAGGCTATTGCATACTCTAATTCAAAGATTTCAGCCTCTTCACTATAGAGGCATTCGCCACGAGCCAGGTACTGAGTTGTCCTAACTCCCATGAACCTGTTGTATGTGAAAAAACTCAGCAGCAGAGCAATATACGTAATTCAGTCTCTACAGGTCCTCCGTGTAATTGCCACAGTGGGATATAGTAGTGTAATGTGTCTTCTTACCAAAGACTGTTTTGGACTCTCCTTTAGACTGCTTGAAAAGAAAAAAAAAAAAAAATCATATAAAGTATTTCAATGAGTTGTTGGATAGATGTTGATTCAGACCAGCGTTTGTAAAATCCGGTCATATTAAGACCATGACTGGGCATTACCTGGTCTGTTGTGCAGAGCAACTCATTTACCTGTTACATTGCAGATACAGACAGAATATGATAAAGAAAAATACTACAAGCAAAATTCTACATCTTTACATTTCCAATTGTGCAGTTTCATGAAAAGCTACAAATCAGAGTCTGAAGAGTTTGTTCAGCCTTTTTTTTCAGTAGCTGTCATCCCAAAGGCTTAAATACAGGCACCTTGGGTTTTTGTCATTACAAAGTCTGCCCAATGCCAGGACCCACACCACCCATGATCACCCAGTTGTTTTCCAATACTGCCTCCCAGCTCACAAAAACCTCCATCTTTTTCAAAGAATCATGCATTCAGCACAGAGTTGATCTACACATTTCAATTTTCATTAGGCAGCCATTTCATTTTCAGAAAAATCAATTTTTTTTTACTTGCTCAAATATACCACAATCACCTCTTCTTCCCTAACAGAACCTAAAAGAAAGACAATACTTTTATCAACATGGTAGTACTGGAACTTGGAGCTGAGAAATATTTACATTTTTATCAGTGCAGAGCCACGGCTAGAAAAAAAATGGTGAGTGTACCCAGAGTTTTTCCCTTATCAGTCACACAAATAATGCAGACCAAAGAAACGAAGCAAACCACACCTATGACTGAAAGCAGCTAAAGCATTCAAGGTATTCAGGAGTAAACTGAACATATCTGATACTGAATCTGCATGTTGAACTATGTGTATTTCTGCCAAATACTCTCCTAACATAGAGCCCTCAGGCTTTGAAATTGGTGGTACAATTAACAGGGGCAATGGTGCAACCAGCTTTTGAAACTGGTGGTGCGATTGGTGGCAGTTTAGAAGGATTTAATCTCTGACCTTACATTTGTATGAAATGACATCAGCCCTTTTGAAATATCTGACTTTGGGCATGTAAGTAAGTTACCGCTGAGAAAATCGGGATGTGAAATTACACCCTCTGCTATTCTATGTTATGTGATGTGCATCCA